>NC_044561.1:30803871-32106371 GCF_007565055.1 Rhinopithecus roxellana
GGAAAATTTTAGAACTGCAGTTAGTTTTTGTTCAAAAAAAGGTGGGGGGGGGGATGACAAATAGTTAATTGTGTTCCTCTCCACAAGAATATGAAAGATAAAACTTTGTCCTTGATTACGTAGAAGACTATGTCTTTGTAGTTTAAAACATTTTGCCATTGATTTTTGGTACTATTGAAATAGTATGTAAGAACTTGTTTATACTAGTGTATTGGAAAGTTAGAAATTAGCTTTAAGAGGGCGGGAAACAGTTCTCCCTGAGTGTTAATGCTGTCGTAGACAAATCGTACACTTTCATAAACTACTTTTATCTAAAGTCATTTTTTCATAATATAAATCAAAAAGGGCAGCAAGCACTTTTTAAATATGACTTAAAACCTTCTTCAATAATGAACAAAAATCGTATTCAGTTGATTTTCTTACCTATGGACCAAGACATATATTTCAGTAAAAGACAGTCGAGAGTGTTTAAACATTTCCATTTTGAAAGATTCAATGAAGTGAAAAAAATGTGCCTGTAAAAAGAACCAGGTCTTCCAAAAGGAATTAATTTGTTTTTCAATGATGCACTGATCCTTTGAAAACAGGCAAGTTCCAATGAATAAACTATGAGGTGATGTCATAACTCCAGGAATGATATTCAGACAACTGGGGGGCTTGGCATCCACTCAAAAGAATGGATCTGGTTGTCCCAGAGCTGCTTGCTGAGTATTCATCTTTTATTTGGTAGAAATGGAGGAATACGGGGCCTGGCATAGTGACAGGAGTGGGAGGAGCTCCTGGAGTCTTAAGACAGCAGTTATTTGCCAACTAGCAGTACAGCAGTATTTTCAATATCTTCACTACTGGTATAGCCAAAAGATGTTTACTGGGTGATGTCAACCTGTGATTCTCACCAAGGGAATGTCACTTACTCATCAGTGATGTCCAGCGCACACTGGCTTGGGTTTGTGCAGCCAATCAGATCAACATTTTCCCATCAGTGTGACTTCAAGCATATGAACACCTTTCCCATGAGCCAGGTGCCAACCATTACTAGTATTTGTTATATAAGAAAAAATTGAAGTCCAAGAATGCCATTTCACTGACCAGCATGCCGTCTGCTTCAACCAAGACTTCAGCTAGTCCTAAATGCACGAGCATGATAATCACATATTCTACTGATCTTGAAACAAAAATCAATCAGTATCAAATGAAAATATAAGTAAATGTAATTAGTACCTTGTTTTCTCCCACAAAGCTTACATTTTCTTTCTCTTACTCCATTAGACATTGAGGCCTTCGTATTTATTAACAATAGTGAGTCCCTGCTCTACCAAATATATGTATAAAGTTCTCTGGGAGAAAATGGAATGAGTAGCTGTTTTTAAGGCAGCCATAGTATGAGTTTTGGAACTATGTAATTCAGATAAAACAAAAGGTTGACATTGTTTTTCATTTAAATACTGCAGCTATCAGAGTCACTGTAGGTACTGGATTTATTAAAACCTCAAATGTTTAAAAACTGTTGGCATGACTGTATGCATATTTTGATAGAGTTACATGCAGAAGCATGTTAATAAAATATCAGAATCAATTATAATATAAACCACATTTAATTAACATTTCTGAATACAACCATATTCACTGCATTATTTTTACCATTTGGTGTCATTAATTCCCTCCTGACTCATCCCACTTACTAATTTAGAAAGGTTATTAATAAGAATATCACTGTTTTCTGTTTCATACCGAAATAAGGTGACACTAATTGTTAAGATTTTTATCAACCACTACAGAGGACCTAGGCAAGTGAATACTTTGCCTCTATGAATTTCTCATGGAAGCATTTTGAGACCACTGTTTTAAAGGTCTCAAGACTATTTTAAAGACTTTTTAAAACCTTTAAAGGTTTTAAAGACTATTATTTCAAAGATAATATCTGCACAAGCCATGAACAAATGCTGAAATAAGGTATTTTTATTAGTTGTTCTTATTGAGGCAAGTTGGAAGATATTTATCTACTTGCACAACAATAAACTAGATTTATTTGAGTAATACGTTTATCAAAATCCTGTTAGGAGTATATGGGTTTGGGTATTCAAAAAAATGGATGTGAGTTTTTCTGCTTTCCAGCAAGCCTGGTCACCTCCCTGCCAGGAGACAATGGTGGCTACGTGTGCATGTTTTATATAAGTATATCTGAATATTAGCAGTCTTTGGTCCCAATCCCACAAGTGCTGACAAGGGTCATTGGTAGAGTCATCGGCACCCCTGCACCCTCTCACTTTATTATGCTGATGTTAGAAATGCCAGGTGTGGAAGAAAGCAGAGCATCAGACCCAGATATGGGCACTACTGGAGAAGCAGATTGAGGCATTTACTAACACACAGAACCTTCAGGGCATTTAATTCGGTGAAACTGAGAACAACGGGTGACAAAACGTGTTTCCAATTCCAGATGAAGTCTCAATATATTCTTGGACCATAAATTTAAAACATGAGTTGTCTAGCCATTCCAGAAAAGTCACAAAGCAGTGTTTGTATCAGTTGAAAGAAGGACTATGCAGTTATTAATAGAGAAGATCTCCCCTCATCCAAAAGATCAGGGAAGGACTAGAGAATAGCACCTGTGGGAATTTATCTGGATGTTGAAAGATATGCTGGGTGAACTACTGTAAAAAACAACATCATACTCACATCTTTGTCACTCATCTATTCATTCCAAAAACTCAAAACTTCAGTGAACACTGTATTAGCTTCCTACGACTGCCATAACAAAGTACCATAACCTGGGTGACTTAGAATAACAGAAATTTATTTTCTTGCAGTTTTGAAGGCTAGAAGGCTTAAATCAGTATGTTAGCAGGGTTGGTTGCTCCCGAGGGCTGTGACGGAGAATCTGTTCCCGGTCTCCCTCCTAGCTTCTAGAAGCCTCAGGTATTCCTTGGCTTGTGTATCAGGGGTCCCCAGTCCTATAGGGGCATAGACCAGTACCGGTCCATGGCCTGTTAGGAACTGCTCACAAGAGGAGGTGAGCGGCCAGGGGGTAAGTGAGAATTACCACCTGAGCTCCACCTCTTGTCAGATCAGCCGGGACATTAGATTCTCTTAGGAGCGCAAACCCTATTGTGAACTGTGCATGGGAGGGATGTAGATTGCACACTCCTTAGGAGAATCTAATACCTGATGATCTGAGGTGGAACCGTTTCATCCCAAAACCAGCTCCCACCACCCCTCACCTCCAGTCTTTGGAAAAATTGTCTTTCAGGAAACCGCTTTCTGGTGTCAAAAAGGTGGGGCCGCTGTTGTAGATGAACTCTCCCTGTGTCTTCACATTATCTTCTCTCTCTACGCATCTGTCTCCATGTCAAAATGTCCCCTTTTTATAAAGACACCTGTTGTATGGCATTAGGGCCCATCCTAGTGACCTCGTTTTAATTTGATTACATCTATAAAGACCTTGTCTCCTAAGAAAGTCATGTTCTAATTACAAGGTATCTTTTTTTACTTGACCCAGTTCTACCTGTAACACCTACTGGTAGTCAGACACCATATGAGCCACTCACAAATGGTTGAGACACAGTTTCTGCCCTCATTGTGCTTAATAATCTAGCAAATATAATAATCACCGAGAAAAAAAATTTTAAAGAAAAATAATTGATTGATCGTTACCTCTATGCTTGACACTATGCTAAATGCTTTACAAGCATTTTCTCATTTAATCCTCATAGCAACATTTTGAAGTAAGCACTATCATTAGAAGCAGCTTTGTGGAAAGTTATATTTGATTTGAGTGTGAAGAATAGACTTGTAATTCTTCAGTCAAAGAAGAAGACACATCAGGAAAACTGCATTGGTTGAGGACAGAAAATGTGTGTGTGGGGAACAGAACGTGCTCAACTCTGGTTTCAGGAGGCTGAAATAGACAAGTCTTCAGCATGGTCTGTCTGCCTGCCCCTCTCTTCCTGCCTGGGATCCTCCAATATGCAGCATGGGATTCGGGTGGCATCCCCCCTGCACATACACCCATGCAACCCAGGGGTGGAGGGACATTAACACCCATGGTGCCATTCCTAACCGGTGGGAGTGAAAACAGATACATCATGCTTCCTCCTTTTGTGCCTTGGGTGGACAATTCTGAGACACCATTCAGAAGGCTCTCAGAAGGTCCCTGCGGAATCAAGCACCAGGTACTTATATAGTGGTGGACAACTCAGTAATGCATTTTTGTATGGTCTTTGTCTCCTTTCCTATTTTACTCTCCTACCCTATAATTCTCCCCAGAATTCCCATCTCAAAAGACTTGCACAAAAGCCTTGGCCTCAGGTTCCACTTTTAAGAGACTAAGATCATTGGCATCAGATTTTATTATCCCAGGTCAGAGATGAAAATAACTGACTTATCAGTGTCTTTCTCAAAGCCGAGAAGCTTTAGGCATACCGAGAAATAGCACCCAAGTCTCTTAGCTTCCTGAAGAACATCTTCCCCATAAAAGAGGTCATCCAGTCTAAAAAGTCTCAATAATCATTTTCCTGTATAAACACCTTCAAGTGCCTTGCATGAGGGAAAGCACTTTTTGCTCCTTTCTACACCATCACCTCTGGCATGGAAGAGTGGTAGCTGGGACCCCATTGCCAGTGCAACAGAACAAGCTTAAAAATAGTTTTATCTGAAGTGATGCTAAAAAGGCAAGTCATGGAAGTAAAATGCAAATGTTCTGTCTCTTATTGTCTTTCCATTATATGGAACACACACACACACACATACAAATGAATTTCAGCTCAGGAGAAATTAACTTGAACCAAAATGAAAGAGAAGAGTAGAGACTTCTGACTCAAAGGCAAGTCTACTTCAATTGCTTCTGCCACTACCAAATTAAAAGTTGAAGCACAAGAGCCTTTTGGGACCTCTAAAATCGTTCTCTGATTCCTGGAAACTTTCCTTCTGTAGAGAAATAAATACATTAATGGAGTACTTCTTCCTCCCACAATGTCCAAAGTCCTGTATTTTAAAAAATTTATGTTACAGAATACTTTCATATTGCAGTTCTTTTTTTTTTTCATCTTTCTCCTGAGCAAATTTTTATATGAAGGTCACACCAACTTCCATAATGCACAGAGGTTGTATTCTCTTAATGGTTCTAAAAGCCACATACATACGAGCAAATTGCTATCTAGATTAATTATAGAAAATGTTCAAAAGAATTCCATTATTATTGCAGATCCCATTAAGAGGCTGTAATGTATAGATAATAATTCTGTTTACTGCAATTGACATCCATACACATCTTGGAAATATCCAGAAAAAGACATACAGGATATTTTAAAACACACCCACTGTCCCATTCTTTTATTTGACCATTTCCCCTGATTTTATGATGCATTAATCTTCAGTGGTTTTGTGATTTTTCTAATTTTCTTTCTCCCTTTTCCATGGGCACCATTCTACCCCTCCTTTGGATGAAGTATATGAGAGTTGCACAACCCCACAGAGAAAGTTGCTATCTAGCTAGCTTGGGAATTTCTACACTTAGGCAGACTCAGGAAAGTGCTAGGAGGAGGCAGTTCCCACAAAGTACACTGCTATTTTACTACTAAATGAGTTAAGACCCCAGAATCTTCAGTCTTTGGAAAACAATCCCATAACAGAGCCTTTCATGCAATTGAAGAGCTTCTTTCATACAGAGAGACAGATGGAAGAAACATTGAAGAAAATACTCTGCATTGTAACCTCAAGAAGATTTGGAAGAAGGAAGCCATTTCAAAGAGACTGTTTTCAAAGTACATGCATTCCTGGGGGAGAAAAGCAACTTCATTTATTCTTTTCCCTTATACAAACAAGTTTTCAGAGCAGTCCCTCTGATGAAGTATATCGTATCATGCTCATGAACAGCTGTCTGTATGTATAAGAAAAAATATTTAGAAACAGGTCGCTGTTTACTCTAGCAATGCTACTGTGTGTTAGTGAGTCATGGATGCAACAATGCTAGTTTTGATTTTGTCTGTGGAATAAAATCCAAAATTTGGTATTATCAAAAACTTTGCAGGCTTCTCAACCAGGTCTTATGTAATTTCTGGCTTGAAGAGATGGGAGTCAGAACTCTGTCTCAGGATTTCTCAACCTCAACACAAGGATCAGATTATTCTTCATTGTGGGGGGCTGCCCTGCACATTGCAGAACATTTAGCAACACCCTGGCCTCTACCCCCTGGATGCCAGTAGCACCTACCCAACTGTAACAATCAAAAGTGTCTTCAGATAATGCCAAAATGTAGCTAGGGGTGGAGATGATAAAATCATCCCTGATTCAGAACTACCGCTTTGTATTAAGAACATCGTTCTTGGAAGGATTTTGTTTTAAGGCCTGTAGTTGAGTGTAGGATATGCCAAGAACATACTGAGTTGTCTAAAGAAGAATTTTCTTAGACAAAATTTAAGCTGACAAGAACAGTAGTAAAGAAGTATTGAAGGGAAGTGAAGAAGCATTGCTCCTGGCTCTCACAGGTGGACAATGTGCAGGCAGACAATATAACCCAGTTTGCTGTATTTGTCAGAGGGAAGGATTCTTATTCTGCTCTGCATCCTTCCTCTTAGTCCCCATTCGAAGCATGATTAACTGTCCCCTGGCAGATGGTGGTTCAGGGCCAGCCGAAGAGCATCTCTTTCCCTAAAGGCCCTCTCGGTAACTACTGGGAAAAGCGATCTTAAGTAGCCATTTTAGGGCTAGAAAGAAAAGAATTTTACAGAGTTTGCAGCTGAATGACAGAAGACAGAAGGAATGCAATAACTTAAATGCATCTGTAGCCATGTCTGTGGAGCGCTGAGGAATCCATTAGGGTATAAGGTAGCAAGGAGACCTCTCAAGGTGGAAAAATAAAAATAAAAAAGATTAGAAGGAAATTGCAGAGTGAAGAAATGAGCCTTTCTCATTACTTGAAAGTGTAATCTCTACTCATAAAAGCAAGCAGAAAAAAAGAGACATATTTGATTTTATTATAAAATAAAAGTAGGAGGGACAAAAATCCTGCACACTCAAGTGTGGTGTGTGCAAAGTGCTCAAGTAACTTAGAAATAAATAAAGGTCTTTGACTTCTTGGTACTATATTAGCATATTCCTCTGTTCTTCTAAGAGCATATGGCTCTGCCAGAGGCAGGAGCTATAAGAAGGGAGGCAGAAATGCAAAGAAGACTTGATCTTTCAAAGGAAATACATTTCACTATTTTTTCTCCATTTGAAAATCATGTTTTATTTCAACCTGTTAGATTTATATTTTCAAGTCAATAATAATGTGTAAAATGTCTAAAAGGGCTTGGAATGCATTTTATAAACAGTCTGGGAATTGAAGACTGAAAGTCCTAAGTTTTCTGAAATCACTGTTTTAATATCTCTAAGTTCCAGTATCTAGCATGTTAAAGATAAAGTGAAGTTTATTCACGTTTATAATAGATTTAATTTTTGCATCCAAACTGACAAAAGGGAGTTCACAATGCTTTTAGTTCTGATGCTTTTGTGGGGAGCAGGTATCTTTCTGATTTCTGCTACTGTGTAAGTATCTAGTAATCAGTTATCTTATGATCTTATGACGTGGTTATTTGTTTATGAAGACACAGCCATCAGCATTGATTGTGTGGCTTCACTATTGACCTTGCCTAGGGGAATTTGGACATCAAACTTTGGATTTAAAAATTATTTCTATGGAGGTTAATTAGCTTTTTGTTAGTGGTGTTTCCTTTGAGTGACATTCAGGGGAAATAGGAAAGTCTGAGTTGACACAAAATTTTAGATGACTTTGCAATAGGGAAATTACTTTTTTATGGATGTGGGTACTCTAACGCTGTTAACTAACACTAATTAACTCTGCCTAGAGACAGTCCCAGCTGCTGCATGAAATTAGTATGGTGCTGTCCTACAAAATCCACACTGCTCTGCCTAGAGACAGTCCCAGCAGCTGTATGAAATTAGTATGGTGCTGTCCTACACAATCCATACTGCTAAGGGAGGAAATAAATAAAGGTTTCTGAACATCCATGGAAAAATAAAGTGTTTTCTGTGGCAGTAGTAAACTGAAAGTAGTACTTAATTCTAGATAATGTTTTCACCACCCATTCTTGTGTCCCCATCCTACCAACTTGTGAAAAAATAGGAATCCAAGTGTCTTGTTCCTTCAGTTTCCAGACACCCAATGTAGTCCTCTCAATACGTGTCTGCATCATCTTCAGTCTCTGGCTGAGCTCCCAGCAGTTCCATATTTTCCCCCATTCTGTCCCCCCTCCTATTATGTTTCTGAATGTGTACACATCTGTTTAAGAAAGCAAAAGAATCTAAAAGTAATTGATGTCTTTCTTGGAAAATTAATTCGTTTATTTAACCAGCATTTTATTCAGTACTTAGATGTGTCCAGGAAACACATGAGCTTTGAAACATCTCTTTCTGAATCAGCAGCTTCCACACCGAGAGAGTATGCCAGAGTGAAACCTAGCAACTGCCAGAAACTAAATTTAAATCCAATTGTGCATAACTTAATCACAAGATTACGTGTTCTATTTACTCAATTGTATTAACAACAGTCATTCTAAGGCAATGTTTCACTGTCATGGGAGGCTGGAGCCCGGCGTGCCCTCCTGTTCCGGTTTCCTTATTCTTGCCTTGGTTTGAGAGCTTAGAATCTCGATCACGTGAAGACCACTCTACTGGAGCAGCAGGAGCACATTTGGTTCTAGTTCTATCATCAGAGTCAGCCACCCTCCTGGCTCTGAGACTCTGAGGACAGGAGAAAGGGAAGGACAAAAGTCAAAAGACAGGACCACGAGGTAAACTCTAATACTAACCCCAGCCCACCCACTCCTCAAATAATTTGACCACCGTTGGACAGAGCTGCAATACTCTGAAAGCTTTATGCCTTCTTATGACACTTAGTCCCTGTAGTAGTCTGTTTTCACGTAAAGAATGCCTGAGATGGGGTAATTTATAAATAAAAAAGGTTTAATGAACTCACACTTTTGTACGGCTGGGGAAGCCTCAGGAAACTTACAATCATGGCAGAAGGCAAAGGGGAAGCAGGCACCTTCTTCACAAGGCAGCAGGAAGGAGAATGAATGCAGGAGGAACTACCAAACACTTATAAAACCATCAGATCTTGTGAAAACTCCTTCATTATCATAAGAACAGCATGGGGGAAACCATCACCATGATCCAGTCACTTCCCACCAGATCCCTCCCTCGACAAACAGGGATTACAATTCAAGATGAGATTTAGGTGGGGACACAGAGCCAAATCATATCAGTCCCCTTAGCAGACAGAAACCTGGCACTGTGCTGGAGGAGAAAAGTTGGCTTACTTTCAGAAGGGAAATTTCAAGCTAGAAACCTGGAGGAATGGGAGAAGACTCTGGTGTTACATCGTTTTCTCATTAATCAGAATCTTAGAACTTCGAAAGATAATCTCAGCTGTCTGTGTGACATATCCAGCATTTCATTTCAAGTACTACATTGAACACGTTGACAGGAATTTATTCATTTTGAAATGAAAACAAATGACACTGAAAGAAAATTAGGGCTGACTGATTTGATGAGAAAAGCACGACTCTGCAGTCTAAAGGTGACTTTGTGGAGGCTCCCAATTTAAATGCAGGGTGGTCCTGTCCTCCTGGTACTACAGCTCTAGAATTCTTAATGCACAGATGGAAGTTGCCAAAAGTAAGTGAAGAGAAACTCACATATTGTCTTCTTTTCTCTTGTATAATCAAAGAAATGCAAGCATGAGCCCCTGAAAAGTTATTTACCTCTTTTCCTATTATAGTTGGAATTCTAGTGAAATTAGAATAGCAATTATCACTTAAATAGCTGTAATAATTGAAGACTAGGATGAATAAGTTGTAAGTGGCCTACTTACCTTCAAATGTAATTCCTCACAATTTGCAGAATGAAACAGTGAACCTAGTGTTTCTTTTATGATAAAGTAATCATTTTTAAAATGAGAGAAAATGCTGTGGTTTTAAAACTTAGCATATCTGATTTTTAAGTTAGTCTTTCAGGTGATCTCAGAATGTTATTCACATGGCACCTTACGATGATGATGCCCTCCTGGAAAGACATGAAGACTGACATTTAGATCTATCATTTCCAAAGACAGAATATCCGTTAACTAGAGAAACCATGTCCCCTGAACTAGGATACAGCATTGCATGAAGGAAACTGTGAACATTGAAAATCTCCATGTTTCAAACATTGCCATATGGAAAAAATATTGTACTGCATAGCTTTACTTTATTTTGTGTAATAGAAACATTTCTTGCCTGGGAGCTGTGGCTCATGCCTAGAATCCCAGCACTTGGGAGGCAAGTGGCTCACCTGAGATCAGAAGTTCGAGACCAGACTGGCCGACACGGTGAAACCCCATCTCTACTAAAAATACAAAAATTAGCCAGGTGTGGTAGCAGGCACCTGTAATTCCAGCTGGGAGGCTGGGACAGGAGGCTGGGGCAGGAGAATTGATTGAACCTGGTAGGCGGAGGTTGCAGTGAGCTGAGATTGCGCCAATGAATGACTTCTGGCCCAGAATCCTGGCTAAGAATGAAATTCTATCTAAAAAAAGAAAAGGAGAGGGGTGGGGTGCAGGACTCACACCCTGTAGTCCCAGACACTTGTGGAGGCTGAGGCGAGTGGATACGAGGAGCAGGAGATTGAACCACCGGCTAACATGGTGAAACCCATCTCTAAAATAAAAAAAAAATAGCTGGGCGTGTGGCGGGTGCCGTAAGCAGAAAAGCTACTGGGGAGGCTGGGGCAGAAAGGCATAAACACGAGAGGTGGAGCTTGCAGTGAGCTGAGATCGGACCACTGTACTCCCGTCAGGTGACAGAGTGAGACCCCTCTCAAAAAGAAAAGAAGAAGAGAGAGACGGAAAAAGAAGAAAGAAAAAAGAGAAAAGAAAGAAAGCAAGAAAGAAAGAAAAAGAAAAAAAACGAAAAAAGAAAGAAAGAAAAGAAAAAAAAAAAAAAGAAAAAGAAAGAAAAAAGAAAGGAAAGGAAGGAAGGAAGGAAGGAAGGAAGGAAGGAAGGAAGGAAGGAAGGAAGGAAGGAAGGAAAGAAGGAAGGAGAAAAGAAAGAGAAAGAAAGAGAGAGAAAGAAAGAAAGAAAGGAAAGAAGGAAGAAAGGGAAAAGAAGAGAAAGAAAGAGAGAAGAAAGAAACATTTCTAAAATTCTAACTGTAATTGTAAAGGCATAAATAGAATCTGATTTAAAAGACAATTGAATTTCACACGCACTGAATACTTGTGAAATATAAGAACTTTTTCTAAATAATAAATATTTATCTTAATATATAGCATGATTTGCTTTTTTTCGTTTCAGAACTGGTTTTCTTGTTGAAAGTTATACAGTAATATTTGATCTATTTCTTCAACATGTTAATTAGATTTCCACTTAGGCTAAATGGCAGGCCTGTTTTCAGTACCTCAGAGAGAGCAAGGGTATTGTGCTGCAGGAACTCTGCTGCACTTGGCCTATGGTCTTTCTGTCAAGCCGGTTGTGATAGCAAGGGACGCTGAATGCGCTCATGAGTTCAAGAACCTGGTTTCTGAGCTGGAAGTTCACATCAGAGTATGTGCTGAGTGCAAGTGCAATGGGTCAGAAGCTAATGGAAAGGGTCCAAAGTGTGCAGGCAACAGGGGCACTGTGTCTCCAAGGGGCATTTACCAGCTTGGCAAAGTGCTTATCAGGGAAATTAGTAGTTTCTGACAACTTGGTTAAGTCACAGGTTTCATGGTGAAATTTATTATCATCAACAGCAAGCCCACAGTAGATTATCGAGGACAGGGTATTGCCCTTGTAATCAGCAAGTATCACACAGGAAAGGTAAGTGTTGTTGTAAAACTAGAAAAGTAAGCCCACAAAATTTTGGAAATTCCACCTTTGTAGTCCCCAAACATAATCCCTTGGAATCTGTCTGGAAAGTTTTTTTCATCTGAATTACTAAAAGCCCTTCCAAGAGAAATTTGAATCTCGGCGTTGTATGAACTGTGAACCACTGACAGACATCTACAGGTGTACAGAGGTACAGTTTTCTGTCTGTGCTTGTATCTACAGCTTTAACTGTGTAAAGTGACTCAATCTAAGCCACTAGCTCTTGAGACGCCTCTGCAAGGCCGTGTATGAACAAGACCTACTAGAATTACTCTCAATGACTTTCAAATTCGGTTGCTGTTTTATTGTGGAAAGCTGTTAGAGAGAATTAAAATCTCTGAGGCATCTTTGCATACCACAGTGCCACCCATGGAGTGATGATTGCTCTTAAAGGCTAATTTGATTATGTGCCACCATTAATGGTGAAATGGGAAAGTTTCAAAACACTGTTAGCTTCAAATACAACAATTTCCCTCCCTACCCCTCAAGCTTACTTGTATTTAAGTTGCAGAAAACATCCAGTGTTTCTTGTTTAAAGGCCTGGCATTTTCTTGGCTTTTATGTTGGGGCACATGCCTGAGTCACACTTTGTGTCTGATGTGCAATGAGGTCCCCCTGGAAATTGCCACCTTTGTTCTCTTGCCACTTTGTCTCCGCCGATGAGGGTTTCCCAGCGCAAATAATCTGACAACCAGGCCACAAACAAGAGGATGTCAGAGGTGAAAAGAGGATGAGGCTCTAGAACAGTGTCATACATTCCCAACACTGTATGCGCTTAGAGTAGGCAGGCAACATGTTAGGAGGAAACAGATCAGGCTTTGGAGTCAGAAAAAGTGGATTCAAATCTCAGGACCTTGGACACAGGCCAATCACTTAATCTCTTAGGTCTCAGATTTCTCACCTATAAACAGAAGAAGAAATCTTTCTCATAAAGGAAGCTGTAAGAACTAGAACAGACACAGAATAAAGATTATTTTATGGACAACCAATAAATGGTAGCACTCTTTATTATTATCATTACAAAAAGGTTTGAACAGCTGCTCAAAATTATGGTTTGGGGCTCATTGGAATTAGAAAATTCTGTAGAGAAAATGTCCTTATTGAGATAGCCTAGGACAAATCAATCTTAGCATCTGTCACTGTCTACCTTCCAGGGAGGAGAAGAGTAGACAGCAGAGGGAAGAGAGGTCAGCTTTGTATAATGGACAAATCAAAGAAAAACCAGAAAGAGTTAATGAAATGCATTCTACCTAAAATTAAACCCAATATTCTATAACTCTCTAGTAATGTTACAGTGTCTCTATTGTCTTCCTTTGTTCTGGTTTCTGACTTCTGTTCTCCCTCTCCACATCTTCTTTCCATTCTCTTTCGGATCATGTCTATACATCTGTCAGTCTGCCAATAGTATAATCTATGATTCCAAAGACTTAAGAAGTACGTAAGTAAATACTGCTGTGCCAGGCACTCTGTTCACCAGTTGCTTTATATACATTCGTTTAATCTTAACAACAACCTCGAAAACATAGCATTAGAAAATAAGGGAACTGAAGCTGTTTTCCAGTTAAGAAGATTTCTGAAGATCTCACAGAGGGGAGCCTCTGAAGCCAGAAACTGAATCAGGACTTACCTACCTCCTTCCCAGTGCTGATGCTGAGTGGCTCCCTTAGCTGAAACCCCTAAATTAGAGCTCCATGTTTTGTTTTGTTCTGTGTCCTGGTTGTTTCTCTGAGCTCCTTGTGAATCCAGAAACAGCAGATCAAAGGCATCCCTTTTGCTGCCTCCTTGATAGCTCTGAGACAGGCTTGAAGAACCTGAAGAGAACGTTGGACTAGAAGAGGGTGCATTATCTCACTAAACGCACACTAATGACCGAAGAAGAGGCTTTGAGATTGTCCTTTCATAATTTGGCTCAGTGTTCTAGGACTATGTAAGCAAATACAGGCTTCTTTGACTGGAAGTGAATAAGTTTAATGATGTTTTGTGGCAATCCCTTCCAACACCATCAAAATAAGCTGTTTGTCATGACTTGACCTTATTTTGTTGTAATCCCAGTGATATGGTTTGGTTGTGTGCACACCCAAATCTCATCCTGAATTGCAGCTCCCATAATTTCCATGTGTCGTGGGAGGGACGTGATGGAAATAATTGAATCATGGGGGCAGGTCTTTCCCATGCTGTTCTCATGATAGTCAATAAGTCTCATAAGATCGTACGGTTTTATAAAGGAGAGTTCCTCTACTCTATACAAGCTCTCTTACCCGCCACCATGGAAGACGTGACTTTGCTCCTCATTCACCTTCTGCCATGATCGTGAGGCCTCCCCATCCATGTGGAACTGTGAGTCTATAAACCTCTTTCCTTTATAAATTGCCCATTCTCGAGTGTGTCTTTATTAACAGTGTGAGAACAGACTAGTACACCCTGTAACAGAAACTTGATGTTATTTCCCAAATCTTAGTTCTTTTCCCTCTTTGGCATGCAATCAGAGTATATTTCACAGCTTTCCTTGCATTTAGGTGGGCATGGATGATTAAATTCTGGCCAATGAAATGTGACTCTAGCAGGTGAAAGGTGGAAGATCTCTAACGTGGAACATGCTACTCCTTCCCACCTTCATGACCTTCACTGTTCTCTGATTAGAGCAAAAGATAAATTTCTATTATCTGAAGCTAAGATCTGAGAAACACTTGTCATAGATAGCCTACACCATCCAGTGCAATCTATTTCAAGAATATAAAGCAGCTTCCCTCAACTGGGAATAATTCTGCCAATTAGGGATATGGAAATGTCTGGACACACTTAAGATTACAACTGAGGGAGGGGTAGTATTGGCATTAATGGGTAGAGGTCAGGAATGTTGCTAAAAATTCAAAAACATAGGACTGTCTTCCACAGCATAAAATTATTCAACCCAAAATATCACTAATGCAGAAGTTGAAAAATCTTGCTTAAAGTTAAGTCCTCTGAGGGAAAAAAATGATTATCTGGTACACACTCAATAAGCTCTTGATTGACTGGCTTCTTTGAGAAAGAACTTAAAAAATAATGCTATCCTCATGCCGACAATCTTTTAAGCAGGAATTTATTAGGAAAAAAATTAGTCATAGAAGTAATCACTATTTATGTTTCAAATTTTCTATATATAAGAAATTGTGTTCGTTAATTAAATTGGCAAATTTAGTAAAACAAACATCTTTTATTCACAGAAGTAGTGTAGTTTAGTTAATCGATGCACTTAAATCTGGAGGTTGACCATTATAACATTAGCACTATGTGAGGAAAACATATGCTGTTTACCAAAATAGTTAATCAGAGAAGTTGAAAGAAACCTTCTACCGTGATTTTTGAGTTTCTGCTTTGTCTGCAGGGATTTACCAATTGGAACAGTGTATGTGACGGGAATTGAAATGAGACCACCAACCCCTTTTAAATGTGATATTGGAACAGTCCCTGGTTGGGATATATCCATTTCAGTCACTGATTTGTATTTCTTTTTTAAAATTTATTTATTTATTTATTTATTTTATTTTGAGATGGGGTCTCACTCTTGTTGCCCAGGCTGGAGTGCAATGGTGCAATCTTGGCTCACGGCAACCTCCGCCTCCCAGCTTCAAGCGATTCTCCTGCCTCAGCCTCCCGAGTAGCTGGGATTACAGGTGCCTGCCACCACGCCTGGCTGATTTTTGTATTTTTTTTTTAGTAGAGATGGGGTTCCACCATGTTGGCCAGGCTGGTCTCAAATTCCTGACCTCAGGTGATCCGCCCACCTCAGCCTCCCAAACTGCTGGGATTACAGGTGTGAGCCACTGAGCCCAGCCACTGGTTTGTATTTCAAGTGGCAAACTAAAAGGTAGAATTGTCTCATTTATTTTAAATATCATATGCTCATAATAAAATTTTCCCTAAATGTTCCTTGAGGCATCCACTTAAAGAACTCAAAAATTTTTTTTTAGTCTTTAAGAGGTTTTTGTAAGCCAGATTACCTTAATAACCATGGCCTCAATCACAGACAGTAAAAATACGCTTTGCATTTCTCTTATAACCCTAATATCTAGGCCAGCTCCTAGTAAAATGTTATCCTAACCTTTTTACTTTATTCATGACAGATTTTTGGGATATATTCTACTTTCCAGGCACTGAGTTAAATTCTGGAGACCAGAAAGACCAAGACATTGTCCCTAAACTGACATTTTATCTAACAGTCCTGTTTTCATATTCCTTGCCCTTAGTTCTCCCTATTTTTTTATTTCTCCTCTAGTTCTCATTCCATATCAGAGGGCTCCTGTGGATGCTCCTTGCTCTATGGGATTACATTCTTCCACCTGCCTCCTGTCTCTCCAGGTAAAGAGGCACCCAAAGGAGCTTCCACTCTACAGACACATTGCTTTCTGGAGCCATGTTCTTGCTGTGGCCACTATGACTTTACCACATTGCAGGACAAGCAATTTAAACCTCATGCCTCAGATCCCCCACCTGGAATGTGAGAATGATAATGGTATTCACCTCTTAGGGTCACCATGAACAGGAAATAAGTGAATGCCTGTTAGTTAACTGTTAGGAACAGTGCCTGGCACATGGTAAATGGTGTCCCATGTTGATGTTGATGCTGATGTTCTTACCCTAAGCTCTCCCTTTCCCTTCTCAACCAGGGCAATTAAACTGCCTTGTGCCTGATTTCCTCAAGGCTAGGCTATCTAAGTGTGGGATGATTATGCTTCAAATCAGTGAATCCATACTAATATACTAACAGGAAAAGACGAGAACTTCCAGGCACTCTTTCTTTCTTCTCTAGTTTAAAGGAGATGAGCAGAAAACAAATATTTATTTTTATCCACCACTACAATGTGATAGAAATATAGAATTGGTGTACTCAAATATGAACCTTCATATTTGGATTATATGGAAGATAATATTTTAGGATTCTTACTTGTATTAGTCAGCATTTCATGAAAGAAACATATAACTAGGATAAATAGATAGATAGATAGATAGATAGATAGATAGATAGATAGATAGATAATAGCTAGCTAGGTAGCTAGATAGATAGATTTAGACATATAGACAGAGTACAAAGAATTGGCTTACATGACTGTGGAGACTAGATAAGTCTGAAATCTATAGGGCAGGCCATCAAGAAGGAGAGAATGGAGACTCCCAGGCTGAAGCTGATGCTGCAGTCCATGGGGAGAATTCCCTGTCCCCCACGTACACCTCAGTTCTACCCTTACATCCTTTCAACTGGTTGGATCAGGCCCACCCAGATTATGGAAAATAATCTGCTTTACTGAAAGTGAACAGATTGCAGATGCTAACAATCTCTCCTGCATAGTAAAATACCAATCAACAACAAAGACAGATTACAGCTGGAACAAATGCACTTAGTACACTTGGATTTTTCCGTACTAATGAAGTTAAACAGAAAAATAAATAAATACAACAATACGAAAGTCCAAAATAACTCATGTGTGGCTTTGTTATGTACTTGGAGATAGATGCTTACACATATGTGTCATGCCTACAGAGACTGAGGTCCCAGGCAGGAGACCAAGAATACGGAAGGAAAAACTAAACTTCCTATAGAAAATGCATATAAAACAGGTTTCAGAGCCAAATAATCACGTGTTCAAATCCTGTTTCCTACTATTTAGTTGAGTTATACAGTATTTCAGCAACCTTGCCAGTAACACCCAGGTTGGTGCTTAATTGAATGACTGGGTACTGTCACCTAGTCAAGCTGATACATTGAAATGACAATCACAGTCCTCTGTGTCAGATGTGTGCTTTTGCATTTATTCCTCACAGAATCCCACAGGGTGAGGATTACTCCCCATTTCGTAAGAGAGAAAATTATGGTTTCACAATCTGAAATACTGTGTAACTCAGCTAAATAGTAGGCAACAGGATTTGAACACGTGATTATTTGGCTCTGAAACCTGTTTTACATGCATTTTCTATAGGAAGTTTAGTTTTTCCTTCCGTATTCTCTGTCTCCTGCCTAGGACCTCAGTCTCTGTAGGCATGACACATATGTGTAAGCATCTATCTCCAAGTACATAACAAAGCCACACATGAGTTATTTTGGACTTTCGTATTGTTGTATTTATTTATTTTTCTGTTTAACTTCATTAGTATGGAAAAATCCAAGTGTACTAAGTGCATTTGTTCCAGCTGTAATCTGTCTTTGTTGCTGATTGGTATTTTACTATGCAGGAGAAATTAGAATATTTTACTATGCAGACTAATTTACACACAGAGTTGTCATGCTATCAAAGCCAGTTTTCAAACACCCAAGACTTCTCTGCATACTGCAGTTTTGGTAACGAGTCTGCCTGCCTAGCAAAGGGTACCTAACTTTGAAGGATTTTTCTCCTTAAGAAAAAGGATCCCAATACCTCTTACTGGTTCATGGAGATTTCCATATGTTCTGATCCAGATAGGTTTTGCTCAATGTACATATGATCTACATAACTATAGAAGGGCACAGAACATCCAATAATCCAATCACACACACCATTCCCTCTTCTGAGGCACACAGACTTTTCCCTTAGATCTTCGTACTGTTTACCTAAAAATATTTCATACACCGGTACATGAAATCAAAGACTGCTTTCTTTAATAAAGCAAAAGGATGATTTTAAAGGTAACTCTTTTAAAAATAGCCTGTCAATATCTGCTTTTATACTCTAGAACAGAGTGAATGATTTATTTTCTACTTTTGTTCCCATTTCTCTTTCTTGACCTAAAGGGAGTTGGTAAAATTTTCTCTGGTTTCATGGGAACAATTTGATGGTAGCTAACAGTAATAAAAAGCCCATCTATGCCAGAGGGCTTTGCTACACTGGTCCCATCTGCGGAGAGTCCAGTACTGATTTCGTCACAGGCTTCAGGTCTTGAGCATTCAATTTGCCTCTAAGATATTTCAGTGCCTGGAGAGTTAAGATGTTTTCTTGACAGGCAGCCAAGGAAGCCAAGTACGTGATTGATTTTCCTAGAGAGAAAAAAGAAAATCTTCCCATTAATTACCTCTTATCTATTTGTATAATGCAGACGAAGGGCTTGCTTCTCAATCAAAGTATATTTTATTATACATGAAGAAGAGAATATCCTTTGTTACATTGCACTAGACAATGTATTTTATAAAATTGCTATTAACTATTAATAATTTTTATTATGCAATGGGCCAATATTCTTTTCTACTAAACATGGATGAAGTAAGACAGCTTGCAAACTCCAAACACACACACATGCATGCTCTCACCTGAAAAAGAGCTCTTGCCTCTGGCATGTTATCATCTGACAAGAGCATAGGGTACTGTGCGTATTATTTTGCAGGTTCTCCAAATAGGAACTAGAGTAGCCTGTCATATAAAATCTGAACTTGTCTGGCATTTCTAAGCAGAGTTCTCCACTCCCACCTTCTCCAATCATTTAAGAAATCTCCTTTCCTGGTACCGTTCAATAACAGATGCATTACCCATATACACGTTTTATTTTTTTGGAGACAGGGTCTCACTCTGTCACCCAAAGTTGGAGTGCAGTGGCACGATCCTAGCTCATTGTAGCCTTGAACTCCTGGGCTCAAGCAATCCTCCTGCCTCGGCCTCCCAAGAAGCTGGCACTACAGGTACATGCCACCACACTCACTAATATTTTATTTTTTAAGATTTTTTTGTAGACATATGAGTCTCAGTATTTTACTCAGGCTGGTCTCAAACCCCCGGCCTCCAGTGATCCTCCCACCTCAGCCTCTCAAAGTGCTGATATTACAGGTGTGAGCCACTGTGCTTGGCCATATTTTTTCTTTGAATTTACTTTGTACAATATTGTTAAGCTCCTTTTTCTGGCCATTTGGTCTCATCCAAGAAATAGTAAGCTTCTTGCAAGGAAGAAACAGACTTTCTCTTTCGAGAAATTTCACACATCCTTCATGCTTACAGCATATAACCAAAGAATACGCAAAATTTTTTGTAGGACCTCAACAAAATTAAGTTCCTTGTTCTTATAAATCGTTAAATTAGGGATAAAATGACTGAACAGGAAAGCTAGTGTTAAGGATATCATTCCTGGACCAAGTGCTTAGGCACATACTAATGAAAGCAAGTCCCAGCCCATTGTAGCTCTGACCTTATCTCATGGAAGTTACCAGATCACTATCTACAGAAACGTTAAAAGTCCAAGGACATCAAAAGCATAATAGAGTTGTTTCAGAAAAACCAGCTTCTTCTTGAACCCTAGGGAAACATCATGAATTTCTCAGAAGAGCCCTAGCTCTAGAGACTGTTATCTCTTGCCAGTACTAAAAAGGCTTAGCATTTTAATTCAGATTTTCTATACTGAGACAACATATGCTAACCATATTTGGAAGCAATTAAAATGGTGACACCCACTGCCACGCGCACATGTCCTCATTAACTTTGTGAATGTGTTACAGGCAGGTAGGAAAGACAGCTAGCTTCTCAAAAGAAAACCCCCATAAGTGGAATTAGAATGGCAAATAATGGGAACAATCATAATGCAAATGCACATTTAAAGGTCATTAACAAACTGGTCAAATTACTTGCAACCTATGTAAAAATCAGATGCACCAGTATCCACCAGGACATATGCAGATTCCCTCCCATTGTAGTAAAAACCATCTTGCCTGTAACAGATTGACTGGGTGTGTCAGGCTGAGAGGCATTAGCAGAGCTGCTGTGTGCATGGAAGGAATAAAGAAGGACTTATGGAGCATGCAATTGCAAGTTCTCCCTGGGCCCAGGACTGTAACATTAAGAGATGGCTCCTTAATAACATACGCTCACTCCCCATTCCCATCCACGAGATAAAGTCATGGTAAACCTTCAGCAGCAAGAGCAACCTTGAAGGGGAAAAGTGGCACCAAGAGGCAGCTAAAGGAAGGTGATCTGGAAAAAAGGTCCAGTCCCGCCATTACTGTTACCAGATGAAATGGAGGTAGGCTAAGGACCAGAAATGTGCAAAAGGCTGCAGTAGGGGTGGTGTGAGGCAGCTTTCTTGCCAACTAATCATATTTAAAACCTATCTAATATATATCAAATATATATTATAAGATATATATTATATATTATATATATTTATCAAATATATATTATAAGATATATTATATATATTATATCTATTATAAGATATATCAAATATAACCAAATGTTATATCTGTCAGGCCTCTGAGCCCTAGCTAAGCCATCATATCCCCTGTGACCTGCACGTAAACATCCAGATGGCCTGAAGTAACGGAAGAATCACAAAAGAAGTGAAAATGGCTGATCCCTGCCTTAACTGATGACATTACCTTGTGAAATTCCTTCTCCTGGCTCATCCTGGCTCAACAGCTCTCCCACTGAGTACCTTATGACCTCCACCCCTGCCCGCCAGAGAACAACCCCCTTTGACTGTAATTTTCCACTACCCACTCAAATCTTATAAAACGGCCTCACCCCATCTCCCTTTGCTGACTCTCTTTTCGGACTCAGCCCGCCTGCACCCAGGCGATTAAAAAACTTTATTGTTCACACAAAGCCTGTTTGGTGGTCTCTTCACACAGATGTGAGTGAAAATATCAAACCTATCTTATTAGATATATCAATTTGATATCTAATAATATATCAAACCTCTTATTTGCTGTATCGGTATCACAGGTTTTCTTTTTTCTTCTGAGAATCTGTAAGAGAGCTGACTCTGCAACAGTCTCCAAATTTTGCTTCTCTCATTCTTCTCTCTCCTTCTCTCTCTCTATTGACCCTCATCAGAAAATCAAGGAGAGATTGGACCATACTTCCTGGTGTCCTACCTTTACAAGAACATCTGCCTCAGCAATCAGTCATTCCAGACAAATGTGGTGGCACATTTTGTCTATACACCCCTGCTAGGTCCCCAAATGTCAGCGTGATTCTGAGTCTCAAATCTTTGCAGTTCCAAGTAAAATTGTCACATCTTTTCTCCCTACCAGATGCCTCCTGTCATCCCTGTTGACCCAGAGCTCTGGCTCAGGGTGATGTTTCTATGCTGTGGTTGGCTTGTCTTTCCTTTAGAATGGATCCAGAGTTGGAGTTTGCAAATGTAGAGTAGGTGCATATTCAGAAAGAAAGCAACACAGCAAGAAAGGAAGGAATAAAGGAATGAGGGAGGGAGGAAGGGAAGGAGGGAGGGAGGGAGGGAAGGAAGGGACAGAAGGAAGTAAAATAGGGTGACTAGTTTAGGTATGGTTGTACATATTTTAATTACCACAAATAGAGGCTTCCCTCTCCTCAATTAATTCTTCTACCCGGATTCCTCATTGTATATGAAATGCCATCATTAAAAAATAATTTGTTGGTTCTTATCCCTACAACTACTACTACTAATACTCTTACATAACAACTACTAGTAATATTCATGAAATATATATATAAATAAAAATAAATAGTAAAAATAATAAAGACTTCACAACTTAGATTATGTATTTTTGATATTAAATAGAAATTTACGCTTTTCATAAACAGACTCTTTTTAACTTCACTGCAACATGTAGACTATGTTTTATTATACAGATAAGAAACTGAGACTTAGAGAAGTTAAATAATTTAATGAAATTCACACAGATAATAAATTTTATAGTTGAAATATATAAGCAGTTCTTCTGACTTTAAAATGTGATCCTTCCCACCCCCATATATCAAGTTGTATGCTTTCGCTTGCCGCCTTTTAAGAGGTAGAAATAACCCTTAGTCAAGTGCTGCATGTGAATTCATATTAAAGTGTCTGCACTCTCCTGCTAATAAAGACCCAAAAGTGGCAGAAATGGTACAGAAGAGGAGGCAGCTTGGGATTTGGCAGTCTTGTGAAGGGTCAGTCAAGGCTATAAACAAGGATATGTGGAATCCAATGGGAGCCTCCTTAACTAACACATCCCAAAGAGGTTACAGAGAGCTCAAGCCCTTCAGCCCATTTCACAGATGGAGATGCTGAGGCCAAGGCTATTAGACCTGCCCACGATGCTATATCTGATTGGTGACAAAGCTGAGTCTCCTGACTTCCAGTCTAGTGAGCTTTCTATCATCCAGTCCTATCCCTATGTGATCAGCTGCATAAATTCTGAGGAAAACAACTGACTATATTGCTCAATATCTACTATAACATGCAACTTGCTCATCGAAAAGTTAAGGCTAACTTTTTCCCCAACAGGAGAGTCAGAAACAAATCATTTTTAGTAATAATGAAGCTCTGTTAGAAGTACCACTCACCTTAAAAATGTGTATAGGAATTATTAATCTCTCAGCATTCTGATTTTCCTGGCTTTCTGAAGCTAAGATGTTGCAGGAGAGCCTTCGTGGCTTTGATCACAGGCAATCAAAGAGGACTTTGGGTAGCTTCCAGGGACACGCTGTTGCTGGAAAAGTCAGAGCTCTGCTATGCAAAAGAAACTGCTACAGAAATCCCCTTCATTCTGAACTTCAGATCAAATTAGGATCAGAAGGCTCTTGTTTGTCCCGCAGGAGTCTGTGGCTTTAATTTTCTTATCTGCATTTTTCTTTCCTGCCCTTTCCAGGTAGCTGTCACAAAAAATATGAAAAGGGTGTTAATGTGTTGATCGTTCTTTGCTGCTTCTCACTTTCATGTTTACAGCAAGGAGAAGAGCAATTGTTTCTACCAGTTGCTTTAGTGTTTTGAGTTCTTATATGTGTAATAACTATCTTGGTAGGCCCAGAACACACCACTTCATCCAATGTTGAAATTTGGATTTTATACCCAATGGATTATTTTAGTACGGATTACAAATGCTTATACTATTCTGCCTAGCAGAGTTTGGGTCATAAAAATCATTAAATGTAAAATACTGCACAGAGTTGCCCAAATTGTCATGTCTCTGGCCAAATTTATGGAAATAAAAAGAGTCATGCATTTGGGTTATTTCTACAGTTTGGAAACTTTGGCTCTTATCTTCTCTTAAGCTACTCAGGAAATTTCCTGACTCTAAAATCTGAGAGGAATGGTTCAGACAGACAAAGGTGGTCCAGAATGGAGACTTACCTGATGCCAAGGATGGTAGGACCCATGGGTGCCCACTTCACCCATGTGATCCTACCTCTTCTGAGGCTTCACTGACGACCTTGGCTTCCTCTTTGATTAACCTTTTGGTGGCTGAGCCTCTTGAAATTGACTTGGACAAGCTTGGACAAACAACTTTCTTTTGAAACAACAGAGTGTAACTGAAATACCACTGGAAAATTCAAACAATACTCTTCTTAATGCCAGGGGGAAACAATTCGTAAATAAATCCAAGAACTTAGATGAATACTTAAGAAACATATACCTTGCTTTCACAGTGTTAGCTGGAACTCAGGAAAGGGGTGTTGGAAAAAGTGGAGGTGGCATGGTTCTTTTATTTTATTGTTTAAGATGAAAGGGGATTAAGCATGTTAAAATTCTAAGGGAGAAAAAGTTTGCTCTAAATATTGACATTAAAAAGACTGACATTAAATCACGGAATATTTCTTCAGCGGACTACTGAAATTTATGTCTGCAATCACTATTCATGCTTTCTATTCTTTTTTTTCTTTGAGATGGAGTCTTTGCTCTGACGCCAGGCTGGAGTGCAGTGAGGTGATCTCTGCTCACTGCAACCTCCGCCTCCCAGGTTCTAGCGATTCTCCTGCCTCGGCCTCCTGAGTAGCCGGAACTACAGGCACGTGCCACCACACCTAGCTAATTTTTGTATTTTTAGTAGAGATGGGGTTTCACCATATTGGTCAGGATGGTCTCGATCTCCTAACCTCATGATCCACCCGCCTCGGCCTCCCAAAGTGCTGGGATTACAGGCATGAGCCACTCCACCCAGCCCGTGCATTTTATCCTTTCTTCAACAAACTGATATTATCTTTCTTCAACAAACTGATACTTTCTTCCGTCGCCTCTTCTCAAGATCTGCCTTACTTACCTTAACCCATACAGGAAGCCAGATCACAAGTGGAGATTTCCTTCCTGACCATGTAAAGAGCACACAACAAGGATTTGGGAGATTAATCTGATGTGTAAGAGACAGACACATCCTACTCAAAAGGCTGCTCTTACTCCCTAGCTAGGACCATGCTTAAATGGCATGCCCATATTACTCTGAGACTTTCTTTTCCCTTATCCTCCCAAGGCTGTGCAGACATCAGTTGAGACTATATTCTTCCTTAGTACTCTAATACATTCAGGCTGGTTACAGTCAAGTCTTGCAGTCTGGGAGTTCTTTTGTCTATTTAAGGTAACTGTGATTCTCCACTTTTATTTATGATTTGTTTGGCTCGTAGTTTAGCTCTGAGGGAACAATTTTATTTTCATTATTCCTAAGTTCTTGGGAGACACCTTATGGTATCCCCACATAGACTAACAATACCATGTAGCAGTGCAAATTCACTGTAAGTAAACCGATGAAAATCAGACCTTTAATCTGATCGAGGTATAGAAAATGGCTACCCGAAAGTCATACTTTTTCTTTTTGATTATTTTGTATGGCAGTGCCTTGAAGTAGGGAAAAAACATTATCTTTTTCTCTGTGTGTAAAAATCACCAAAAGTTACTTTGAACATCAGAAGAACAACCCTTTAAATTGCTTTTCTGCTTGTTCCCTTCAATTGGCAGTTCTCTGGTTTTTATTTGCGTGTCATCTCTTTTAATGTCGTCTCTAAACCGGTTGCTCAATGATTCATTAAAATTGATAACAACCTACTTCAGATCGGCCAAGTCATTTCACCTGAACTTTTTCTCATAGTCACTTTACAATTAAAATCACTGAGTAAAATCTTAATTCGCTTGAGTAAACATTCATGATTTTCTGAATTAGCCAGAACTATATCAATATATGTGTCAATGTGCACATGTGTATAGACAGAGAAAATGAGAGAGAAAGAAACAGGGAGACAACTGAAGGAAGGTTACCCACTGTACTATTGGTTTATCCTTTATTCCCACAGTAATTTGCTCAAATTGTAATTAAATCGCTTATCACATCATGCAATGACGTCACTATTTGTATTTGTTCTTGCCCTTACACTGCTTTATCCAGCTTTGTGTTTCAAGGACTTGGCACATAGGCAGAAATTTCAGGGTGTTTAACAAATGTTTTTTAAAGTAATTCGTTTCAAGTCAGGGCCCATGTCTGGTACCCAATCCCCATTCTAATGTAGAGAGATGTTAAAATTAACCATGCAACCTAACATGGCAGTCAGCATGCAGAAGTGCAAAATAGTTCCAAGCATTGTGTTATGTGTAGCTCTTCCCTTTTCTCAATTTTATTTTTTTACTTTTTTAATTTTTTTAATTTTTTTTTTTTTTTTTTTTTTTTTTTGAGATGGAGTCTCACTCTGTCGCCCAGGCTGGAGTGCAGTGGACAGATCTCGGCTCACTGGAAACTCCGCCTCCCAGATTCACGCCATTCTCCTGCCTCAGCCTCCCAAGTAGCTGGGACTACAGGCACCTGCCACCACGCCTGGCTGATTTTTTTTGTATTTTTAGTAGAGACGGGGTTTCACTGTGTTAGCCATGGTGGTCTCGATCTCCTGACCTCGTGATCCCAAAGTGCCTCCCAAAGTGCTGGGATTACTTACAGGCATGAGCCACCGCGCCCAGCCTCTCTTTTCTCAATTTTAAGAAATACAAAGCTAAAAAAATGTTGCTTTGATTGGCTAATTTGCCATACAATATTTTGTGTTTCATGGATCCACTGTCCACGACCCACAGTCGTTCCATAGCTATCAAGGACGCAAAAAAAATACCAGATTCAGGCTAAATGCCAGGAATTAAAGTTAGAACAAGTTTGAAATGAAAAAAATAATAATTGGTAAGTAGCCAGCAAGCATGACGTAAGTATTCATTGAGGGAATCAGAGGTCCCGGATTTTAACCCTGTACTCTTTCTACCTGTGGGATCTAAGTCAAGTGTATTAGTTGTCTATTGCTAACAATCTATTGCTAAGTTACCTACCAGTTACCCAAAGTTACCTGCTTTTACCCCAAAATGCAGCAGCTTAATACAACACAAATTTATTATCTCACAGTTTCTGAGTCAGGAATCTGAGCATAACTCAACTGAGCCCTCTTTCTCGAGGTCTCTCACAAAGCTACAATCATACACAAGAGTAGTGTCTCTGCAGTTTCAACAGCAGAGACATCTACTTCTGAGTTTACTCATGCAGTTATTGACAGTATTCAACTCTTGAGGGTCGTTGGACTGAGGATCCTTGGTTGCAGTTAGCCAGAGGGCACCCTCAGTCCCTTGCCATATGAGCCTTTCCAACATGCTATCTTGTTTTATCAAAGGGTACAAGTTCAGAAAGCATTAGAGAGAATCTGCCACCAAGGTACATGTCACAGTCTGTATAATCAAATCACAGAAGTGACCTTTAACCTTTGTATTCTATTGAGGAGAAAGTTACTAGCCCCACTTTTAAGGGCAGGGGATTACACAAGACTGTGAATACCAGAAGGTGGGGATCATTGGAGGCCACCCTAAAGACTGCCCATCACCACAAGTGACTACGTTTCTCTAAGCCGACTTTCCTCTTCTGTAAAATGGAAGTCAAAATGTCTCCTCCTCATGGGATTGATGTGGAAGTCAAATAGTACTTTAAGCCCTGAGCATATAGTGAGTGCTCAGTAAATGTTGGTCATCATCAGGTTATTACAACACACCACAAAATGTCCTATGCTGTCCTTATCCCAAGGACTATGGGAGTACCTGGAAAGAACAGATAACAAGGTCTTGAAACGTATAGACAAAATTTTCTGAACAAGTGAAGTCTATCCTGAGACCTGAAAGAAGGAGAGCTGTAATCAGATGAAGAATAAGAAGCAAGACAATAGGATTCCAGGGAGAAAAGAAAAAAAAGAAAAAGTCTAGCTAAGGGAAAGGAGCAGTGCCAGATAGCTTGACAACTAGGAAGAATTTCTTGCCCCCTCTCCTCCTCAGAATGTCTGCTTTGAAAAGTGGAACACAGAGAGAAGAAGTGATGTCAGAAGTGTGCAAATGTGCATCTGCATGTGTCAACTCCACCACAAGGACACATGTTACACAGGACTCCACCCAATGGAAGTTGGTTGGCCTTTAATAAATACAGAAATCTCTAGAGAGTGAGAAAGAAGAGGATGAAAGTGGGAAAAGGAGTCAGAATTGTCACCTCTAGATGAAAAAGTTCTCTAAGTTTCCAGGGATGCCTCCTCTGGGAGTGAGATGCCACCCGGCTCCCAGCTCCTCTCAACCAGTGGCTCCCTGGACCAGGGAGAGGCAGACCCTTAGAAGAACTCCCTTGGCTCATCCATCCTCAAGAATTTTATTTTTATAACTTATAACTTATGTACATGAATTTCTATTTTTTTAACTTGTATTTTAAGTTCAGGGGTACAAGCGCAGGTTTGTTACACAGGTAAACTTGTGTCATGGGGTTTGTTGTACAGATTGTTTCATCACCCAGGTGTTAAGCCTCGTACCCGTTAGTTATTCTTCCTGATCTTCTCCTTTCTACCACGCTCTATCCGGTGAAAGGCCCCAGGGTGTGTTATTCCTCAAGCATTTTATGACACCGTTTAAATTTCCCATTTCTAACACTGGCCAAATTTGACATTAGCCTGAAATTCATTTCATAGCTTCCATATTTTGAGGTAATTATATTAATTTTCACTTGATTTCTGTTTTCCTTTGAATCACTGATACATTTAGATTGCTCAAAATAAAATAAAATATTATTTCTTTTATATATGTATATATATATTTTTTTCTGAGACGGAGTCTCACTCTGTCACCCACGCTGGAGTGTAGTGGGTCCATCTCGGCTCACTTCAACCTTTGCCTCCTGGGTTCAAGCGATTCTCCTGCCTCAGCCTCCTGAGTAGCTGGGACTACAGGTGCATGCCACCACGCCCAGCTAATTTTGTATTTTTAGTAGAGACAGGTTTTCACTATGTTGGCCAGGCTAGTCTCAAACTCCTAACCTCAGGTGATCCATCCGTCTACGCCTCCCAAAGTGCTGGGATTACAGGCATGAGCCACCGTGCCCAGACTAAATATTATTTTAAAGTACACGCTAAAGAGCCACTTTCCCACTCCCATGTCTGTCTGCCCTCTTCCAAAGCATAAATGGTAACCACTTTAACTTTTCTCCAACTTGTTTCTTTGATTTTCTCCCAACATTTTATTTTGAAATTTTTTAAAGCAAGAGAAAAGTTGCAAGAATTCTATAAACACCCATGTGCCCTTCAGTGAGTCATCACTAGATACCATTCTGCCACATTTGCTTCATCTTGCTCTGTATGTATACATTTACATATATTTATTTGGGAGTTTGGTACAGAAATTCTGACACTTTACCCCTAGGATTGAAACCTCCTATAGAAACATGCAGAAATATCTAAGAACACCTTGAAAAAAAAAAAAAAAAAAAAAGAGGTAGGGAGGGGACTAGCCCCATCCAGCATGAAACCATCCAATGAAGGCTCTATAATTAAAACAGTGGTACTAGAGCATACCTAGACAGACATACCAGAGAAACAGCATAGAATATGCAGAAACAGACTCAAGCTTGTTTGTGGAAATTTAGAAGCAATTAAAGTGCCGTCTCAAAGCAATGAAAAAAATGTTCTTTTTAATAAATGGAGTGGATGAAACTGGATAGCTATTTGGAAAAATGTAACCTCAGATTCACTATGTACATAAAATACACTCCAAATGTGCAAAATATGAAACCATACTAGAAGAAAGCGTGAGTAAATTTCTTTAGAATCTAAGTTTAAGAAAATCCAGGTATAATTTCGAAAACTGATCAATTTGACTGTATACATGATTTTAAAACATCACATGGCAAAAAGTAAAATGTATACAAGAAATTCATCCATGAAACCACTTTTAGTCCATATGTTTACTGAACCACGCAGTGAGGTTTATTACTCAGCAGGGATTAATGTTCCGTGAGTTCAGACGGAGCTAGGCTCTTTTCTCTGAGATTGCCTTTAGAGATGGGTTGGGTGACTCAGTAATAACAATGTTGTTCTGGGCCCAGGAAATGGATGTTGTACTTGAAGGATCTGCTCAGTGTTTCCAATCCAAGTACTTAACATCCTTCTATGTTTGTGTGGTTCTCTCTCTTTCTACTTAATTTTGCATTTAATATATTTCTAATAAAAACATGAGACTCAATTAAAGACTTTCCGTTTGAGTTGGAAGCATCAGAAGACAGAAATGCTTTTTTTTCTGTTTCCTTTTGAACAACAGAAATAAATTGAACTCAATCATGTTTGCATGAATGATTCTATTTTTGTTAAGGAAATCTTGCATCCAAAGACTTTGCAGAATTAGATAAATTTCTTGTCAGAGTTTTGCTAACTAATTTATTTTTATTTGAAAGCATCTGGTTAAGAGTATTTCCTTAACAAAATACCATGAAATTAATTTTGATGTATCACTGTAAATGAGGCCATTGTACCTTCTCCATCATTAAATATTCACAAACATCACCCAGAGCTTTCAAAAGGACTCTGTTTCCTTCTCACAGCAAAGGCCTGGCAAGTAACAGCAGTCCATTTCCTAGTGATGGGTAAATGCAGGAAAATATATGAAGATGCAAGAATTTGTCAAATGAAACAACAACAATCAATTTTCTACCACTCCACCTGTGGAAACATGTAAAAATCCCCAATGAGATTTTACACTATAAACGTAACTGTTGGATAAGTTAAAATACGACAGTTTAATAAAAATGGTCATGTTCCAACAGATCATTCAATCAGCAAGCTCTGAAACCTTCTATATATAAATTAATACATCAAGATGGCTTTTGTATCCTTCAAGAAATATGTGTCTTCTAGTAGGAATGTAGGCTGCTGAAATTTAAATAAGTTTTTTTTATCAATATAATTTTGAAATGGTTCTAGAATTCCAAAGGTAGAAATAGGAAAGTCTGTTTTCCTTATTACAATTTTTAAAAATACATTTCTTGGCTGATAAGGTACTAAATAGCAGCTACATTCACAATGATTTCAGAAATGCCCCCCCGCCATCTCTCACTTTTACTCACAGTTTGTTCCCTTTTAAAATGTGACTATTGCTGTTTTGCAGTGACAAAAATATGCATCGATGCTCTAATAAAAAACATAAATTAACCAGTCCAGGACTGAACATCATTAGAAGAGCTGATCAATATAATAAAAATCTGGTCTCCAGTTTCAAGTCATGGCCTGAGAGAGCCATTTAATATCTTAGGAACTCAGTTGCCTAAATTGTGAAGAGCAAAGTTTTAAAAGGTTGCAAAGTGCCTTAAGGACAAGAAAAGCACCAGAAAGGATAATTTAGAGGAACACTGAGTGTGCATTCCAAGAAGGCCCTGGCAAAAGGGCAATGAGAAGGGCTGGGATTAACCAGGTATCTGAGGATCGAGTACATATAACCCTGGTAGTACAGAAAGGCTTTCCGAGAGAAACAAGAGTAGTAAGGTGTTTAAGGGAGTTGGTTCCTACATCTTCAGCTTCCATAGTCATCTTTCCTAAAATCGATCTTCTTGAGAAAGTAGAACACTTCAGTTGTCTACTTGGTGAATTGCCCTTCCCTCCCTCAGCAAAGAAGAGGCCAACCTCTCAAGCCCCCAAGTCGTCTGCACTGCCTCGTCATAGGTATAATGACCCCCCTGTGATTGGTAACCATGTTTCCCAGGTAACAAATCTTTTAGCAGATTGAGCACTTTCAAATATTTTACTATCAAAACATTAAAGGAGTAACTAATTGACTTGGCTAATAGATTGTTAAAGATACTCTTTGATGACAGTTTGCTGTTTGATTTCGGCATGTGGCACTGAAGGAGTTCAAAGACATTGCTCTGGCAGAAGTCTCTCCATTCCCACCTCCTTATTTCTCTGAACAAGGTTTCTGAGCTGCCTCATGGGCTGGTTGTGAGGATTTCAGTTAAGTAAGAAAATAGGCTGGGCGCGGTGGCTCACGCCTGTAATCCCAGCACTTTGGGAGGCCAAGACGGGCAGATCACGAGATCAGGAGATTGAGTTTATCCTGGCCAACATGGCGAAATCCCATCTCTACTAAAAATACAAAAATTAGCTGGGTGTGGTTGTGCACACCTGTATTCCCAGCTACCCGGGAGGTTGAGGCAGAAGAATCGTTTGAACTCTGGAGGCAGAGGTTGCAGTGAGCCGAGATCGTGCCACTGCACTCCAGCCTGGTGACAGAGGGAGACTCTGTCTCAAAAAAAAAGAAAAAGAAAAGGAAAATAAGGGGAGCACCAGGAGCAGTGGCTGCCATGTGATAAGGGCTATGTGGGGGATTGATGCTATTATTACTGTTATACTATCATTGATTTATGTTGCTTGATGAATTGTGTACTAATAAACAATGTAATAGTCACTTAATCCGGAAGAAATTTTTTTAATTGAAAAACTTTTGGTCACAGAAAACTAAAATGAATGCGTGTTATAAACAGTGTGTTTGTGTATGTGTGTGTGTGTGTGTGTGTGTTGCAAAACATATGACAGTTATCTATAAAACATCTCCAAATCATAAAAATATTTTAGGGTAAAATTATAGTGGAAGAAGTTCAAAGAGAAAGGTGATAACATAAAAAGAGTGAAAAACGACTTAGTGTATATTTTTAAGTGGAAGTTGGTGGAATTCAAATCAACATATTTTTAATTGAGTAAAATAATTACCTTTAAATGCCAATATTTTGAGGATGCTGGAAATTATATATTTGACAGGTAATTAAAATCACTATCAAATTTGTTTAAATATTGTTCAAATTACTTTTTTGGGGAGAAAAGAGCAAAAATGTCTGAAGACCTCTGCTTTGTATCGTATAAAATGGATGCAGGATGTTCCTTTACTCTTCCTAATCTTCATACTACTGCCAGAGTAACCGGCTAAACACTCTAGCTTGGTCTTATCTCTCCTTAAACTTCTTCAATTCCACACTGCCTTTTGGATTTTAGGAAAAATCTAAACTCTTCAGTGCAGTTTACAATCCCTACAAATATTCTCCCACATCCCTTTTTTGTCTCTACTTCTGTAATTTTGCATGACTTCAAGCTCTATCCACACAGAACCACCGGTTATCGGAACTATCCTTCGTCTCCCACCTTTCCTTATTCCATTTCCTTTCCCTAGAATGTCTTCTCATTCTCATCACATTCAGATCTCTATTTAAATGTCACCTTGCCAGAAAGACCTACCTGGACCATCCTATCGGAAATAGGAGTGCATCTCCATCACTCTTAACCTCCTCATTCTGCTTTATTTGTAATCACAGCACTTTTCACTGCCCGTCATTATATTATAATTTTAATGTCCTTTTTCTCCAATGCGCTATAATTTTCACAAAGGCAGCAACTTGGTCTACCTTTTTCACTCTTGTACCCCTATTGCCTCAAAACCATTCTGGCATGTTGTAGGCAGTCAATAAATATTTTAAATGAATGCATACCTAAATGAGAAAATATCTCATATGATTTTTGTGTCCCCAGCACAGTTTAATTTCACAATAAATGTGTACTGACTTGAAGATATTACAAAAGGCTGCATTATTGTTTCCAAGAGCAATATCTAGTTTCCTTATCTGAAGATATTTTAGTAAATGAAAAGTGGTTTTGTTTCTAAAAGGAGCAAAATAAAGAATAAGAACTTTACTAGATAATCAAGTTCCTTTTACATTCTATGACTTTATGATAATTCAAGATAGAAAGATGCATTAAAAATAATCACCATGTACAATCTGTGAATTCGTATTCTCTGAAATATAGTTTCTCCACAGAAACCACTCGGAGATGTTGCCATATCTAAGAGAAAAGAAAAAGTCGTTGCTTTGTTTTCAAATTAATCATTTATTGTTTCCGTACAACTTATTTTCTTCAGTGTCTTAAGCACAAAGGATCATTTTTGCTTTTTATCCTTGCGAGTTCCATTTCTGTGGGATATTTAGCAATGCAAGAGACTTGCAAAAGAAGTAAACGGTCTGCAAGTGACTGCAAGAAGATTTGAAATCCATCCTCTTGGTATGATGGAGGTAACACCTCAAAAACTGTTTCCTTCTTCTGAATGTAGTTTGGAATCTTCTCAAAGGTGGGAAGATGGTTGTAATTGTTAAAGATGGCTTAGAAGAGAAATGCATGAATATACACATATGAGGGTTCGTGAACACACATACACACACACACACACACCCGACACAAATAGATGAGGTGGGATAATTAGGAACACAAGTGAGTCACTACCAGCAAAACTTCCCATGTGAGGAACCTCAGTGAAGTCAGTTCATCCAAACCTCTGTGTCTGTCCAGTGCAACACACTTCCATTCAGTTTTTTGCAGCCTCTTAACTTGCCTTTGTATACTAGCTTCTTGAGTTGTCTCTACGATTGCTTTCAGCATTTCTAAATAATCCACTCAGGTAGTGTGGGGAAGATTTGCTTCCTACAATCAAATAAATGGAGTTTTTCAAGGAGTAGAATAGTTCACACACACACACAAAAAAATCAATAGAGTATAAATAAAGTTGCCTTCATAGGAGATAAACAAATACATGTGCTCACCCTCAAAGTCATGTTATGGAACGTAAAATACTTCCCAGGATCATGTTTCAGATGATGATCACATCTGACAGGAATATTTGTTCATTGCATCGATGCTAAAGTCATTTTTGCTTCATGTTTCCAGAGTAGAGGGTAGAAAACCTTCATGTTACCTCCATCCTTGGCACCTGCCATGAAATGGTAAAAGCCAACTTGAATTAAAGGCTTGGGTTGCCCCAGATGAGCCAGCGAAGCCTTCTTTAATGTGTTAGCATGAGATTTGAAGTGAGTATATGAGAAGAAAAGCTAAAAATCCAACTAAAACATTAGTTATTCCCAAGGTTTGGATATGGATGTGGGAAAAGAAGGCTCGAACTGATGTGCTAAAAACAGTTTTCTCTTTCACGTCTCCTTCTGGAATGTGCCCCTTTTATTTTGTCATTCTTGGCTCGGCTCCCCACTTTTCAAGCCTCCTCTGTCGTTTCATTCTGCCTGAGTATTTCCTTTCCAATATTTTGGCTGAATGTTCAGCTTTGTTAGCAGAAATGCAAAGTGAGCGCTTTGAAACATTACCCAATAAAATCCGATTTTAAACAGTTAGAGCTACAACTTCCCCCATCCTCTGGGAAATGAGCCTACAGTTTCTTTGTGCTTCAAGCAGAAATGTTAGAGGCAGAATTACTGCCCAGGCCAGAGTCTCGCCAAGACCATCAGATAAGCCACCTGGGCAAGGTCTTACAGGCCACACTTAAAAGGGGACTTCTTGGAAACATCAAGCTGTCATTGGAAATTGTTAAGCATAGGTGACTTTTATATTGTGGGTAAAATATAAATGGAGAATACATCTAGAAGTATGAACATACTTGTTCTCTGAAAAAAACCTCACATTTTCTTAAGTGATCTTTAAGAAATAATTGCTAATAATGAAAATGTTGGGCTGAGCGTGGTTGTTCATGCCTGTATTCCTAGCACTCTGGGAGGCCAAGGTGGGTGGATTACCTGAGGTCAGGAGTTCGAGACTAGCCTGACCAACATGGTGAAACCCCGTCTCTACTAAAAAATACAAAAATTAGCCAAGCGTGGTGGTACATGGCTGTAATCGCAGCTACTTGGGAGACTGAGGCAGGAGAATTGCTTGAACCCAGGAGACAGAGGTTGCAGTGAGCCGAGATCACACCATTGCACTCCAGCCTGGGCGACAGAGCAAGACTCCATTTCAAAAAAAAAGAAAGAAAAAGAAAATGTCAAGACCAAAACAAGCATTGTTAAAGTCTTAAGTAAACTTTCCCTTTCATAAAAATGCCCACTTAATAAATATTTAAATGAATTTATAAAACACATCCTTAAGGTTAATAATACTAGTTTTCAGGGCCAGGTACAGTGTCTCATGCCTGCAATCCCAGCACTTTGGGAGGCTGAGGAGAAGGATCACTTGAAGTCAGGAGTTCCAAACCAGCCTGTCCACCATAGTGACACCTTGTCTCTACAAATATAAAAAAAGTTAGCCAGGTGGTAACAGGCACCTGTGGTCCCAGCTACTTAGGAGGCTGAAGTTGGAGAATCACTTGAGTCCAGGTTGCTGAGGCTGCTTTGAGCTGTGATTGCACCACTGCACTCCAGTCTAGGCATCAAAGATAAACTCCATCTCAAAAAATAAATAAATAAAATAATAATAATAATAAAATACCAGTTTTCAGACAGTATCTGATTTTTATAACTCTGAAGAGATCAGTACAACAATGCCTGCTTCACAGGTAATGAAACCGAGGCCTAAAGGAAATAGGCTGTTTACAAATATTCTATGAGCACAGTCACTACAATGAATTTTAATTGCTTTCTATGTCTTTAGACTTAATTTTGTTTTGGGGTCTTGCTAGGGAAAAACATTTGGCTTGATTTCTTTTTATATTTCACTCAATATTCTTTATATGTTGTGACCTTCCTTAATTTCTTTTACTTATTCCCTTTTCTTTAGTATTGGCAATGCACCGATCTCTTCAAAGATGTTTTCAACTTTTTTTTTTTTTTCTTTTTGAGATGGAGTCTTGCTCTGTCACCCAGGTTGGAATGCAGTGGCGAGACCTAGGCTTACTGCAACCTCTGCCTCCTGGGTTCAAGCGATTCTCCTGCCTCAGCCTCCCAAGTAGCTGGGACTACAGGTGCATGCTACCATGTCTGGCTAATTTTTGTAATTTTAATAGAGACAGGGTTTTGCCATATTGGTCAGACTGGTCTTGAATTCCTGACCTTTGGTGATCCACTCGTCTCGAACTCCCAAGGTCAGGCTGGTCTCGAACTCCTGACCTTAGGTGATCCACCTGTCTTGACCTCCCAAAGTGCTGGGATTACAGTCATGAGCCACCATGCCTGGCCGATGTTTTCAACTTTTGGTTATCCACAGATTCACCCTGCATACAAGTATAATATGGTTACTTAGTCATATCCACCTGTCCCCAAAAGAGGAGAATAGCATATATAAGTTGTTTTAAGCCACTAGAAGATTTGGGGTGCAATGAGGAAGAAATTATCTCATAATTGAGATAATTTTTATATGCATTAAAGACATAAAATTATATCCATCAATAGGATGAAATTAGGACTGTCACTAGCTCATATTGTACCTTTGTGAGAATTAGAAACAGGTATCCCTCTAAATGGATACAGCCTCCCTTTATTAGTAAGGCTCGACCCCTTCTTGCCACTGAACCACCCTTATGCTGAGAGAAACAGGGAGGGAATTCATCCAAAACGAACACATTTCAGAGTAATTTCTAATAAGGATCCATCCATGCCTTCAATGAATATTTATTTATCAGTTAGCATTCTATGTCAGATAGCTTTTTAGGCTCTGGAGATCCACGATGAATAAAGCAAAGTCCTTTATTTCATAAAATCTATGTTCTTGTTGGGAAGATGGAAAATAAAAAAAAAAAATGAATATGTGACATAGTAGGTTCTGAACCGTGCTATGAAGACCAATGAGATGTAGAGTATGGGGAAAGAAAACAGGCAGTCTAGAGTTTTGGAGTGTGCTCTGACTCAGAGAGGCAGGGATGTCTCTTTGAGAAGGTAACATTAGTTTGGAGACCAGGCAATTTAAGGAGCGTGCAGGTGGGAGGTCCCTGCATATCAGGCCAAGAAAGCAAAGTACAATGTGCACTGAGGCAAGTTCTCTGCTGTATGGGAAGAACCACAAGAAAGCAAAAGAGATGAGAGCAAAATTTTGGGGAATTTGTAGAAAACAGAATGCAAATGAAATGAGAGCAAAATGTTGGGCAATTGGTAGAAAACAGGACAAGCAAAGCCATTGGAGCTACGTCCAAGAGGCAATGGTGACAAGAAGGTTGAGTTCAATTTTGAGTAAGAAGGGAAGCCAATAAAGAATAAAGAACTTTGATAAAAGGAGGCTGGGCTCAGTGGCTCACGCCTGTGATCTCAGAAATTTGGGAGGCTCAGGTGGGCAGATCTCTTGAGCCCAAGAGTTCAAGACTAGTTCGGGCAACATGGTGAAGTCCTATCTCTGCAAAAACAAAAAAATTAACCAGGCATGGTGTCACGTGGCTATAGTCCCAACTACCCAGGAGGCTGAGGTGGGAGGATCACTGGAGTCGAGGCTTCAATGAGCTGTGATCGTGCTGCTCCACTCCAGCCTGGGCAAGAGAGTAAGACCCTGTCAAGAAAAGAAAAAAAAAAAAAAAAAGAAAAGGAAAGGAAAGGAAAGGAAAGAAAAGAAAAGAAAAGAAAAGAAAAGAAAAGAGCTATGATCCAGTATATCCATTAAAAGGATCACTCTGACTATAGTGTGGGAAGTGGACCAATTGGCCAGTGTGGAAGCCAGAAGGACAGAGTGAAGGCTACGCTGTAATTCTAGAAAGGAAGGCCAATAGCCTGGATGGAGTGGTAGTGATGGAGGTGCTTGGAAGTGGGGCATTTTTATTTATAAGCCTCTTCAGATTGAATAAGCCTCCTCAGATTAGGCCAATGATGTTCTGGAGCCAGTTTCTATTGGCTCACAAGAGCCAACTGTTAAATTTTCAGGAAAGTTGCAAGCCTATTGTTAAACACGGCCATTATGAAAAAATTGAATTACACAAACTTACAATTAAATATCTTTTGTTAAAATAAAAAAGTAGTAAATGTTAAAAATACATAGTAAATATAATAGGAAAACTATTTTACTGTATTTTACTATTACCTATGCCTTGCACTTTTACATCTACTATATCCATATACTAAAAATGCCATATACAATGATGTGCTACTGCGCATCTCTTTTAACGGCACTGAGTGACATTATGTTAGTCAATTGTAACTACTAAATGAATATCTGCTGTACATTTTGAGATTTTTCTATGCTTCGATTTACCATGTATGCTTTGTGTACATAAATATTCCCGTGGCAATCATGGAAATATTTACCCCTTGTAAATCTACATCTATAAATACTAACAGAGGTTGACGTGATTGTCGAGCAAAACAATCATCTTCTTCAAAACTTAAAAAAAAACAAAAATAATTCAGATTTAACTTAAAAATGCACCATGTCAAGTGCTGAAGCTAAAAGAGGTTTTAGTTTAATGAACATAATTTGCATAAGACTGGGAAATAGTTTTAAAGTAGCTCAGAGATGTAATTACAACGATGTTTTGGAAAAAAATTAGTGGATTAGGATGCAACTTTATAAAACTATGTTCAAATTTCAACTATAAGCTGAGTACAGATATACAAATTTAGCAAAAATCAGGGAAAAATGTTCATATAGCTAGAATATAGAAGACTCAATTGGCTATATAGAATTTATGATAAATAGCATTGTATATGTTACTATTATATATAAATTTGCATTCTAATATCAGTAAAATGTATAATAAATTTGTATATAAACACACATATAGTTTTGAGAGCTGGTTCTTAAATATTTACCAGCACACCTCTGGATAAAGCTCTCCTATATTGGTATTTAGAATTTGAAAATTGTGTACACAAACCATACATGGTAAATTGAAGCATAGAAAAATCTCAAAATATACGGCAGATATTCATTTAGTAGTAGCAAGTCCCCAAGGAACAGCACTGCAAAAGCTTCTCCCTCAGTCAAACGTAATCGGCTGTAGAAGTAAAACATAAGTTTCACTCATATTTTTATATAAATTAAGTTCAATGCCACATGCTACCTAAATGGAAATACTTTTAAATCTAAATCATTAAACATAATACCAGTTTCCATTGCATATTTTCACATTTGTCTTGTTCATCATGAAAATTAACCACAGATATTGCTGGTTAAATTGTTGCTATTTTGATCTTCCGAGATGTGCAGTCACACAGAACTAGGATGTAGTTAAAGGAATATATTAATCTCACAGAAAATCAGATCCCATTTGTTTTCATCCAAAATTGAGTGAGGCAAATAAACTAACCCTATTCCACTACTAGCATATCCACAAATACATCGCCAATGGATAGACGTTATTCTCTCCCAATCCTCTGAGAACTTTTTTCTTTATTTAAATATATCATTGATATCCGTGGGGTAAAGTCAATGGCATGTCTCTCTTAAAGCGATATTTATGATATTTAACATTTAACAACTTAAAACTTCTCTATGTTAATACAACTCAAAAGTTAATCTACGGGCCAAGTCAAACACAGATTGTTAATAATCATGATTGCAATCTACTTAACTTGCCCGTTTAAGATGCATCACTTGAAGAAAATCAACAGTTAATTACCTATTATTGTTAGCCCCAAATTACAGTTGCCAGTGCCAGTGGTTGGGGAAAAACTGTGACTGCAGTAATGGAAGGTGGATAATGTATGCCATTATCAATTTGACACTAACAATAGTGTTGCCTTTAGTCCCTATGTCTGAAGGTACTGATGGGTTTTGTACCTTTCTCCCAAACTTCCATGTCCATCCCCCAAAGCCTGGATTCTTCACATCTGGAAAAGAAACTTTCCCAGGATGCAGAACTGGGAGTTTCAGGCAAACTGGTGTATTTTGTCGCTCTACTTTAGGTAGAGATCCAAATGCAGTTTAAATTACAAGGGTCATTCAAAGAGTTCATGGAAAATGCTTATTACGAGAAAGAATTATGCAAGGATTTCAATTTTTTTGCACCAAAATAAACTCACGTTAACTTATTATAACAAATCTGAACACAATCTAGTTTGAGGCACTAAGAAGAAGAAGACATCAGTTTGAAAAGAGCTCCTATATAAGCAACATAAATTCTGCTAAAATTGAAGGAAGAACAAACATCAAATTTATGATGGAGCTTAAATGGAAGAATGATGAAAATCACTGATGCTTTACAAGAAGTTTATGGGACAATGCCCCAAAGAAATAAGCAGTTTACAAATGGATAACTCATTTTAAGATGGGATGAGAGATGATGTTGAAGATGAAGCCTCTAGCAGTAGAGCATCCACATCAATTTGTAAGGAAAAAATTTGTCTGGTTTGTGTTCTAATTGATGGCAATCAACAATTAACAGCAGAAACAAAAGCAAACACCATAGACATCTCAATTTGTTCAGCTTACACATTGCTGATTTAAAAATTAAAATGGAGCAAACTTTCCAGATGATGGGTGCCAAAACTGTTGTGCCCAGATCAGCTACAGACAAGAACAGAGCTCTCAATGGAAATTTTAAGCAAGTGGGATCAAGATCTTGAAGCATTTCTTTGAAGAATTTAATAGCAGATGAAACATGGCTTCACCAGTATGATCCTGAAGACAAAGCACAATCAAAGCAATGGCTACCAAGAGGTGGATGTGGTCAAGTCAAAGTAAAGGCAAACTGCTCAAGAGCTAAGGTTATGGCAACAGTTTTGGGGATGTTCAAGGCATTTTGCTTGTTGATTTTCTGGAGGGTCAAAAATGATAACATCTGCTTATTATGAGAGTGTTACAAGAAAGTTGGCCAAAGTTTTAGCAGAAAAGCACCTGAGGAAACTTCACCAGAGAGTCCTCCTCCGCTATGACAATGCTTCTGCTCATTTCTCTAATCAAACAAGGGCAATTTTGTGAAAGTTTTGATGGGAAACCATTAGGCATCCACCTTACAGTCCTGATTTGCCTCCTTCTTTCTTCTTTTTGTTTCCTAATCTTAAAGAATCTTTAAGGGGAACCAATTTTTCTTCCGTTAGCAATGCGAAAAAGAATGCATTGACATGGTTAAATTCCCAGGAATCTCAGTTCTTTAGAGATAGACTAAATGGCTGCTATCATTGCTTACAAAACTGTCTTAAACTTGTTGAATGATATGATGAGAAATAAGGTTTATATTTTTATTTTTATCTTTTAATTTCATTTTTTAATGAATTTTTTGAAGTTCCCTCATGTCACATAGGACAAAGGTGTAGGCTAAAGATACAGTGGCTATGAATGTCATGACGGTCAATGAAATTACCCAAGAATTGTGAATAGGAAAGAGAGAATGGTAAAATAAACAAATGAGCAAACAAACCCAGGAAATATCAATATTATGGAGCAGGCTGAGGAAGAGAAGCTAATAAAACTAGAAGTTAGAGGATAAAAAGAGAGCCAGGAAACAGCTATGCAAGTTCAGCTAAGTTCTGTCTTGCAAATACAACCCATAGCTATATCTGCGAGCAGATGAAATTTCCCTTTGATTGATGTAATCAGTTATTTGAAATCTTATGTGCAGTTTCTCAGAAATTTTCACTCTGAAGAGCTCATTTACATTGAAAACCATTCTTCAGAATATTGAGACACACAAATACTTTGGTTTAAAACGAATTCCTGTGCCATTCCTGAGATATTTTGATTGGTGTTAAGATTTTCTCTGCTTATCCTGTTTTGCATGCATATTCTAAAATATCTACCTCTCAGAAGGGAGCTCAACATGATAAAATTTCCTCCTGAGTGGTGGTATTATTTTAAAAAATACAATAATTATTATAAGTGGTTCATTTTTGCTGTAGAAAGTGAACAAATAAATTTATACTACAATTATGTACTTTGTAGAATTGAACAGTTCCTTCATGTACGGACTGGCCAACTAGGGATTTAAGCAATGTTTACAAATTACTGGGTGAACTGCCATAACTCATAAATTCTGCTTTTCTGGAAAAGGAGACCAGACTTAAAGTAACAAAACCATTGGGAAAATGTAGTGATTATGACACACGTTTGCGATAATTGTGTCGAAGCCATGCATCCTGGCATTTGCTTTCTTCTCTCAATCCAGGGAGTGATTAAAAGTAGAAAATAGGTTTTACAATATCTTAATTCTTTTCATGGGCATCCACAGCATGTAAAAACAGCCAAAGCTGCTCTTCAGAATCCTCAGACTCAAAATCACTTTTTAAGTTTAGGATGAAAACTCAACTCAAAATATACAGATCCATGCTCTTACATATAGGTAACATCTCCAGAAATGTTATCTTTCTCTACTACAGTTATAGACATGAAAAATACCTTCAAGTGGTGAAAACTGAAGGAGCTTAGGTCCTTTAGGATAAATGAAGTTTCAGGACACTCACCAGGTCTTATGACTACCTAACCCACTGTTCTTACATCACAGCCTATATAATTTGTTTATTCTGTTGCCTATTTATTTCCCTGTCTACCCTGGTAGAATGTAAGCTCACATGGCAAGGATTTTGCCTGTTGTTCACTGATCATCTGAAGAGGCACCTGTAGGTGTTCAATAATTATTTGTTGCAGAAATGATACTGAATATGACAAATACCACAGCATGACTAGTAGTCTGACTTATGTCCTTCCTAACTGAAAGGTCCTGAGCAGTGGATTTTGGGGGAAAACAATAGGGCAGGCTTCCAAAGGATGCCACTGCTGCCAAGATTCTCCACCTCCTACCTTCCCTTTTTTGACTTTTCTGCTGAGTAGGGCTTTTTCTGGTATAACATAATAAGAAATGTCCAGCCTCAACCATTCACCAAACTTCCTTCTTTCCTCAGAACTCAAGAAACCTCTAGACTTGATGGTCAGAGAAACGGGAAAGGATTTGAAGCCCAGGGTTACAAATGGTGGTATTTCCAACACATTATGAGTCAAGGAAGCTTTGGGGAATGGGATGAGGATTGACTAGGTCCCCAAGCACAATCACTCGTCTTACTCTTTGGAGAAAAAAACTCTGAATTCCAACTAATCAAAATTCAGATGACAACTTGGAAAGCCACACATTCAATGCATTCATGAGTTGGAGCCTGCTTATATGACATCACCTCTTCTTTCACATCGTGCTAATCAAGTTTTCCTATTCTTCTTCCCTGTCCGTGCTACTTAAAACTGCAAACTACCTCTTACTTAATCCTTTGTAGTTTTCTCTTTGCTTTCTTGTTACCAGCTGCCATCTCTTAGGTCAGATGCATATTTTATGCATTTATTCTGTTTATTGTTTTATCTTCCCTTGTTCTGCTAGACTACAGTTCTATGAAGGCAATGAATTTATCTGTTTTGTTTACCTCTGTACCCCTAGGGCCCAGAGCAGTGCCTAGCACATGGTGAATGTTCATCAATTATTTATTGACTGAAGAAATGTATAATCTAATTGACACGCTGCATTCTCCACTTATAAGCTATTATGATACAACCCTTCATCCAACACTGTGATGTAATGACTTATAGCACTGAAATATGACTGACAGGGCTAAATCTCACATTCTCGCTCTTATAGCACTTGCTCATGGGCCTCGTCCAGCCATCTGCATCCCTTGGCCCTTCACTCATCTCTTCACTGAGTCCACTGTATTCTTACTTTTTTCCTTATCCATCCTAGGCCCTATCCCCCTTCATGCCAAGTTTTCTCTGAGCCCTGATGACCTTGACCTTCTATCACATATTCCCTGCAGTTTCCCAAACCTAAATAACTGAATCCATCCTGCACATGAGTAGCCAATCACCACCAGAGAAAATACAATTATGTGGAGGCTATTACAATAGCATGGTTTTGAACTTCAGCTTGAACCTCAATGTTGCTTGGCAAGGTTTATACAATGGTTAATTTTATATGACAACTTGATTGGGCTAAGGAATACCTGGCTGGCTGATAAGCCATTATTTCTGGGTGTTCCTGGAGAAGGTGAACATTTGAATCAGTAGATGAGTAAAGAAGACTGCTCTCCTCAATGTGGGTGGGCTTCATCTCACCCATTGAGGGTCTAAGCAAAACAAAATGGCAGAGGAAGGGCAGATCTGCTCTCTGCTTGAGTTGAGACATCCCCCTTCTCCTGTCCTTGGACAGCAGTGCTCCCAGTTCTCAGGCCTTTGGACTGAGACTGGCTTTTCTGGGGCTCCAACTTACAGGAGGCAGATTATGGGACTTAATCAGATTATGGGCAGATGATGGAGGCTAAAAGCAGCCTCCATACCTGTGTGAACCAATCCCTCATCATAAATTTATTTCCTTCTATCTATTTATGTCCCATTGATTCTGTGTCTTTGAAGAACCCTGACTAATACAGTTTGTCACTGACATGTTCTCTGTCCAGTTTTCTACTTCCCTACATGGACAATTCCAGACATTTACACTCCAAGCCTCTTACAAGAGAGAATAGAAACTATTACGTGTGAATTCCCTTAACTTTCACCTGCGCCCATTTATAAACCTATCTCTCCCCGTACTCATGCAGTTAGGTTTCCTCTGCATCACCACCTTGGGTGGCCTGGCCCTCTCCTCAGATACTGGCCAAATGAATCCCATATGATTAGAGCAAACGTGTGGTTTCTACTGCAGACAGCACAGAATGGAAAGGATTCTAAAGCAATTGTCAATATACAGTACCATTATATCAAGCTTTATAAAGAAAATTCTATTATTTCTTATGTCTAACTCATTGTCCTAGAAAAACAATGTGATAAACAAAACACTGCAAATTTCTCATTGTAATTGAATAGTTTATATAAATCCCTAAAAATATATTCCTATCCTTTGCTCCACTTCTAAAAATTGACTCCAAGATCAAGCACGGTAGCTCATGCCTGTAATTCCATCACTTTGGAAGGCTGAGGCAGATGGATCACCTGAACTCAGGAGCTTGAGACCAGCCTGGACAACATGATGAGACCCCACCTCTACCGAAAATACAAAAAAATTTTGTTGCATGCCTGTGCTCCCAACCTACTCCGAAGGCTGAGGTGGAAGGATCGCTTGAGCCTGGAAAAGGAGGTTTCAGTGAGCTGAGCTCAAGATCGCACCACTGCACTCCAACCTGGGTGACAGAATGAGACCTTGTCTCAGGAAAAATAAAAAATATATATAAATAAAAATAAATATGAAAATTGACCCCAAAATAATACAGTAGACAGATTTAGATTACGTGAACATTTAGGATATTATTTATAATTTTCTGACATTAGAAGTAAAGCTTTATATACATATGTATATACATATATGTGTCTATATGTACCAATAACGATTGTAAACAATAATTTAAGTGTACATAAGGATTAAATAAATTATAATTAATTTATATAATAGGGTTTTATGTAACCATTAAATAGTATGTTAGATATGTAATGATATAAAAATGATTACGATGTTGTTTTATGAATAATAAATTATATAAAACTATATAGAGTTTAACACTGTTTTGAAAATATATACTCAAAAGAAATATTCCAAAATATTAAGCAGAGTTATGTCTTTGTGATGGAATTATAGGGGATTTTAAGTCTGTTCTTTGTGTACAATATTATTCACATAAGCATAATAACAAATGACATTTTAAAAGTACAGTTTGAAGCTCACATATTTTAAGTTTCTAAATTAGAAGGGTGTGTGTGTGTGTGTGTGTGTGTGTGTGTGTATGCATGTTTAATATATAATTAGGTATAAATATTGCTTTGGCTTGTTGATGTCAGGCAAATTGTATTTCATCTATGAGAAAAAAAATCAGAGTGCTTTTACAAAACCCTAAAAATGCATCAAGAAAGCTGGCAAAGAGTTAAATATTCTGGCCTTGAAACTATCCTTATTTTCTTAAAATACATTTCTTGAATGTTCATTTCCTTCTGCTCACATAAAGACTGATAAATCTTGTTCAGTCTTAATTGCATTGGTTTGATGATTAAAAGAGGCATTTCCTCTTCCTCATGACAGGAGGGGGCTTTTTAAGCAGACCAAGCACAAAAGCCTTTCCTGCTAATTTCCCCATTTTGACGTGAGTGAATGCTATCTATCTTTCCACCTGAACCAGCTCTCATTCTAATGGGCATTAAAATCCCTTTTGAAAATGTCTTAATGCTCTAGTTGTAAGATACCTTTGGGAACGTGCTGAAGTGTAAAGTCTGAAAAATCAGAAACCCACCCTTGTTTTGTGTGTGGGAGGCAGACGAGACAATCATTTATTGTGGAGAAAAAAGGTATGCTCTACTGAGCCTTTACAAAAGCTGTAATTTTATTTTGAAGTCCTCAAGTTTTGTTCTCCTGGTTTATGGTTTTATGCTAAAATTATGGCTTTGTAATAGGTTGTGAGGCATACTTTATGCACTCTCATAATTATAAGCTATTACAGTTCATTCTTTGTATCAGGATGGTTTTATGGACGTTTAAATGAAGTTTCCGACAATGAAGCTATGGTTCTAATAGGACTACATTATGGCTACACCTGGTGGTATGCAGTTTCTCAGATTTTCTACTATAAACTATTGGGAAGAGGAGGGTGGGATTTAAAACAGCTGCTTGCCTCACACTGAGCTCCAGCACGATATGTGGATTTATCAATCCATTTGTATTTAAATAACATATATGCTTGTTGCCTCACTGAGCCACAAAGCCATCAAAGAGAAAGATCATCCTGGTGATTTTATATTCTTTTTGCCAAGGAAGACAGCTGAAAGTTTAAAAACATAAAACACAGCGAGTCACTTGTCCTTTTCCCCAACAAGGAAGATAAGAATTGGCAGGTTGTTGCTTACTCTCCAATGTTTACTTACTAGCAATGATCTGTAAGCATGTGCCAAGGGTCATTTTTCACCGCTTGGCTGTGGTTTTGGTTGTTTCTTACTGAAATGCTGTTGGAGATGGTGACCTTGTTCGCAATCTCTTGCAGTTGAGCATTCAGTAAGAACACACTTCTCCAGCTGGGGAGAGTGTTGACTGAGTAGACTCTCAGAAAAGGTGTAATTACTAATTTTAAACATCCTATGTGGCAGTAGAGTGTTGTTGTTGTTGTTGTTTTCTTTTTAGGTGGCAAAGGGACCAAGGTTTCAGTAGCTTTGTAAAGGAATTCAACTAAAGTCAATGATAAAAATATGAAAGTGAAATTAAGCACTGATTGAGTGTCAAATTCCCATGTTAAATGACCTCCAAGAAAAGGAAGAAACTCTAACTGAGAAAACAAAACATACACTAAGAAAAGATTACATGCTCCCACAAAGCAAGGACGTGAGAAGCAGCACTTACTTAGCCCCTTAATTCAGACTCTATTATGCCCAGGAATTAGAGGACATATGCTCTTCTATCAAATTGTTCTACACCACTGGGGAAAGCATTTATTTCATCAATGTGAGCTAAGTATCTTTAAATCATTACTGTGCAAATGCAGCCTCCAAAGAAACTTTAATGTATTCTTTAAAAAGAAGTCAACAGTATCATAAAACATCTCTCCCATATTTGGTTGTAGAATCCGTTTGGCTTCCCTCTTTAAGACTCCTAGTTCTTGCATATTTTAACACTTCTATAAAGCTGTAAATAGGGGGATTGCAGGCTATTTTCACTCAATGCTTTAGAATTCACTAATGAAGATGAGAGTATGGATTTCCAAATATAGGAACAGCCCTCAGTGGATGAAGAAATGAATCCTGCCAGATTGATAATTGCCCAATGACAGTCGTATCTCAGACACCTGACCTAACTCTCGCCTACAACATAGGAAGCACCAGTGATGTAGGCTTTTTGCCCCACAGGGAATTATTTCATTCTCATCTTCCACATCATAAAAATGAATCAGCTGCAAAATTTGGGACATTCAAACAACCATTTTGACTGATGTCGTGCTAAAGGAATTATCTGGTTAATTACTTGGCCATAACGATCGATTTTGTAGTTGTGGTTGTATTCATATTAAATCTGTCTCCTGCTACATATACACAGCCCAAGTGGATCTTATAAAAATTATATATGTACATCTCTAAAAGAGGACTCAACATTTCAAACCAATTGGGCATAATATTCCTGGGCTAATATTCTTGTTGTTTACATTGGTTCATGAATGGAAAGTGCAGGATAAGACTATGGATCAGCTGTGTTTTTCTAACATTTGCTTGAATTTACACATCAGTGAAATCAAGAGTCATACTAAGAAAGAAAAGGCAGTTAGTTTCTTTGCTCAGAGCTGCTTGTGTTAGCTTTAGAAAGTATAGAGAGAGTAAAAACAATGTTGGAGTTCCAAAAAGAAAAAAAAAAAAGAATGAGTAAAAATGTACTCCTGTACTATAGGAATGCAATAACTCCATTATCCATCACCAGGAAGATTTCTAAAGCCTGGTCCATTGTTCCATATGCGTTAATTGTGACTACACTTAGAAAATTACCTAATATTAGAAAAATTGCACTCTAAAATAGGTTTCCCAACATCTCTGATATGAATCAACTGAAAGTGTATTAACAGGACAAAGTGTAACAAACAAGACAAAGCAAATTTCTAAGTGCTTTACTTGGAAATCCTGACAATCTGTTTGTCTATTTGTTTCAATAAGCTCCCCTTTCCCTCGTGTTCTGCAATTCCTCTCTTGAGAGAAATTTGGGAACAATTACTCTAAAACTACTCGGAAGGTAAATATAGCCCAATAGCTTACTGAAATCTGTAAAGCATGATGAAAACTTGAATTATAAATATGTGCTTTTAAAAATAGTTTTAATAATTGTAACAGTTAAGATTCAATTCCAGATGCTTTTATAATGAGAATTAAATTCCAATAGCTAATGCTTTTAATTATTTACTGGAAAATAGCATTCTCAAATTTTAAATTAAAGAAATGAATTAGAATTTATCTATTTCTTCATTTAAAGGATAGCATTTCCAAACTATAAATTTTAGCGAGTAATAATTTTTTTTGGTAGAAACAGGGTCTCTCTATATTGCCCAGGCTGGTCTTGAACTGCTGGGCTCAAGTGAATCCTCTTGCGCTGGCCTCCCAAAGTGCTGGGATGACAGGTATGTCAGCTACTGTGTTGGCCCCAAATATTTTTCAATATCTTTTTATCCAGTAGTAAGTGTTTCTTGAAGAAAACTTAAATTGAGATAGACATAAATAGTAAATTACAAATCTTCTATGATCAAATTTCCTAAAATTCACTGCTACTAACATTTCATTCAATATATTTCTAAACTTTTTTTAGACGTAAAATCTTGATTTTTAGTTTCTTAGCAAATCTCAACTCAATCTCTTTGCTTTGTCTTCTCATGTGGCTGTAGCGTAGGAAAGAGCACAATGGTAAATAGCAGAACAGATCGGTGGGAAATGGATAGGAAATTAACAATATTTTTGTTTTCTGATTCTCCATATAATTTGTATATAATGTATGTAACAGCATGTATTTTCATTTTTTAAATCGTTGAACTACCACCTAATCTTAGTTTACAGTGGCTAAAAAAGAAAACAAAAGTATTAGTTTTGGGGTTTTTAAAAATTTTTTAATTTTTATGATAATACCCTCCAACCAGGCTGTTGTTTAGAAGAAAGTGACCACAAAGCTGCTGTGAGTCATCTCTGCCTTTGATCAATGTCCTTCTTCTAATTAGAGTATCCATTATCAGTGAGGATCACCGGGAAGGCAGCACATCTCAGGGTATGTTATGGCAGAGGTAAGCATACTCAAGCTCTTCCAAGGTTAGAGATTTATTTTAATAAGACCTAATTTTCAAAGGGTCCTTATGAGAAACCCAAATTACTTAGGAAATAAGAATTTTCTTCCTTTCATTGACAGGAAATATATTGTTAATAATTTTATTGTGGAAAAATTCTTTCTCCAAATGCCTTGTACCCATGAGTGTCATGCAACCCTGAGTTTGTTTATTACATTCCCTGAAATAGAACAAGAGTAGTTCAGGAGGAAGGCATGGACATTTAGAGGTAACGAGATGCAGGAGAGACTACTGAAGGGTAGATGGAAGGGGCGCCAAACCAAGACTTAAACATTGTATAGTTTTTCTAGACTTCAATAAGTAGAGTTTCTTCTTCATTGCAGTCAGAGATTTTACAGGCTGTTGATCCTGGGACACCCCGCTTCTAAGGTAGTTTTTGTTGGCTTGTATATTTTAAACTTAAGGAACATAATATCTGCCTATTTCATACCTCTTCTTCCTTTATTTATTTATTTATTTTTCGTATGTATTCTCCTGCTACTCTCATTCATTCTCTTTCTATTGTCAATTGATTTCTTTTTAGTTACTTGCATTTTTTTTTCATTTTGCCTATTGTCGATTCAGCTTCCTAAGGCCCTTTTCATGAAAGGAGGATTTACAGATCCCCCTCCTACAGCCCTGCGCCACTGTGGGTGTAACCTGCTGTGAACTTTTAAGAGAAAGCTGGTCTCTCACTGCAGTCTTTCTCTGCCCTTTTCATCCATAATGTTCCCCAAAGCTTTGACTTTTATCATGTGGTTATCTAATAAACGTCTGTAAAGCTATGTAGAAAAGGGAAAACCTTCCGTCTACCCTCTGAGGGTTCAATAACTGAGTCTATGAAACAAACTGGCAACAGGCACATCAACAGGAAAAAAAGATATGCAAATTTTTACATGCTCAAGGACACCACAGGAAAGAAAAGTGAGCGTTCAATAACCCCATGAGCTCTAGCAGCTTATATACCCTCTTCATAGGGGAGAAGGGAGGGGGATGTAGGCAACTTAGGGGAGAGTAAATGATTTTGGGGAAAGAGGAATGAGCCTTCAGAAGAACAGGTGATAGCCTGAGACAAAGTCTGTCTGGCAGTGGGATCAACCTCCAGTCTCCTCTCCTGTGACAGGAGTCTAATCTTACCTGGTTAATGAGATTCTCAGGGAGAGGATTCTAGACCACTGCATTCCTTTTGGGGGATCTATCAAAGGAGCCTGTTTGTGGTGACATTTCCTGAACTCTTTCAGTTTTATCTGCTTGTATAAAATAAAGGTGCATAGCTTCATAAGAAGGATGGAAACCTTGAAATGTTATCGGGGTGTGAATTGTAACAACATTTCTGGGGAGCGTGTGTGTACATTTAGGAGGCACTCAGTAATCTCTCACGGAGGTGATCGAAGCTGAGTAAGGGTGTTCCAGCAGGGGAAGTAGAAGAGGCGACTGCTATAAACTGAAGCTCCATGAGCCGGCCAGCTATTCCAGATGCTGCTTGGAAGTTTCAGTCTTTTCTCAGTTGGATGAGCTCCATATGCCATTGAGATGTATACATATACACACATGCAGCACACACACACACACATATATACACATACATGCAACTGGTTGCTCTATCACTTAACTTCAAATGAATAAGCTAAATCTAGTGCCTGGTAGGGACAGATTATACCCCAAGGACATATTAACTGGAACAGGCAATAAGAGGTAGCAAGATTTTTCTGAATCAGAGATAGGCTGATAGGCTACATCTGGTACTAATTTGTAAATAAGAAAATGTGTTCATAGATGCAAACAGCGCAGAATAAAGTAAGTCATATTTTATAAAGACAGTGAAACCATAAAATAAAATAATAATCTGAGAAAAATGTGCACACTGTTTTAAAAAACACAATGGTCTAACAATAGTGATTTTGTGGCTCAGGGATTGTGGAGCCATGGCAGGGGCTTTATTTATTATCTGGATAAATAATTTTCTTCTTTTATCAATGTGAAAGCATGATCAGAAGAAATCTAATTGGAAATTAGAAAGTTCAAATTTTAATGAAGTCTTGAGCAGCTTGGGTCCCTTTCCTACTTAAAAGTATTTTTAAAATGAAAGAGAGGAAAATTCAGAAATGACTTTATCGTGATTAGCTTTTAACCTGTATTTCTGAAATATGCTATAGTCTATGAAATGTATTATGTAAGTAAATCAAGATAAATTGTCTTTTTCCCTTAATAAAGGGGAGACGGCCAAACTGCATAGGAGCCTTGAAACATGAATTATGTCAACTGGTCCTTCGGGAAATATCTCTCGATTAGAAAGCTTAATTCCAACTGATCCCCTTGGGAAACAGTGAGTCTCATTGCTTAATATGCATAATGGGATTTTTATAATGTACAGAAGCTGTTGTCAAAGAGGATAGAGACATGCTGCAGAATTTTTAAAGCTGAGATGCCTGGCAGGGAATGATGACCATGCTGGCTGGAGAAAAAAAAAAAAATCAGCCCTGTGAACCCATGTTTCTTTCTTCTTTCTTTGAGGCTTAGTTGAATATTTGAAACCTATATGTTTTAAATTCTTCTCAAGGAATTTAGCCCTAATGTTACAGAGTTACATTTTTGACAAAGAAATGTGAAAACCGAGGAAGATGAAGGAACAAGCTCTGCTCTCTAAGGCTTAACAGTTACTTTATTGATGGAAAATCCCAGAGGTTTTAGGATCTTGCCTTATCAATTGCTTTTATAATTAATTCAGAGAATGATTCCTCAAGTCTTAGGTGAGTGATAGCTGAAGACAGAAAAATTTGTAAATTATACTATTGTTAAGGAAAAAATTTCATCTAGATTAAAGGCATATATATATAAAGTAGTACATATATATATATATATTAAGTAGTACATAACTATAAAAGCTTTTATCTAGATCATTTCAATGGCAAAAACTACAATTACTTTTGCACCAACCTTATATATATGTATATACACACACACACATATATTATATACACACACACACCTTTCTACTGTAACTACTGACTCAAGGACATGAATTCTGTGCATTTCTATATCTTCAAAGTCTATTTCGACTAGAACAGAAGTTGAAGCAAAGTGCAAATGCAATAGAAATGTCACTGTGATTTTTGCACAGTGTAACTTTTAAAGAAATGGTTTCACAACTTCTCCCTGCAGAAGGGACACCCTCCTAAAGGGTGTCTTTGAGCAGTAAGAGTTGAGCTAAGGAGCGCAAAGTTACTGAGCACTAAAACGTCACATAACAGAGAGTTTCTGATTATGCACATCAGCTGTTTTATTCTCAAAGGATATCCAGACACTTTCATACATCCTCTGAAATCTACGTGAAGGTTCCTAAAGCTTAATTCTTGACTTCTGTGCACCTGCGGGCTCAACACTATGTGTAAGCCACCAAGGCTTGGGGCTTGCATCCTCGGAAGCCATGACCTGAGCTGTACTTGGGCCCCTTTTAGCTGCAGCTGAAGCTGAAGCTGCTGGGACACAGGGCACTATGTCCTGAGGCTGAACAGAGCAGGAGTCCACAAAACCATTTTTCCCTCCTAGGCCTCCAGGCCTATGATGGGAGGGGCTGCTGTGAAGGTCTCTGGCATGCTGTGGAGGCATTTTCCCCATTGTCTTGGTGATTAACATTCAGCTCCTCATTACTGATTCAAATTTCTGCAGTGGACTTGAATTTCTCTCCAGAAAATGAGTTTTCCTTTTGCATCGTCAGGCTACAAATTTTTCAAACTTTTATGCTCTGTTTCCTCTTGAATGCTTTGCCACTTAGAAATTTTTTCTACCAGATACCCAAAATAACCTCTCTCAAGTTCAAAGTTCCATAGTTCTCTAGGGCAGGAGCAAAATCCTGTCTCTTTGCTAGAGCATAGCAAGAATCACCTTTGTTCCAGTTCTCAAGAATTTCCTTATCTCCACTTGTGACCAACTCAGTCTGGACTTCATTGTCCACATCACTATCAGCATTTTGGTTAAAGCCATTCAACAAGTCTCTAGGAAGTTCCAAACTTTCCCACATCCTCCTGTCTCTGAGCCCTCCAAGTCTCTAGAAAGTTTCTAACTTACCCACATTTTCCTGTCGTTTTCTGAACCCTCCAAACTGTTCCAGCCTCTGTCTGCTATCCAGTTCCAAAGTTGCTTCCACATTTTTGGATATCTTTATAGCAGCATCCCCCCACACTGTCCCAGTACAAGTTTACTGTATTAGTTCATTCTCATGCTGCCATGAAGAAATACCTGAGATGGGTAATTTATAATGAAAAGAGGTTTAATTGACTCACGGTGCAGCATGGCTGCGGAGGCCTCAAGAAACTTACAAGCATGGTGGAAGGGGAAGCAAACATGTCCTTCTTCACATGGTGGCAGAAACGAGAAGTGCTGAGCAAAGGGGGCAAAGTCCCTTATAAAACCATCAGATCTCATGAGAACTCATTCACTATCATGAGAACAGCTTAGGGGTAACCACCCCGATGATTCAATTACGTCCCACCAGGTCCCTCCCACCACACCCAGGGATTATGGGAACTACAGTTCATTATGAGATATGGGTGAGGACATAGCCAAACCATATCGACATCTATCTTGTACAGCTTTTTATTGTAGTGATTAGAATAAGATAATACTATATTTAAAGAACTTAACGTTGTGCTTGACACTTGCAGAGTACCAATTTATATTTTTAGAAATATTTTTAGTGCCTAAGCTACTCTTAGGTAGAAAGGGGTGTGTTGGGAAGCATTTGTAATTTTTCTACTTCACCATAGAAGTAGAATACTACATTCTAGATGGTCCAACATACATTGGTGAGAAGGCTACTCTGTAATGTGACTATGGCCCTAACTCTCTAAGTCTAGTTCTTGGCAGGGTCAGGATTAGAGAGAGGCAAGTGATGTGAGCCACATGCAAGTACAGTGTTGGATCCTGACTTCACTCACAATTTAGATATTTTGTTTCCCATACATTTTTGCATTAATTTGATTTTAAATATTACATTAAAATATTACTTATCTTGATTACTAAATATTTTGGCACAAGTTTAAATTGTACATGCAAGGTAAATGCCTCCTTGACTCACCCTAGTCCCAGCCCTGGCCTCTCATCTCTCCTCCTAGTACATTTAGAATGGTGTAAGTCCCTTTCCACCTTGAGCTGCCTTGCGTCAGCAGATTATGATAGTCCTAGGGGAAATTGCTAACTCAGCAGACTGACCATCGGCAGTCACTAGTGAATCCCTGTGTGCTATGAAGTTGAGTGCAATTGTAGCTGAAATTATGGTGCATAGTGTGAGCCAGTGTAACTCACACACACATTCCTGAACAACCCTGAATTATGTAGCAATGGGAAGGGATTTCAACCCAACCCTATAGGACATTTATAAGACATAAGTTGGTCAGTGATCTTCAATTCCCCATATCATTTAAGAGTTCATCCAATATCATGCTACAATTCACTGTTCCTTGTCCTATGGGGAGCTGGACTCTGAATTCTAATGAAAATAATGAACTCTCCAACTAATTTCCATTCTGAAAGATTAGGTATTGGAAGAACATTGACACAATGCTTACAAAATGCTTTCAATCATTTAGCGTTATCATAACTCTGATTGCCCTCATTTAGTGTTATCATCCCCATTTGGTAAGTTAAAAAAATTGAGGAACAAAGAGATTGGTTGATTTATAAAGAATCTCAGGAGAAATTAGAATCAAAGCTATAAAAAGGTATTTACAGCTAGAGGTAATTTTACAGCCGGGTTTTGGAATCCTTTCCCCAGCCCTTGCAATGACATTGCCTGAGGTGCTCTCTGATTTTCATCTTAGAAAGAATAAAATTTATCACAATGCATTCAGGTGGCACTACCCAGTCCTGCCCACAAATATCCACCTACTCTCGGTGAAGCCAAAGATGTTCATATTGGTCAGGTTACAGGGTGACCTACTGTCCTGGTTTTAGCACCAAATGTCCTGCATCCCTGGAAAGCCACTCAGTCCCAGGTCAGTAACCCTCGTTGCTAACCAGAGATGTCGTCCACATTGAAAATACACATTGTTTTTGTTTCTTGTTGCTTTTCCTGGTTAATGTCCCTTTTGGGTGATTCACACAAATTACAATTTTTTTAGTTTTATTATAGCATTTGATAGATCCATCATTACTCTTAGTTAACACTTTGGACTTAAGAGACACAACCCTAGATATACCAGAGACAATCACGGTAAGAAGTGTGTAAAGAGCAAACTGTACCTCACTTGTCTGAAAAGAGCCATGAAATATAATAGAGCAAAAAGTTAGATACTCTAAACATATATTATGGAGTTATAGCTAAGGATAACCTGCTTAAAATACAGATTAGATCATGTCAATATTCTAGGAAAAATCTCTGAGCTATTTCCCCATTGCTTCTTGCCAGTTGAAACATACACTCATTGATTCATCCAGTTCATAAACAGTAATTGATCACCTCTTATACGCTATGCAGTGTACAGTTGCTGAGACTATAAAGACAAGACAGTTCAGGCTTATAGCTCAGCAAGGCAGACTAATGTAAACAAATTAGTGCAATACAAATTAAGAGGTGCTACACCAAAGACTGTACAGCTGGAGCAAAAAAAAAAAAAAAAAAAAAAAAAAAAAAAAAAAAAAATGGCAGAGGAAACGTTCAGCTGTATTTCCAGAAATATCTGTCCCAAAATAGTCAATATGTTCCAAATTTCAAAGATTTTTTTTTCTAGTGCTTTGCCTAGAATGTACTTTCTCCATTTCTGATGTCTCAAAATTTCACACATCCTTCATAGCCAAGCTTAAAGAGTTTAGGAAGTGTATCTTAACCCCCAATCGAGATTTACTATTCAATTTGTCTAAAATTCCACAATTAGAGTTTGTTTTATTATGGCGTATTTATTAATGTATTTATGGTCAGTTACCTATTTCAAAAAACAAAGATTGTTGCCACATGCCATGCCCCAAAATAAATTCCAAATGCATGACAGCAGTAAATATTTTTAAATCTGCAGAAAACAGTATGAGGCAATATTTCTCTGATCTTAGAGCAGAGAATAATTCTATAGGCATTACAAGAATGAAAAAAAAAAGAACAGAAAAATAAAATGTCAGTTAAAACTATGGTTGCATTTAACAAAAATCCAAATCAAATTAGTTTAAAAAGAGAATGTACGATATGGATATCAAGATGGGAGGACAAGAATGCGGCTGGACCCCAGAAATAACAAGGAGAGACCTGAAGTCCATTAAGAATTTTGTTTTAGATCTCTGCTCTTCTCTGCATCTCCTTCACTCTTATCACTGGATGTGGCTCCCTCTATTTCTCTAATCAATATGATGAAAGGCAGTGTGCTGACAGCTGCTCAGCTTTAAGTCTGATGGCTTGGGTACCTGAAGAGAGACAGACTCATTTACTGTTGGTCCTTGTACAAAAGTCCAGCAAGAGAAACACTAGCACATGTTGAAACACTCAGCTGTCAACATAGCATAACGAGGCCACTCTTACCTCAATCTGAACAATGGTATAGAAGCATAAGTGGGAAGCAAAAAAAAAAAAAAAAAAAAAAAGTGGTGGAGTAAATATCTTTACTATAAGAAGACAGACTGAATTACATAAAACTATAAAAGTGTCATGATCAGAAAAAGAGTTCAAACGGAGTTACAAGACATTACAAACTAGGAAAAGTATGTGCAACTATAATTGGAAGATCGTTTCTTTCCTTAATGCGTAAATGCAAAAGAAGATAAATAAGAACATTCAAAATGGGCAAGACAAAGACTTAGGAACTAACGAAGAAGCAATCCAACAAAATACAATAAAATCATTGTGGAAAAACGTTCAGCTTCATTAATAATCAACAAAATATGAATTTAAATAACCACAAATTGCAAAGTTTTTTTCCTCAGAAGTTGATTTATTTTTATTTACAATACTTGGAAATTTAGAGAAATGTGCACTTTCATACACTTGTGGTAGGCATGTAAGTTGATACAATATTTCTAGAAGGCAATTAGGTGATAGGCATCAAGATCCTTAAAAATGAACCTGTCCTTCATAATATGTTATAATTTTGTATAAAAGAATTAAGGAAACAAAGAGATGTAGCAATACCACTTTATTCACAAGAATTTATTCATTGAAATGCTATTTTTATGGCAAAAAAATTGGAAATGAATATAATGTTTAGCAATAGAGTTATATAAATAAACTTTTGTGGTTTTACGTGGAATATTGTACATCACTAAAATTATATTTGAGTAAATATTAAATAACATGAAAATGCCATTAAGAAAAAGACACAAAAATACAACATTTTATATGCAATATGATTCCAGGACACACATATACATATTTATATGTGTGTATATGTATATATACACACGCACATATTTATAAATACACACAGCAAACAGGATTGAAAGAAAATACACCCAAATCTTAATACCATTAACTCTCTAGGTAGTAGAATTTTAAATTATTATTTTTCTCCTTTATTCTTTATTTTCAAAAAAGAAAAATTTCACAAGTTTTCTTTTTGCTTGCAGTAATGTATTTGAGCTACTTTGTTTTTCATTAGAAAAAATTTACAAAATCTTGAAACTTTTGAAGTTTAAAAATATGTCTAACTTTTGAGTCAATGAGGAAATAATGTGTGCATTTTAAAATATCTGTAAAATAAAAATGTAAATACCCACAATAAAATGTGTGAAATAAGCCAGAATTACATAGAGAAGTAAATCTACAAACCCAACGCTTTAACAAATTTTTTAAAGGATAAATACTTTGATAAATTTCAACAGCTAAAATGACAGAAAGTATAGATTGCATGGAAGCAGAGACCCATAAAAGTCACATTGATACTATTTTCTGCTAATCTCTCAAAAAGACAAAAAGATTCCATGGTGTCTATTGTAAGGGAAGGGGCTATTGCGTCCTTATACTAGATATTTATCTTATTGCCTGAAAAAATACAGTCATGTCTATGTTCTGGAAAAATGCATCCTTAGGCAATTTTGTCATGCAAACATCATAGCTTATTACACATCTAGGCTATATGGTGTAGCCTATTGCTCCTAGGTTACAAACCTGTATGGTATGTTACTGTGCTGAATACTTTTGGCAATTGTAACAGAATGATAAGTATTTATATATCCAAATACAGAAAAGGCACCATAAACATATGGCATTATAATCTTACAGGATAACCTTCATATACGCAGTCTGTCATTGACCAAAATAATTGTTATACGATGTGTGACTGTAATATGAAAATGAATGTGCTTGATGTTCTACCTCATGTTTTAAGAAGTTGAGTTAAAAAAAACACTGAAGTAACTATATAATAGCTTAAGCATTTAATTCAAGTAGTTAGAAATATATCAAGAAATATTAAATATGAGTAAATAAGGAGAAATTCAAAACAAGAATCAAAATCAAATAAGTGAATTAAAAATCAAAATAGGAAGGCATCAATCCAAGAATGGGTTACTCTTTAACTTTTAAAGTAGATAAAACTGCTGGAAGGAAAGAAGAAAGGGAAGGAGGGTGGTTGGTGGGAGCAGGGAAAGAGGGAAGGAAGGAAGGAAGGAAGGAAGGAAGGAAGGAAGGAAGGAAGGAAGGAAGGAAGGAAGGAAGGAAGGAAGGAAGGAAGGAAGAAAGAAAGAAATAAGGGAGGGAGGGAGGGAAAGGCAAAAGTTGAAATTTAAAAAATAACAATGGTAGCATAACAATTTAAATTCCAATAATAATTGTTATATATTATTTAAATAGGTATATGAAAAATAATTAAAATAGTATCTTATTGAAATAGATAATAGTCTAAAATAAATAATAATTAAAACAATGTCTTATTGAAATAGGTAACAGTCCAAAATAAATTCTCGAAGTCTACTCAAGAATATCAATAACTAAAGAAAAATGTTTTTCATTTTATCAAAGAACTCATGATAGAAGCATTCAGAGCTACACAGTTATACTGATCAGTTTTTTTAAGCTGAATGGAATTTCTATACTTTTCCAGGACATAAAAATCATTAGAAAGCTATCCTTCACATTGTGTTAAGCTTAGACAACCTAATGACAAAATTGACAAGGCCAATACACAAAATAAGAAAACTTACATCAAATCTAATTTATTAATAAATGCAAAACGCTACATAAAATATCAACAAATCACTTTCAGCAGCATATTGAAAGAAAAACTCTTACTGATCAAATACAGCTTATCCCAGAATTGCCAGGATGAGTTAATGTAAAGAATTGTATTCATATGAAATAACTCATTAGAAGGGCAAATTGAACTCTGAAAAATATTTAATAAAATTCAATGCTTATTGAGACATGAGTATAAATAATATTTATTTTAATTTGCATTTATCGTATTATATTAAATTAATAATATAGCATTTATTTCAATCTGCCTTCCAAACCATAAGTAATGGTTTAATAGTACAGGCATTTATATTTAAATTAGGAACAAAACAAGATGATCCATTGTCATTTTCTTACTCTGAGAGTTCTAACCAATGCAATAAACAAAACAGAAATAATGAATATTTGAAGAGTATTACATTATGAGAAAACTCAAAATAATAAAGAGGAAATTAAAGTATTTCATAATGTGAGAAGGTGAGCCAATGTAAACACACACACACATAAAATTAAGTTAATAGGAAAAAATATATATTATAAAAGATCAAACTCAATTGTGAAAGAAAACCTGCAAAATACCTAGGAAAAAATATTGTATGATTTTGTTTTTGGAAACTATAAAATAAAACTGATCAATATAAATATCCTGATATAAATATAAATGTGCCCATTTTCTTAGATATAAAGATGGAATTTTAAAAAATGTTTTCCCCAAATATTTATAAGCGTAATGATATTCTCAACAAAATTCCAGTGAATAAGCAAATCTTTTCAAGATCACCTGAGGTCAGTAATTCGAGTCCAGCCTGGTCAACATGGTGAAACCCCATTTCTACTAAAAATACAAAAATTGTGAATAGTGCCGCAATAAACATACGTGTGCATGTGTCTTTATAGCAGCATGATTTATAATCCTTTGGGTATATACCCAGTAGTGGGATGGCTGGGTCATATGGTACATCTAGTTCTAGATCCTTGAGGAATCGCCATACTGTTTTCCATAATGGTTGAACTAGAATTAGCCGGGCATGGTGGCGGGCACCTGTAATCCCAGCTACTCGGGACTCTGGGGCAGGAGAATTGCTTGAGCCCGGGAGGCGGAGCTTGCAGTGAGCCAAGATCGCGCCACTGCACTCCAGCCTGGGCGACAGAGCGAGACTCTGTCGCAAAAAAAAAAAAAAGAAGAGTAAATAGATCCTATAGAAAGGGTCGTTTACCCAGCAAGTTTTAGAACCAGTATTAACACAATGTGATGCTACTATACAGATGGATGGAACAGAAGAGTCCAGAAATTAAATTATATGATAATTATTATGTCACAAAGGTGGTATAACAGATCAGTAGGAAATTATAGACAAATATGTGTGTAGGTGTATGTATATATGTAAAATTATAAACAGCATGTGGTATACAATTATTTATTGCATATATAATTATACTAGCTTTTCTTCTAATTCCACATTTCAAGATATTTCAAATAGATTAAATGAGCTAAATTATGAAAACACAAAAATCTTATTAAAAACCCAATAGCAACTATATTTATCAATTATGTGGGCAGAGGAGAAATTTTGAATTCCAACAGTCCCACATAGGCTAGATTCTGTTACTATAACAAATGATTCTTCCAAAAAAACAAAAAATGAGGTTTAAAGTAGAGGCTTACAAGATGGATTCTTGCTGAAATGACTGTAGTGAGTCTGTTGCAGGCTCTGCTCCAACGTCCCAGGCAGAAAGAGCAGTCACTGGGCAGAGGGAAACAGAAGAGAGGTCTGGGAATTCTCTCACTAGTAGTGAAGTTCTCTGGCCAGGAAGTGACAGGAGAGACTTCTGCTCACAAGTCATGGGACAGAGCTAGTCACACAGCCCCAGCCAACCCCAGGTCAGCTACAATCCACGCATGTATTCAGAAGGGAAAGAACCAGAAATAGTAATAACTACTATGAATGTTTCGTGTTTCAGGAAAAAATTAATATATCTGTAATTATAAATGTAAACATTTCTCTGCCCAAAAACCTAATCAACATTAAGAACTAAATAATAAACTGAGAAAACATGTGCAATAAAAAATACTGACCATTTTATATCATTATGAGTAAGAAAGTGACATATCAGTAACAAAAACAATGATATCTCAGGATATAAAAAAGGCAAAAGACAGGAGGAACAAGTGATTTAAAATTACGGATGTATAAATAGGTAGCAAATAAATTTTAAAATTAAACTACTCAGTAATCAAAGGGATGCAAATTGAAGCAATAATAAATATTTTCTATAATACATTGACCTAAAATCACACAGATTCTGAGGGAGGTTGCAATTCAGTTGGGCATTTCCACATGGTGAATGCATGCACATATAAATTTGTTCAACTTTCACTTCTGCAGGTCCAGGTAGCATTATATAATAAAAGCCTAAACTGTTTATACCTTATGTTTCATAATTACAAGGCATTTTACTTTCTCCAAGTAAAACCACAAAAATGCTTAATGTCAATCATAATAGAATGTATAATAGTGAAGAACTGACAACAACTTACCCAAAAAAGTGGGGTGGATTAAGAAAACTGTGACATATCCAGACAATGAAATACTAAGCGGCCGTTAAAAAGGTGGATTATGTTCAGGAAGAGATACCTATGTGAAAATGACAGGAGAAAATGGATAGAGTCAGACCAGGCATGGTGGCTTATGCCTGTAATCCCAGCACTTTGGGAGGCCAACGCAGGTGGATCACTTGAGGTCAGGAGTTCGAGACCAGCCTGGCCAACTTGATGAAACCCTGTCTCGACTAAAAATACAAAAATCAGCTGGATGTGGTGGCACATGCCTGTAGGCCCAGCTACTCGGGAAGCTGAGGCAGGAGAATCGCTTGAACCCAGGGGGCAGAGGTTGCGGTGAGCGGAGATAGTGCCATTGCACTCCAGCCTTTGCAACATGAGTGAAACACTGTCTAAAAAGAAAAAGAAAGAAAGAAAATCAGATAGAGTCATCTTAACTATTTCAGAGAAAATTCAGGTATGTGTAGGAAAAGAACAGAAGGAAATTCAGCAAAGTGTTGTGTTACTAGTGATTATTTCACAGTGTTATGGTTGCGTCTTGTTTTTTTCCCTTTCTTTCAATGTATTACCCAATTTATAATTGTATGTGTGCTTTTAAAATAAAATTATTTAGAATTAAAAATGTCTCCACACACATCAGATACACCAGAAAGTAAAATGCCTTGAATAGGCTGGGCGTGGTGGCTCACACCTGTAATCCCAGCACTTTGGGAGGCCAAGGCAGGTGGATCACGAGGTCAGGAGATCGAGACCATCCTGGCTAACACGGTGAAACCCCGTCTCTCTTAAAAATACAAAAAATTAGCCGGGCGTGGTGGCGGGCGCCTGTAGTCCCAGCTACTTGGGAGGCTGAGGCAGGAGAATGGCGTGAACCAGGGAGGTGGAGCTTAGAGTGAGTGGAGATCTGGCCACTGCACTCCAGCCTGGGCAGCAGAGCGAGACTCGGTCTCAAAAAAAAAAAAAAAAAAAAAAAAAAAAAAAAAAAAAAAGCCTTGAATATCCATTGTGGGAGTTCACAGAGTGCAGCAGATTTAAAAATATATGCATTGAGCAGTCAAGTGGACTTTCAGATGTTACTACTTTAAAAATAAATGGTGTGTATTTCCAAAAGTTCTTATTTGTGGCATTCCAAACACAGAACCTTCTGTGATATGATGTTTAACTGCCCTTTATTTTCGGTGAACTTGAAGCTTTCTTGGATATCTGTATTAGTCCAGCTTATCTGTCTTCATCTGGGACATAACTGCTTCACAAAGAAATTTTCTCTGAGAAATAACTTTCATCGAACTCATTCATTATTTATGTCAATGCAAACTCTCAGTTCATTTTAAAGTGTTGGATCTTAGAATGAAACTGAGAGCAATCTCGGAAGGTATTAGTAACAGAAATACTTTCTGGATTCTGGGGTAACTTACAGACAATAATAAATACAGAGTTTCAGTCAGACACTTTAAAGGAAAAGTGTCGTGGTAAAAATGTAAATGCTTACATCTAAGATTCTGTAAACTTTTTAGATGTTCTACAACACTGTTATTGCCTAATATATCATTTTGCATAATTTTTTAAAATCAGTAAATGAATAATGTCATTAAAAGGATTTTTTTTTTAATTTTCAAATACTGAAACAGAAATAATATAGAGATGTTTTAAAAAAACAACTGGAAAATATTAAGAAAGAAAAAGAAGAGTCCAGGAACGGTGGCTCATGCCTATAAACCCAGCACTTTGGGAGGCCGAGGAGGACAGATCACCTGAGGTCAGGAGTTCGAGACCAGTCTGGCCAAAATGGCAAAACCCCATCTCCACTAAAAATACAAAAATACAAAAAATACAAAAACTAGCTGGGTGTGGTGGCACACGCCTGTAGTACCAGCTACTCAGGAGGCTGAGGCAGGAGAATCGCTTGAACCCAGGAGCCCGAGGTAGCAGTGAGCCAAGACCGTATCACTGCAATGCAGCCTGGGTGACAAAGCAAGACTTTGTCACAAAAAAAAAAGAGAGAGAGAGAGAGAAAAGAATATAACAAATGCATTTTAAATATTTACATTAAATGTCAAGGACATGCACATTTCCTGCAACCTATCTGTGAGATATGATTGATTAAAAAAAGATGCTGTTTTTCGTAGACATACAGACCATCTTAATGCTTAGGTATTTTGTAAATGAAAAGATGACGTAAGATTTGATGATGTAAATCTGATATGAATTAGATTAAAAGTAGTCTCATAATTAAAGGTCATATTTCTGATCAAGAAATGATGTCTAACTTTTCATTTTATTTTCATTAAAATGAACAAAGTGAAAATATTGTTTCAAAAACAACATTTAAGACTGCAAATTATTTTAGACAGTCCCAAAGAGAGTAGATCTACGGATCAAACTTTTCAAAATGTGTTTCTTAAGACGACAATCCCACTGTATGTCACAGTTACAAGGAAAACTGTCCTGTCATCAAATGAATTTGGGAGATACTGAGTTAAACACTCAAATTGTTTTCTTTGCTGCAGGAGTTCTGAGAGACAAATGTTATTGTATGGTGTGAATTTTTAAGGAGGATGAAATGATGAGTGCCTCCCAAACATATTTGACCACTAAACTCTCTTAATGTATAAGATCTCATGGGCAACATCTATGCACACACATTGGTAGATACTGCGCTGTGGGAGCTCTGAACCTCCATTTATTTTGGCTTCAAACATCGGTTCTAATCTTTAACAGCAATATGTTCTTCTCAGCAAGAAATTTCAGGTTGAGAAATAACAGAAATACGAAAGAAGAAAACCAGAAAATTGGGATGCAACACATAATATAGCTTCCCTGGAACCACAGGTTGTGAACTTGTTTTATTCCATTCATTTAATTAATAAGGAGATAAATAGAATCATGAGCTCTTGAGCATGAATATGTGTCATTTAAATGAGATGTTAAAAGCTAAAACTATAACTGCTCTCAAGAGACACTAAAGGGATCAGACTTCCATAAGAATGAAAGTTTGGCATGAATTCTTTGGCAATATTCCTGGTTCTTGCCTAAAATCTGCTGTTGAACAGGAGATGAGCCATGCCTCCATGATATTAAGGGGCTGGTAGCCTGATGAAAAGTAAGCTTTGAAAGTGCTTGGGGACAATGGGCCGTGATTGTTGGGAGAGAGTGCGAAATCATTACAAAAAAGGCAGTAATGGAAAAAGTCAAGCAGTCTCACTACAGACCTCAATAACCACCCTCCATCTTTCCTACCTATCTCAGGGCCTCTGTCTTGGCAGAACAAACTACTTTGTGAGGCACAGTGTTAAGGCACAAGGAGGAGAATAAGTTCAACTGAAGGACCATTTACTGGGGACAACATACTATGACCAAATCACTGCATTTAGCTCTGAAGGAGAAGGCACATTTCGGTAGATGCTGTCCCGATCTTCGAGGAACAGGCAGAGCAGGATGTAGGCTTATTTTACACAAAAATGAATTCCTTGAAATATGTAGTAGATTTTATGTTACCAGAAGAAAGGGAGAGTTCACCTTTGGCTGGAGGAATCAGGAAAGATTCCACAGAGGAGGAGACAAAAAGCAGGCTTTTTGCTTTGTTGATAGAATAATTGACTGCTATACTCACTTTCTTTTTCTGTACTCTACACCAGTAATGCAACGTGTCCCAAAAGACTAGAAGCTCTGCTGAGGGCAGGAAGCAAGCATCTTTCATCTTTGTACTTTCCACTCCTCCTAGCATAGTATTAGACATTAATAGATGGCTAATAATGTTTTATGAGTTAAACTGAGTATTTAATAACACTGGAATAAGAGTAACTTTGGCTTTGGGTAGTTCTTACTGGTGCAACTCAAATTTATTAAGGAAAATTACTAGTAGTATTTACTAAACTGTGCATAATCCACGGACTTTCTCTTACTAGCTGCCCTCTGAAGTACATCCATCATTCCTTGCTCCATATTTTCTAATTCCTCAGAGGCCATTCCTAGTGAATTAACGCAAATTTAAGGCATCAAAGAGTGAGCCTGGATGTGGTTATTGTCTCAAGGATGGCATCCAACCCCATTCTCCCTCCTCAAAGGGTACCAATACCTGAAGACACTTGTAGCAGACTGGGTCAGAGCCAGTTTGCAGTTGAAGCTGTCCTTGTCCTTAACCACAACTCTGTTCTTGGCTGGGACTTTCTGAGAGGTAAAAATCCAATCTCTTCTGTCCGTTCACTTTCCATCAGGTCAGGAAACACCTGCTTCCCATCCAAACCCATCTAGCATGGGATCTTTACCAAGAATGTGTTGAGCTCCAAAGATAAACCAAAAACAGGAAAGCTGAGTGAGGAAGAGAGCATTTATTTAAGGGAATCTTAGAATTTAAATCTGTAGCCTTGGAATTAAAGGTGCAGTAAATATAGGCCTATAGTAAATTGCTTATGATGTAATAAACTAGAATTATGGATGTGGCAATAAAGAGAGGCAATAGAATATTGTATATTTAAGGAGCAGCTATCAGCAAAGGAATATATCAAATTGCCATCTTGTTTTCTGTTGATAGCTTCTGGAATGGTTATTATTCCACAGGAATGCAAAACAGGAGTCAACACTACAAACACTTTCCATGTCTTGATTGTCAGCTAATGGTTTTACCTTTCTTCCTGGATGACCTCACAGATTGTCACAACAGGCACACAGAACTTAGTTAAGGGAGCAAGCGAGCTTTGTTAGAATACATACAGTGTCTTGGCCCTGTCACATTCAGAATAGGAAAATATCATAAACAAAAAACTTAATGTGTTTTACAGTACAGCTATGTGCCATATTTGCAAAATCATGCTAGAGTTAAAAATTGTTATTTGAAGAACAGAATAAAATAACATTTTACAAAGAGAAAAGAAAGACAGTAATTAAAAGTGACCAATATGAAAACTTTCTGAAGACAATGGAGATACTGCATTAGTTTCTTGTGTCTGTCATCACAAATTACCACCAACGGTGGCTTAAAACGACAGAAATTTATTCTCTCACAGATCCCAGAGGCCAGAAGCCTGAAATCCAGGTATTAGCAGGTTCTTATTTTCTCTGAGGGCTCTAAGAGAAATTCATTTCTTTGCTTCCTCCAGCTTCTGGTGGCTCAGTCATTCCTTGGCTTCTGGCTGCATCACTCCAGTCTCTGTCTGTTTTTGCTTGTTTTGTTTTTTGAGATGGAGTCTTGTTCTGTCACTCAGGCTGGAGTGCAGTGGTGCAATCTTGGCTCACTGCAACCTCTGCCTCTCAAATTCAAGCGATTCTCCGCTTCAGCCTCCTGAGTGGCTGAGATTACAGGTGCCCGCCACCATGCCTGGCTAATTTTTGTATTTTAATAGAGATGGGGTTTTGCCCTGTTGACCAATCCGGTCTCAAACTCCTGACCTCAAGCGACCCATCTGCCTCTTTAAATCTAGACATACTCCTGGGTGATGCCATTCAGTCTCATGGCTTTAATGCCACCTTTATAGTGATTACTCCCAAATTTCTATATTTAGGCCCAATCTCTCCTCCATAAGATCCAGACTGATGTATCTAACTTCACAGCTGGCCTCTCCACTTGGACTTTAAAAAAATAAAAAATAATTTAAAAAACTTTGATTTTAAGTTCAGGGGTACATGCACAGTTTTGTATGTAGGTAAATATGCGTCATGGGGGTTTGCTGTGCAAATAATTTCATCACCCAACTATTAAGTCTAGTACTCATTAGTTATTTTTCCCGATCCTCTCCCTCCTCCCATCCTTTGTCCTCCAATAGGCCCCAGTGTGTGTTGTTCCCCTCTACGTGTCCATGTGTTCTCCTCATTTGGCTCCCACTTATACATAAGAACACGTGGTCTTTGGTTTTCTGTTCCTGCATCAGTTTGCTAAGGATGATAGCTTCACTTGGACTTCTAGTAGGCAGCACGAAAGAATCATGTGCCAAGTCAAGCACCTTCTGCATCGTTCCTCGTCTTGGTCAACGGCAATTTCACGCCAAAAACCTGATGTTATCCTCGACTCCGTTCCTCTCACTTATGCTTCATCAGCAAATCCTGCTGAAGTCCTTCAGATTTTATCTAGAATTCAACCACTTTTTGTCACATCCCAATCCCACTAATCTGTACAAAGCTGTCATCATCTCTCACCTGGATTATTGAAATAGACTCTTACTGGAATAGCCTATTATTGCAACAGCTCCAAGGGCAGATCTCCCTGTGCTTTGTTCTTGCCCTTCTCCTCCCTTCAGTCTATTCTTAATACAGAAGCCAGCTGGATTCTCTTGAAATATGTCATATCATTTCACTCCTCTGCTCAAAGATGGCCAGTGGTTTCCCATCTCACCTAGAATAAAACCCACAGCCCTGTGGTGGCCCTTATGGCCCTCTGTGTTCTGCTCCAATCCACCCATCCCTTCTCTGAGCTCATCTTCCACCAGTCCAAGCCCAGCTCACCCAACTTCAGTCTCACTCTTCTTCAAAAATAGCATTAGGCTGCTCCCACCTTAGACATTATATTTTCCCTGGCTGCAATGCTCTTCTCCCAATATCTTTAGAGTGGTTTTCTCATTACCTTCAGGCTTTTGCTCAAAAGTTGCCCTCCTAGCAAGGAATTTCCTCGCCTCTCACTCTGACATGTCAATGCCTGTCTTCCTGTTTGTGACCAATTCCCCTTCTAAAATAAAAGCTCCAAAAGTCAGATGTGTATCTCTTGCTCATTGGCACATCCCAGTGCCTCACACAGTATCTGGCTAGGCATTTTACAAATAAATGAAGAAATAAATGAACAAATCATTGGATGAGTGAGTTATTCATTAGAATCATGGACATGATATATATATATATATATATATATATATATATATATAAAACCATGAATTGAAGTAAAACAACAACAACAACTAAATATAGGTGAATTGTAATTCTATCACATTTCCGAAATGGTTATCATTGGAATACATTTACCATTACAAGGTAAGTTGAGTCCTTGAGAGGAACAAAATAGAAAACCATTATTTTCCTGTGTGGTTTTCTTTTTTTCATCATTAAATGAGATTGATTCTCTGCCACAATGAAACATTGTCTGAAATTCCTTTTGGAAAGAAGAGGGTAAATTTAATACTTTCACTCATCTCTCAGCACAGGCCTCATCTAGAGACAGATGGAATCAGTAGGCAGCATTGGAATTCCCTCCCTTTAAGGTTCTTACCCATAACGATGGCTTCAGTTTTCACCATGTTACACTGAGTTGATTTGGATATCTCCCTGTTCCATGGAAACAGTCTTTGAAAAGCAGGTTAGGAAGTATCCTTGGAACCTAAAAAAAAAAAAAGTCAATCAGTGAGACCTAGAGCCAGGCATGGTTTTTTTCGTATTAAGATTGCTGAATTCCACCCCTTTGACATTATGATTCTCTCCATATGGTGTGGGATTAAGGGAAAGTTTGGAAGTCATTGCTGTGGGTTTACCTTGGGTGTCCTCACAAATAGCACATCATTGATCTTAGCCTTCTCTAAGTGTTACCTTTTGCCTACAATGATTGTGTTGTTGAACCAGCAGTTGTGATTGAGAACAATTCTCCTGTAAGTCTAGATGGAATTATGTGGCAAACCCAAAAGCCTTTATGACAACCCTTCATTGCACCCATCATCCCCACTTAAAGACCACCAGCTGGGTATACAGGATGTTGCCAACTGTGGCTTCTATCTGTGTTTATGTAGTCACAAAACACAACTGCCTGCGTCCTCACTGCACCTCACTGGTTCAAGAGTCTACTCAAAACAGACAGAAACGCTCCTGTGTTGACGGAACTCTGTGGTCTAAACCAAGATTTCAAGTGAATTCCTCTTGGCTTATCTAAAATTACTGTGCTGTAAAGTTGGAATCTTATTAGAAGAGAATATTATTTGAATATATGTGATTTCCTTTAAAATTATTTTCAATTTCAAAGCCCTTGGTGGGGGGAAAAAAAAAGAAGATGCTGGCCAGGCATGGTAGCTCACGCCTATAATCCCAACCACTTGGGAGGCCAAGGCAGGCAGATCACCTGAGGTCAGGAGTTCAAGACCAGCCTGACCAACATGCCGAAACCTCTCTCTACTAAAAATACAAAAATTAGCCAGGCGTGGTGGCGCATGCCTGTAATCCCAGCTACTAGTGAGGCTGAGGCAGGAGAATTGCTTGAACCCAGGAGCCAGAGGTTGCAGTGAGCTGAGATGACACCATTGTACTCCAGCCTGGGTGACAGTGCGAGACTCCATCTCAAAAAAAAAAAAAAAAAAAAAAAAAAAAAAAAAAAAAAAAAAAAGCTGATAAATATACTAGTCTGTGCTAGGTTTGCTGCAAAAACAAAAACAAAAAACCAACCAAGTAAAAAAGACCATAGACTTGGCGGCTTAAACAACAGACACTTAATTTCTCTCAGTTCTAGAGGCTGGAAGTCCAAGATCAAGGTGTCAGCAGGTTTGGTTTCTCCGGAGGCCTCACTCCATGGCTTGCAGGTGGCCTCCTTCTGACTCGGCCCTCACATGGCCTTTCCTCTGTGTGCACAAGTCCCTGGTATATCTCTGAGTGTCCAGATTTTCTCTTCTTATAAGGGCCAGTCAGACTGGATTAAGGCCTACCCTAGCCGCCTCATTGTAACCTAGTCACTGTTTTAAAGACACTATCTCCAAATACAGTCACATTTTGAGGAACCAGGGGTGAGGTCTGCAACATATGAATTTGAGAGGGGATGCAGTTCAGTCCATAACAGTGACTTACAAAAATAGCAAGTCGTATCTGAGTTTCAAAGCTACTCCAGAATGTAGGCACAGGCCTTATTGTCTCATAGCCTTTGTTTAGTGACCGTATGTGGCACCTTGTCTCAAGTGAGGGAACACACAGTATGAAGGACAGAGTATTTTAGCATCAGCATTATTTGTACCAACATCTATCCTTCCCAGAAAAGTACGATGGGAACAATCAGGACAAGGTCCTTATAAGTAAATCCTAAATATGAACATGTATTAATAAGAAAGCATTAATTTTTCAGAATTCTTATCTATTCTGGTGTTTACAAGCAGTATGATTTTAACCATATCATTTTAAATGGCACAAATATTCACATAACAAAACAGACTCATTACTCAAAAAAAAAAGCCCAACTTCTTTCACTTTCTGACCCTTTGCTTGGACAATAGTGGGTGAGGTGGGGAAGAGGCTGGCGAGGTGGATATTAAGCATACCCTCTGACCCTTGATCAAACTTCCTAATGATGATCAGACAGAGGATTATTGCCTAACAATTTCCAGTCTATAAAGACTGGCATGTGATCTGTACCCACCCAAACTGATTTACAACATAGAAAAAACAATAAATAGTTCAACAAAGGACAAAACAGTTTAACAATACTTCTCATGCTCCAGGTACACACGAGCAATGAAAGAGAACATGGATAACTCAGGCCTGCCGATTTTGAGGTTTCCCACCCTCCTGTGTTCCATCTGCCATGCTCTACTTTTCTCAAGAATTATAGCAGAATGAAAAAGCTTGTTCTTCATCCTGAGCTCTCAGAGTCCTGCTTTCTCCCTTCACCCACTGCCCTGGCTTGAGAAATTTCAAAAATATAAGGGGAGGCGGCAGCTTTGCCTCTCTTCCTTGAGCCTAAGCTAGATTTTTATTTCAATTTCCTAATCCTTCCATGGTCCACTGCATTGTTAGGAGTAGAAGTCAGCTCAGCTCAAATGAGAGAGAGGGAGAGGAAGAGGAACAGAGAGATGAACAAGATAGGGATTTCTTGTCTCAAACCGATGGGCCTCCAAATGAATGAGGTCAGAGGTTCACAATATGAAGACCCCCTAAAGTCTTCAGATGTCTCATTCATAGCTCACACTCACAATTATTAGATAAAAGAAGTAAAAAGGGAGGAAGGGAGGAATGGAGGAAGGGAGGGAGGCAGAGAGAGAGAGAGAGAGAGAGAGAGAGAAAGAAAGAAAGAAAGAAAGAAAGAAAGAAAGAAAGAAAGAAAGAAAGAAAGAAAGAAAGAAAGAAAGAAAGAAAGAAAGAGAAAGAAAGAGAGAGAGAGAAAGAAAGAAAGAAAGAAAGAAAGAAAGAAAGAAAGAAAGAAAGAAAGAAAGAAAGAAAGAAAGAAAGAGAAAGAAAGAAAAGAAAAGAAAGAAAAGAGAGGAAAGAAAAGAGAGGAAAAAAGAAAGGGAGAGAGAGAACAAGAAGGAGAGAAGGAAAGACAGAAGGAGGAAATTATGCAAGGGCTCCAACGTGTGTGCCCCTTTATTCTTCTTATTAAAGACTCTACATCCCGTTTTGTTGTATCTGAAGCTATGGGGAGGAGAAGGAGGGAGGAAGTGGCTAATACTAAACAGTCTGCCCACATACGAGGTAATGGTCTGACTCCTGTTAATGCCTTTCTCCTGTTTCTGTCAGATCTCACTTTTTGGTACTTCACCAGCTTTCTATATACCTCGTACCACAGTAGCTCTCTGGCATTTATCAGCAACCCTCTCTTGGAGAAAGAGAGTGTGATGGGGTCTTAAGCTAATGACACCTGGTGAAAAAATGAAAAAAAAATTTCTCTGAAAGTGACAAAACAGTTCACCTGCACACTACCCAAGCACATAATGAAAACACTTGTAATTCCCTTAAACCCAGGTTCATTTGGCTTTATGTGATAGACAGCTATATAGCGAAAGAATAGTTTTGAGGCGAGTAGTCAGTTCACCAGTTGGTGCCAACTCCTCTTTTTATTTCCAATATCCAGGTACAATAATAAAAAAAATATTTCAAGGGAATTTTTGAGTTTTCGGGGCACTTTGATTACATTTTCTCATTTGCTTTATAGAGCAATTCTCCAAGGGAAGCAAGACAACACTATTGGCCCACATGTATGAGACAAAGAACAACAGAAATAACTTGATGAAATGAAAACATTTACATTTTTTGGAGATTCAGATACCAGAGTCAGTCCCAGACAATACTGTGACTTTGAATAAGCAGGATATAATGCGTAATCTTCCTGTTCACTTTTTCGTTTATAAAAATGGAAAAAATCCTCCTGTGTTGACTGTTACGAAGTGTAATTAAACATATGTAAAAGAGCTATTTTGTAATAATTTTATTTCTGATACTTAAAAATCCTCCTCAAAGAGGAAGTAGGTAGATCAGGTTTCAAAGTTCAGAATTTCTGCTTCCTATTCAGGTACTTGTTTCCTCCAAGCAGCCTACCCTATACAGATTAATGGTACTCACATCCACGCCAGTGATTGACTTTTCCCCTAAATAGTTGCAGCCTCAACATCCTAAAGATGCCTTGGTCTCCCCAAGGATGCTGATTCTGAGTAAGACACAGTCTCTCTCCATGTGGGCTCTCCCTGTGGGATTGAGGAGATAGACAAGTAAATAAGTAATTGCTAATCATCACCGTGGAAGCCCTGTCACCAGGAAGCCCTCTGTATGGGTCACCTAGATGGTGGCAGTGAGACGGCCTTACGTCCACCTCCTGGTGATCAAGTGTCTTTTGTGTCATCTTGTCACCTCACTGTTCAGCATCCACCAACAGTTCTGAGAGGAACTGAAAATCAACTCCAAAGTCTCTCCCTACCATTGTCTGACAAAAGTAAAACACAAATTCACTTGAACAGCAACATTTTTCCTTACGTTCATTTCAAATAGTGGTCTTAAATGGCTCCTTAGGTAAAGCTTAACATTACCAAATAACTCTGTCATGTAATTTTCCTTTTTTTAATTTTTAGTTTTTGCGGGTCCATAGTAGTTGTATCATCATATAGTTTTCAACTATGATTTCTCAGAAGACAGGGAAATTATCTATACCTGAATGCCTCATATTATCTGCCTACAAAAGCCAGAAATATTTCCAAAAGGAACCAAAATAATTCACTATAAACCATCTTAGCTTTCACAACCCAACACTGTAGTTAGTTATTTAATAAAGTCAGTACAGCAGGAACATTACAGATGTGTATTTGTTTATTGCTTTTCTTTCAAAGTAGGATCAGGGTAGTTTCTTTGAATTAGAGTCTGTCCATTGGAGTTCACTTTCTAACAAAGAATGCACATAAATGATGCGCATGATGGGTGATTGTGATTTTCGTTTCAGATTTTTTTATATTCTTTTTTTTTTTTTTTTTCCCGCTTTGAATGGAGAGAGAACTTAGAACACTTGTAAATCAATCTAGAGTAGACAAGTTGGGAAAAACCTACAACTGACTTTTGGTAAGGGATCACTCAATAGTGAGAATAGATAAAAAATAGCAGCCTGGGCTAGGCACAATGGCTCATGCCTGTAATCCTAGCACTTTAGGAGGCCGGGGAGGGTGGATCATGAGGTCAGGAGTTCGAGAGCAGCCTGGCCAATATGGTGAAATCCCATCTCTACTAAAAATACAAAAATTAGCCAGGCATGGTGGTGCGCACCTGTAATCCCACCTACTCAGGTGGCTGAGGCAGGAGAATCGCTTCAACCCGAGAGGCGGAGGTTGCAGTGAGCCAAGATTGCAACACTGCCCTCCAGCCTGGGCAACAGAGCAAGACTCCATCTCAAAAAATAAAAAAATAAAAAATAGGCCAGGCACAGTGGCTCACGCCCATAATCCCAGCACAATGGCTCATGCCTGTAATCCTAGCACTTTAGGAGGCCGGGGAGGGTGGATCATGAGGTCAGGAGTTCGAGAGCAGCCTGGCCAATATGGTGAAATCCCATCTCTACTAAAAATACAAAAATTAGCTGGGCGTGGTGGCACGTGCCTGTAATCCCAGCTACTCGGGAGGCTGAGACAGAAGAATCACTTGAACCAGGGAGGTGGAGGTCTCAGTGAGCTGAGATAGCATCACTGCACTCCAGTCTGGGTGACAGAGTGAGACTCTGTCTCAAAAATAAATAAATAAATAATGTATGTATCAGCCTGCTAGTTAGAAGTACTCAGCATTCCATGAGCATCAGTTAACATGTGTTTTTAAAAGAAATGAGGAGTGTTGGTCAACCAAGGAGTAACTTAAATGGAGATGGGTTAAGAAAGCTTCCACTGTAGATCCTGTGTCTATTAATAATTCTAGGACATCTCTCAAAAAGCGTTTAAGAACTGTACAGTCAGCAACACTTACATTGCCTCTATCAAACGTCAATGTCTCAAGCAAAATCAGAGCTACATTCTCTGATGAGGCTTTAAACACTAATATTTGTTACTGTTGCTTGCAGTGAGGTCCTCATGTTTAAGACACCAGAGCCCACCTGGTACATGCTCAGTGAAGGGACGTATTTCTCTAGTTGCCAGATGCAGGTTTGCTTTGGACTAAACAGTTTCTAAAAAGAAAAGAAAAAAAAGGAAAAAAGAAAAGAAAGAAAAAATAGTTTTTTGAATATTCTCATGCACTTTGGAAAGTACTGGGATATGATCTCAGAATTCTGAGCCATGAAGCACAAAATAGGACATTTTTATCCTGAAAAATCTAACAGTATGTATGTGTCATTTTGATCCCATCAACTCTGCATGATCCCCTTAGAGTCTGGAATGCAGGCTTCTGAACAGAAAGATCTTCATTCTGAAGAAGAATGATCCTACAAGGATACAACTCAAATTATGTTTAGGTCAAGCACGATGCAATTCTTGTCCACATCACAGAAAATCGCTCTCTGCCATATTATCAGTTACACTTTTATGCCACTAAATTTTTGGAATACATTTGCTATCTGAGAGATGGTATACAGTCCAACACTGGATTTAAAATCTTAAGCATACATATGCAGTTAGTGCTATTTATCCGCATGTGGCACATGCTGATAAACTTCACTTTTAGCCCTGGATTTAGGATCTGCTCTGACTATTCCTTTTTTATCATTTGGGGTCTTTTATTCATATATTTGCATCCTTTTTACTGGCCGGGCGCGGTGGATCATGCTTGTAATCCCAGAACTTTGGAAAGTCGAGGAGGGTGGATCACTTGAGGTCAGGAGTTCGAGACCAGCCTTGCCAACATGGTAAAATCCCATCTCTACTAATAATACAATAATTAGCCAGGCATGGTAGTGCACACACGCAATCCTAACTACTCGGGAGGCTGAGGCAGGAGAATCGCTTGAACCCAGAGGCGGAGGTTGCAGTGAGCGAAGATCACGCCATTGCACTCCAGCCTGGGTGACAGAGCAAGACTCCATCTCAAAAAAAAAAAAAAAAAAATTACATGTGAACCATGTGACTAATGCTTCTCATGCGTCTCTTTTTGCTTCTGCAGGAGGGATTTTTGAAACAGTGGAAAATGAGCCTGTTAATGTTGAAGAATTAGCTTTCAAGTTTGCAGTCACCAGCATTAACAGAAACCGAACCCTGATGCCTAACACCACATTAACCTATGACATCCAGAGAATTAACCTTTTTGATAGTTTTGAAGCCTCACGGAGAGGTAACTATTTTCCCACTTTTAAAAGCTTCTTTGGGTGATGTGTCTGCTCTGCAAGTCACCTTCTTTTTGCTACCTGCCCTCTTTTAAAGCAGACATCTTTGTGCAAATGGGTTGCGGGGAATCTGGGTCTTTGATGTCACTGATCAATGCAATCTGAACTAACCTAATGGACGTTGCCGAGCACTGTTTTCTGGGCCTTTCTGATGAGCTTACCCTTCAGTGCCCTCTACTCTATGATTAACTAGTTCAGCTGTGAATGGAAAATGTCAAGCTTGATCTGTTTTTCTTTCCTGAAGCTGAGATACCACCATGAAATCGTGCGGTGCAGTCAAATAAAACATTGCGGAAGGTCACATCCACTGAGCATGTGGAAATGCCCAGGACACACATAACTGACACCCTGAATTTTAACAGGTTGTACACTACTGAGTTTACCTAGCATCCTCTCAACTTTTTTTTTACTCTTTTCCACAAAATCATAGAAATATGAAGATTAACCCTGTGAGAGCAATGTCTGTATCTGATCCTCTTTTTCTTCTGAACTGAAGCCAAGTGCCTAGCCTAAAAAATAATCTAATTCATATGTCGACTACAAGGTTTCTCTCACAGAAAGATTCATTCAGAATAGTGGGGTTTGTTTAGACATCTTATGGACAATTCTAGGAAAGTCTTTGAAGTAAGACCACATTCTATATAGTTGAGGGGTGGCTTCTGACAGGGACACTATCGAGTCACTAAATAAATGTGCTTATGTGAAAACAAAGGCTACTCATCACCCCAGATTAGGAAGGGTTCTTTGCCTCAGAGGGGAATCCTTGCCTGCTAAATACACACAAATACATGAGATACAATGAACACCATATTTATGCTGATTTCCAGGTAACTAAATGCTGGTTGTTTCCACATAGAATTAATCTAGTTAGATCATAGGTTGTGTCCACCTGACACAGCCTTCTGCAAGAATTCCAGTGTTCTTTGCAAACAAAATATAAAACTTATTTCCTTAGGAGCACAGATAAAAAATTAACAACATAGCAGGACGCAGTGGCTCATGCCTGTAATCCCAGCACTTTGGGAGGCCGAAGCGGGTGGTTAATGAGGTCAGGAGATCGAGACCATCCTGGCTAACATGGTGAAACCCCGTCTCTACTAAAAATACAAAACAAAACAAAACAAAAAATAGCCGGGTGTGGTGGCAGCTGCCTGTGGTCCTAGCTACTTGGGAAGCTGAGGCAGGAGAATAGCGTGAACCCGGGAGGTGGAGCTTGCAGTGAGCTGAGATTGCGCCACTGCACTCCAGCCTGGGTGACACAGCGAGATTCTGTCTCAAAAACAAAACAAAACAAAAATTAACAACATAATCTTTTTATATCTATGGCAGGACTTAACTATAAAAATATTTTCTTTTTCAAGATGTACTTTGAGATACGCTATAGTTCAAAATTGTCTATGGACAAATAATGAAACTGTGTATTTATACAGAATTTTAAAGTTTCCAAGCTATCCTCACATAAATTATCTCTATAATGTAGAGACAGATCTATCACTTTTCTTTCTTCCATCTCTCTCTCTCTTACACACACACACCTATGCAAACAGACACAAATGCTCATACACATTGTTGAGCAAATACTGTAGAAAGCCAACCACGTTTAGCAATGAAACTCTAAGCCACATAAAAATTGAAAGCTTTCCTGTGATCTGAAGTACCTGGCATACTTGTCAATTAAACACCCCCAGGGCTTCTTAAAACTGGTAATTTGCTGGCAAACAGAATTCAAAAGGATTGATTTTTCTGTCAAGTAATATTAGTATCCCAGAGCTAAATATTAACAGGAATCTCAATCCATTGCTTATGCTGGATAGAACAACAGTTCACACACTCCCATACTCTCGTTTTATCTGGCTAAATAATGAAAACATAACCTGAAAATAAGCTTCTGAAGACAATGACAATTTACACTCCCAGCACACAATGCATAAAACTGTACATCTTCATAGTTCATGCAGTAATTCACCACCAAAGAGCAGAGTACCAGAAAGTTTTCCTTGTAAACATATGCTGTTCCATAGATACCTGCAATATAGCTGTCAAAGCTGTATCAGTGATTCTGTCTGAATTATGTCAGGTAGCTATAGAGCCATATCATTTTTCTAACTATTTTTATTTGCAGAATGATATTATTAAATACAATGGATGTATTAATTTAGCGAATTTGATATTTAATTATCTGATGACAGTTCTAAATTCGTAGAATTAAAATATAAATTTGAAAGTGTGTTTAAGCTTTTATTTAATTCCTACCAACATAAGATTAATAGGCACTATTTTACACAGTTGTAGAGGGCAAACCGCCCCAATCTTTCTGGAAGGGCATTTGGTTAATATGTTTCAAATGACTTCAAACTATCTATACCCCTTAATTATAACTGGTGACTTGACTTCTGGAAATCTACTCTTAGAAAGTAGCATAAGATGCAGAGAAAAATATAAGAGCTAAGGTAAGTGTTATAGTATTATTTAGAGTAGCCAAAAATTAGGAGCAGCTTAAATGTTTTGGGGGATGTTTGTTTGTTTGCTTTTGGAAACAGAGTCTCACTCTGTCACCCCAGCTGGAGTTCGGTGGTGCTCTCTCAGTCCACTGCAACTTCCGCCTCCCGGGTTCAAGCAATTCTTGTGCCTCAGCCAACCAAGTACTTGGGACTACAGGTGCACACCACCACACCTGGCTAATTTTTGTATTTTTAGTAGAGATGGGGTTTCACCATGATGGCCAGGCAAGTCTCGAATTCCTGACCTCAAGTGATCTGCCTGCCTCAGCCTCCCAAAGTGCTAAGATTACAGGCATGAGCCAAATGTTTTATATTGTAGGAATGCTTAAATAAATGATGACACACCTATTCAATGGTCTATTCTACAGACACTAAAAATATGCTTTAGGAGAATTTGTAATGACTTGAAAGAAAAGACATGCTATGGCGTTGAACAAAGAAAGCAATGCATCAAACTGTATTTATATAATGATTCTAATTTTCCCAAATATTAATAGATATTTTTCCAAAATGATAGGATTAATCACAGGGCCCTTTTATCCTTACATTTTAAATATTCTAAATTCTCTCAGTGGGTGCTTATATTCTTATAATGAGAAAAATACATTTATAAGTAAATTTTTCAATAGATACTGACTTGATTTATTTAGGCTACCTGTCTGCCGACACTGGGGTAGAAAGAGGCCTGACGTTGAGCTGAAGCTCCCATCCAGTGGCCATCACTGTGTCCATTGTCTATGAAATGAGTGGATTAGACAAAATGTCTTCTAAGATCCCTTTGGGCTATGCTATTTCATTATTTGAAAATTAGTTAGACATCAGCACTGCTTATGAACATCCTTTAGCAGTATTTCATTAGTCTGGAACTTCTTTCTGAGTTTTGGAAAGATAGGAGCTAAAGCACTTTGGGGTAACCAGAGGTTCTGTCTTCTGAATTTTGTAGCCACATTAATATTTTCAATGCCACCCTGCTGCATGACAGAACTTAATTCATACAACATTCATCTGGCAAAGGACTTGTTGGTAACTAGAAGTGCTTTCAGGTAATACCATACGAAGCAAGGGATTTAGACTCCATCTGATCAAAGGTAATAAAGTGAGACCAGCAGGGAGTTGGTCTTGTGGTATATTGCTAATCAGTTCTAAGTTTACATCTATCATCATATTAGTAGCTCAAGAAAGTTGGAAGTTGGACCAAGTATATTTCCTCAATATAGGGATTATAAAAGATTTTTCCATAGTTGCATTAAAAAGAGGAATCATGAATGAAAAACTTAAACTCATAGAACTCTCTTTTTCTCTCCCCCTTTCCCTGCCTTCCCTCCCCATCATCTCCTCGTCGTTGGGCATCAGCATGTGACCAGCTGGCTCTTGGTGTGGCTGCTCTCTTTGGCCCTTCCCATAGCTCCTCTGTCAGTGCTGTGCAGTCTATTTGCAATGCTCTCGAAGTTCCACACATACAGACTCGCTGGAAACACCCCTCGGTGGACAACAAAGATTTGTTTTACATCAACCTTTACCCAGATTATGCAGCTATCAGCAGGGCGATTCTGGATCTGGTCCTCTATTACAACTGGAAAACAGTGACCGTGGTGTATGAAGACAGCACAGGTATGGGACTCACCCAAGACCTCACCTGACCGTGTCTGCTCTGAACAAAGAGAACAAAAGTATCAAATAGTCATTAAACTCATCAGGTGGAGCGCACAAAAATGCTCTTTTATATAAAGCTAACTGAATATTCTAAAGTAATTTAACAATGCATGTGTATATAATTCACATTTATTTTTGTTTGTTGATCCTTTCTAATGATTCTTTTATCATCAAATACAGAGCAACGTTTTTTAAAAAAGAAATATCACCTTATCGGGATGGGTTATAATCCAATCACAATATTAAATATGTATTTTCATTTTCCCAGCTCTAATAAGACTATGAACACAATTGAAAATGACCATGAAATGTGATTCCAACTTGATAAGTAGCTATGTAAATGTTTAGAAAAGTTTCTATGTAAGTTAACAAAGAGGAATTCATTTACAGGTTGTAGCAATAGAGTGGATTATTTCATGGGAAAGGGACTATGAATCCCTGGTGATGAGGGCTGAGTAAAGCTTGCATTCTCCACATGCCTGTTTAGGGTGCAGGATGGAAATATGGCTGCTTGGAGTCCAGTCCTCATCAGCCACTTTCTCTGACCCACCCCCATTTGAACTTTACTTTACTGGCACCTCCCCTCTGCTTTCTGCTTATTGTTCAGGCCCCTTTTTATTTAAAGTCGGGCAGTGACCCTCCATTGTCCACATAATAAAGTTGAATTCCTTCTAATTCAAAACTCTTCATCATCCAGCCATTTTCATTTTCATTAACCCAGGCACTAGCTTCCCTCATTGCCTATATTCTCACATGAGTTATGATGGAAAGTTTGTCTTTTCTTCAATATCCCCACATTCTCCTGACTCCTGTTTTCTGAGGCTGGCCCCTCGCTGTGTATGATCCTTTGCACGACCTTCACGGTGATGAACTCCCTCATTCTCCACGACCGCACGCAAATTTCCCTCTTCCTTAAAGCTCCCTGAGACTACCAGAGGGTTCACTAGCACTTTGGAAGCAAAAGCACTGAATCCCAAGTTATATTTCAAATATCTGTTTACATGTCTGTAAGACTGGAAATTTCTAAGCATCCGAATTTCATCTTATTTTTATGTTTATAACCTGCTACTGTCATAAGCCTGACATAGAGGAAAGAGTTTAGTAATTCCATATGGCTAGAATAATACCATTGATTGTCTGATTTTTCTTTTCTCCAAGAGTTGAAATGAGTTGCTTTCTTTGATCTACACATTTGGTAATAAGGCTACAAAAATTACAGGTGAAAATTAGTAAAGTGAAACACTGTCAAACTTTGCAATACGATTTCACTTTTCACTGCCCCTTTCACCAAGCACTAGCACTTACTATTCCTCAAAGGATGACTACATGCCTCCTCTTTGGTGTTAAATTCTGGTTCCATTTTATACTGTCAGATAAAAGTGACGAGTGTGGTTGGAAATATGCACTTATGTATTTTCTTGTGCCTCATCTCATTTAGAAAGAAGTGAAGATTCTAAGTGACTGGGTATATATTTTATAAATATTGTATTCGAAACAGTCCTATTAAGAATAATAAGCTACAAGCAGCCATAGTTTTAGAACTTTACCTGCTTGCTGTGAAGGAAGAAATCATTATCTAATCAAATCCACATGGATATTTTAAAGGGTTTTGAAAAAGAATATCACGTTGTAAACATAAGTGTGGTTAGATCTTGCATGTTTCCTACTTTTGCTAAACAGGAAATTTCGTGAGCTCATAAAATCAAGCTACATCTCATTATGTTGTGATCTCTGTGGTATAATCATCTCTCACCATTTCTACAGCAAAGTTGGACCATCTAAAATGAAAACATATCAATGAATAATATTGAAACTCCTGGATTTAATTTAGGAAAGAGTTCAACTAAAGATGTTGGCATTGTAGATTTCAAACTGTATTTAGACAAAATATAATTAGTAAGTAAATGACAGAAAACTTGATATTCTAACCACTCTCTGACATCAGGTGAGCCACACATATGTGACATCCATTTTGCAAAGCAAACACCAAGCTATTATTTCCATCATCTTCCACAAGAAACTGAAATGTCCTTTTCATCTTTGTCAAGTTCACCCGTGCTCAGTGACACAATAAATACTTGTTGAAATCAACAATCCAAAATGATTTGATATGTCGCCCCTTAAGTGAGAGATGATTCATGTTAAAATGATTTTTGCCCACAAAGACATTAAAAATGTAGATGAATAATCAATTGAGCCATTAAATTGGATCCCAGAGAATGAACAGGTCAACTGAGATCAATAAAAGCAGAAGCCTTGTGACTCTGAGTGGATTTTTATACTGCTTGACTCAGGGTTCTTGCTTGTAGTGATTATCACACCATAAAAAGGAGGAAACTTAGTAAACCTGAAAGAAAAGAAAGGACTTAGGTATGCTTAGCACCCGCCCCTACACCAGAATTAAGTACCCATTAAAGAGCACTTTATTGGGATTTGTTTAGGAGTTTGTTAAATAGCCTGAAGCCAACACAGATGTCGAGGGACCAAATGGCCCATTACTCCCATTGAAGTAAATGGGAGTAGTGAGCACGTCTCTAAGGACAAAATTCAATTCGCTAAATACTAGCAAGCAGAATTCTGTCCTCTAGAAGTTAAAATGTCAAAAGACTCTGGAGAACTCTTAGGAGGAGTAAAGTTTCGTCTCGCCTCATCTCTCTTCTCTCTCTTTTCTGGATGTCCTTCCCGTTAGTCACCCACTTGTCGCTGATTCGCACACCCAGAGGCGACCCCGGGCAATGAGAAATTGCTGCCCATTCGACCTCCTCTCATGATTCATTAGACCCTGGTGGAAACCTGGTTATCACTTGACACACAGCAAAAAGAGCTGAGAAGCTGAGCCTCAACCGCAGTGTGCGGCATATTCAGCAGTTTCTGCCTTCTCAAAGCCCATCTCAGGGAAATGCACCCACAGCCATTCCTGGAGAGCCGGAATCAGCAAACTTTTTCTGTGAAGAGCCAAGTGCTGAGGCTTTACCGCCACTGGGGTCTTAGTCAAAACTACTCCACTCTGACAAAGTAACAAGCAAGCACACGGACAATATGTAAATGAACAGACCCAGTGTGTTCCAATAAACCATACAGACCCAGTGTGTTCCAATAAACCATAAAGGTTGCAAAAATATATGCTGGGCTAAGTTTGGCCTTTTGGCTCTAATTCACCCCTGCTAGAGCCTTAAAAGATAAGACAACTAAGCCAAAAACTAAGATTGTAATTTTGTGCACCTATGAAGTGGTTTCAGCTCACGTCCACAACTCCTTCACTTTGGTGTCTGGGTTTTCATGCTCTTCTTTCCTCCTCACTGGCCCGCCTGGCTTCCTCATCAATACGTGTCAGTGCCATGTCTTGTTATCTCTGTGGGATTTGCCAGGTGATATTCTGGTTCATTGGATAAACAAATTTTCAAAGAGGTGTTGGGGGAACAGATGCCTTTCCTCACCCATCATAACGATCACAACTGACATTCCTGTAACAAAAGACAGGTTAACAAGAGAAAATCATAGCAAATTTGTTTAATCAAAGTTTTACCTGACTCAGGAGGCTTCAGAAATGAAGACCAAAGACCTAGGGAAAACTGTCTATGTCTATGCTTAGATTCAATGACGAATGAACAACATGTGGAAATGTGACTGGACAAAAGGGTAGAATCTAGTGATAGTTGACTGAGGGGAAAGGCCCAGCAAGGCCTGTGTGTTCGGATTCTTCTTAGCCTCTCTGTGCAGTATTCCTTCCTCCTGAGTCTGGGGCAGGACCCCTACGAAATGAGAGTCTTCAAGGGAAAAGAGAATCTTTCTAGATCTTATATCTTGCTTTGGGGGAGAGGAGTTCTAGTTTCTATGCTTCACTTGGGGAAGGGAAATTCTGCTTTCTATGACTCACTTCAGGGGATTAAAAGGGGTATGATGCTGGGGGTTAGGAGAAAGTCAGAAAGACCTTGTTTCTGAGACCTCCTTTCCAGTCTTTTTCAGTTCAAAGTAGTCAGATGCCAAGGTGCCATACTTTGGGGTGTCATGTTCTGAGCCCCAACAGTGTTAATGGCTAGTAATGACTTAAAATGCTGTTTCTTACTTTAAACTAATTATAGCACATTTTAAGTTTGGTTCTCTTAAAAGACAACAAAAGTGTTGAATATTGCATGCCACAGAGAGTGAGATTTCAAAGTGTTTTCTTATGCTTGGTTAGGTGATTACCTACACAGTCAGCATAGACAGCTGAATCCAAATAAGCAAGTGCTAATTCAAATTTCAGTGGCAAAACATTTTAAAAAAAAAAAAAAAGCAAAAAAACACAAAAACAAAACACCACCTATTCTGCTTAGCTTTTATTTTGTGAATGATTAAGAAAAACCTACTTTATAGTTTTGTCTGTCTCTCTTCTCTACTTTAACTTGTCCCTAACTAAACTGGCCCAAAGTTTATATTCATTTGGTTCAGGTGATATTTTCTGAAATGCTGGGGAAAATAGTCAAGACAGCACATACCTGCATACTCTGTACTGTGGCTGCCCTTTCCTGAGATCTAAATGGCTTCTGCAATATATTGTTTGAAAGTTTTATTTTTATATAGTTTAAAAAGAAGATTGCTTTCTTTAGAAAATGTTAAAATGGAGAAAAGTTTAAGGACATAAACAAAAATATCCAGAAAAACTATCACAGATAATGTCTTAGTGCATACTCTTTTAGCTATTAGATAGGCAGGCAGGCAGACAGACAAGGAGATAAACAGGTAGGCAGATAGATAAATAGATACATATATAATAGATAGATAATAGATCATGATAGATGATAGACAGATATTAATAGACAGATGATAGGTAGATGATAGACAGTAGGTAAATAAACGATGAATGATTGATAGAGGATAGATGATAGAAAATAGATCATTGGCCGGGCGCGGTGGCTCAAGCCTGTAATCCCAGCACTTTGGGAGGCCGAGACGGGCGGATCACGAGGTCAGGAGATCGAGACCATCCTGGCTAACACGGTGAAACCCCGTCTCTACTAAAAAATACAAAAAACTAGCCGGGCGAGGTGGTAGGCGCCTGTAGTCCCAGCTACTCGGGAGGCTGAGGCAGGAGAATGGCGTAAACCCGGGAGGCGGAGCTTGCAGTGAGCTGAGATCCGGCCACTGCACTCCAGCCTGGGCGACAGAGTGAGACTCCGTCTCAAAAAAAAAAAAAAAAAAAAAAAAAAAAAAAAAAAAAAAATGAAAATAGATCATTATAGGTAGATATTAGGTTGGTGTAAAAGTAATTGCGTTTTTGCAGCCGGGCGCGGTGGCTCACGCCTGTAATCCCAGCACTTTGGGAGGCCGAGGCGGGCAGATCAGGAGATCAGGAGATCGAGATCATCCTGGCTAACACGGTGAAACCCTGTCTCTACTAAAAATACGAAAAAAACAATTAGCCGGGGGTGGTGGCGGGCGCCTGTAGTCCCAGCTACTCGGGAGGCTGAGGCAGGAGAATGGCGTGAACCCAGGAGGCGGAGCTTGCAGTGAGCCGAGATCGTACCACTGCACTCCAGCCTAGGTGACAGAGCGAGACTCCATCTCAAAAAAAAAAAAAAACAGTAATTTCGTTTTTACTATTAAAAGTAGTGGCAAAAACTGCAATGACTTTGCACCAACTAACAGCTGATAGGTAAATGATAGATTAGATAGATATATATAAATAACCAGATGATAGATTAGATAGATAGATGATAGGTAGATGATCAATTAGATAGCGAGTTGATAAATAGTGAATATAGTTGACAGCTAAATAGATAAATGATAAAGTGTAGATAGATGATAGATAGATAGATAGATAGATAGATAGATAGATAGATAGATAGATAGATATGATAGATTCCCTTGTTTCATAGATATTTACTGCCAGGCATTATCCTAAATACTGGGGATAAATCACACACACAAAATATCTGACTTCATGGAATCCACAGTCTGTTTCTCTATTGAACAAAATATATAGTAAATATTTAGTATGATAGGTAGTAGAAAATGTTATGAAGAAAAATAAAGCAGCAAATGGTATTTGGGAGACTGACAGTAGAGATGGGATTTACAATTTTGTGTAAGAATACCAGGGAAGTGCTCTAGAAAATACCATTTGAGTAAAAATTTAAAGAGGATAAAAAACAAATCATGTAGATACCTGGGGGAGAGCATTTCAGACATCAGGCAGAGGGAACAGCCAGTGCAAAGGCCCTGCCAAAATAACTCTTTCCTGGTAGCACTGTGCTGAACCCTACCATTAAGCCTTTCATACCATGGAGGATTTGCATATGTAAATATCTAAAAGGACAATATTTAATAATTTCAACTTTTGTTTTAGATTAAAGGGTACATATGAAGGTTTGTGGCATGGGTATATTGCATGATGTTGAGGTTTGGAGTACAAATGATCCTGTCACCCATGCAGAGAGTGAGCACAGGTAGTTACCAATAGGTACTTTTTCAGACCTTGCTGCCTCCTCTAGTAGTCCCTAGTGTCTATTGTTTCTATCTTTGTGTCCATGTGTACCCAATGTTTAGCTTTCACTTATAAGTAAGATCATGGGCATTTGGTTTTCTGTTCCTGTGTTAATTCACTTAGGATAATGGCCTCCAGCTGCATCCATGTTGCTGCAAAGGACATGAGCTTATTCTTTTTTATGGCTGCATAGTATTTCGTGGTGTATATGTACCACATTTTCTTTATCCAATCCACCACTGATGGGCATCTAGGTTGATTCCATGACTTTGCTATTGTGAATAGTGCTGTAATGAACATCTGAGTTTGTGGGTTTTTTGGAAGAATGATTTTCTTTTGGATATATACCCAGTAATGGGATTCCTGGGCCAAATGGCAGTTCTGTTTCAGGTTCTTTGAGAAATCTCCAAAATGCTTCCCACAGTGGCTGAACAAATTTAAATTCTCACCAACAGTATATAAGTGTTCCCTTTTCACCACAGCCTCACCAACATCTGTTGTCTTTTGACTTTTTAATAATAGCTGTTGTGACTGCTTGTGATTTTTATTTGCATTTCTCTGATGATCTGTGATGATGAGCACTTTTTCATATGTTCTTTAGCCACTTGTGTGTCTTCTTTTGAAAAGTGTCTGTTCACATCTTTTGCCCACTTTTTAATGGGGTTATTTTTCTGTTTGTTGATTTCAGTTCTTTATAGATTCTGAATATGAGACTTTGGTTGGATGCATAGTTTGCACACATTTTCTCCCATTCTGTGGGTTGTCTGTTTACTCTGTTGATAATTTCTCTTGCTGTGCAGAAGCTCTTTAGTTTAATTGGGTCTCCCTTGTCAGTGTTTGTTTTTGTTGCAATTTCTCTTGAGAACTTAGTCATGACGTATTTGCCAAAAACAATGTACAGAATGGTATTCCTTAGGTTTTCTTTAGAATTTTTTTTTTGAGACAGAGTCTCGCTCTGTCTCCCAGGCTGGAGTGCAGTGGTGTGATCTCGGCCCACTGCAGCTCTGCCTCCCGGGTTCACACCATTCTCCTGCCTCAGCCTCCCAAGTAGCTGGAACTACAGGCGCCCGCCACCATGCCTGGCTAATTTAATTTTTTGGTATTTTTAGTAGAGACAAGATTTCACCATCTTAGCCAGGATGGTCTTGATCTCCTGACCTCATGATCTGCCTGCCTCAGCCTCCCAAAGTGCTGGAATTATAGGCGTGAACCACCACGCCCAGCCTAGAATTTTTATAGTTTGAGGTCTTACATTTAAATCTTTAATTCTTCTTAAGTTAATTTTCGTATATGGTGAAAGATAGGGTTCTTGTTTTATTCTTCTACATATGGCTAGCAAGTTATCCCAGCATTATTTATTGAGTAGGGAGAAGAATAACATCTTGAATTCTTGTTATAGACACCATTAAGCTAAATATTTAGACAAAAATTATGTAAGCAAAAGAAGAAACAGGGTGCTTCAAATAGGAACTTTCCTGTTCTAAAATTTACCTGTGGATAGGCCCACCTCCCAAAATTCACAACGACGTCATCCCTTACTTCCTTATAAATATGTGAACATTGAGAATACTCATGTACAGAGTATGTGAGTAAGTCTAAAATAACTAAAATGTTTGGGCTGCAAAGGAAAAACACAAGGACATAGAAGTTAATGGCTACTGAAGACTGAAATCTAAAGGGTCATGAAATAGAAGCTTTAGCTAGTCCTCTGGGCTTTCATGGGCAAAGTGGATGAAGGATTGAGGGAAGCAACTTTAGCATCACTGAAAGAATTAACTTTTAATCACCAGATCTCTCAGGGGATGAAATGCATTTCTCTCCAAAATATTTAACAGCCTGATCTGGAAGAGTTCAAGTCCAGGCTTGGGACACCCTGTCACAGGCAGGTCCTGATAGGGATTCCTGCAGTACCCGAGAGGTTACCCTGGAAGGCACATACAGTTGTTCCCAACTTTGGATAAATTGTTTTTCTAAAACCAAAATTGCCACTGCACTGTCCCATCATGATGCCACCCTGGTAAATCATACATTTCTTCACCTTTACTAATGCTGTCAGTCTGTCATTCCACAAATATTTATTGGACACACCAATAAATATTGGTACGGGGCATTGTTCTAAGCACGTGGAATACATTAGTGAATAAAACAGACAGAACCCACTGACTTCAAGGAACTTAGGTTCTATGGGAATAATAAACAATTTTTTCTTTCTATATAAAATGATTATAATTGTTAAACGGTGGTGAGTGCTGTGCAAGAAAGAAAAAGTAGAGCAGATTGAAGAGAATCTGGAAGCCAGAATGTGGTTTGCAGAATTAAAGGTCATGTCACATTGCACAGATGAGGCTTGAGCAAAGGCTGCAAGGAGCTGAGGAAGTGAACCACGTACTGTGAGAGAGAAGGCGGTTCTAGGCAGAGAGAACAGCTAATGTCTCAGGTAAGAGTGTGCCTGATACATCAGAGCAACAGCAAGGAGGCCAGGGTGGATGGATCAGAGTAAGAGGGGAAGGGAGATAGAAGAGATGGTCGGAGAGGAGAGCCTTGTAGGTCATGGAGGACTCTGTAAACCACTGGAGGAGCTTGTGCTCTGCCTGGAATGGGAAGCCATGGAAGAACTTTAAGCAGAGGGTGGGTAAGATTAGAGTAACATTCTACAGTAGTCTCTACTCATCCTAAGGGGATACATTCCAAGACCTCCAGTGGATGCCCGAAACCACGGATAGTACTGACCCCTATATATGCTACGTTTATTTTTTTATTTTATTTTATTTTTGAGACAGAGTCTTGCACTGTCATCCAGGCTGGAATGCAGTGGCACGATCTCAGCTCACTGCAACCTCTACCACCTGGGTTCAAGCAATTCTTCTGCCTCAGCCTCCCCAGTAGCTGGGATTACAGGTAATTGCTACCACGCCCAGCTAATTTTTGTATTTTTAGTAGAGATGGGGTTTCACCATGTTGGCCAGGCTGGTCTTGAACTTCTGACCTCTTGATCCGCCTGCCTTGGCCTCCCAAAGTGCTGGGATTATAGACGTTAGCCACCTCGCCCAGCCTGCTATGTTTATTTCTATACATACATACCTAAGCACTTGTTCTATGTTTGTATATATAGCACTTGTATGAATGATACCTATAATAAAGTTGAATTTATAAGTTAGGCACAGTAAGAGACTAATAACAACAGTGATGAAATGATTCACGTCCCGTGTGGACAGAGCAGGATGGTACAAGACTTCATCATGCTATTCAGAAGGGCATGCAATTGAAAACTTATGAATTATTTCTGGAATTTTCCATTTAATATTTTTAAACCACGATTGACTGTGGGTCGCTAAAATCATGGAAAGCAAAACCTCAGATAAGGAGAGCCTGATCTTGAAGAGTAGTAGGAGTAAAAGAATCACTGTACACTCTACAGAGGCAAAGGTAGAAACATAGCAACCTGCCAGATGGCTCCTCTAGAAACTCAGGGAAGAGATGGAGGCAATACGGTAGAGGAGTAAGATACGCTCAGGTTCTGGAAACATTTTTAATGTACAGCCGGCATAATATCTGAGAGGATATTTGAATGTGTTCCCCACTTGAAAGTTTTCATTACATATGACCATGTCCTCTTTTCTTTTTCTTCATTTATGTGGTGACATTGGACTGTGTTTGAATGATTGCTCAAACATTGTAGGGTCTTTTAGGAAACTGCACAAACATCATCATGGATATTCTCAACTGCACGCATTTTATCTTTTCACTACTATTTTAAGATGTCTTTTTGAGTATCCAGTACAACCTTTGGGTCTGTATGACACTTATTTTGATTTAAGGAACTCAATGACTTAAGGAACTTGGGACATCTCAGGTTGCCTCAAGAGATTAACCTGTTTAACAGGGAAGATAGCAAGTGTATTCCCTCCTATGGCAAACTCCTCTGAAATATCAAAGTTTGGCCCAGTGTTTCAGTTAAATCAAATGTCAAGAAAAACACTTTGTATTCCTTAGACACAAGACAAATGCCATATGTTAAGTTTATTTTTAAATGGAGGATAAAAACAGGAAGACCATGTTCCAGTCTGAGAAAATATTGATGCCATGGTGTTGGTGAGGCAGGTTATGGTTTAATTCATACGTGTAGATTAAAAGAATCAAAAATGAACTCAAAATAATAATAATATCCTGAGGGAGTAGAGGTTAGGAAAGAAGAAAGAGAGAAATAAAAGCTTGATCTTTTTGTCCTGAGCTGAAGGATGGAGTTGTCATTACCTGAAATAGAGGTTATAGGTGGAACTGGTTTGAGGAAATAAGAATGATATCAGAAATTGAGTCATTAACCTGTTAAGTTTGAGTTTCAGATATCTATCAGACATCTGAATGAAGGTAAGAACAGGTAGTTAATACATGAGTCTAGAGTCTAGAAAACAGGTCTGGGCTGGAGACACAAATTTGAGTGTCCTTAGCCTATAGATAGGACTGGATGGATACATCAAGGAAATGAACACCAGATGCCTCTAGCCCTGAATTTATAACACATCAACCTTGATAAGTTTATCTTTGTTTACTTAAGTCATTTTTCTCAACACATCACAGCCATGAGATTTCTAAAATGCAGCCTGCAGTGAAGAGTTGTTAGTCATCACGTCAAATATAGTCTCCAAGCTTTACTGTAAGGATTAATTTGAAATGAGATTAGCATCCCTAACAGCGGCAGAGATTGAAAAAAACAATCAACCCTGGGAGAAAACATACACGAAATGAAAATCACGAAAATAACAGTAACTAAATTCTTGAGTGCTGACTATGTGCACTGTCCTAAATAGATTATTAACTCAGTTAATGTGCTCAACCAGCCTGTGAGTGAGTAAAGTATCTGCTCTTACAGCTGCATTTAAGTACTGACTTAGTTTTTAAAAACTCTGTGTATCATAGTTCCTTCCATTTTCCCATAGAAAACAGAAATAAATATACTCTTCCAGAACCAAGAATCTTCACAGAAGCCTTAACTTTGGACTCAAAGAAAATCAACTTTGGTATGAGTAGTCAAGCTGAAATGCAAGATACGCTATACACAGTCAGTGCCAAATAAATGACTTTTTTCACTTTCTGTCATCACCACTCACCCCATTGTATCGTTATGACCACTTGTGATAGCCAAAACTCTTCTTCTGCTACTTGCTGTCCCACCTTTCCACTTGAAATAGCCCAAGGATGGAAGGACCATTCTTAAAACTCAACAGCAAAAAAACAATAAATTATAGCTTCTTTTTTTCTCTGGACTCACTTTTTTCTACCCTTCATATCTCCCACCTCGGTTCTTTGACCAGAACTCTACTTAAACATTCAGAACTCTGCCCAGGAAACCAATCTTTAGGTATTGCAGGCCAAGCATATTAATTTTAGCTACTGTTGAAGCTTAATGAGAATTCAGCACCAACATATACTGGTGGAGTGCAATATACTTTCTTGAATATTTAGACTAGATTCTTCTTATAAGGTCCTTTGTAACCAAGGTACACAATTTTTCTTTTGGGAAGACTCCCACTTGCTTTCTCTGTTGCACTTCTGAAAAAACCCTATCTATGAAGATCTGCACTTTAAAAATGTTGTATTTCCGCAGGTAATTCGCTCACATACCCATTTTCATTTTTCAGTTTTGATTTTTCCTCTGCTCTGGAGGATGCACAGATCCCCTTAAGAATCCTATTAGATTTGGGTATATTAATATACCCACAAGTTTATGAAATGCCATTTTGCATATTTCCAAGTTCAAATAGAGAAGAAATTAACGTTTAAAATGTGCAACCTGATCTTTGGGTCCCAGTGGTTTATTACATTCATGTTTATGGCATCAAACTCACTGATGGTTTAACAAACAGGACATTGGATTAAGACTCAAGAAAACCTAGGTACTTTTCTTTTGAACTGAGACTCATTAAAGATAGCTAAAGCTATTGAGAAACGGATTGGACTGCGGTGTAAGGTAGAGAATTTCTCACACTGAGAGGTGTTCAGCAGTGGCTGTGTAGAGGGGACTCATGCGTCAAGAGGAGTTTGACCTGAAGGTCTCTTCCAATTCCTGCTATTTGTGACCCATTTTCAGGGCCAATCCAAACAATTAACCTCACCATGCCTCACTTTCCTCACTGTGAAATAGCACTGACACCTATTCACCTCAGAAGTATATTCTAGGGTTTATTTCGCTACTTATAAGGCATGGAGCAGACTTCATAAAAAGGGGCAATCTAAATAGCAAAGTTTGTTATTACTTAAAAGGAAGGCATAGGAAATTTTCAATGCTCACTGGAAATAGCAGAGGTTTTTTTTCCTCCTCCATATGCTTCACCTGTTGCCTGAGTTACCCAATGTGCATGCAAATCAGCATTTTTTCTGTGTCACATCTGAGAACACAGAGTAGACAGGCGGCCAAAGCAAGTGTTTAGAATTGGCCATTTGGATATTTTTGAAAGTTGTATCTATATGCAGAGCTTAGCTCAAATTCATGTGAAAAAAAACAGCCTTCTTTCTGTAAAGCATTTATTCAACCAAAGTTGCATTTCCAATTTCGTTCTTGGGGATACAAGTGGAAGAGACTTTTATGATATTATTTTGTATCTGTACGTTTTGTCTTTTTATTTAGAAAGATCTGAACTTAGAGAAAAATTGCAGGACATGTACAATAAACTCCTGTATACCCTTCACCTAGATTCATCATTTATTATCATTTGGCCTCATTTGCTGTAATGCTCTATCATTCTCTTAACATAGAAACACCTACGACAATAAAAATAATACTAAGTAGTAGCACTGGTGAACCATTTGAAAGTAAGCTGCAGACATCTTGACCTTTTTCCCTATAAATACATTAGCATGAATTTCCTAGGAAGGACCTTTCTTGTTACAACCACACTACAATTATCAAGTACAGAAGACTTAACAATAACATAATAATGTTACCTAAATACATAGAAATATATATTTGCTAATATTATTATTGGCAAAATAATAGTATATATTTGCTAGTTGTCCCAGGATCACAAATGGCATTCAGTTGTCAATCCCTTTCATCTCCTTTGATTCAGACAATTCAGCTTTCTTTTGCCATATATGACACTGACATTTTCAAAGAGTCCAGGTCAGATTTATTGTTGAATGTCCCTCTATTGGGTTTGTCTGGCTCTCTCTTATCTACATTTTATTTTTAAATTCTCTCCATCTCAGTGAGCCAGAAAAAAATTCACCTTATCAGCATACCACGTACCTTTACCATTCACTGCAACTGGGGTCCCGGCAGGGCTGGGTCACTCCACACACAGGAGGATTAGCAAAGCTAGGTGTTGTGCCTAAATCAATGTCCTTCCTCTGAAGTAATTATTTGTTTAGCAAATGATTTTTAACTGCTCATTACAACGAAATGTAAATGACTGATGGATTGCTGCAAAATGCAAATATAAGGGAAAGCTTTCTCTAAATTTTGTCTACTGTGTCTTTTGAATTGTAAATTCTCCATCATTTGCTAATGAAGGCAGAAAGGCTTTTCTTAAGCAAACAATTGCTTCAGGAAGAGAAATGTAAAACTCACTCCTTCCCTGTTCTTTGTTCTTCCCCCAGTTTCGGTCCCTAATCTTTAAATCTGCTGATCCTCCCCCTTTCTGAAGCTAATTTACCTATATACTGGCAAAAGGAGAAAAGTAGGAGTTTAACAGTGAGCTTTTTGTAAAAGATAAATTTATTCCAATTAGAAACTAGTCTTTCGGACTGAATTGTTCTCCCATTTCCTCTATTGGTATTAAAATATATCTTCTTTTATGAAACAATTATAAAAGTTAATGGTCACATTTGGGGGGGGGGTGTTTATTAATGGTCTAGTGTACCAAATAAGGATTTAATATTGTGTGCTGGTCTAAAATGTTCTTTCTCTGTTTACTTATATAGCTATTTATTAATATAGTTAGTCAGTTTGTTAATTAGTTTTTCATTCAGTCAGTTGACGAGAGATCCTAAAGTTGGGAGGGGCCACTGATTTGGAGGAAAGAGCCCTAAATTTGGTATCAGAAGGTGGATTTGGCCTTAATCCCTGGGTCTGCCATTTATTAGCTATATAACCTTGAGCAAGTTACTCCAGCCTGCAGCAGCCTTAGCTCATAATCTGTAAAATTAAGTGGTAATTGATGCCCCATCTACCTCAAGAGAGCAGGAATAAAATTCTCCTACTGGCTGTGAGGACTCTGAAGCAGGTTGTGTTGTCTTGCACCCTCAGGGCCTAACATGAAGCTTGGCATCTAATGAGCATCCAGCAAATGTTTTCCCATAAAAATAAATGAAAGAAGTGAGAAAATGTATGTCAACTTTAAATCCCATAAATATGTAAGTCATCATGATAGAAAGATGTGACATTCTATTCAACACAGAAAAAGAGAGCAGTTCATTGCAGTACACGAAATGCACTTTTTAAATGTTTTCTCCATGTTATTTAGAGACCACATTAAACTGTCCCTTGTGGTTATAGTCATGAAAAAAAAAAAAAATCTATGTGATTGCCAAGCAGGTGGGTGAAGAGAGAAAACAGGAGAGAAACTCAGGCAGCCTGAAGTCTCTATTTTTTCTCCATCTCATCAAACAGTCCTAAACCGTATCTGTTCCCTCAGCACCAACAACTTGTATTTATAAGGCAGGATGATGATGTCAACAGATTAAGTGTTGGATTCACAAACAGCAATTTTAATCCAGGATTCGTCTTAACTATCTTTGTAAGTTACTTAACTATCTTTGTAAGTTACTTAACTACTCTGGGCCCTGAATTCCTAATTTAAATAATAATAATAATAATGGTTACATCATAGGATTATTTCAAAGATTAACACATATTACAAATAACAAATATATGAACCCATGTTCTATATTTTCTTTCACTTTTAATGTTCCTCCGTAGTTCAGGACGTGGCTCTGGAAGTGAGAAGACAAGCAGGTGATTATAAGTACCTGAGGGACTTCAACCACATTCACTGATTTGAAAAGGAGCAAGAATCCAGGAAGCCTATTATTCTAGCAATTCAATTTTTGTGTAAAAAGAGAAAAGGTTCATGTATTAGTCCATTTTCACACAGCTATAAATAACTACCTGAGACTGAGTAATTTATAACGAAAAGAGGTTTAATTGACTCATACTTCCACATGGCTGGGGAGGCCTCAGGAAACTTACAATCATGGTGGAAGGTAAAGGGGAAGGAAGAAATGTCATACATGTTGGCAGAAAAGAGAGAGAGAGCAAGGGGGGAAGTGCCACACTTTTAAACCATCAGATCTCGTGAAAATTCACTCACTATCACAAGAATGTCATGGGGGAGATCCGCCCCCATGATCCGGTCGCCTCCCACCAAGTTCCTCCCCCGAAACATGGGGATTACAGTTCGAGATGAGATTTGAGTGGGGCCACAGAGCCAAGCCATATCAGATCATGAGCCCTAAATCTTGATAAGGTTCTACAGCAACTACCCTCCCATTCTACCACTCCCACACATTTAACTCTGAAGTTCAATATCATTATACATTTATTGTACATCAGAATCAAACCTAACTATGGTGGTAGAGAAACCTCTCCTCATTTGAGCCACACACAAAAAAATGTACTGTCTAGTTAAAAAAAAAAAAGTAGCTACATAAGTAAAACAAGAAAAGGAAAAATGTGAGTTTGGCAGTAGCTGGAATCCATGCTGAATCTTGCACTGAACATATCACAATTTTCATCTGAATACTCATGAAGCTTAATATTCCCTATTGATTACCTAAAGCTGACAAACCCTGAAGGCACAGAACTGCATACAAAAAAAATAAAAAATCCTCAATTTTTCAGTGTGACAGAAGTCCTTACTCTGAGAGCCAAGGTGCAGCATAGTGAGCACCTGTTAACATTAGGGGAAATAAGAGGGAGTCTTTTACACAGTGGCTCTCCTTGCCCTAGTAAAGCACTTCTATTAGGAAACCGTGCAGATCAATACATCCACACCTGTGGTAAACCAAACATTCTCCATCAAGTTAGTTAGACATATATGTTTTGTTGCAATAACCAATAGAGAAGTTTTTTAAAATTCTGTTTCTGCTTTTATGATCATAATTTCTAAAAATTCTATGGTCTTTTAAAAACATCAAGTAGGATTTTCCCATTTAACCTTCAAATATTATTAGGAAGAAAATGTAATGAGCATGAGCCATTTACAAATAGTTTATATGGCAGGAACTCAAAGATTATATAGAGCAACCCGACTAATTAGCTGGTTAAGAGTATTTTTTATATAAATACTTAATAAAAGGCTTACAGAAGTTTATAGCCTCGACAAATCTCCATATTCTATTGGTTTTGTGAGTGAGCAGGTGTGATCTATTTCATCGAACTCTTTGGAAACTTCAACCAACTTTTTGTTTACCAAGTTTTACAGTTGCAGGCTTGATTTGTTAAAGATAGGAGGTGTTTGCTGAAAGCTGAAAAGGACAATTGCATTCTAAATAAATTTAAAATGCTCCTGAGAAAATTATGCTTCCAAGCCACACATACGCACAAAGGGGAAATAGTATGATCCACCACAGAAAGATGAGTGACAAATGGGAAGTCAGGAGTGTAACCGTTAGGAAGGTGGCCACTGGGTACATTTTGGAGTTGAAACAAGTTTAACTATAGATGACAATAAACAATACTCTGTTGACAGAACAGTCTCGTTGCATGATTGGATGTCATTTTCTAGGTCTAATACGTCTACAAGAGCTCATCAAAGCTCCCTCCAGATATAATATTAAAATCAAAATCCGCCAGCTGCCCTCTGGGAATAAAGATGCCAAGCCTTTACTCAAGGAGATGAAGAAAGGCAAGGAGTTCTATGTGATATTTGATTGTTCACATGAAACAGCCGCTGAAATCCTTAAGCAGGTAAGAGGGCTAGGGAGGAGGTGGAAGTGTGGGAGAAATGTTATTTTCTATTTTTCAAAAATGCCATCTAGTTTTCACTTCACGCAGCATAATAAAACTGCAGCAGTCCAGTTTAGGCTGAAGATTATAATTTTCAGAACCCTTTTAAAGAGGCAAGGGGCTCAGAGAGTTCACAGGGCTTCAGTGAAGCCGTATGTGAGTGCTTAGTTATAAATGTGTGCTTCTATGGGTGGACCAAGTGGTATGTGACTCCTACCAGCAGAAGATGAGAGGAGGACATCATTTCGAGGTGATTAATCATCTCTCTCTCTCTCTCTCTCTCTCTCTCTCTCTCTCTGTCTCTCTCTCTCTGTCTCTCTCTCTCTGTGTCTCTCTCTCTCTCGTGTCTCTTGAAAAGACTGCGGCAGATTTCATTTACACAATGCCTGACTTGTCCTAAATACATCTTCCTCATGGCAAGACCCCTTTTGTCAAACATGCAGGATTGCAAACACGATAAAAAAAGGCATACAGGGACAGTTACAGAAAAGATGCCTCTTTCTTCTAATTTGTTGTAGACAATAAACTGCTATGCATTAATCTCCACAATGTGGGTGGAAATACTTAGTAAATTGTGAAATCCTATATAAATGAAGACATGAGTAATGTTCAGAATAATAACAATAGAACAATACTTTCTGAGCACTTGGTCTTATGCTTAAGAAAGCAAATTCACCAGGAGGCCGAGGCAGGCGGGATCACCTGAGGTTGGGAGTTCGAGACCAGCCTGACCAACATGGAGAAACCCCATTTCCACTAAAAATACAAAATTAGCCGGCCTGGTGGCACATGCCTGTAAGCTCAGCAACTTGGGAGGTGGAGGCAGGAGAATCGCTTGAACCCGGAAGGCGGAGGTTGCAGTGAGCCGAGATCGCACCATTGCACTCCAGGCACTCCAGCCTGGGCAACAAGAGTGAAACTTCGACTCAAAAAAAAAAGCCAAAAAAGTAAACTCAGAATTAGAAGGAAAAAAAAAAAAAAAAGCATAGACTAGTACTTCTCACTCCAGAATGATTTTGCCCCCTGGAAACTTAGAGCAATGTCTGAAGACATTTCGGGGTGTCATACATGGAACAAGGTCCTCTACTGGCAACTAGTGGGTACTGCTAAACATCTTGTAATAAACATCTGGAAAGGCGAGCGAGATGTTTAAAATAGAAGCATTAATAAAAGATCAGATGAATGAACTTGGAAGAAAGAAAAAATAGCCAGGTTTTATTTATGTGGTCTGCCGGCCATCTCTTTATGTTTCAGTCGTTATTGTGGCATAGGCAATGTTTTTATCTAAATAACACAAGCTGTTATTGTATTATTTTGTTTAAAAGGTCTGGGATTGCTATGTTGTTGATGGTAAGGGCCGGTAATTTCATAAGTAGATAAACCCCTCTACAGGAATGCAGAACTGTGAATTCTTGAATCACTAGAAAGAGCTCTTTTCAAATAGTCATCTGGCCTGACTCTCTGGTGCTCCATCTCACACTTGCAGAGCACCTCCACACAACCGTTGAGTTCAGAATTGAGTTTTTAATTGCACTGAACATCGGCAGTCAAAAAAGTTAACCAAATGTTTCCATTATCTGTTGGATGATTAGAATAAAAAAGAAATCTATTTAAAGTTGGAGCTGGGAGGCTGAGGCAGGAGGATCACTTGAGGTCAGGAGTTCAAGACGAGCCTGGCCAACACGGTGAAACCCCGTCTCTATTAAAAATACAAAAAAATTAGCGGGGTGTGGTGACGGGCACCTGTAATCCTAGCTACTTGGGAGGCTGAGGGAAGAGAATCACTTGAACCTGGGAGGTGGAGGTTGCAGCGAGCCAAGATTATGCCACTGCACTCTAGCTTGAGTGACAGAGCGAGACTCCATCCCCCAAAAAATAAATAAATAAAATAAAATAAAGCTGGGAACACAAAGTTGCATTTGAAAGCCATTACAGACATCACCATATCTAATTCTCACACTTTGCAAGATATAAAATGACATCGCCAGAGTCATGCATCCAGTGCTTTCTCCACCATGACATGCTGTCACTCCTGTTAGGCAGAAGAGTATTGGTTTCTTAATTCTACGCTATAGTTACATTAACAAATCTTTAGATATTAAAATTATCTCTCCATAAAGCAAGCAAGCATGTGGCAGTAGTGTCAACAACTGAAGAACTTTAAAGGTAAAGAAATGCAATCAGTAATCCTTTATCATAAGGCTTCATTTAAGAATGTTAATACAGTTCATTAAAGGATGTAATGAAGTGTGTGGGTCAGAACTGAGAAAAACACCCAGATTTATGTGTAGCCCTCAAAAGGCAAAGAAGCTTCCCTTCCCAGGAGCCTGTTGTAACACAGGTTGAGGACGTCTGTTAGATTTAAGAGAATGATTTGCTGATGAGGCTTCTCTTTGCTAGATACTCATTTGTCTCACACAACTGGCCACACCTCTCCCAAGGGCGGGTCTGGAATAGGCAAGAGCAGTGTACGGTGATGGCAGGGAAGGGCTGTTTCTATTTCACTAAATTTGGACTTGAAGTTCCTTTGATAGAAGTGCTTCTTTCCTAGTAGCCTGGGGATTACATCATTCAAAGGACAATTAAGACAAAAACAAAAGCAAAATATCTAAGAGCGGCACTCTCAAGAAATGTCTAGCTGGGACAGCAGGGAGTAGGATTAGTTCAGCTTTGTGCCAGCCACTGACACAGATGTGTTTCTCTCTATCCTCTCTCTTATGTTTTAGCCTATGTTTGCTTTTCCTAATCATTTTAGTGTTAAGAGTGGCTGTGAGGCTTGGAGGAAGACACTAAAGAGATGGCTCATCCTGTTTTCGTTCTAGACTAATAATCTGCAAATATTTTGAAGATAAGAACCTTTTGTTTAAAGGTCCTAGCATGAAATTCCTCCTGTATTGCATGTAAAAGGGCAATTGCTCTTTTTGGAATAACTACAGAGGACTCAGGTCAGCTTAACGGGACTTCATTGGAACCTCCAGAGGCTGATGTGCTTGAAATGGGATATTGGAGACATCAGAACTTTTCTGTTCTGGTCAAAGTAAGGCCTAAGCACTCTATGTGATCCAGCTTAACTTGCTCCATTTGCCCCGAAGAGAAACCTGTAGAAACAGAGACTTGTCTGCTAAGAGGTTCCCTAGGGAGGCTGAGGACTCAGGAGTTCTGGTTCCTGATTCTGGCTGCCATTGCACTAATCCTTGAACCCAAGGAAAGGAAGGAGACTTACCTCTTTTACCGAGGGTCCTAAGAGGTGCCAACGAAGGTGCATGGCATCCTACATGATCATAGCATCAATCTCAAACAACCCCCTGAGGTGAGTTTGGTATTCTCGCTTTCGAGGTGAGGCAACTGATGCTCAGACAGGATAAGTGATCCATATAAGATCACTCTCTGAGCCTGGCTAGGCTGACATGTGGTCTCCAGACTGCCTCATCTCAGAGCCTGTGTGCTCACTTTACTCTGAAGGGCCCCCAAGCAGAATGGATGACTATTCTGAAGTAGGCTTTCAGAAATGTCTGGAAAAAAAAACACGACCATATGCTGCTGGTCTTCTTTAGATAAGATTAGTATTAATAGTTTTTACTTTTCTGGTAACTGAAATCACTGCCAAGAACAGTTCTCTGCCAGGTCAATGTGGTACTCTCTTTATGTGCATTTTCCATCATTATCCTGCATTTCCCTGCACCTTTATCATATTTTCCCACCTTTCAATGATTCTTAAGAAACGAAGAAATCAAAGGCACTTTAAAGATATTTAACATTTATCCAAAAGTAAAAATTGGGGAAAAGTCTATAGTTATTCTTGGGCATGCTAATTACTCCAGCAAAGTAATTATTTCTATTCATATTGAACAAGTACTATATGATGAGAATCTGAGAAGTTATTTCTCCAAAATTCATTTGAAATTTGAATGTCAAGACTTGATTAGGCTACAGAAGATAGGGCTTTCATATGAACTTTCTTCATGAATTTCTACATTTGGAAAGTTTCCATAAACCAGAAGGTTGCATGTGTCCTCTCCCCAACATATCCACCCACCACCTCGAAGCATGGTCCTGATGCTTTGAAAAGATGCTGCTCTCTCTGTAACCTGCCTTCACCGTGGAAACCACTGCTCCTCCTCACTCTCATTTCCCCAAGTCCAACTACTCTTTCACTGACTCTTTGCTGTTTATCTTTCTTATACACCCTCATTCATACCGAGTGTGATTTTCCTGAGGGAATGGCTGAAATGAGATGAATTTAAAGAATGAAGCAAAGGGCAAGAAAGCGCTACCTATGGAATTCCCAACTTGTGCCTAGCAGGATGCTGGGTGCTAAGCAACCATCTCATGTAAGTGACCCAATAACTTCTGATATGATCGGTATTATTCCTCTTTTGCAACTGAAAATTGAAGCTAAGATAATTTTATCTACCATATACTGAGCATACACTTAAATAGAAAGTACCAAGGCCTGCGTGAGCTGACCTTGCCTCTCTCTCCAGCCTTCTTGCTGGCCTCCAGTATCTGATACTCCACTTCAGAGGCATCCTTTCTGGCCACGTGACACAGCCTTTTCTCCCCACATCATAGCCTTTGCACTTGTGGTTGCCAAATCCAGGAGCATTCTAAATTCCCAGTCATTCCCACCTAAGTTTTCATGAATATCTCTTGAGAGATAAAAGAGAGGAAGCTCCCTTCTCATTCTCTATATCCCTTCATTCTACTTAGTTTGCTCTGTCACCACAGTAAAAATCATAGTGAATTAACACATTTACTCACGTGCTGTCCATATCCCTTACAACACTGTAAGTTCCAAGAGGACAGAAACCTTCTTTGTCTTTTTCCCCCAAATCTCTAGCACCTACTACTTTATTTGACACATAACGAGTGTTCAGTACAGCTCTGTCAAATGAATACATGAACCAAACGAATGAATGAGCCAAGAACGGTTCTAGATTCTTTCAGTAAATCATCCCCAAAGTCATATTTTCTTCTACCCCAGTGAGTCTGCTATACTCTCATCTCTGCCAAGCACCTTTAGGTGAGTTGCTCCTCCACGCCTCTGTTACCCTGAAAGAAAAGCTTTATTCAACTATGAAATCTTATAATATTAAGAAACTGTAATGCATCTGAGCCTGTGACTTCACTTCCTGAAAATAAATTCGGCTTTTTGGAGAACTGCCTAGTTACTTTTAAATCTATAGTAGGATTGAGTGAGCAAATCGCGATTTCAGGCACCCATCCCTAATGGTTTTCTGATGAAAAGCAAGGTGGCACTGCCTTGCTCCATTCAGTGGGAAGCTCCCTGGGAACTGGGCCAATTTCCTGAGCTGGAGAATGGCCAGCAGGTGAGCATGAACACACTGTTTCACACTCAGAAAACCCGCTCTCTCCTTTATATGAACAAATCGAGGAAAGTTTTTTTCTCCCACAATGCTAGTGGCAACGAGTATTTAGCTATAATTGAGCCATTCGTCTCCATAAAACATTTAGCACCAAAATAGTTTGTACAGCTATATTGTATTTTCTCCTGTCAACATTTGCATGCTCTTGCATGCTCTTGCATGCCCCTCATCCACTTTTTTGTTTTTTATCTCTTTCAATTAACATAAAAACAAGGCGAGGAAGAAAATAGTTTTTTGTTGTTTGTTTTCTTAAATGCCTGGTTTTCCTCTGCTAGGAAGTGCAAAGACAATGCTAGTTAATCAAATAATTTTGTGCATTGATTCTCTCCTCATGTATGTTGTGCCCAGTGGCTGTAATGATGGCAAACAGAGATGGTAAAATTGGTTTCATCTCTCGTTTAGATAAGACAGAAGCAACCATCGGCCGTGATCTCTCATGATAGAAAACATCAAGTCAAGCATGGCACACTATGCTAAGGGATTGTAAACATGTGCCCACCAAGTCAGATCTATAAGTCAATCATTTTTTTCATCATAAACACATAGAATAGGCCAAAGACCTCAGGGGCCATTTTATACTGAACACGTACCGGAGGCTGGCACTGTGCTAAACAGGTTAAATGCATCAGTCATGTAATGTTTATGAGAAAATTCTGTATAGAAGAAACTGACAGAACCCAGAGAGATTTTGTAACTTGCCCAAGGTCACAGAGCTAGCAAGTGGCAGGTCTGGGATTTAAAACTTATCTGAGGCTTTGAAAGGAAAAAAAATGTAACCTCTTCTGCAACTGTTGTGTACAAGATGTCAACTGTTTCTTGTCTTATTGCAACCTGAAACATATTTTAGTTAAGCCTTGCACTTCTTGAAGGAAGGTGTTTCATTTTATTCTCAAACATCCAATCATGTCTAGCTTTACACAATTCCTTAAGAAATGGTGAACAATGAGATTACTTGGACTCTGGAAGGGGAACATCACACATTGGGGCCTATTTTGGGGTGGGGAAGAGTGGGGAGGGATGGCATTGGGAGCTATACCTGATGTAAATGATGAGTTGATGGGTGCAGCACACCAACATGGCACATGTATACACATGTAACAAACCTGCACGTTGTGCACATGTACCCTAGAACTTAAAGTATAATAAAAAAGAAAAAAAAAATGCAAATTATATCAAATGTCCCATGGCCAAGTAGAGAATGTGGCAGGGATATCGTAGAGAAATGTATTCCTTCATTCAATACTTATTTGTTGAGCACTGATTGAAGGTGTTGGGGATAGAACAGTGGAAGCAACAAGAATAAAAACCCAAATCTCTGCCCCATTAAGGCAAAGAAAGACCTTGAAAATGAATATAACAAGCGTAAAACTATCCAATGCTTGCAAATTGGCCTAATACCATAAAGTTACTTTCTTTTTTTAATTAAAAAAACTTTTTATTTATTTATTTATTTAGTTATTATTTTATTTGAGACAGAGTTTTGCTCTTGTTGCCCAGGCTGGAGTGCAGTGGCGTGATCTCGGCTCACTGCAACCTCTGCCTCGCAGGTTCAAGTGATTCTCCTGCCTCAGCCTCCCAAGCAGCTCAGATTACAAGCATGTGCCACAACGCTCAGTTAATTTTGTATTTTTAGTAGAGATGGGGTTTCTCTATGTTGGCCAGGCTGGTCTCAATCGCCCGACCTCAGGTGATCTGCCTGCCTCGGCCTCCCAAAGTGCTGAGATTACAGGCATGAGCCACCACGCATGACGTATTTATTTATTTTTGAACTTTTGTTTTCTGTTCAGGGGTACATGTGCACGTTTGTTATATAGGTATATTCCTGCCAGTGAGGGACGGTGACTAGAATCTTAGACTGAAAGTTGGGAGACCCATTTGCAAGTTCTGCTTTTTCCCTAAAAGAGTAAAATAACTACCATTTATTTGGTATTCCCTGCATGCAAAATGTGCTGTGTGTTTGACTGGAATGATCTCTTTTTATCCTCTCAAAATAGTCTATGTCATAGATGAGGAACACGAGGCTTCAGGTCACACACTCAATGACAGGTCTGGAATTTCATATCAGAGTATGATGTTCACATCACCCGCGTTGCTAACATCCTGTAAACGGGCAGCTTCGAGAAATTCTATTGATGCCTCTTCAATTCAGTCACCTCATCTATAAATAACATTATCAAAGCCTGCTAATATTTCCATCAGCTCTGAGCTTCCATGCATACACGTGACCAAGAATCCTCTTACCAGCATTTAGATATAAAGAACTTGCTTGTACTTAGTAGGCTCTCAAAGAAATGGGAAATGAATTAAGCAGTTCATTCTTTCTTAAAGTTTCTCCAGTCCTTTGACAGTCTTTGAGCCAGTTAATTGATAAGTTCATTACTTTGGATAAATCTTGACAATGTAATAATGATGAATCAATTTATACTAATTTGATGATAATTTGTAGTATGTTATATAATTATTTTGGCGCTACTTTCTCATACTAATTATGTTGTTCTCAGGCTGATATTAACATCTATTTATATTCCCTGAACACGTAGTTAGTTTTAGTTGTAAGGAGTGGTTCACAGATACGAGTATATTATTAAATGTATACAAGGATTAATTGACATGTGTGGATAACCAACAATTTACTAAAGGTGCGTGCAATTTGCCCATATTCTTAGTGTCCAGGATATCCATTTGAGGATTCTCAAAGGCCTCCAAAAAGTCAATTTAAGAAAGGACTTAGATTTGCTTCCACCTGAATTGGGAAGTGAGAAAAACCGTATATGTGTATGCTTCAAAAATACTCTAATGCTTAATTCCAGTTATATCAACATTTGACTATAGTAGGAGAGAAGAAAAAATTTCCTTGCAGTGGAAGCAGGGGTACCTTAGAACAAATTGTGAAGAGTATTTGAACATGTGTATGCTGGGGCACATCTTAAGCCTATTTTATCAACGAACTTCAACTTTATTCAAAATTGTAAGAATGTGCATGCTCTTGGATGTGCCTTTTTCATGGAAAGGGGTTTGTAGTATCCATCAGATTTTCTAAAGAAGCCTGCACAGTAAAGTGGTTTAAAAATTACTTTGCTAGGTTAACCTTTTCTACTTCCTCAACCCTTCATAAATGCAAGATTTTATCAATCTTCCTACTTTTCCCATGACTGTTAGCCAAATCCTCTCAGCCATAAGGGTAATCCTGTGAAATGTAACTTTCACCATTTATCCAGCCAAACTATGTGTCAGGTTTTTTTTTTGGCCCATGGAGTTCTGAAATGTGCCAAAGAATCTTCTGGGGTGAAAGGGGAATTACCATATCATTAAAAATTCTAATGTATTAGATGAGATCATTATTTAGTGAAGGATCCGGTGATTCATTATTTTCCACTTCTCTAAGAAGGCAATGTATTAGTACGTATGTCACATTATTTGAGAAAATTTAAATGTGACAATGGATTAAATATAAAGCATTAAGCTCAGCACCAATATATAAAATATTCCGCTTAAAGATTATTGTTGTCATTAGTAGCAGTAGTCTTGTGTCTAGGCAAAACTACAGGTGTGGTACAATTCTTAGAACTGGGTTCCCAATTGTAACTCCGTACATCACTCCCTGCTCTACATCATAACAATGGTTTCCAAGGCTCCTCTCGGCCTAACACACCAGTCTCCTTGAGATCCCACCTGACGTAATTACATTTCCGTGCTAGAATTAACACCTTGCACCCTCTTCGTTCTTCCCTCAGCCAACCAGTTTCTCCTCCTCTGTCCCTTTCTTGGTGACTAGAAATTTCATCCAATTGGCCAGGCGCGGTGGCTCACGCCTGTAATCCCAGCATTTTGGGAGGCCGAGGTGGGTGGATCAAGAGGTCAGGAGATCGAGACTCTCCTGGCTAACACGGTGAAACCCCGTCTCTACTAAAAATACAAAAAATTAGCCGGGCGAGGTGGCGGCGCCTGTAGTCCCAGCTACTCGGGAGGCTGAAGCAGGAGAATGGTGTGAACCCGGGAGGCGGAGCTTGCAGTGAGCCGAGATCCGGCCACTGCACTCCAGCCTGGGCGACAGAGCAAGACTCTGTCTCAAAGGAAAAAAAAAAGAAAAAGAAATTTTGTCCAATTACTGCAGCCAGAACCCAAGAAATTCACCTTACTTGTCCTCGCCTTTCACATTCATTAGTTAGCAAACTGGAGATTTTCTGCCCTCGGAATATGTTTCAGATTCAACCTCCTTTTCTCTATCTCTCATCATCTTCTTTCTGTACTAATATAATTGATCTCTCTGCCATAAGTTCCTTTCCCCTCCTATTTCCTAACTATCCTCTGCATAGTCTCAAACACTATTCATTCTGAGTAAAATATCTGATGTTATACCTCCATGTTTGAAATTGCTGAGTGCCACCCTCCCCACCCTGGATGTTGCATTAAGAATAAAGGACACATTTCTTAGCATGCTGTGCAGAGTTCTCCACACCTGTTCCCACTGTCATTATAACATCTATTACAAAAATATCTATTATGTCTAATATACCCTTTTAGCCAAAAAAAAATCTGTTACAAATTTTTAGAAACTATCCTTTCTTACTCCATTAAGGAGATTAAAGTTATTTCCAAATGTGACCTAAAGGGATTTAAAATCACAAGAAAAACTGTATCTAATTAATTCAAATATCTTGAGGGATGTCATAATAGGAGATCAAGGTAGGTCTGAATTCTTACAGAAGAAGAACTGTGAGTGAAGCACCTCCTAGTCCCTGGAATATCGTCCAAAGAAGGCCCTTACACAGCTGGGTCCAGCATTTACACAGGAGGCTCCCTCACGAGTAGACAGGAAACTTAACAAACTCTGGTGGGTGGATCGATGCATCCTACTTAAGGTAAAGCTTTGACTCCTGTGGTTCTAACTTTGGTCTTAAATAACCATATGCTTTTATTTGGGTTCTCAAACTCCAGCAGAATTTTGTGCAAATTATTAACTTTCCTGCCACTTACACCTCCTATTATCAATTAAGAAATTAATAAAGCCCTAAGATCCCAAGATTGAAATCAAACCTGGATTCAGATACCATAACTATGCTTTGTCTCTCAGATCTATAAATGAGGAATAACACTTCCTCTCCAATTAAATGTCAAGAACCTATTACTGTAGTGAACACCATGCTGTGGCACTCAGCAAGCAGTCACTGTGAATATTATTGTTGTAGCTTAAAAATATGAGCTTGGTTAATATAAATCAGTGGTTCTCAGCACTGGCTGTACATAAGTATCACCTGGGGAGTTTTTAATAACTATCAATGCCTGAAACATACCCCAGACCAAATAAATCAGAATATTTAGGAATGAGGCTCAGGCATTGGTATTTTGGAAAAGTTTCTTGTTGGTTCTAATAATATACTGAGAAACACTGATATAAACTGTTTTCTAAGCCTGATAATTTTCAGATAAGTTGACAAAGTCAAGTCACCCAAAAAGTTGAAGATCAGGGCCCAGACTCATGAAGATTTTACTGGGTAATAGAGATCTCATGAGACCAGCAAGATCACCATTTAATGGCTGCGCCCCTGTCTCTCCTTCAAAAGGTGACTTTCAAGCAGATTTGAAGTATAGTTTTCATGAACATCATTATGAAAGAAGCTTATTACAAAAAGATTACACTGAATCATCTGGGGTAGATAATAATTCAAACTATTCTGTTACCTTCCAGCTTCTAGATTTTGTTCAATAATTTGCTGTTAAAATTTCTTTCCCCTGTATTCTGTCTTACATATCATCTTTCCACCAATTTTCCCTAGATGTTGCAGAGAGGTTATTTTTTAGATTCATGTAATTGCCCCCAAAGTTCCATTCTCTCCTATTTACCGGATTGCCTATTTCATTCTGCCATGGGAAATCTTCTTTTCCTGCTCTGTTCTCAGCAGTCTGGCCTCCTTAAATAGCATAATCTCATCTGTTGTGCACCTGGGTGATGCAATCTGGCTCTTCTAGTAGGATCATCTTCTAAGCTAAACTCAACCCCAATGATTTCCACTCCACTTATTAATATCTATTAGTATGAGCTTCCTTTCTCTTGCAGACCATACCTCCAGGGAGAGAAGCTTATAAAGGAGTTAAGACTGAGAAGAACTTCCAAATAGTACAGTTATTTAATTCATCAACTCTTTGTGGAATACTTTTTGCTTTTCTTTAGTTTAACTTGGAGGCAGAAGAAAAGGGGGCTGGATTTATAAATCGTATAGCACAGTTTTCAAATGCAAGGAAAAACCCTAGACTTGTGGTTAGCTTATCACCTGTGTACATGCATGTGGTTAATACGTGTAAGTGAATGGAGGAAACAGAGAAATTTAGCAAGCTTTCAACCTCAAACCAAAAAAAAGTCAATTTTTCCAAAAACATGATACATGTTTTTGACGTTACCAAAGCTGCAGTAATGTACCAATCACTGGAGTTAGGGTTATGGCAATTTCATATGCCGTAATCACAGAAAGATGAGAAAATGAGATGTATTGGTTTTCCATTGCTGCTGTAACAAATTATTCCAAATTTAGTGGCTTAAACAACATATTCATTTATAGTTATAGAGATCAGAAATCTAAAATCATTTTGTCAGCAGGGCTGCTTTTCTTCTGGAAGCTTCTGGGGAAGATCCAACTTCTTGCCTTTTGTTACTTACAGAGACTGTCCTCATTCCTTGTCTTGTGGCCCTGCGTCACACTCCTTCCTCTCCTTCCATTTACACGTTCCCATTTACACCTTCTCTGCCTTAAGGCCCTGTTGTTTTCATTGTGATGACATCGGGCCCACCTAGATAACTCAGAGAAATCACTCCGTCTCAAAATCTTTTGTTTGATCACATTTGTAAAGTCCATCTCCATGTAAAGGAACATATTAATTGGTTCTGGAATTAAGACGTGGACATCTTTAGAGAACCATTATTTAGCCTTCTCCATAAGGAGATGGGTATCTTTCTGTATATCAGGATCTTTGTGGGGTCTAATGCCATTTTCTGTACATTCCACTGTCCCTTTTGTAGGTGTAAGCTATAATCACTCAGTGTGGCATGAATGTACTTTCCATAGCAATAAACGCTGATCTAAAGACTGTTTTATATCTACCTTGTTCTACTGATGACCACCATTAAAAATTGCATGGCCAAAGAGGCATCTGGCTCAGAGGATAGTATAGATGCAGTCTAAAATATTACAGTTAACAAATAAAAAAGAAGCTACACTCTGAAGCTCAAACTTTCTTCTTAAAATTGCTGCTCAGAGACTTTGATATCATTCACTTGGTTTCCTGAAGACTCTTGTGCCAAAAATACCTTATTTCTATCTCGAGGTGAAACCATTATTTTAGCCACATTGCATGTTCACACATTTGGAAGTTATTCACTTGAAATTATTGATTACAAACCATGTCTGGTGGTTTAGAATTTATCCTGATATTGAGAAAGGCTATAAAAAGAGAAATACACTTCAGCTTAGTCAGTATAAACTTCCAAGATGCCTATTTTTCAATGGAAAAAAAACAGTAATAAAAAAAAAAAACATAAATATTACAAGAACACCTCAAAGTTGCTCAGGAGCACTCCAGGTTCCATTTTGAGTTTCTGTTACCACAATAGCAACAGCAGACCAATTATGTGTGACATACGGATTTCCCTTAGTGATGGTTGCTGAGAATTTGTGGAGAGGAATTTTTCATTGGTGTCTCCATAGCTCTGCATTACCTTCCAGAAAATGATCAGACTGAAACACAGTGCAGGCTTCTTAAGATACCTCCACGTGTTGTTGGAAGACTCTGAGCCAAAGACTTTCCCTGTATTTTATAGAATGACTCTGTCACCAACCACAGCCATTAGACCCCTATGAACTATGTCCTGGTCATCTTTACCTAGACTTCATTGAGGACTCACAAGACAAACTAAAATACGGCCTTGGTGCTGCTCAGGCTGTATGTGATAACTTCACCCATCAAGATCTAAGAGATCATCACAGCCAGGAACAACTAGACTAGACTAAGAAGGTCAATATCACTGTGAACAAGGTCATGAGCGTTCTGTGGCAAAAATTCCAGAAAGCAGCTGGACCAATGAGGGATCACTGTTGTCAGTGAGCAAGGACTGTGTCTCAGGATATATTGATAACAATGGGGCCTTAGAATTGTCCTTTCAAGAGCCAGCTGGCATTGAGGTTTTGTTGTTGTTGTTGTTGTTGTTTGAAACGTAGTTTCACTCTTGTTGCCCAGGCTGGAGTACAATGGCCTGATCTCAGCTCACCGCAACCTCCACCTACTGGGTCCAAGTGATTCTCCTGCCTCAGCCTCCCGAGTATCTGGGATTACAGGCACGTGCCACCACGCCCAACTAATTTTTTTTATTTTTAGTAGAGACGGGGTTTCTCCATGTTGGTCAGGCTGGTCTCGAACTCCCGACCTCGGGTGATCTGCCCACCTCGGCCTCCCAAAGTGCTGGGATTACAAGCGTGAGCCACCGTGCCTGGCTGGCATTGAGTTTTTATTCTGCCTTCTGATGACCCATTTACTGGAAATAAAATAAAGCAGTAATTATTTTTTAGCTACTGAAACAATGGAATAGTCTTATGGTATTTCCATGTAGAGTAGCATGATACGGAGAAAGCATTTACAAGCCACTCCCCTGCCTCTGATTTAAGAATGATGTTATCTAGATGGAATGGAAGGTCCTAAGAATGCAGGAGCTTAAGTCTTTTGGCATTGATGTCTTTTGAGTTCTTATAATTAATTCTGTAACAATATAGATTAGAATTAACTATCAATGGTGATCATCGGAGTTAGGGGGAAAAACTGTTTTGTTGGAAACCTTTTTTTCATTACTCTAACCCAGCTCAGCTACATCAGATCTGAAGAATTCCGCCTGTTTATATGGGGAAAAATTATTTGACTTGTCCCAATCATGATTATTTGTTTGTTTGTAATATCGTTATTCTATAAAGAATTGGAGCTGCCTAGAAAAATATATTTGAAACAAACTAATAAATGTTTTTAAAAGGGAGGAGAGTTGGCACAAAGGAGAAAAGTAGGTAACAAAGACATAAAGCTGGATAACATTAGCACACAAAAAATGTATGCCCCGTGCTCCTGACTAATTGCCAAAGGAAGACCCATAATTTTGACCCTAAACCTCCTAGCAATCAAAACAAAGTTGTAAACAAGACGATTTACATGACTTGCAGTATTCATGAAACAGAAAAATGTATTTATTCAAAAATGAACAGCTTGTTCTGGCACTGATAACAATGCTAGTGATATTAGGGAACTGAGATCTCTGGAGAGTGACATATGTCAGAATCATCTCCACTTCATTGGCTAGAATCAGTACATACCCCTACCCAAGCCCAAGAGACTAGAAAAGGCAATCCTAGTATGTGCCCTTTGAGTTGGAAAACTGGAAAAACAGTACTGATGACGTCCACACTAGGAATCTTCCAAAATCAATAGATATTCCACACCCTGCCTATTTTAGATACATAATGTTAACAAAAGGGCTGGGTTGTTTTTAACTGTCAATCTAAGTCAATGATATGTCAAAAGTTGTTTAATAAGATTAAATCCATTAAGAAATGAGCCTTGGTCAGGTGCAGTGGCTCACACCTGTGATCCCAGCACTTAGGGAGTCCGAGGCAGGAGGATCAGTTGAGGTCAGGAGTTCGAAACCAGCGTGGCCAACATGGTAAAACCCCATCTCTACTAAAAATATAAAAATTAGCCGGACGTGGTGTTGCGCGCCTATAATCCCAGCTACTCAGGAGGCTGAGACAGGAGAATCACTTGAACCCAGGAGGCAGAGGTTGCAGGGAGCCGAGATCATACCAGTGGACTTTAGCCTGGGTTGACAGAGTAAGATTCTGTTTCAAAAACAAAATGAAAAAAAAAAAAGAAATGAGCCTTATTAGAGGAACATATTAGTGGAAGCAATTCAGAGGAATATGCTATCCGTATGAACAGTATTGATAGCTGCCTTTAATACATTTTAGTGTGTGTGACATGATGTGTTTCGTGCCAAAAAAAAAAAAAAAATTAATTTGTGACAAGTAAAGCCAGAGATGGTTCCTAGCAATACTGCCCTAATAAAGTATACATACTGCCTAGGTCAGCACCACTTGGTCAGTTCGGCAGACAAATACTGTATCAAAATTCAAAGAAGCTACTCATTCTCAGGAAAAAGTAATTTCTGCAAAGAACTATTAGAAAACTCCCCGTATCGTGATTATACTTTTTGTTTTTAAAACTGACATTTATTTTGATGTGACATTTTCTGAATCCCTCAATGACTTTTAGTTGCAATACCAACATGCAGAGAGAAAATCAAAATGGGAATGCAATCATTTTATTGATAAAGTATGCTACAATTATATGACAGGGCTACTGGTCTCAACCAGCTTAAAGACCATCACAAGAACAACCTTTTTAAAAGCACTGCCTTTGGTGCCATTAACTTTGTTGTTCTTATCAAGATGTTTTTCATTCACCTGGGTGAGTGTCCACAAAGTTGACAGGCCAATGATCAATGACTGGATTCGTTTCTTAATTTCCATTTCTAGTAAATTCAAGGGAAGAACCAGGAGGCGGTAATACAACCTAGTAGGTAGGAAAACGAACGGGGATTTTTCTACTACAGCAAATAAAATGTGTACCTGGAGGACCTCAGGGTTCTTTTTACAATAACAGCCGGCCTGTTGGCTGTTTATTCGCTGCATTTTAATATCTCTTTTCTAACACTAAGAGGCATATCAAATGAATATTTACCTCCAGGAATTTTAAAATACAATAATAAAAATAATTAGTTAAATGGTTGTTTAAAAAACTGCTTCTCTCTTAACAGGGGATCCAAAGCCTCCATAATGAAGTTTAAAAAGAAAAATTTTACCCAAGTGAAAAGCTATAAACACAAATGCCTTTGTGTTCTATTTTCAGTTTCAGAAACAAAATTTTAAACCTTAATATCCAGCTCTATATCTTCACATAAAACTTGCTCAGTTCCCTTTCAAGAGGTAATCTTGGCTGCAATTACACTATCTAATGACCAAAGTGAAAAATAGGATTTCTGACTGACCCTGGCAGGCCAGCTTTTTATGCTCAAATGATATAAGAGAACAGCTAACAAGACCTCACCATGCATGGCCTTAAATGTTATTGATGGCACTAAAGCAAGTCTACCCTTAAAAAAAAAAAATCCTTTAGTGTGCCTGGTCTTGCTGTCACCACAGGAGTGACTTACATCCTGTGGGCTGATGATTCATGGACAGAGTTTCCTGTCATTTGTCTCATGTTCATGACATTACAATTTCACTAAATATTCCTCTGGTTTATACGTTAGTAGAGACTTTGTTGAGAAGTGTAGGAGTGGTCTTCATACGGTTATGTGCTGTCATCTAATACCCTCTTTATTTCTTATGCCCTTTCATGTAAAATCATTCTAGTTCACATATCTTAGGCACCTTCCAGAACCTCTGATAACTTGCAGTGCCTTTCCCCAGACCTTTACAATCCATCTCTTCAACTGAAGATCTGAAAGTCTTTGTTATTTAATGCAAATGTACATGTTTTCCATAGAGCAGTGATTTTCAAACACAGCTGTGAAATGGAGAAATCCAGGCTACACTCTCAGAAATCCTAATTCAGGATGTCCCTGTGATGGAGTCTAAGAATCTTTGATTAAAAACTTCCAGAGGGGATTTTTACTTGCATCCGGAATTGACCAGAGTTGTGGGGAAAACTACCTTGGAAATGTGATTTCTATGTCTTCTCTCTTCATTTGTATGATTTCTATGCAAAGACAAAAAAAAAAAGAAAAGAAAAAAAGCACCCAAATGATTATTCTGGTAATCTATCCAAGGAAAGGGATATCCTTATTCATATTTAGAAAGAATTATCTCCAAACCATTTGCAGCTTCTTCTCAGTTGACACCATTTCCGGGACTCCAAAAGTAAGATCACAGTTTAATGAATGTAGAACCTCTGTCCTTCTTATCCACCTCCTTTTTTCCTTCTTTCACAAAGTAAAAACAATATACACACTCACAGAATGTCTGGAACTATCCCAATCCAAGTAGCTATTTAGCTATTTGAGAATTAGCATGAAGAAACAGTGTGAAATTGGCGTCAGAACAGTCCCTGTCCTTTTATCTATAAATGAATCCTCTCTTCACCTACTCATGGAAAAGGGGGAGAGAGAAAGGTTTCGGAGATATACTCATTTATAAATCTTCATTTAAACATATCTACATGCCATTATTGACAATTCAACATTTAATGAGTTCTACTCATAATGAGGGTGGCATTATGCTAAGTCGTAAGCTAGGGAGATCAATAAAATACATATTGCTAAGTATGAGATTGCTCAGACACTTAGGCAGTGGGAAAGACAAAACCCTCTTGTTGCCCAGGCTGGAGTGCAATGGCGAGATCTCGGCTCACTGGAACCTCTTCCTCCTGGGTTCAAACGATTCTCCTCCCTCAGCCTCCTGAGTAGCTGGGATTACAAGCATGCTCCACCAAGCCCGGCTAATTTTGTATTTTTAGTAGAGACAGGGTTTCTCTATGATGGTCAGGCTGGTCTCAAACTCCTGACCTCAAGTGATCCACCTGCCTCGGTCTCCCAAAGTGCTGGGATTAGAGGCTTGCACCACTGCACCTGGCCCAAACTATTTTTAAATTTGATCATCAGACCCATTACTTTGATGTAGGTCAAGCAGCGTGTAATGGAAATAGTGTTGGCTGGAGGTCAGTTGGCCCGCTCCACACCAGCCACTCATTTGCCTCAGGTTTCTGATCTGCTGAGTTTGTGGATTTCTAAAGTCCCTTCCTGTTCTATGTTCCCAAGCATTTGTAGTCACCCTAGAAATTATCCCATTCTTATTATAATTCTGTTCCTGATTCTTTCCCCTTATTTCTCTTTTGCAGATTCTGTTTATGGGCATGATGACCGAGTACTATCACTACTTTTTCACAACCTTGGTAAGTGCATCTGGGAGAAATGTATTCCACATGGTAGGTCTTCACACAGTTATTTCAGAGTCAGCCTCACCAGTGTCAAAGGCAGGATATTGTCATGGAGACTTGCCTTACTTTCCTAAGAATCCTCTAAATTCAGCAATGCTGAGCAGCAGGCTTCTTTCTTTCTTTCCTTTTTTAACTTGTATCAATGCATATGCATTCAGAAAGGGATTAAAATGAAAATTCCATTAAATAGAAACTATTACAGTAAAAACTATTCATAAAAAAGCATCATCTATAATTTTTATATACATTAGAAGGTGCATCCAAGTGTGGCTGGCATTCATTGATTTGATGTGGCTTTCCTGCCTGTGTCCAGTAGATAGCTGGGTTAGCCAGGGGTTACCTGTCAGATGTTTGAAAAACCTTCAAAAAGGGGAGTTTTGGAGATGCTCTGCACATTGAACATTATGCACCATTAAGAAAAATCATGGTCCTAAGCCTTAGAAACCCAAAAGAAACCATAGGACATCTTAAATTTTGAGAGACTATCTGATCATGGAGAATGATTTAGGGTATTTAACACATCAAAACGATGTGATAATTTTCATTCAGTCAATTTCAGATATCAGTGACAGCCCCCACCTCCCCACCTACACACCCACACACTCCACTTTCTTACATGAGAAGAAAAACAGAATCAAGCTCGTTTTCTAATCTGTAAGAGTGCATCAGCTAAATTCGACCTGGATTCTGGGGGACTCAGTAACAGTACCATTTTAGCAAATTCAGCTGCCAAGCTAGTGAGTAGGGCAATTCAAAGAATTTACAATAAGGATCCGAAGTAGTAAATTCTATTTCTGACTCAATTATCTTTGAGAGTGCAGAGGACACCACGAAATGAATGCTTTGGGATAGTTGTCAAAATCATTACTGCTACTGAGCATAGGGTGGAAGTGGGTACAGGGTAGAAATTCCTGAACTAAGGTTTGCATCGTCTTCCCATCTGCCTCTTCCTGCTTCTTGATCATGTCATCTTTGAGAACAGCTGAGGGAAAACTTGGGAACTGCAAAGTGTCTTACTCTGCTCACAAGTATGGTTCTTCCCATCACCAAGAACACCTGAGGGTTACTCAAGGTGACATGGCCATCTGCCTCGGAACTTTCCACCCCCTCCAGGTGTACACACCCTGGAAGAGCTGGTGTGGAAGAAATTTGAGAAGGAATATCAACAATGGAATCTAACAAGGCTAGGAGACCACAGAGGATGAATAAGAGTGCGCTTTTATTCCTCTTCACCCCTAACACTCATTCTGCATGCACAAGGGGATGTAGCAAATTGGATTTTGGACTTCCGATATTCTTTGTTGCATGGAAACCCTAAATTGTAGGACAACCTAATTTTGCACGTTTAACGTGCTTTATTTTAGCATGTTAAATCTATGTAATGATTCTCTGAGGGGGTTCATGTGTATTCTCGAAGTTTCTGTCTTACCTCCTGAGACTGGAGTTAACTGTCTTTCTATCCACTGAGTGTACTAACGGACTCATTTTTTCCTGGGTCTTCTTCTTTAACTTTGCTTCCTTCATCCTTTTCCTCTGATTTTATCTGCATTCTGTCCTGGTTGGCTTTTATGTTCTTATCATTCTTGCCCATGAGTATTAATAAAAGTTAAAGAAAAAAAAGTTACTTAGTGTTAAGGAAAAAATATATAATGCTTTAAAAGGCAGTATTGTACACCTTTCTGATGTTGATCTAGGAGCACAGAGCTGTGCTTTTATAGTTCTACTGCCTCACCCAAATATATCTTGGGAAAGAGAGAGTTCATCAAAAGAATAAATTTGTATGCATCTTCCGCAAATGCAAATCGCGAAGTGTTTCTGAATCTGCTGCTCTTCAGTACCTGTAATCATCACGAATAATGTCCTGTCTTGCACTGCACTTTCAGAAACCGGTTACATTGTTAAGAAACTTTTATGGAAGTATTTTTCCTGTTAAATGTTATTTTGAAAGTTGCGTTTCTTCTGAAATGATAATGATATATTTTTTAATCTAGTCTTTTCATATAAGAAAAAAGTTGAAATTATTACATAAGCCTGTCTTAAATGTGAATCAATTTAGAAACTTCTGGTTTGCACCCAGCCTCGTCTGTAATAGAAAAACTGTAATAGAAAACACTAGGATGAGCTCAACTTTTTTTTTCCTGAAACATTGTCTGAAAGGGAATGGGTTCCCTTATTAAGATGTTCTTGCATCCATGCAGCCTTGTGCTCTAACATATCCTCTGAAGAGAATCCTTTGGTTCCTATTCTGAGCCTATGTTCAGTGAACATTCTTCATGCCCTCATTGTGTGAAAGATGAGTTCTTTTCAACAAGCCAGGAGGTGATTTTTTTCTGCCAGGAGTGATTTTCCTGCCAAATGCATATGCAGTTTTCAAATTTCACCTTTGTGGCAAGACCTGGAACAGCCTGTGGTGCAAGATTTGATGGAGAAGAGTGGGTACTGCCAGTGGTTTATTCTTGTCCTGGTCACATCACCACTCAGAACCTCAGTTTCTTCATCTGTAAAATAAAAGCACGGAACCAAATGGGAATAAGTACTTTTTCCAATACCCCAAAGGCTATAAACTGGGAACAGAATTCTTAGCTTTTTAGAATGTCACAGCCTGTGACCAAGGATGTACTAATTATCAACAGCCAAATTCCTCCTCTTGACTTATCCAAACTCTAACGGTACGGCAAAAATAAAACAGATGAAAATGAAAACTGATGACTGCCCTAGAAGTTTTAGGGCAGAATGTGAATGGAAAACAATGGGAAAGATGTTCTTTTATTGAAATAGTGTGGTATGGCTGCCATTTTGTTTTAATCTATAGCAGCTCCACTTTATCCAATGGGTACATGTTCTAAGACCTCCAATAGATGTCTGAAATCTAGTATGGTGCCAAAGCCCATATAGATTATGTTTTTCTTATATATGCATACTTAGGATAAAGCTTAATTTATAAATTAGGCACACTACTCTTGCAGACTGGGACCATTATGAAGTGTAAGGGTGACTTACCAAAGTACTTCCATACCACAATAGCCGACCTCGTAACTGAGACAGCTATGAAGGGACTGATGAGCAGGTGGCATCTGTAGTATGGAGACTCTGGACAAAGGAATAATTCATGTCCCAGGCAGGACAGCATGGGACAACTCAAGATTTCCTCAAGCTACTCAGAATGGTGTGCAATTTTAAAATTACGAATTGCTTATTTCTGAAGTTTTCCACTTAACATGTTCCAAATGTGGTTGACCGCAAGTAACTGAAACCATGAACCACAAAACCACAGATAAGAGGGATCACTGTATTAGTTGCTGCTACAAGCATTAATTTTCTTTTGCATAAAAACATGGAAATGCTAATTCTTTTTCACTTTATCCTTTTTGATACTATGCAGGACTTATTCGCTTTGGATCTGGAGCTCTACAGGTACAGCGGCGTAAACATGACCGGGTTTCGGCTGCTTAACATTGACAACCCTCACGTGTCATCCATCATTGAGAAGTGGTCCATGGAGAGACTGCAGGCCCCACCCAGGCCCGAGACTGGCCTTTTGGATGGCATGATGACAGTAAGTCATTTGCAAATAAAATAACTCGCGAGAATATGTGAGTTCCTTCGGGGTTAAGATCACACATGTCTTTAAAATGTTCAAGAAAAGTGTTACAGTGGGTGCCTTGACTTGCAGGAGAGAAGAAAGAGTTTGCTTTTTAGGTAATTTGAAAGGCTGTGACTGGCTACTAGCAAAAACTGCTATTTTTAGCTTCCTGGATGTACTTGCCCCAGATAAAAACTTGACAAGAGTAGCCACCATTATCAGCCAAACCAGTGCAAGGACAAGTTGAAGAGCATTTTATTGTAGGAATGTGGCCGTGGGGAAGGTGGCTGGTTGGGGAAGAGGAGGAACAACATACCTGTGAGTTTTGCAGAACCGGTTTGTGTTCCTCACTTCTGCCACATTTCAGTAAGCAGAGCCAATGTGGAAAAATGCCGGATCTACAAACAGTTGGTGTATTCAGCTCTTCCTGTCCTGGATGTGTATAGGCTCACCTCTGCAGAACTGACAGTGTTTAACACCAGCCATATGTCGCTCTTGAAGCAGATGCCAGACCTGCCTCCTGACAAGGCAGAGATACTCTGCTGAACAGATAAATTGCGAACTGCCTCATCAGAGAGCTTCTCCCTAACATCATTTGTCTCTTGTCAAATGTACCTACCTTCACTTTATTTCTCTAATGAAGCTCCCTGGGTGCTGAAGAAAATAGCAGGAAATAATTTTTTTAAAAATGCTTCCTATGTGGGAGCCATCTAAGGGGAAAGATACTGGGGAATGCAGGCAGGTAATAGCATTTTAAATTGGCATAGGATTTTATTATCCATTCCTATCACTGGGAGACACACTCTCGCTTCTAAGATGCAATTTACCCATCATCTCACAGAGAACTTGGATTTTTTTCCCCCTTTTTCTTATGAAGAACAAATGAAAATGAAGAAATAAATGAATGAATGAAGTGGCTCTGGATGATTCCATGTTCAGGCTCCCTAACTGTTTTTCAAACCTGAAATAACTTTTGAAATATTCAACGTGAACTGAGAGATAATGATGGAAAGCATCTTGGTACAAATGAGCCCTGGGATGATTTGAAACATTTCTCTGAATAGGAACAAGCAGAGAATATCCAGGGCGATACTAGACTTCTGAAAGGGAGAGGGAACACCAGAGACAGAGGGAGAAGCATGCTAATACATCGGTTTTTCTCTTATTCCTCTTGGGTTTGTAATTTCAGTGAGTGCAAATATGGTTCAAAATCCTCTGCCCACTCTTCCAATGAAGTTTCCATCACAGGATGAGATCTCAAATCATTTTTATCTGTGTTTGGGATATACCACTAAAAGAGTTACAGTTTGAATCTGTGTTAACATAGATTGTGGACTTAGGCCAAGCATTAAATATTCATCACAAGTATGGCTTAATTTACAAAGAAAAAAAGTCTGTGTGTTCAATTATACTGAGCTGACAAAACAGCTCGTTCATATTGACTGAGATGAGGAAGACTGTTGAATGAAGGAGACAGACCTATGCAATTCATGTGGAATCAGGCCAAGCATGAGGTGATGCTGCCACCCCAGAGCTGCGGCCGGTGTCCTGGGTTAACAGTGATCCCATGGGCAGGAAGTGTGACAAGGTTGAGTCCCAATGGATGGAAGAGGCCCTTCAGGTCTGCCTGAAGCTTTTTACTGTCATCCCAACTAAGAGAGGGGTTTCTAGGCTGTGTTCTTACACTTATTATTATAATAAACTACAAAAAGGAAAGTGGGGATTTACCAGAGCTCACTGAGGTGCTGTAAAAGTGCGTAGAGTAACTATTCAATATATCAGGTAGTGTCGATACTCATTTTTTAAAAAGTGATAGGATGCAAGCACCAGCAGGAGCTGTATCCAACAGTCATACAGATAATAACTATGAAATTATGTGAAGGGTAATACTTACTTTTTTTTATCCAAAGAGTCTGCTTTGCACTTGACTCTTTTCTTTCTGTTTCTGCTGGATGTGGCTACTTTGGGAATGTGGAAACTGTGTCAGGGGAGGTGAAGGACATTGAAGGGCATGAAAGGACATCCATTTGACCAATAGCTAAGCCAAGAGAGCAAACTTACGACCCCAAGCCCAGGCCCAATGCTAACAAATCTTTGCTGTCAGGTTGCCCCTATTTAAACTCTTTCTTCTCTACCTTAAAGATAAAAAGTCCTTTGGTTTCAATTTCATTGGGTCCAAATAGCAGACCCTGCCCTTCATTCATTCTTGCATGTCAAGCACTTGTTGCCCACGTGCCTAGAAGCATACAGTAGCCCCCTCCCTGGCTTTTCTCTCTTTCCTCTTACCTGTTTTTGTTTTCTTCACAGCCCTATGACCTGACTTGTTATATTTTGATTTGTTTGTTTAGTACCTTCCCCTACAAGAATAGACACTTCATAAAAGCATCTTTTATGAAAAAGAGGCTTTGTGCTTTTGTTCTCTGCTTTCTCCCCAGCACTAGAAAAGGCCTAGCGCAAAGTACACCTTCAGTAAATGTGTATTTAATAAAGAAATTAATGCGCTAAATAAATAAGAATTAAGCTTCTACTAAAACTGAAGATGTTGAATGAAAAATATTTAGGCAGCCCTGAAATAGTCCCATAAAAGTGCAGAGAGTTCCTATAAATAAGATATATGTGAATGTGCATGATTAGTAAAATAGAGATTACTTTAAAATAATAGTGTTTTTTTAAAATTAGTCACAGACTGGCCACTCTTAATGTTTAAATAATGCCATTACTATAATAGAATTGTATTCTCTGAAATCATATGCTTCATTCCACTATTCTTCAAGGTGAATTTCCCTGTAACTGTTTATAGTCATATTTTTGTGTGTGGTGCATACATATATGGATGAATATGGAAATTAGAAAAAAGCATAAGAAAAATGCATGTATTTTGATTTCCCATTCAATTATCTATTTTTCTCTCTAATATTTTTAACTGTTAAGCATTTCTTAGAATTTCATACACTAAAAAATCCTCAAATAATATGATTTTATCAAAACACTCATATCTGAAAATAGAGAAGTCAGTCATGCCCATATCCAAAACATCTTGACACCAGATTTAAGAACAATAGAATTAATTAAATAAAAAAATTTAGTTTAAAAATTAGGTTAAAATTAAGTTAAGAAAATTGTTACTGAGTCAATCGAGTTCAAAAACAGTAAAACTCATTATTAAAAAAATCTTGAGAAAAAAAGAGAAAGAGTGTTTTATCAACTGAAGTGTTAATTGACAAAATTAACAGAAGTTTGGAGTGAATTTTATAAAATCTACTCTGTTCTCTTTTATAATCTTTAAATTTTTTCTCACCAATTGGGCTGATCCAACCTTTCAGCTTTTGGGTAGACTGGGATAATACAGAATGGGTCATTCTCAAATGGATTCTTCTCAGTGGACGAAAATTGTGTGTAAGTCAACACTGCACAGGAGTCAGGGAAACAACCAAACGTTGATCTGATATCTGCCTTGCCAGTTCTTCACATCCACTCACAACCTAAAGTTAAGTCAGTAGCCTTATCCTGTTCTCTTGCCTGTAAACATTTCCTTTAATCATGAGCCATAGGGAAGATGTCCTAGAGTTCCCACCTTGTACATCCACTGCTACTCCAGCAATGAAACAAAATAGGCAGCTGGATTCAGTACAAAAAGCAAAATCTTCCCAGATAATGAAAGCCTAGGGTTAAGTCCTGGCTATGTCTCCTAACTAAGTGACCAAGAGCAAGTTATTTAACCTCTCTCAGTTCTCTGCTCATCTGTAAATCTGTACAATAACGCCTTACAGTGTTACTCTACAGATTAAATTAGATCACATATGTGAAGCCTCTAGTACATAGAATTGAATTTACTTGATACCTGATGTTTTGCCTATTTGTAGTCAATAAAAGAACAAGAGGCTGTGTACGGTGGCTCATGCCTGTAATCCCAACACTTTGGGAGTCCGAACCGGGTGGATCACGAGGTCAGGAGTTCAAGACCAGCCTGGCCAACATGGCGAAACCTTGTCTCTACTAAAAATACAAAAATTATCTGGGTGTGGTGGTGGGTGCCTGTAATCCCAGCTACTTGGGAGGCTGAGGCAGGAGAATTGCTTGAACCAGGGAGGCAGAGGTTGTAGTGAGCCGAGATTATGCCATTGCACCCCAGCCTGGGCAATAAGATCAAGACTCCATCTAAAAAAACAAAAAACAAAAAACCAAGAGATATTCTGAAATATCATGGCAGAATCCACATGTTTCCAAAAAACACATTTCTTAGCTTGCACATATAGCCCAAGATGGACCCTTATCTGGGACCTGTGTGACCCTGTATGATCAGCCCATTTGATCTCTGAATATTAGCTCTCTTCAGCACCCCAGTGTCCTCCTGCTTTTTCCAACAACAATTATGTGCCATGCCACGCAGACAGCTAAGTATGAGGACTTTCTAAGGCCACGTAGTGTTGTTAGTCCTCATCTCTAAGATGAGGTGGCATCTCACTGGCTTATGTTGGGAGTCCTCAAGACCATCTTCAGATTTGATGATTTGCTAGCAGGACTCACAGAACTCAGAAAAGCTGTTGTACTCACAATGACAGATTTATAGCAAAAGAAGACAGAGTAAAATCAGCAAAGGAAAAAATGACAGAGTCCACACAGAAAAAGCACAAACTTCCAAGTATCCTCTCCCAACAGAGTTGCATGAACAGCACTGAATCCTCAGCAATGATCTATGACAAGTAGAAAGTATTGCCAGCCACGGAAACTCACCCAAGCCTTGGGGTCCAGGTTTTTTATTGAGATGATCGGTCACATAGGCATGGAGCTCCCATATAGCTGGCCTTAGTTACTTAGTATCCAGCCTTTCAGGAGATCAAATTGATACAGCATGGCCCAGAGCCCTAGGCCAGCAAAAAGAGGCATTCATCATAAATCATATTTTTAAAATAAACTATCTGACATTACCCAGGACCTCAAGAATACAATGACTCTCTTATTGCGGTATTCCAAGGAGTTGAAGGTTATCTCTTAAGAGCCAGTCAAGGGGCCGGTCCTCTCTTTGGAATGTGCAAGGTCTGAGTACCCCAAGCCCAGTGAGTTAATCCTTTACTACAAATTGTAATAACCAAAACATTGTGTACTAGAGAGAAGTATGATTTCAGTGTGCTTATTTCATGGTTCAGATTGTGGTAAAAAGATTTTCTTAGGGTCATTGAGCAATGTGATCTCATCCAGGCTTTAGATATATATAAAATGTGAACATAAACACATTTGGAAGAGGAAAATTTGAAACATAAACCAGTTTCTATTACGTTACCTATTACCTAAAATGATGACAGTCATTCAGTAAGCAGGCCTCAAGCACAAAACTGAAAGGGGGAGGAAAATCAGTGGTAGTACATTAGTGCTATAATATAGTTAATGTAAACATTTTCTCCATCTAAGAAAACATTGTATTTCAAGGGGTAGCATATTTGTTAGAATAAATAGTTTTCTTCTTTGGGTTGAAAGGCACAGATTAGACCTATAATTTTGAATCATTTTATTGCCCTTCCCAATATGGAGCCCGCCTTGAGAAAGAATATCCATCTTTTCTAAACTAAGTTTATGGAAAAATCAGATTATTAGAATTCCAGTCCTTATACTTCTCTATCAAATTGGTCATTCAGTGAATTAATGAATACAGATACAAATTTTCAAAAACGTATATCCTATTGATTAAAAAAAGTCCAAGTCACCATAGCATGTGGCTATGGTCGTGAGCTGAAATCTGAGTTTGCATCCCAAATTAGAATTCTCACTCCTTCCCTTAATGGCTACAAAATTTTAGGCAAGTTATTCTACCTCTACAAGCCTCAATTTCCCCAACTGCATACCTATTTCAAAAGTTTAATTTCAGTAATTAAAAAAGATGACTTATGTAAAATGCTTATAGTGCCTGGCACATAGTAAATTATCAGTGAATATTAACCTTTATTGAACTATTATTGTGACTATTAAATCATCAGACCAATAACTTGGTTTAGAGGCAGCACAGCTTTATGGTTAAGGGCATATACTCTAGCACCAACTTCATGGGTTTGAATATTGCCTGTCCCCCCATGAGTTTGGGGGTCCCATTTAATATCTTTATTTCTTTATCTGTAAAAGAATAAAGGTTATAGTGAAAATTTAATGTTTGCAAGGGATTTAGAACAGCACGCGACATATCATAAGTGCTCGATAAATGTCAGCTATTGTTATTGATTGCATTTCAAAAAGTCTCAATCTGCCAGTAGCTTACTTTCCTCCAATTAAACAGAATTAGTACAGCAAAGTGGTAAAGATCATGGATGCTAGAATCACGTATGTGCAGGCTCAAACTCTGGCCATGAAATTGATTACAGAGTAGCCTTATACTGGTCAATTTCCATGAGCCTTAGTTTTCTCATCTACAAAGTGGATTGTGTAAGTCTTGGACTGAAATGATCAAAACATTTTTAAGCTTTAGAAATTACTGCCACCACCAATCTAATGTCTGTATGTCAATTACATAAGTATGAATGAAATGTTTTTTCTTAAAACTACATCTTAAAGCCTTGCAATTATACAGTTCTCACAAAAATAAATTTAATTTTAAGGGATTAAGTAATATTAATTTCTTCAGTGAACATGTTTAAACAACTTTCCGTGTCAGGAACTGTGTTAGCCACCAAAGCTAACTTAAACTTGAGCAGTTTCTGCCTTCAAAAAACCAATATTCTTATTAAGAAATGGACATAAAGACCCCTGACCATGAATAGATGGAAAATACAATGATAAAGATTGTACAGAATAATAAGGATTCAAAGTAGAGGAATTCCATGACCTCAAAGACTGATAAAATTGTGAGATATAGTAACCCTGTCCTCGCTTTCCACCTCCACCAAGACATGAGAAATCAATGCATAGTATATGTTGAATGAATCAACCAATTTTGGAAAACCATATGATAATTTTCATTCCATGACCTAGATTCTAGGTTTAACTCTGAAAATGATTAGCTATGTATATAATCCCTATTACTCTCCAGAAATAATAAGCAGAAGTAATGACATCTCTGGGATTTCTCACTATGATTGTGTGTGTGTCGTGTGTGTGTGCGCACATGTGTGTGTGCACGTGTGTGTGTGTGCCCCTCCACAAATATCCTACCTCGAAGTGAGTTTTCTCACATAATAAATAGCTTTATCTCTTCTGCTTATTTTGAAGACTTGTTGAGAATTTCAAATGAGCTAATGTATTTGAAGTTACAATGAAACCCTCAAGTGAAATGCAAGGGTATTATAAGATTTTATCCCTAAAGGAAACCACTGGGAAGTATATTTTATAAAATGCTGTAAGTATTATGTAAAATTTTGTACATGAGAGGAATTTCATGAGGAAGGGAAGAACGAGATGCCCAGTCCCCTAAAAGGAATGACTGACTGGTTTCAATCTGTCTCAAGAAAGCACATGCTGGCAAGAGGAGGCATGTTCTGAGCCAGTTGCACGTGTCAGCTCTTCAGAGGGTCTCCCAAAACTTGCTGTTGAGTTTCATTCCATGACTATGACCTTCTCAACTCTGGTAAATGAAAGTGACCAACACCAGTATCCTTATCTGGAAATCACCTGTTAGTGATTGCAGCAGTTTCTTTCTACCAAATATAAACCAGTAAGTAGATAGATAAATAGTTATAGACAAATACTGAGAAACAAATCTGATATTGCAACTTTGAGCTTTAGTAGCTTCTAGCTCAAGTAGTTGATCTTAACACCGTGCTTAACATAGAGGACACTTTGCAAAATATTTGTTCCTTGAATCAAGTCTTTTGTGGCTGATCTGGGGTGCTTTATTTTTTTTTAAAGAACTTGAAACAAAGCAGAGTTACGACTTCAATTTACTCCGAAGTATGAGGTATTATTTTTTGAGAAAAATAGCTGTTGGAGAGTGAAAACTACCTAGATGAACAATAAATGGCCTTTGAGATCAGACAGATAAGAGCTGTGGAAGCAGAGAGAGTGATTATGCAGGTAAAGGAAGGTAAGCAAAGGTGGAATTGAAGATGTGGTGTGTGTTTTCCTCCACAGACTGAAGCGGCTCTGATGTACGATGCTGTGTACATGGTGGCCATTGCCTCGCACCGGGCATCCCAGCTGACCGTCAGCTCCCTACAGTGCCATCGACATAAGCCATGGCGCCTTGGACCCAGATTTATGAACCTGATCAAAGAGGCAAGTGATGCTCCCTCACAGCCCAGGGGCCCTTCAGCTGAGCACTGTTGGGCTTGCCCATTTGGTATGGTCCTCCCCACATGTTTCTGTTGGCAGGATGCCCGTAAGAGAGAAGAAGCCATCATCAACCAGTCTGCCCAGATTTCAGTGTCAAAAGTTTGTCCAGAAGGACTATCATGAATTTCCCACTGTGATGCTGCCAAGTTCAGTGACACTGCAAGACACCCATCACTTCCTCTCCTTCATGCCAGCCATGGCCGTAGCTCCTGCTGGCTCTCCACATATGTCCATAAGAGCATATGGGTGTTCCTTCCATGGTCCACTGAGTCAAGGGGAGGGTTGATCCACTACTGAAGGGTACCAGAGAGAGTTCCAGTATTATCAGTTCACAATCCCAGTGGCCTCCTAACGCTCAGATTGTACAGGACTGAGTGGAAGGACCTCTTTATCTTAATTATATAGTGACTGTTCTGTCATTTGTCAGCTAACTGGACAAGTTTATTCCCGTTCAAAACCTACCCAGCACATTAAAAGATTTTCGAGAGTACAGGATATTTGCAGGGATAGATATCTTCACTGATGTCCTGGGATCCTGGACTGTCCTCCACCTTTTCTTTTCACTGAGGCAGTTTGACTCCTCTTCACAAGGCCCTTTTCTAAGCCCTGGGACTCCTTATTGATATGTATCCTGCATGACTGGCCACTCCACCACACACCTCAGGGTGTGTCTGGACTTGAGTATAAGAAATAAGGCTCTTTGACTGGGCGCGGTGGCTCACGCCTGTAATCCCAGCACTTTGGGAGGTCGAGGTGGGCAGATCATGAGGTCAGGAGATTGAGACCATCCTGGCTGACACGGTGAAGCCCTGTCTCTACTAAACACACACACACACACACAAAATTAGCCAGGTGTGGTGGCGGGCACCTGTGGTCCCAGCTACTCGGGAGGCTGAGGCAGGAGAATATCGTGAACCAGGGAGGTGGAGGTTGCAGTGAGCTGAGATCTCACCACTGCACTCCAGCCTGGTAGACAGAGCAAGACTTGTCTCAAAAAAAAAAAAAAGAAAAGAAAAGAAAAAAGAAATAAGGCTCTTCAGAGTACCTAGGCCCGAGTATGCACAATGCTCCAATATGCTATTCTAATATTTCTCTATGGGATACAGACATGTACTTCTCAAGTGAAGAGTATTTTTTTTCCTTTCTGTACTGGAGAAGGATGAAAACGTAGTGGAAGCAAGAGGGAGGGCACGTGAAAATGCCCAGCTAAAAGCAAGGAAAGACACCTGCTTTGGACTCCTGTCTCTGCTGGTCTCTTCCATGCCTGCACACCCTCTCTCAGGCTGTTCAACACAACTAAAGGCTGACTGATCCATGAGGGTGAGGACCAAGAAGGCGGGATGCATAAGGATTAAGTACCTAGGCTCCAAATCTAGGTTGTTTGCAAGCCCAGGATGAGGGTGCAATTTAAGGAAACATTCATTCTCGGGTGAGAATTCTATACTTGCACAAGATTAAGAGGGAATTATCCCTTAAATTTTGTACCCTGAGCACCTGTCTTACCTTACCCTAGTCCTGGCAGTGACTGCTTGGGTTTAAATCTTAGTTGCACTAACACTGATGAGCAATATAAACTGGGCAAGTCTATTGGTCCGTTTTCATGCTGCTGATAAAGACATACCTGAGACTGGGTAATTTATAAAGAAATAGAGGTTTAACGGACTCACAGTTCCACGTAGCTGAGGAGGCCTCACAATCATGGTGGAAAGTGAAAGGCATGTCTGTGTGGTGGCAGGCAAGAGAAAACTTGTGCGGGGAAAGTCCCATTTATAAAGCCATCAGATTTCATGAGACTTATTAACTGTCATGAGAACAGCATGGGAAGACTCGCCCCCATGATTCAAATACCTCCCACTGGGTCCCTCCCAAAACACAAGGGAACTGTGGGAGCTACAATTCGAGATGAGATTTGGGTGGGGACACAGCCAAACCATATCAGCAAGTTACTTACACTTCTTGTCTCTCAGTTTTCTTATCTGTAAAATGGGAACAGTGTCATCTACCTCACAGCATGACTGTAAGGAAAAAGAATAAGGCAAATGCTTGTGAAGAATAGTTCAGAAACCTAGTAAGCATCTGAAATCCTAACTATTCTCTTGCCATTGGAAGGCACCACTAAGAACAGCCTCATTCAGTTTACTGAAGATGATGCCAGGAATTTTAAACTGGCAACAACAAGAAAGAAATCACAAATAGGCATGAAACAAAATACCTTTTCTGACAGCTACATAACTCTGACACACTATGCCTCATAGAAAAACATCACACGACCTCCTTTTCCCTGCAGCGATCATGGTTGTGTCCTGAATCGCCATCCTGATTACCTTGATCTTTAACAAGAAAACAGCTGGTTTCTTTTATCTCCTAGAAGTTCAAGGAGAGGCAGAAGTGACATGAAAGCTTGGGATCAAACACTCAAGAGCCCCCAAGGCACCTTATCACTTGTACTTAAGTTGCATAAGAAGGTGAAATTACCAAGCCACATTTAGGCATGTTTAAAGAAATAATGAGCTCCAAGATGAGGGACCACACTGAAAATAAGAAGGTATTTTATATTCATTCACTCCAAAGAAGCAAATCCCTCATTTTTAATCTCCACAGTTAGGGGTAACAGGAAGGGAGGGGGGAATGAATCAGAAATGATTGTCAACATTGTACTCATCCTCTTTTGTCTCCTGAGTCAGGATGTCATACGCTACCTTTGGCAGGGTGTAGGTACCTGCAGAGAAGATGGAATGGGAATAACCAGAAGCAATGCCTCAACCTGCTGGAGGACTGGCACTGAGGGAATTCTGAGACAACCTAAACTAAAACATGCAAAAAAGAAAATGCACGTGTTTCTTCAGATGAGTGCATAACTAAACAAAATTTTGCAAGTATCAGGTTTCATTAGGAAACATGAAATAAGGAACTTGGTTCCCAAATTTCCCCTGCTTCTTTTTTTTTTTTTTTTAAGTAATTCTCACTTTGTAAAGAAGTTCCAAAACTAGAGCCAGAAAAAAAAAAAAAAATGAAAAGAAGCAAGCCAGCAGATTGAATTTATGGGGTGAAGATCAAATTCATCACAGGAGGTAAACTTCCTGAGCAGAGGTTGTTGCATGTGCAGTAATTTCTGATAACTCCACACACTGTTGGGAATCAGTAAGCTTTTCAGACACATCTTTCCAGCTCACTACCTTTCAGTGTTTGAGACTGACTAGATAAAGGGGAAGAGTTAAAGAACATTTGAAACATGATAGAGTATGTTATTGTGTTAGCTCTCTGAGCATTTGCTAAACAAATGCATACTAGGAGATCATACATTCCCACTCAACAAGCATTACTGAAACTCCACTACATAAGTAATATTACTTGGTATCTTAAGGGATAACATCCTTAAAAGTGGTTTCTGCCACCTAGTAATGTAAATTCTACATGGCAGAGGATTGACATGTTTCATTAAAGCTTTTTCTTATACCTCAGGATAAAACACACACTCTTCAGCAGGATATACAGGGTGTCTGATGATCTCGTTCCTGATCCCTCTGCCAGCTCTCTCATCTCCTGCCCCATCTGCAGCATCTGCTGAACCTACGGTGGCTCCCTTGAATATGCCATATGCTCCTACCAAATTATTTTGCCTCTGATTGCAATGCCATGCTCTTCTAAGTCATGCTTTATGTCTCGACTCAAGCACTAGCTCATATCTGCAGGGCCCTGACTCACAGATGTAGGCTCTGTACCTTCATTACAACTGTGGGTATGCTATTGTGTTTGTTTCCATGTCTATCTCCAAGCTATGTGTTTTCAGTCTCAATTCATTCCCTAGCTCTTGCACAATGCTGGGCATAGAATGAGCACCCAATAAATACATGCCAAACAAGTGAATGATTGATGAATGAATGAATGAATGAATGAGCAAAGGAACCGAAGAACACACACTTACAATCTATAAGCATGTGCAGTGCTTTAGGATACACTCTGTCCATAAAAATCATATCCAGAAACAATTCAATAAGACAGAGTCAGGGGCTGGACTAGATCTGTCCACCAGGGCCGTAGGTTTTGATAGGAGAGTGAGGCAGGGTTTTAAGGAAAGACCAACCTATTTAACTCCGGCGCTGGGAGCACAGACTCTGAGATTTCATCACACTTTGCCATCAGTGTGAACTTAGTCAAGTCATTTAGCTTGTTTCTCACTCCTTCCTCCTATAACATGGGGAATAAAATGCCCACATCATATGTTTGTAGGGATTATATATTTTGCATGTACAGCCTAGCAAAATATTTGTCATATAGTGGTTGCTTAATGAAGGATAGCTACCATCAAATGAAAGGTTCTGTTAAAAAATGAAAAACATTTTTCCATTTTCAAGAAAAGGAAGTATATTGGAATAAGATTGCAGTTAGATTAACACCTTTTCTTGAAATGAATTTACAGAAAAAAAAAATGTACATGTATAATTAAGTTCACCGTATCTTCCTTTAAACTAGTTTTACCTGCTTGTTTTCTCATAAATGAGTTACATAAACCTTTGACAAATTTATGTGTTTTTAATATTCTAATATCACAAAGTAGCCTTTTGTTTCTGCACTGCACTTTAGAGGTAATTGTTATTTTTCCACCTCTTTGTACAACTGATATGGTTTGGCTTTGTGTCCCCACTCAAATCTCATCTCGAATTGTAATCCTCACGTGTGGAGTAGTGGACCCATAAATCCCCAAGTGTTGAAGGAGGGCAGTGATTGGATCATGGGGGCGGTTTCCCCTATGCTGTTTTTGTGAAAGTGGCTGAGTTCTCAAGAGATCTGATGGTTTTATAAGGGGCTCTTCCCCTTTTGCTTTCTCCTCTCTCTCCTGCTGCCCTGTAAGACATACCTACTTCCCCTTCCGCCATGATTGTAAGTTTCCTGAGGGCTCCCCAGCCATGCAGAACTGTGAGTCAACTAAACCTCTTTCCTCTATTAAAAAAAAGTGTCTACCATGTAAGGTAGTGGTCAGGAGAAATGAGGCAACACCTAGGAAACATTAAGTATATTGCCAAACATATAAGCACTGCGTGTTTGCTATTACTGTTATTCGTGTCATCATTATTATTATTGGAATCTAGGATAAAGCAGCAGTTGTTTGCAAAATGGAAGACAGTATCTAGTGGTGGAAAACCGGAAGTTCCATGGAGACAGGCATGCAGCATGCAGTAGGCCAACTTCAACAAAGCCAGGGAACGAGGACTTTCAATCATAGACCACACACATGATTGTTCAAGAAAGGTGAAAAGACATCAGGCAAAAATTAACCAGGCTGAGTGTCTTAGTTCATTTGGGCTGCTGTGACAAAATACCATAAACCAGGTGTCAAATAATGGCAGAAACTTACTAGTCATAGTTCTGCAGACTGGGAAGTTCACTATCAAGGTGCTAGCAGAATCCGTTGTCTGGTGAAAGCTGGCTTCCTAGTTCATAGACAGCTGTCTTTCACTTTGTCCTCACATGGTGAAAGGGGCAAGGAATCTCTCAAGGGCCTCTTTTATAAGGGCACTAATGCCATCCATTCACCTCTCAAAGGCCCCACCTCCTATTACCATTGTCTTGAGGGTTAGAAGTTCAGCACATGAATTTTGGGGGTAAACAAGCATTTGAACTACAGCAGGAGCTACCAGGATACCGTAGCAAATTGCTTCTCAGGTCAGTCTGGGAAATGGTAGCTGAATGTAGGAGCTGAGGAAGCCAAGAATTACGCTGTGTCCAGATTAGGTTCCAGCTGGATATAGGGCAATCAGTGGAGCAGCTGTGGTAGCAGCAAGCACGGAAGCATCTGGAAAGAAGAAGGTTTCTAATCAGGGGTGCTGGGAAGAGCAGAGTACAGAACCGGGAATCAGAGATCTTAGGTTACGTCAGCTGTTCTTAATTATTTTCTGGGTCACATGCTTCTAGTAAAACTGACTTAAACGTAGATCCATTGTCCCCCAAAATGCAAATACATTTGTCTATAATCTCAGGGGCCTTAAAGACACCCTGGCTTCCCTAAAACCCATATTCAAGTTGCCTGAATTGAGTTTTAGAGTAGAATATGGTTGAAAAGGCATTGCAGTATAGTGAGTGGCAAATGTGGAAATGAAACATAAGGAATCCTGTTGGGCCCAGATGGAGTGATCCTATGTGGAAGCAGTGAAAAATATGTTTAAGTAAATGTGGAAAGACAATTGGAAGTTGTCTGCTAAAGTTCAAATTTGATTGATAATTGATAGAAAGCCACTGTTTTTGAGGTAGAGACAAAATGAAGTTTCAGATAGTTTATCTTGGTAGCTATGTATAGGTATGATTGAAACAGGTAAACCAAAAAAGATTAATGAGGAAGGAATTGCAGACATCTTGGTTTAGAAGTGATCACCATTCATAAAGAGCTGAAAGGGAAAGGGATTTGTTCAAGAGAAACATGCAAGTGTTTTTTTGAGTACAACCCTAACTTTTCTCTTAAATTTAAATTCATCCAGTCACCTCCCTGCTGGAAATTTCCACTTGGTGGTTCTGCTGCCACCTCCATATCAACAAATTCTCCATCAGGATATATTATTTTTTGACTGTTAAATCTATTATTGTTAAAACAGCTCCACTGTCAGTTAATGACAATGCAACTGGTATATCAAACAAACACAACTAGTGAAACAGCAAAGTCAATTCTATTTTTAATCTTCTCTCCTACTTAAAATTATTCAGTAGAATAATCTGGGCAAATCTCATGACTTTTTTTTGTTGACTTAAGGTAATGACAGTCCTAGAGCTTCCTTATGGTGAAGCACAGCCTCAATTTCATGATTAGAATATCTAGTCTAAGATATTAATCAAAAATCCAAGTTGATTTAACATCAAATACCTCCCCTCTCTGAGCTTGATCCTTCTAGAAGACTGGTGGCATGACGGAGGGGGGATGAATACTTTCTCCTCTTTCTCCTTTCCCTGCTTACTTCCTCCCAACTTCCTTGGCTGTTGTGCCTTCTACTAGGCTCAAAATTAAATAGGACAGATCTTGCTGGGCTGGGCTGCTCTGTGCTTTCTGGGCTTAGCAGACAGTATAAGATGGTGTCCCTGGTAGGCCTGGGAGATTTCTGAAGCTAATTCTTTTTCTTCAAGCATTTCCTTTTGACTCTATGAGTTCCTATTTGACCACCTCTTCTGAAGTTTCTTTGACTCACTGGGTGATGGATTCCTATTTCAGTGGAAGCTTGCACTGTTTCCTCAGCTTCTTGACACCCAGCAGTACACCTCATGCTCTCTCTGCTGAAGCCTCCTGATCCCTTTAGACAGTCCCACTGGCTATCTAAACCCAGGACATTCCCACAAAGTCTGCTGGATTTAAATCTGGCACACAGGAAACACTTGTTTATTCCTTTCTTGGAAATTCTGGGGTTGTCTCTAATCCCAATGCAAGCAACTTCTCCCTGTCAGCCAGAAGAGCAATTGGTCAACTCTGGTCAGCACTCTTTTGTCACTTGGGAGTCACACACATCACAGTATGTAGTCCACTTTGCCTTTCTCACGTTTAGATCAGCCATTGGTCTTCTGTGTCTTCAGCTGCAGTGAACCTATTTCAGACTTCTCTTGAGTGACCCCCGGAAGCTCTATTAACCAGGAGTGGTGTTAGAAAGTGGCATCCCAAAGATATGACTGGGCAGTGTGGACACACAGAGAGACAATAGCTGTCCCCAGAGAAATCTCTTCAGCAATCACCTGTACCACTCTCATGACCTCTTTTATATATGCTTGATTTCGTAGTTGGACCCACAAGATCTAGAACCATCTCTGGAGAACACTTCCTTTATACTTATGTATTGGGAACACTGAGGGGTGCCTGTCTCCCACTCTGGTATCCTGATATCCATTTTACTAGTACCTGAGTGGAAACATTACAGTAATATGGAGCCTGCCACTCAAATCATAGCTCTACAGGTTACCTAAGACCTCATCCCCTCAGTACACTCATCTGATTAAGTCCTGTCAACTGACTGAGATATTTTTCTCAACCTCTTTGCCCACTGCCCTCATCATTTTTCACCTGGACTATTGAAATAGCCTCTAACTAGGCTCTGTATCTTTAATCTCAGCCCTTTTGTCACTATTGTCCACATATAAACAAAGCGATATACATAAATGCACAGCAGGTATTCTACCCTTTACGAACACAAACTTGCTCATAGCTTCCTGTGTCCACATCCAGTTCCATATAGAGTGGAGACAGTGGCTTTTTGTTTTCCTGACTAAACCTGCCTAATAACACCCTTTCTGTCATATAACTTTCAGCCTTCCTGCAAAGCCATACCTCCCATTTTTCACTTAGACCAACTCTTATTCAGAATTTCTTGTCTCTAGCAAGCCTTTCCTGAACCTCTGCTGGAGGGTGCGTCCTCCTTTCAACTCCGTAGCTCTGGCATATCTTTATGTTAGCACTTAACATGCTTCACTCAGGCACTGTAAGATCTTTCCGTGGGACAGAAAGTCAATTTATCTTTGTGTCCTCAGAGCACTGTGCCTGTACATGGCAGGCATTTAAAAGATGCTTATTGAACTGAAGCCAGAAAGTTAAATTCTAGCAAATTCTTAATAAATTTTGCTAAACTAATACTCAATTTTAAACTATATAAATAGTTCCTAATTGATCTGCTCCAAAATAAATTCACTCCATAAGAATGAAAAATTATTTCTAAATGTCAACGCTTATGGGATGTCACTGAGAGATATATGAAATACGGGCAGTTTTCTGCCACTGCTTTGCTACAAAAAATGTAATTTACTGGTTCTATTTTGATGAAATGGAGATTATACATTTGACTATATAAACCTAATATTTGAATTCAGCTTTTAAAAATCAAAGAGTAAAAGATAAAATTATTCATTAGGCACCTATATGTGCTTAATGTTTGTTTTTATTTTTACTTAGTAGGTCACTATGGAGTGGGGTTTTTGTTTGGTTGGTTGGTTGGTTGGTTGGCTGGTTTTGTATGGGATCTGGGTAAAAATTTACAGTATTGAAAATAAAAAAAAAGTCCCTGGAGAAACGTAAGCTCTGACATTTTTATCCTACTGTGTCTTCGCTGAGTAACACTTCCCATTATTGCATGCCATTTGATCTTCATTGCCAGGACAAGCTGTTTCTTAGTTTAATTAGATGACTTTGGATCTGGCAGCAACCTCAGTCACATTTCTACTCTTTAGAAAAACTTCTATTCTCATTCTGCACCTCTTGAAAGTTACCTGCATTCTGACTCCTCATTCTTCAGCATCCCTAGCTAGTCTTCACTGTGTAAAAGAGAGCCATCTATCCCAGTAGCCCCTCACATTTAGGATATTTGGACCTAAGGAAGAGTGGGTTTTCAGGTCCTTCCCTCAATTCCCTGTACAACTCTGGATGGATAAAATAGATTAGTTTCTAAAGGTTCACAGTTTACATTTTTACATTTTTTACCAATCATATGTATTTGTCTTATGTATAAACATCTTTGTTTGTATTATAATAGCACAGCACCTGAGACTGGATAATTTATAAAGAACAGAAATTAATTAATTAATTGTATTTATTTATTTTTAGACGGAGTCTTGCTCTATTGCCAGCCGAGAGTGCAGTGGTGCGATCTCGGTTCACTGCAACCTCTGCCTCTCAGGTTCAAGCAATTCTCCTGCCTCAGCCTCTGAGTAGCTGGGACTACAGTCGTGTGCCACCATGCCTGGCTACTTTTTGCATTTTTCGTAGAGACAGGGTTTCACCATGCTAGCCAGGATGATCTCGATCTCTTGACTTCATGATCTGCCCGCCTCAACCTCCCAAAGTGTTGGGATTACAGGTGCAAGCCACTGTGCCCAGCCAGAAATTTATTTCTTAGAGTTCTGGAGACTGAGAAGTCCCAGATAAAGATACCAGCATCCAGTCTCTGGCGAGGGCTTTCTCGCTGTGTTTCCCCATGGTGGAAAAGCAAAATGGCAAAAAGGGCCTAGCTAATTCTCTCCAGCCCTTTGTAAGGTTCCTAACCCCCATTCATTAGGGCTCCAGCTTCATGACTTAATCCTTTCCTAAAGGTCCCACCTCTTAATACTGTGGCATTGGAGATTAAGTGTCTACATGAATTTTCAAGGAGACAAAAGCCTTTGAACCATAGCAATAACTAAAGCACTAAGACACCTATTCCTGAAATATTCAGTCAGTGGCTAGGTGAACAATCTCCAACAAGAAATGTTGTAAGGGAGGGTTGGCCTCGAATGAAGGATTCTGCCAAACTCTTCTTAGTTTACATGATTCTAAATAACATTGATATTTATGAGATAGCATCAGGGACTCATGTCAATTATCCTTGTTTTTCCATTCAACTACTAATGTCCTGGTTCTACCCCACATTGATTAAAGAATTTGCTTTCTGTAACAGTCTGTGATATATGTGTGCCTGTATGTGTGCACAGTTGCACACATGTTTAATTTACTTAGATGAATATCATTTTACACATATACATGTTTATGGAGGAGGTGAAGATATATATGTTTTGTGAGACTATGTGTGTGTGTGTATTTGTCTGTATCTATTTCTTTGACAATTTGCTTTTCCAATTATCTCAAGTTTTGAATTATATCTAAGTTGGTACATATTTATTACTTATCCAGTTCATTCATTTTTCACCAAAATCTAGTATTCTATAATTAATCCATTCCAAAAGTATTTACTGAATACCTAGTATGTGGCAGACACTCTTTTAGACACCAAGAATGCAATCATGAGCAAAGAAAAGTCCTCACTCTCAAGAAATTTATACTCTAGTCAGGGAAATCAGACAAGGATCATTTAAATAAAAAGCTCAGAAGAGGGAAGGGCATACCATACAATGCCCTTAAGAGAGAAATGGGCATTGCTATATTATAAAACTTCTCACAGATAACATGGGACTTGAATAAATCCCTGAAAGAAAATAGGGAGAAAGCATGCAAATATTAAGAGGATGAAAGATCCAAGTAGAGGGAATAACTTGTGCATTGAATACACATCAGTGTACTTGTCCAATCCCCTCTGCATGGATATTTTGGCTGCCTCTTTCTTTTATCCACACATTCACACAATGCTGTGTTGAACATTTAAGTAACAGGCTCTCACGCACAAATCCAAGATTTGCTCTAGAGAAGCACTGCTGCATTGTCCAATAAAAACGTAATGTGAGTCGCATATATATTAGAGTTTTTAGTAGCCACATTAAAAGTAAAAGACAGGTGGAATGAATTTTAATAACATATTTTATTTAACCCAGTATATCCAAAATATTAGCATTTCATAATGCCATCAATATACAAATTATTAATGAGCAATTGTACATTTTTTCATGAGTCTTTTTAATCCAGTGTGTCTTTTACACTTCCGGTACATCTCAATTCTGACTAGCCACATTTCAAGTGTTCGACAGCCTCCTGTGGCTACCATAATGAACTGCTGTCTTAGCTTGGGCTGCTGTAACAAAATCCTATAGACTGGGTGGCTTAAACAACAGGCTTTTATTTCTTATAGTTCTGGAGGCTAAAAAGTCCATGATCAAAGTGCCACCATGGTCAAGTTCCGGTGAGGGCCCTCTTCTTGGCTTGTAGATGGTTATCTTCTCATTGTATCCTCCCACGATAAAGAGAAGCAGCACTGCTGTCTTCCTCTTCTTACAAGGACACTCATCCCAAGATGGGGACTCTACCTCATGACCTCATCTAAACCTAATTTTCATCTAAAGATCTTACCTGTTAGTACCATCACATTGGGGGTTATGACTTCAACATATAAATGTGGGGGTACACGGTTATTCAATCTGTAACAACAAATCAGCTTGAGACACACATCTAGAAGCAGGACTGCTGCTCATATACATTTTCAGCTCTACCAGCATAAGTTTCCTATTGCTGCATAAAAACTTACCACGAACTCGCTAGGTGCAGTAGCTCAGCCCTGTAATCCCAGCACTTTGGGAGACTGAGGTGGTCAGATCACTTGAGTTCAGGAGTTCTAGACCAGCCTGAGCAACATGGTGAAACCCCCTCTCTACAAAAAATCAAAAAATAAAAATAAAAAATTAGCCGGGCATAGTAGTGCATGCCTGTGGTCCTAGCTACTCAAGAGGGTGGGAGGATCACTTGAACCCGGGAGACAGAGGTTGCAAAGAGCCATGATCTTACCACTGCACTCCAGCCTAGGTGACAGAGAGAGAACGAGACAGCCTGTCTCAAAAAATAAAACACACACACACACACACACACACACACGCGCGCGCGCGCGCGCACGCGCACACAAACTAGGGAGGTTACAACAACCACCATTTATTATTCCAGTTTCTGTAGATGAGAAGTATAGACAAGCTCTTGCTGTGTTCTCTGCTCAGGGTCTCACAAAGCTGAGAAGGCCGTTGGCTGTGGCTGCTGCAGTCTTATTCTAGGTTCAAGGTCCTCTTCCAAGCTCACGTAGTTGTTGGAAGAATTCACTTTTTGCAGACATTATTGGCAGCTTGTTTGCTTAAGACCAAAAGAGAGCAAATCTCTGTTTTCTAAATCCCTTTTTATTAAAGAACTCATTTGATTAGGTCAGCCCTCCCCCGCAGGATAATCTTACTTTTTATTAAGTCAAAGTCAATTGATTACAGATACCTAATTGCATCTGCAAAACATTCCTTTCCCTTTGCCATAATCAATAGAATGACACCCACCACATCCTAAGGTCCCACTCGCACTCAAGGGGAGGGAATTACAAAGGGCATAGGTCACACAGGTTCATCTCAGAATTCTGCCTACCACAACTATACAGTGTCGAATTTCTCCACACTATATGTTTCTGTTGCTTCATGGAGATCCCTGGCTTTACGTTCCCTCCATTTTCTTTATCTATCTACCTCCCATTGGCTTCTCTTTCTTTTCAAAACCATCTAGACTATTACTCTTTCAGGAATACCCTTAATTCCTTTTCCCCTCATTTTCTGCTACACCCACATAAGAAAAGTCTAATGTTTGTCAATACTATAGTGTGTCTTCTCTTTCCCGATGCCCAGGCAACAAGGATGTATCTCAAAAAATCACCCATCCTTGCAGTTCCACCTCATGGCAAATCCATGGTGTCCAACAGTAACTAGGCTCCTAGGGCCACCTCTCAATCCTTTCACTTGTGTCTCCTCATCTCTTCCATTCCCCTCAGCAATTTATCATTTCACTGGGCCACAATTCAACCTTTACTACCTTCATTCTCAACTTACTGCCAACTTATGTGAGAAAATTGGCCGGGTGCGGTGGATCACGCCTGTAATCCCAGCACTTTGGGAGGCCGAGGTGGGGCAGATCACGAGTTCAGGAGATCGAGATCATCTTGGCTAACACGGTGAAACCCCATCTCTACTAAAAACACAAAAAATTAGCTGTGCGTGGTGGTGGTGGGCACCTGTAGTCCCAGCTACTTGGGAGGCTGAGGCAGAAGAACCGCTTGAACCTGGCAGGCAGAGTTCGCAGTGAGCTGAGATCCACCACTGCACTCCAGCCTGGACGACAGAGCAAGACTCCATCTCAAAAAAAAAAAAAAAAAAAAAGGAAGAAAATTGAATTTAGTAGGTGTGAACACCTTCAATTTCCAACAAACCATTTAGCAAACTTTTTTCATGACCATTCTCTTTCTCCAAAATCACAGGATGAGACATATTGCCTTTTCCTCAGTGTCTACTTGTACTGCTGTCCATCTTTTTCCTCTGCTAAGAATGTCCTTTCTGCCATTCTCTCTTCTTCTGTGTTGGACTAAACCTAGCAGCTCAGCTCAGGTATCACATTTTCCAGAAAGCTTTTGCAAATAGAGCACACGCACACACACACACACACACACACAAACACACACACACACACACACACACAAACACACACACACATACATTTCTCCTTTCCTCGTTTATCCAAAACTATGCTGTGTATATCTTCACCATTGCATTTTTATCATTGTACTATAAATACATTTCTATGTGTCTACCTCTTCAGTATGCATTGCATTTCTTGGAAACAAGAGCTGTTAAATTCATTTTGTTAACCCAGTACCTGGTTCTCTTCCTGTGTATAGTAGGGGCTCAATAAATCTTGTGACTAAATACATAAATATTTCTTTAAATATAAATATCTCACTCAACCAGACTAACTAGAGCAAGACATGAATTCAACCCACGTGGAATCCATTATTTATCTTCATAGATGAACCATCCATAAATAACATATTGTTTACCTATAATGATAAGCATCTGGGCGACAAAGACAATTACATGATTAATATGATCAAAGTAATTTGAGTAATTTGAGACTGACTAATCTGATTTTGGGGTTTTATTGACCCCATTATCCAGCTAATTAGACAAGAGCCCCATTCACACCCACTTCACCTACATGAATGTGTCAGGTTTGTGATCCTGCCCGTTTAGTTGATTTGCACGTACAGAAGCCAATTTATTCCATTTCAGAAAACTAGCCACCACACGAGCCAGAGCCAAACAAAACTAGCTTTTTGTAAAAGAAAACCCAGGTGCATATTCTAAGATAAATCCTTAGGAAATAAAAACCTGTTTACCCAGAGTACATGGCATAGACATAGTTAAAGTCAGCAGATTTAGAGTTGGAAATCAAATATTGGCAAGAAAAGCTATTATATTTTTAAATTATGCAGTGATCCATGCAAGCTGTTATTGCAAGATAATGGGTTATAAACAGCACACATAATAGTTAAAATAATTATATATTGAACAGATGAACATATGATAAATGCATCATTTTAGTTCCTGAAATAGCTGACATCCTAGGAAGTTGTGTGGTCTAAAGGTTATGTTTATCATTTCTTCCTTTGCTTAATGTTTATTTTCATCACCATTATTATGTATATTTCAGATTTGTTTTTAAATAGCTTTTCTGAGAACTGACTTAAAATTGTGGATAACTGGACATGGATTACATTTCTTAGATGAAGGGTGAATTTCAGATATTTGTCATTGTATAGTACTCTGGGGACCTGAGTAAAACAGTAATTGTACAGTTATTCCATCAGGGCTATGTTTATACAATAGATACTGAGTGAGACTTCTTTAATTAAAAACAAATGAAATAACACCATGATGAATTACATCTAAGTCTTCTATTCAAAAGTCAGGACTAAGTATAAACAAATTTTTGAAATCCATAAAATGCCTTCTTTGTTCTCTTTTCCCTATACTATATTCCCCAAGGGTACCTTGGTCTCTTGATCTTACTCTCAGAAATTCTATATTAAAGTGTTAACAAAAGGAAAGTTTGTTAACCAAATGAATGGTTACCTTAATTAATAAGTTATTAATTCATGTTTAAAGGTGTCACTCCTCTCCTGCACATTCACAGGCCAATAGGGAATTCCTAAACTTGGAAAGCCTTCAGAATTCCAAGAAAAATCTCATAAGAGTTGAACTGAAGTGTAAGAACTGATTTTGGAATGCACAGGAATTGAGTCGGACTGCTCTTTCAATTCCACCACCAAAGAGCTGAAATCATGTGACCTGCTCAAGGCCATGTGTACCAACCAAACTCTACTATGGAGAGAAAAAGGAACAATGGGGTGATGGTGTGGGGACAGGGATCTGTTTCTTCTGCATTGTAATCCTGTCACCTTTCCTCAGTGTCATGGCCAGCAGAAAGCAGATCCTGATTTCCTAGGTCTTGGTACCTTCCCTCTACTTTTCTCTCATGACTTAAACGTGTGTAACTTTTGGAAGTGCTGCTTTATTCAATTATGCCTTCCACAAATATTTTGGATATCTACCAAATGATAGTAATGGAATTGAAATGTAAGCAGGCCGGGCGCGGTGGCTCAAGCCTGTAATCCCAGCACTTTGGGAGGCCAAGACGGGCGGATCACGAGGTCAGGAGATCAAGACCATCCTGGCGAACACGGTGAAACCCCGTCTCTACTAAAAAATACAAAAAACGAGCCAGGCGAGGTGGCGGGCGCCTGTAGTCCCAGCTGCTCTGGAGGCTGAGGCCGGAGAATGGCGTAAACCCCGGGGGCGGAGCTTGCAGTGAGCTGAGATGCGGCCACTGCACTCCAGCCCGGGCGACAAAGCTAGACTCCATCTCAAAAAAAAAAAAAAAAAAAAAGAAATGTAAGCAAAATACTTTCCACCATCAAAAAGTTAACCGATTGGGAAAGAGAGTGCTAACATGCATAACTACATAATAAATGTTTGCAATACAAATAGTTAAGGTAATAGCTAGCATAGTTACCGTAATACAAGACCTGATACATTATGCTAGAGAGGTAACAAGTAGTCCCCTACAAGAACCCAGAGGGTTTATTTAAACCATATTTTCCTGTCTTAAAATATTTTCATCACATAACTAAAATTTTTTGCCCTTTGAATTTGTGTAGTAAGTGTTGGAATAGCCCCTCTTATAACTGCAAAACTCCTGAAATGTGATTTGATCACCATTTCAACATGCAACATTTGTTTTCAAATACTGCATTGCTCATGGAACCCATTCTTCAGGCATCCAGGGCAAAAAGGAAGACTCCTTGCCAAAGGTTCATATTGAAAATGTGCTGGGTGATTCATTCAGTATAACTGATTGTTCTTCATAATTCCCAGGCATCAACACATACAAAAACCGATGATGCTAAACATTGACATCCACCAATAAAATTATGACTGGAGTACATGAATCAATTAGCAAAAACTAGACAGAATTGTCAAACAGTGCCCTATTAATAAAAATTCTATTTGAAACACAAAGAAAAGGAGAAGTGATCCTGGAGGCCCAGCATCAAGGTGTCAGCAAGTTTGTTTTTTTCTGAGACCTCTCTCCCTGACTTGAGACGGCCACCTTCTTGCTGTGTCCTCCCCTGGTCTTTTCTTCATGTGTTCATCTCTGGCAATGCTTCTTCTTATAAAGACACCACTCACACTGGATGTTATGATTTGAATGTGTCCCCCACAGTTCCTGTGTTGGAAACTTAGTCCCCAGTGCCACAGCATTAAGTGATGGGACCTACAGCAGGTGATTAAAGCATGGGACTCTGCCCTCACGAATGGATTACTGCTGTTATCCATACCTGATGAAAGAATGAGTTTGGTCCTCTGTCTCTCATGTGCATGCATTCTCTGATGCTCTCTTGCCCTTCCGGGTTCCACCATGAGATGACTTAGCCAAAAGACCCTAACTAGATGCTGGCACCTTAATGTTAGACTTCCCAGCCTCTAAACCTGTGATAAACAAATTTCTTTTTTAAAATAAATTAGTCTGTGGTATTCTGTTACAGCAATACAAGTGGACTAAGATATTGGATTAAGGCCCTACTTTTATCACCTCATTTAACCCTAATTACCTCTATAAATGCCCTATCTCTAAATATAGTCACATTCTAAGGTGCTGGGGGTTAGGGCTTCAACATACAAATTTGGGGGGACACAACTTAGTCCATAACTTTGCTCATATTCACTCTTCAGGAGTAGAACCATTTAATTAAAGGACAAACAGTCATGCATACCACTTACTAGGATGACTCGGAAACATTCACTTTGCAATCAATATTGAGCAAGATATACTATGTGCTGGAAGTGCTGCAGGAACTGTACTAATAAGACAAGAGAGACATGGTCCCTAACTTCAAGGAAGCAGAGTTCAACATGAAGAGAGACATGAAAGCAAATACGTGCATTATATATTTGCATACAATTGGCCACATTATAGCTGGTATGGGGGAGTGGTTGTCAGAGCAATAGAGTTCTTTCACTTCAGTACTTAAGTTACTTTAAAACCTTCTCAGAGGACCTGAGGGTTGGCCTCAGCTTTGGAGGATGAATTGGAGGGTGGCAGGCAGCATGGTGGGGAAGAGCACTCCACTCTTGAGAACTGGTTGGTGGTTCAAGGAAGTATGGTAGGAGGCTCAGCAGAGGCCAGATAGTCAAGGGCCTTCTATGCTGTACTAAGGATCCAGAACAATTCTGTGGGCCAGAGATTCTCACAATTCAGTGTGCACCAAATCACCTGACAAAACCTCTGAAAACGAATTACTCTCATATTCACTTCCCAGAAACTTAGATAATCTTATGCAAGTTTGAGAGAGATTGCATTTTTGGCATTAAGATACAGCTAAATTATGTTGCCCGTCCTCTATCCCTTGTATAATTCAATATAACCAATGATGTGAGGTATATTATGATGTGCTTTATATTGCATTATTCACAAGTAAAGCTTCATAATGATCCACAATATGGAAGATATTAATAGACACATCAATTAACTTAAGGTAAAATAAGCATGGCCTCATGCCCTCCACATGTTAGACTACGTAAGGATCTAACAGAGCAACACAGACCTGCTATGAGCTCCCCCTGAGGAACAGGAAGTAGTGAGAAGGGAATAAGAAAGGCCTGGATCAAACTGTTCTTTCTCCCTAATTTCCAGAACACCAGGAAAGTCAGAGATGTGAGCTGGAGAGTGCATGGGTCTTGCAGAGAAGGAGGGCAAGCCCTCTCCACTAACCTCCCGCTGTTCCTTCTTGGTCCTCCATAGGCCAAACCACAAGTTTAGCCCCCAGCCTGGGCTTTAGTCATCTACATTATTAAAATTACAACCTAATGATTTAAACTTCAAGCTAATTACAACTTGAAAATAGTACTTGAACACTGACTTCCTCTATGTGCAGCTTAAGAAAATTCACTCAGAGAAACGTGAAAACATTCATTGTTGGCTTTTACTTAAATAGATGATTCTAAGGTTTGCTTTGGAAATTCAGGTTTTGACACTATAACTTGAACTGACCTTTGGTTATAAATGTTAGAGATTTTCTACTCATTTCTTTCCTTTATTGATTTGATATTAAATACAGCTTTAAAGTTTAAGTGGCATAATTAATAGGAGTAAAGGCAATGCCTTTAAAAATGCCTTTTAAAAAATGCCTTTTTCCTCCCTCCTAAATATCTTATACCATTTTTAAAAATTCTGCAATGGAAAACAGGCTGGTACTAATATCCAATTACCTAAATCTAGATTCACTCAAGTAGTTTAGCTTTGATTTATAACCCCATAAAGGTTCTAATCAAGGAATGACAGCATTTGTGTTTAAAATTCTTCTGAATAAGACAGGGCAAAATAAACATTTTTCTGAATCAATACATGTCATGAGTGTAGTCACTGCCAAATATTTTAGAGGACAATTTCAACAATTGCAAGGGATTTAATTTTAAAGGAATAATGAAGATTTTAAGTGTGACAAACTGTTCACCTAATTTTGAACCTCTACTAAGTTTGTTCTGTTCAATGTGTTATACATTTTCTTTTCATCACACTATTTTTAGAAATAAAATCATAGCATCATTATACACAAAAAACACACCCAGCCAAAGATGGCAATTATCCACATTTTGTTAACAAGATTTGCCAACAAAACATTTCAAAAATAAAGACAATAAATGCAATCCTCTCTATGAAAGATTACTTCAGCATTAGACAATTATTCTGTATGTGTTTAGCTGGAGAATCCACACTTTAGACTTAGTGAATAACATGTTGACTCGTATGTAGGGTCAAACACCTACTACCTTATACCAGTGCTTTTTATTCATTCTATTTTATTTATTTCAGGTATGAACTTTTGAAATTAATTATAGCTTATGAAAAACTCAAGCTCAACAATATTCATTTTGAGAGTTATTGAGGTCGTTCATGAAATAAGGGTATTTTTAAGCTGGCATTATACATTGAGCAATTAAAGATGAACACGAAGAAGTAAAGGAAGATAAAATAAATACGAATAGCAAAGTCTTTGGAATGAGACAACCTAAGTTAAGCTTGGGTTTCTCATTAACTTATCATGTCATCTTGGCCTGAAATTCAGCTTCCTATTGATTTTTTTTTTTTTTTTAAGGAGATTTTTCGAAAACCTGCCTTGCAGGGTTTGGGTCATAACTAACTGATATGGTTTGGCTGTGTCCCCACCCAAATCTCGAATTATAGCTTCCTTAATTCCCATGTGTCATAGGAAGGACCCAGTGAGAGGTAATTGGATCATAAGGGTGCGTCTTTCCCATACTGTTCTTGTGATAGTGAATAAGTCTCACGAGATCTGATGGTTTTCTACAGGGATTCCCCTGCACATGCTCTCGCTCTTGCCTGCTGCCATATAAGATGTCCCTTTGTACTTTCTTCGTTTTCTGCCACGATTGTGAGGCTTCCCCGGCCATGTGGAACTGTGAGCCCATTAAACCTCTTCCCTTTATAAATTACCCAGTCTCAGGTATGTTTTTATTAGCAGCATGAGAACAGATTGATACACTAACTGAGATGACATGTAGTCTGATAGGCAGTCAATATGTTAGCTTCCATCATCCTCCTTCTCTATGATCTTATAGTAAGTTTCCACATTGTCTTGAAGATATTATAATTATTACCATGAATAGACAAATGAAGAGCAAATTTGCCAGTTGGGAATAAAATTTTAGTAAACTATGGATTCACATATCATAAGATATAGTTGAGGTCAGTTTCCCTAGAAGGACAGCCTAAGATGGGGAATCTTGTGCAAGTGACCTATTGAGGAAGTGCTCTCAGGAGAAACCAGTAATGGAGTAAGTAAAGTTGGATATGACAGAGGAAGAAACTAGGAGAAATCAAATATTAGCCATATCCCACAGGGGATCTTTAAAACATAAATTTTCATCCAAATATGCATGATCCTAGGAGGCTAGCATTCCCTAGTATTACTCATTCTTTGGCTGTTGGTCATCACCCTTCTGGGAATTGGGGACACAATCTCCCAGGCATCTCAGAACCAGCAGGCTCTTGTAGACCAAGGATAACCAACACTGCCTATAGCTAGGGAATGAGTGTAACAGGCTGGTGGAGGAGAATTGGGCAGGACACCAATAGTGACTACTATAGGTAGGAGAAGCAACACTGATTTCAACCACGTAGATTTTATTCTAAAGCATGTCCTCCAATGTAGAGTACTCTCAACTTAAACAAGACCAGAATAGCAATTCAACTTTTTGAAACAAAATACAAGAACAACTACTTTTTAAAAAGGTTTACTATAGGATTCTTTGAGCAAGAAAATATTCTTGGAGGCCAGGCATGGTGGCTCACACCTGTAATCCCAGCACTTTGGGAGGCTGAGGCAGGCAGATCACCTGAGGTCACGAGTTTGAGACGAGCCTGACGAATATGATGAAACCCCTTTTCTATTAAAAATAAAAAAATTAGCCGGGTATGGTGGCATGCACCTGTAATCCCAGCTACTCGGGAGGCTGAGACAGGAGAATCACTTGAACCTGGGAGGCAGAGGTTGCAGTGAGCCAAGATCAGGCCATTGCACTTCAGCCTGGGCAACAAGAGCAGAACTCCATCTAAAAAAAAAAGAAAAAGAAAAAAAAGAAGGAAGAGAAAAAGAAAGAAAGAAAGAAAGAAAGAAAGAAAGAAAGAAAGAAAGAAAGAAAGAAAGAAAGAAAGAAAGAAAGAAAGAAAGAAAGAAAGAAAGAAAGAAAGAAGAAAGAAAGAAAATATTCTTAGAACACCTCACGTTGGATTTTATTTATAAATAATTGATTTGCCTACAAATTTAAGGAATTAGATAATCCATGTGATCTTCTCCAGTAGTGCTATGATCCTGGGAATAAACCAAGTGTAAAGTGGATGTTGTAGCTATACTGTGGGGCACTATATTTTACTGATTCTGAAATTAGGACACCCTGACTGATACTTTGAGGCTACTGACTGGGGAAAAGGACCATTCAATACCAAACTTGTTCTAGAAGTAGGGTAATAAATGATCCTGGCTTTTACCTGGGACTGAGAGTCTCTCCCCTGAACATGGGACTTTCCATTTTAAAATCTAGATAGTAGTGGGCAAATCAGGACTAGATGATCACCCTATGAGGAATGTGTAGCAAGACGGTTCGCTATTACTACAAAGTAAGAAATTAGCAAATCTGGATCTTTAGCTTGCGTCTATATAGATACATAATTTGCCCATCTGCATTTTGAATTGAGAATGAAACAAAGAGTTTTAGGTTTTAGATCGTCTTCCCCACACACAGGCACACCCCTCAGGCCCAGTGAATGTTTATATCAATTTTCTAATTACATAGCAGGATTTCTGTCAAGTTCCACATTTGATTGTTCTTAGGAAGAAACTGAAAATTCCTACCAGTTCCTATGTGTCATCCTTGGTTTCTCTCAACAGGTATGTGAGCAAAGATTTCTGATTCGGAAGTGATTTTTAATGTATTGCTATTACTTTCTGTTTCTGACCATTGAGAAACTAGAATTTTGTCTTAATTTGAAAGCTGGCTTTCCTCTTTTTAAAATGTAGGAAGGTACATTGTTGGCTAAATTAATTCACAGTTGGGTTTAGTCAGTGTCCTCCAAAGCCTATGGTCATGTAGTGCCAAGAAGGAATACTCCAGATTTTTAATTATTTTCCTAGAGCAATATATGATATATATATTTTTTCAAAATTATATATATAGAATTATATAAATAATACATACAGAGAGCATAAATAGAATATAGAATTAATTACATATATGATATATATCATACATCTATATATATCATACATTGCTCTAGGAAATAATATATATATAACTATATATAATATATATTTTATGGCTATATATTATACATTATTACTATATATAATATATTATGACTATATATATATATATATTATATATATATATATGACTTTCATACCATTTATGTAACTTAGACTAGAGAAGAAGGCAAAACACGTCTTGGTTTTAACTAAACCTCAGCGTCTTTCTCCAAAACATCACCTCACAGCTTTTCTGTGTGTGTGTGTGTGGTCCAAGGCAAATTGCTGGTATCTCAGCCTCAGAGAAAAACACAAGTGAGATTTCACTTCAGAAAAGTCCAGTTTATCCTAAAGAGAATGAAAATAGGTGACAATCTCTCTGGAAGCAAGTCTAATGAAGTGCTTTGCCCTCAAAGGGTAGAGCATGTCCTCTATTTCAACGAAGTTTAAAGAAAGGCCATGGTGGAAACAAGCCATTTCTTTCAACAAATTGCTTGATTGGCTTCCAATTCTGATTTTATTCTTGCCTTGTAACCTTTCACATGAGATGCCTTCATCCCATTAAAACTGCCTGTAAACCTCGCATGAAATCACCTAGTGATTTGCTGCAAGAAAAAGTCCACTCAGACAAGACATACCTGTTACATCTCAGTTCATATCCAACACTTGAAAACTACAGAGCTGATGCTTGCTTTTACCTGCTGGCCAATTCAAGATTGTCTGGGTCCCTATCAACATTTAAGCTAGTATGCATGCAGTTACACTTCCTAAGTTACTTGGCGAATAACTTCTTAACATGATAGGCTTTATACTAGCTTTGTACACTCACATCTTTGTAAGGAGCTGAGCTCTGCAGATGACTTAGCATCTCTAAGGATAGAGACTGAATCCAATCACTGCACTTAATGGAAATCTCTCAGGAGTAAAGAGAACCATGGCTATCTTTGGTCATCTTTTGATGCTTAGATATGAATAATATTTAGCTCTCATCCTCACAATGTTCCTGCACAGTAGATTTTTATATTCCCACTTGACAAATGGCAAAATAGACCCAGTTGGTTTGATCAACTTGTCCCTGGTAAAGGTGCAGGTAGATTTGAATCTGGGGCTGTGGGAAACCAAAATCCATGCTGCTTCTGTTGCTGCTTCTGTTCTACCATCATGCCTCCATTAAAGAAATCTGTTCAGTGTGTTTAACTGAGAAACTCACCAAGTGGTACAGTATGATCATTGAATATGAGTTTTTCCTTTTTTTAGGGTCCTAATTTTATTTTATTTTTTAATTTTTTATTTCCATGGGTTTTGGGGGAACAGATGGTATTTGGTTACACGAGTAAGTTATTTAGTGGTGATTTGTGAGATTTTGGTCACCCATCACCCAAACAGTACACACTGAACCCAATTTGTAAATTTGTAGTATTTTACCTCTCACCCCCTTTCCACCCTTTTCCCCTGAGTACCCAAAGTCCGTTGAGCCTTTTTTTTTTTTGAGACAGGCTGGAGTGCAGTGGCACAATCTCGGCTCACTGCAGCCCCTGCCTCTCGGGTTCAAGCAATTCTCCTGCCTCAGCCTCCTGAGTAGCTGGGACTACAGGTGCATGCCACCACACCTGGCTAATTTTTGTATTTTTAGCAGAGACGGGATTTCACCATGTTGGCCAGGATGGTCTTGATCTCCTGACCTTGTGATCTGCCCGCCTTAGCCTCCCAAAGTGCTAGAACTACAGGCACGAGGCACTGCGCCCAACCCATTGTATCATTCTTATGCCTTTGCATACCCATAGCTTAGCTCCTACTTATGAGTGAGAACATACAATGTTTGGTTTTCTATTCCTAAGTTACTTTGCTTTAAAATAATAGTCTCCAGTCTCATCCAGTTTGTGTGAATGCCATTAATTCATTCCTTTTTATGGCTGAGTAGTATTCCATTGTGCATATATATATACATATATATATAATATATATATAAAACTCACACTTTTTTATTCATTCGTTGATTGATGGACATTTGAGTTCCTTCCATATTTTTGCAATTGTGAATTTGTGCTGCTATAAACATGCATGTGCAAGTATCTTTTTTGTATAATGACTTATTTTCCTCTGGGTAGATACACAGTAGTCAGATTGCTGGATCAAGTGGTAGTTCTGCTTTTGGTTCTTTAAAGGAATCTCCACGCTGTTTTCCATAGTGGTGGTACTAGTTTACATTCCCACCAGCAGTATAGAAGTGTTCCCTTTTCCCTGCATCCACACCAACATCTATTTTTTATTTCTATTTTTTTTATTATGGCCATTCTTGCAGGAGTAAGGTGGTGTTGCATTGTGGTGTGGGTTTGCATTATGAAGCCCAAATGCCCTGCCCTAAATGAATCAAAAGTTAATCAGGAGAAGCAGACAACTAAGCAATCAATCTCATACAGTCATGTGTACGTTAATAGGGATAATTACAGGAAACTATGGGAACCCTAGGAATAATGCTTAACCCTGTCTCTGAGGTTTAGGTAAGGCTTCTTAGAGGAAGAAATATCAAAGATGAAAGATGATGGACAACTAGAGATGATCAAGGTGACACTAAGGGACACTAGGTCATCCCAAGCCTTTCACTCCGGGTCAACGTGGTAAACTGGAACTGAGAGGTTAATGAGAATATGTAGTATCACATGTCAAAGGCCACAGAACAGTGGAAAGGATATGCAAATGCAAATGAGCATGGAGCAATAAAGAATAAACAGACTTTAAATAAACGTATTGTAAATCGAATAAGCCGTTGCAAATCCTCAACCCTGGTCTATACGATACCAGCCCAGAAGGCTCTTCAGCATGCCCTTTGGCCTGAAATGCATTAAGGATTCAGAGGAAAATATTTGAATCTGATGTCACACTCCAGGCCTCTGTCAATGTGACATTTTTAAAATACTAAACAAAGTATTGATGGCAGATGTAAAATGGTCTCTATTCCCTATGCTAATGAATTGACCATTAACTGGAAATAAGCAGCCTGCTTTAATATTTAGATTCAAGCAGCTTCTGACAACACTCCTGTCTTGGCACTGGGCCCGGGTACTTGGGGGATGTATGGCGATTGGGTGGACGTCCTGTTAGAGGTGACAGCATCATCACATAATGTGCCTCTTTTAACAGCATCTCTTTATTAACTTTTTGATTGTTGAGCTCCCACTACACACTGTTTCCAAAATCATTTATATTCAGTACTGATTGCTCAAACTTGCACACGGGTACAATCCATGGCAAGAACTTAAATGACAACATTATTGGTGTAAAAAATGTGAGACAAGACAAAGAGACTGACTTTCTGCAGCAGCGTTATTGGAGGATGAGGCTTAACACTGTAAAAGAACTAAATTCACTTGCTGAATTCTCTGCACCAAAAGGCAGCAACCCTTCGATTGCTCCCGGGATGTGTGCGTCCTTCTCTAGAAGGTGTTTTATGTTTCTTTTTGATGCCGTGGTAATAACATTATTAAAAATTAAATTGGAAGTGTATTTTCATTAATATACTTTCAAGGGAGTTTGCTAATTAGAGATCTGCAAAGCCGATCTTTTATCACTGGTTTTTACTTATTATAAAATGCTTTATACAATGATGGCTGAGAGTAAATTTTGCTCCACACCGAGAGAGAGAATGAAACTAAGCTGGATCTAACTGAGAACAAGCCCAACCTATTCTAATTAACACGATTCAATTGAACTGTAATGTTATTGAAACAACTGACTTTTACCATTTCAACTTCATTATTCTACAATAGGCAGAATGTATGTTGCTTCATGCTTAAAGCAATTTTGAAAGCGACATCTTTGAAGTATGGCATCAAGCAGTTTTTTTTTCCCTCACTCACAATTTGTGAATATTGTTTTAAAACATCATTAAGTCAAATAACCATAGTCTAATTAAGTCTTTTGTAGTTCTGAGGCAGTTTCATGAAATGCCACGGGATTTATTTGACTCTTTCCCTCACTTGACTGAAAGTTCTTGAGAGGCTGAGTGAATTTAAGCCCCAGAATCCTCAGCCTGAGGAAATAAATGCGGAAAAGTATTTGAGTTGAAGTAGTATTGCTTAATGTGATGATAGAAACACGAAACTGAAGGGCTCGCTCAGCAATTCTGCTAAAATATCACGATATTACTTAGGCAAGCCCTATTCCCGTCTTTGTGCTCAGATGGGCACAGCTGCAAAAGGATTAGTTAAGAAGTTGTAAGTAAACGAGCATTTGGGATTTAAACCATAAAAACCTGTCAAAGAACGATAAAGGACTCCTAGAGCTACAAGAAAAAATTATTATTATGTTTTTTAAACCTAAACATATTTGTTTGATGGACAAAAGAGTACCGCATTCCTCAAGAAATGGGTTCGGTCAGTCTCCTGGATGTGAAAACAGTAGAGCTAGCAGAGAGGCCAAAAAGGAGACCTTGTTTCGTGTTAGAAGAGGCTCTAAGCATTACAGTCTAACCGATTCACTAGAGATCTGGACATACTTTTTCGGCCATTTTTCTGATTTACCTTTTGAAAGTGCAGCTTTCAAAGAGGTCCAGGATGGGTTCCCAAGACTGTTGGGGTGCTGGGTTCAGCCCTTCTTGGGAACTGGGGCAAATTTCCAGGCCAAATAGAGGAAAGAACAGAACAGGTGTAATGTTAGTGATTGCTCTGCTCAAAACCTTCAGGTTATAGAAGACTTGGGAGCCCTGTGGAGTAAACTGATTTTCCCAGAGTCACTGAAGTCTTGTTACTTGCAGGAAATCCAAAGTTACAGGAGACTGAGATTGGGCAAAATGAGGTTGTATTGTGAGCCAGGCGAAATCACAAAAGTCTCTGACATTGGAAAGTTTGACAGAAAAGGGCTCATGTTTCAAAATAATTTCTGATCAAAGTATATCATTTTTGCATCTTCTGAAGTTATAGCACTATTACATATACCATCTTGGAAGATCTTCGAAATTCAGCTTAATTAGCTATATTAAGTATCATCTATCCTGGTTAGTTGTAAAAGGAATAGTGGGGCCAGGCATAGTGGCTCACATCTGTAATCCCAGCTCTTCACCAGGCCAAGGCAGGTGGATCACCTGAGGTCAGGAGTTCAAGATCAGCCTGGCCAACATGGGGAAACCCCACCTCTACAAAAGCACAAAAATTAGCCAGGCATGATGGCAGGTGCCTGTAATCCCAGCTACTCAGGAGGCTGAGGCAGGAGAATCATTTGAACCTGGGAGGTGGAAGTTGCAGTGAGCAGAGATTGTGCCATTGCACTCCAGCCCGGGAGAGAGAGCAAGACTCCATATCAAAAAAAAGGAATAGTGGGCCATGAAGGCAAATGGTGAATGCACACTACACTTGCTCTTAAGGAAGCCATCATCATCTGGAGGAAAATGTGCACAACTAACTGTAATACAAGACTGCTATGATGTGGGCTATCATATGATATATTAATAAATAAAATACTAGTAAACCCCAAAGAAAGAAACTGTGCATTCCATCCGAAAGGGTTCAGAACAGCTTCAGAGTGGAGTTGACATTTGAATTGACATTGATAGATTCTATCGCTCATTCAACAAGAACTTAGGATTTACTAGGTCCTCGAACTGTCCTTATTTGTTGGGATATATTATTGTACACAATAGATACCCATCCCTGCCTTTGTGATGCCTGCACTCTATCAAGTAAGGTTTCTAAAAATGTACTGGGGGAGATAATTTTTAGGGAGAGAGAGTACTGGGAACAAATTCGTGAATTATTACTTATGTACACAAAGTCTGGGGAAGCATCTACATAGTTGGAACACAAAGTTTATGTGTAGTAGCTATTGGGGCAGAACATAGCAGGAGATGGAGGTGGAAAGCACAGCAGGGAAAAGCCATAAATAGTATATTAGAAAGGTGGGGGCCGGGCACGGTGGCTCACACCTGTAATCCCAGTACTTTGGGAGGCCAAAGCAGGCGGATCACATAAGGTCGAGGGTTTAAGACCAGCCTGACCAACATGGAGAAACCCTGTCTCTACTAAATATACAAAATTAGCCAGGTGTGGTGGCACATGCCTGTAACCCCAGCTACTTGGAAGGCTGAGACAGGAGAATCACTTGAACCCAGGAGGCGGAGGTTGCGGTGAGCCGAGATGGCACCATTGCACTCCAGCCTGGGCAACAAAAGCAAAACTCCGTCTCAAAAAAAAAAAAAAAGAGGGATTTTAATCTCCAGGCAATTAAAAATTTTGTTCCAGGAAAGTGCTCTAATGAAGAATCTGAAACACAAAGCAAGTTTTAACTACTGTCATTGTTGCCTTGCGGCAGCACTGGAAAATGCACAGAAATCAGTGTAAATGCCTCCAGGACTGACAGGATGCGGGAGGTCATGGGCTATGGGTACAGCCATGGTACTTACAGGCCTCCTTCAGATCCTTACTAATGTTTGAACTTTGGATTGCTATGGTTGTGTCGTGGAATCTATCACCAGGCTAGTGCTCCATTTAGGAAACTATGGGGGGAAAACAAACTTGGTTTGAGGCCATGCTAGGGGTTGTTACCTAAATCCCCAGAGAATGACCTATGAGGATATGGTGACTCCAAGAATAATTATAACAACTGGGATCTTTGGGGGCAAACCTATTTTTTTCAGGTCAAGCAGTCTTTGAGAAGACTCAGTAGATCTCCCTTGCCTACAATATATTAAAAACCATTATCCCATAGCGATCTGTATTATGCCTGAAAATCCTCTAGATTACAGGGTTACAGGATTCAATAAGTACCTGCCCAACTATATGATGAGAGCATTTCAACGTCCCAATACTATACTGAAATAAACAAATATGCAGTTTGTCAGACCTTGTTTATCATCAATGACTAGCTCAATCTTCATCTTCTCCTAAAAACTACATTGACCATACCAGCCGCAGCTCACTTTCCTAATTTTATAAGACTTTTATTAGTGCTACTATCTGCTTCTTAATTTCCTGTAAATGGGTGGGTGGACAGATAGATGGATAGACAGATAGACAGATAGATAGGTTACTTAATCATCAGAGTAAACTTCTTCAGAACTGTAATCAGACCCCAAGCTTAACAACTGGCTCAAAGTTGTGTGGTGGGACTTGCCAGCAAACATGAGTATCAGACTAAGGATCTACGGAGCTGGCCAGCTTTGAGCCCCTTTTCAGTGATTCTTATGGTGTAGTGTGAGGATCTTCTCTTTTAAAACTAACTAAAGTACTTATTTAAAAACAGTGTTTCAATGATTTTGTGCTCATTTAAAATATAAAAACCACTGCATTGTATTATTGATGACATAGGAAGGCAGTTGGTTTTTCACCGACAAGCAGCATAAAAGAAGTCCCTAAGATAGGGCAGGGTTCATTGCAAACGGCTCTATGAGTAATCACGTATCTGTAAGGGAGTTAAGGGGATCTTAAGTAGGTCAAGATAATAAGGGAACTGGATTTTTATTAAGCTTCCACTCAGACAGTCCTGTGTTAGATGTGTTGAAGCATTATCTCTTTTCATTTTCACTACGACTAGGTAGACTATTAATTTTTGCAAATGAAGCTTGACAAAGTTAAGCAACTTGCAAAGAGGCACCCAGCTACTCAAAGATAGAGCCAAGATTCAAGCCCAAGTCATTTGATTCCAAAATCATTCTCCAAATACGTCATGCTCAGACTCTAAAACTTGATAGCAATTAAAATGCTATTTAAATAGCATTTTTAAATTACTATTGTTATGCAGAAAGTGTCTTGTTTACAATGTCAGGTTTATGACTAAAATTTGTTTGTAAACAATGTGTGATAATCAATGAATTGCCTATTAGCAGTATTTTTAAATTTTTAAATGCAATGTGATTTTTTTGGTTAGGCCAATAGAAACACATTAATTTACTATTTATATTAAATTATCCTGTTTTGTTTCAATCTTTCTGTTTTCCATACAGCTTTTTAAATTACAAAGTAATTCTATCATGGATTGCCATGTGACGTGCTTTATAAAAGCCAAGCATCATTGATATCTCAGAATACTAGGAGATATTTTGAGCTTGGTGAGAAATGAATGCACTCACAATGTACTAAAGGGAAGAGAATGTGGGGCATATTCAAGAAGTTTCAATGTAGGGAGAGTTGTGTGACTAGAGATAAAGGAATTTAAAGCATGCTTTACTGTCTCACAGTTAAATATTAAGTCAGCAAAAGTCACCCACACTTATGGTAATGTGGTAACTCTATGAACAGAAACACACAAGTAATCTGAAACAGAAATCCTAGAAGGTAAAACCGTCCTGGGACCCATTTAATCCAGTGGTCAACAAACAGAATGGGACAGGCAAGGAAGGTCTGTGAAAGGCATTGCTAGCAAGAAAATTAGAGGTGTTTCAACCAAACTAGCCAAAGGTCAAGAGTTCATTTTCTACAAATACCTTTTACTCTGAACCCTGATGGAAAATAGAATGCTATGTGTCCATTTGACCTGAGACCTCTTGCAAAGAGGACTACACAAAAGAGGCTGAAGGCTTATTTTGTTTCTACTTCTGCAGACAGCCCATTCCAGCCTTGTGACATTGACTTGCAGGAGAAGCTGCTCCATGCTAGATGAACCAGAGAAACTGAGAAATATGATCCTGGAAGCCAGAGCAGAGGCTTTTTGTCTTTCTAATGGAACCCAGCATATCCAAGAGGGACCCACTTGGGCAACTCACACTTCAAACGTGCCACTGAATGAGTGAGAAGTCAGGATTTTAGTGATGATTGATAGTTTTTCATTTATTTCTCCTTTTATTTTGGGCTTGAGAATGTTTTCTCCTTATGACCCATATAAAGTCTAGAGTTAGGATGTAAAATGGAGAAATAAGCCCATACATTTTCTTTTCTTTCACATGATCTTATTGATGGAAATGCAGTTTGGTGAAGAAAAAGAACATGAGGTAGACCTGGTTCTGAACCCCTCTGGGTACATCTTACTAACTTTAGGATCTCTTTCCTCTCAATAAACTGGGGACCATCCTACTTACCTCATCTAGATGCTGTAAGGACCAAATGTGATTACATTTATGCCACTTTGCATTTGTCAGTATATAATTTTATAACATTATGAACATAACTGTCATGCAAACATAATGTAAGCATGTGCCAAAAATATACTTAACTCCTTAATGATGGAATCATCTGGATAGTAAATCTAGTTCAAAAAGGAATTTCAGAAAGAGTGGTTATACAGTCCAACAGGAGAAGCTAATGGAAATTAATATGCTGAGTTAGAGACAAAATTGATTATTGTTCTACAAGCAATAAAACCATAACCTTTGAGGTCATCTTCTGTACTAGATTTGCATCAGTTAGGTCTCTGTTGGACAAAAAATATCTAAGTTCACATGTAATTTCATAGTCTGGACCTTAGACAAGAGAAAATAGTAAAACAAACAAGGGTACAATCCTCTAGAGGATTAAATCATCCTTGGGTGGACCTGTTAGGCAATGATCCCATGTGACTTTGAAAAGAAATACAGTCGTTGTTCTTTTGTTTTATTTCCAAGTTTTAGATAATTTTCTCAGCAGTTCCCTATTGTGTCATAAATAATCTCCAAAGATTATTCATATTACCAAAAGTCTGGTGGCATCGTGCTTAGACCTGATTAATTTACATGGGGGCAGTACAAGATGTTCATTGACCGTGGAAGCCTCTGGGTATGGATAGCAAATTCAGAGCGGCTGTTTCAAGCAGCTACTAAGGACAGAAAATTAACTTCTGTAAGAAAATTTCAAAAGGAATCTCTCATTGCATTTTCAGAATCCTTTCTTCAGAATTTTTTTTCTCTTATTGGCTTTTTATTCCAAGTTGTATTAGTTTCCTATTGCTTTTTAAGAGAATTATCACAAGCATAGTCGTTCAAAGCAACACAAATTAATTCTCCTACTGCTTTGGCAGTGAAAACTCTAACACAAGTCTCATTGGGCTAAAGTCCAGATGTTGGTAAGGCTGATTCCTTCTGGAGGCTATAGAGGGAAATCAGTTCCCTTGCCTTTCCCAAGGTCCAGGGATTCCTGTAATCATTTGGCTTGTGGACCCTTTCCTCCATCCTCAAAGCCAGCAATGTAGCATCTTTCAGTTTTTCAGTCTCTTTCTCGCTGTCTTCCATTGCTGTCATCCCATCACCTTCTGTCTGACCCTTCCGGGGTCCCTCTTATAAGGACCCTGTGATTATATTAGGCCCACCCAGATAATCCGGGATGATCTCCCCATTTTAAGATCCTTAATTGATCCCATCTGTGTAGCTTCTGTTGCTACCTTCTATGTTTCAGGGATTAGAACACGGACAATGGGGGAGAGGGTGACATTTATTCACCCTACCACACAAAGGTAAGAAACTCCATTCAAGAAACGCATCTGCACAATACTCCTATAGCACCTAGACATTTTAGTGAATTTCTGAGTGCCCAACATCTGATAGATTTCCTGGCCTACTAGAAAATTGTCTTCCTTTTTACCTGTAAGTTTACGATCATATAAATCATAGAATAACAGACCAGTTTCTGGAGAGGCCTTTCTGAACCTTGGTTCCACACTAGGAACCATTAAGGAAAAAGGAATTTCAGCACTTTTTCCTTAATGGTGGGTTTGCTACACCTGATTAAAAAAGATATGTATTATTTGTAATAAACCAGATACATACCTGGTATATTAGTCAGGATTCTCCAGAGAAACAAAACAAATAGGAGAGAGAGAGACAGAGAAAGAGAGAGGGAATATGATTTATTTTGAGGAACTGGCTCATTCAATTATGGTGACTGAGAAGTCCCATGACCTGCCATTTGCAAACTGGAGACCCAGAAAAGCAGATGGTGTAATTCAGTCTGAGTCCGAAGATCTAAGAACGAGGGGAGCTGATGGTATAACTCCCAGTATGACGGTAGTAGAAGATGAGATGAGACGGCCTAGTTCAACAATAAAGCAGAAAAAAGGAAGCAAATTCCTCTTTCCTTCACCTTTTGTTCATCTCAGACCCTCAACAGATTGGACTGGATGATGCCCAGTCACAGTGGAGAGAGCAGTCTTCTTTATTGGACCCCACAATTCAAATGCTCATCTCATCTGGAAACACTTGCACAGACACAGCCAGAAACGTTTAATGTGGGCCCCCGTGACCCAGTCAAATTGACACATGAAATGAACCATCACACCTGGTGTGACCTTACACAGCCAATTTATTCAACTACAGCCTGGTTATAAAAACGACAGATGTGTATTGATTTTATGCAAATAACCACATTGCCATAAAAGCTAGTAAGTTGTCTCTGAATTCTGAGGGGTCAGGGAGAATAAGGTGCCATATAAAGAATGTGTCATTTATAGGTTACCAAAGAGAGAGTTAAAGAGATCAGGAAGAGAATGAATCTTTGCATTCTTTTAATAAGATATATAAAACCATATCTTATTAAAAGATAATATCAAATGATCTTATTATTTAATAATATCTTATTATTTATTATTATTTAATAATCTTATTAAAAGACCATATCTTATTAAAAGAATAAAAGAAATGACCCAGGTATCCCAAGATATCTTATAATAAGATATTAAAGCCATATAACCACAATTAGATTCCCCTCAGCAGTTCACTTAATCCTACTTGTCTTATAACTAGTGGATGTTGGATCAACACTTGGCTTTCAAATGTCTTCTGCTCCTGGACTATTAAAAAGAGTCCTGAAAATCCGATCCCATCCTCTGGTACAGTTAGTCGTCTAAGTGACACCTTAATATCCAAAGTCTATACCAACGACTGTTTAAAGTGCCGATCGGTAAGAGTATTTTTTGGCAGCATGTTGCCATGAGGCTTTGATACTGCCATTCTCTGACAAAGGCTATTTCCAGACTGTAGTTTATAGCAAAACCTTCAGAAAAACATGAGAGTAAAGCAGAAACCACTTGTTGATGATGGGAATGAAAGTCTGTCTGAGACGAGGACATAGAAGGTAAGTGATCATTTGTCGTCTTGTTAACAGCAGGCTAAATATTCCATTTTAAAAGAGAGAAAATAAAACTACAGTCTTACATTAATGTGGTATTTGGCAGAAAAAAGATTCACAAAACTTAAAATATATATCTTATTAATAAACCAAATAAAGCTGGGTAAACTTTGCCAAAAATGTAACACACTTCTTTGTTTTTATTCAGACTCATTACATGCATATATTATACTCCAAGGTAAATAAAATTCTGTTTCCTCCAACCTTCTATACTACACACACTTGTGCTTTGCCATTCACTACACTGTTTCATAATTTGGAACATATTTGCTTTTCACTATGTAAACAAAGATATACCTCATTACCTTATACACATAAGCTTGCGTAAAACAACCCCCTAGAGACACAGGCATTCTTTGAACATCATCTTCAAAGTGGCAAAAACAAAATGTTCATTAATATGACTCTAAGTTACAGCTTCTCTGTAACACATAGAAATAAAAAGATGTATCTAGACATTCATAGTTACCGTTATACACACATAATTATACACACACTAATGGTAACCATCATGCCAATATTATCTCTTAATGAGAAGTGACCCAGATATCCCAAGATTATCCATCAGTTAACTTGATTTTACATTAGCTCGTGATATTAAACGTAATAGAAACATGGAAATTACATTTCAACTGATACATTACAAAGTGTAAAAACTGTTTATATAAAAATTTTGCCAAATTCTAACTCGATATAATTACATATAATTTTAAATCTTCATTTTAAACATTATGTGTCAATGCTATCTTGTCTCATTGGTAAACCAGTATAAGAAGTTTTAAGGAGTTCAGATTAACTAGCCTCTTTTCAGGAAACCAAAAACAAATCTGTAAAACTAAAATGTAAATCAGAACTATATAACTCAGAGTGATAATATTAAGGGAGAGATATGTAATGCTTTTTAAGCTAATTTAAAAAAATCAATTAAATGTGGTCAAATATGCACTTTACATAAACTTGCATTTTTACATAGAAATGCTTCCAAGCTAGGAATTTCTGTGAACTTTTTCAAGGGAAGCAATACAATGTATTTAAACTTCAGTTTCTCTGTAACATGAGAATCCTGAGAATATTGATATAAGTAATCAAATCTATAAATAATAAAAATAGAAAATCTTTAATTCGCAAGGTGTTATTCATACACAATGAGATGAAAAGGCTTTTTTTTTTTTTAAATTTCCAGAGATAGATAGCTATTGAAGGCTGCAGCTTTAGTTCTATAACCTTAGCCATGTCTTGAAAGGAATCACAGAACACAATAACTCAGGAGGACAGAAACGTTGGTTGTCATTTCCAGTGAACCTGAAACATAATCTTGCTCAGAGAAAAGGAAAGTGCTAAGAAACCAGGTTTTCAGTCTTCTCTCACCCTGCAAAGAGTTAGATTACCTGCATCTAGCTGATAGATCACTATATGATGAGAACAAAGTGCCAGGTTCACAATTATTCCTGCCACCAAAGGAGAACTTAACAGCCATGTGCAGATCAGGTGCACATGGACACCGGTATCCCCGTGACTGTGTTCATGAGACTTGCCTAGCAGTCAAATACCTACTACTTCATATACTCGGCTGTGACCCAAACAAGGAGACACAAAATGCTCTTCTGAGTAGGCAGTGGAGGTGGCATAGTGGTCTGAGACCAAATAGAGGTGCCTGCACCCAGTTGTGGAGGAGAAATGACTGAAGCTGTGAGTTAGGTAAGGCACTTGTCGGCTGACAGACTTGGCCAAAACTCAGAATCAAAACACACAATCATAAGACGAGACAAGACAAGACAAGACAAGACAAGACAAGACAAGACAAGAGAGTCAGCAAAAGTAAAGTTTGTTGCTACTTAGGGTTTGCTCTAGGACTGGAGTATTGTATGTTTTTTTTTTTTTTGTTTTGTTTTTGTTTTTGTTTTAAAGATGTTTCTGAGCTTAAATGGCCCATAACATGGGCTCTGGCAGGTGAGTGTAGTTGGACACCATCGTAGGACCATTTCCAATTTTAAGCCAGTTATATATGTGACTCGAGTACAAACATAAGAAAGCAAGTATTGAAGATGTGTCTAACTGAGGGAACCAGCAGGATGATAAAGCTTGTTGTAAAAAGACGGAGAGGCACGGCGGTTCTAGAGGCCACCAGGGAAGTCAAAGCATCAGGAAAAATAGCTAATGCATGTGGGACTTAACAACCTAGCTGATGGCGGAAATGTGTGGCAAACCACCATGGCACGCATTTACCTGTGTAACAAACCTGCATATCCTGCACATGTACCCCAAAACTTAAAATAAAATAAAATAAAATAAAATAAAATAAAATAAAATAAAATAAAAAGTTGGCTAATGTCCTATAGGTCAACACAATTATAATTTCTGAGGTTATCTTTTCTATTAGATAGAAATCATTTACATCTCTGCCACATACAAATCCTACAAATTAACATGTAATTTCACAGAATCTGCATCTTAACAGTAAATTAAAAAATAAAGAATACACCTCTTTAGAGAATCAAATCACCCTTGGGTGAGGCTATTGTACTATGACCACCATGACAAAGAAGGTCACGCAACCTTTTTTTTTTTTTGCTTCATTTTCAAGTTTTTATAAATTTTATTAACAAATAGAATAGTCACTTAAAAGCAGTTTTTGTCTTCACCTTGATCTAGCAAGGAAAGCTAACCTTTGAGTTTGCCATGAGCCTTCCATACACAATGTTCTCAGAAGAAAACATAGTTTCCAATATGTAAGTGAAGAATAAGAAGTCTCTCTCAACAGGAAACAATTTATTCAGTTTGGCAAAGGACAATGGCTGTGTCAAGGAAAATTCTAGGAAGGGAGGATTTACATTCTTTTACATATTTAAATTCCTTTTCAACAGATGCTAGCGAGGTTGCAGAGAAAAAGGGATGCTTTCACACTGTTGGTGGAAGTATAAATTAGTTCATCCCTTGTGGAAAACACTATGGCAATTCCTCAAAGACTTAAATATAGAAATATCATTTGACCCAGCAATCCCATTACTGGGCATATACCCAAAGGAATATAAATAATTCTATTATAAAGATACATGTACACTTACGTTCATTGCAGCATGATTCACAATAGCAAAGACATGGAATCAACCCAAATGCCCATCAATGATAGACTGAAAAAAGAAAATGTGGCATATATGCACCATGGAATACTATGCAGCCATAAAAAGGAATAAGATCATGTCCTTTGCAGGGACATGGATGGAGTTGGAAACTCATCCTCAGCATAGTAACACAAGAACAGAAAACCAAACACCACATGTGCTCACTTATAAGTGAGAGTTGAATGATGAGAACACATGGACACATGGAGGGAAACAAAACACACTAGGGCCTGTCAGAGATGGGGAGAGGGGAGGGAGAGCATCAGGAAGAACAGCAAATGGATGCTAAGCTTAATACCTAGGTGATGGGAAGATCTGTGCAGCAAAACACCATGGCACACATTTACCTGTGTAACAAACCCGCATATCCGCACATGTACCCCTGAACTTAACATAAAAGTTGAAGAAAAAAAATCCCTTTCAGAAAAAATAAATAAGTAAAAGAAATCATTTTAACTAATGACATTAAGAGTTGATTATCATAAGAGCCCAGAGTCAGGTGCTAGCCCCTTACTTCCCTAATAATAAAATGTATGCATTTAATCTGGACAACAAATACCTTGAGAAAGAATATACAAATAAGATATTCATGAAAACTTTTATTTTTCTTTTTTTAGCTCTTGATTCCTGTCTCTTGATTATCAGATAGTGTGTCCAGTAAGAGGAATGAGGAAAACTCACAGTATTTGATTTAGTTGCTATTAAGCAGTTGTAGACATGAAGGTCTGATGCAGGGTAGAAAATAAAGCTCTTTCCTAAAATAGGGACAATAGTTTAAGTATTGTTTTCTGTTTTAAGTATACTATAATTGTCCCCTCTGCAAATGCTTCTCCATAAGGCAAGCACATGGTAATTATGGATAATATAATTATATATCATTATCTAAATTGTATATGCTTCAGCCCTGTCCCAGAAAAATGAATTCCTCATGGATCCTATTCATCACATCCTGGAAGCAGTCATTGCATATTCACCCTAATCAATAGTGTATTGATGATGAATAAATGCTTATCAACAATGAGTTTGCAGAAAAACAAAGAACATATACAGAAATGCGGCTAATCTAGGGAATGAGAGGCAGGAAGACATGGGCAATTGTGCCAGTAAGGGAAATCTGACGTTGAAGGTCAAAGATATTTCCTTTCAGTGAAGAACCACACAGGGAGTCTTTGTAGATATTTGAGGCAGAGAAGGAAGCATTGTTAAAACATGAAAAGGGAACTTTTTTGCCACTTGGATGAGCAGGAGAAAAAGCAAGAAGTAGGAATTACTCTGCACCAGTGATGGGAACACTAAGTTCAAGAATAAAATCAATGCAAGAGAACCCAAACAAAGGGACACAACAGGCACAGTTAGGGAACGAAATTGGATTTCTGAACTGGGTTTTAAGACCCTGCTATAAGCTATATCCTCCACTAAGAGATAAATGCTACCAATTCTATACATTTTCAGAGACCCCTGTAAACTCTGGACAATGTACCAAATTGACTCACAACATGAGCCCCATAAAGGAGAAGTTGCCTTTAGAAAAAAGCTTTCTGAAAATCCTGTAGAATTTAATGAAGATAACTACCTCCTTTCAAACAGGTCAGGAGGACAGTTGGAAGAGTACATTGTTTAGAGGCATGAAAAAGGGACCTGAAAACTGACTTAATTCAAACCCCCAACACAGTAGACATTTCCACTCAACCAAAGCGTTACACAAATTGTTCTCAGCAATCAGACAGATGTTGTAAGTCTAACACAGCAGCTTATTTCATGGCTCTCGTTTAACCCATCAATTCACAAAGCCAGCCTTTGGCTTGCAAAATAAGAAGGAATGACCAGAGTACAAAAACTAGAATTGAGGTGTGACAGGGAGAAAAAGGAGAATGTAATGCCAAGAGGTGTACCTAAATAAGACACAAGAGGACACCTCCTACTTGTGTTGATTGGTGATAGTTTTTGTCCCATTGCAGAGACTTGATTACCTAGATCTCAGCCAGTGTGATAACAGGTGTTACTACTGACCATAAAGATATGCCATTCATTTTTAAAGCTACTGCCAGCGTTTGATATTACGGTCTTCCTTGGCAATAAACTCTAGAGACTAGGTACTAGGATCTGAAGAAGCATTTCTTTTTATGTGTTATAGCACGTAGGCAACACCTAGTTTGCCATTGAGATGGCTTAGAGGAAAAAGTTGGAGCTTTTCTTTTCTACTTATCATTCCCTACTATTGATTTCACTTCCAGCACTATTAAGTGATAAAATATACTTTTGTCATAGTATCCATTCTAACTGAATGGTAGTTAAAATACCATTGGAAATACGCTTTGGCCAATTATACTGGTTCCTTACATTTAAGCTGATTTATTAACGTGCTCTTTATGAAATTCTGTCTATCCTGCTGTGGAACTATTTTCATTAATATTTAAAGGTGTGCAAGTTGGTGGGACAGGGAACTGGAGGAATTGTGCTATCCCTATGTTCATATTTGGGTATATGAATATGATTGTATACGTTTTGTTCTATGAGAACTACCCGCTAACCAACATGCTGCTTACAATATTAACCTTCTCCAAGTCATTCTCCCCAATTATAAAAGAGATATCAAATCATCTCCCTATAATGCACATCTGACCATGGCAACACATGTTTAAAACACCCCCATGATTCCCCAAAAGTCTACTGAGCAATGTCCAAGCAAACTAGCATGCTTCATAACACCTTTATAAACAGACTACTGGCCTTCCTAGGCTCATTTCGCATCAGTTCTTACTTTGCATTAGAGTCTCATGGCAAACTTAAAACGTATTCTTTATTTCACGTTTTTACGCAGCCCATGAATCTTTGCTTGGTGGGCTTATCCTTTGTGAGCTCAAGCATTCTTGCCTTCAGGAATGCTTTGCTGACTCTTTCCCTGCAGTTGGGATAAGTGCTCTTCTCCATACTTCATTCTTCAATATTCTATGCAAATCTTTATCCTCAAACCTAAAGTGCTTTATGGAAATCCATTAATGTGCTTGTTCCTACTAAACTGTAAACTTCTAGGTGCTGTATTCTCATCACACTTCCCTGCACAGAGAAGATACTCCATAAATGAATATTTTCCAAACGAATTAATAGTGAAAACATAATTGAACCAAATTCTGTAGTCTTTTCTCCCCAGCCAGATAGTAATATGTTTTACATTAAAATCTGAGTATAACAACTGTGTTTTATGTTTTTGTAGCCCAGCTTGCAGATCATAGGTGCTTAATGAATCACTTTCAACTTCATTAAACCCCTCTACAGTATCTTGCCTATGATTGTAGAAATCCAGAGCTAAAGCTCGTTTTATGCAAAATCTTCCCTTAATGTGCATTCCTCTGTGGCCTAAAAAAAGGATAAAATGACTCAACCAAGGCCACAAAACTTGATAGTGGCTTAAAGACTAAACTTGATTTCTTGACTCCCAATCAAAGATATTTCACCACTTTTAGATGGGATTATGAGTTGAGAAATTAATGAGTTGGCCTGAAGTTACACTGCAGATATTCAGCTCCAGAGGTCTGGAAAATGCAATGTTCTTTCCACTGCATTGCTCTGCCTCTTGGCCAAATGGGTAAATACATTCAACAGATACACATGGCTCAAATAACTGCAAATACAGTGTAATTCTTCAGGATCTTCCCATTTTATGCCTGTCTAATGAATCTGGTAAAGTCAAGAGGGAGAAAAACAGCTAAGTGGATACAAATATCTGAGTTTTCCTTTATCCCCAGTTGTAAGTGAAACTCAAATAAACAAGGTTGCCAAAAATCACCTAATGATTGAAGCTAAAGACTCTCCCAAGGGCCACCACTTTCTATTTAATAAAACCACCAGAGATATCCAATGTGAGTTCTGGGAAAGGCAAACTATTGTGAATGTTTTATTATTTGAAATGATGTTGATGTGTAGGGTAGGCAGAAGAGCAGCTCCCTCAAAAGATACCCATGTCCTCAGCCCTTGAACCTGTAAATGTTACCTTATGTAACAAAAAGGCCTTTGCATAGTGATTAAATTAAGAATTTTTGAGATGGGGAGATTATCCAGGTGAGTTCTAAATACAATCACAAGTGTCTTTATAAGAGAGAAGCAGAAGGAGTTTTTTTTTCTTTTTTTCTTTTTTTTTTTTTTTTTTGTCTTTTTAAGATGGAGTCTCACTCTGTCATCAGGCTGGAGTGCAATGGCGCGATCTCAGCTCACTGCAACCTCTGCCCCCCAGGTTCAAGCGATTCTCCTGCCTCAGCCTCCCAAGTAGCTGGAATTACAAGCATGCGCCACCATGCCTGGCTACTTTTTTGTATTTTTAGTAGAGAAGGGGTTTCACCGTGCTAGCCAGGATGGTCTCAATCTCTTAACTTCAGGTGATCCGCCTGCCTTGGCCTCCCAAAGTGCTGGGATTACAGGTGCAAGCCACTGCGCCCGGCCTGTTTTGTTTGTTTGTTTGAGACAGAGTCTTGCTCTGTCGCCCAGGCTCCTGGAGTGCAATGGAAGGATGTTGGCTCACCACAACCTCCACCTCGCAGAGGGAGCTTTTATGCAGACAGAAGGGGAGGAGGAAATGTGATCATTGAGGCAGAGGTTGGAGTGATGGAACCACAAGAGAAGGAGGAATGCCAGAAGCTACCAGAAGCAGAAGGAAGCAAAGAATAGGGTCTTCCCTCGAGCCTCCAGAGACAGCTCGGTCCTGCTGACACTTTAATTCCAGCCAGTAATACTGATTTTGGATTTCAGGCCTCCATAACCTTGAGAAAATAAATTTCTGTTGTTTTGAGCACCCACGTTTGTGATTATGTGCTACAGCAGCCACGGGAAATTACAATGCCCAAATGATGCAGACACGCTAAGTCATCAACAGCCTAAAAACTCTGCAATACATCATTGGACTATATTGCTCTATATTCTTTTCACAGAGAAAGAAAAAGCAAGGACTCACTTCCACTCAGCCATATCTCAAAAGGAATTTGAATTGACCTTGGAAAACAGAATATTGTGATTTGTCAGACTTTGTGTATTCCATGTGCAGACTATTTTACAGCAGTTTTCTTCATACTGTCCATTTAGGTAGCCACGATGACAGGTTTGACTGGGTTAGGGTGTTAGAATTGACAGAATAAATGAGTGCTAATAAAATGACGACGTGTTCTGCTATCATATTGCTGAACCAGTGCAATGGTTTATAACAGCATGATGAAACCAAATAATTGGATACTGTGATGGATTTGAGGTATTATAATTTTGATGGTCTCAGGAATTAGGATAAATGTTTAACAGTAACAGCCACATTTCTTCTTGTCCACAGGCTCGGTGGGATGGCTTGACTGGGCATATCACCTTTAATAAAACCAATGGCTTGAGGAAGGATTTTGATCTGGACATTATTAGTCTCAAAGAGGAAGGAACTGAAAAGGTAACCTCCTTAATAATAAATAAATAAAATAACAAATGAGCATTGCTCAAGCATTTTTACTAAATTGCACAGACAAGTAAGTGAATGATGAAGTGATTCTCTCAGCATGTTATTTTACATCCAGTTTTTTTATCTCTTTTATCTGCGGATAGAAGTTGATGTGCTAGATTCTTAAATTTAATGTCTTAGTAATAGCAATGCTAACTAGTGTTTATATTGTGCTTCATTTATATAGCAAGTGTGTTTATATTATTACATATATAACCCTAGAGTTGGGTGTCATTAGGCCCATGTCTTAAAGCTTTTAACAAATTGAGTGTAGACTTGGAAAAGCAGAAGCTGTCAATGGTTTATTGATGGAATGGCATCCAAGGGTTACCCAGAAATCAATTTTAATTGCACATTTCATTCCATTTTGAGATTGGTGACAGGCAGAATAAAGTAGGATAGAAGAGATGTACTGGAGCAAATTAACTTTGCATTCTTAATTTCAGGACAAACATCAAAAAACTGTATTTTAATGTTGGGTTCTCATTTTAGGATTATTTTAGTTGTAATTCTGAATCTCTCCATGTTTAAAGTTCTACTTTAGTGATTATTTAGAGTAATACCAATGTAAACTATTTGGTTAAATAATAATGATAAAAGAATTTGGCTTCTCAGTATATTTTATTATGCAAATTTTAATATTCATGACTATACGTTGGAATTAACACTTAGATTCTGAAGATTTTACACTGAGAATCTTATAGAAAAACAATTGAAACCCCCCAAACAATCACCTCAACAGAAAACTCTATAATCTGACATTTTTTTTCCCACTATAGTGAATAAGACAGTGTGCTTAATATAACAGTGGCTTTGGGAACAATCGATTGCTTGCTTAATTAGATTAGTTGGGTTGATTTTTTGTAAATGAGGTAAGGTTTTCATTTCTGTTTTCTTGTTTTTGTTAACTAGGACACATTTTTTTTGCAGGTGCTAACTACCCCTCCCTCTCAAAAAAACATTAATGGGAACAAAGATCATTTAGGCCGAATGTATTAGAAGGTGACCCAGTGGTGTGAAATGTTTGAGGAAAATAATTAGTTTGCAGTTTTGAGGGTACACATTACACATGCAGGTTTCTCACTTCAAAAATGCCTCTCCCACCTTCCGGCTTCCTCTTCACTCTGATTTGCCCCTCTGTTGGTCTGACATGCTCTGATAGAGCACAAGACATCCAGCCAGCCTCCACAATGGTGTGTGTGGGATGCTGGCTGGAGGGAACAAAAGAAAAAAAATACTTGTTATCATCTAAAAGCCTATAATTGTTTAAAGAAAATGTCTGCTTCTTGAAGCACGAGTCTTTTCCCCACTCTGTTCTCCTCTTACGTATAGCACTGCAGGGGGAAGAAAAGCTGTTAAGGAAACATCTTTTTGGCTAGGTGAATGATGAAATAGATGGAGAGCTATTGTTATGCTTTCACAGCTACCTACACACTGTAATATTATGCACATTGCATTGGTGTTTTGCCATCAAAGGCAAAATCGAATTAGATGAAAACGTTTTGTGTTTGTTTCTTACCTCTTCACTGTTTGCAGTAACTTTTCTTTCTTCAGGTGTCTTAAGCTCAATTCCTGAGAAGGCTGATTGGGCCTTAAGGCAATGAGGGAAGCCAACAAGTCTCTCTCAGGAGCCGAGGGAGGAAATGCCCAATCTTTTTATGTCAGCCTCTCTTGGATTCAATAGGGAAAATTATTAGAAAAATCCCATTCTCACTTTCACTCAAATTTCTACTGCCTGGAAACCTATCATCAAAGAATAAGTCATCAAGGATACTTCTTCTTTTGGTTAGGAATTATATGTGCGTGTGTGTGTGTGTGTGTGTGTGTGTATTGATTGATTTGCTGGTTGATTGATTGATTGATTTTAGTTACCCATGCCTTAAAAGGGTCTTCTTAAGGAACACTGAAGACCCTTAACACTGCAGCATACCTGTATACATTGAAAAGCACTTTAAAGCATTTTCTGGTGTGCAAAAGGAAAAGTAAAAATTGAGTCTTACCACCAGGTAACTTCTGTGAGACACAAGTCTTGATTTATCTCTTTGCTGTTCCTATTGTCAGGCTTTATACTGAATTAAGATGCAAATTCCAAACAATGGGTGGGAACTGTAACACTCCAAGCACTCACACACCATGATTCCTTCTGGGTTTCACTCTCCATTTTAATTAAGTGCTATTTTTATTTTATTTTTCTCTCTGAAAACCAAGGCTGCTGGCGAAGTGTCTAAACACTTGTATAAAGTGTGGAAGAAGGTTTGTACTCTGACAACACCTGCAGGAAACCTGGGGGTGGGATGGGGAATGTCATTGGAAAAGCCTGCGCCCTTCCAATGTTACCAGACCTGTAGCTCTCCAATTGCAGTTTAGAGGGGACGTTCCGTGTAAAGAGAGAGGAGGAGTGATTGAATATGCTCTCTCTCAGCAACATCACCTGTGAATTGAAAACAGGTTTGCAATGGATTAAATAATGATGGATTAAATATTTGCCCTAAGATTATTTTTGTTTCTCCCAGGCAGGATCAGTCCCTGTTAGGATTGAAAGCAGGTAACTGTAACAGAAGGAGACACTGACCTACTTATATTCCTTCTCAAATCACTAAATATTTTCCCTAAGGGGGATAAAAACAACAATAGATTTGATCCATGAGACTAGTCAAATAGGCTACAGCGTCAGAGCGCTAGGACATCTCCTCCAATGTCACCACCACAAAATATGAACCATTTTCAGAAATTTCCTTTTCTCATGAGCTATCTTTTGTTTTGCACGATATCTTCATCAGAGCATACTGTCTTGCAATTTGTTTTAGAGCCACAGTTCTAAAGAGGATACAAACATTAGGGACCTTGGAAAGGAAATGAGATTAGTGAATTATAACACCCACTATTTTATAGTTTATTATACAGTGCCATGTTGCCAATAAATGTGCAGAGCTTTATATAAGCAAATATGAGACATTAAAAACATTCGAATCAGAGAAAGGTCCCCCTGATAAGCAAACATTTTCTTTCATCTCCTCTTTCTCTTTCTCTTCCTCCTCTCCTTCCTTCCCTCTCTGTCTCTGTCTCTCTAAAACTACTTGGTAAAAAAAGATCTATGGACTGATGAATAGATCTTAAATTGCTTCAGGTTGTTCAACTTGTCAGGTTCACTTTCATCTTTCAAATTATCAGCTATGTCACAGAAAGTGTACACAAGTTTCTCCCTGTAGCCAAAAACCTTGTCTCCCTCTTAGTAGCACTCAGTGATGAATTCAAAATTTTTTTCTTTTTAAGTTTTCAGAGCACAGGTTTAAAAGCCTTGTTTTAATCTTCAGTGAACAAGGCTACTAAGTGCGCGTAGAAGGTGATCTGGTTTCCTCACTACAATTTCACTGGTAAATAGATGAACCTAACTGGCACCCAGAAAAAGAAAAAAAAAAAAAAAACCTATTACACTAATCTATCTTGAGACTCTGGGCACTTTGAATTAATCTAACACAAATATCCTAGGGAATGGAATCCAAGCTTTGAAATTATATACGGGGGGGGGGGGGGGGATGCCCTCTATTTGTCACTAAGCTGCAAGAGCCACACACGCTCCCCAGGGATGTAACTTTCTGGTCTTGATCCTCCATGCCTTCATGCCTCTTCCTTCCTGGTAGCCCATCATGTTCCTATATTGTAAGTTGTATATACCATGGTGTGCTGTTTTGTGTTATGACTCCTCTTCAAAAATTCACGGTAACGTGAGTTCTAGCACAGGCGACACAGTCAGACCCAACAAACACATCACACTTTCTCCAGAAGTCTCCAACTTAAACAAAAATTCACCTTTATCATGTTTAAATTCCAAAAGCTTTCCTCAGTACTCTGACTTATTTTAGAATAGTATTATTCACCCGAAATTCTTTCCAAAAGAGGGAGGTAGCAATCTTTACAACATCCCTCACTAAAATATGTGTGATATAAGGCTCGTAATACAGGAAATACACAAACCATTATCTTTTCCCCAGATACCTGATTATTTCCCTCAGCCGTTTTAGATGTTGAGTTTACATGAATCACTGTCTAGGTTTAGAAGATAGATACTAGTCACTCTCTGAACGCCCTTTTTATTGCATCTCTTTTTTAAAAAAGTTTGCCTAATGTCATTTGGGTACTCATTTTCAGATGCTTTTCTCAGTTGTCCTAGATAACACATGGCTGCTCCCTTGTGCCAGCTTACAAAGTGAAGTAAATCAGGGCCAGATAATTTAGATATAGAGTGCTCCTCCCCACAAGTAACTGATCCAACCTCCATTACTTCTCACTCGTAAATGACTGCTATCTGCTTTCACTATGAAGTTTGAAAACTGAGGTTCCACCCCCTGGAGGCACTCCTCCTAGGTCGTAGAACAGGATCGAAATCTCAAATGTCCAGGCATCTTCTTAACTTCACCCCTCTCTCCAGCACACATGAATCATGAGATGTGGCTTCTTTAAAGGGAGACATCCATTTCCTGACAACATATTCATTTGCTTCAAGTAACAGATAAAGCCACTTGACTACTTGGGTTTAAAGACACAGTTGCACACATGTGCGTGTGCACACACACACACACACAATTCTGTTTTGCTGATTAAAAGTTTGGAAACAGAAGACTGAAGTCATTCAAATTGCATTTATATACTGTGCATCTCCCAGGAATAGCCTGGCCTTTACTATATTTTGATACTCTTCTGGTCTACATTTAAAGGATCTTCTGTAGGGCCCTCTGTAGAGATAATAAGGGGAAAAAATGGTCACTGTTTTCTCATTTTAAGGAGGAAAGTTTAAACTTGGGACTTAGTTGACCGGGTTGAGAGCAGCAATGATTCTTAGCTTCTGCACTTTTAGTGCAGATGGCAAAAAAAAGAAAAATCAGACATCAAGCTGTGGGGTGTGTATTTGTCTACAAGTTCAAGTTTTATTTTACAAGACAGTGATATTGCTAGGCCATTGAACACTGTCGTTTTCAAATATTATGGTAGTTCCTTCCAACACACACATACTTGACATTAATAGAAATAAGATTTAAAGAGAATGAATCCTATCACTTAATCAAGTGGCTAAAAACAGTTATTTTCTCCACCCTTCAATACTTACTTAATTAAAAATTAGATTCCCTTCTCCTCAGTGTCTAAGTGAAGGTTTAATTAGAAGTACAGTCAGGACCCAATTTACACACACTCTTCATGGAGCTAGGAATCAATTGTTCACAACCTAAAGCACAGCCTTGGATGAAAATCAATAGACAGGTATATTTAGCCTGAGTTACATTTCCTAGAAGCAAGGGTCCCTGCCTCAGAAGAAGGGATGGAGGTTGAGAAGGAAAAGAAGAAAATGCCGTCTACTTTTCCTGAGTCTAAAGCCAAATTAAGAAAGCTAAAGATTATTCAACCAATAGATGTATAATGTGCATTCTACATTATACATTCCAGGATCTCATCACACTAGATCCTGGAAATGTTGAATGTAAGCTCCACAAGGGAAGAAACTCTTGTATATTTTATTCATTGTTTAGTCCTTAGATGCCTAGAGCAGTGCCCAGCCCATAAGTAGATACTCAACAAATATATATAGGAAGAAAAATCTGATATTAAGAGTACAGCCTAGAACCCAACAAACACCTCTTTTCAGACAGGATCACAATATTTTCAAATGCAAAAAGTATCCCATTCCCCCATTTACCTACACCTGTCTCTTTATTTCTCCAATCAACTAACCCTCATTAAATACAGGAAATAAAACTGAAATTAAAATAGTTTACACGGATGTGTGAACGTGCAATAGTCCTTGAAACTTCCTCAAAGCATTGATGGCTCTAAAAGGGATACTTGTCAAGCTAGATGAATTTCCAGCTGCTAAATATAGGCAGTACATCAGAGTCAAGAAATAGAAAAGCAAAGGAGGATGGAACCTAACACTCCCATCTGTCTTCCCATTGGAGGAACATATTTAGGGACCAAGCATAGCTCCACACTGTCCATCTCAGAGCAGGTCCAAGTGTTCATGTTCCTAAACTTCCTCCACTTGTCATAGCTCTTTTACTTTGTCAGATTCTGAATTTTTTAAAAAATGAGTCCAAATTCCTTCATGACAGGGTAAGGTTGAAGAAATGACTGAGGCAGTCGTTTCAATGTCCTTTCTTGTTACTACATGTGCAGCTCTTAACAACACACACCAACTCTTCCACATACATCATCTGATTATTTGATCTTCTCATTATTCCTGTGAAATACTTTATAGGTAAAGAATCGACTGAAGCTCAGAAAGATTAGAATCTCATTCAAGGACACACAGCAACAAGGTCTTCCTGGCTCTAAAACATACTTGCAGGCTACCACGTGAGGCTGGCAGTAAATGCCTAGAGAAAGATTGGGAAAAATAGCTCAAAATCCCAAAGGCTCTTCTTCTGGGTTCCCACAGAGGCTGAATGAATCCATATACTTCTACACGGCCTCACAACCCAGGAGTGACTTGGCCACTGGAGAAAATTGCGGATCATTACTTTTAAAAAAGAGTAATGGTCTTTACTGAATGCCAGTTGCCGTGGTGGGTTTTGTGACAGTAAAATCAGTGGGCAGTAAAAGTGAGCACCCTCACTGAAGTAGTTCATGACCAAGTGGACAGACAAGAGAGGTAAACGATAAATAATAACAGAAGATGCTAGCTGCTGTGACAGAGAGATGAACAGAGTCTTGCTAGGGCTCACAAGAGGCACTCTTTGCCTAGCTTTGCCTCCTCAAAGAAGATAGGCCCTGAACTTAGTCTACTTCTCATGCACATGACATGTTTTCTTCCGTTTTTCTTTCCCTTTTTAAAGAAAAAATTACTTTGGTTTTTTCAGTGTCTTGCTCTGTCACCCAGGCTGAAGTGCAGTGGTGCAATCATGGCTCACTGCAGTCCTGACTTCCTGGACCCAAGCCATCCTCCCATCTCAGCCTCCTGAGTAGCTGAGACTGCAGGCATGCGCCATCATGTCTGGCTTTTTTTTTTTTTTTTTTTTTAATTTTTTGTATAGATCAGGTCTCACTCTGTTGCCCAGGCTGGTCTTGAACACCTGGTCTCCCACCTTGGCCTTCCAAAGCACTGGGATTATAGGCATGAGCCTCGACACCCCACTATCTTTCCCTTTTAGATGCCTGGTCTCTCCGCCATTCACCCTGCTGCTTCACCCCATTGTTCATAAATTTTAAATAAACTAGCGATACTACTTTGGCAGCCTAAGGTTTATATAAGTAGAATGTAAGCTCCACAAGGGAAGAAACTCTTGTATATTTTATTCATTGTTTAGTCCTTAGATGCCTAGAGCAGTGCCCGGCCCATAAGTAGATACTCAACAAATATATATAGGAAGAAAAATCTGATATTCATTTAAGAATTTTTAAATATTTTTAAATTTAATAAAGAACAATGAGCTTACTAAATTAAAAAGAAAAAGACCCCCACCTACCCTGTCCCCAGTAGCACAGATATATCCTATTTTGTCTACACATTCATTCCTCCGTTGTTTCATTTCCCCACGTTTAGTAGCTTCCACTGTGATGCCCTGGTGTCCCAAACTGTGAGTTTTTGTGCCCATTCCTGGTAGAGAAGGGTCCTCTCTTTGGTGTAAATGCCACACTGACAGCCAGCAGCCTCTGATGTACTGTGTTCTGTGTAGATTGGGATTTGGAATTCCAACAGTGGGCTTAACATGACGGACAGCAACAAAGACAAGTCCAGCAATATTACTGATTCACTGGCCAATCGAACACTCATTGTCACCACCATTCTGGTAAGTTGAATTCATGGAATTGAGGGTGTCTTATCCAGACTCCTGCCTTAGGCTTTGAAGTATTCCTCAACTGTCTTTTTCATGCCAACACTTCTATCTGCAAATGTCTATTTTTAACTGGAACACTAAAAGCCTGTGTTTGTATGTACTTATAATAAGATTGAATTACAAGCTTCCAACATTGTTCTGAAGATCTCCCACCTCCAATCCATTGTCAGTCCTACTCAGCCCCGCTGTCCGTCCCCTCCCAATTGGTCTCCCTTGCTCTCTGGCTGTTGGTTAGTTTCAACCATGTGGAGACCCTAGCAAGAGACTAGGGAAGTGGGGGAAGAGAGGTAACAGAAGCTCTTCTCCTGTTCCCTCCCAACTGCTATTAGTTTTTTCAGAACCTCTGACTTTCTACAACCGTAGCTTCTGCCCGTCAGTAGCACTGTTTCTCGGGTCCAGCTGCACTGAGCTTCAGGAGTATTCTTTCCTCCCTCCTGCCTCAGTCCTGGGTGGTGCAGGTTTCCTGAAGAGGCTGTTGCCTGTGTGTCTATGACTTGCTGCCAAATCAGACCCCTACTTCCCTTTGTTCTGCTCACACTTCTATACACAGCTCCTTTACTAACTGTTCTTGAAAAGTCCTGCCTCCTATTAGAGCCCTGGTCATGCCCCATCCAGCCACTGTACAGCTACCAGTTGCTTATTTTCTGCTTTTTCCTTTCTCCACGGAGTTGGGCATGAGTAGTCCTCCCTGAAATCCTTACTTGCAGATACCCTGCCGTACACCAGTCCATAATGTCAAATCAATTTATTGTTGATATTATGAACTTGTGAGAGTTGTTCATCCAAAGTAAAAACTGGTTTGCTCTTCTGATTACTACTTTCTCTATGACTGTCTCATGAAAACACAGGGTTTTCTATTGTGTTTGAATGATCCCACTATCAGTTTGAGGATAAACCTAAACATAAAGAATATGTCAGTACTACAGCTACTATTATAATTTTATAAAACAAAATGAGCATTCATTCAGTCAAATGAGAATTAACAAGTAATAGATGCACGGTAGTAGGGAAATGTCCATTATTTATAGGAGAGGGGACTGATGATGTACGTGTATAAGCAGAGAATGACCAGATATGAGATTTGAGGTGATTTCAAAAAAGAAGACGGGAAAGATGATAAAACAAGACATAGAAATGGCCTTTGGAATAGGCTACCCTGAAGGAAATCAATCAAAATATATAAATCATAAGTGAATAGTGAAATTGAGGTGAAATTTAGATGAAGAAATGAGAATAGTCATAGATAGGAGATGCAAAGAATGAAAGGAAATACTTGGTGATATAGATTTCTCTGTCATGAGGTTCTTAGATAAAAGCCAGGACCAAGTTTGGTGGCACACACCTGTAATCCCAGCACTTTATGAGGCCGAGGCGGGACGAGGTCAGAAGATCGAGACCATCCTGGGCTAACATGGTGAAACCCTGTCTCTACTGAAAAAATACAGAAAATTAGCCAGGTGTGGTGGCGGGTGCCTATAGTACCAGCTACTCAGGAGGCTGAGAAAGGAGCATGGTGTGAACCTGGGAGGCGGAGCTTGCAGTGAGCTGAGATCTCCCCACTGTACTCCAGCCTGGGTGATAGAGCGAGATTCCGTCAAAAAAAAAAAAAAAAAAAGCCAGAAAGGTGAGGGGTCATACAAAAAAAGCTTGGGTATTGGCACAGCGGGTGGCCAGGCATCTGGGCCCCCATTGCCCTCTGTGCCTTCCTTCTTCTCAGACCCAACGTTTAAATGTGACTGTGTATCCATCACACCATTCCCGCACAGCCGCACCCTCCACAGAGGAAGGAAAAGCTCCCATCGAAAGAGGGAGAAGGAAAAGAAACTATAATATAGGAAGTGTTCTGTATTTATAGAGGACGTAAGCAGACAGATGAGTGAATGACTTCAGTACTCTCAGCTCTTCAAAATCATTACCAAATATTTCACATCTTCGAGCTGCTGATGGGATAAATTCTTCCTTTCATTATAACAGGGTTTTCCTATTTGGTCTGTTTCATTTAGGAAGAACCCTATGTTATGTACAGGAAATCTGATAAGCCTCTATATGGAAATGACAGATTTGAAGGTTATTGCCTGGACCTGTTGAAAGAATTGTCAAACATCCTGGGTTTCATTTATGATGTTAAACTAGTTCCGGATGGCAAATACGGGGCCCAGAATGACAAAGGGGAGTGGAACGGGATGGTTAAGGAACTCATAGATCATGTAAGTAACAGTATTTCTAACATATCTGAAAATATGCATAAGAGAAAGTAAGAAAGGAAAAAACGATGACAGAAGAAATGTTTCCTTTTCTTGAATCATAACAATTTTTTTAAGCAAAGAAAACAACCTAGAAATAAGAGTTTGCTTACTCAGAAGGGAAAGTAAAGATAAAAATTAATGATAAAAATATATGGTGCGTTAGTTTGTTTTTACACTGCCATAAAGAACTGCCTGAGACTGGGTAATTTGTAAAGGAAAGAGATTTAATTGACACAGTTCCTCATGGCTGGCAAGGCCTCAGGAAACTTACAATCATGGCAGAAAACACCTCATCACAGGGTAGCAGGTGAGAGAATGAGTGAAAGCAGGGGAGATGCTAGACACTTATAAAACCATCAGCTCTCATGAGACTCACTCATAATCACCAGATCCCATTACCCCATGATCAAATTACTTCCACCTGGTCCCACCCTTGACACATCGGGATTATTACAATTCAAGGTGAGATTTGGGTGGGGACACAGAGCCAAATAGTATCATGTGGGTCCTTCTTTCATACTGAACATAAACTTGAGTGATTCTTAAACTAAGAATTTTACACTTTGGGAGGCCGAGACGGGCAGATCACAAGGTCAGGAGATCGAGACCATCCTGGTTAACATGGTGAAACCCCGTCTCTACTAAAAATACAAAAAAATTAGCCAGTCGCGGTGGCGGACATCACAAGGTCAGGAGATCGAGACCATCCTGGTTAACACAGTGAAACCCCGTCTCCACTAAAAATACAAAAAAATTAGCCGGTCGCGGTGGCGGGCGCCTGTAGTCCCAGCTACTCGGGAGGCTGAGGCAGGAGAATGGCGTGAACCCGGGAGGCAGAGCTTGCAGTGAGCCGAGATCGCGCCACTGCACTCCAGCCTGGGCGACAGAGCGAGACTCCATCTCAAAAAAAAGAAAAAAAAAGAATTTCAAAGTTTTCAGCTCAGAGCAAAATCTCATCATGTCAATTAATAGTACAACCAAGTTGCTCATTCCTTCTTTTTCTCACTTGTCCTTTTTAAAGACATCCTCCTGCATTTTTGTCTTCGTTTAGTTCCAGAATGATTTATATATGTTTGTGTAGGTATGTGTGTATTTTATGCTTTCTGGTTTCTCTTTGCTGATACTGTTTCATAAACGTAATTGTGTAAATAGACTGTTTTTGTATTAGTACCAATCATCACAGGAGTTTCACGAGTGAGAAAAATTTAGAGTTGGGAATAAGAATCAGGAGTACCCAGGAAAAGTTCAGACATTTGCAAAGAAACTAGACTAAGCTGACAATTTTGGACTTGCTTTTGCAGAGGGCTGACCTGGCAGTGGCTCCTCTTACCATCACCTACGTGCGGGAGAAAGTCATTGACTTCTCCAAACCCTTCATGACCCTAGGCATCAGCATTCTCTACCGGAAGCCCAATGGTACCAATCCAGGCGTTTTCTCCTTCCTCAACCCCCTGTCTCCAGATATTTGGATGTATGTGCTCTTAGCCTGCTTGGGAGTCAGTTGTGTACTCTTTGTGATTGCAAGGTAAGTTTGAGAACCACTGAATTCACAAGAGGTGTAGGTCAGTCTCAGATTTCTGTATGTCCCAGAGGCAGACAAAAATGAAGAAATTTAAAGTGTACTTTTAGTTTTGCCTAGTGTTCTATTCTTGGAAGGTTTCCATATAAAAGCCATTCTGTAAATGAATGTTTTCTAATTATTTATAAAGTTACTTTTAAAAGAGAGGAAGATAATTTTTAATATTAGTTTATCTTTATCCCTATTTCAAGCAACATAAAATGGTTATTTAGCCATTTTCCTTGATTTATAACAAAAGCAATGGCTCAAATGATGTGTAAAATGTTTCCATAGGAATTGTAAAATCGTCTCCAGATATTTGACCCCTAGAATACTTGGATAAGCAAAACATAAAAAAGTTAGCAAAGAATTATCATAGCAAATAAAAAACACTGGAGTAAAAAGATTGTGAAATCCTTAGGAATGAAGAAAAATACTTTAAAACTTCTATTAAATTTATTTTTAAAGGCATTAGAAAGTTAAAGAGCATTCTAGAAATAATACTGAAAGGAAAGGTTGCTTACATACAGAGCCTGGAGGCGTGAAACCTTTGTGCTACCATTAAGATGATTCAGTTCAGGTTTTACTTTTCGAGATTTCACTCTGTATTTAACCATTTTGCTCTACACAGTTCCTTAAAGGATTTTTATACCTTTCAGTAGATCATATTTTCTGACTACCTTTGATGCTAAATTTGAAACAGCTATTTTGTCTTTCTGTTGGCTTAAACATTTGCTATCCCTAGATAAACCATGTAAAAAATAATTGCTTTTGTATGTCCCTACTTGTTTTCAATCTTTTTCACCTTTCAACAAAACTCAGTGCACTTTTTCCCTAATCAATTTTTGTTTTCCCTCCAGGAATTTCTAAGAGAAATATTTCTTCCTGCTAGCTCTTTGTCATTGTCCACTGTCTGGTTTTGATTAATGTCAGGTAACTCTTTCCCTGGTGTAATTATAAAGAAAGCTTGGGAAAATAACCCAAGCTGGGAAGGTTTTAAAGATCCACAAGGCAGACACACTCAAACTGAATCGATGTGGGCTCTCACATGTGGGTATTTATACATTCAGTATGAAATGAATGTTTTGAAGTTCTCTATGCCTTATAAAGTGTACCATTATTAAAGCTCAGATTTTATACTTTTACTGACCAAAGCTCTCTTTCAGTATGCCTTACTTCAGAAAATAAAATATTGACAGTATGTATAGTGATAGTATCCTTTTGTATTTTTAATACTCTAAATCAGTGGTTCTCAACTAGGACGGATTTTGGTCCCCAGGGAACATTTGGAAATGTCTACAAACATATTTTTAGTTGTCATGGCTGGGAGTAGGGAGTGCCACTGGTATCAAGCTGATGGAGTCCAGGGATGCTACCAAACACCTTACAGTGTACAGGACAGACACCCCCCAAAAGAACTATTCACTCCAAACTGTCAATAGCACCAAGGTTGAGAAACCACGCTCGAAACAAAGAAAATATTGCTTTGCGTATAAAATTTTCAAAAAATAAATTGTTTACCTTTGGAGGTGTATTTTTCATTACTGACTCCTCAGTGAAGTTAATACTGCCTTGGAATGGCCATTTAATAAATGACTATCCTAAGGTGAAGCACCTTCTAATAAGTAATCTTGTGTTTACTTGTTGTTGCATACCTCTGTCCGGAGGCCCATACCTGTGGGGTGATACTAGGAATGGTAGAGCAATTCATGCAGCCCAGGGCAACAGTAGCTTCCATATTTTGCAGGGCAAAAGTGAGTTTCCATATTTCACAGTCTGAGGCTCTGTCTAGGCAGTGATGTTAATGAGTAGAACAGGCAAGGCAATGTTGATGAGCAAATACATCGTTTGTTACATGACTTGACCAAAGCCAGTGGGAGAAGAAATGCCAGCAGCATCCGAAAGTTCTCACAAAGCACATAGGCTGAAAGTACCCATTTACACTTGACTCCAGCTGTGCACTTAAATTTCCTTATTTAAGTCATCAGAGTATGTCAGAATGGCATACCATTCAGTAGTTTTTCCCTCCTTATTTTGTCTATTCTTCCACAGCTCTTGGTGACCCGGACCTCCATATTTTCGGACCTCACTCATTTGATTTCTATTAAGTTAACAGCATCCCCATTACCACCATCAATGCAATCCATTTGGTATTTCTACTCACCAAGAGTATCATTTATAAGCCAGTCCTTCCTTATTTAGCTTATTCTTCTTATCTCCTCTTCCGCTGCCTTCTTGCCCTGGTCTTGGTTCAGAAGTGGAGGTGTTATGCATCCAATGCAAACTTGGAAACAGTGTGGTGATGAAATATAGAAAAGAACTCCCTCCAGGGCACAAGTGTACTGTCATGAAGACTCTACTTCCAACTACATTTGCCTTCTCTACACCTTAGAATCCTCCCCTAATTCTGCTTCATAAAGCCACAAATATATATATTTAGAGTTGATTCCCAAAAACAAAATTCTGGTTGAGCAGATGTACCAATTCACCTTTACTTCCTACCACCATAGTTTGAGACCATGAATTCCGTCACTCTGTACCCTCAGTTATCACCTTAGTGGTTTGCATTCCAAGTTAGGGAAGTGGAAATGAAATACAGTAAATCTCATGATTATCTATAGCTCTAGAGAGACTTTGGAATTTACGTTATGAATTGTATTCTCTTACGTACTTTCAAAGGGGAAAAATAAAGCCTCATCACTGCATTTAAGCAAATGCCCTCACTAGAAAGATGCCTAAAAATCATTTGTTGAACTGAATTAAATGTATAAAGATGTAGACATCGGTAGGATAAACTAAGGAAAACAATATTTAATTACTATGACATTTAATAAGTGTGTACCTCGGGTTTTGGTTTTGTGGTTGGCAATGTTTCCACTTTTTGAAAAATATTTAACACTAAAAAATTATTCCATCATAAACAATTTAAATAGATCAAATATCCAGATAGAATGTCTGCTTACATTTTATAATTTATGCATGTCTTCTTAAAAATGGACATTTTTAAAGCTGACATTTGGCAAAAAAAAAATCTAGAAAACCCTTGAAAGTAAATTCTATGGTTATAATACAAAACCAACCATTATATTACAAATTCAATAGAGCATTCTCCCTTGAAAGATGAATGGATTTTTCTCTCCTCAATGCAGCCTACTGTGCATTCTCAGCCATAAAAATTAGTCCCTTAATTAGAAAACTTCAGTGTGAGCTTGTTTTATATCTTCCATTCAAGTGTAAGCCGGGCAGAAACAAACATAAACCTAAAGTGAACTTTCACATTTCAACATAAGGCTACTCTTCTATATGAAAGTTTTGTTTTAAGCATGTTTTAAGCACTTGTTTAAGCACGTTTGCTCCCTTCTCTATCATGTTAGTAAAGATCAGTATTGCTTTCTTGAGAGTCATTTGGGGATAGCTGTTTCGGATTATCTTTGGTGTAGGTCATATACTAATCTTTTCACCAGACTTCCTAATGCTGACACTGCTGTCACACTGGCTATCTTTACGCAGGTGTTAGAAATTCCAAGCTGAAATGTCTACATCCAGGCAACAGGTAGGTCTATTGCCTTATAGAAAGCCAGTGTCTTACAGCACAGCATCATGTCACTGTTTAATATTCACCAGACCACATGCTCCACAAGTCACTCAGAATTCCAGAGAGAAAGACCTAAAATATCTCTGCAGAGCAGGCAGAATCATATTGCTGTTTAGACAGCTTTTCTTTTTGCCACTCAAAAATTAGATTAATTGCTCTCTTATAAGTGCAAAGTATGAAACAAGACAAAGTTAAAAGCAGCATTCCAAAGAGGGAAGGGATGAGCTCATCGATGGGAGCATATCTGGGAGAGAAATGTCAGAATACTGAGGGGTTGGTGGTTGCCAAGTCTTATGGTCTATTTGAAAAAATAAAACCCCTTCTCTTGAATACATTAGGCTCTTAATTTATTTCAATTAATATTTTTAAATTATTGTACAAGTGACAATGATAGTGTTTAAGTAACGGGATCTTTACTCTGCATGCTGTTTCAATTAATAGGTTCATTAATATTGGTATTCATTTCTTCAGCTCAGCAAACTACTATGGCTATAAGAGTGTGCAAATTCAAAACTTAATTATATTGTTGAAACATTAATTAAAATGTATTGGCACGGCATTGTCAATTAAAGCTATATTCATCAGGTTCATAGGAACCTGCATGGTGTACCCTGCAGCTGTGGAGAAGCTGCAGTAATGAGTCAGATTCCATTATGCTGGGATAAACTACGAGACTGTTATCCCAGTCCCCCTAAGACTCAGTGAGGAGGCACTGAACACTTTCCAGAAGGTGTCTGGAGGTCTAGAAAATGGCTTTTCATGAAGAGGAATTGTCTGCTCAGTTCCTTGTGCTGGATTCACAGCATGCCCTGCTTTTCATATAGATAATGTATTCACCTTAAGCCCAGTTCTCTCCAGTGTGTCAGCAACCTGCCATTGTTTACTGCTGAAACTTTATGGCTGGAGAATGATGTTTTAACATTACTCTAACACTCCTGCTTGCGTTGAAAAGACCCAATGACAAATAGCAAATCTTCCAGTGCTAAAAATTACTGCATTTTAAATTATTTCCAGATCACTTCGTTGAGCTTCTGCTAATGTCTTTTTGGAAAAATAAGTACCACTTGGCAAGATAGCCCTCAAAAGTAACCACAGGGCAGAGACCTCCTTTGGGTTACATAGGCCAGACAGATGCTTAAAAAATAGAGTAAGAACCAAAAATGTATTTGGTTCCACAGATTTTTATTTTAAGTACACCCTCAGAGATATCTGGATTTCCTCCTCTTCACAAATAAGGAAATTGAGGCCAGAGAGGTTGAGTGAATTGTTCAAAGTTGACTTCCCACACTACTAGTTGTTTTTCCAGAAACGTTTACTGCCTGTAGCACACCACCATGGAGGTAGAGCTATAATAATGCTATAGAAAACATACCACTTACCGAACCAGGGTTGGTGATTAAGTGACCACAGGCCATAGTTCTGAGAACAAATTTAAAACAAATCAAAAGGAAATTATGAATCTGAAACTCTCCAGGGAGGCGTGCTATGTAGTTAATGCTACTATATACCATTAGGCCTGGACCAGGATAATTCCAAATGTAAGCCTTGTCTCTTCATTTAGGATTGTGATTTTTTTCCCCATGGACTATTCAAAAAGCATCAAATATACTCCAAATTCAACTCTATATTTGGTTTACTAATTTATTCAGTTTGCAACCCCTTTGATGCATTACAAAATCGCTAGACCGCCACTAAGATTCCTTCTAACCATCTGTCCATACAAACCCCTTGAAGGCAAGTCACCCTCTTTTTTGTGTCTCCCACAGGACCTAGCAACACAGTACCTTGACATTGTAGTTGCTATGCAACAAGTGTGTGTCACGTTCATCACTACTTGGTGGGGTAAATACTTGGGATGAGTGAACCTTTCTTTACAGTTCATCTAGTTGTTCAGTAATATGGAAATGAATGAAAACTCGGAAGAATTCAGTAGACCTAGAGCTGAGGAGTACAATTCCAGCTGACCAATTTGCCTAGAAATAAGAAGTCTGGTAAATATTAACGTCTCAAGGCTCTTTGCACTTTGCCCACCAAAGCTGTAAGTTTATGACTATGGCCTTTACTCCTTTGGTTTGAAGCTTTCGTCATCATTGTTGGGTTTTCTGCATTGCTCCGGAGGTTTTGGTTTTGCTGGTGTCCTGTGTGTTTCTCTGATATTTACAGACTGTTTCTGTTAACTACCACAGGTTTACACCCTACGAGTGGTATAACCCCCACCCATGCAACCCTGACTCAGACGTGGTGGAAAACAATTTTACTTTACTAAATAGTTTCTGGTTTGGAGTTGGAGCTCTCATGCAGCAAGGTACACCGGTTGCCTATCTTTGTCACACGCATCCCACAGTGTGCTGACAGGCTTTCATGCTGGTAAACTCCACCATGAAGCTAGAGGGTAGGATGAAACACCATCTCAGGAACTTAAGAAAATAGCAACAGACTTTCTAGCTGGTTCTGAAGATGAAGCAAAATGGAACTCCCTTGCTATATATCTAAAATAACACTTCTATCAAGCAATAAATACAAATTTTCCTGTGGGCAGCAAAAGATAAGGTACCTTAGAAATTGTTTATAAATTTGCATAGATGGAGATGACGGTCTTTTCCTTCTCAGCCGTAACTCCATGAGTCAGAGGTTTAAAGGGGCAGAATTTAAATCCTTTGCAGATTAAATCCACTGAGATTCTTCCAATTGCTGACCTTACCTAGGACTTCCACCTAATTGCTACTCTGGCAAACCCTACTGAGATTGATTTCAGCTTCCCAGTAACTTTTCACAATCTCCCTCAATTGGTAACCATAGCAACAATAAACTGTAGGAGTTGGGGAAATAAAATTTGACCATGGAAATGTAATCTATTTTATACATTTCCTATGAATTGGGGGATTCTGCTTTTGTAGTGGGGGAAGGGGAAGTCGCTTTAACCTTTGGAAGAACTCCATTTCTTTTGTGATTTTTTTTCAGCTTCAGTGCCAGGCATATGGTATAGAAAATTCTTCCAGGATTAAATGCACTAATATAAGAATATCATAAGTCACAGAAGCTGTTGTGTTTGGAATATCTGCTCATTTGACAATAAGCCGCAAAATACATTGGCAAAGGAAAATTCCACTGGGATATACATTAAACATGTTTGCTACTTGGGGATGAACCCTAAGGTTTCTCATTAGGGAATTGCTATAACACTTGAAATAGTTATCTTTTGGATCTTCAAATTAGAGAGAGAGACTATAGAAATACCAAATTCTAATACTGAAATAGTAAATAGTTGAAGAAAGTGGGAAAATTCTAGTTACACAATTAAGTGTGGTTTGTGTGGGCACTGCTAAATAGGTATAGATACCATCTGATTTACTAGAAATCATTTGCATAAACTTAGAGCATAGCACAGAGGTATACATCCTGCAGGAAACCCCATATACTGCTTTACCCATGCATTTAATTTTTAGGATATTTATTTTGTGAGCAATTACTTTAAGAGTGAAGGAGACCCCTGCTCCTTCTGATAGCTTGTCTTCTCCAACATTAGAATATATATATATATATATATACTTTTAGGTTTCACAGAGCATGCAGCAGGCCTGTGCAGGTATATGGCTGTGACTGCCTTCTGTCATATGAGTTCACCCACCCCCGGAATTTACCTTTCATCTTTTACCTGTTTGGAGTTTACCATCATCCACAGCACACTGTGGGATGCAGTGTCTGTTAGTTACCACTACCTTGGGTACATGACAGTCAGCCCCAACCAGACTCTGCTTGTCTTTCAAGAAGTTTACAAACATCTGTCAGGTGCAACAAATCTTTCCAGGTACAAACTTGAGGCACTTGTGACTGTTAGTGCATCTGTCTCTAGCATGCATGTGGTGTTGAACCAGGTAGTTATCCTCTGTTGCTCTCTTGTTAGCAGAAGCTTGTCACTGTACTCGATTGGAAACCATTTTGTTGAATTTTTTTTTAAATGTGATGATCAGACTTTCTCTTTTCTACAGAGCGTGAGCAAAGTCTGGATCAGGATTGGCTGTCATGTCTGCCGTAAAAGGCACTAAAGAGACTTCAGCAAGTACTGTCTCTCATCCTGAATATTTTCTAGTAATGTTTTACTCAACTTTTAGTGTTTGTGTAATTTCATCCTCTAGAGTACTAAACTTACACAAATCCTCTCTACTTGAAAGAAGCGGTTTCTAAGCATTTCTAATTAACATGGAGAATTATAAAATTCACAGAATTAGACAAAAATAGAAAACACCAAGAAACATTGAGAAATCTAATGGATGCCATCTAACAAGGGTTTAAAATGTAATCTCAATACATTTCTATTAATATTTTTACTCAGTTTCTAAGGGAACTTTATCCAAAAGTTTAAATATGCATTCTACAATGTGAAAGATGTGAATTAGAATTATTACATGTCAACAGCCCGTTGTTCACCTGTCCAGTCTTAATGCCATATAATACATAATTATACAAATATACAAATAAGTGAAATCCTTATCTTTTCATAAATGCAACCAAATAACAAAAGAATAAATTTACAGCAGAAAATCTGCACCTATAAGCTAAGAAAAATATATCTATTAACTGTTATTTATTTCCTATGGCTATTTTATGAAATAAATGGTATTTTAATAACCAACTAAAGATCTAAAATAATATCACATTGCCACAAGACTGCTAGATCAATTAAGTACAAAGATATGAAACAACCTTGGGCATTAAACACACACACACACCCACAGGCATATAAATCCCATTAAACCACAATATTAAAACAACAGCAGCAAACCATTCCACTAAATCCTTGGAGGCAATTTAATGGAAAACTATTATAAGTCTGTGTAATATTACCCACTCAAATTCAAACAAATGACAGAAGGAAACACAAATCGCTGTCAAACTATTTCCCTCATTAAAAGGGAATAAAACACAAAGATATGTAACAGCATTAGGAGAATATATCTGTTAATTTAAAGCCCAGAAACTCTGCCAACCTTGATCTGCTTATCACTGTCCTTGAGCTAGCTTTGATTTCCTGAGCAGTATGTGCATCTGTTTATAGACTAAACCAGAGCACAAATTCATTTATTGGTAGATTGGTGAACTCCAATTTTCCTTTCCATCTTCAGCCATTATTAACTACAAAGCTTCAAAACACCCAATCAGTATAGTAAAACGATCCTATAGTCCAGACATCTGGCCTACTGTACTTCACTCTTTCGGATTTTTAATTTAGGGTGTGTTTCTTTCACTTTTTCTCTAGTCACATAAACTCTGTCATGCCTTCAGGTTCGTGGAGGATATGCTATGTACAGAATCAATGGTAAATTTCAGGCAGATAGACAAGCCAAAATCCACTTGTGAATCAGTACAACTGGAGTGAACTCTAATTGTACTTCTCTTTTATTCTAATTCTGCTGCTGAATGTATAGACATCCACAGCTCAGCCTGAGCAAAATTGAGCTAGACTGTTTTCAAGATGTTTGTCTTTTATGTCAGTAAACTTAGCTCATAAACCCTTTCTTTTAGAGAGGAAGTTTTCCTTGGTAAACACATTAAGTGCCTCTTATCATTTAAACATAACTTAAAATCATCTGAATGACATCTAAAATGTATATTCTTCAGGAAAGTCTTCTTTCACCTAAGAAACAGCCTGTCTTTGAAGTGTAGTTAAGAAACAGCATTTTATTGAAGGACAAAATTATGTGTTGCAGAGAAAGTGTTTTTTTAGCCAAATAAGAATCTACAGTAGAAAAAAGAATTGTAGCTTTTAGGGCAACAAAAGACAATAAAAACTAATTCATCCACTGTCAAGTATGGCTGCATCTTATTTTATTTGTAAAATCCCAATGTTTTATTAAAGTACATGTGATAAATGGCACGTTAATATTTTGCAAGTTGCTCTCATTCTTTAATCTTAAATAAAAATGTTAGCATTTCGAAGATTTTCATAGTTATACAAAGACATAGAATATTTTACTTCACACTATAAGATGCATTTAGACAGTAATAAAAGGCAAAAAGTCTTGGGGCTGACTTTTCAATTCTAAGAAACTAAACTAAATTTTAGACATAGAATATCTCCAGGTTAAAACTGTTTTAATACCATCAGCTACTGATAAATTATAGTTAAAGCAGCAGTAGTGATTAATGATTTGAAAAAAATGCTTTAGATTTTGATGCATTTTCTATAAAATGTATTTATTTCATCTACATACAAGATGGTAAGTCTTTGATGGGTTGATCTCCCTAGAATAGTGTCGAACTGTACATCTTCCCTTTCCTTCTGACTGTGTTTAACACCCTTACTCTGATGATACCATCACAGGATCAGAGCTGATGCCCAAAGCTCTATCGACCAGAATAGTTGGAGGGATATGGTGGTTTTTCACCCTAATCATCATTTCATCCTACACTGCCAATCTGGCTGCCTTCTTGACAGTAGAGAGAATGGAATCCCCCATAGATTCAGCAGATGATCTGGCAAAGCAAACCAAGATAGAATATGGGGCGGTCAGAGATGGATCAACAATGACCTTCTTCAAGGTAAGAAGCTGACAAAGTGTTCTCAGTGATTATCTGATACTTGGGGTAGAGGATAAAAGAGTCTGTCCAAAAAAAAGAAAAAAATGTTGGGCAATTTTTTTAATGAAATAAGATTTATAATTACAAAATCCCATTATAAGGAATTCCTGGAGCCTCAGTCAGCATAAAGCAATTTCTCTGGTCCCCAACGAGATGTCATTCACTCCACCCCAATTTAGTGTACTCAGATGCATAGATCAATATCTTCAATATCCTCTCTTGCCTTTACACCAGAAAAAAAAAATTCCAAATACAACCTAACCACTCATTAATTAATCACTCATTTATAGAACCCACAAAATAAAGGTTCCTTAATCCAGAATTCTGGTAGCGAGAATACTTGAATATCATTATTTTGTTCTTTCTGTACTGTACTTGATGAGGTAGAAGCAGATGACAAGAAAATTTGTTGATACTGGAACTTAGAGAATTAAGAACGAAAAAATCCCAGGAGACTCTAGTCTAATACTGAGTCCGCATTGATGAAGGACAGTGTTCCCAGCCATGCCTGAAGCTTTTCAAAAAGACTTCGGAGGCAGCACAGGAGAATTAAGTTGGATGAGTTTAGTTTTAGTGTCAAGGGCATTTCATTGTTGAGGTCTTTTTAATTACTTTCCCATAGTAATGAAACTGATTTCTGCCTTGCTTTTGGAGGAAGCCTTCGTACTTTTATTATCAAATCTCAAATACTCTAATTCCAGTGAAAAATAGATTTTAATAGATCCAATAGGTGCAGAGATCATGAAGTTCAGCTCTTCACTTCACTTATGAAAAGAACAAAACCTTCAGAAGCTAAATTACCTGCTCCAAGTCACATAGCTAATCTATAACAGAAAAGGGGCTAAAGCTTATTTTTTGGGGGAAAAAAAGTATTAATGGTGGTACGTGTGCATGTGAATAAAAGGAAAACAACAGTTGTAACCAAAACAATCTCTAAAAACATCCTTGTCAAAGATTCATATTCAGATTACCAAAAATGGAGTTGTCACCTCAGCATTGAGTGGACTATGTGGGTTTTTTTGTTTGGTTGGGTTTTCTTTTTTTTTCTGTTTGGGGGGGGTTGTTTTTTTGTTTTGTTTTGTTTTTGTTTTTGAGATGGAGTCTCGCTCCTGTTGCCCAGGCTGGAGTCCAGTGGCGCAATCTCAGCTCACTGCAACCTCCGCCTCCCGAGTTCAAATGATTCTCCTGCCTCAGCCTCCCAAGTAGCTGGGACGACAGGTGTCCGCCACCATACCCGCTTAATTTTTATATTTTTAGTAGAGACGGGGTTTCACCATATTGGCCAGGCTGGTCTCAAACTCCTGACCTTGTGATCCTCCCGCCTCAGCTTCCCAAAGTGCTGGAATTACAAGCATGAGCCACTGCGCTCGGCCGAGGGTATTTTTTAAAATAATTTTTCCTTTCTATTATTTCCACTAGTTCAAAATGAACTCTTTTTCTTCTTTCATTCTTATTTCCTTTTTAAACACTGTTTATAGATTTAGGAGGTATAAGTTGCATTTTGTTAGATGGATATAGGGCTTTTAGGGTTTCCATCACCCAAATAACATACATTGTTCCAATTAAGTAATTTCTTATCTGTCAGCCCTGCCACCCTGCCATCCTTCTGAGTTTCCAATGTCTATTATTTTTTGAGTGGACTGTTTTGACTTGTGAAAAATACCAGCTTAGAAACAAAAACTAAGGTTAGGTTAAAAAAAGGACACACTTCTTTGTATAACAGTATTGGTTCACCAAAATAGGAATTAACTATGCAATAAGTTATAATGTTTAATAACAATCATTATAAATAAAAATACATTGTTTTAAAAGTAAACTATATCTAGAGTTTTATCAAGAAGCAAAGTAATGGAAAAAGTAGGACTTACTTTTCTTCTGCGTTAAAAAAAGATTTTTAAACACTTTTTATTTTAAGAAGTGCATCATTTATTTAATGTATGGGTACAGCATGATGATTGCTTCTTCTTTGGACAGTGATGTTCTAAGGACAAATGACATTATGGTTTTGCAAGCTGCAGAAAGTTATTTTCCTAAAATCAATAGTGTGAAGAGACACAAGACACCCCAAGCTAGTGATTCATCATGGTCCTTGTCAGAAACCAGGAAAGTCACTTGCAAGGCTCACAGGACAGAGGGGCACTGACAAGGTAGAATTTGGTATATCTGAAAAAATATCTGAAATGATTTATTTCATTCAGCAATACCAAAGAGTTTGAAAGTACTGGGAAATGGGCCAGCAGAAGGCAGAGAAGATTCTACTTCCTTCAAGATGTTCAGTACAAATATAAGGGAAAGAGGCTGTGCTGTTCTTCGAAAAAGCAATAGACCTGACTTTGCCACTGTACACAGGATCTATGCACTGCCTGTGGATCCCTTATCAGAAATGTTTCAGACCAGATGTTTTTAGAATTTTGGATATTTTCAGATTTTAGAATGTTTGCACATGCATAATGAGAGAGCCTGGTCTAAACACAAAATTTATTTATGCACCATATATACCTTAAGCACATAGCCTAAAGGTAAGTTTATACGGTATTTTAAATAATTTTGTCCATGGAGAAAGTTTTGACTGCAACCCATGCCATGAGGTCAGGTGTGGAACTTTCCACATGGGACAACCTGTCCGTGCTCAAAAAGTTTCAGATTTGGGATTTCTCAGAATAGAGATGCTCAACTTACAAAGTGTCCTTTAAGCTCTTTGTTTTTTGTTTGTTTGTTTGGTTGGTTTTTTTGTTTTTTTTGAGACAGAGTCTTGCTCTGTCATCCAGGTTGGATGGAGTGCAGTGGCACAATCTTGGCTCACTGCAACCTCCTCCTCCCAGGTTCAAGCAATTCTTCTGCCTCAGCCTCCCGAGTAGCTTGGATTACAGGTGCATGCCACCATGCCTGGCTAATTTTTTTTATTTTAATAGAGACAGGGATTCACCATGTTGGCCAGGCTGGTCTCGAACTCGTGACCTCAAGTGATCCACCTGCCTCAACCTCCCAAAGTGCTGGAATTACAGGCATGAGCCATCGCACCTGACCCCTTAAGCTCACTTTGATCTTTTCTTTCTCGTGCCCCTCTTTAAATATAAAAAGAGTTGGTTCTCCTTTTTTCTGGCAGGACCCTGAATGACTACATTACAACATGTTTGGATAATGCACTTCCACTGAACAGGCACGTGCTATGCTCACAACTGCTGCTCCCTGAGCATTTTCTGAGAGGGCTCCTGCTTTCTCCCTGGTCCTGAAAATGAGGCATCAATGCAAGCGTTCTCTCAGGTCACCAGGAAAATGATGAAACAGTAAGCACTTCAGAGAGGAAGAATGTGATGACAGTACAAACAGCATCAATAAAAATATCAGTATGCCCTGTGCACTAGCCCTGAGCCACACGTTCTGTTTCTAAGTGCTTTACGTGTATTACCTCATTTTATCTTTAAAAAAGACCAACTGAGGACTGGGCATTATGGCTCACACCTGTAATCCCAGCACTTTGGGAGGCTAAGGCAGGTGGGTCACCTGAGGTCAGGAGTTCGAGACCAGCCTGACCAACATGGAGAAACCCCGTCTCTACCAAAAATCAAAAATATCAGCCCAGTATGGTGGCACATGCCTGTAATCCCAGCTACTCAGGAGGCTGAGGCAGGAGAATCGCTTGAACCTGGAAGGCAGACGTTGCAGTGAGCCGAGATCGCATCATTGCACTCCAGCCTGGGCAACAAGAGTGAAACTCCGTCTCAATAAAAAAAAAAAAAAAAAAAAAAAAAAAAAAAAAAAAAAAAGACCAATTGAGATAAATACCAATATTGTCCCTATTGATGAGGAAAATGAGGCACAGAGAGGCTAGATAACTTACTCCAAATTTACAAAGCTAGCAATGGAAGAGCCAAGATTCAGCAAAATTCAGAGAGTTCTAGAAAGTCAGTTCTGTGAGGGTAGAAACTCAGTCTTCTTTGTATGCCATTAAGTCACCAGAATCTAAAAGAGTGCCTGGCCACATAGTAGGCATTCAGAAAACTATATTTTCAATAAGTGAACAAGTAAACTCTGGGAGAGGTGGGTTTCTATCAGAGCGAGGGAGGGAGAGTGAATGAAGGAGCAAAGGAAGGAAGCCGAGAGAGAAAGAGGGAGGGAGAGAGAGGTGGATGGATAGGGACCCACACAAGAAGAGACTCTGTTGCCAAGTTCCTCATTTTACAAGTCAGCGTGTGGCCCAGCAACCCAGTTTACCGAGAAGAAATGTATTTGCAGAAAGAGAACAAGGACTAAATCCGATTTAGTTTTCCCCTTGAGGATGGTAAGCTGTCAGAAAGCGTCAGAGGGATGTACATTCAGATTCTTAAGCTGGATTATTCCTCAAGGGAAAGAAACGTTTCGGGTTTTTTGCTCTCGGGGTAGCTCTGCCCTAAATCACTGAGTGACAGCAGGTACAGTCACAAGGACTCAGTCCTGACCTGGTTCCACATTAACATGTTTCACCTCTGCTACGCCATCAGGGCCTCCCTCCTCCAGCCCTTTCTCTCTCAGTTAAAGAAAACAACCTCTCTTGGGCTGTACAATGAATAAGGAAAGCTGCATTTGCCTAATCTAACCTGGAACATCCTGATCAGTTGCTGGAGCACAGGTTGTTTGCTAAGATGGGTCTATCTCCACTCAATCACAAGGAAACTTCTAATGAGAAGCATTTTCTCATCATGCACAGTGTAATTTAAAGGGTTTTTCTTCTCAGGAAAGCAATATTCCTCTGGCAGCACCCAAATGATGAAAATTTGTCTTTTTACTTTCAAGTTGATTTTAAATCATTTTATAGCCAAAGAATGGCCAGTTGTAGGGAGGAAAGGGATTCAGACATTATCAAGATCCATGACCAAATAAAATACTCAAACGCCTCACATTTGGTCGCTAGGCCACAAGCAAGGGATGTGCTTAGTGAAGTTTGTCCTTGAAATGTGTGCCGAGAAGTCGCTTGCTAAAATTTCATTCAAAATCCATTGACTTTTTCTCCTAGACTTGGCTGTTCTTGCAGACAGCATGCCACTCTACATTTTAGATCTGAGGTATTCAGTTCTTAACATAAAGAAACCAAAATTTAGTTTTTTAAAATAGCTTAGGTGAGATTCCACTATGTACCACCTGAGCTCATATGAAGCTGAGGGAGTTAAGTGGAATTTTTTTTTTTTTTTTTTTTTTTTTTTTTTTTTTTTTTTTTTTTGACGGAGTCTCGTTCTGTCGCCCAGGCTGGAGTGCAATGGTGTGATCTCGGCTCACTGCAACCTCCGCCTCCTGAGTTCAAGCAATTCTCTGCCTCAGCCTCCTGAGAAGCTGGGCTAACAGGCACCCACCACCATGCCCAGATAATTTTGTTGTTGTTGTTTTGTTTTGTTTTGTATTTTTAGTAGGGACGGGGTTTCACCGTCTCAGCCAGGCTGGTCTTGAACTGACCTCATGATCCACCCACCTCCGCCTCCGAAAGTGCTGGGATTGCTGGCGTGAGCCACTGCACCCAGTGGAAATTTTTTAAGCAAGTGCTAGCTCAAGCTAAGACATGACTGAGACGGGGAGGCAGTGGCAGTTTTCCTTCAGAGTCATTCATATGTGGAGAAACACTGATCATCAAGGACTGTATTTACACAAGAGAATAGGATTAAATCATCAATTCAGTTCCATGTATTGTCATGAAACTTTAGATGGACATCCTGAGAGTCTATCTCACTTTCTCCATTAAAAAAAAAAAAAAAGCAACTCTAAGTTTCGATCCCTCAGCTAATGATGCTTATTAAGCATTATGTTTTCACTAAGTGAAAACATATTATCAACACTCTGGGAATTACAGTTCAAGCACTATGGGAAATGTAATAGCCTATTTGGTCAAATGGTCTCAGGCACCACAAGACCAATTAGCTGGACAAGGTTAAAGGGAGGCAGAACGTTTATCAAGTGTCCAGGTACTGTTGGAGATGTTTGGGGAAATTCTTCTCTGAATATGAGGTGATCAGCATTAAATTAATTAATGGACTATGTTTATGGGTCAGTGTGTTAATAATTCAGAACTTCAACAGACTCTAAGTTTTTTTTTTTCTTCTTCTTTTTTTTGAGATGGAGTCTCCCCGTGTTGCCCAGGCTGGAGTGCAATAGCGCAATCTTGGCTCACAGCAACCTCCGCCTCCCAGCTTCAAATGATTCTCCTGCCTCAGCCTCCCAAGTAGCTGGGATTACAGGCACGTGCCACCACACCCAGCTAATTTTTGTATTTCCAGTACAGACAGGGTTTCACCATGTTGGCCAGGCTGGTTTCGAACTCCCAACCTTGTGATGCACCAGCTTTGGCTTCCCAAGTGCTGGGATTACAGGCATGAGCCACCACTCCCGGCCTATTTAAGAGAATTTTTAATAAAATCCTTCTCATTTCTGCTTGAGATAATACTAGTTAATAATCCAATATTAACTCTATTGGTTTCTCTGTTCTCTGCTGATGAAATTGTTTGGTCCTTTCAATTGTTTCACAAGTCTGAACAGTACAGGATTTCCTTCGCTCCCAACTCCCTGGGACCACCACCAACATCTCAGAAGGTACCAAGATCAGTCAGTTCATGGCCAAGATCTGTGGACACAACTTGGGTTCAGCTTTCCTAGGGGCTACATGACCTATTTCCATCTTTTATATCTAAGACAACTGACAACAATGATAGCCAATTCCAACTTTTCCTTTCAGAAATAGTATACTAGGATTCTGGTTTTCTCTCTCACAGGAAGTTACAAACGTACAAAGGCTCTGTCCTTTCTTCTTGTTGGAATTCTATTAATTACCTTATGGAATGGAATAATAAGATAGTCCAAACTTTGGTCTCACAGTGATAGTGTAGCAAGTCACATTTTTTCTTCCCAGAGGAAGAAAGGATAGTCATGATAATGTCTAAGAACCATATGAGGCCGGGCGCGGTGGCTCACGCCTGTAATCCCAGCACTTTGGGAGGCCGAGGCGGGCGGATCACGAGGTCAGGAGATTGAGACCATCCTGTCTAACACGGTGAAACCCTGTCTGTACTAAAAATACAAAAAATTAGCCGGGCGTGGTGGCGGCGCCTGTAGTCCCAGCTACTCGGGAGGCTGAAGCAGGAGAATGGCGGGAACCCGGGAGGCGGAGCTTGCAGTGAGCCGAGATCGCGCCACTGCATTCCAGCCTGGGCGACAGAGCGAGAATGCGTCTAAAAAAAAAAAAGTGAGAGAGAGAAAGAACCATATGAGGCCTAAAAGAATAGATTTCCCAAAGACCCGTGTGAACCATCATCCAAGGATGATAATGCTTTTAGCCCGTGGAACGGAGAATGGGAATACCAGCTAGTCTTCTCAAGAAATATGGCCAACATCCTATGCTGGGATATAAAGTAAAACCTACAGGAAACTATTTTTGATGGAGATCTGAACCCACAGAGCCTGGGTTCTACTACATATAAATTAAGTAGACCTTGGCAAGTAACTTAAACTCTCTGTACCTTGATTTCCCAGTCTATAAATTGAGGATGATTTCTAACTCAAAATTATTTTGAGGCTTTAATGACTTAATAGAGGTAATATGTTTATACTACCACTTAGTACACTGTAAGCAATAAAAACATTAGATATTATTGTAACTATCACTCATAACATCATCACCATAATTATTCAACCTTTACCTCTAGCGATTAGTCCTATTTTTTCAATCTCTCTAGATTTAAAAATATTTTGGTTTGGTCTTTGTTCAGCTTCCTTACTGTCAGTCATCTCTGCACTGTCTGTCTTCTGCTAAAGGACAGAAAAGTCCAGAAGACGTGCCGGTGCCCAAGATCTCAAAGACTTTTGGAGGCCTGGCCAGAGAGCAATGCTAGGCCTTGGAGGCCCTTCTTGAGCACATACATTGCATTTGCAGAAGTACTTATCAGATGGTAGGCAGGCAAAAGATGGTAAGGCTGCCCTTGGAATGCAGACAAGAAACAGAGTGAGGTAATTCAGTTTAATTCAGCTCAATTTATATTTTGTCAGTACTGAGGTTGGCACTTAGGAGAGAAAAAGGTATAAAATCATGAGCAAGACGTGAAGATCTGAATAGCAATAGGGAGACAAGATGTATGAATACCTGTTAAATACAACACAACATGTAGTTGCATTGTGCAAAACAGGAAGTAGTGGCAGAATTTCTTGTGAGCCGAATTAGCTATGAAGTATTCATGTAAGAAATATTTCTCAGTAGAAGCATGCCTTGTAACAAATCACTATCCTCCCAGACTCAAGCCAGAGGATTACACAGATTAAATCGTGATTCAGTCTAAAATGACTTGGATAAAATAGGTTTTAAAACATCATGAAAAACTTGTCATTTCTGGCTTTCATGGTCTAGGGACTTTGGACCAGCTGTGGGAACAAGGGATTCTCTAACCTTTATCATCTTCTTCCAGGGAGTGGTTAGGTGCTGTCACCAACCCAAAAGACATTTCAGAGAAGTTATTGAGCACTGCACCGGTAGAAATGAAGCAATGAGCCATGGTGGGGAGATACATTTCAGACAGTTATAACCATTTCAGGAAGCATAAGATGAAAGCCATTTCTCAAATACTCTGCATAGGAAGGCAGTCTTCACATAAGAGTCCCTAGTTTACGTTGGAAATATCCAGCTAACTTTACCATCAGTGTCAGAAATGCTAGGTCTCTGGAGGTTAAAAGTGTATTTATTTGGGAAGAAATCTATGAGGTCAATTTAACCTTTTTCAAAGGCTGGCAGATTGCCCGTAATAGACCAATCTTTAACTCTAGACAGGAGAAAAACATGAAAAATATTTTAGCAAATGTGTTTAAATCCCACTGAGGGAATTTTCTAAAGGGAATCCATAAATTGTTTAAATGTTGGAGAATCAGCAAATGTCATAACTTTTCATCAAATCAAGATAAAGACATAATCAACTGCAGTGTTCATATTATACACATTCGAAAGGCAGAGGCCCTAACTATACTATAAATATTTTCTTCTGATCATCTTCCTTCAAAGTGATTTTTGTAAATTAAATCAAATTTTCAAAATAGCATGAGAATTTATTATTTAATGAAATAACATATTAATCATGTATAAAAGAAATGGTTGCTTTTAAGGCTACTATTCACCTCTGATGTACCTATTTCACAAGTATGAAGTTCTACATAGCCAATTTCTATGTCTTTGGTTAATTTTTAAGGGTTGTCTTAAATTAGGATTTGCCTAAAGTAAAAGTAAATTGGAGATTTTAAAATATAATTGCTTGTGATAATTCATTTGTTCTATATGCATATAGTTGCCACATTTATAAGATCACTTTTTATAAGATAAAAAAGATCAAATATCAATAACTTATTTCTAATGTATATTTCAGTGTGTAAAGTAAAAATATACATAAACAGATCGATATATAAAATCATCAGCCATATTAGTGTGAAGTAGAATTGCATGATTACTGATTCTACTGAAAAATGAGATTATACATCTTAACTGTGAAAGTCTTATAATAACTGGTGGAAGAAATCATGTGATAAATAATAGTTATCTCAATAAAAAAGAAACATTAGAGGGATATTTTATAAAATGGAGTTTCCATCAGGCTTATGACCACACTACACCCTAGAATTTGCACATACTTTATTTACATCGTGTGGTGGAAATCCTGTAACTAAAAATAGTGGAACTATATGAAAAGCAAAATACTGTTAAAGGAAAGGAAACAATATAAACAATAGTCACATTTTTTCCAGGTTCCAACTGTTGCACTTCCTAAAACACGGTCTAAATTTTTGTCTAAACAAGTGTAGCTATTAAAAGTCAGGTAAATAGTTTCTGTACATTATATGATGAGTACAAGAGTTGCAACAGCTCTGGCTATAATAGAAAGACCCCACCGCTACTTGTTTCAATTATTTAGAAAATTTGTTAATTCTGTTGAAACATTAGCCAAGCCATGAGTTTGCTGTTCTGTGTATTGAAAGAGATAGTACATTCCTTGTTAGTTAAGAACACAGACCCTGGAACCAGATTCCTTGGAATCAAATCCTGGTTTCCTCATCTCTTCATGTCCTGTTCTATTTCCTCATATGTAAAAGAGAAATAATAATGGTACATCTTTCATATGATTACTATGAAGATTCGATTAATCAATATATGCAAAGCACTTAAAATAGCACTTGGTACACAGTAAATAAACACTGCATATGTTGGTTGTTGTTACTATTTTCAGTAAGTAATTTTTAACTGCCTGCAGACATTATAAACTATTTCCTAGTGAGTGTTTAACTTGAATATATTATAGGGGGAAAAAAGAAATAAATAATGTTCATCAAACATTGATGCAGTAACACTCCCTTATAACAGATTTGAGATGAAAAATGCTGATTCTTTGCCAGCAATGTTTCATCAGCATGAGGATAGCCACATAATCAGATTTAAAGAGATAAAATGAATTTATCTAAACAGATGCCTCTCAGGATTAAAAAGAAAAAATCCTGGATGATTTCAGATTTAATAAATGAGGCTTTTTCAGTTTTAGCAACTTTTGCTAAGAAGCTCAGAAGACATTCCAAATATTCTAATTAACTTTTGACATATCTAGTGAAATAAGAGGCAACCACTATTTCTGTTTTTGGAACATATATTATTTAGAGTGATTTAGGAGGCTGGCTGAGATTATATGTGATTTAGAAGTACAAAAACACCCCGGCTGTCGTTCTAACACTTTGCCTGGTTTTTTAATATGTATGATAATTTTTCATGAAGTATAATCCTATTTTTAAGAATTACTAAGATTTGAGACTTAACCATGAAAAACAATCTGCTGAAAGGAATACATGTAATTTACTCCCAACATTCCACTTTTTTATCTAACAAAAAGTAAACATTACTGAGCATGGCATGACGGTGGACAGAACTCTGCAGTAAAGAAGAAAGAGGCCTCAATTCTGTGCTGTCTCCTTCACTAACCCTCTGTGACCTTCTATGTGGCATTTGCTGTCCCTGACCTCAGGACCTGCTTATGTGATAGCAAGGGGTGGGTCTAGAGAGTAGAATGTGGCGATTGAAGCATCTCCTTATGTGAAACTCGTCTAAGCATGACATCCTCCTTGCAGTTGCCCAGTGATAGAAAATTCACTATACTGGCTGGACGCGGTGGTTCACGCCTGTAATCCCAGCACCTTGGGAGGCCGAGGCAGGTGAATCACCTGAGGTCAGGAGTTCAAGACCAGCCTGGCCAACATGGTGAAACCCTGTCTCTACTAAAAATACAAAAAATTAGCCGGGCATGGTGGCAGGTGTGCCTGTAATCCCAGTTACTCAAGAGGCTGAGGCAGGAGAATCATTTGAACCCCCAAGGTGGAGGTTGTAGTGAGCCGAGATTGTGCCATTGGACTCCAGCCTGGGGAACAAGCGCAAAACAACGTCTCAAAAAGTAAAAAAGAAAACTCACTCTACCTTAAGGTGCTGGAGCTGTCTACAGATACTTCTACCTATTAAAAAAAGTTATTCCTTAGCCACATTTTGGGTCTTCCTGCAAACTGTAATTTCCCTAGCATCTCAAGTAGCCAAGAATTCTAAATGTGAAATACAGTAGAGCCCCATAACAGCAAACTTTTTAAATGATGAAAGGGAGCTCTAAATAACAGCAAAAGGCTGCTCTTCTTGCTCCCATTATGTTTACTATTACTGTGCTCTAGTGAGAATAGCAAGGGGTCAAAGGGATTTATAACAATTCCTGTACCTTCAACTTACCAAGTCCCCTACCAAGTAACAGTTTTCTGTCAGAGAGAAAGTTCTGCCCTCCCTGATCAAAGCTGTCCATGCCAATCAGACTTCCCCTGTAGCTCCCTGGGAGAGGTCAGGCCTAGAACAACCTTCTACTCTAAGAAGGAAGATGTGGATGTTGTTGAATTTAAATCCATGATCTCTGTTCCGTAGAGCCATGCTACCCAAAGTGTAGTGTGAAGAGGGTGCTGGCTCAGGAAACATTTTGTTACTAAGTTGTGACAAGAAGAATACTGAGAGTAAGCCTTTAGAAATGTTGCAGCTGTTGAATGCTGAGGTTGCACTAAACTCATGACCTCTCTCATCCCTGAGATTAGACCACTTGCATGCTGCTGAATACTCACAGGGTGAGCCATATGTGGTAAGACCTACGTATTCATCCCGTGCAGGAGGACCACAGCTAGGTCTGCTATGGCTTGAAAATAATGAAATCCTTCACTTCAGATAGTGTAGGTTTAGAGTTGAATCATGTCATCCTTTCCCGTATCCTTCAATTCCCCAGACGAATTAAAGGACTCCCCATACTTTCTCCATTTACCATGGATGAACTGAACATTGACTTTGTTTTTGACTTCCAGAAACCACAAATTTGGTTTTCTAACAATTTACAACACTCGTTTTAATAAAATCTAAACACGGTGAAAAAAATAAATGTTTCATGAAATTTTTCTACGTGAAAGCTGGTTCCTATTTCATATGAACATGAAACTAACTAGCAGCCTGCCTCAGGGAATAATGAGTCCATGAATAAAAGCTATTATGTTCACATGTAGATCAAATAAGATTAAAATCATCCTCAAAAGCATTTTTGGCAATATAGACATCCACCTCCCCAAAATCAGCATGGTACAGTGGAAACAGCATTTAATTAGATGTTGGGAATGCGGAGTCCGGAACTGGCTCTGGTATTAACCTGCTTTGTGACTTTTTGAAGTCTCCAAGCCTCCTGTACCAAAACTTCCTCCTCTGTGAAAGTAGCAGTTTGTATGAGCCGATCTCTAAAGTCTCTGACAACTTTAAAATGTTATACTTCAAAGAAAATTATTTTCCCTTAAGGTAGTTTCCTGATGGAAGAATAATTTTCCCAGCTGTGTATTTACTGCCACAAGATAAGACTGACCTTTCTGCACTTGCATGAGTAGCTCTTTTACCATAAGTTTAGCATTATCAGACTTTGCAAGACTGAAATCACACAACAAATGAAGCAAGAACCCTGACCCCCAAAACGCGCCTTTGTCATGGAGACATGAGCTGCAGTTTGCAGATATCTCCGGGGCTGTGGCGTAACTCACAGGGGCCCAATATGACATTATGGGTTCCATAAAATACGAATATCTATAAGGTACTATTTATTGAATTGTTATTTGTCTCACAAGACCTTTCTCAGGGGGCTTTTCAATGCCTAACAATCTAAAATAAAGCCATCTGTCCTCCCCTAACTCATAAACCCTACAGTATTAACCAGGTCCTAAATAGAGGTTGGAATTGAGTGGCCCCCAGAAATACTCAAGCATTAATAACCATGATAGAGTTGACTCTGCAGGTATTCCATTTTTTGCTTATGACCCAAAACCATGTTTTAAGCTTTTCTGCACTACTAAGATGATGCATCCTGTGCCTGTCAAGGGATCTGTCTAATGTGTATGAGTGTATGAGTGTATGAGTACTACATATAACCGTGATAACTGGGGTTAGCTTAAAAATACCAATAATTCCTGTAACGTTTTTCATCTCTGAAGTAAGTGGAGAATGCTGATGCAAATGAAGAAAAATTCAAAACAAAAATTGGAACTGTATGGAAATTACAGAGTAAAATGCAAAATGTCTAAACATAGATCACTATTCAAAAGAATGGAAAATTCATATTTAAGCAATACGAAAATTTAGGCAGTATACTTTAGCAAAGAAAGTAAGATAATGAGGCAGTGGTACATAGGTATATGTGCATATATTACATAACATATATAATTTATTACCGAATCTATCAAAAAGCCAAAGAATATGAGAAAAGATAAACATATTAATGGAACACTTCGAAATGAGATATTCAGTCCTCACTATCTAAAATATGATTGCAATTAAAATTATGCACATAAAAAGGTATATAAATACAGTACGAAGATTTTTCTTTTTTTTTTATTTTGAGATGGAGTCTCACTGTTGTTGCCCAGGCTGGAGTGCAATGGCACGATCTTGGTTCACCACAAGCTCCGCCTCCCGGGTTCAAGCGATTCTCCTGCCTCAGCTTCCTGAGTAGCTGGGATTACAGGCACACACCATGATGCCTGGCTAATTGTATTTTTTTAGTAGAGACAGGATTTCACCATGTTGGTCAGGCTAGTCTCAAACTCCTGACCTTTAGGTGATCCACCCGCCTCAGCCTCCCAAAGTGCTGGGACTACAGGTGTGAGCCACCATGCCCGGCCGAAGATTTTTCTTATCTAAATTTTAATTTGAAAAGAACATTTACTTTCTAGGTTTTGTAGAAAAGAGAAGAGTGAATGACAGTTCTTTCACAAATAAAGCAGAGGAAGTCAGTGGTTTACCCCAGGGCTCTGCCCAGCAGAAGAATGCTGGATCAAGGATTGAAACTTACATACCTGGAAGCAGCAAAACAATACCTGCTGGAGTTGAGTGACTGAAAGGAAAATGGATTAATTGAACAGAGTCCTGGAGTGAGCTAGTGATCCCTTAGCCTAGTGGGCCATGATGGCTTGTTCTTAAGTGGCCACAGTTCTTTAGGCAAGTGCTATTATTGATACCAATGTTCTTTCTTCCCTAACTGAAAGCAACAAAAGGACCTTGCACCAATGTCTTGCATCAATCAATCAAGGTCTCCGTGCAATAGCTGCCTCCATGCAAATGCTGTCCAATAGTGAGTGAACTGGGCTCTTCTCAGCTACAAAAGTGAAGCCTTGAGACCATCAATCTTGACTCCCCTACCTGTGGAGAAAGTATCCTCCCTATCATTATTTGAACCACTGGGACTTTGAATACCTTTAGGTCGTATTTTTCCAGCCCTCTTCTGCTGGTGAGTGTGTTTTCTTTCCCTCCAGAAATCAAAAATCTCCACCTATGAGAAGATGTGGGCCTTCATGAGCAGCAGGCAGCAGACCGCCCTGGTAAGAAACAGTGACGAGGGGATCCAGAGAGTGCTCACCACGGACTACGCGCTGCTGATGGAGTCCACCAGCATTGAGTATGTGACGCAGAGAAACTGCAACCTCACTCAGATCGGGGGCCTCATTGACTCCAAAGGTTATGGAGTGGGAACGCCTATTGGTAAGAGGGGCAGACACGAACCAGGACTGAGATAGAGAATGTCAGTTACCAGTGTGGAAGGAAATGGGCTCAGAGTTCTTTATTCCAAATTCTGAGAAGGCCTACAATGCCTTTAGTGAACTAATAATGGAAACATCCATATAGATCAGAGACATTGTCCAAATTACAGATTCCCAGATATTTAACTTCATATACTTGTAACCAGTGTTTCTTTCAAGTTTTACCAATGCATGTTTAAGAATATATAGATTTTATTATTTCACCCTAAACAAATATCTTAAAGAGAATATCTTTCTAATTAATCCTTTTCACATTGTTTCCTTCAATACCCATATATGCCTATATAATTTATTTGCCTTAAATTAGAATAGAAGAAAGTTGATTCTGTATACGGATAGCAAAAGTGAGATGGTTAGTATTCCATAACGATAGATGAAAAAGCAAGGCTATATCGGTCAAAAGAAAAAGGATAAAGATTAATTTATAAGATGATGTGCTCAGGCAATGTTAGATTCAATCAATGCCAACTATGTAAAACCAAATTCCTTAGTTCCATGCTACTGCTCTCCTAGGAATATTATTGCCTAGGTATACAGACCCATATAGCAATGCATTCTTGTACGTCTATAGGAGACATGAACAGAATTCCAGGAGTAATTAGTGATTTCCTCTCCATAGAAAACTCCCTCTCTATTGTTTCCCTCTCTATAGAAAACTGTATCATGGCCGGGTGTGGTGGCTCATGCCTGTAATCCCAGCACTTTGGGAGTCCGAGGCGGGCAGATCATGAGATCAGGAGATCGAGACTATCCTGGCCAACATGGTGAAACCCCGTCTCTACTAAAAATACAAAAATTAGCTGGGCGTGGTGCCACATGCCTATAGTCCCAGTTACTCAGGGGGCTGAGGCAGGAGAATCACTTGAACCCGGCAGGTGGAGGTTGCAGTGAGCTGAGATGGTGCCACTGCACTCCAGCCTGGGTGACAGAGCGAGACTCCATCTCGAAGGAAAGAGTGAAAAGAAAGAAGAAAGAAAGAAAGAAAGAGAGAAAGAGAGAGAAGGAAGGAAGGAAGGAAGGAAGGAAGGAAGGAAGGAAGGAAGGAAGGAAGGAAGGAAGGAAGGAAGGAAGGAAGGAAGGAAGGAAGGAAGGAAGAAGAAGAAAGAAGAAGAAGGAAGGAAGGAAGGAAGGAAGGAAGGAAGGAAGGAAGGAAGGAAGGAAGGAAGGAGAGAGAAAACTGTATCGTCTAAGGTTCTGGTATAGCGGGAACCTGCTCTTCCCAAGTAAGCTATTGGTAATTTGTTAATAAGCATTCCAAAGGAGAGGAATCAGGGACTGTCTAGACTACTGGGCTAGTCTAGAAATCACAGCTAACAGTCAAGCCAGATCGTTAAGGACCCCAGGTAGGTTTGATCTGCTTGTTTGTATTAGTATTTTTGTCATTTGAAAGGGATGATCCAATTTGACTCTCAACATCATGCAGGGATCACAAACTGAAATGCTTACAGAGGCCAAGCAATATCATAAGAGAGCAAAGCATGCTTGTGCCAGGAGGTAGTAGGGAACGGTGGCAATTATGGAAAATTACAGACCACATGACTTACCAAAAGGAGACAGCTGCCTTTCAGGTCAGAGGGTTGTAGACATGTAGGACTTTGAGAACAAGATTGTGGAATATTCCGTTTTCTAAGAAAATAAAAAAATCCAGATTTTAGGTGAATTGTCCTAATGTTTTTATTTAGCAACAAATTCATTAAAAAAGAAAAAACTGTATTTCATGTATTCAACTTTTAATTTATATGAATATAACTAATCAGATAAAGTTCAACTATCTTCCACATTTACCATGAATACACAGACGATTTGACTTCCTGCTATCTACCTGGTGTTAGAAATATGTGCTAGGCATATACACCATGGAATACTATGCAGCCATAAAAAAGGATGAGTTTGCGTCCTTTGTAGGGACATGGATGCAGCTGGAAACCATCATTCTTAGCAAACTATCACAAGAACAGAAAACCAAACACCGCATGTTCTCACTCATAGGTGGGAACTGAACAATGAGATCACTTGGACTCGGGAAGGGGAACATCACGCACTGGGGCCTATCATGGGGAGGGGGGAGGGAGGAGGGGGGAGGGATTGCATTGGGGAGTTATACATGATATAAATGATGAATTGATGGGTGCTGACGAGTTGATGGGTGCAGCACACCAACATGGCATAAGTATACATATGTAACAAACCTGCACGTTATGCACATGTACCCTAGAACTTAAAGTATAATAAAAAAAAAAAAAAAAAAAAAAAAAAGAAATATGTGCTAGGGAGAAATTAACTTTATTATTATTGTTATCATGTATGTCCTCCAAATAAAATTCCTGCAGAATGATGGGGCTAGAAGATTTACAGCCACCTTCTTGCTTCTTTATTTCCAATAACTTGTCCTGATGAAAATACTAATGTTGCTAGTGAGGTGTATATTTTTCCCCAAGTGGTAAGCTCTCCTATAATTTAGTCAATAGGAGGCTCAGGGGATCATTTGGCACTGGCTAACAGGATATTATACCTCTTTTTGACTTTAAAAAAACAATGTCCTATTGCCTTAAGCAAGCTTTGCCACCTCATTTTAGATAATAAAGATGGGGGAAGTTAGACGGTATTTTTTATATCTCATCACTGCTGATTTTAGTTAAATGGGCCATAAATCAGACAAGAACAGCAAGAGTAGGTACCTTTGCCTGAATTTTTGCAGAATCAAGACCCTCATGGAGGAGTAACCATAGTTCCTTAATAGAACCATCTCTAGACTAAATTATAAAGTCAAAAACTGTACCTTTATCATTCTATTTCCCACCTCATAATCCTACCCCACCACATTTCAACACCCCTTTTTGGCACCAAAATTCCTGTCTGTTAATAATGATTTAAAATAACAATGTGTATCACCTCTCCTGAGAACGTCTGCACTTTAACATGAGACTTTTCATTGGCATTCCTTCTACAGCATGGAACATAACTTGAAAGTTAAAATTTCTGATAGTACAGTGAGTGATGCAGGGCTGGGGGCAGGAGGGAACAATGCACTTCTTCCTACCACTTTCCCAAATGAATGCAGCACTTTGAAAATCACTGCCTGCTTTCATGCGAATGAAGCTGACCTAGAGTTGAGTACCACTAACATTAAATATACATATAACACAGAGAGATCCAAAGGTACCCATTCAGTCTCCTTTTGGCCAGCCTCACCGAAGTTCCAAAGTTGAAAAGCCTTCCCCACTTCCTAGATGAAAAGAAATATACTCCAGGAATTTTTCATAGTGGTTATAAACCTGTCATGCTTTTAAACTAAAAACAATGAAGGAATAATTGGAACAGATGGCAGACCTCACAGAGAATACGTCCATTGAGAATACAGCTGTTGGAAAAATTTGTGAGATGTTTCTTTTATGATGAATTGACTCTACAAAAGATCAGTTGCTATTCAAGAAGATGTGTGTGTGCGCACGTGTGAGTGTGTGTTTATGAAATATATATATGAAATATAGATTTCAAGTGACATAATAAATAACTTCCAATGTCATTTACTTCATTTAAGCAACAACAAAAAACTGAAGTTAAGATACACTCAGATATTAAAAATTATCTGCACACTTCTAGTCTTGCCCTGACTAATTCCCTTATGGCTCCAAGCTCTGGCCCATAATCAAATATTGGCAAAGTCACAACACAAAATTGAAGACTTTGCTTCTTAGAGACACTCAGGACAACAGCTCTGGAAATGTACCTCCTATGAGATTTAAAATAAAACTCTGAGAGAACAAGAGCATTTAAGGTTTGAACAGCTTACCAGGAGGCTGGAAATTTTCTTTCTCAGAGACCAACTTTAAACAGAGATCAGATTTTCATTTGTCTGAAATGTTTTAGGTATCGCGCAGCCTGGAGGCAGAAGGAAAGCATCAGTCAACATTTACTGAGCACCCACTGTGTATGCTGCTAGGATTATTACCGCAACCACTAACATAAGAATCATTCTTACACTCTTCGAAGCACTTTCATATACATTAAAGAAAGTGCTCTTGGTTCACTTAATTGCTCACCTGCTATGGGTATATCAACGGTGCTAATTTTTACACTAGCCATTATTCTGGGGATATTTAAGCAAATGGCCAAGGTCTTTTAATTTCGTTTTCAATATCCATTTTTTTCACCAAAAATTCACACTCTTGATAAGCCATAATCTCACTCCAAAGCATTTTGCTCTTCTTTTAAACTTGCTTTTGAATGCTGGCGATTATTTTAGGAAGTCTTACGAGGAAAATTAATAACAAATGACACCAACGTTAAACTTCTGTTTTTCTAACTTAACCATGCCATAGGACATAAGGCATATGTAGGGGTGGGAGCAATGGACGGGAACACTGTCATGAAAACAACATGAAAAGTGAGAAGTCAGGAGACTTGAGTCTGATTCTTGGCTGTGCCAGCAACTATCAGTTTCACTCATACTTTCAGTTCCTAAATATCTTCCATTCTAAAATGGAATATGTACTGAACTGTAAGCGGACTGCACTGTACCATTCCTAAGATTTCTTCTAGTCCTAAGATGCCTCATTTAATCAATGTGCTTCCACCAAGAAAGACTTTAACGTTTGCAAATAGAGAAAGACAGGGTGCACTACTTTTCTACTGAATAGAAGAAATGCTAACAAGAGTTCTTCATATTCAAGGAGAGATTAAGTAAAAGAGTACTACTTTGCCTCTTCCTTTGCATTGATTAACCAAAATCCAGTGTTGAGAAGCTACATCTACAGATAGATATTGGCACTTTCCAACCCTTATAAAATTAAAAGTTCAATGGCATTACTAGAAGATAGAGTATAAATAATATTAATAAAGTCCTTGCAAATTTTCCAAACCTAACTGAATTTTGTAGGAAATTTGAACTATTCAAAACCTAGTCTTAAGTTTATCTTAATAGGTGCATTTATCAGTATGTACTAACCAACATCTGCAAAGATTATGTTAGAAAGACATTGTCTTAGTTCCTATTGGCTAGAAACCAGTCACATAACCACACTGAACTGTAAGGGAGGTGGGAAACGTCTAGTTACTCCCCCTCAGAAGAAGAAATGGCACTGCTGGTCATCCAGCCAAGCCTAGTCACAGTATGAGACAACAAAGAGCCTAGAAAAAAGTGAGATCTAAATAATTGCTACCTTAAAAAATGTATCCACAATATCGATAAATTTCAAAAGTAGAAATGGAGACTTCATTTCTTTATAAGTAAAGAGTGACAACCTGCAAGGTGGTCATCCTGTAGGCTGGAAAACATGTGTCCAACCAAGATCAAAGACAGGCACTTTGAAAAAAGAGGGGTTGGGGCAAGAGCTTTTTGCTGAATGGGTTGGCTAAACATACATATTCAACTGGTTACAGGCAGAGCTATGAATATTTGTGAAGGTGATCCTGACACATGCATATTGAACAAAAATGCATGTAACATACAATCCATGTTCACTTTGGGGTAGAGACTTAACATTTAAATGTTTTATAATTAGGTTCTATACATCAAAATGTCTTTCAGGACACAATAGCTTGCAAGGGCACAATCTCTTTAATCCAACCAGAACCAGTCTAAGGTCGGTGGTCTTCTTATCTGGAGAAAGTTACTGAAATCAGGATCTTGTTTAATGAAAGGTATAGCTGGTGGAACAGGGGCTGGAAGTCAGTGTCTATGAGTTGGATGAGCTGTAATTGTTTTAATATTGCTTATCCCGAGGCCAGTGCTTGTTTACCTCCTTGAGAAAAAGAAAAACCTTATAGCAGTTGGAACATCGTTTATTCTTTAAGTCCAAGGCTGTGTGACTTAACCCTTGTCTGGCATGGCCTTCTGTCCTGTTTATAATTTGATATCTTATTGCCACAAATAGACTGCTCTGTCTGACCTCTCATCCCGGTATGGCTGCTAACTAAGTTTTTAAGGTTTTTCTGGGGTCCCTTTGGTCACAAAAGAGGGTCATTCAGTCAATGGGGGCTTAGAATTTTATTTTTAGTTTATACAATGAAATCTCTTGACATGTGAAAAGACTCATGATGATCTCACCAGAAACAAAGACATGTCATAGAATTCCTAGCTTCGCTTCTCCTTATTTAAAAGGAGCAAACGGTCGGGGCCAAAGTTAATCTCAACATGTCAGCTATCTCCTTTCCAATTATTTAGTATTTAGTGCCTTCAAAATACAGGATTGAACTTTCCTGTCCTTTGCAAGTCAATCTGTGGATTGGGGTTTCACAACAGCCATAATGTCGTCATCGCTAAGTCGATAACTAAGAATACTTCTGGATGTCTTCTTCAACATTTTGGTGACCAATATCCAAATGACTTTACTTTCAGGTTCTCCTTACCGGGATAAAATTACTATTGCTATTCTTCAACTCCAAGAAGAAGGGAAGCTGCATATGATGAAAGAGAAGTGGTGGCGTGGGAATGGCTGCCCCGAGGAAGACAATAAAGAAGCCAGTGCTCTGGGAGTGGAAAATATTGGGGGCATCTTCATTGTTTTGGCTGCCGGACTGGTCCTTTCTGTATTTGTAGCTATTGGAGAATTCATATACAAATCACGGAAGAATAATGACATTGAACAGGTGAGTCATCTCTTTCTAGGACTCATTAGTTTATAGTTTGCATTATGTGTCTTAAGTTTGGGGGTTTTAAGGATGTTTGCTTGTTTTCAGTCTATTAAATTAGATGCCCAGAAGAGCCATTTTTGAGTTAGAGCAAAGAGCTATTGAATCCCTGCCAGGTGCTGTGGGCACTGCAGGCCCATCATTTATTAATGACAAGGAAGGGGCTTATACATGAAATCCAATTAGCCCTATTTGGAAAGACAGTGCAGAAATTCCAAACTCAGTTAATTTTTGAACAGTTGTTTGCTTGTAAGATAGAAACCCTAGATGGAAAAAGGCAAAAATAAATCCAAAATTGGAAAAGCTATGAAAAGATATTTAACAGAAAGGTTACCAGCCCGTAAGTATAGATTCTGAGCACATGTACTAATGCAAAAAGTTTATATAAATATGTAAAAGTCATAGTATGAAATTGAACACTTACTTCTATCAAAGTAAGCTTTGTAAAAGGATAGATCACCTCAAATTTTTTTTTGCCAGGAATATAATAATGCAAAATGAAAATGCAATGTATATGAGACTTTTGTGTTTGGGATTATAGGACAATTGTAGTAGTTGACCATTTTTGCCTATTACTTTTATTTTTGAAGGAAATCACACCAGTTCTGAAGGAAATCAGCTTACACTTTTGAAAAAGCTGATTGTGATTTAAGATAATTCCTTCATAACCATACTAGAATAAACAAAATACAAAGGTTTATGGTCATCATAGTGAATCAGGCTCCTGATTCAATTTTTAAATATTGTTAGAATTTTAAGACTATGACTATTAATGACAGAGCCAGTTTAATGCTCTGCTGTCATCTTGAAATTCTAAATAATTTTTGAACAAAGTGTCCCATGTTTTCATTTTGCACTGGACCCTGCAAGTTATGTGGCTGGTTCTGATTTATAATCTGATAATAGATCCACTTTCTTAAAGTAGAAGCCCTCCTTAAGGGCCCAAAACTGGGAATGATTCATTATAACCTGGTTTCACATGAAAATCTTCCCCAGAATTACAAGGCAACTGTGACAACAAAGAACACCCCTTCCCTAAGCTCTTGTTATAAGAAGCTGTTTTTTTTATTAAAAGAGAGAATGAACTGATCTGCTTTAACTTTCAATTCGCTCTTGAGGTGTCTTGTTTTATGCAACTAATTTGAAAAATAAAAGCTTGTATATATGATGCTTTAATGTGCTTTTCATAGTTGCCAGCTTCATGTGATGTAAATTTTCATTTAAACATTCATTCTTGCTTCTGATTTATTCATTTTTCTATATTTTTTTCTCATTTCTTTTGCATGCAAGGCTTTTTGTTTCTTTTATGGACTGCAATGTAAGCAAACCCATCCAACCAACTCCACTTCTGGAACCACTTTATCTACGGATTTAGAATGTGGCAAATTAATTCGAGAGGAGAGAGGGATTCGGAAACAGCCCTCAGTTCATACTGTGTAATCAGTTTTTTTTAAAAAAAGAAGTGTGCCCAGTAGAAAATGTTTTTGCTAATTGGTGTTGTTGATATTTGTATTTGCTAAGCATAAATAGCCACAATTCTCTATTCCTTTAGGATAGCAAAACTCATGTATTCTAGACATTGAAATGAATACACTGGAAAGAGACTTGCACTATATGTTGAAGGAGGGGCATATTAGGAGTATACAGACTTCTAGAAATGTGTATTTACAAGAATCTTCTCTGTCCCACTCGTCATCTTAGTTCCGTCTTCACGCATTAAAAATTAGTAACTCTTCCTTCATGAAAAAGGAGATCAGACTTTCAACAGGGCAAAGCATGGAAACAAGATGCTTATTCTGTGGACTTCTTTTCATCTTTGTGAACTTCATTCTCTGCTCTTTTTTCTTCTCCCTGTCCATATATTGTGTAGATCTGCGTATTGTCAAACGACCCGAAACCCTTACCTTTTCAATAGTACACACATAACTCCATAACAATGATAATTTTTAATTGAAATTGATTCCATGATTTAAAATGTATTATTTACACAAAGACTCAAAAATGTCTTAGAATTTAAAGATTTAAAAACCACGATCCACAGAAAGAAATCTAAACTTAAAACTTCTGGTGTCACAGAAGAGCACTAGCTAAATTGAACATCACTCATGGAAACAGAACACAGTCAAGAATAATTCCTGGACAGAAATTCGTTAACCTCAAACTCTCAAATAACATTTACTTGTAGAATTTAACAGTCTTCTGTAGGTTCTGAGTCTTGAAGGAATAGTGATATTTTTCAAGCTGTATAGTATTTCTTTGAAGATCCCAGCAAAGTCCTCAGCTATGTACTAATTCATTTCTATTTACCAATCACTTTGCATTGATGAACATCTTTCTACGAGATGTTATTTCACTTCCTTCTCACTTACCCTAGATGGAGTGGCTGTTCTTGGAGCAATCTTTCCTGAACATCACCACTTTCACAGTTATTTCTTTGGATCCATCATTATTATTAATTCATTCCAAGTATTCTGGGGAAAAGGGCAAGAAGGAAAAAATAAAGGAAAGAATGTCCATACGTATTAGTTACAGATCTCTGTAGATTCATTTTCCATCTTCATTCAAAGTGCTCTAAATAATTCCCATGCTAACTCAACCAGGTGACATAAAAAACCTATTGCACATTTAATTTGTTGTGACAGAGAATAGCTGATGATTCCTCTGGGCTCGTTTCTCCTCCCTAGTGAATAGGAGAATTGAAGATGTGTTTCATCTTTTCTAAATATGGGATCAGTTGGTCTTTACTCTGTTCTTAATGGGATTATCTTTTGACACATCAAGCAATCTCCTAAAGCACATTCCTTGAAGTAGAGATATGCCATCTGTGCAATCATATAGCATTTTACCTTCTCTTTGCTTAGCTTTAAATGGCTCCCAGTTTTGGAAACCACAGGCCTCTCCAATCAACCGTATATTTCTCCAGTAAAGCATATTCAGGAAAGTTGACTAGTTGACTCTTGTCCTAATTGTCTCTCAGCTTTGCTTCCTTCTTTAAAGAAATGTACTCAGAAGAAAATATCATAAATTACACTAACATTGTTTTATTATTATTAAACTAGAAGCAACATACTATTTGTCCCAGGTCAGAGTTCACATTTTCATAATCAATAGAATCAGATGTTGGGATGAATACAACATTATTCTTAGTTTCATATTTCATGGATTCAGTATATAGAAATCACAAATTTCATAAGTTTACTCTCCCAAAGACAACTTAATAAACCAAAAATGCTACCAAAAGAGTTCAAGTGTGATTAATGAAGTATTGACAATCAAAATTAACAATAACTAACGAAACTTAACTTTCTGCAGAGATTATTACTTAAAAGTGTAATTCAGAGATTTGGACAGAGAAATTATCTCTTTTAAAAGTTAATATTTCTATACTACTTTAGACTGTATACTACCTAATTCTGGTATTTATGTACTATTTTATAGTTTTCAAAATGTTTTCACATACAACATTACATTTGATTCTTTTAACAATTTTAATTCAGCTTTACTAACAGAGAAGTAGATATCAGTCATTGGCCTGCAGTTACAGATTTTAGAAGCAGAAGAAAATTTTCTAAAACAGCCATACTTAGATTCAGGTTCTAGCAGAGCCACATGCTAAATGGCTGTAGGCAAGTTACCAAATTTCTCAGTCTCGATTTCTTAATATGTAACAGTGGGACAAAATTTCTAGAACATAAAGTTTTGTAGGGGTGTTTTTCAAAGTGGGTTCAATTGGCAAATGTTTCTCAAATAAAATTTTCATAGTAAAATAACCCATGGAGCATCACTCTAAATGTTCCTTTACTACATGCTGTCTCAGTGTGCATCATAAGTTTTTGTGCATTGAGAATTTTCAACAAAGCAGAAAAGTATTCAGCACTTCTCAAGCCTATTAGATTGCAGATTTTTTTTTCCCCACAGCATCTTGACAGACCAGTGTTCCACAGATCATCCTCCAGGGAACACAGGTGTGATCATGTGACTCTCATCCCATAACAGTGTACAAAACATCTTGCATTGTGCTTGGCACATAGTAGCCACTCAATAAATAGTTACATATTCTTTAGAGTAAATTTCTAAGCCTCAATTTTCTTACTTGTAAAATGAAGGTAATATTATGAGCTTTATACATTTACTGTGATAATTAAATAAAATTATGGCAGAGAAAATGAAATAATTAATAAAAGTCCTGCTAATATATATCAGTTAACAACTGTTGGTACCTTCTGGAGAAACTAAGTATTGTTCTCTGGTCACATGGGCAGTAACTAAAATTTATCAAGCATCTTAAAATGGAATCTGGTTTTAAAAATTGGTTTTCTAATTTAGAGGCTCAAGCTCTATCTCTAAGAGCAGTTTTTCTTATACAAGCATCACAAATCAATGGCAGAGGTCACTGCACTTGGAAGAAGGACTCAAATTGGTAATATGTGAAGATCTATAGTAAAAGCTCTGGACCTCGTCTCTAGAAATTCTAATTTAATTAGTTGGGGGACATTGGTAATTTTTTCAGATGCCCAGTTGATTTTAATGTGTTGGAAACGCTGAGAACCAATAAGCTAAAGCACAAACTTATATATACAATTAGAACTCAATAAATCATTGCTGTTGATTGCTTGATTGATTGCAGAGGTAGAGCCACTAACCCTATGCAATATGTATAACACATGTTTGGCATTCAATCTGACAGACCCTTTCCACTGGGAATTCAGGGAAAAACTGCACATCTTTGAGATGGAAATTTTATGATATTCAATTGATAATCTTCATGATTAGTTGTAAAACTATAGAGCTAGACCAACTCAGAATTATCAAGTAGACAGTTTATTGCTCTTTCTGTACCCTTTCCTCCCTGGAGAAATCTTTATTCATCATCTCGAGTACTTACTTTCTTCACACTCTTCTCGTTTTTTTTTTTTTTGTTGTTGTTGTTGTTGTTTTTTTAATGGAGTCTTTCTCTGTCGCCCAGACTGGAGTGCAGTGGCGCCATCTTGGCTCACTGCAACCTGGGCCTCTTGGGTTCAAGCAATTCTCCTACCTCAGCCTCCTGAGTAGCTGGGATTACAGGCGTGAACCACCATCTGGCTAATTTTTGTATTTTTAGTAGAGACGGGGTTTCGCTATGTTGGCCAAGCTGGTCTCAAACTCCTGACCTCAGGTGATCCACCTGCCTCAGCCTCCCAAAGTGCTGAGATTATAGCCATGAGCCTCCGCGCCCAGCCCACACTCTTCTCTTTCTCCTTTTATACTGATTCTCAACCACTTCTTGCCGTCATGTCAATGGATGCTAAGACCACAGTTATCCTACCAGGAACCACTGCATTTCAAGCAAACTGTAGAACAAAAGACTTGAATGTGAAAGGAAAAAAAAAAAAAAAAAAAAACTTTTAAGCTTTATGTTTACATTATTAGTTCTCATACTTTGGTGTAAATCAGAACCACCTGGGGAAATTATCTAAACTACTGTTTACAGGCTCTACCTCCCGACATTTCTCCTCAGTAGGAAGAGTCCAGCAATCTGCATTTATAATGAAGCCTGAAAGTGAATGCCTAAAACTAGTTGTATACATTAGTTTTCATAAAAATTAGCTTGAACGTAGCAGTTTTTTCCCAAATTAAGTCACGTACATGACTCCTTCTTAAAAGGATCTCCAATACAAGGGCGTTTTTTTGTTTGTTTGTTTTTTAAATAGCTTTTCTTAATTTTTTTCCCCAACAATCCTAAATAGTTGCATTATTTAAAACTAGATAGTAAACATGAGTTTTTATTAAAACTAGCTTGAATATAGTGGTTTTACTCGTTTTATTTCAGATTAGCTGTTAAGCTAATCTGAGTTTTTGTTAAATAATAACAGATGGTGGATTATACTTTGAAAAATATTGTTTAAGCTCAGGAGAGAGCAAGGAGGCAGTAAAAGGTTGAACAAGTGGCCGAGTGTGGTGGCTCACACCTGTAAGCCCAGGAGTTCAAGACCAGCCTGAGCAACATGGTGGGACCTCATCTCTATAAATCAATAAACAAATAAAGATTGAACAAATGCATCAACAGGAATGAAACACAGTATTGTCTAATTTGTTTCCTAATAAGTTTGCTTCTAACCTAATGAAATAAGGGGAAAAAATTAAGCTGTAGGCTGGGCGCGGTGGCTCATGCCTGTAATGCCAGCACTTTGGGAGGCCGAGGTGGGTGGATCATGAGGATATCCAGACCAGCCTGGCTAATACAGTCAAACCCCGTCTCTACTAAAAAATACAAAAAAAAATTAGCTGGGCGTGGTCGCAGGCCCCTGTAGTCCCAGCTACTTTGGAGGCTGAGGCAGGAGAATAGTGTGAACCCGGGAGGTGGAGCTTGCAGTGAGCCGAGGTTGTGCCACTTCACTACAGCCTGGGCCACAGAGCAAGACTCTGTCTCAAAAAAAAAAAAAAAAAACAAAAACAAAAACAAAAATGTAAGCTTTGTATTTTACTTTGTTTTAGACTAAAATTATAAATTGAATTATTTTACAAAGTTTTTCCAGCAAAATTGGAGCTATTTAAGGAATACATGGTGGATAGGAATCTTGCCATTGGGAAAATCAGCTAGATCATATGATTATAAACCTATCCAGGGAAAATTATTTCCAAATACCTCACTGCATTTGACTGGCATTATATTATGTTCTGTATGAGCCATCTGTGGCAATGCAGTACTACAATGAATCCCAATTAGTTTCCAAGCACATGACCCTTATACCACAAGGTCTATTTCCTAGTAAGCAATTTAGAGTCTGAACAGCCTTTAACAGCAAAAGGAAAGCAAAGCATTCTTACTTATTAGACTATTTTCTGAACATCTAACAGTGCCAAATGGTATTATTAATTAACTCTTGTAGACAATAAAAAAAATTTCTGCTTGATGCTGCAGTTTTAACTTGCCTTTAGGAACCATCTCATTATGCTTCTCACAGTTATGGGATTTTATGTCCATATGCACAAGCATATTCAAATCATTTTTGCTTTCAAAATTCTCTCTACAGAGGCTGGTATTACAGAGAAGGGGGTTCTACCTTAAATTTTCTAAGAATTTTTATTTGCAAAGATATGAACAACCTTGTGACAGAAAGTCAACATTACAAATGCAGTGTGTGAATTTGAAACCCTGCAGAATTCGAACTTTGTGGTTGTCAGCCCAAATATGGCTAATGGTCCAAACTACACAACAATGTGTATCCATGTTGCAATGCATACATCCAGATAGACACAAAAATGAGTAATACCTGGATGATGGAATAAAGTTACTGTATTTCCCCCTAACAACTGAAATTTTTTTTTTTTTGAGACGGAGTCTCGCTCTGTCACCCAGGCTGGAGTGCTGTGGCCAGATCTCAGCTCACTGCAAGCTCCGCCTCCCAGGTTCACGCCATTCTCCTGCCTCAGCCTCCCGGGTAGCTGGGATTACAGGTGCCGCCACCTCGCCCGGCTAGTTTTTTGTAGTCTTTAGTAGAGACGGGGTTTCACCGAGTTAGCCAGGATGGTCTCGATCTCCTGACCTCGTGATCCGCCCGTCTCGGCCTCCCAAAGTGCTGGGATTACAGGCTTGAGCCACCACACCCGGCCTTCAACTAAACTATTTTAATTTAACTTGGCCAGAATTGTTTTTCTCCCCAGTTTTTCAACTGAATGGAGGGTTTAGACTTAAAATATTCAAATATTCCGATTTTTCAACCTAAAACATGAAAGCAGTCCTGATGAGTTTACCAGCCACAAGAACCAAGAAATTACTGTCGTTTGATAACCCCCTCAACTTTAGTATTTATCTTTCCTCAGTGTTCCTTGGCACATTATCAGATGCTTCAAAGTGTCTTCAGTTCTATTTCTTCTGTAGCCTGATCAACTTATTTAGCAAGTGATTTGCAAAAGTCTCTTTAATTAGGTTATTTTCGTAATCGTGCAAAGAGGCTTTCCTTTGCCTGGAAACTCAAACATTCATTAATTCTTAGAAAAGCCAGGAAGCAATTAACATCCATTTAGAAATAACGTTTCTAATGTACAAGTTGATGTTGCCTCATCAACCAAACAAACTCTGAATGCCGGGCATGGCCCAATAGCCAGGTGACTTGGGAATCACACGCCAAGAACTCAGGTTTCCACACCACTGCTAAAGGGCTGTGTGTCTTTGGGCAAGTCATTTTACTTCCCTCAACCTCAATTTCTTCATCTGTGGAATGAGGAGGTTGCATTTGAAGTTCTTTTCCAACCACAATATTGTTTGACTCTAGTAGAAAACGGGAAGGAAGTAAAAACATAGAAGCAGTGATAAAAAGAGATTTTTGTTTCTATATTTCTTTATACGGTTGTATATCTCTCTTGGACACATGAAATTCCTGTTGCCATCAGCATGTCCTTCCAGTACTTTAAGGCAGAAAGGCCCGCCCTGGATATAGAGAAAACAGCCCCACCAGCCATCACGACATCAAGAAGCAAGAAGGTTCCCATCCAGTGAATCATAAGCGAATCATTACAGACAGAGTGAAGTTTATAGAAGTAGAATTATTCTTGACCTTAATGAGCCTGCAGACCAGGTAAATCAAAACAAAAAAGACATCAGTACTTAGGAAGCTATTTGAAGTTGTAGAAATGAATACACATTCACAATTCACAAAAGAGGATGATAAATGGGACTGGACCACATAGGAAGACTCTCTATTCTGTAAGTGTAACTTAGTGTTTCTTCTAAAGACAGACAAGGAGAAACAAAGAGGACAGCATGCATTTATTTTCTATTGTTTTTATCCCTACCCTCCTTCCTACCATCAAGTATGGGGGTTTTTATATGAACTGCTCTCAAACTAAAAATGAGTTAAACTCTTAGCTTTTGAGATGTTAAGTAGTCTCTGCAGATTTGTAGCACAGAGAAAAATCTTGAAAACCATGCGTTTTAATTGCAAGATTCAGATGTTTCATTGAATATGTAAGTTGTTGTAATTCAAAAAAGTTTATCTGCAATTGTCAAGAGCCAAAACCCAAAAGGCTAAGGTTGGAGAAATAGAGATTATGATGTTTCACTACCTGAGGTTCCTACCCCAGACCAGATTCTGACCACTAGGAAAGAGAGAATTGGAGGAAAGTCACAAAGGTTAGATACCACCTAAATCTCTGAGAGGAGGCTATTCCTAAACCAATTACCATCTCTGAGCCAAGTCCACACTTGGGAGGATGCAGGAGAATAGAAACCACAGAAAAATTAAAAGGGAATCCTGGACAGAAAATGCCATTTTTTACTTCACAGGGTAAAGGGCCAGGAGGTGGTAAGACTTGTAGAGACATTTTGTATGCCGCTGTCTCCTGAATGGCAGAATAACAGCATGTAGGCAGTGAAGCTGTGAAATGTTTCATAGATAGAGTCTTCCTCAATCTCAGAGAATGCAGGGAAAGCAGCCAAAAATCCGTGGCTCTTCTCACCCAAGAGGAGTGTGAGGAAGGACTGAGAGAACCAGTGGACTGGAAGACTTGAAGTTACAGCAGGAAAGACACAGAGTGTGTGGATGTGACAAGGAGACCACAGTGGGACCATGGTCATCTCAGAGGGCACAGCAGAGACAGAAATCAGTGTTCATGACCTAGTAGGATGTCACATCTCCATGGAAGCCAAAAGAACAGAGGATGGCCTTGGACCAGCTGATCCTGGGCCCTCTAGACACCTGTCCTTATCCCAGATGACCCTTGGAAAGAAGAGAACAGAGAAGGGAGGTGGGGAGATGCTTGCATTAACTGAGACATTAACCAAAAGAAAGTATTTTAAACCAAAAGTGAATTACCTTGAGTTAATAAGATGCATTAGCAGATGGGGAACCTCTAAGCTAAGGTGAGTTCTATTTTTTTAAATAATATCACATAATTTGTTTGCATATGCAAGTTTGTAGCTTGAGAAAAATGCATTCCCACTATCACAGGCATAAACTGCTACCCCAAAACTATGCATGTAGTGCATACGTGCACTGTGGACAGCTAACACCCTGCATCACGGTCCGTTTAGCTTAAAGGTAGGGTCTTTCCCTGTAGAGAAAGGGCATGCAAAGAATTTCTTGGAAGTTTATTTTATGCCCTAATTCAGCCTCTGAAATGAAAAAAAAAAAAAAAAAACACCAAGCCTTTTCCATGAGGTGAGGGAAAGCCAGTCCACACAGAATCCTCTCACGCCTTCAGTGCAGGAAGCCAGGGAGATGTTAGAGGACCAAGGCACAAAGCCACCACACTGGCCTCTGACAGTGACTCTGGAGAGGAGAAAGGCACTGTGTGCTTTGCATTGAAGCACAAACCCACATTTCTGCCACGTTTAAGCAAGGCGAGCTGCTTACTTTCAGGTATACAAGGCCCACTGGAAGCTTTCCCTCACTGCAGGAATATGTATGTCTCTGCTCTCTGCTTATAACACTGGACTGGGCCATGTTTCATGCTCCCTTTTATACCATCAGCCATTTCCGTGCCCTTTCTAGGGCAGGAAAATGTTTTAGCTGCTCTAGAGCTTCCTTGGGAGGCCATGGGAGTCTCAGAGGACAGTTTCAGGCTAGCCTGATGGCATACCCTGCTGACACTTCTCTGCTCCATTAACTGCCTCCTCTGAAAGCCTGAGACAGAGACTGGGCTAAGGTTTCCCCGTGTTCTCAGGTCCCCTCACCTATCAGGCTGCTTTTCTTATCCTACTGCATGGGAGTTTGCCCCCAGAGAAGGCAGAGGAGGTGCTCCTCCTCAGATCTCCCTCAGCATCTAGGCTCTGGTCAGGATTCTTGCATCACCTGGTTGAACTTTTCTCCTTGAGAGCAGCTACAAGACAATCCTTTCTTTACACTCCATCCTCAGTCCTATAGGCTGAGTCCTGAAGGCTCTAAGCTTGATATTTAATGTCAAACTTTTACAATTCAAAGTGCCTGCTTTTTCCATGTTTCAAACACCTGACTGTTGTAATCAATAGCTTCAAAGACTGCAGCGTCTCCTATAGATCCACAAAAGTCCATTTAAAAGCTCAAAGCTCCAAATTTGAGTCTTTTTTCTTTCTATATCATCCCTACCCTGAAGGTAATGCATATAAAAGCACTTCCTGTAACTTGAAAAGTGAGAAAAAGGAGTGGGATTCAGAAGAACTGGAAAAAAGCACACAGATTAATATCAAAATATTACATGGCCTCAATGTTAACTCCACTTTTCAAAGTTTTCTATGACATTGTCCCTAATGTTAGAGGAGGAGAGAGAATAAGGTTTCTAAATGAAATCTTTAAATAAAGATGAACAACAGGAAGAAGACACTTGTGTATCTGATGTCATGGAGTAACCCTGTGTCCTTCATAGGGATATTTTTATGGTTTGAAGAGCTCAGTTAGGAGAACAAGGAATTTTAGGGCATGCATTCATGCAAACAGAGAAACTTAAACCTAGGATCTGAGATGGTAAGGATGTTGGCATCAGGTCCCAGATGTGGGAACAAAAATGAAATGGAGCAGAAGAGACAACATGGAGGCAATGAAAACAGGACATTAACAGACACAGGAAAAAGGAGTTCATGAAGTCTACATGCTGTAGCCAAAGGAAGGCAAGACAGGGGCTTTCAAGAGTGATTTCCTATGGGGAGCCAGTTTAAAGCATTTGGCTCAAGCCTGTAATCCCAGCATTTTGGGAGGCCGAGACGGGTGGATCACGAGGTCAGGAGATCGAGACCATCCTGGCCTAACACGGTGAAACCCCGTCTCTACTAAAAAATACAAAAAACTAGCCGGGCGAGGTGGCGGGCGCCTGTAGTCCCAGCTACTCGGGAGGCTGAGGCAGGAGAATGGCGTGAACCCGGGAGGCGGAGCTTGCAGTGAGCTGAGATCCGGCCACTGCACTCCAGCCTGGGCGATAGAGCGAGACTCCGTCTCAAAAAAATAAATAAATAAAATAAATAAATAAATAAATAAATAAATAAATAAATAAATAAAGCATTAAAGGTGCAAGAAAATAGGCCAGGCAAGACGGGGCTGCTGAGTCACAGGTGGAGATTAGGATGGGTGACCACACCTGTAAGTTTTATTTCAGCAGCTAGATTTCCTTCACCCCAACATTCTTTACATGGACCCAGGAGATGAGAATCAGCTTTCTCATTAGCTCTCAGGCACAAATCAATATAACCACTATTCTAAAAGCTAATACAGTGATCAACACTCAACCTCTAGGATTCACTTTTTTAAATTCCAAGGATGGGTGTACAAAACATGGCCCATGGGTTGTGAATGAGCTCAGAAAATGGATCAAACCACAGGAAATGCTGCCCAAATCCTCAGTTCTGGAATGCAAAAACTTCCCGCAAGGATGGTACACATAAAACCACTCCAAAAATCTCTCCCCACCTGCCTTCACATAATTAGTTAGAGATTATTAAAGCCTGAACTCTGCTCTTAGATCATGAATTCTCTTGGAAAGGCGTGAAATCTGTGGACAGATAGGTGACCAGACTGTACAAGTCTCTATGTTGCAAATTCCTAAATAGGATTCTTCTGTTCCTATTCCTGAAAAAGTTTCTTGACTGTATCCTCAAACCATCCTAGGTTTGCTCCTACACTAGAGCTTAGAGTTAAAAAATGTTAAGGAAGTGAAGTTTTAGTCCTTCTTTAAAAAATATAATTATTGAGACACTGGCTCCACAGAACTACGGTAGGAATTTGACCAAGACAAAAAAAAATAGTAATAATAATCCCATTATTTTTCAGGAAACTATTTCTTTAATGTTCTACATTTTACTGAAATTGTCTTTATAAAAATACTCCAAATCTTAGCTTGCTTTCTATTTATACTAGGTCTATACATAAAATGCAAGGTTTTACATCTATACAATGACAATATTACCTACATCTCTTTTCTTCCATGTGTAATGTGAAAATTTATCAGACAGTGTCACAGAGCACTTCAAGTGCCTTTGAACAAGGAGCCTATTAAAGGGAGAAACCTATACAAAATGTAAGATTTGTATGGTATTATTGGCTAGGCCAGAGCTTCTGAAAAATAATTCCTCAGAAAAATCCTTAAGGGTATAAGCATCGAAAGCAGTTCTCTGAAATGTTCACCTATACCTACCAATGAATGAAAGACGTGAATGTATAAATGCTAAATCTGCAATGAGAAATTAATCTGACATTCACAGTCTGATGTCAAGTTTGCAACCAGTATGAAAGCCAGTTCCAAACAGCCTAGTTTTTTGAATACTGCAAACTCAAATCCAATTTTGCCCAGAGCTTTTCCTACAACTTAAAAAAAATTGTTCTTTTCCCCTGAATCATTTTTCATGAGGCAAAGTATTTTAGGCACAAAACAAAAAGAACTTTAGTAGTCCCTCCCACCCCATCCAGGGCAACATTTGCAATAAAAGGGTAAAGGTGTAAAGAGAAGATATAATTTATATTCAGGCTCACACAAGCATCAAGAAATCAAACATTTGAGGTTAATTCAAAGGAGGTGCCATGAAGTCAGCAATTAAAAAAGAAACAAACCAAAGGGGAAGGTAAACATAAGCAAAGAAGACAGAATAGGGAAGAAAAGAGGCTCCTTAGGGACACACCACAAGCTCTGAGGAATCAGAGAAGAGCAAGAACTTTCTGCAAAACTGAAATAAACAAGCAAATCTCCCTCCTTATAAAACCAAGAGTTTTAGTTGAAGTTTCTATTTCAATCTCTACTAGACTAACGTGTGTTTCTCCATTTCCTTTCCTCTAAAGGAAAGGTCTCACACACACACATACACAAACACACACACACACACACACACACACACACACACTCTACGTTACTTTTGGGTAATGTCAGAAACAGCATAAACTGCAAGAACATTATTACTATAAATTCACTTGTAAATGAATTTTTCTATCAGACATTATTATAAAGATTCATTGTATTAATAGATGGCTCATAAGCACAGAGATGGAATTTTTAAGTGGCCAGGGACTGAGGTGAGCTTTCATTTCCTTCTGATGTTGGAATATCTCTGTATACAGCACAATACAAGTCGTCATAATGCCTATAACTACACAGACACAGCAACATGTTATGGACTGGGCAAAAGAAGTGGTAATCGGCATTGAAAATTTATGTGTTAAACACATATGGGAACTATTTTAACTAAAACACTAGTATAAGCAACTCAAAGGAATTGCTGCACAGATGTGCGTCAGATGGCTCAAATTAAAGAACCATCAACCTTTTCATTGTATTTCTCCCATGGAAAAAAAAAAAAAAAGACAGTGAATGCAATGAGTGGCATAGAGTTAAATATATACTATGATATATAAAACTTAATTTTAAAGAAAAAGCATACTTAAAATATGCCACCCATTGGACTGTTTTGCATGTAACAGTTCATTGAATTCTCATAATAGCTCTATGAAAAGGATTCTAGCATTGTCCCACTTTATACATAAGGAAACTGAGTCCCAGAGAAAATAAACACTGCCCAGTGTAACCCGGCTACTAGGAAGTATAACTGAAATTAAAACTCCTTATTCTGATACCAGGCACCAATTCTAAACTGTAATTAAAAGTCACTTGTAGGCCGGGCACGGTGGCTTACGCCTGTAATCCCAGCACTTTGGGAGGCCAAGGGGGCCAGATCACGAGGTCAGGAGATCGAGACCATCCTGGCAAACATGGTGAAACCCTGTCTCTACTAAAAATACAAAATTAGCCGCGTGTGGTGGCACGCACCTGTAGTCCCAGCTACTCAGGAGGCTGAGGCAGGAGAATCGCTTGAACACAGGAGATAGAAGTTGCAATGAACCAAGTTGGCACTACTGCACTCCAGTCTGGCGACAGAGCAAGATCCATCCAAAAAAACAAAGAAGTGCAAGTGTAGATTTATTAAAAATGTGAACTCCATCACATTTTTAAGCCAGGCCCCAGATCCAGGCTACTGAAGGACTTTCCAGTCTGCAAAGTACCAGAAAATACTACCTGAGTATCCTGCCTCTATTTGCACTATGTCTTGAGTAAGGCAGCTAGCTGAATGCCATTATGTTTGATACTTTCTCATGAAAGTAGGATTTAGGAATTTAAACCAAAATACTTTAAAATGATGTTTCTATGGCTCTGTAAATATGAAAAACCCAAGCCTATAAACAGAAGTTTTAGAAAGCTACTGTCATTTTGGTCCCAGTTCAGAAGCTCAATCTTTATATGTATCTTTAATTCTGAGATCATAAAAGGCAAATTAATTAACGAATATGAGCCCCTCCCAAGCCACTCTGGGCTGAAAGATGACTTTCACAATTTCATTTCCTGTGGATCCAAGAATGTGTGGTTTACTCGAGCTCATGGCTGGGAGAGGCCTTAAAGGTCACCTTTCCTTGTGACTACAGCAAAAACTTGGAGGCAGAAAGGTCAGCCCCAATATCTTGCCATTTTCTTCTTGACGGTCTGAGACAAAGTGAGAATCAAAAAGAAATCACTGTTTGCAACCAAAGACCAAGAAAGCAGACCACTGATAAAACTGTATTTATATTTGCTCTCACACAAGCAGCAAGAAATAAATACTTGGAGTTAGTCAAGAGTAAAGATGTTTGTTGTACTTTAAGGCAGTCTAAAATCTGGCAGAGGATTTCCTTTTTTAAAAAAATAAAGTTAGTTGAAACAGATTGTCAAGGTAATATCTATGACCACTCCTCTACCCAAAATAGGGAAAAGAGGTTTCAATGAGACCTTCCTCCGTGTATGTCAAGTCACACTCGGAGATTCATTTTGCCGATTTCAATGTAAAATGAAATGAAATGCCTAAAATCAAATGCTTGAGAGTTCAAGTAAAGCAGAAAGATTGGAATTTCTTAACATAATAGTTTTTGGGAAAATTCACAAAAGCTCTCTATAGTGATAAAAAATATTTTTAAAAAGTAATGTGTAGATGATTTCTAGGAAAAGCACTTGGTTTGGGCAGTCCAGATATATTGAGTTCAAATGCAAGCTCTTTCTCTTGGTAACTTACTTAATATCTCCAGTAGTAAATTTCCCCATCTATATAGAGGGTATAATATGTAATAAAGTTTGCAAATTTCTTGACACTCTTTTCTTTCCTCCTTCCATTCCTTCCAGTTTAATGCCAAAAATATTTCTTCCATTGAAATATATTTCTGAGTAAAGTTTGCAAAACTCTGATACAATACTATATATCACAATTACTCTATAAAATATTAATTTGCTCTTAATAGCAACATATAAGTTTCATATGGTATAATGTTAACAAATTATTATATTTCATTCATGATATACAGACATGATGTTTTGGCTTACAATTTTTTGACTTTGCAGTGGTGCAGAAGTGATACACAGTCTGGACAAACCATTCTTTAAGTGCCCATACAACCATTCTGTGTTTTACTTTCAGCATTGTATTCAATAAACAAATTATATGACAGAGTCAACACTGTATTATAAAATGGGCTGGATAGATTATTTTGCCCAACTGTAGGCTAGTGTAAGTGTTCCATGCATGTATAAGGTAAGCTAGGCTAAACTGTAGGTTAGGTGTATTAAATGCAATTTCTTCTTAATATTTTCAGCATACAGTGTATGTATTGGGACACAACCCCACAGTAAGTGAGAAGCATCTGTACTTGCTATCACATTTTTGAAGTATAGTTCATAAAAATATTTCTGACGTTTTACTTTGTGTGTCATGACATCCCTCCCAATCCACCGAAGCCACAATTTACCATTTGAAAGAACATGAGCACACATGACATGAGTTTTTATGTTTTTGTATTATAAGAAAATGGAAGTTAAATTCTAATCCTATAAACACTTATGCTTAAAGGAGATAAAAAGTTTTATTCAAAGAACCAGTTTTTTAAGAGACATACATTTGATAGTCCAATAGTTTACACCTAGAACCTAAATTCTAGGTCTGGTTTTGAAATCAAGTAGAAAAAAATTAAAAATAGAAAAATTTAAAACTACTAATTCTCTAAACTACATCAAGTTATTTTTGGAACAAAAAGAACATTTTCAAATACACATGTTGCACATTGATACACAAGAACCACACTAGATATTTAGTACTTTGCAAACATAGGACACACATTTCTTCCTGTAAGGCAGTTACAAACTAGACACATCACCTGGTGGCACATTGTCATTTGACTTTCAACCATATCCATTTTGTGTGCTAAGGTTTAAAAAGTACGCTTGCACGTCTATAAACTTTATCAAAGATTTTGCTTTTTAGAGGATTTTTTTTTTATTGTGGTAAAAACAACTTGAGATCTAACCACTTAAAAATGTCTAAGTGTTCAAGACAATATTAACTATAGGCCCAATGTTGTACAGAAGGTCTCCAGAACTTGTTTATCTTGCATAATTGAAATTTTATATCCCCTTGAGCAGCAACTGCCCCCATTCCCTTCCTCCCAGCCTTTGGCAATTACCATTCTACTCTCTGTTTTCATGACTTTGACTATTTTAGATGCTTCATATAAGTGGAATCATGCTGCCTTTGTCCTCCTGTGCTGGCTTACATCACTAGAGGATGTTTTAAGAGTGAACTCTTCAAAAAGAAAACTACTTTTTAGAAACTTCTCTAACCAGAAAATTGTAGAAATTTCTCTGAGCAGGAATTTTTCATTCAAAGGTCTTATCTTGGCTAGAAAAATGACAGCAAATTATGTTTTATTGGTCCATTTATATACTATGCATGTGAACAGATATAGCATAATTGCAATGGAGATTATATATATTGTGTGTATATGTAGAACATTTTTCAATCATAATTCCATTTTCCATTTTCTTTTGTATTACTCCATCGTTTTTGCTGTGCAGTTCAGTACCACATTATTTTCCATTTCGACCACAGCTGCATCATTGCTGCTGCCAGAATCTCTGTTTTTTGGAGAAAATATACAATTTAAAATTGTTTTTTTTCTTTTTTTTTATCAGAAAGGAAAGTCATCAAGAATTAGATTTTATTTTAGGAACAAAGTAAGGTTTCATGGGAGAAAAAAACAAAGCCTTGGTGTAGAGAAGGTTTGTTCATTTTCTATAGCATTACTGAAGTGTCCGTATGCCTTGATAATCCTGTCAATGTTTGGATCATCTCAGTGGGGGAAATGACTTAATTTAACTCTATTTTGGTGTCTCAGCAAAGGTAAGTTATCTATTTTGAGAGCCCTGAGTTTGCTTTAACTGGGTAGTTTTATACTACTGCATTTGTGAATGAAATCCCAAAGTTTGCCTAGCTAACTTGCCACCTCAGTTGCCCTGAGTAGAAAAGGTGGGTGGCCAGTGGGTGGAGGAGGAGGTGATGGGAACTGGCCAATTGTGACAGAGCTGCCTTCAGGCCAATATCTTGTGTTTATAAATACCTAGGCAAGAGGCAGGTCAACAGCACATGAGCTAGGCTTGATTAAGCTGACAGTCTGTATCTCATGTTCCCTAGTGTCTCTCTTTCAACGCCATCATGGAAGAACTGGGAATCTCACTGAAGAATCAGAAAAAAATAAAGAAAAAGTCAAGAACTAAGGGGAAATCTTCCTTCACAAGTATCCTTACTTGTCATCAGAGACGAACTCAGAGAAAAGAGACTGTGGCGTGATCCAAGGAAACACCTGTATGAAGAAAAAGGATGCACTCCCTACAGATTTTTGGAGAAAGGATTTCTGATGAGTGTGTGATGTGTTTCCATATATCTATATCCATAACTCTGATTATGTATACAGATATAAGAAATACAAAAGTTTAAAAAGCTCACATAGATATGACTTGGGAAGTGACACCAGTTCTTTTAAAATAAATTTGTATGCTCACTTATTTTGCATTTTTTCTTTTGCCCCAATAAATTGTTGTGTGTGCTTTCTAAATAATAATAAAACAACAGGGTTTTTTCCAGAACAAGTTGAGCGTGGTTTGTTCCCCATTACTTGCTCCCGTTGGCAAAGGTATGTTTGCTGTATGTTGTCAGTTGTGCAGTTTGCTATTTTGAAAACTCTTCTTACTGGTTCAGACAAACATAGTCATTTTGGGCTGAGTTTTAAAAATTACTTTTAGCTTATACCAAGTTACCTGGTTACTATGGTAAAGTGAACCCATTTATCTTTGTGTTCTAAAGTCTAATTTTATAAATAGTTTAAGTGATACTCAGAACATTAGTGAGCTGTGCTGGAAAAGGATACCAAAAAGCAAATATATGTTCAAAAAGTAAAAGTGTTCACCACATTCTGGGTACCATTCTAGGTTCTGGGGATCCCATGGTGAAGAAAACAGATATGGTCCCTGTGTTAGTTCATTTTCATGCTTCTGATAGACATACCTGAGACTAGGTAATTCATAAAGAAAAAGAGGTTTAATGGACTCAGTTCCACATGGCTGGGGAGGCTTCACAATCATGGCAGAAGGTGAAAGGCACATCTTACATGGTGGCAAGCAAGAGAGAATGAGAGCCAAGCAAAACAGGAAACCCCTTATAAAACCATCTGATCTCATGAGAATTATTCACTACCACAAGAATAGTATGGAAGAAACCGTCCCCATGATTCAATTATCTCCCACCAGGTGCCTCCTACAACACATGGGAACTATGGGAGCTAAAATTCAAGATGAGATTTGGGTGGGGACACAGCCAAACCATATCAGTCCCCGTTCTCACATAACTAATTATAAAACAAACATGAAAAACAGTATTAGAAGCAAGATTAGAACTTCCTCAGAGGAAGTCCAAAGCTGAAGCAGCCCTCAGAAGCATTTAACCTGGGGCTGGGTCAAGAAGGGCTTCCTGGAGAAAGGAATAGCTAGCTTAAGATTTGGGGGATGACTCAGACATTATCAGGCGAAGGGAGCCAGGCTGAGGAAGCAGCATATTAGAAGGCATGGAAATAAGAGAGAATAGGGCTATTATGTTAGAGGAAAAATGAGTTTGGTGTACCTAAACTATAAAATGCAAATAGGTCCAATAGGCCTGATAGGTACCAGTTACTCTTGCTGAGGGTAGAGGAAGAATTGAAGGAAAGAAGACCAGAAGGGAGATGAGAGGGAAGTCACCCAAAAGATTCTTTCAGTAACTGCACCAGACCAGAAGTAGAGAGACCTCCTGATGAAGGAGGTAATTTTGAAGCATAATCCAAACAGCCATGGATTCAGAAAGTGGTCTCAAAGGAAAACTCCAGGATTCAGGGAGGTGGGAGGGGAGCTTAGCTGGAAAATTGAGGTGACATTCATTGTGATGGGAAATAATGGAAAGGAATAGGTATTAGTTAGTATTTCATATAACTGGTTGGTTTCTTCAGGATTATTCTAAAACTCCAGGAAACTTTTAATTGAGTCCTTCAAAGTACAAAAATATTTTCAGACATGAAAGGGAAAAATAATGACTTTTAAAATGCCAATAGTAATAACAGATATTGGACAAATGTTCTGATTGTAATCAATGTTCAGATTTCAGATCAATCAGAATTTTTATTGACAATAAACAGAAGAAAATGGTTCATTAAAATGCATCAGGAGGCTTAAACTAAACATTTATAAACTGGAGTGTGATGAATCTGACCAGCTAAAGATGGTCTAGAATGATAACATATTAGAAGGAGGAAATACGAATTTTATTCACTTCACTAAAAATTATATCTGAGGCATTCTATTTTACATTTTCTAATGTTTTTCTCCCATTTTTAAATTTTTCTCTTATTTTAGAAAATATTATTCTATCTTTTCACATACTATTACAGAAATTTGTGAAAAAAGAGGTACATCAACCTGTAATATCTAAAATATATAGTGTATCAGTCTGGTTTATGGATATTTTAAGATCCACCAGCCTCTCTCCTCTTCACTTACACATAACTAAATTTTCATTCAATACATATAACACTTGCTATAAACAACTTCGTTAAAAAATGTATTGAAAAACCGCAGAACAGGACTTTTTTAATGTCAACTATTAAATGTGGTGTATAATCACCTTCCTCTCTCCCTGATATTTTCATTCTGAAAGTACATTTGGCACACACAAATGTGTCTACGTTTCTGTGTGCATCTTTGTGTTTTAGGGTGAAGAACAGAGTAAGCTAATGAGTTCAGAGGAGAGAAGAAAGTGTAGAGTATCTGGAACCCAGTCCAGAAAAATTCCTGGTAACAACCATTAATCTTGAAGATTTTCATCCCGTTCACTAAAGAACAGTGACTCACACAGAGTTATGTAGAAATCAATGGCGAAGTTAATTAAAAACTAGATCTAACATTTCTTCCTTCAGCAATTTCTTGGTGCTAAAGGAAAAAGATTGCCCAGGTGTGATATATTCAGGGAAACAAATGGAGGCAGCTGTTTTGAAAGATGATGTTCACAGTTAAGATTTATTCTCCTTTCAGATTTCAAATCTGGGCTTCATCTTTATTGTAGGAGAAAAAGCAAGACCCCACAGAGTTGGAGACATAGTGTGGGGCTCAAAGTTTTTTATTCTTAGCCTTAAAGAAGCTGCAGGAAGACAGAAATAAGGAGAAAGTAGCTTAAAGAAAATGAGATGAAGATAAAATAGAACTAACTAGCTTTCTTTCCCCCCTCTAGCTCAGCAGCCATGGTTCTAATTTAACCCTTTGCCTTCAACAAAAGGACTACATGGGTTCTTAGTCAAGAATCTCTGGAAACTGTTGTTTCAAAGAAGGAATAACGTAAAAGGTAACAGCATCAGCTCAGGGAAAGATAGCTCTAGGAGCTATCCTTGTAGTGTGATTTTTAAAGAAACATAAAATCTACCTTTTCTAAAATGTATGACCCACCAGATGCTCCCCAACATCAGAGAGGCCATGGTTCAGGAAACACTGGAGCATTGGCTGAAGGAAGCCCAAGTGACAATCTACTTAGTGGATGCCTCCAGCCTAGAAGAATGAGAAGAGGACAAGCATTACCTGGTCAAGGATGTCCAAAGGAAAAAGTGACAAATGTATGCAGGGCTAGAGCAAGAAAGGTAATGGAATGTCCGGAGAAAGCACCTATGGGCGTGTGGAAGAAGTAATGAAAGGAGAGGCTGGGACCCCAAAGGTAGCTAAGTTCTCAGTTTTGTTCAAGTCTAGTTCTGTATAGGAAGGGGATCTTTTTCTGGTTAGACTGTATTTTTAAAATAATTGCAGTGTGGAAGAAAGAAACAGAGGGAAATAGGCACAGTAAATCCACCAGAGTGGAGACAGACCTCCTATGTTTACAAGTAATAACTCAAAGTCCCATAAGCCTTGGGAGTGAAATGACCAGCATTAAACCATCCTGACATGTGAACATCTAGAAATCCAGAAACAAGCAGGCTGGCTTTGCAGATGAGTGCACTCTTAGTCATGTCACAGGTGCACTGGAGAGACTTGTGTTGAAGCTTCACACACAAAATATCCAATTAGAGAAGCTTCTTCCATTTTAGAGAGACTGCTTGGTGAATGGAGACTTCAAAATGGATTTGTGTGCAGGTATTGTCTGATGTGTTTGTTTAAAATTGTATCCTTCTTCCTTCTTTTCCCTCCTCATTTCCCATCCATTTTTCTTTATTGGAAGAGTAACCAGACATTCTAGTTTGCCCCGAACATTGAGCACTAAGCCTGAAATCGAGAAGTTCTATAGGTTAAACACTATTTTCTCTCACGAAAGTGTCCTGATTTGGATAATAAATCATAAGACATTTTACTCATTGGTCCCTAGCTTTCTCTTCTTGGCAGCCACAGAGTTTTACTAATAAAGTTGAAACCTTCACTGATGAAAAAACAGGGGTCCAATCCAAAGGAGCCAACAGAAAGCCAGGGATCTCCACCCTACCTCACAGTGATCCAGGATGACCCTGAAGAGTCAGACCAACCTTGATATTTCATCTGGACTTTATGACAAATATATACATATATAAAAACGTATATGTATCTTCTATATACAAAAAGAGAAAATACATTGCCTTAGTCTCACTCGGTATACGCTCTTGGTAAATTATCAAGGTCACTTCATCAGGTAATACTAACAACTCTAATTTCAGCTATCATTTAACAAGGATGTACTAAATCCAAGTGCTTTGCATGTCCTTCATATTTGTTCATGTAATGCTCATAGAAACCCTAAGGTAAATATTATAGTTTTAAAAACTGAGGTTCTGAGAGGTTAGATAGCTTGTCCAAGACCACTTTAGTATAAAGTGGCGAATGGTACAACACTACCCCCCGCCGCAGCACAGCATCAAAACCAGACCCCACTCCCTACTAACCCTTAGATACCAAGTACCATTGACCAAACCTATGGAGACCCCAGGCATATATGATCTCAAGTGTCCTCTCAGCCTCAATTTATGAGGCTGGCACTCTGTATTTTCATCTGCATTTCACAAAAAGAAACTGCAAGAAAAAAACATTAGTAGCTAACCCAAGGACAGACTGCCTGTTGGTTAAAGAACCAAGATTGACTTCAGTCTATCAGAGTCCAGAGCACAGGTTCTTAAACAAAGCATGTTACGATTTTTTTTTTGTTTTAATGCAAATTTTGACTCAATTTTAAAAGAACTATCCATGGGATAATTAGTTGCCTACCACTATCACTTAGTAAAATACATAGAGATATCGCTATCAGTGTTTCCTGGATACAATATTTAAGCATACCAGTGCATTGCCAAGGCACTTAAGCAGGAAAATGTCATTTCTAACCTTAATATTTAATAAAATAAGGTGTCCACCACTTAGTCTTCAGACTCGTTGTGTTACTGATTTACTACTTCTCATTCCTAAAGCAAGCCATTCAAGTCATACTTAAAGTATATGGATGCCATGATGTGATAATTCCAGTGAGTGTCTCAAACTTTACTGTTTCCAAACGGTCTCAAAGGAGACCATTATATTGTAAACTTCCAGCAGATTATAAACTTCTAGAAGGGTTAATCTGAATATTTCTTTTAAATCCCAATCACTCTATATAAATTGTTCATCCTCTTGCATACAGTACATAATAAATGCAGACTTACTGAATAAAGAATGGACAACCTCTTGAGCACGTGCCACACAGACACCTGCCACAGATTTTGAACAAGATATAGTCCCTGTCTTTGATAATATTAGAATTGAATAGGTAACATTTCAAATCTGAAGCTTTGTTGAGACACTTGATTTTTATAGACCATGATTGTGGATGTCATTGAGTTTTCCTCAGATTTGCATCTCCATCTGCCCACAAGAAATACATACTCGCAAATTCTCCAGTCAGAGACCAGGCAAGTCCAGCAGTTTCAGGAAAAGAAAACAGACACACACACACAATATAAAGATTTTCAGGTAACCAACATTAGAGAGAATTTTGAATGCATTCATAATGTCTTCAGTACTTGTGGATTTCTCATTAAACTATTTCCAGAACATCTCTGAAGAGGCAGCTGTTTGTCTTGTCTTCATGATGAATTCTGTCTCTACAGCAGCAAATTAAAATGAGATCATTTTTAATAAAGCCATGCCAAGATTTAAAAGTAATTTGGTGGCATTAAGCATAGTAAGCCAAATTACAGTGATAAAAGAAACATTTTCATTAAAGTTCTAAAAAAATGACACTCAAAACTCCAATGTAGGGATAGAACTGAGTCTACATTGTCTCAAGGGAACCAAAATAACAAATGACAGCTAGAATGTTCAGCTAATCATAACAAATATATAATTAGTTTTGACCTTTTCATAACATCCCAACAAATATAGTGATTCATAAGCATGCATGTTGCAAATGAAATTAATTGCAAGGGTATTTTTCACTGAAATGTTTAATGATCTCATCATACAGATTTCCTGGATGATTTCCTTCTAACTTCCTTCTGAAAATTAGAGGCCATGCAACAGGTTAATTTTATTGAACCAGAACAATCCAATATCTCCATGTGTACCTGGCTCACGTTTTCCCATTTTTGTGGAAGCTTCATCTTTCCTCCCCTCCCTTCCCACCTCCTTCTCTCCAGAGCCAAACTCAACTTAAAGACCCAACGTCAAATGCCACTGACTGTATGAAACGTTCCCTGGTTTTTCCCCATGTCTCTTCAATGATCTTTATCTGACTTTAGATGGTTTGATATTAAAGTTATTTGGTTTATGTTAGCAACTGGTATAAGCATTTTGTTTCACATCTAAATCAGCGTTTCCACCACCACTCCCACTGACTGGTTCACACAATGCAAGATGTTATACCTGTGCAAGTGAATCCAACCAAGGTCATTAAATTACCTCCCAAATACAAAACTTCAATCCTTTCCTCTCCCATTCTGAAATTTTCCCTTCCTATATCTCTCTTTATATTTTTCAAAACTTATTTTTCTCCCAAAATAAATAACAAACTTTGCAAGTTCCCAGAAACTCACAAACAAACCAGATCTTCCAAGCAAGGATCCAGGTCTGAGGAGATTCTTTTAAGGTGGAAGTGTCTGCATTTGCCTTGGGTATCTCAGAAGTCATTTGTGAAATAAAAGATACAAGTCTTACTCATACCTTAAAATCATATAACATGTTAACACAGGTACCTATGCATCCACAAAATGCATTTACTCAAAAATTCAGGACTAATAAACCGAAAAAGAAGACGAAGAAAGGAAGAAAGGATGGAAGAATGGAGAGAAGGGAAGAAGAGCGGGCTCCTAGGATGAGTTAAGGAGCAGCTAGCTCCACATTTGTAAGAGTGATAGACTGGCATGTAGACATGGGTGGATCTGTTCCTCCACTGAGAAGGAAAGAGGAGGGGCTTCTGCTGTAACCTGAAGGAAGTAGATTGGGACTTGGTTGGATCCTCCTGATAGTAGTGATAAAATGCTAACATCAGTTATCAAAGTTTACTAATGCTGCCTCCTTGAAAGGATTACAGGGGTTCTCATTTGTCTATGATGGTTAAAATATTGTGCATCTTTAAGATAAAAAGATGAGGTGTGAGATCTACCAAGCGCCTAGCCAGTTTTATCGCAAGGTAGCTTCAAGTATTCCACTTTCTAAACAATGCACAAAACACATAGCCAGGTTCATCTTTCAGGTCTACATCCCTGCAGCCATGCTCCTGCTGCCCTTTCCTACTCTCCAACTCATAAAAGCAAATTTACCAAGGGCAAAGCATGGCAGTCCTTCCACATTATCCACCTATCAGAGAGTGGTGGCTTTTCCCTATGGAGGAGGGAAGGATGTGCTCCCAACCACCATCACTAATCACATTCAGGAAGCTCCAAGCAAATTTGTCTGAGAGAACGGGAGGTATTCAAGCAGGAAAGATGAGTATTTTATTCCTCCATCAGATGCTCCTGCAACAAACCAGCTGAGATGACCCCATGCCCACGATTCTTCAGCATGGGGACAGTTTTGTTATGTGCACAGAATGAACAGCTTAATCAGAGGAAAGAGCTGGGGCTCATCATGAATACCTTCTTTCAAACTACCATTTTCACAAGGGTATTATTCTTCACTTCAGGTCTTCCAAATGACACATTATTACCCTTAATCACAGGATCAAGAGAAGCCACAGTGGCATTTTCCACCTCACATCTATTCTGAGGATGAGACTGTGGCCCTGAGACAATGGGTTTTCCACCCCTGAGCTGTGTTCTAAAAATCTTCAATCCAAATCACATTTGCCTTTATGGTTAAAAATTATTTATGCAGCTATGAAGCATGAAAAGGTGGTAATTTTGCTAAGCCAAGGATAAATAGATTCTTTCTTTTACTGAGAGTATAACTAGAACACTGAAGAGTTTTAGTGAGAACAGGGGAAATCTATTTATGATCAAAATAGTATTAAAGCTCTGTTTTTCTATGAGTAAGATTTGGTGTTAACTCTATAGCTGACTTTCTAAAAGAGTTCCAAGATAATCAGCTCAGCTTACTTTGGTGGTTCTCTGAGACTTTTAAAGGAACTGGACAGGAGATAATTCAGAAGCTGGCTGGAGAACTGCAGAACGTTTATTGGTCTTCAGGTGAGAATTTTGCCTTTATTTCTCCCCATGAGATTCTTTCTTTAAGGTTGGCTAGACCACTTCAGTCTTTCTTTCAAGAGTCAAAAGTAATTCTAGAATCTGGATTTTAGTCTTTCATTAACACATTTTTTACCTTTAGGCAAATCATACAATTTTCTTACCTGAGCATCATGGCAAGAACCCAGTGTCACAGTCAATGGGGCAATGGAGGCAGTGTTATGAAGACCTATTCCCTGAGTGGAGGGTAGGTCCAAGGATAGCAACAATGGGGATCTGTCACTAGCCCTAAGCATGAAGGAGCAAGAGAAAGGGGCAAATACTAGAAATCTTCAGGCTCCCTTAAAAGAGCGCCACCCAACAGGAGCTATGGCCTGAAGTAGAGAAATTCATTCATTGGAAACATGAGGTCCTGATGAGATGAAGCTCATGGAACCACAAATTTTACTTGATATGGTTTGACTCTGTCCTCACCCAAATCTCATATTGTATTATAATCCTCAGTGTTGGGGGAGGAACCTGGGGGAGGTAATTGGATCATGGGGGCAGATTTCTCAGTTTTCTCATATCATCAGTGAGACTATTAAGGGTACATATGTTGTGCCTGACAAAATATTACTTTTTTATTATTACTAAGTCAGAAGTTAATACAAAGAGAAAGAAACACCTCCAGGGACTCTCTAGCTTGTTTCAAAATAAAATCATAAACAATGGGCGTCCATGAGGTTCCCTTGTGTTGCTCACAATTAAAATACAGTATTCAGTGCCCAAAGGACCTGCACACGAAAGAATCATATAAAATGATGTTTCTCCAAGCTCTCATAGGGATGCCTCATGTTCAGTGTCATCTTTAAACTGCAACACCCCTTTTTGGAGGACGTCAAAGTCAAATAAGCTGTGACCTACTTCCAAAGAGCAGGAAGGTCTTGTCCTAAGCGTATAGTATCCTGAAAGCCCCAAAATATACCAATATGTGGAGCATATCCGGTCCTTTCAGCAAGTCTCCATCCAGGGTACTGCCATGAAACAGATGACACACTAAGGAAGTAAGAAAGAGGATTTACTAAAATAACTACTGACAGCGGTAAAGGCAAGATTTAGCAAAACCAGTGAGGGCTGGAATGAACATCAAAATGATAACATTAACAACATGGTATTAACAACAAAAATGATAACTTTCTGAGGTAACGCATATGCTGATTAGCTAAACTTAGGCATTCCACAATGTATCTGTTTCAAAACATAGATTTTGTATATGATAAATACTACTTTATATGTTAATTTAAAAAATATTTAAAAACAAAAATAGATGATGTGGTCAAATCACATCATTTTATGGTCTTTAACATCCATAAGCAAGAGGGGGCAGCTAGAACGAATGATGTTTCTATAAAAAAGAACCCACCAAATAGGAGTTGTGGCTATCAGTAGAGGAACATAGCCTCAGTTGACACCACTTTAAGATGGGAAGGGGGAGTGGTATGGAACATTATGCAATTGGGCTTCCCAATGGACAAATCCAACTAGAAGCCACAGGGCCAGAGAACATGAGTGAGTGGAACAGTCTGAGAGGTCAGATTTCTTCCAACATACAAAAAACGAGGCAAGAAAATACACAAAGTGAATTGCAGGGATTATAAAGAATCACTACCACAAGCTCTGTGATATCAAATTAAAACTAAGACCATATGCAAAATTATCCATAAGAAGAAGATGTAAGCCACATTCAGATGCAGAGGATTATTGCCCATTCTTGAGAGAACACCAATGAACAAAAATGTCCAGCATATTTTAATAGAACTTGTTGAATCACTTGGACAAAAAACAGAAAGGATGTCATAATGTTCTGCCTCTTTAGCAGATATTTCTAAATATTCTGGGCTAGACTTCAGTGCTATTCCAGAGTCCAAGCTCACACCAGCCTTACAGCTGATCCATGTCTCTTTTATTCCCTACTAAAGTAATTAAGAGATATATGACTTGAAGCTGAGCCCAAACTCTCCTCAGCCAGTTGGCGCCATCACTGGAAGGACTACTCGTTGCTTATATTGTGCAATAGACACAAGAGTAATACCCATGGGTTTGTGGGACTTCAGCAAATAGTCCCTCCCTGAAAATGCTGACAATAGAGGGTTCATTGGTGTAGCTAGTATTGGTCTCTGGCTTTTTATTCTATTCAACCCACCTGGTATCTGAATATAGTTTTTCTGGAAAAGCATCTCGTTGTTGTAGCTACCTGAACTAAAATGTTAGCAAGCCTGTCTTTTCAAGACAGTAATATGAGTGATTTTTTTTCCCTCTTCTTACTTCTCTGAATTTTTCAAATTTTTCATTATTTAGAAATGAAAAAATAATTTTTATTGAAAACTGAGTCTTAATGTTTCACAAACTCACGAAAGCAGTTTATGTAAGTGCCTAGAAACTTTACATGGAGAGAGATGGAGGATAAAACAAAAGATTGAAATTAATTATGGGCCTCTTTTTGTAGGCCTAATTTTCAGTGGTTCTGCATTCAGTGGCAAGAACACTTGCATTATCTTTGAGGGTCATAACATATCATAAACAACCTGGGTTTATCAGGAATGCAAAGAGTTTTCAAGTATAAAGTGGGCTGGTATAACAGTACATTTGCAGACTTAAGAAAAAACATATATTGTTATCTCAAGGAAAATAAAAGCACTGAATAAAGTCCTATTTCTATTATAATATTTTGAAAGTCTCTGATGTGAGAAAAATCAGAGAAACTCCCCTAACACAATAAAGATTAAATACTAAAATCTAAAGACATCAAACATTATGCATACAAAATTTTTAGTTGTATTTTCTGTAGGAAGGAGAACAAAACAAGGATATTCATTAATAGAGCTACTATTCGGTCTAGTACCAGAGAGAAGGAATTATTAGAAAAAAAGAGAGCATGTATAAGGATTATGAAGAGAGATAAAATGTTGTTATTGTATGTGTTGTGATCATCTACCCTGACAAATCAACAGTCTTGACAGACTATTAAAAATAATAAGAGTTTATCATGGCTGCCAGATATGCAGCTAACCTAACTACAAAAATCAATAGCATCGCTCTACACCAACAATAACTACTAACAATATACAATATAAACAGGATCTTATTCATAATAACAATAAAAACTATAAACTGTCTTAAAACTAAGTTAACCAAAAACTCACAAGAACATAATCAATCCCATTTTAAAATGCCAATAAAGGACAAAGAAGGTAAGTTGACTAGATGAAGACACAGTCCAAGCTCCTGGGTGAAATGACTATATTATAAAGATGTATTGGTCTCCAAATTAATCTACAAATCTAACAGCAACTGAATCAAAATTATAGTGGTATTTCTTTAACGAACTGGATCAACACACCCTAATACTTACATAAAAGAATAAAAGCCCACATGTAGCTAAACCAACTGTCTTAGTCCCTTTAGTGTTGCTGTAACAGAATACCTGAGGCCAGGTAATTTATTTAAATTAAAAAAAAAAAAAAAAGGTTTATTTGGCTCATGATTCTGGTGGCTGGAAGGCCCAAGGGCATGGCACTGGCATCCAGTATCAGCTTCTGGTGAAGGCCTTTCACTGAATGAGTCAAGTGGAAAGGTGAGCAGGCATGTGCAAAGACACCAAACACAAGGAGTGGCCTTGTTTATAACAATCCATTCTTGTGGAACTAATTCATTTCTGCAAGAACAAGAAGTCATTCACTCCTGAAAGATGACAATAGTCTATTCATGAGGGTTCCACCCCCATTACTCAAACACCTCACACGGGGCCGCACTTCCCAACACTGCTGCATTGAGGATGAAGCCTCAATGTGAATTTTGGTGGGAACAACCGTATTCAAACCATAGAACCAACCTTTCAGAAGAAGAGGAAAGAGGAAACCTAATGTACCTGATATGGACATACCTCAGAGTCACAGAAAGGTAAATCAGAATAGTATTGGCAAAAAAAAAAAAAAAGACAAATTGGCCAATAGGACAGAATAGAGCTCAGAGACAGATGCACAAATATGTGGGAAGTTAATATATGAAAAGGCTAGAACCATAAGTTAGTGAATACAGGGCAGATTGTTCAATAGATGATGTAGTCATAAATGTTCTAACCACAAAAATGATAACTTTCTGAGGTAATGCATAGGTTAATTAGCTAAACTTGGGCATTCCACAATGTATATATGCTTGAAAACATAGATTTTGTATATGATAAATGCTACTTTATATGTTAATTTTTAAAAAATACTTAAAAACAAAAATAGATGATGTGGTCAAGAATTATTTTTTATATGGAGAAAATAAAATTGACTCCCTACTCAACAACACTCCAAGAACAGATTCTCGCCTGAGCCCAAGAGTTTGAGGCCAGTCTGGGCAATATAATGAGATCCTCTCTGTAAACAAACAAACAGAGCTGGGCATGGTGGCTCACACCTATAATCCCAACACTTTGGGAGGCCGAGGCAGGCGATCACGAGGTCAGGAGTTCAAGACCAGCCTGGCCAACACAGTGAAACCTCATCTCTACTAAAAATACAAAAAAAAAATAAAAAATAAAAAATTAGCCGGGTGTGGTGGCGGGTGCCTGTAGTCCCAGCTACTTTGGAGGCTGAGGCAGGAGAATTACTTGTACCTGGGAGGCGGAGGTTGCAGTGATCCAAGATCACGCCATAGCACTCCAGCCTGGGTGACACAGCGAGACTCTGTCTCAAAGAAAAAAAAAAAGTAGACTCTCCATGTCAAAGGCGTGACTCATAGGGCCAGAAGAGGTTTTTAATAAGCATTTAGAATGAGCATAAATAGATCCATTCAATTTCACCAATATTCTTCATATCAAGGAAAGGACAAGAAGTACAATGAAAAAGTGAGCAAAGAACATTGCTAGGCAATTTGCAGAAGTGAAAACCCAAAGGTTTATAAGAGCATATGAAAAGATGTTCAAAATCAGTAGCGACTGGAAAAAATGTAAATTACAACGGCAATGATATATTTCTTTACACACCCTAGTCTTCCAAAAAAAGAAGGCCGAAGCTTGAAATGTAGACAAAGATATGAGGATAGAAGCATCCTCATACATTGGTGGTAAGTACAGACAGTGTTGCCAATCCAGAGTACAACTAGCACCGTTGAGTGTAAATTAGTCTGTGCATGTCCTATGGCGCAGCAATTCCACCCTGGGTGTAGAAACTAAGGACACTGTCACACAGATCCACAGAGTGTACAAAACGGGATGTTCCCTGCAGCATTATTTTTGATGGAGAGAACTAGAGGCAATCTGGCTATCGATTTCTGACACAGGACATACATATGGAAGAAACCACTGGCTTCTCACCAAGCCTTTTTCCTCTTCCTCCAGGATATGCAGAAAAAGCATATTTCTTAGCATCCTCTTGAGAATAGGTATAAATCCATGACTACATTCAACAACAAAAAAAGAATGTTTGACTGGAATGCAGTAGACTATTTACAGGCTTTGCCAAAAAGAACCCTCTCCAGTGCAAATGTCCCTGCTCTTTCCTCCTGCCCAATGGCTTAAATGGCAATAAGTCCTGGAGCAGCCTTGGCATGCACGTGATGAGACTGCAGTACCACAAGATGGAAGGAGCCTGGGTCCTAAATTATAGGGACTCCATGTTCTGAATCATTAATTTTGTTTCAACTTTATTAACTGATTAGATGGTTTGATAAGTCCCTGAAATTCAAAAGGTTTAGCAATGTATTTAGTCATACCTTAGCTAATAAAAGAGATACAATACGGTGGATAAACACCATGAAGTATTATGAAGCAATTAAAGGTAATAACTTTTATATATATACATAAATTTTATTTTATGTGTATAAATTTCATTATATATATATATAAAATTGTGGGTATTTTAAATATATAGCGCTTAGTGGAAAAAAGTGAGGAACAATACTATGTATATCAATTTTAAAATATATGCATACCACCCTGTTCTTTCCTCTTTCTCCTTCATGCAATTTGGAATGCAAATGTGAAGACTGGGTTTTGGGCTGCTCTCTTGGACTCTGAGAATGGAAACCAAGACTAGAGACAGTAGCGTACATCCCGATGATGAGTTCCTAATGACATGATGGAATCATCAGGCCACATCTGAGATTATTTTATATGAAAAAAAACTACCTTGTTTGTTAATTTACCATCACATAAAACCATACACATTTTTCAGGAAGGCACACAAGAAAAGGTTACACATTAAACATGGTATAATGTTGGCCTACAGAGGGAGAAAGAAGAGAAGAATGATGGCGAGTTTGGGATAAAAGGAAATCAAAGTGTGTGATTGTATGACTGAATCGATTTAGAAAGTGGCATGCATAGATCAATAGTGATGGTGTAATACGAAGTGAGGACTATGATCAGTTGCACACCCAGTTCCTAAAAGGATGAAAGGGGCTAAAGAAATGCGCAAACATGTTGACACCAACAACCATCACTCTAACTTTTCGTCTCTAATTCAGGCGTAGGTCTCAAAAAAAGAATTTGATGCATTTACCGTTGCCCCGCAATTGATTCTTCTCAAATGCTGCTCAAGCCAACCGAGTTTAGGTCAATGTAAAGGATTTTGTGTAAGGTGCCAGTAGGAAGACCACTCAGGAGCTCAGGTGGAGTCAAAGAGCCAGAAGGAGGTCGCTTCTGCTGCCTGAAGAAATTCCCCTGAAACTGTTACAAAGAAAATGCTAACCAGCCCACAATCACACCTTGAAATGGGCTGACATATCAGTTCCAAACTGCTGGCAAGGAGCATGGTAGTTATTTGCCAAGGGGCCTAAGACTCTTGTCTTGTGAATGAAAATAGGTACCGGGGCACCGCTGAACTAACTTATGCAGTTGTGTGAATTGATCCTGCACTCCATACCGTAGAATACAAAACAAATCAGAGAGGCCAGAAGCATACACATTCACAAACACCTAGTCCCAAGCAGCGTTAAATTACCTAAAAGTGTCTCAATTAAGGAGAATTACCACCCCCTTTAAAACTGCAATCATAGCCATTATGTATCATTGGGCTGAAATCCGTTCCCTGGGAGATGTCCTGATTAAGCGAATTTCCCAATTAAGCCCATCCCTGTTGAGCGGAGCATACAATTCTGATTAGATTTCTAATTTATATGGGAGGCTTTATATTACATAGAAAGGGAAAAGAGGAGTTGAGGAAAATCCTCAGCCTCCAGAATGTCTCCCTGTGCAATTTATCCCTCCAACAGCAAACCTCCCATCTCTGAGGAATGAAAGTAGTTACCAGCCAAAGTCATTTTAAACCTCTTAAGTAAAATACGATTGTCCCTTGTGGAGCCACATCTGCCCTTCAAGAACTTTCAGAAACATCACAATTGTCCTCTTGTGGGATAACCCGTTTCGCCGGTCAGCAGCAGACAGAGGAACAGAGAGGAAAGGCATGGCCCAGTGTCCAGAATGAGCCACGTGCAGTCTTTCATACCTTTTAAAAAATCTTTTGCAGTGTACTTTGCAGCAAACTCAAATGAGTAAATAAATGCATGAGAACTGAATGGATAGATGAACCAATGACTAACATCACTGACCATCAGGGCCAGATATAAAGTTAAGGCATGTCACCATTACACTCACTGATAACACAAAGCCACAAAATCAGGAGAAATATTGGTCTCAAAACTTCACTGAGGCTAGGTGTGGTGGTGTATGCCTGTAATCCCAGCACTTTGGGAGGCTAAGGCAGGTGAACTGCTTGAGTCCAGGAGTTTGAGACCAGCCCGGGCAACATGGTGAAACCCCATCTTTACAAAAAACATAAAAATTAGTGTAGTCCCAGCTACTTGGGGGTATGAATTGAGGCCCGGAGGTCAAGGCTGTAGTGAGCTGTGATCACGCCACTGCACTCCAGAATGGCGAGAATGGGCAACAGAGTAACACCCTGTCTCCAAACAAACAAACAAAAAGACTTCACCAAAAACCTGAAATTTGAAAATATATTTGACTTCATTATTGGCCAAATTACTTGAACACAGCATCACATGAAATTACAAACCTCATAAATGCTCCGTCAAAACAGTGTTTTACAGAACTTGCTGGACAGGCTTAAATATGGTCCTATGAGGAGATAGGAACTACTATGGCTTTGAAACTGGCACCTCATCTTTTCAAGCTTTACTTCCCTCATCTGCAAAATGTATCATTGAACTTAAGTCAGTTCCCAGGGAAATGTTCACAACAAATAATTTCAGAGGTGATGTCTAACCACCACATCCTGTAGGTCAGAAGAAGCCAACAATAGAGGCAAAAGCAAAGTCTTTGGAGTTGGAATTCTCACTCTCCCATTTACTAGTTACAGGACACGAGCAAGTCACTTGAACCCTCCAAGGTTTACTTTGCTTCTCTAAAATCCAACTCTTAGAGCTGGGATCACTTTTTGAAGGAACACACATAAAGAGCGAAGCCCATTTCAGAGGCTCCCCAAATCTGTTCGTTCATCTCTAACATGAGAATAATTACAACTAATCCATAGAGTTTTGTGAAGATTTAGCTCAGTAACATAAGTAGAATCTCCTTTTGATTATACTGTATTCAACAGGGTAAAAGCAGAAACTAACTATTCTTTCTTACCGCTAAATGGAAAAGTGCTAATCAGTCCCCATTTTCCATCATTGCATGATAACTTAGGCAGGTCTCAGAGTTGTTCAGGGGATTTCTGGGTATTTGAACATTCCTTTTTGCATCCAGTCCAATTTAAAGTGACATTTGCCTCATATTCAGTTAGAACTTTTCCCCTTCCCCAGCTTGGGTTGCAAATTCTGCACTGCAACAGTCCTTTCCCATGACCCTACTTTGCTCTCCTGCTCCTTCCCCATCACTGTGTTACTTCTGGAGACCTCAAATAAGATGTAGAAGGGAGAGGCAGCAGAAGACAGCTAAGGAAACAAAGGTCTGTCTTCACAGGCGCTGCTTTTATCAGGTGTGGGTGCTCACTTATAAGCTGATGCCCAAAGGCTGACTTTCTCCAGCAGGAAATTTTAATGAATTCTTCAGAGTTCCCACTGTAGGAAGTTTCTGTACTCTGCTGTGCTCTGATTTGGGAGATATCTTCTCTGGCTAACTGCTTTTGACTCCTTTTTAGACCCTACTCCAAGGCACATCCAGGAAGGTTTGTCACCTGGGGTTGTCTCTACTTGGAAGAAGCTTCTCCTGGCCCAGCTACCATCCAGTGCATCTGTAGTGGATGCTGCAATGTGTCACCTACACCCTCCTTTCAAGACTGAATGATTTATTTCCCCAGATGGTGGGACTAATGCTGGCACTCACCTCTCAGGAATTCCTCAAAAACTGCCTTAAGTGAGGACAGATTCCTTGCATCAGGTCACCCTGGGCAACCTGCCTCCAATGACCAGCCAAAGTGATTACAAAAGACCAGCTCCTTTGGCCCAACTTGGGACAACTCTGAAGGGCCATTTCAGTTTCAGAGTTCCTGATGGCATCAGTTGAGGACTTCACTCAGACTGTATCACAGTTACTTTCTCTCTCTGGCCAATTCTCCCTTCTTCTCTTCCCTTCTACAAGAGTTGATCCCAAGAATGCTTCCTAATACTGCCCACTACTCTTCATTTTATAGTGTGCTTCCCAAAGAACCTGGTCTACAAGTTAAACAGTGGGAAAATGTGGACTCTTTTCTCCACTATACATATCTCTGTAGCCCCACCAAGCCTCTGACCTTTACACTTCTCCAGAATGATTTAGAGGTCAATGTCTACGTCTCCAAAACTCTGGCAGATACAAGCAATTATTTCCCAAGAACTAACTAGCCAATATCTGTCTAGAAATACACAATGTATTTCCACAAGTTTTTATAGTTCAAAGCATGTGTGTGGTGGACTTCTGGGGAGATATATATTCTCCCTCCACTGCTAGATATCCCCAGTCTCTACAAATGGCCCCTTTCTTAGCCTTGACCATCAGGAAATAAAGCTTGAAGTAGAGGGTATATGTGCTATAAAGGTATCCAAGCTCGAGGAATGGGAGTGAAGAGTGAGGGAGAAGGAGAGCAAAGCAAGTAAGAAAGGAGTAGGAGATGCGTGACTGACCTGATGTCACTAAATGTGACTGATTGCACACCTTGTTGGGATTGTGGCTGAAAGCCATAATAAACACTGCATCTGCATCTCAGGATTATTTTTTTCTTAGCCGAAAAAAGAGAAGAATTTATCTATTGGTTTTCTCCCCTCAGTGGCTAAAGTTCGCTTCTACAGAACAATAACTGCCCTACACTTCCAATTTGAAATGTCTGAGCACCAAGCAGGGGCCCTGAGGTTGGATTTAATGTTAGAATTATTTGCCATCTGGAAAGGATAAGAAACAGGTTTATTTTTAAATTCATAAGCCTGAATCTTTTGTCTTCTGAATTTTGATAGAAAATAAACATCACTTATAACTTTATCTTTATCTTATACACAGCTAAAATAAACAAGTTGATTTATATTCTTCCCATGTGAAAAATACACTCATGTCCTTTTAAGATCTCTAAGATATTCTCCAGAGTCTCACTTATTACGGCATTCAGCTCAAGCTCAAGGTTCAAGATCCCATCATTTTAGTCAAGTCCAGGGATAAGTGAGTCTCCTTGCGTGTATTTCCTCAAAAACAGCACATTGAGTATAGTTTCTCTCAGTATTAATATCTGTGAACTAAAGAGACAAATTCTCAACTCCTTCATCCCATATTCAACATACAATGGTGATATATGCATAGGATATTCCAACAGACACGTTCAAAAGAGGGAAAATGGGATACGCACAGCAAACACTGATCCATAGCAATTCTGAAATCTAGCTGGGCTTGCATTGCCAATTTACTGGTTAGAATTCAGTTTATTGCCTTGAGCTGATTCTCACTGCTCTTTGCTGTGCCTTTTTTGTTCTTGGTTCTCACTTCTGGTTCACCTATCCTTTCCCTTAAGAAAGTATTGGCATGTCCAATTGAGGAGATTCCTCAGTCTGCTTTCTGTTCACAATAATTGGGGAGTGTAAAGCCCTTTCTATATTTTGTACTGCTTCTGCCACTTTTAGTCCAAGCTGCTGATGTTTCTACCATTAAAACTCTCTTTAAATTCTCTGGGTAGCCTATGATTGTGTTACCACTCATACCATTAGACAAAAGCCACGAACATAAATCTCAAGATGAGCCCCTTTAGACCTCAGGTTAGCTGTAGGACTTTGAGCGAAACATCCTTAAGATTTTTTATAAGCTCTGTTTTTGATTAGAAAATATCTAATAGGCACTGCCTTAAGACCTTAGAAGTCTTTTGTATGTCTGAGAGATTCTCTGATGCATTACGTTAGAAGGAATTTAAAATCCCACCCTGGAAATAATCTTTGGTCTGAAGCTGCGTCTTAATTTTAGAATCCTTTGCCATCTGGAGAGGATAAAAACCAACTTTATTTTCAAATCTGTAAGCCCCACCTCTTTTATTTATCCTTTAATTTTTTACAATTGGTAGTTCCACCCTGTCCTCCTAATGTGTATGCGGACCCTTAGACTCTATACAGCTTTGTTCCCCTTATTGTGCATGTGTCAGGGGACAGAATTTTCCAATTGTGCAATTGTAACCCATTTCTTTTTATCCTCAATTTATTATACACAGCCAAAAGAAACAAGCTGGCACTTTTAATATTCCACCTGAAAATCTACTTGGCCAAATCTACCAATTCATTGGATTCATTAGGCAAAAGTGTTTCCAAACTTTTCAACGCTATGTAAAAAGAGTCTCCTTCCTTCCAGCTTCCAGCAACATTTTTGTCAATGTCCTTTAATCCATTACTGAAAGTCTCTTTGAGGGCCGTCAAACTTCTGCTGTTAGCCTCTTCACAGATGCTATTGTAGCATTCCATTCGCGGTACCAAAACCTATTCTGGTTATCTATTGCCGGGTAACAATAATTACACCAAAACAAGGGCCAAAAATAATAACAATCATCTATTTTGTTTACAAATCTGGGAATTGACTGGACTCAGCTAGGCAATTCTCACTCAGGGTCTATCATGTGGTTTAAATCAAACAGTGGCTGGGGCTGACCTCATGTTGAAATCTTCTTCACACATGCCTAAAACCAGTACTGGGAAGAATCAAACAGCTGGGATAGGAGCATCTGGGCATCCTTCGTGTGAAAGGACTCTTTCTCTCTTTCTCTCTCTCTCGCTCTCACTTTTTCTTTCTCTCTCTGTGTGTGTGTGTGTGTGTGTGTTCAATAATCCCCAAACCCATTATCATGTTCAATACTCTGCTACAATAACTCACAGAATTCACCAGAGCTGTTATATGCACAGTGATGGTATTTGACAGCAAAAAGATACAGATTAAAATCAACAATAGAAAAAAGTGGTTAGGGAAGAGTCTATGAGGCACCAAGAGACAGGTTCTAGTTGCCCTCTCCCAGTGGAGTCATCGAGATAGCACGTAATTTTTCCAGCAATGATGTGTGGCAATATTCACAAAGTATTGCCAACAAGGGAAGCTCACTTAAACTTTGGTGGCCAAGGTTTGGCCAGGTGTTTTCATTGAGGATTACACTGGCATGGCTGACCTCCCACATGGCTGGCCTCAGCCCTTCAGCCCCTCCAGAGGTCAAGCTGATACCACAGCCCAAGGTCTGCTACCATTATTCACGTTATTACTAACTATCTGGCGTGGCCCAAAGTTTCAGGTAAACGAAAACACTCCAGGGGTTGAACAGGGGCCAAACCTTCTTTGAAATGTGAAGAGTTTGAACAACTACCCCTGTGGGGTTAATTCTTTCCACATTATCTAAGAGTGGCCAGACTACAAATATGGTGGCTGAAGACTCCCAGAACTAGAGTCACAAAGGAAACCACTGCAGCCTTGTGGCGTCATCTAGCCAAGGCCTAGAAGTCAGACACGCAGCATAACTCTGCTTCATTCTATTCATCAAGCAATCACGAAGGCTGCCCATGTTCAGGGGATTGGTTCATAGACTCCACTTCATGATGGGAGAACTATCAAAGCATTTATGGATGGATTTTTTAAACCCCCACAGATGGTGACCAAGACTCACCCACAAAGTAACAGAAAAAGGTCTTCCTGTCTCTCCTGACTACTAATAAGAATTATTTTTCTTTTTGCCTCAACCCAAAGAGAAAGCACCTTCAAGTAAAAAGAAATAAACACAGAGAATTCTTTAATCAAGGCAAAAAATATAAAGTCTAGGCTCAAACATAAAAATTTCTCTTGGCCTTAGGGAAAAGCTTTTTTGAGCGACTTAGAGCTGCTGCCTGCTGTGAAGGAGGTGACCAGAGGACCCCAGAACCCCCCAGGAGGGCCTGAAGTCATGTTGGTTCCTTTCACCAGATTTGCCTGGAGGAATTGCATCTGTTCCTAAAACCTACTCATTAGACTCTCTTTCTTCTTTTTTTCTGTTTTTTTCCCTCCTACTTCAAACCCTGTATATACAAGCTTGTATGAACACCCTTCTTAAATCCTCTTAAAGAAACAATATCTATATAGCAAACTTGATAGATGTCTTCGAAAAATATACCTCTTTCTACATGGCACAGGCCATGACATTTATAACCTTGTTATTTTCTCTCATGAAAAAAAATTTTTTTTTAATTGAGACAGCGTCTCACTCTGTTGCCCAGGCTGAAGTACAGTGCCACGATCTTGGTTCACTGCAACCTCCGCCTCCTGAGTTCAAGAGATTCTCCTGCCTCAGCCTCTCATGTAGCTGGGACTACAGGCACACGCCACCACACCCAGCCAATTTTTGTATTTTCGGTAGAGATGGGATTTCACCGTGTGGGCCAGGCTGGTCTTGAACTCCTGACCTCAGGTGATCTGCCCACTTCAGCCACCCAAAGTGCTGGGATAGGCGTGAGCCACCGCACCTGGCTTCCTCTCATGAGAAATTGACTTTTTTTTTTTTTTTTTTTTTTTTGGAGCAGTGGCAAGATTTATTGTGAAGAGTGAAAGAACAAAGCTTGCACAGCGTGGAGGGGACCTGAGCGGGCCGCCCAAAATTAATTTTTAACTTACTCCATTCAACACTTTTTCATTTAGCCTGCCACATTAATAGCAGACTTTTAGAAATCAAATCTTCTTTTATAAATGAACCCAAAAGTCTCAGGCAGCAGAAAAATTCTTGGCCTCAGAAAAAAAAAAACATGGAATTGCCAATCCACTGAGCCTGTTGCCTAGCTCCAGCGTGGGTTCCAACCTCTTTCCATAAGGGACAATTTCTGCAGGTGGTGTGTGATTCAAAGAATAAAAGCTCAATTGTTTGGAGAAACATCCTGCTCATTCACATCCAGCTCCTGACTGGAGAGCAGTAGCACAACTGTGCCAAGGAAAAACCAGTCTACAGAAATGCGTATCCAACTCACAAAGCCAGAACGTGGTGAATCATTAGGAATCCCTCGCAGATGTCTCTCTTGCAAAGCATTTCCAAACGCAGCCACCTAACAATGAAAGGCACAACAATCTTGGCCTGAAATCCTGCTGAAATCCAGATCATCATCTTGGAGAAGGGCATTAGCCGTGGTCATCATGGCTTAGAAACTCCTCCTAGGTAGTTACATCGCACTCCTGGAAATCTAGTCAAACTTTCATTCAAAGTGAACAGGTGCAGAGTATGTAAAGGGAGACTACGGAGCCAAGAGAATTATTTTTCTGGGTTTCCAATAAATGTGGCCTTATTTGCCGCACAAAGAACGCAGTCGATGGTTAAAACACAAAACGATTTTGAAGTTTAATTTAAATTTCACCCTCCTGGCTATTTGTGTTTGTATTTCACTTCACTTGAACAATAAAGTAGCTTGGATGGTTTGGGGCATGCGGTTAAGCCTTTTAATTTCCTAGCTCTCATGCACTACTGTTCACACGGCAGGGTGACTGCCCTTAGCACAGAAGCAGAATTTTTAAATTGTTCATTGATATCTTTGGCATAACATCGATACAATGTTTTGTGCACACGTCCTGTTGTCATATCCATCCAAACCAAACTTTGATGACGTCCACGTCCCTCAATACTGTAGCAACCGCTCTTACATTCCGTTAACCACCCCATGACAACCTGTAGACAGGAATTCCTCGGCCCACGTCTTAAACAGAATGAAAGGGAGCACTGCAGAAATTCTAAATCCTTCCACACTTCTGAATAAATTATTTCTTTGCTGATGCTAGAACTCAGCATCTCAAGAAAATATTTTCCAAATAATAGAAAAGTTATTTGAAGTGTTCTGAGACTTCGTTTCCTTTTCCTTCTCAGTGGGCTGAGATTCTCTTATCAACAAGAGTAGCTTCTTTGGAAGTAGATATTCATAATGAGGAGGCAACTGTGCCACTAATTTACCAGGGTATGAATCAGCCTAAGCATGTCCACCTTTTCTTTGCCATTTGATTGTGCATTCTTGCACACTCTGATTCGTCTCCAGACCAAGCTGCTTTGTTCTCCCTTATTTTCAAATTAGCACAGCTTAGAGCCAGGGTGATGGAAGATTCAGTGCTGAGAGAAAGAAGACCCACTTCCCAAGAGTAGTATCTTTGAATGCAGACATTCATACAATTGCTTTTTAGCATTAATTGGGTCAAAAGTGCACGACATATGGAAAAACAACATACTACCTCTATGTTTTTTAGATGGCACCCAATTTCAACTGTCATTTTGGAGAAGAATTTATAGGTTAAAAAAAAAACACTTATGGAGCTCTGGCCACCATTCTGATATAAGTGCACTACAACAGCAAAGATTAATAAGTATTTGCTGTCATTCTTCAAGGAATTTACATTCTGGCAGGGAACATGGAGGAGGCAGAAATGTACACAAATAATAGAGTTGGGTGAAAATAAAGGGAGGAACAAGAGGGAGGAGTCTGGGAGCAGGTGGATGTTAAAGAGTCTAACCAGGATCCAGAGGCTGAGAGCAAACTAGATGGAAGAGGAGCTATTTTAAAACTGAATCTCAGCAGTTTATCTTAGAGTCACTGATGGATTTGAAGCTAGATGATGAGACAAGATTGGGGCAAGACATTACATACACCTGGCCCTCCAAACAGGATAATGTCATGCCAGCCTACCTCACTTTGCCCTCAAGACATCATCCAGGAATAAGTTACAAAATTTGAAGATTACCAGGTCAGAGGGCAGCAGACTACAGCCCACTACCAGTGTTTGCTAAGAATGATTTATACATTTCACATTTAAACATTTTTAAGTGGTTGAAAATATCAAAAGTATATCTCGAGACACATGCAAACTATATGAGATTCAGTGCCCATAAATAGTTTCACTGGAGCATAGCCACACCAATGTCTTTGCATATCATTCATATGTGTCCATGTGATATGACAGCAGGGTTGAGTAGTTGCAGTGCAGCTTGTATAGCCTGCAAAGCCTAAAATATTTACCATGTCACTCTACAGAAGTTTGCGGAAGTCTGCTCTAAATGGTACAGTCTGTGAGTGTCCTTGCATAACTTACGAAGAGTTGCTGGCAGAAAACAAAGGTAATTCTTATTGTATATGTTGAGACACAACAGCAAATAAATCAGTGTCTATCCCACACATTGGCTCCTTTTTACTTCCTGTGCAATAAGACAAAATTGGCTCAAATGTCACTAGTCTCTGAAATAATAAATGCTATCATTCAGATAGTGGAAAGTGATTGCTTTCCATCTTCCCAACAAAAGAAGCCAGGAAAATGAGACTTAAGTCAGTACGAATTTAAGATACATCAAAAGAAGAATGTCCACACTGATAGAAAGAAAGTGACACCTGGGGATGAAAGAAGGTTGCCATCCATTTTCTTTGCATTACTGTAACTTACTGCCTCTGCAGCTTAGAGCATAAAATAAGGTCTCATTACCTAGAAGAGCCAAATAAATTTGGTTCCAAACATTAAGCATGAGACTTTCTGCTGCCTCTGACTTCTTTATTTTTTTATTTTTATTTTATTTATTTATTTATTTATTTTTTGAGACGGAGTCTCGCTCTGTCGCCCAGGCTGGAGTGCAGTGGCCGGATCTCAGCTCACTGCAAGCTCCGCCTCCCAGGTTTACACCATTCTCCTGCCTCAGCCTCCCGAGTAGTCTGACTTCTGAGCAGGGTTCTGGATGCAGGACAAAGATGAGGAGGACTCCCCACTAATTTGCCCTGATGCTGCCTACAGGGCTTGTCAGGCCTTCTAAGGAGACTGAAATTGATGCTCCTTGATGCAGCCTCCTCGGTGCATGCCTCCTGGTTTGAGTGCATGTCAGCAAACTCCAACAAAGGGAGGCAGAAGCCAGTCGGCCTCAGTCTGATGTGAACATTGCCACTTACTATATGGCTGATGGGAGGCTGATTAATGGCCCTCAAAGAGATCCATGTCTTCATGACCAGATCATGTGAATGTCACATTATAGACAGAAGGGACTTTCCAGATCTGATTAAGGGGACATAACTTGAGAAAGAGGAGATTATCCTGGATTACTTGGGTGGGTTCTAAACGTAATCACAAGCATCTTTACAAAAAAGCGGCAGAGAGAGACAGAACTACAACAGAAGAAGGCAATGTGATAACTGAAGCAAGACACTTCACTGCTGGCTTTGAAGCTGAAAGAATGGATCACGAGCCAAGCAACGCAATGAATGCAGCTCTAGAATGATGAGGACAGATGGACACAAGGTGGGGAACAACACACACCTGGGCCTGTTGGGGGAGGGAGGATGAGGGAGGGAGAGCATCAGGAAGAATAGCTAATGGGTGCTGGGCTTAATACCTAGGTGATGGGGTGATCTGTGCAGCAAGACACCATGGCACACGTTTACCTATGTAACGAACCTGCACATCCTGCACATGTACCCCTAAACTTAAAATATTTTTTAAAGAATATTAAAAAATAGTTAATTTACGAAAAAAAAGAATGCAGCTCTAGAAGGTAGAAAAGCAGGGCAGATTTCTCTAATCTGACGAGGCCAGCCCAATCCATTCCATTTTTATCATGGGGAACCGAATTCTCTGGCTAGCACCAGTGAATGCCAATCACATCTCTTCACTTTTGCTACAGCATGACTCATCAGTCTTAGAGGCTAAATCCTTAAACTGGGTTGAGACTTTTCAACTGAGGCAAAGATGAGGAGAGAGGAAAGATATCTTGAATTCCCAACTCCTTCATGATTTTCTGATATCAGTCAGTGCGGCAAGTAATAACAAGAGATACCATTTCCTAAGTGCTTAGCACACTGTTAAGGGTTTTATGAAACCAAGATTCTGGGAAGCCGGCACTACTATTTACTCCCATTTTGTTGACAATGAAAGTGAGACTTAAAGAGATTAAGTAATTCACCACTGCAGAATGAAACACTAAAGCTGATTTTTCTAGGTGTCTACAACCCCTTCCCATGTGCTCATTGGCCCCTCAGCTCTAAGAATTCTTCTTTTAGCCTTTTTCCAACTCTGCCCCTTTGCCCAAGGGTGTGGCTCTTTCATTAATGCCTGTAGGGCTGTGTTAAGACTTCCATTTTTTTTTTTTTTTTTTTTTTTACTAAACTCTATAGTTACAGTAAGGAAAAAAGACCTTGCTTTCATCCCAGTAACCCCTTCTCATTAATTCAAGCTACCACCTCCCTTTGCCAGATCAACAACTGGAAGAACCTAGGAAATGTGGGGTCCATCAGAGCATCTCTTTTAGTACATCCCCTGCTTTCACTTTCTGGGAGAGGCTGATCAATGTTTCCTTGATCTCCCACTCCATTTTCCCTGAAATTCTTCAGCAACGTCTTTAGCTTGAACATAAACACAGACACTTGGGCTCCCACTCGTGAAAAATAGCAAGAAATTCCCAACATTCCCAGCAGTAGTTCAACATTCTGTAAATACTTGGCCTCAGTGTCAGAAGCATTGTTCACCTTGAGAGTGAACGGCTTCAAACATTGCACTTCTGAGACACTTTGTCACAACCCTCCTCACTTTCATTTTGTACCTGTCACTTTCACCCAGGTGTAATTGGCCTCAGCCATGCGTGGAAGACTTCTTCCCAAGGCTGGAGTAACAATATCGAGAACACTCTCCGTGCTGGATACTTTATTATTTCTACCACAAGATGAACAGCCTCGTACAAGACTGGTCACAATATACTGATCTATGCACGAATAATCAGACTTGGGGTCCTGAAGTTATTCTTATGCCCAAGGAACCTGGTCACATCAGGCTGTTCACTCCTTCTGCTCTAGAGGCCCAGATGAGGGGCTTTCCACATAGTGGCCTGTCCTAATACCTTAATAAAAATAAGAGAGTCATTAAAAACTCTTGGGAAGTTGCATACATGTTCTCTTACCTCCTCTACAGGAGATTAACTGAATCACAGCCACCAAATTCAACCACTGAAAAAAACACACACCCTTTAAAACTTTTTCTAGACTTCATCTTATTTTGGTTGTTTTTGTTTTTGCTTTTTGTTGTTTGTTTGTTTTGAGACAAAGTTTCACTCTTGTTGCCCAGGCTGTAGTGTAGTGGCACAATCTCAGCTCACTGTAACCTCCGCCTCCCAGGTTCAAGTGATTCTCCCACCTCAGCCTTTTGAGTAGCTGGAATTACAGGCACGCACCACCATGCTAGCTAACTTTTTTTTTTTTTTGGTAGTAATAGAGACAGGTTTTCACCATGTTGGTGAGGCTGGTCTCGAACTCCTCACCTCAAGTGATCTGCCCTCCTCAGCTTCCCAAAGTGCTGGGATTACAGGAGTGAACCACCACCCCCAGCTGGTTGTTTTTGTTTTGTTTTGTGTGGTTTTTCTTTTTTTTTTCTTTTTGAGGTTGTATTCTCCTGGGATTTCAAAAACATAACCTCAGGATATCTCTTCTCCCTCACGTTCCATACCTGTTGCTATGTTTATGTTGGGAGGGGGGCTTACTTGGTGCTGAAGTGTTGGGGTGACAAGGGCAAGGGAAGTCTTTGTGTCTCTAGTGCAATCCACCCAAGAGCCTTCAAGATGGCTCCCACGTTCATCCACAGGGCTTCATTCATTCAGGCTTAGTGACTCAGGCTCTCTGCTGGTTCCCTGCCATACCTGAAGGCACAGAACTCATTCCACTGTTTGCTGTGGCTGGCTGGTAACTAGGAATTTCTGTTATCTATCTGTGGGCTACCTGTCTGGCCTTACATTACAGCCATTCTCTCTCTGGGAGCTTCTGCCTCCTCAGGGCGCCTTTCTCTATCTGGCCCCACAAATCAATGTAGAGTTTTGCAGATTTCCTACTGCGGACTGTGTCCCAAAACCATTGTTCTAATCACTACCATCATTATTAATCATCTGGGTTCTTCATTTTCCCAGAATGGGAACCTTAAGGCCAATATTTTGTCATGTGAGTGGCTATAGAGAAGGCTGTCGTCCTGCTGTCAGTGTCCATGTTCCCCATTCCTTTGTGATATGTGTGACAAATTGCAAAGAGAGCTGCAATTCCTCACCCCTTCCTGCCCATTTGCAATGTGTCTTCATAGCTCCTCCCATCAAAGCGAAAGTTTTTTCTACACTCGAATCTGGGGTGCTCTTGCAACTTTCTTTGGTCAATAGAAAGTGGCAGAACGGATGCAGTGCCTGTTGGGATGCAGGTCTGAGGGAGCGTTGCACCTCTGCCCACTCTCAAAATCCTCCAGCCACCATGTGAAGAAGCCAAGGTTAGCTCACTGGATGATGGAGGTACAGGACCATGTTTCCTCATGGCCCCAGCCAACTCCCAGACAATCCCTAGGCATAGGAGGGAGGCCGTGCACTGTAATGAAGACCCACGAGCTAGCTCAGCCACAGTCAGCTAAGGCTGTCTCAGATCAGCGGAACTCAGGCAACAGTAAATAATGTTTGTGTTAGTCACTCCATTTTGGAGCAGTTGGTCCTACAGAAAAGCTAACTGATATTTTTCATAACATTTTGTCTTTGCCTCAAATCCTCTGAATTTCCCTAAGGCGTTACACTTTTGAAACACTTACCCCTTCGTCTCTCCCCTTAGGTAATAAGCCCAGAGCCAACGATCTGATTGAATTACAGGCAGCGGAAGGTAAAAGATGAAATAAATTGAGAAAAAATAAACAAACAAAACTTGTCACACCTCAAATATTTTGCCAAGTACACTCTACCTGCCAGGGATTTAGGGCCACAAATTGTAGATTGAGAGTCCATCATTCTCAGTCTCATTACAGTTTTCTTCTGTAGCCCTAAGCATCTATAATTTGTTTAATTCCTACTCTTCTGTGTGTACAGTCATATAATCTGGTTATAGACACAGCCTCAGATATCAGTGAGTTTTGATCCTGAGTTACCATTCAATGAAATTTGCAAAGTTGCTACTCCCGATATTTCCAAGGAGCACTCACATTGGCTGACCTAATCCAGCAGGTCTTTTGGGGTTAATTTTGTCAGGAAATGCCAGTTTCCCAAATCCCTATTAATGCCTGCTGATTTTGACCCATAACTCTCCCCTCCAAACACACACACACACACACACACACACACACACACACACACACACAACCCACATACTTCTAGTATTACCCAGACTCTGTACACTTCAGAGTCAGTATTTTTTACTCTGGTGGTCGGTCATACCAGCTTCTAGCATCACCATACCTTGAGCCCAGAACCAAATCTTCCCCACTAATATTCTTCAAGCCTGGACACAGTTTTCTCTCTTAACTCTCCAGAAGAACAAGAAAAGATTTAAAAGGCAGCCTCAGGAACCCCCAGGGTATTCACTCCCTTGTAGGAAATGACTCAATTCCAGCCCCTACATTCAACCATTCATGCAACAGCTTTCTTTATTTTCAGTTCACAACTTAATTTTTTGAGCTGCTCAAAAAACAAAACCAAAAAAACAGTGTAGATTTTTCAACCATTCATGGTCCCATGTAGGAGGCAATAAGTAAAATAAGTTAAAGGAGGGAGGAGAGACAACTTTTTTTTTTTTTTTTTTGAGACGGAGTCTCGCTCTGTCACCCAGGCTGGAGTGCAGTGGCGCTATCTCAGCTCACTGCAAGCTCCGCCTCCCGGGTTCACGCCATTCTCCTGCCTCAGCCTCCCGAGTAGCTGGGACTACAGGCGCCCGCCACCACGCCCGGCTAATTTTTTTGTATTTTTAGTAGAGACGGGGTTTCACCGGGGTCTCGATCTCCTGACCTCGTGATCCGCCCGCCTCAGCCTTCCAAAGTGCTGGGATTATAGGCTTGAGCCACCACGCCCGGCTGAGACAACTTCTAAAAGTCACCTTTACAACATAGACCAGATAAAAAATACTCAATTTACATGAGCAAACAGCAGAATCCAGATGGCAACAGACGGAAATGTCAAGGTTTTCTCCTAAGAATCATAGATAACTACTAGTCTTCCATTTACAGAGCTTAAACGACCCCTTTAAAGAAGACATTCAGTTTAGAAAGATTGTAGGCTGTTTTCTACAGGAACTTAAATTACCAGTAACTTCCACCCTAAAAAGGCAATTCTCTGTCTATATATTTGAAAATGTTATTTCTTCTTCCCCAGGCACCCTACTATGGAGTTTTTCTCAGTCTTTGAATGTAAGATGCAGTTTTTTTGTCTGGGATGAGTGAAGTGTTATTCTGCCTTTGAGCTATGTATTACTTATTTTATTCTCTGGTCCCATAATTCTGTGTCACACATAAAATATTGTCAGTATTGACTTGTCACTGAAGAGGACAGCCCTACCAATTATAGAGAAAAGTAGTTCTCAGTCTCTTCACTTCTCCGTTTCTTCATTGAGAAGCAGAAAATGAGAGATAATTGCTGAAAAAGTCCCGCAGAGGCAGTGTGGGACATACCTTGGACTTGAGAGTGGCACTATTATGATTCTTTTTCTTGAGATAGAGGCTCACTCTGTTGCCCAGGCTGGAGTGCAGTGGTACAATCTTAGCTCACTGCAAGCTCCGCCTGCCGGGTTCAAGTGATTCTCCCGCCTCAACCTCCTGAGTAGCTGGGACTACAGGTACACACCACCATGCCCAGCTCATTTGTGTATTTTTTGTATTTTTAGTAGAGACGGGGTTTCACCGTGTTGGCCAAGCTGGTCTTGAACTCCTGACTTCAGGTGATCCACCCACCTAGGCCTCTCAAAGTGCTGGGATTACAGGCATGAGCCACCACGCCCAGCCACTATTATGATTCTTTACGGTTCTTACCCACTAAAAAAATTGCCTTCTTCCCTTGAACATGAAAGGGACAGAGCACCTTTGGGAAGGTTTATCATCTTCTGGACTCTTCAGAAAAGACCACCTCACATTTCTCCTACTCCTAATCTTCAGTAAGTGATTATGAGCCATTGCCCCTGCTACAACAAATTGCTACTTTAAAAAATTTACTTTCAAATTTAGACAGTTTCCACTAAGAAAGAAAGAACATTTTCATGCTAGATGCCTGATCTCTCAGAACACTACGCCCTTTTAGTGGAAAGGAAACCCAGTTGGTGTTGTAGAGAACATAATCTTCAGTGGTTCTGGTTGTTAAATTACAAATCAAAATAAAATAAAAGATCTATATAAATAGACATTACAAATGGCTAATGAACAGAGCCCAAAGGCAAGATACATCAATAGCTTGGGAAATGCCCAAGTTTCTGCCTTTCAGCGTTGTTGGAAATGTTCTTAAGGATATTATGTTTCATTTTGCTTTCATCATCTGCTTAATAAAAATGCATAGTATGACATTCCCATTTATTTTTCTACTCTGAGAACATTAAGTCAAAAGCATCTCCAGTTTCACCCATCACCTAAAGAGTTATTTATCTGTGACTTTTGAATATGGCATTACATGTTTTTATACATTATAGCATCTTCCTTGCAAAATGTACCTAAAAATATGACTCTAGGTTAAACAAATAATAATAGTCATCAGGGAGAAATGAATGGGTGCTAGGCGAGGAAGGAAAAGATCATCTCAAGCTGAGTCCTCGAAAGAAATGTGAACTAATGAGGCAGATATGTGCGAGGGGGTGAAGGAGGCCACAAATGACAAGTGTGACCGAAAATATTTCTGTCAGTAGGATCTTTTCAGAGAGAGATGGGGAAATAAGAAAAGTTTAAAACTTAGAGCCAATCCCAGCACTTTGGGAGGCTGAGGTGGGCGGATCACAAGGTTAGGAGATCGAGACCAGCCTGGTCAACAAGGTGAAACCCCATTTCTACTAAAAATACAAAAATTAGCTACGCACCTGTAATCCCAGCTACTCGGGAGGCTGAGGAAGGAGAATTGCTTGAACTCAGGAGGCAGAGGTTGCAGTGAGCCAAGATCGTGCCATTGCACCCCGGCCTGGGCGACAGAGCAAGTCTCTGTCTCAACCATAAAAATAAAAAAATAAAAAAACCTAAAAGCCACCTTTTTTATGCATAATGAAGAGCCAAAGAATGTGTTTTCATAGGAGAAATACTGATAATAAAATGAAAATTAAAAATGGATAATGTGGCAAAGATAGGATGCCAAGCAAAGGTTATCCTGGACACACAGAACATTTTAAGCAACCTATTCCATTCTCTTCCCTGCATGACTGTCAGTCTGCATAGAGTGACCTGAGAAGTGAACCCAGTAGATGTTTTGTGGCTTCTTGCCACAAGTCTTTCATTATCTTTGCCTGTGATCTCTCTTCATATGGTAAAATCTATAATGGGTCAATATCATTCCATTCACCACGACAGCATCTTCGGCTCCTCTCCGTAAGGAAAGATGGGATTGGTGGCTTTGTGGCTGACCCTTTATCACAAGGATGTATCACATGCCTCCTATGTAAAATGGGAAGAATTTTACCAATTATATGAATTATTATTACTGTAACCTCTCCCCATTTACCCTACTAAAGTCTTCTTTGCTTGGTAGTACATTAAGAGCCAGAATATGATAAACTCTGCCCAGCTCCCTTGCTGTGAAAGGGCACTAAAATACTCAGGTCTGACTCTACTTTTTCTCAGGCTATCTGGGTTGATCATTTTTATTCCTTCCATCCAACTTACCCATGTCATACTCTGGACATTTGAACGGACTTCTGATCATGAATGCTGGAGAGAGACTGTAGAACCTAAAATGGGCTGCCAATTTTTTCATTCACAAGTATTTATTGAGCACTTCTTTTGTGCCTGGAATTGTGTTTGGGGCTACAGACATAAACCTGAGGACTAAGGCAGCTCACTCTCAGGTGCAGGAGGCATCCTGGTTATAAATTATTGTGATGACAATGTGTTGGGTGCTTTTGGAGTTCTGAACTGTAGGCACCACCTTCTCAGAGCTTCCAGAAAACAGCAGAGGCAGCTACAAAGTTTGGACAGAGGGGTCACAGGTCTATGCAAACTTCGCTAGTCCGCTGTAGTGACTCCCGTTCTGTGCTCTTAATTGTTTTCTTTGAAGAGCGCCCAGGCTCCCACCATCTGGAAGAGGGATAGGGGATGCCATGGCGTCAGCTGCCCAGTCTGCCCTGCTTGCGGCCTGCTCTCTGCTGCCCCCTGCAGGGCCTCCGGTAAATGGGCTCATGTATTCCCAGAGACGTTTTCTTGAACCTAACAACATCCTTCATCATTTAAAAAGCAATTCCTGAATTCCCAGCTGCCACAGGAGAGAAGCAGAAACAGTAACCCTGAGCCGGAATCTCTCTCCAGGGGCCCTGTGGCTCCCCACATCAGCCATGGGTGTGTGCTGACTTTTTTGCCTCAGGTATGGACAGGAGGTCGTTGACAAGGAACCAAGCCAATTCCACTCCTCCCCACGGGAAAACATTTTTCTGAACCCCGCTAGCACCCTCTCTTTGGGCCCACGGATCCTTTGCTTATCTCTTCTAAAAGTGAAAGCATTAAAAAAGAGAAAGACAGAGAGAGAGAACGCCGGTGTTTCCTGTTTTTCCAGCTTAACGAGTCAATTGTTTATGTGTCTCTTTCCTGCTTGAAAAAAAGAATAAAGAATACACCTAAGGGTGCAGATAGGGTGGGGTTGGAGGAGACCAGCCTTCAGGGAGAGTACTGAGCACCTCCGGGGGAATGTGTCCCCAGTTCAGAAAGGTTTTCCCTCAGTCATCGCCCATCCATGGCAGCCCTTAAGGAAAGACCCCCATAGACCAAGCTGGTTAGCCACTGGGGCTCTTCATTTTTTCCTGATTGGTACCAGCCCAAGGAACACAGACCCCAGTGTTTCCTTTGCAATGTGCTCCCTGTGCCCCAGTCAATTCATTAGCGTATTAGTTTGCAGGAATTTTTGCTCAGTAGTACATTAGAAAGGACCATGGAATACTGTTATTTCTAAAATTATTTTCTACTTTTCTTTTTTTTTTTTTTTTTTTTTTTTTTTTTTACTATTTTTTTCTCTTCCTCCAATCAATTCCTCAAATTCCCCCACCATCCACATTCTCCCAGGGTTCCTGACGATTATGTTTAGCCCAACTCTCACCACCGGCTTCAGAGGCTGTTTCCTCCTTATTTTCCAAATGAGGCAAAATGAAGCTTCAAGGTCACAACCAGAGCAGCCCAGTGCATGCTTCTGCGCACATGGTGCAGATGTGCTTTTCATCTTTCTTGTACCTTTACAAGCAGATCTTCCCAGGCTTCTGCAGTGTAGGAGAACAGATATGGTTTTATTAAAATTAGTATCTCAATTTCAATAGCTCTAAGTTCCCACCTGCTTGATGGCAGTGCTAAAGGGAGCCTCTCAGAGCCTCCTCTGCAATTCCAGGCCTTCCAGGGTGGCCCTGCAGGACCGCAGGGAGCAAATCTGCTCCTGGATTTCAACCTCACCTGCTGCCCACCGCCTGTACCGAGGAAGGCACCTTGATGAGATATTGCTCTGTGGCTTTCGGACCCTCTGAGAGAATAGGGGTCGTGGATCTTTCCACTACAACTCTGGGTGCCACTTGGTAGCCACCCCAAGGTCACAAGTCGCCTCAATAATACTAGGGTCATGGTCTCGGTCACCTTTTCCACTTAAGCCCTGAAGTTGCTCTGCTCATGCCTGGATTCACAAGTCCTTCGGCTTCTCACTTAACCTACTCCCTTACTAGGGTTGAGAATTGGCTCTGACATACTCTAGAAAGAGGGCAGGACACAAGTGCCCCCGCCCCTTGCATATCCTTACTTATTCTCTTCTTTCTCTTTTCTCCAGTTGCCTTTGTCCCTACAATGGGATGAATCGTGTCTTCTCTAAAGACATACCCAAAGCAATGTAAGTGTTCATCAACAGACAAATGGATAAAGAAAATGCAGTGCATATACCCAATAGGGTACTATTCAGCCATAAAAAAAATGAGATCCTATCACTTGTAACAACATAGATGGAACTGGAGGTCATTATGTTAAATGAAATAAGCCAGGCGTAGAAAGGCAAACGTTGAATGTTCTCACTTATTTGTGGCAGCTAAAAGTTTTTTAAAAATTGAGCTCATACAGATAGAGAGTAGAATGATGGTTACCAGAGACTGACAAGGGTAGCTAGTGTAAGGTGTGGGGATGGTTAATGGGTATAAAAATATACTTAGATAGAACAAATAAGATCTAGTATTTGATAGTACCACAGGGTGACTACAGTCAACAATGTACATTTGAAAATAACTAAGTATAATTGGATTGTCTATAACAAGAAAGGACAAATGCTTGAGACAATGGATACCTTATTTACCGGGATGTGATTGTTACACATTGCATACCTGTATCAAAATATCTCATATACCCCATAAATATATATACATATTAAGTATACACAAAAATTAAAAATTAATAAGTCCCAGCTACTCGGGAGGCTGAGGCAGGAGAATGGCGTGAACCCGGGAGGCGGAGCCTGCAGTGAGCCGAGACCGCACCACTGCACTCCAGCCTGGGCGACAGAGCGAGACTCCGTCTCAAAAAAAAATTTTTTTTAATGATATGTCCTGTTTCTAAACTCCAATACACATGAGTGTCATCGTGTGAAAGCAGGTCTTTTGTAGGTCTTCAGAGATATAGTTAAGGATCTTAGAATGAGATTATCCTGGATTTCAGTTACACCCTAAATCCAATGACTGATGTCCTTACAAGAGAAAGGATAAGGAGATTTTAGACACAGGAAGGAAGAAGGCCATATGAAGATGAAGACAGACATTGGAGTGATGCTACCACAAGCAAGAAACACCAGGAGCCATCAGAAGCTGAAGGGGGCAAGGAAAGATTCTCCCCTAGAGCCCTCAGAGGGAGTGTGGCCCTGCAGACACCTTGTTTTAGGACTTCTGGCCTCCAGAACCATGAGGGAATGCACTTCTGCTGTTTTAAGCCATCAGGCCTGTGGTAGTATGTGGCAGTCCTATTCTCCCAGACGGTGTGAAAGCAATATCTCATCATGATGCCTTCTTCAGTACAGGCAGTGGAGAGCAGGTGAGGTTGAAATCATAGTCCAGGAGCAGATTTCCTCCTTGCTGTCCTGCAGGGCCACTCTGGAATGCCTGGAATAGCAGAGGAAGCTTTGAGGGGCTCCCTTTAGTGCCGCCATCAACCAGGTGGGAACTTAGAGCTATTGAAATGTTGACGCTAATTTTAATAAAACTTCATAAAAATATAGCTGTCATCCTACTCGTGAAGCCCCAATATGTCCTTCTATCTATTTCTGCCAAAAAAAATTACAACTCAGGCAAATAGAAACTGGAGTAAAAGGTGCTTCCTCACCCCTCTGGGCACAAACAACTGAGTCCTAGCTGAGCACAGTCCTGGGTTCGTCTGGTTTCTTTTCCTTGAAGACCATTTTGTTGACACTCCTTAAACTGAAACACTACATTTCTTAGGGTTCTTCCTGTTAAACTTGTAGACACTAGTTAGACAACATGTGAATAGACTTAAAATTAATGTACTTTACCACTCACTTTGCAACTCAATGCACTCTCCCCTGCCCACCAACAAGCAAAGCAAGTCATCCATAAGTTGAGAATTGCAGAACCCACAGTTCCTATAGTTTATGTCTAACTACCCAAGATAAGGATTATTAGGTCTTTCCAGACTTCCTCACTCAGCATTCTAGTTGACAGCAGGCCTCTGTTCTCAGGTCACTCTCTGGAACAAAAACATTTGAATTCCTTCCAACCAAAAAAAAAAAAAAACAAAAACAAAAATAATAATGTTCTGTCTCTCCACCATGTTCCTCCCTTATCTATACCTCTCTCCCCCTTGCCATACATAAGAGGCAATCTTCTTAAAAGATTGCCTCTTTGGGGGGCTATGGTTAAAAGCATCCATTTTGACCTTAGACAGACCTGTGTAAAGTCCCAGTTCCATAATTTAGCATGTTATTCTCTCCAGATCTTGCTTCTTTCTTAACTAAAAGGGGAAGAGCCCCAGAGTTATGCTACAAGAACACAGTGAGATGAGGCGGTTGTAGAACTAAGTAAACAGAAAGGACTGTAGAGGATAAAAGGGTAATGAGTCTCTGTACAGCCCAGGAAAAGGATAAAGAGAGAAGGGCTTGGAGTTAAAGGAAACACATGAAGGACTCCTAGACCTCTAGATGGGCCAGCAAGGGACTGTTGCTCAGGTATCAGGAATCAACAGATGGTGACTGAGCAGCCACTGATACAGGCCCTATCCGTGGCTTCTACATCCCTCTTCCATCACAGCACAAGCACCCAGGACACTAATTGGCAGTGCCAGAGACACAGCAGGTACTCAGAGATGGTTTACTTCCTGCATCCAGAAAGCAGAACACATGGTGTCCAAGGCAGGGGGGATGTGTCCATGATCAGATGTTCAGAGTGTACTTGGGAGAGAACCTAAGGGGGCACATTCAGAGTAGGCTACAATAACAGGAAGATTGCTCCTTAAAGCAGTTCACACCCTGACGTCTCCTGCGTAGTGATGAGTGGGTTTGTATATGTGGCCTCCCTAGGAATTCTCAGGGTGCATATACAGTCCACAGTCATCATATTGATATAATTAGGTGCCCTATGTGAGATTACTCTTTTCTCCTTTAGCAAAAGCAATTTTAGCATCTTTTTATGTGGACGGGGACAAAACGTCACCTTGAGTCAGATCTCAAGAAGGCCCCTTAAGTTTCATAGGTGAATGACAGGCAACCCCAGAGCACATCATTTGCCCCCCAGTCTGCCAAGAGAGACCTCTAGCTATACTTGACGAATGTAAAGTATATTCTTTTGTGTTAATTGCACTTTCAAATATAATACAGTGTTATTAAAAAGATGTGTAGTTTACATGTATTCTTGATATTTCTAGGCAGGCATGGAAAACAGGAGATGGAATTCATGATACACTATGAAATAGATCACCAAGGGAAAATTTTTACAAATTGAATGGATTGTGGCTGCTGAAGATAGTAATTCTTGCCTATTTGCTTCACGGGCTTGTTAAGAGGATGAATATCAAAATGAGATCGTAGAAATGAAAACACAATCAAGATTTCAGAAATTGAAAATAGCACTATCATTATTATTTTTAATTAAAGTCATTTATATGGGAACTACATACTTGAGCTGCAGACTCGGTGACCTGGCCCTCAGGTGCACAGAAAAGTTCTAATTAAAATTTTAATAACTGTCTTATTACAGGTAGAAGGTTTCTCAACAGTGAAATAACAAACGGCCATGGTAGTTGGATTCTATTATTCCCAGACTTCCCCATTCTAGGCTCTGTTCCCCCAAAACACTTTGAACACAAACACATTTACCTGCACACTTTACAGGTGTCCCGGGGCATTATTCTGTCTTACGAGAGCAGCCCTCAAGATAATGCCTTGGTGAGTTTAGAATCTTTTTTTTGTTTGTTTGTTTTGTTTTGTTTTGTTTTGTTTTTTTGAGACAGAGCTTCTCTCTTGTTGCCCAGGCTGGAGTGCAATGGCGCAATCACGGCTCATGGCAACCCCCACCTCCTGGGTTCAAGCGATTCTCCTGCCTCAGCCTCCCAAGTAACTGAGATTACAGGCGCCCACCACCAGGCCTGGCTAATTTTTTTGTATTTTAGTAGAGATAGGGTTTCACCATATTGGTCAGGCTAGTCTCGAACTCCTGACCTCAGGTGATCCACCCGCCTCAGCCTCCCAAAGGAGTTTAGAATCTCTACAACAAGAAAAGAGACTTTAAGAAGAAGACTTTTTGTCTTCTTCTTAAAAATTTCTTGGAATAAATTTTTGAAAGTATTCTTTTATCTGTTTCTCAAACTAGCAGAGATCCCATTTTATCTCTTCTTTCAATCTTTTTTTTTTAATCAATTCCCCCTCCCCCACAAAAAAAAAAAAAAAAAAAAAAAAAAACAAATAAATCATGATTGATGAAAAAAGGCACCATGATGCGGTTCTTGTGCATGGACCAGCCTGTCAGCAATGACCACAGCTCACCTGAGAGTAAGATTACAAAATTACCACCAGAAAATGACTTTTATAATCAGCTTCCAAAGCTAATGCCCAATATGTGGTACTTTCTGCTAAAGTGCCTGGAAATCTTCCCACGTGCTGTACATCTGCATTTGCAGACCCTCTACCAGGAGCTAAATTTATCTGCCCTTTAGTGTTTTATGGGATTTAAAAGAGCTAAGCAGAGAGTTTTAAATCTAGCGGGGATATTTGATGAAATAAAAACTGGTGAAAACAAGGACAACATCAGAGAGGAGAATGCACAAGAGGGATTTACAGATCCTCCATCTTCCTAAACGTCCATCCCTTCCAGACTTCTCCCCCCAATTTTTGTGCACCTACTCTGAACTCGACATGTGTCAGATACTGAGGGCATATGGAAATAAGATAAACCAGATTTCCACACTTTAGGGAACTTCTATTTGAAGAAGTACGACTAGCACAGGAACAATTAGTTCTCAAAATATATCAGTTAAATGAAGAATTTGGTGAATTTTAAGTGTCTTAAAATATCACCAAAAGGAAGTTCAATGTGAACTCCCAGAGTAATCTGGAAAAGCTTCAAGATGAAGTGAGGGACATCAGATGAGCCTTGAAAATTGGGAAGCAGGCCAGGCACAGTGGCTCAGGCCTGTAATCCCAGCACTTTGGGAGGCTGAGTCAGGCAGATCACCTGAGGTCAGGAGTTCGAGACCAGCCTGACCAACATGGAGAAACCTCATCTCTACTAAAAATACAAAAATTAGCTTGGTGTTGTGGTAGTAGCCTGTAATCCCAGCTACTTGGGAGGATAAGGCACAGAGAATTGCTTGAACCCAGGAGGCAGAGGTTGCAGTAAGCCAAGATCATGCCACTGCACTCCAGCCTGGGCAATAGCTCGAGGCTCTGTCTAAATAAATAAATAAATAAATAAATAAATAAATAAAGTACCGTTATAACTGTACATTTATTTCAAATACTAAGGTGATAACTATTTTATTTCCATTTTAAATTTCAGGTACCAAGCATTAAAAAAAAGTTTTGTGACTTAACCAAGATCACAGCTAGTTATTGGCAATGGGACCCAGGGCTCCTGACAACTAGACAAATTCATTCCACCAGACCTTACTGACTTGCAGTAATTTTTTTGCCCTAAAATAGAAATTCTTATTTGGCATCCATTCAACTGAAGAAATATATAGATATACAGGTGGTCTTATATTTAAATGCAGGATGCTCCACTGTCTTTTCCAAAAGTCAAGCCATATTTCTAATTTCCTTTATTTACTTTTATTTATTAATAATTATTTATTAATAAATAATTAATATTAATAATATAAATTAATAATTAGTTTATGTATTAGTTTATTAATAATTGATAAATAATTACTTGTTTATTTATTCTTTCATTTATTTATTCTTTCATTCATTTCATAGATGTATTGAGCTACTGCTACATGACCTGCTATTGACCTGGTTCTAATTTCTGGGGATAGAAATAGTCCTCTCTTGACAGAACTGGCTAAACAAACAATTACAATTCCTACCAAGTAGGAAAATATAGGGTGCTATACAGAGTAAACAAAGGGAGTTCAGAAAAGTCCTATCAGGAAAGTCACCTTTAAGATGTAAAGGATGCCCAGTAGTTAAGTGATAAATAGGGACACCTCTGTTTCTGCAAGACAACACAGCATGTTCAGGAAACTGAAGGAAGACTTGATGGCTACACCAAGTGAACAAAAAGCAGAGCATTTGATGGAGGTGGACTGTTCGGTGGGGCAGGACTACTGAGTGTCCCACACTGCCAATTTGCTATGGAGGTCAGGAGATGTATGATCAGAATTGAGTTTTCAAAAAAACAGTACTCTACTTCCGCATGGTCTCCTTTACAGAAAGGAGTGGGTTAAAATGGTCACCAGGAGTCTAATTATTAGGCCATTGCAAGTCATCTGGGAGAGAAGCAGTGGTAGCATGGAGTAAGATTGTGGCAGTGGGAACAAAAACAAGTGGATGTATGGCAGAGCCATCTAGAAGTCAAAGCCAACAACAGTGGTGTTTGGCTGCAAGAAGAAAGAGAGGGAATGGTCAAGGGTGACACCCAGATGATTGACAAGTGGGAGGATGGTAATTACCATTCCCTGAAACAAGAGTAACTGGAAAAAGAGCAGTTTTTGAAGGGGAAAGGAGAAGAGAAGAAAATGAATCAAGTTTGGGATGGGTTAAATTTGAGTTGCCTGGAAACATTCTAAATGGAAATGTGAAATAGACAGTTGGATATTCTAGCCTGGTACTCCAGAGAGAGGTCTGAGTTAAGGATAAAGTTGTAGAAACCATAAGCATGGGAGCGCATGAGACCTTGGAGGAAAGCATGTAGGGTGAGAGGACAAGAGTGCTTAGAAAAGACTCCTCAGGGAATCAAATAGCCATGGGTTATATAGAGATGAGTGACAGCAAAGGACACTGAGAAGCCATCACAATAGGAGACAAATTAAGGCTAGGATGATACCATGGATGCTGACAATAGCATAGGCACATTAATGAAAAGCTTTCTTACGTCATCATGAAAACATCTGTATTGGTCCATTTTCACACTGCTATAAAGAACTTCCCTGAGACTGGGTAATTTATAAAGGAAAGAGGTTTAATTGACTCACAATTCCACATGGCTAGGGAGGCCTCAGGAAACTTACAATCATGACAGAAGGCGAAGCAGGCACCTCTTCACAGGGCAAAAAATCTTACCCAGCAGTATAATAACCATGGCATTCTGATCTCTTAATTTTTTAACTACTAGCAAAATGTACAAGATGCATTGCAAGACACTGAAAGAAAATTTAACACTTTGTCTAAAAAAACAATAGGGGGATTGCAAGTAACCCTCCATGACTCTGAAGGTGATCATTGAGCTTGATCATTATTGACATCCTTTGTTTCTTCTCTTGCTAACTTTTGGCAATTTTATTCAACAAGGTAAACTGTCTCACTATGTGATTCCAGTGAGATCCTTTTCCTCCTTGGAACCAGTTTAAAAAAAAATCAGCAAAAGAGAAGAGTAAAGCTGTTATAATTAAGTTTTTTTTAAAAAATTATATCTGATTTTTATGTTTTCATATGAACCCTGGGAGAGAAATCTGTCTTCTTGCCAATGGGATAATACAATATTGGTGTGACCATTGGCAATGCTGTCTATTGCTGTCATTTGCCATCAGGGTTGATTTGGTAATCAGGTTGACTGATCCTTATTTCCCTTCTCTGTGTATTTCAATAGAACTAGTGGGCTTAAATGGACAATCTTTCCAGAAAAAGGAGGTCGGTTCTTCTGAAACAAGTAAACGAGAAAGTAAACCTCCAGACGATTCCTACATTTTGCACTTGCTGACAGAGGAAGTTCCACCCTAAGATGAGTTATCATGGGAATCTTCTCCTCTTTCTTTTCTGTCTCAATCATGGGTTTGAATTCCAATATGAAAATCCTAGTATTTCTGTATAATATTTTTATGGTGTAGTCAAGAGTGCCCCACTCCATACAGACATAGAACTTTGTGGGGCAGTATTGGGTTCTTAATGTTACTTCAAATGTTCTGTTACCCTGGGTCACTTCAATTTAGCAAGTATCATTTAATGAGCTTCCACTGGATACAAAGCACAGGGAAGAATTCTGTAAATTATATGAAGATGTATAAAGATTGAAGGGTAGAGAAAAGCCCCGGAAAGATTAGTATAAACACTTTGAGCTCTTGAATCAAAACCTGTCTCTTTGGACTTTCAAAAATCTCTGAACAATGGCAAGAATCATTACTAAGTTATGAAAACTCTGGGCCATGACCCCAAATCCACAGAAGGTTGGAATTTACCCCCAAGAAAAATGCAATGGGAGCAGAGTGGGGAGGAGACACTGATGCTTGAAACCCAGAAACACTGAGAGTTGAAAGTCATGCTCACAGTCATCGTGTGTTCACTGTGTACCAGCAATCATGCGAAGTGCTTTATATAAATAATTGCATTTTAATCTTACAAATAGCCCTGTGAGTATGTATTATTATTTTTACCCTACTTTGTAGATGAGGAAATTTAAAAGTTTAGATGTTAAGTAAATTATCCAAAGTAACAAACATCAGTAAGTGGTAGAGCCTGGAACTGAACCTAGAGCCTAGATTCTAAGCTACTACATGCAATGAGGACTGTCTTCCTGGTCTACGTCTTTCTCTCCAGCAACCTCACTCCCAGCCCTACCCCAGACCCCTAGCCAGTTACAGTAGATGCAGTGCCTATGGCCCAAAGAACATTAGGAATCCACAAAAATATTTTAATTTTATTTCTTTTAAGTCAGAAGAAAAATATTAATGTAATAACAATAAATATATGATAATAATTCCAGCCTGAATTGTGTTCATCTTTATATCAATGTAATCATGAAATATAATTTCAGCTTATTTATTTTTATGAAAAAAGGGCAAAAGTGCCCACTCAAGGCCCAGAATAGTCAGAATTTGGCAGATACTATCTTCTTGACAGAGGAATAGAAACTTCACGCTCTCCCTTTCTAAGCCCCTTCACTGGAGCTAATTTTTCCTCTTCAATATAATAAAATAACAATAACCAACACCTCTATAGCTTCTACAATGTGCCAGGAATGTATATACGAGCTTTATATACATTCTTCACAAACACCTGTGAAGAAGCTGCTACTAATGTTAGCAGCAGAAAGCATCTGAGTTGCATGGTACCAAAGTAGGTTAGCAGTGGATCCATGAGGGCCTGCAGCAGTTTCTTGCCTCCTCAGAAGAAAGAATTCGAATGAGGGGCAGAAGGCAAAAGGAGAGAAAGAGGCAAGTTTAGAGCAGGGGAGAAAGTTTATTAAAAAGTTTGGAGCAGGAACAAAAGAAAGTAAAGTACACTTGGAAGAGGGCCAAGCGGGCAACTTGAGAGATCAAATGCCCTGTTTAACCTTTGACATGCGGTTTTATAAGCTGAAATACTTGCGGGGTCTTGCATCTCTTCTCCCCTGATTCATCCCCTGGGGTGGGCTGTCTGCATGCGCGGTAACCTGCTAGCCCTTGGGAGGGGCCACAAGTGCAGTGTTTACTAGAGTTGTACATATGCTTACTTGAGGAGTTCTTCCCTTACCAGCTGAATGTTCTAGAAGGAACATTCTAGGGATATTTTGCCTCTTAATGTGCATGCTTGAGCCCACTTAGCCAACTCCTAAGATCTTCCTGGGATGCTGCTGATCACCAGTTTCCGGCATTTCTATCTATTGGGAGACAGCCTGTCTTGGTGCCAGCTGTGACCAATTATTATTTTACAGAGCCAGTTAACAACCACCTGACCATACCTGATAGTCGCCTGACATTCCTGATGGGCACAGAGGAGCCCTCTCCTGCCCCGCTTATGCCTGACAAGCTAGCTAGCCACTGTAATACTATTAGCTCCATTTTATTATTAGTATTAGTATTATTGGCTCCATTTTAGCAAGAGTATTTAATATTTCTTTGAATCACATCCCACCCACATTAAAATACCAAGAGTCATTTCAAGGCATGTCCCTGGCCCCAGCATCCTCCCAGAATGGCTTCACTCATGCAGATATGCACTCATTCACGTATTCATTCCCTTAACATGCCTGTATTAAGAAGGTTGCTCTATAAGCCTCCGTAAATATGAGAAGGGAAAAATAAAGTGTCTCTGTCTACAGCTTGCTAACATTCTCACCCTAAGATTATGATTTAAAATACATCTCCTGTAGATTCAGCCATGTTATCTGTGCAGTTTCTGGGACTAGGTTTTGGTTTGCTAGACTTTGGCTGGTAGTCATTAGGTGTTTGTGTGTTTGTCTGGAGAAGCGTGAGATTATGGCACAGAAATTAACTTCACTTTTGCCAGTGCATAGAGTACAAACGGTCCTCTTCCAGAAGTATCTACGCTATTTAATAGAGAGTTAATAGGAAGGCACCCCAGAGGATTCATTTAACCACAACTCACTTTGTTAAACTTTTTTAATGGAACCGGTATCAGCAATAATGCCAATGTAAAGCATTATTTCAGCCTTTGGCACGACATGAAAACCACCTCATCTTTTTGCACAAAATTGTTCCCTCTGTCACTAACAGCATTCAGGATTAGATCAGTTTGACTGTCAACTATTTTTACTTTTCAAGCACGGATCAACGGCACACTCTGCCTGATATCATTAAGATAACTTGAGGATAACTAGCCATACATCGACAAAGGGAGAGATTCATTATTGTGATTAAATAAAGCAACCAAGCTGATTATTATAATTCCAACCACTTCTCCCCAACCTCACAGCTCCCTGTTACTAAAACATTCTCTCCCAGAAATAAGTACATTGCCATACATCGCATTTCTTTTTTTGACTTTTTAAATTTTGCCTCTGAAACCTCAACACTCTTCTTTGGGTAAATTAAGCAGTTCAATGAGTATACTGGTCCCTCATTATTACTTTTAATAATCAAGAGTTTCAATCTGATTTCTATAATCATTTTTATTTTGTCTCTAGTTAAATACTACTTGACTGAATGAGTGGTCTCTTTTTCCATAACAATGCATATTTTAAATGTTTCAATATTATTTGCAGGAAACTTTTACCTTCCCAGCTGACTAATTATCATACTTAACAAAGCCTTTTTTGTGTGAGAGTGAACAGCCCAGCAATTGCCATCATTTGCATGCACACTAAAACTAGCGCTGGGAATGTGACCTTCATTTAGGCATTGAATAATGTTCTCTAAGCTTTATCCATCCTGCCTGCTAATCACCGCAGCTACAACACAGTCCCGTGTTGGGCAACTGAATTGTTTTTGCAAACAAAAAGTAAATTGTCTATTAGTGCATGTACGCATTTTCTTGTCTCAGAGAACTAACATAAGGAAAGGTCATTGAAGGAGACAGACGGGGTTCCAGTTAAATGTTATTGGTGGGTAGGGGGATAGAGTGCAGTGATAAAGAAAACTATTAACCTTGTTTTTTCCTCTGTTTGTGCCTTTGTTTGGGAAATAAGGTCTATAATAACAGAGTTAAAACTCCCCACCAAAAGCAAAGTAAGGACCTGCTAAATCAATTTTTATATGTGAAAAAAAAAAAGGTAGATCTACATTGCTGATATGGAAAAAAATAAAGATATTGAGTTATAATGCATAAATCTGCAGCTATTATCATAAGTCCAGATGGAGTATTTTAGACTTTCTAAGGAGCTCCTAAAAGGCACAGGAAAGAGATTTGAAATTTCTTATAATTGAAATAAATCCTTTTGCATGATTACAAGGCAGATCTTAGGCTACTCACAAGAAATCAACCTTAAAGAGGAGGGGTTGGTAAGGCTCAGGAGATTCCAGGCCATTGAACTCAAAAAGCATGTGTCCTGCAGCAGCTGCCATTAAATAAATAACCTAGATCTATAACGGTTCTATCCCTGGTGACTATTTGCATGATAAATGGATAAAAGCACAGTTTTAGAATCTCTTATTTATGTAGATTAGAAAGGAAAGAATAATTCACAGTTCTTTCCTGCCCAGAGGTTTGCACACTCCACTCCAAGAAGGAAAATGATATGTCGTCAGCAAATATATAACAAGGAACCACTTAAAATTCTGGTTTCATTAATCATCATATGCATTTGCTTTCCTATCCAAGTTCTTTGCAAACTTCGGTGCATACACACACATTAAAAAGATATATGAATATATTTGTGTAGTTATTTATATAGAATATATATGTTTATCCTGTGTGTGGCTGGTAGGCTCAACTGATTAAAGTCCTGTTCTAATGAGGCTAGGTCAGAATTTCTCTGGCTCTGCTTTCTGGCCAGGAATAGCAATGTAATTTCTGATTAGCCAAGTTCTAAAGGCACACAGCGAGTCCCAAGGTGGAGCAGGCAAGAAACTGCTGAACAGAATAAGCCTTCCGTATGATGGAGAGAAAAAAGACCATGTGACAAGACCTGCTGGAGGGAAGCTGGAAAGTCTGTTTGGATAGGTAACATTTTCATTTGCCAGTATGTCTATTCAGGGCATAAAGTATAACTTAAATAACTAACCTACAGTTTTGGTCACTAAAGAAAAACCAGAAGAAAACTTCATAGACACTATCTTGAGTCATCTCCCTCTGGAATTTTAGAAGGTAGTTTGGTTGGATTTTCAGATTAGAAAGTCCACGGCTCAGAAGAATCAAAGAGGTCCAGGTGGAGAAGAAGAAAGGTGCAGGCTGGACTGTCACTGGGCTTTACCAGATGAGGTGAGATCATAGGGTGATCATTTGTGCTTCTTCATGGTACAGTCAAGTTTACTAGGGAGGAGCACAAGAGGGATCTGGGGAAGAAGTCATAGTCGGGAACAAGGACTGTCCCTTGCATAAAATTTCCCTAGAACTCTAGAATAGCTACAGGACAAGGTGGGAGTCCAGCAGAAGAAAGGCAAAGAGAAAGTCAGCTATGTTTGGTATGATGCCACTAACAACATCTCTGTAAATGTGTCAGTGGAAATGAGCCACAACCTGGAAGTCTCTGGAGGTCACAGGTGATGTGGTTTGGCTGTGTCCCCACCCAAATCTCACCTGGAATTGTAGCCCCCATAATTCCCACGTGTTGTGGGAGGGACCTGGTGGGAGATAATTTAATCTTGGGAGCAGTTTCCCCCATACTCTTCTTGTGGTAGTGAATAAGTCCCACAAGAGCTGATGGTTTGATAAGGGGTTTCCCCTTTTGCTTGGTTCTCATTCTGTCTTGTCTGCTGCCATGTAAGATGTGCCTTTTGCCTTCCACCATGATTGTGAGGCCTCCCCAGCCACGTGGAACTGTGAGTCCATTAAACCTCTTTTTCTTTGTAAGTTACCCAGTCTCAGGTATGTCTATCAGCAGCGTGAAAATGGACTAATACAACAGGGGACTGCATTATCTTCAGTGGGGTCTTCAAAGATAAAAGGCTACGAAAACCTGATAGTTGAGTATGGCAGGTCAAAGTAGATAAGCCAAAGAAGTTTTTCCAAAAGATCCACCAAATCAAGAAGAGCTTGGAGGATTTGTGGGACCTGAAGCCAAGGAAGCAGTCTGCATTCAAAGACCCAGTTGTGACTTTAAGATACCATCACTAATTCCAGCAACACTCCACAAAGTCTACTAACAAAACTGGTCCTTCAGTGCTTACAGATCCCATGGTAATTTCTGGAGACAAACAATTCTGCCAAGGATCCTGATGGCTAAAAGGAATAGCAATATGTCATTTAGGAACTTGCTACATCCAGAATGACTTCTCGTGGTTGAAGGTCAGCTGCTAAGAGACATAGATAATTTAACTGCCCTGTTGTCTTGAACAAGGAACTGGTAACATCAATTACAAAGGCTCCTGTAAAGTCTGAGCGAACACATCAAGGCCAAGAAATTTGCCTTCATGTTTACTCAGCTTGGGTCTACACATTAGGAAAGTCATTAATAGATTGTTACCATCTGCTGAGGAGTCCTCAACGCCTGTCACAACAGCACCTCCATCCGCAAGCTATACTGAGTCAATGCCAAGGTGGTAGGTTAAGTAAAACTTGAAGAGGTGATAATGATTGGTGTAAAACCAGGAACTCACCAGTATGTCATCCCACCAGCCTCAACACAGCCACTTGTGAGCTGTGAAGGAAAAAATGAAAGAGGCGTAAGTAGTGGATGGGATTCCAACATTACAGAACAGGGCAGCAGAAGCAGCAGCATTGGAAGTCTAACTCCACTTCTGATGTTGGAAGACCTAGACATAAAATCTGGGGAGTTGTTCTTCCATAATAAAAGAAAAATCCAAACAATTGAGTAAGGCAACTAAGTAAAGCAATTAAATGTGTTGCTTCAGGATAGACATCAAGGCCATTAATAGCAATTAATGTTTATTGTTTGTAATATTATGCATGGGGTATTGTAATTTCCACATAGTAAAATGATCTATTTTTCACTTCATTAATCAGAAAACATGATCATTGTGATCAAAAAAAGTGACCTCATTTTACCTCCCAACCAAGATTTAACTGCAAGTGCTTACAATGAGGTCTCATTTTCTCAAGACTTTATCACAGTTAAAAGACATACTACCACCCATTAGTCAGTAGGCTATGGATTATTATAATAAATACTTAAAACCACTTATTAAAATAAAGAGCCAAAGCACAGTCTGCCATGCAGTGGCCCTGATTTTTTAATCAGAGTCTCTCACTTGCTAATTGGAAGTACTCAGAACTCCAAATGACTTGTCTTATTGTTGGTGAGAATTAAAAAGGTTTTATACATTGGAGATATTTTAGCACTTTTCCCAGCTAGGTCACCCTCATTACACTAGCTTTGAAGCTTCTCTTACATTTTCTTTCTTATATGTCAGTTCAAGAAACGCGCTTTCAGAGACAAGTACACTGACCCTCTCAGCCAATGATCCACCAAGTGACTATTCCACATGTAGGCAGCTGTACACATAGCCACTTGCCAAGGGGAAAGAAAATCAATTTATTCCTGAAGATTACTGAAGCTATTTTATTTTGCTTGTTTTTACAATGTACCAAACTCCTGCCTGAAAAGCAGGCTGACTTATTTTGTGTGTTTATTTATAGGGTATGTTTATAGTACTTATTTATATACTTATTTATAAAGTTGTATTAAACAGATACCAGACCTATTAGAAGGAGTGACGGCAAATATGTTTGCTTGTTTCTTTGTTTTTAAAATTGTGCTGGAATGGTAATGAGGTTGGGAAAATATCATTACATCCAGAATACTGGACCGTGCATCTGCCCAGGATCTTTCTCCGAGTCCCACAAAACAATGACAGCCTACAATAAATAGATGAAGGACCACCTGAGAGAGGAAGAAATGAGTGAGGACCCCTGGAAGGGGATAGGAGCACAGAGGGGGCCAGTGAGCAGCAATCTGCTTGAGGAAAATATTTATTTCCTCTGAGGGCAAAAGAGGGAAACTGTGAATAAACCTTAGCAGCCACAAATGGTCAAGGGAGTCTATAAACCAGGTCATCAAAGAGTGTGCCTACTGCCTCAAACACAGCACCTTCTCCTGCCTTGGGAGGCCCCTGAAGGCCTCTGGTTGGTAAGTGCAGGGATAAAGACACCAAAGCTGGCCGGGCACCGTGGCTCACGCCTGTAATCCCAGCACTCTGGGAGGCCAAGGCGGGTGGATCACGAGTTCAAGAGATCGAGACCATCCTGGCCAACATGGTGAAACCCCGTCTCTACTAAAAATATAAGAATTAGCCGGGTGTGGTGGTGCCACCAGTACTTGGGAGGCTGAGGCAGCCACCGCTACTTGGGAGGCCGAGGCAGGGGAATTGCTTGAACCCGGGAAGCAGAAGTTGCAATGAGCCTAGACTACGCCACTGCACTCCAGCCTGGGGACACAGTGAGACTCCATCTAGAAAAAAAAAAGACACCAAAGCTAACTCTTCACTTTCAACAAACTTTCCATTTTAAGTTCTGAAGAGCCTCAAACCTCCCAGAACCCACCATCTGCCGGGTCTTTCGAATGAGGTCAAAGGTAGCTCACTCTGTGGGCTGAGATAATTGCTTCTTCAGGCTTAGTTAATTAGGACAGTTGTTTCATTATCAGCCAAGCTCCTTTTATACATACAGCCCACATGAACTGAGTCTGAAGATTCATCTCAGAAACTAGGCCGGGGCAGGTAAACCCAAATACTGCTCAGCAATATTCCCATTTTTAGAAATGTTGACAATGAAAGACAAAGTCTTGAGTTTTATGTAGCAAACAGTAAAACATAAACTCATACAGTTAAAGGAATATAGTAAACGAAAGAAATACTCAAGGAAAGAATTTGGCAACGTTTCATTCTTTCATTTGAGCATGAATATGTGTAAGTTCCTCCTTGTCAACTAATCTGAAGTTACTATATTCCTAACCACCCTCGTGAAATTGCCCATTTATGGACACCCCTTCGCCATCACATTCCACATGGAACAACTGCAGTTATAAAAAGGACAAATAAAAGGGGAAGCAAGCCGGTGGCTCACATCTATAATCCCAGCACTTTGAGAGGCCAAAGCAGGCAGATCGCTTGAGCTCAGGAGTTTGAGACCAGCCTGGGCAACACGGCGAAATCTCGTCTCTACAAAAAAATAAAAAATAAATTAGCTGGGCATGGTGGTGCATGCCTGTAGTCCCAGCTACTCGGGAGGCTGAGGTGGGGGAATCACTTGAGCCAGGAGGTTGAGACTGCAGTGAGCTATGATCATTCCCCGGCTCTCCAGCCTGGGTGACACGGTGAGACTCTGTTTCAAAAAAAAAAAAGGTGGTGGGGAAGCAGCTATTGTCACTACAGAATCAAAATAGAGTTACAAATTCTCAACAGAACACTGCCTGAGGGAGTGAGAAATATGTAACCTTCCATCCTTTTCTGTTTGTTCTCTGATTACTCTTGTCTGTAATTGTGCGTTGGTCTTATGCATTAGGTTTGGTTACAGAGTTTTTGCTATGATTCCACATCTGTTGTGTCTTAAGAGACCCAGGAAAGAGGAAATTCCAGCATCAAACTTTAATCCAGCATATTAGGTTGATGCAAAAGTAACTACACCTAGCTGTGGGGAGATCTCCTCCTCAGTCACCTCAGTCTTTGGGCATTATTTTAATGGCAAAACCCAATTACTTTTGTACCAACCTAATGATAAGTACTCTCACGAAGTTTCTTCCTTTCCCCTCAAAATTGTCCTTCTCTTTACAGAGCCAAAGACTAGCTCTTATATTTTTATTGCTAATGATTTTTTGCCCCCCAAATCTACCGGGACTTTCTCATATTCCTCATCACTGTTGAATTACTCACTTGGATATGAATGAGATTTCACTGGGCATGAATTCTCTCTGTCCCCACAGCATTTTATATATTTCTGTGAAAACTCTCTGTTATCCGTGTGCTTTAGCAGGCTTTTTTATTTTCCTACATCTCTCCTCCATGAAGCTATAAGCATCTTGATGACCGAGATTCTGATATAAAAGCAAAGCACAGTGCCTGGACCATAGTAGGAGCTTACTAAGTTTATATTGAATGAATAAAAAAAAGTTGTAAAATATGGAAGGTGGGAACCTGATTGCTCTGTCTTCCTTCACTTAGATGTCTTTCCTACTTCTAGCAACTGGCCATTGGAGACAGTGATTTGATTATGCAACTATGTTTATTATCTCTGTCATTATCAATATATTCGAATTCATCCATTTCTTCACTCATTAAAGTATAGAAACTTGGCCAGGTGCAGTGCCTTACGCTTGTAATTCCAGCACTTTGGGAGGCCTAGGCGGGTGGATCACGAGGTCAAGAGATCAAGACCACCCTGGCCAACATGGTGAAACCCCGCCTCTACTAAAAATATGAAAATTAGCTGGGTGTGGTGGCGTGTGCCTGTAGTCCCAGCTACTCAGGAGGCTGAGGCAGGAGAATCGCTTGAACCCAGGGGCAGAGGTTGCAGTGAGCTGAGATTGCACCACTGCACTCCATCCTGGTGACAGAGCAAGACTGCATCTCACAAAAAAAGTATGGAAATTTAGGGTTATGTGTCTTTAAGGATTGTTGCAACCAATACATACCTTTGCTGGTTAAACTCTCCTCTTTCAAGGTAAAGAAAACAAAATCTGTGTGACTGAATCCTTCTTAATAGTGTAAAAACTTGGAGGTTAGGGAAAACTTTAGGAGTGGAAATGTGGCTGGGAAAATGGAAGTTGTTCATTCACACTGGTTGATCTCTAAAGCTAGAATATCTGCATTTCCAGCTTCATCACTTTGGCAAGTTACATAATCTTGGTTTTTCACATTGCTAAAATGGAAACAAAAATAGACATAACCCAACACGGCTCTTACAGAGTTCAACGAGATAAAGTGTGTTCAGGGCTGGCAACTGCTGAGCTTCCCCCCTACTCCACATCAAGTCTTATTACTGCTAGTATGGAGATGTATCAGTATTCCTCATGTCACTCAGAGAAGGCCCAGCCAAAGAGACACAAAGGGGTGTAAACCCAAGTGTATTCTTCATCTCACCATACAAGCATAAACACCCACTGGCTACTCTCCTTTCACTACCCAGAGAAACTTTGCGTTCGTAATGCAAACTGCATCGTAAACTCCAGGAAACACCAGCTTTCAGCACATAGGTAATTTAAGCATAGCTATAACCTCCATTGCTTAAGTTCCAGCTCTGTCTGCGAGTCTACCATTCCGGCCCACACCATAACAATAGCTACCAATAACACTAATACTTATTAAGTGCTTTTAATGCCTCTTATGAGTTTTCACTCATTTAGTCCTCAAAACAACCCATTAAAAAGATGATTATTATTTCATCTTTTTACTAATCTATTCCTCAAATTAGGAAACAAAAGCAAAGAGAAGTCACATAACTTACCCAAAATCACACTATAAATCAACTATGTGTCGTTAAGAGGTGCATTAAAATACAAAACCATACAGTGAAAGATGCATTAAACTATGACAAATTACCAGCTGGTCCAGGTATCTGGTCTTTCAGAAAAGTTACTCAATTTTAACAAAATCTGTATAAACCCTTTGTAAAAAACTCTGGAAAAGATCATAGAGATTCATAAGGTAGAAAAATGTGAGACTTTCTGCAATTAAACTTGAGCAAGCTGAGATAAAATTCTGTAAAGATAAGAAGGAAAAAGAAAGAAGGAAGAGAAAAAGAACAGAAGAAGCAGATCAGGGAATGAAAATAACCATAATTAAACTCCTAATGATGTGTAAAGCATCATTTTAGAAACATTTTATTTGTGTGACTTGCTAATATACTCCAAACTCTCTTGTCTTTCTCTCTGTTTCCATTGTGTCCATCTGTGGAGATCCCAAACTTTGTCCTTGCATGTAAGCAGCCAAGTCATGTTCTAACCTTGACCCTGTCTTCAATCCCTGTCCCCTTGCGCGCTGAAGAGACCATCAAACATTGTTACTCCAGCCAGAATGACCCATGACCCTCTCTTCCCTTAACCACCCCTTCCTACCCAATTCCTACCAAAGTTCAGTCCATTTTAGGACCCACCTGTCTCTTGAATCTGGCTACTAGGCTCCAGACGCTTGTCCTCTCATCCAAGTTCCTCTCTGTCTTGCCAGGATTTGCATGGCCACCTTTTTGCTCCTGTGCCATCCTGGGCGCCACTTCACTTCCATGTGCTAATGCTACAGTGACAGGGCTATTTTCAATGTCAAAACTCATTATGACCTCCTGTATCAACAACAGCTCCTCGGCTGTCATGGTTAATATTGAGTGTCAACTTGATTGGATTGAAGGATGCAAAGTATTGTTCTGGGTGCGTCTGTGAGGGTGTTACCAAAGGAGATTAACGTTGGAGTTAGTGGACTGGGAGAGGCAGACACACCCTCAATCTGGGTGGGCATCATCTAATCAGCTACCAGCATGGCCAGAATAAAAGCAGGCAGAAGAACGTGGAAAGACTAGAATGGCTAAGTCTTCTAGACTCCATCCTTCTCCCATGCTGAATGCTTCCTGCCCTCGAACATCACACTCTAGGTTCTTCAGCTTTTGGACTCTTGGACTTACATCAGTGATTTGCTGAGGGCTCTTGGGCTTTAGGCCACAGACTGTGCTGTTGGCTTTCCTGCTTTTGAGGTTTGGGGACTAGACTTAGCCACTACTGGCTTCTTTGTTCCTTAGCTTGCTGGTGGCCTATGGTGGGACTTCACCTTGTGACCTTGTGAGCTAATTCTCCGTAATAAACGTCCTTTTGTATACACCTCTATCCCACTAGTTCTGTCCCTCTGGAAAACTCAGACTAATACACCAGCCCTGCCATAGACCTCAGGGTCAGCCTGCTCTCCCCGGCCTCATTTCATGCTCTCTCCCTCTAGCTGTCTGTGCTCCAACCTGCATTCCATTCCCACCTCTGTCCTCTGCCTGGGCCTATTCGTTTCCACCAACACTTCCCTTCCCATCTCACTGCCTTTCCCTGCTTAGTATCAATTCATCTTTCAGATTTCACCTTCAGTCTAACTTTTTAGGGGGACCTGGCCTGACCATCCAGCTGGAGCAGGTCTGGGCTTGTCTGCTGTGATTCTACAACACGTTTTTTTTTTCCTTCGGAGTCCTTCCTTCAGTCTGTGATTACATATGCACTCCTTTGGGTGTTTTGTTTGAAATCAAGGTTGTTTTATCCACCTGCCCATATGTGCTGTGAGCTCAGGGACCACACCTGGTTGTTCTCAGCATGTCACCCAGCTGGACCTGCAAAGAGTGCCACATATGCAGTATCCATTGCCTGAACAAGTGACTCCCTCTAAAATTCACAACAAAGCTAACAGTTGTTGCACCTGAGGACATACAGCAAGTCAGCCACAAACATCAGGTCTGGTATGAGAAAGCGATGCTCAAACTTCGTGACTTTCTAAGTCCCCATGCCACCAAACCTTCTGGACAATAGCTGACTTCGATTTCTAAAGAACCATAAAAAGGTCTTTGGTTTGCAAAATCAAAATTTGTTCTGGGTGCTACTGTGCCCTCATAAATGAAATTTTGTCATTAAAGGAATGAACCTATTCGAGAACAATTTTTGGTGGAGTTTAGTGAAGCAAGTTTCTACTCTCTTCCCCCCACCCAAAAAAAATCACACCATCTGGTACAAATCAAGAGAAAACTCACCCTGCTAATGACATGTGCAAAGATGAATAATGAGGGCTCAAGGGTGGCAGAAAAACAGCGTTCTCTCTCTGATGTGAGTCAGGATTTTTAGAAAGTCTGAATGATTTGAGAAAACTTTTCCAGGAAAAAGTAACAACAGCTTTTCATTCTCAGTGTGTCAGTCAGTGCTTGAATTAAAGAAGAACACTAAAGAAAAAAAAAAACCTCAAAACCAACAGAGATTCCAAACTGCTTTAACATAGATAGAACTAGAATATCTGATATTCAGAAAGCATCACAAAAGTTGGCCTCGCGGAGCCAAAGAGGGCTCAACCACAAAACAAACACTGTCAAGGAAAACAGAGTTTCCACCAAAAGCAGGAGCACGCAATTTTCTAGAACGAAAAAAAAAAAAAGCTTGTCACACAAAACCACAGGGTACCCAAGGGCAGCGAGCCGAAAGCGGCATTCATGGACGGCTGCCACCAAGTGGCCACTGCAGGTATTACAGCTACTTAAAGTCCTGTTTCGGTTTTTGGTTTTTGGTTTTTGGTTTTTGGTTTTTTGAGACAGAGTTTCACTCTTGTGGCCCAGGCTTGAGTGCAATGGCGCGCGACCTCGGCTCACTACAACCTCCACCTCCCGGGTTCAAGCGATTCTCCTGCCCCAGCCTCCCGAGTAGCTAGGATTACAGGCACTTGCCAACAAGCCCAGCTAATTTTTTGTATTTTTAGTAAAGATAGGGTTTCACCATGTTGGCCAGGCTAGTCTCGAACTCCTGACCTCAGGTGATCCACCCGCCTCGGCTCCCAAAGTGCCGGGATTACAGGCGTGAGCCACTGTGCCCAGCCAAAATGTTTTAATTACCAATATTCCCCCAGAGAAATCTATGAAATTCTCAAATCTAGAGAGCATGTCTTGGGATTTTTCATTATTCAGCCTATCAAGTTAAATTTTCCCCCTTTAAAATTGGATAGGGAGGCAAAATACAGCTAATAGTTGAACACATATGTCTCGTAAAATGTAAATTTATTTTTGTTCCCCCACTGTCTCTTAAAATGTACTCAGACTGGTTCTTCCTCTGCTCCAGGATGAAAATGCAGGCACCCCAAGACTTTTCTGGATATGTGAAACATTGTCGCAAATTAGTAACTAAAATGATTGGTCCCATGTACAGGTCTGAGTTTCAATCTAGTGTTAAAAGGCGAGTCCACACCAGCTTGGGTCAGAATCTAGGAGGCAGCTGGCATTGGAAAAGGAGGGGATATATTCTCTCTTCCTGGCTTATTATAGCATTTTACATCCTTTTTCCATTCTGCTAGCTTCTGTTTCTGACTCCTTTAAGACTGAGGGTCCAAGAGAGGGGAGGAGATGGGAAATTTCTAACTTAAAGAGTAGCCTCTTTCCTCGGTGTTTTTGTGGATTCTTGAGAGACTGTACCATCAGAAGTCTCTCCCCTGTATTTGTTCAGACTGCGGGCTGACTCGATCTCCTGACCTTGTGATCCGCCCGTCTCGGCCTCCCAAAGTGCTGGGATTACAGGCGTGAGCCACCGCACCTGGCCTGCTGCGGTGTTCTTGGCATCAAGATGGTACTCCAAGATAAGAAGCAGATATCTCCAAGAGAAGATAAAGAGAAATTCTCAACTGGCTTTCTTTTCTTTCATCAGGGAAGAAACATTTCTCCCAAAGACTTCCATTTTCATTTCAATGGCTAGAACCTTGTGACATGGCACATGAGGGTGGGGCCCTCATGATGGGATTAGTGCCTTTATATGAAGACATTAAAAAGCTTGCTTACTCCTCTCCACACACATGCACCAAAAAAAAGGCTGTATGCGGACACGATGAGAAGGCCACTGTCTTCAGCTGAAAAAAAGGGCCCTCTCTGGGACCTAATCATACTGGCATCTGATTCCAGACTCCCAGCCTCCAGAACCGTGAGAAAATATATTTTTATTATTCCGCCTATCAAGCAATATGCCCATTCTTTGGCATTTTGCTGGGGTAGCCCAAGCACATTAAGACACTGGATGAGCGTGTCTTTATTCTGACTGTAAGTATCGTGCACCCTCATTCCTCATCAGTCCCAGGAATGCATTGATACAGGCAGCTCCTCTCTGCTGAGATCTTTTTGCCTCTCCAGGTAGCCTTCTTGGACAAAGTCCCAAGAGAATTTCATGCCAGGCTTTGCTGACATAGCCCATAGTTGGACCATGAGAAACACCCCTGCATTCTTTGTCTTAAAACAAAGGGACAGAGGCCAACCCTAAGGCAACTGCAATTTCTTTTTACTTCTGCCCTAAGAGTGGCTGGCCAGCTTGCCTCTCATCTTTTTAATTTGCCCTGTAAAAGTCAGATAATCCACTGTGTGCCCACCAAAAATCCAGGAACATATAGAAAGTCCTCCCAGTAAACTCCTTAAAGCCCCATGTCATGATTAATTTCACGTGTCACCTCGGCTACACCACAGTACCCAGATATTTGGTCAAAACAGTCTAGATGTTTTGAAAGTCATTTTCAGATGAGATTACCATTTAAATCAGTAGACTTTAAGAAAAGTAGATTAACCCTCCATAATGTGGGTGGACCTTATCTAATTAGTAAAGGCAATAATAGAAAAAGACTGACCTCCTCAAGAGAAGGGAGAATTCTGCCGGCAGTCTGCCTTCAGACTCGAGCTGCAAAATCACCTCTTCCCTGGATCTTTGGCCTACCCTCTACCCTGAAGATTTTGGACTTGCCAACCTCTACAATTGTGTGAGCCAATGTCTCTCTCTCTCTCTCTCTCTCTCTCTCTCTCTCTCTCTCTCTCTCTCTCTCTCTCTCTCTCTCTCTCTGTGTGTGTGTGTGTGTGTGTGTGTATGTGTCTATATATCCTACTGGTTCTGTTTCTCTGGACAACCTTATTACAATCTCACTAGTGACTTGAGGAAAGGGAGGAAGCATCCCCATGTTTATTCCCAACCAACAGTCATCCCCAAAGATTCTCTTCCAAACCCTTCTCTAGGAATCTTCTTAAAACATCTCTCACTAGGCTCCAGGTGAGGGGAAACACCCCCACCACTTCCCCTGGCTGAGAGTCAGACTTAAAGTCAACTCTCTCCAAAGGAGGATTTCTCCGCACACTCTCCTCCCAGGCCCTCTGTAACTACCATGGAGGTGAGAGATCTAAGTGTCCCCTCCTGGGTCCTGGCCCCGATCCTCTACATTGTGGTGTGGCACCAGGACAGCGTCCGTCCTTCCCATGTCTTCCTCACTGAGTGGACTCTGATCACTGTTCAGGGTGGCAGTGTGCCCTAGTCCCAGAGAACAATGTTTGGTGTCAGAGTGCTGAAGTCATTCTGCAGAAGCAGAAGGGACATCACCCAGAATTTGGTCCTGATGTTGAGACTGCTGACACCATACACACACCTAGGGGTATGACATTGTTCACTATTCACAAAAGGAGGCTTTCTGGGGTGAATAGGGTAGGCTCCAGGCAGGTGTGAAAATGGTTTGAGAGAGCTGGAAAAGGAGACTGGTGTGGGGTTTTGTGGCAGATGGGGCTGGCGTGAGGGCTCCCACTCACAGACAGAGGGAGCAGGGAGGTTTAGAGGATGTCAGCAATTGAACATCAAAAATGGATCAGAGTCTTTATTAAACACAGCCCGGGGCAAGGGCTTGTGTGCTACTATTTTGTTGGGGTGTATAGTTCCAAAAAGCAGGAATGAGGTCACAGATTAAGCAGGGAAGGATGGAGAAGAAATGCAGAAAATATAGAAGATGGGTGGAGCTGGCTACTGCATATGGAGATACCCTCTCAACCACTGCTCCCAGGACAGTCCTGCCACAGACAGAAGGCGAAGCTATCTATGAGTTTCAATCTTCTGTTAGTCAAAGTCTACCCCACGGGTTGACCTCCTCCCCCAAACTTCTAGATTGTACACAGGGGGCCCCAAGTGAGGGTCTGGTTACATCTCTTACCCTAGTGGCATCAGGGAAGTCCCAGGACATGAGATGGGAAGCAGAGTGTGTTTGGGAAATGCTTTCAAGCTGTGTCTAGGACAACACAATGGGACGGGGCAGCCACTGTGGCAAGTCCCTGGGCAAGTAGCAACTGTGGCAGCTGCACAAGGGACCCAGCTGACACAGGCAGGAGCAGTGAAAGATGCTCTGGCCAACACACTGGCAGGGGTAGAGATCTAGAGGGATGTATATACAGAGTGCAGGGCAACTGGTTAGGCTGGTCACGGTTATCTTGTTGTGTTCGTTCAAATGCTCCTTTTCCAGGCTCTTTTGTAGTTTGCAGGAAGGGATTGCCATGTCACAAGGTTCTAGCCATTGAAATGAAAATGGAAGTCTTTGGGAGAAATGTTTCTTCCCTGATGAAAGAAAAGAAAGCCAGTTGAGAATTTCTCTTTATCTTCTCTTCTGCTTCTTATCTCGGAGTACCATCTTGATGCCAAGAACACTGCAGCAGGCCAGGTGCGGTGGCTCACGCCTGTAATCCCAGCACTTTGGGAGGCCGAGACGGGTGGATCACAAGGTCAGGAGATCGAGACCATCCTGGCTAACACGGTGAAACCCCGTCTCTACTAAAAACACAAAAAATTAGCTGGGCGTGGTGGCGGGCGCCTGTAGTCCCAGCTACTCAGGAGGCTGAGGCAGGAGAATGGTGTGAACCCGGGAGGCGGAGCTTGCAGTGAGCCAAGATGGCACCACTGCACTCCAGCCTGGGCAACAGAGCGAGACTCTGTCTCAAAAAAAAAAAAAAAAAAAAAAAAAAAAAAAAGAATACTGCAGGAGTTCAGCAGGCATCCTGCAACAATTAAGTAGGTCTAAAAGCCTGCATACTGAGGATGATGAACTATAAGGATGAACACAGTCCCTGTCCTTACTGACATGACTGAGCGGCTACCCTCCACCTGGAAGCAGCTATGTCTGGATTCATTGTTATGGAAGATAATGACATACTTTTATTCATCAGATTTTCAGTTGCAGGGGAATATAATTTCACACACATTAGAAAGGACAATCAATGGTGTGAATGCAACAAAAATAAGCCCCCAGGTACCTCTAAGCCCCATTTTGCATGAAGCTAAACACAAGAGAGACACACACAGGCCCCATTGTATGGTGGTACACCTGGCCACTCTTCTTGGCAACCCCCATTCTGCCTTGACTCCTGGGGGAAAGACAGAGTAAATAACTCAGTAAATATTTTACCTTCAAATAACCTTGAATGCAGGTGTTTCTACCTGACAGAAAAGAGGTGCTATGTCATCATTTTCATCTCATAATATATTTGCTGGTATTTAGATGTTGGAAAGAAGGAGAGGGTGTAGCAAAATGCTGAATAATAACACTAATAATAATAATGAGGAAAACACTACTAGCTCGTGAGTTGCACAAAATGCCAAAGTTAAAAAAAGAAAAAAGTACTTAGGAGCTTATTTTTATCCTCACACTGGATCATGGGTGATCTGGGGTTTTGCCAGAGTTGAGGATTTGTATATTGACAGTTCCTGACTTTTACGTATTGTACTTTCTCTTAACCTTCACTTTCATGCACTCTGTATTGATCTCCCTAAATCTGCTTTTATGTGACAGGTAGGGACTCTCCTGCCTCTATTGCTCAGGGATAAAGTGGCATTATGCCTGCCCACCGACAGGTCAGTTCTACCAAAAGCACCACCTCGATCAAAACACCAACTTTGTCACAGCATCTCAAATACCATTTTAATGCATAATTTATATTATGAGTTAAATGGGGAACATAAAACAAGAGTTCCAACACTAAAGACAAAAAGCACAGGCCACCCCAATTCGAAGTATGATGAAATAAAGATGAGATGCACTTTACATGAAGAAAGCAGAATGTATTTAACCTCAAACTGCCTCTTATTGGATACAAACTAGTTAACAGCATCTTTAGTTTTATATGAAAACAATTAAATAATATGTACAAGACAGAAGAAATATATTGAGATTAAAAGGCTAGAAGAATGTGATTTTATAATATATCTTAGTAGATTGGCAAATGAACCACATCACCCTCCTACTCATAATTTATAAATCTATTATTCTGTCTTTATTCATAGATCTTAAACATAGTTGTAAAAACACTTTGTACTTAAGTAGGAGATGCTTATACTAGACATTGTGCTCATCAAAACCTTTGATAAAAGAATAATGTACCATCTCATTACCTTCACCCAAATATTCACAGTTAAATTTGATTCTACTCAGATATATGCTGCATTTAGAAACCACGCCACAAGAGAAAGACAGCATCTTTCAAACACTTCTTCCTGCTTCCCTAATAAAGAGAACTTCTACGTGTACAGAAAGAGGAGATCTGTTCACCATGAGCGACTAAGGGGCCCCTAGTGAGTCAGTGTCTGGCCTTGGCTGTGTTTTCCTTCTAACAATCCCCCAGGAGAATTATGCACAGAGACCAACCTCTGATTGATTATGGACCAGTTATCAGGTCATTAGCACACTATCTCTGTTATTTACTAATAAATGTCCTCAGCCTTGCACACCACCATAAATTCAGCTCATTAGGGGGACTCTCGGAGCACCCACTTGTGCCTTCCTCATCCTAGAGACGGGTCATTTATCCACAGGCTGCCTGCATTTTGCCTTCTGCCTCCAAATACTCTCTTTTCTCACAAGGGTCAAAATGGCTTTCATTTTTGTACAAAGTCTACGTCCCATATACTCCCTCTTCTGAATGACTTTGAACTTGAAATATGTTTGTTTGCTTGTTTAACTTAAGCCCCTTCAGTCCATTTACTTCTTTACTGATCTCTTCCCTGCACCAATTACTCACCCTCCTTTTAGTAGCAGCCATTAATATTCTCCATTAACGGTCTCTTTCCAAAACCCAGTCTCTCAGAAATTTCCTTCACCAAGACTCTCCTTTGAAAATATCTACTCCCAAAGTTCTACACTCATCTCTTTGGGCAGCCTCTTTCCTAAATATGTGTAATAATAAATTTAGCCCTGGCTAAGAAACTTGAAGAAGTGATCAAGGATCATTTTAAAGAAAATGATAAACAATGAACAAAAGGCAACCTTAGTCTGAAGAGTTGAATAAAAGGCTCAGGCTGGGTTCAGTGGCTCATGCCCGTAATCCCAGCACTTTGGGAGGCCGAGGCAGGTGGATCACCTGAGGTCAGGAGTTTGAGACCAGCCTGGCCAACATGGTGAAACCTCGTCTCTACTAAAAGTACAAAAATTAGCGGGGCATGGTGGTGCACGCCTGTAATCCCAGCTACTCAGGAGGCTGAGGCAGGAGAATCACTTGAACCTGGGAGGTGGAGGTTGCAGTGAGCTGAGATCGCGCCATTGAACTCCAGCCTGGGCCAAAAGAGCAAAACTCCACTCAAAAAATAAAATCAAAGTAAAAGGTTCAAATATAAACTCAAGAGTTTATGAAGAATTGTAACCAATTATTTATCTTTTTCCTTACAGCTTGAAAAAGAAGGAAAAAAAAAGACGAGGCATTTCAGTTTTGTACTTTGTGAGAAAAAAAAAAATCCTGACAGAAACTGTTGTTAGATATTCAAATCAGTTACCAAAGGAGACTGTGAAGCCCATGCCCTTGAGTGGGTGAAATTACAAGATGAATTCTCATGGCCGGGCAGGAAGCAAGGGATAATGTCAATGACCTCTGTAAGTCTCATTCTATCCAATACTATTATGCCCAAGTGGTATACAAATTGTGGTTGTTGTCTTTGTTTTAAGAATCAAAATGTGTGACACAAAAGCAATTGAATGCAAATGTAACTGCCTTCAGGAAAATATACCTGTTGACAAAGTACTGTAAGAAAATCACGGCTTGGCATGGTGGCTCACGCCCATAATCCCAGCACTTTTGGAGGCTGAGGTGGACAGATCACGAGGTCAGGAGATCAAGACCCTCCTGGCTAACATGGTGAAACCCCATATCTGCTAAAAAAAAAAAAAAAAAAAAAAAAATACAAAAAATTAGCTGGGTGTGGTGGCACACACGTGTAGTCCCAGTTAATGGGGAGGCTAAGGCAGAAGAATTGCTTGAACCCAGGAGGCAGAGGTTGCAGTGAGCTGAGATTGTGCCACTGCACTCCAGTCTGGGCAACAGAGCGAGACTCTGTCTCAAAAAAAGAAAAAAAAAAAAAAAAGAAGAAGAAAGAAAATCACACAATCCTCTTTGCATGTCACTTATGATTTCTGTTTGAGATTAATTCCAGCTGTACATGCATTAGGAATGGTATGCTTTATTTAAGGAAGTGATAAAAAAAATTAGTAATTTCTTATTTCATTAGTGTAAAAGAATCAGCTAAACATTTTAATGTATGTGATTTCAATGACTTAGAAGCAAATTAATAAAATATTCCCTTGTCATCCACTGGGAAATACATTCTACCTTGTTAGAGATATATTTATTTAACCTAGTGAAATTCAGAACTGCTTATAATCAAAAAGCAATTTTGGATTAAGGAATAATCCTGTGTTAACATGCAGAAATGGTAGAGAAAAAATCACAGAATAAGTTGTGAGTGAAAACTTAAGAAGGAAGAGAGATTGAAGAAATGAGAACTTGCCACATTGCAGGCAATCCTTCTATTAATGATACCCTATGTTCCAAAGGCTCATTTTGAAACCATGTGTTCAGAATTTAGAGTACATATTCCTGCATAATCATATACTCTACAGGTTGGAAAGAGCCTCAAAGATCATTTAGGTCATTGCTCTGGTATTTAATCACCTATTACATCATCCCTACCATGTAAATAATGTTATTAAAAAGGCAATTAAGACTCCAGATTACCCTTTAAAATTGTTTTCACAGCCAGGCGCAGTGGCTCACACCTGTAACCTCAGCACTTTGGGAGGCCCAGGCGGGCAGATCACCTGAGGTCAGGAGTTCAAGGCCAGCCTGGCCAACACGGTGAAACCCCGCCTCTACTAAAAATACAAAAATTAGCCAGGCATGGTGGCAGGTGCCTGTAATCCGAGCTACCTGGGAGGCTTAGGCAAGAGAATTGCTTGAACCCAGGAGGGAGAGGCTGCAGTGGGCCAAGACCATGCCATTGCACTCCAGCCTGGGCAACGAGAAGGAAACTCCATCTCAAAAAAAAAAAAAAAAAAAAAAAAATTTTGTTTTTCTATCACAAAGATCTAGCATGTACTAAACACATAGTATGATAGCATTTTCCCACTCTATATCATAATATTTGTATGAAAAAATAGGATCAGATTATAGTAGCAATTTGGGGTGGCAGATACACAGACACATCTGAAGCCCAAACTCCATGCAGAAGCATGATTTTTCTCTACCCCATATGCAAGCACCAAAGGGCTGAGGAAAGGAGCAAGGGGAGAGCTGTGAGTAGGATCAGGACCTGTGTTGTAGGGTAGGAGAGAAATGAACAAGGGGCTAGGAAAGAGGTGAGAGAGAGACTGGAGATAACACAAGGGCAATGAGATTTGTAACTTCCGCATCTCCCTTGACTGGCTTTACTTGCCTTCCAACTCAGTGCTACCCTGAGAAGGCCAGCCTCCACTCTCATGGATCCTCCTCTCTTCACACAATGTGGAAGCTCTGAGCATTCTATTCAGTCAAGCATTAAGTCACTCATCTACTTGTTCACTTTTGAAACACTTCTATTTTGCACTCAATCACTTTACAGTTGTTGGTGTTGACCAGTGACCAAGAGTCCTTGGAGCACAGATGCCTTGTATTATGCATTTCTAAATACCCAAACCCTGCTTGTGTTTGGCTCACAAAGCATGTTAAAATGCTTTTGTAGAATAGGAGTTTAGGGTGCCGTGGCTCATGCCTGTAATCCCAGCACTTTGGGAGGCCAAAGCGGGTGGATCACCTGAAGACAGGAGTTCAAGAGCAGCCCGGCCAACATGGTGAAATCCCATCTCTACTAAAAATATAAAAACTTAGCTGGGTGTGGTGGCAGGTGCCTATAATCCCAGCTATCTGGGAGACTGAGGCAGGAGAATTGCTTGAAACCAGGAGGTGGAAGTTGCAGTGAGCCGAGATTGCACCATTGCACTCCAGGCTTGGCAACAAGATCAAAACTCTGTCAAAAAAATAAAAGGAGTTTATTAAATAAAAGGAAAAGAAAGGGAGTTGAAGGAGGAAAAACAGCAGAGGTCCCTTAGCATAAATAGCAGAGTAGATTCTCTCTGCTCCTGAATCTCCTTACCACTTGGCAACCGTCAGCAAGAGCTGGGCCCTGAGAAATGGAGCAGCAAAGAAACCAGCAGCAGTAGAGAAATGAGAAGTGACAACTAAGGGACTATTTCTTTTCTTTTACCTCCCCTTTCTACTTTTCTGCCACTTCACCCACCCTCAGAGATGCCTCCTCTAGTCAAGACTGAGTTGTCTGAATAGGGGAAATCTGGTACCATGAGGATACAGTTTCATAAAGCAAGAGGTCTAAACAGTTAAAAAGAAAGAGAAAGGTAGCAGGAGAGAAATTCCCAGTAGATTTAAGAACAGCCTAGTCCTTATGTAGCACAGATGACCAGCGCTCACTAAATATCCAGGTTTCCCAACCCCATGCATTGGAGCAGTGGTGTCATGTGACTGACTCTTCCCCATGAAATACAAATGGAAGTAATATGCCAGTTCCAATTTGAGGAAGGTCTGAGTGGGTATGCCTTCTCCAAGACTGTTTTTTCCTCTGCTACATTGACCTTGGAGACCATTTGCTCTAAGTGGCATGACTACAAATCAAAGAAAGCTGTTAGACACAAGTAGGCCTCATATGAGAAGAAAACAAGCATTTTTTGGTGCAAAATCAGTGTATTTCAGAGATGTATTTGTTACCACAACATAGCATAGCATAACCTAACTGATTCACCTTATTTCACCCAGCTGAGACAGTCACAAACAGTAAAAGGAAGGTTGCTTAGTTGTGTATACAGGCCAAGAACCGCCTAACTACTCATTAGCATCTCATTCATCATTTTTAATTCAAAGTTTGAAACCATCTCCAAGCCATCACTTCCATTTCTACCTATCACTTAATTAGAAGATGTAATATTTTCAAAGAATTGACTAAAGGGCCTGGGAGAGGTGGCTCACACCTTGGTCTCCTGGCACTTTAGGAGGCCAAGGCAAGAGGATCAATTGAGCTTGGGAGTTCAAGACCACCCTGGGCAACATAGTGAGACCTCATCTCTACAAACAATTTTTCAAATTAGCTGGATGTGGTAGTGCATGCCTGTAGTCCCAGCTACTCAGGAGGCTGAGGTGGGAGGATCTCTTGAGCCTGGAAGGTCAAGGCTACAGTGAGCTGTGACTGTGCCACTGCACTCCAACCTGAATGAGAGAGCAAGACCCTGTCTCAAAAAAGAAGAAGAAGAAAGAGAATTAACTAAAGTATATTCAAATAAACACATTCCTCTAGGTACTCTGAAATCTACCTCTGAATGAAGTTTTATCGGCAGAGCTACGTTTATCGCATTGGTCACTGTAGACTCATTCTGAGCTTGGCATGAGGCCATTAGATCAAGAGATGCCACCCTCTAGTGTTAGACCCTGTATAATCTCCTCCCCTTGAGCGTAGCTGGGATCTGCAGCTTGCTTCCAACCAATAGGATATGACAACAGTAATAGGATATTACTCCTTGATTAGTGTATAATCAAGGAGTAATTGATGCTGTGTGGCAAATGTGAGGAGATGACAGTTTCAGGATTATGTTACATAATATAAAGACAGACATGTGAGATTCACTGTAGTGCCAGGGTATAAACACTGGAGAATGCTACTCATTCTATTGCACAGCATCATCTTTGTGAAAATCCTCTGAATAACTTTCCTCCTTATCTCAATGTTAGTAATAGTAGATCTTCTCCTGTAAGACAGAAGATTATTAGGACTCATCTCATCAGGTTGTTGCAAGGATTAAATTAATTCATTTAAAAAGCTTTAAATGATGCCCAGAACGGAGTAGGCACCACATATATTTTTGCCATGACCAGGAATTTTTTAAAATCTTAATTGAACTATAAATTGTGCTCATGCTCAATATGTTTTCTAACTGATAAGAGCCAAAACCTGAGCCTTCTCACAGCAAGTCTGTCAAATGTCTCCAACTTTGTTTGGTGCCCCATTTCTTTCTCACCTTCTTCCAGTGTACTTAATTTCACTGCATTTCATATATTCCTGGAAGCTGATCTAAATTATCTCCAGAGCCACATAGGCCTAAAAATAAATAAAAATTCACAGACTAATCCCTAAATTCTTTACTTACCTTTTAGTAACACTTGGGGAGGGGAAGTGAAACATCAATGAAAGCATGGACGTAAAAGTAGAATTTTCTCCACTACAGTCTTCTCTTGCTTTCCTACTGTTATTAAAGATGTAAATCTTAACACCTTTGCCTGGAAGGACAGATAAGCTCCAGCTAGCCTCAATACCCTAAGTCTAACTTTGACACCTCAGTCAAAAATTTACAAAGGGAGCACCCCTTTCTGCTAACTTGTCTCTGAAACACTCAGGCTAAGGATTAAAAGCCCACTCTGTTCATGGGCCAGAGACATGGAAGGCCACTTTAGGTGAAAGCTGTAACTCTAGTGGCCATTTTCCAAACAAATACTTAGGCCAGTACTGGGATAATGTGTTTATAGAAACAGAGTATTTAAAATATAAATTTGGTTGAAAAATTGGACTTCATGATCATTGTAGCTAAAGGACTTAAAACATTGGCACTGAGCTCAGAGCCAATTTGGTTCTGTTCTGTTCAATAAATATTTGGTGTCTTTATTTCCTGGGCATTGTGCGAGGCTCTGAGGACCCAAAGACAAATAAGTTATGGACCAAACCCTCGAAGACTCTAAGTGGGTAATAAGATACACTTAAATAATTATTCTGTATGACTGAACACTCCTCATTATCTTCACAGCATTTATTCAAATAGTAATTATAAATTAGTTTGCTTACATGTTTACTTTCTACCTCCTTTACTAGGCCATTTGTTCATGGTGGGGAAGGACCATGGCTATTTTGTGACTGTGAGCTCAGCACTAGTATAGAAGCCCATCATATGGCAGACACCCAATAAATGTTTTCTAACTGAGAATGGATGCATATATAAAATTTATAGAAAGCAATAGTTTTCATGTTATGCAAACAACAAAGTGTAGAAGATGTAATGGACAAGAGTCATTTATAATGGCAAAATCAATAAATCTATAAAGCACGAAATACCAAAGAATAAACCTAATAAGAAATATGCAGCCAGGCGTGGTGGCTCACACCTGTAATCTCAGCACTTTGGGAGGCCAAGGAGGGCTGATCATCTGAGGTCAAGAGTTCAAGACCAGCCAGGCCAACATGGTGAAACCCCGTCTCTACTAAAATTACAAAAATTAGCTAGACATGGTGGTATGTGCCTGTAATCCCAGCTATTCGGGAGGCTGAGGCAGGAGAATCACTTGAGCCTGGGAGGTGGAGGTTGCAGTGAGCCAAGATCACACCACTGCACTCCAGCCTGGGTGACAGAGTGAGACTCCATCTCAAAAAAATAAAAATAAATATGCAAAAACAATATGATGAAAGAAAAAGTAGTATATTTCTTAAAAACAAAGATACCAAGTTTGTAAATGCACCAAAACTTAATATGGTAAAGATGCCAATTCTTTCTAAGATAATTCATAAATTTAACAATCCTAATAAGAATACTGAAAAAGAAATTTTGTTCTAGAATTAGATAAGCTAATTATAAAGGTTATGTGGAAAATAAACTAGTAATAATAACCAGGAAATCTCCAGAATAGAAGTCTTAGAAGCCAATGAATACAAACAAAACTTCAATAATTAAAACAATATGGTATTGAGACATATGTAAATATACTAAAGAAGAGAAGATAAATTCCAGAAATAGATTCTACTTTATAGGGGAATTTAGTGTATGATAAAGGTGATACTCATTCTGTGGTGGTAAAGATGAACTTTAATATACAATGTTGGAACAACCAAAAAGCCTTCTCAAAAATGACATTGTTAGATTCATATATCATACCATATTCAAATAAATATTCCTAATGGGATTTAGGATTTAGAGGTAAAAAAATTATAACATAGTTTAATTTCTTTATATACCTAGCATAGGAAAGACCTTTACAGCTATGACTCAAAAATGAGAAGTCAAAAGAAAAGATTGGTAAGTTCATAAACTTTGAATTCAAAAACATCAAGAGTGCAAAATGGAAGAAAATATTTGCAATTCATGTCACATAGAAGTGTAGAAGAAAAGTAAACATTTGATGGAAATATAAACAAAGAATATGAACAGACAGTTCACTAAGAAAAAAACACAGATGGTAATTAAATATATGAAAATACTCATAATAAAAAGAAAGGATTTTTATTTTCTCACAATGATGGGAAGAATCTTATGATAGGTAGCCCCCTAACCTCCACCCCCGGTGTTACGGCCTGTACAATTCCCTCCCCTTGGGTGTGGCCAGGACCTGTGATTTGCTTCTAATCAAAAGAATGTGACAACAGTGATGTGGTGTTACCCCCTGGACTAGATTTTGTTGTTTGGCAAATGTGCTGGGATGACACTCCCATGATTAAGTTACATAGTATAAGACTCCACCACTTAACAGACCATAGCAAGGGACTCTTCTGCTAGCCTTGTGGAAGCCAGCTGCTGTGATGTAAACTGTCTATGGGGAGGCTCATGTGGCCAGGAACTGCAGACAGCCTCTAATTGCCGAGGGCCTCCGTCCTACAACCATAAGGAACCGACTTTTGCCAACAATCACATGAATTTGGAAGAGAACTCTTAACCTCAGATGAGACCACAGTCACAACCCACATTTTGATTGCAGCTCCTGAGACTCTAAGCAGAGGATGCAGCTAAGTCATGCTTGGGATACTCACAGAAACTGTGAGATACTAAATGTGTGTTGCTTTAAACTACTGAGTTTATGATTATTTGTTATTCAGCAATAGAAAACTATGACACTTGTCAATCATATTGACAAAAATACAAAACATATAACATTGTGTTCCTGAGTATGCCCATGGGCTCCCTCATATGAAATGGCTCAATGCTTATGGAGGAAAATCTGGCAGTGTCTAGCACAGTGACAGTAACATTTGCCCTTTGGCCCAGCAATCCCACTTTTGGAAAATCTACCTATGCTTTCATACGTATGAAATAATGCATTACAAAAGTTTTCATTAAAGCATTGTTTATAATAACAAATAATGAAAACAATTCAGTGATTCAACAATTGACAATTGGTTACATTATCTAGGACCATGTATGCGATGGAATACTATGTAACCATAAAAAGGAATGGGCGAGATCTTTACATAATGATATGGAAAAATATCTAGGATATATTACTAAATGGAAAAAAGTAAAGTTCATAACAATATATGTAGTGTACTGCCTTTGTATAATGAAAATGGACGTATTTGCATAAAGAAACAATAGAAGTTAAAAAAAATTTTTAAATGGTTACCTGTAGGGAAAAGAAAGAAAAAAACCGGATAGGAATTAGACTTCTCCATGGATACCCCATATAAACATCTTACCTACTAAAAATTAATGTTCTAAGTAGTTAAATGGATGGATGTAAGAAAGCACTGTGTCATAATGAGCATACTCAAGATGTGGAGATGACACAGAGAAGGAGGGGGTGAGAGAGGGAAGTCAGCTAACACATCTTCACAGGCAGGGACACTCAGCGGGACTCTGAAAGATGATCAAGAGTTACCATGGGCCAGGCGCAGTGGCTCACACCTGTAATCCCAGCACTTTGGGAGGCCAAGGTGAGCGAATCATGAGGTAAGGAGTTCCAGAACAGCCTGGCCAACATGGTGAAACCCCATCTCTACTAAAAATACAAAAATTAGCCGGGTGTGGTGGCACACGCCTATAGTCTCAGCTAGTCAGGAGGCTGAAGCAAAAGAATCGCTTGAACCCAGAGGTTGCTGTGAGCTGAGATCGCACCATTGCACTCCAGCCTGGGCAACAGAGCAAGACTCCATCTCAAAAACAAACAAAAAAAGAGTTACTATGGATGAACAATCCTCAAAAGGACATCACAGATCATGAGAACTGCAAGTTCAAAAATACAGTGGGGTAAAACAGATAGTATATCCAGGGAATAAGGGACTCCAGTCTTATTAAATGTTATGGGGGTGCCAGAGAGCCATGTAGTGAGAGAGGAAGCCAAAGACCAGATCAAGGAGTCCTTGGAAGCTGTCCTAAGAGATCTGGACTTTATGCTGTGCATAATGTTTATGTCTTAAATGGATCATTCTAGAAGTGATTTGGAGGATATATTAGAGGGTATCCGTATTTATGTCTTATGGCTGTCATAGCAAATTCCCATGAACTTGGTGGCTTAAAACAACAGAAATTTATTTTCTCACAGTTCTGGAAGCCAAAGATCTGAGACAAAAGTCTGAAATCAAGGTGCCAGCAGGGCCGCATAGGGAAGAATCCATCCTCTGTCTCTTCCAGCTTCTGGAAGTTGCTAGTTTTGGCTCATGGCCACATCATGCCAATCTCTGCCCTTATCTCCATCTCACCTTTTCTTTTATGCATGTCTTCTCCTCTTCTGTTTCCTACAGGGACACTTGTCATTGAATTTAGGGCCCACTCAAGTAATTCAGGATGATCTCATCTCAGCATTCTGATCTTAATTATATGTGCAAAAAATCTTTTCCAAATAAGGTCACATTCACACCTTCCAAGGATTAGAATGTGGACATATCTTTTGTGTGTGTGTGCGGTGGGGAAGAAGTGGTCATGGTCAATGCTAAAGACAAAAAGTCTATTTGGAAGGTAGTTGCAATTGACCAGGTAAGAGATGTTCATCAAGTATTCAATTTTTCTGATTAAAAACTTCCCAGGGCAGAAATCCTACAAGCCACTCACATTTTTCAGAAATCCACCACATATTTTCCTTATAATTTAAGCCCATCTTTCTTGCCTTGATTTTTATTCAAGCAATTGAATGTATATTTGCAGCAGCACCCCCCCCATCTCTTCTAAGTCATTTCTTATATTCATATCATAACCACTGTGTGGCATTTTATGCTATAAGAATAATTCTGGACTTTCTAACCTGAAATGGCAGAAGTCCTCAGGGAGATTCCCTCCCCGAAAATGACACTTATCTAGAGGCAGACAGAGTGTTCTACACAGGATATTTTCCAGCAAGAAAGCCCGAGGCACATAGCATTAAATGTTCTGGTGAAGTCTGTGGCGCACCAGACCAATCATCATAAAATCCAGATACAAGAATTTCTAGAGTAAGTGGTAGCATATCAAAATCGGATGCAGAAGACCAAGGAAGGGATCAAATCTTTAAACTTCACATCAGAGTCAAGAGTGGTTTCATATGAAAGTGAAAGACAAGCAAATCTAATCGCCCATCCCCTTCGCCTTCAAACCAGTCACTATCTGGCTGTTTTTGGTTAGCAATTAAGCAGCCAAGAGTTATTATCCAGATCATGTTCTGCTTGCATTTCTAAACCTAGCTAAACTGTAGTTATTGACTTTTAATCAAACTAACCAATGCTGCTAGTGACCCCTTGCTTTCTAATCAGTTGGAGTGGTTATTTTCTAACATTAAAGCTCTGACACTAAGCCAGTCCTGTCCAAAACAACTTTCCACGATGACAACAATGCTGCACATACAACATTGTATAATCATCTGCACTCTCCAATATGATGTCCACTAGCCACATGTGGCTACTGACCACTTGAACTGTGGCTGGTGTGAGGGAGAAACCAGTTTTTAAATTATTTATCATTTTCATTAATTTAAAGAGCCAAATGGAGTTCACGGCTACCATATTGGACAGCACAACTCTAAGACGGGTCCTGGCCCATCTTCCTATTTGGACAGACTGAAGTTCCATGTTGGAAGCACTTTAGTCTTGGTCTGTTGTCATATTTACTTCCTGCTCCTAAGGAAGAATCTAGTAAGCCTACTGGGACTTATGGCCATTGATTATATTTCAAAGGAATAAGTTAGATGCTTTTTTTCTCTTTGATATTAGTTTGAGCTGTTATGAAATAAGACCTATGATACTGCCTAGATAATTTCAAACAAATGTTTCTAACTGTGGGATGCCCTGCTAGCCACAGATCACTTAGCTGTTTTCTGGATAGACTCACCCTTTTTTTCCCCCCGGCTTCTCTTTCTAGACAAATTAACAAAGGCTTCTTTAGCTCCTGGATTTAATTTCTATGATGTGGCTGAAACATGTACGTTTACATACACTATTATTTAAGCCTGAAACTGCAAAAGTTTCTTAGATTGTTTTCAAGTTCCTAACTACCAACTTCTGGATGGAGTGAAGTTGATTACTCATTGAGGGGGTGGATATAAAGTATTTAGGACTAGATCCACTGTCTTTCAAGGAACTCCTACAGATGTGTCTAGGAAGACGAATCATTGTTTCTGTGAGTGATTTTATCACGTCTATACACTAAGCATTGAAAGAAAGCTGAAGCTTTCAGTAAGCAGACCAGGCTGTCACGAAAGCCTTCACTGTGTGAACCCAGATTCTCCGTTCCCCAAAATGGGAGAACATTTGAACAACTCACCTGTCCCTTTATTCACAGTGTTAAAAAGAAACATTCCGCTCCATGAAGTGCTGAAGAAACAGAGACGGTTGGTTCAATGAGACTACGGGATGCGGAGAGCGTCATAAAACTTACTACCAGATTATATGATGGTAAGTCCTACAATAGAGATAACATAAGAACAAACAAGATCAAATTTATAAATATATATTAAAAATAGAGATAGCAAAAGAATAAATGAGAGGAAATCTACAAAGCACTTCCCATAGAAAACAGTTTCAAAACTATGTGATATTATTACATAACATTACTGTTTTGATAAGTTAACTGAAATCCCAGCAACTCAAGAGGCCAAGGTGGGAGGATTGCTTAAGGCCAGGAGTTCAAGGCCAGCCTGGACAACATAGCAAGACCTTGTCTCTACAAGAAAAAAATTTTTTAATTATCTGGGCATGGTGGCATGCACCTGAAGACCTAGCTACTCAGGAGGCTGAGGCAGAAGGATGGCCTGAGCCCGGGAGTTCAAGGTTACAGTGAGCTGTGACTACGCCACTGCACCCCAGCCTGAGTTACAGAGCAAGACTCTGTCATTTGTTGTTGTTTTCTCTCTCTTAGATAAAAATTCTGTTTGTGACACAAACAGCCATTAGAGAGAAATGATTAGCTATTATTACTTCTCAGTGGTGGTTAGCAATGGGCTATAATTATTCCTTTCTATTAGGAGCCATTAGCCATTAATTCTAGGTATTAGAATTTTGAGAGCAGCTTGAGCAGATTGATTCCTGGGTTTACATTTAAAATAGATGTGAGAGAGAGAGAGAGAGATGATAGACAGGTATGTATTTTTGAAATATAAACTATTAAGTTATCATCATGATTATTGAATGGCTTTCAACTCCATTGGAATCCATTGTTCCAGAACTGTGTTTTATCTCTGTCTTCACCGATGCAAGTTTTCATTAAAATAGAATCTCAGATTTGAGGAACTTTAGCCACTGTCAAGAAGAAGAGCAGGAGCCCTAGATAGGAAGACATAACCTTAACCCTGTCTTTGCTGAGTGAACTTAAGCAATAGATTTAACCTTTTTATGGCTTAGCATCCTCATCTGTAAAATGAGAAAAATGGTATCTACTTCATTAGGATGTTGTAAAGATTAAATGAGTTCATTATTGTTAAGCACTTAACTGTCGTCATCATCATCATCATCATCCCACAGATGTAGACAGCAATGTCCAGGTAGGTGATGTGATTTATCCAAATCATAAAACTAGCATTAAGCACACAGAAGAACCCAAATCTCTTGACAACTAGCCCTGAGTTCCTTCCGCTGTGCCATGCTGCCCGTATTGTTCTATACTGTGCCATATTTTCTGGTGCATAAAGTCCTTATCAGGTACATAACTTATGAAGGAAAGAACTCAGAAAGGAGAAGGCCTAATGATGCCATTTCTAGAGGTCTCAGGCAAGGCCATATAGGCCAAAGTGGCTGCTGAAACCAGTCACTTCATTGTCACTATTAAAGTCCTTGTACCCAGTGTATCTCCCCATTTGCTGCTATTCCTAAAATTTCCCTTATATAAGGAACAAGTTTTCATTGCATAATAATAAATGTATAAATCATATTGCTTTAATTATTAATAACCATATACTGGCTTATATTTATAGTACTCATATCAAAACCTTACTCTTAATAAATGAAAATATAATGTAAAATATATGAATATATAATATTTGTGTAATACATAAGAACATAAGATCACGAGCCATGAAAGAGGGATTGTTGAGGTGAGGAGTGAAACGGTGCACAGTGGATGCTTTGGGTATCAAAATCAAACTTAATTTTCCTCACAATTTTCCAGGAGCCAGTAGGAACATTTCCTGAGATGTCACAGCAAGGAATGGAGTACAGCTCCACCAGGAGCCATTAAATATGGGATTATTGATGGACAGTTCACGTGAAAGGCAAGAACTGTTTGTCTCCTTCTGCGAAACACCAAGGCCATTCCAGACCCAAGTCAAACTCAGTCTATAGCCATGAAAAAAATGGTCCCCATGGGGCCCCTGCAGGAGAGACAACAAAACATTTTGATGTTACATCTCCTCCAGATCCCTGTGGGCTTTCAGAAAAAAAAAAAAAAAAAAAAAAAAAGGCCCTTGTACAGATATGTTTTATAATCCAGATTTTTACATAGCATGAAAGGGGACGAAAACAGGAGCCATTCACAAATTGTCCATCTATTCCTGTATTCTGCAGGAACAATACTTAGCTTCCACATGAACTGCTTTCAACGTAATTCCTCTTTATATTAGAAGTCAAAAGTATAAAGGCTATCTTGACTATATAAGCTTCACGAAAATCTATATATTTAACTTCAGAATGGCTTTTCTTTTATCCCCATCTAACGTTTGAAAATCATGTTGATGCATTTTATAAAGAATTACACTGGCTCAAAAGTACAGCAACAAAAACAATTCAAACATAAAATCTCATGTTTAAGTTCTTAGCTTTAAATATGCATCAACCGAATGTGAGCTGTTATTTTCTCTACATGGGTCTTAAGTACTACACAAAGCATTGGCCGATCACTGTTACAGAAAAGTGGACTTGGTTATTGCCACACTGTCTCTGTCACATCAAAGCTATCTCTCCTTTGCAAGAACCAGTTTTCTTCTGCACTGCACATTTTCCCCTGCCACTACATGGAGCGCTGTGAAGCACTGATCAATTAGGGAATTCGTCTTAATGAGAGAGGTTGATTTTGTCATGTATGCATTATCTTGCTCTTTTCTTGACCACATTTCTCCTCTGGGAATCAGAATGCTAAGTTGTTATTGGGAGTCTGTAACTGGCTTGAAATTACTCCGAGAAGTTCAGCCCTACCAAACTGCTTCATGGCAAATTATTGCTTACCACCTAGTCTCTGATACATATATACCAGAGGGTATGCACACATGCATGTGTAGGATGGCAATTTGCTTTACTTTAAATTTATTCCTTTCTTCTCACCTTTCTCACATGCCATCAAATTGCCCATTTCCTAGATGGAATGCATTTTTCTAGATGAAAATAAAAAACTCACTAATGAAATGAGTACTAACTCATTTGCCTCACTGGTCGAAGGAGCCAGTTAATATATGAGAAACATCAGTTAGCTTAAAGAAACGTGGAGTGCAGATAAAGACTAAAGAACCACGGAGTCAACCAAGTAAAGTGCCAACTCAAAAGGATAGCAAAGAACTAGACATCTAGCATGTGTTCAATAGATGGCTAAGGGTGTGCTTCCTGATACTGTAATTTACTCAGGAGCAATCTGAATTTTCTAAGAGGATATTTGTAATAAATTCCTACTGGTAGACTGTAAGCTATTATGGAAGAGAGTAAGAGGTTTCTTTGTTTTTATTTTTGTACCCATTAAATTGCATCATGTAGTTGATCATTTAACTTTGTCTAAATCCAAGTTTGACCTGTTTGTCTATGTTCCACATAAATGAAAAAAGTATTGAGATTAAATGAGATAGATTCTCAGATGTGCTTCCTGAATTATGTTGGTCCGGTAGATGCTGGAATGGAGAGTGAAAGTCTTCAACATTCTTTGTCATTCTATCGAACCCGACAGGATGGAGACAGGAAGGAATGCTCAGTTTGCAATCAGTCACAATCTCATCAGGAAGACTCGCCCCCAACTGGTTCATTAAAGGCAAATAGACTTCTTCCGAAGCCTTAGTTTTCCTTTCCATTATCAATCGGGGAAGAATAAATGAGATTAAAAATGTAAACCAAAAAGGAAGAACTTAATAAATCAGCCAAAAAATAATAGGATCTTTGGGAGAAAATAGTTTTTTCAAAGACGTTCAGAAAGAGTATAAAATAAATATCTGAGTATAGAGATCTAAGTATATATACACACTGACATTAACATGTATGTTTCAGCAAACATCAATATTTGTTATGCCTCTGGAAACTATTGGCTGGTGGGAAAATCAATATATCTTGATGTTGACCACAACAAAATCAATAATTGCTTGATAATTTACCAAGACTCATGGGATTTAATGAATCTGATAGCTATGAAGTAAAGCAAAATCATTATACTTTCTCCCCGGCATACTGGATAAAGGATATAATACCAACATTAGACATTTGTAGCCATACCTTGTGTCACCCCCTCACACCCCACCTTTATTGAATGAAGCAAGTGAAACATCACCTTTCCTGGAATTGTGGATGACAACTCTGAAATTTGAGCAAGGAGAGAAGAGTAAGAGAAAGAAACCACAGGGAAGACAACACTCATTAGAAAACGGATTCAGTGTCACAGATGAATGTGGGCGTTTGTGCCTGTGAATTAAACAGCAGTCCCCTTCTGATAAATATAATTTATCCACTTCATTAGGCCTCAAGATTGCCTTATACTGATTCTATGTTCAACCTCTTCTAGTTTTTCACTTATCTCCAGAGATTAATAAATTGCAAGTTATTCAAATGCCATGACTATCTAAAATCCAATCCAAAGGGACTTTGCAGATTTAGAAAAAAAAGAAATGCTGGTACACGTCCTGTCCTTCTTTAGGATCCCCTCAATATTTATTTCTACTTGAGAAAAGCAGAGGTACAAAGATGGCCAACACTCCGCAGTGCAGACACAATGATTCATCTGCAAATTAGGAGCTGGGCCAATACGGCCAGTCATTAAAATCTTTCAGTTTAAGTCCAAAACAGAGAAGTTCTATACACTGAATTGTAGGGATGTGTGTATGAATTGTCTGATAAATATGCAGAATGATGTTTCCCAGTGCTCCTAAATGATATTAATAAGTCAAGCTCTGCAAGTAAAAACAGAGGTCAAAGCAATCAACAGAGTAAGCCAAAAATGGGTTCCCATTAGAATAAATTTCTAATAATGAATTTCTCTAGAAAACTGCCAGACTACCTTTATCTAAAACTATAGAAAAAGATCTCATTCCCATTTTGCAGGGTCTATACAGGGAAATAATAAGTGAACAAATGTGGGCTGAAAGCATAATGGCTAATAATATTTCCCAGAAGAGAAGAAAGAGGTGAGCTGTGTCTTTATAGACATTGCCAATAGGTAAGAGAGGGCACGGAAACTCAAAGCAGTCTTAGATTTACTGAATGTAAGAGAAGGAAGAGGGGAAAAGAGATGTAGATACAAGATTAAATATTATAAATAAAATTACCATAAGTAACCCCAATTTACCAATCATTTGAAGTGGTTCTAAGAGCAAGATTGTTTCATATTGCCTACATTCACGGCAAGAAGCATCAGCGATGATTACGTTTTTCAAAGGTATCATAACTTATGCTTTTCAGAAAGCTTATACATAGATTATCATAACTGAGCCTCACAAAAAAACTTTTAAATGGCCTCCTGTGTGATGGTTAATTTTATGTGTCAACTTGACTGGGATTAGGGATGCCCAGATAGTTAGTAAAACACTGTTTCTGGGTGTATTTGTGAGGGTGTTTCTGGAAGAGATTAGCATTTGACTCAGTAGACTGAGTAAAGAAAACTGTCCTCACCGAGGTGGGTGGATATCATCCCTGGCCATTAAGGGTCTAAATAGAACAGAAAAAATAATACAAAATTAGTATTTTCAATCAGAAGGATTGTAAGATTCTAATATCTGCCTTCGCACATTTTCCAGCATAAGCTAACCATTAAAAGCTAATTAGACAAAAATTATTTATTCAACTGTCTACCCCTAACATTACTATCTTAAATTCCACATTCTTTTCTATGTGACTTAGAGCACCATTTTATATCAGGTGTTCTATCCTTTAGGGCTATTGTGAGACATGAGGAATACTTACGCCTTTGATAACCAAGCTGGGGAAATGCCCCTTGATACACCAAATCTCAACTATTAAATGATCTAAAGCAGTGTTTTTAAAATTGTAGTCAATTGACTACCTTCCTTTAAAGGAACTGGCAATCTTGTTAAAATGCAGACTCCTAAGTCCTACCCCAATACTTTCGAGTCAGAATTTCTAATTGGGTCCCAGCTATATTTTAACAAACATCCTAGGCAATATTTGTGTACAGGGTAGGATAAGAACCACTGAATCAGAAGATTAGAGCAATTAGTGCACAAATAAGACTCAGGCCCTTAACACAGAACCCTCCACACATTATACCTGGGGACAGCGAGTACAGATCAAAAGAAACAAAGACAAAACGTCTTAGCTTAGGTAAAAAGTAAAAATAAAAAACAGGACAGGAGCAGTGGCTCACGCCTGTCATCCCAGTACTTTGGGAGGCTAAGGAAGGCGGATCACTTGAGGTCAGGAGTTCAAGACCAGCCTGGCCAACATGGTAAAACCCCATCTCTACTAAAAATAGAAAACTTAGCCAGGCGTGGTGGTGCATGCCTGGAGCCCTAGTTACTCAGGAGGCTGAGGCACAGAATCACTTGAACCCAGGAGGTGCAGTCTGCAGTGAGCCAAGATTACGCTACTGTACTCCAGCCTGGGCGACAGAGTGAGGCCCTGTCTCAAAAACAAACAAACGAACAAAAAATTCATTCTCGTTTAAATACCTTCAAAGGAGGTTTTACAAAGCCTCTTGATAACTTCTTTTTGTTTTGTTTTGTTTTTTTTCTTTTTTGGTGAGATGGAGCCTCACTCTGTCTCCCAGGCTGGAGTGCAGTGGCAGGATCTTGGCTCACTGCAACCTTCGCCTCCCAGATTCAAGTGATTCTCCTGACTCAGCCTCCGGAGTAAGCTGGGATTACAGGTGCGTGCCACCATGCCCGGCTAATTTTTGTATTTTCAGTAGAAAGGAGGTTTCACCAGGTTGACCAGGCTGGTCTCGAACTCCTGACCTCATGATCCGCCCACCTCAGCCTCCCAAAGTGCTGGGATTACAGGCGTGAGCCACTCCGCCCAGCCGATAACTTCTTATATGAATGTGCTTCACTCTAAACATGCACACACACGAAACCAAAACATGGGTATTTTAAAAATCAAATTACTAAAATTTTCCTTAAGTTTTGAAATATCTTATACAGGGTTATTTAAAATAGTGTACACAATTATGCATTTTACATATTATTCTATCTAGACGACATAATTTTACACATAGCTGTTAGTGAATGTGTCTACTGAACAAAGGTAAGCTTATAGATTTTTCCCAAATAACCCTTCATTCCTTCATTTTGGAATTTTTTTTTTATTTTTTACTTTTTTTTTAATTTTTATTTTTTTTGAGACAGAGTTTCGCTCTTGTTGCCCAGGCTGGACAGTGCAATGGTGCGACCTCGGCTCATCACAACCTCCACCTCCCAGGTTCAAGCGATTCCCCTGCCTCAGCCTCCCGAGTAGCTGGGATTATAGGCATGTGCTACCACGTAATTTTGTATTTTTAGTAGACACGGGGCTTCTCCACGTTGGTCAGGCTGGTCTCAAACTCCTAACCTCAGGTGATCCACCTGCCTTGGCCTCCCAAAGTGCTGGGATTACGTAAAGCTGTGAGCCACCACACCCAGCCGATTTTGAAATTTTTTAAATATGTCAGGGACCATAAAACTATACATACACACACACGTATATATAGTGTTTATATACAATATAATATACACATATATGTATATACATTATATATGTGTGTATATTTTTGTTTAATTGATGAACTGATTAACTTGTGTTTGGGACTCTAATATAAAAAGCTGTGGTCTGGCCTGAGCACAGTGGCACACGCCTGTAATCCCAGCACTTTGGGCGGCCAAGGTGGGCGGATCACTTGAGGTCAGGAGTTCGAGACCAGCCTGGCCAACATAGTGAAACCCCCGTCTCTACCAAAAATACAAAACTGAGCAGGGCGTGGTGGCAGGCTCCTGTAATCCCTGCTACTTGGGAGACTAAGGCACAAAAATCGCTTGAACCCGGGAGGCAGATGTTGCAGTGAGCCAAGATCGCACCACTGCACACTCCAGCCTGGGCGACAGAGATTCAGTCTCAAAAAAAAAAAAAAAGCTGTGGTGTGGAGTGGAAAAATATGGGCCTGCTTTCTGAACTTTCCACATACTAATTTATGCGGCCATAAGCACATCACTTAACAACCCTGGGCTTTATTTGTCCCTCTGCTGCCTGGGCACGCTAATATCCTCCTCCCAATATTGTTATTAAGATGTTTAGCAGGGTTTCTGAATGAACATAATACATTTAAACTGCAACACAGAACTTGCCTCCCCTGACATCTAGCAAGTGAGCAAAGAAGAGCTACAGCAACCTACAGAAAGAAAAAGAATTAATCGAAGTCTTGGAAGGAAAGTTACAGGGGAGAGGGCATTCTTCTGTGGAGGGGAGGGGCACAGCACAGCTGGCATCTGAACCAGTTCCCTCCTAGTGGACCTCAGCTTATCCCAGAAGGAGTGTCACTGAAGTTACAAAGTTATGAAATTTTTCATTAATACCCTCATCCTGAACAGAAGCAGACTGAACATATATCTGTATCTTTTTCTCTCTTAACAGAAGAATGATGGAGTGGTTCCTGGGGTGAAGCAGGTTAAATGGAGAAAGCAGTCAATGTACGTAACTATTCTCTGATGAAAATGAAAACTATAGACCCACACCCTGTATTGAAGTACAACTGAAGAACAAGCTAAAGTTCAAGGCCCTTCCTGCCTCCATGTGGAAATAAAATATATGATTCCTAGCCAAGTGTTATAGAACACGTATGTGACATAAAATCTCAAAGGCACAAAAGATCCTAAATATCCTAAAAGAGAGCTCCTCAGCTGACCTTTCTTCATATCCTCCATTTTCTCCTTAGGTGACTCAAAAATGGGTAGAAGACAAAAGACTTGGCTATCAAACAGTAGCTTACAGAGGAAAACAAACTTTTATAGACAAGAAGAGGGTTAAGAAGTCACCCAGCTCTATATCAGATCAAATGGAATGTCAGCACAGGACTGCCAAGTCATAAGCAAGATGAAAAGAAATAGCACGTCAACAATGCAAACGTGATAGCAAAAAGGGTGGGAGTAGAAATGGGAGCAGAGTATCAAAAAGACAAAGAACCAACGCTAGAAGGAAAAATTACTTAATAGAACCGAGAGAAAGTGATCTACCACTGTGTTATGCTATAAAACAACGTAATTATTAAATGAATACAGTAAGGTGGTAAAAAGGATAGAATGAGATGAAAAGAGAAATTGCCTAGCTGATGCAATAAATTGATGCTCAAATCAACATCATTTCTGAACTAAAAAACACATTAGAACTAGCAAGGAACTGAATAGATATTGCTAAAGAGGAAACTACTAATATGTGAAAAATTGAACATAAAAATAATGAATGCAAATTTAAAAAACAAAGACATCTAAACAATTGGAGAGGAACTGAATTATGTGGAGGACAAAGATGATATAGCCAAAGAATTGGTGCCCCTGAGATAATCAACAAATGAAACTGAAAAAATATGTTGTAAGTTATAATACAATATATATATTGTATTGTATAATACTATATATACACACACATATATCCTAAAATTCAAAGAGGAACCAATGAGCCTGAACAAAAGGTCATATCATAATTGAGCATATCACTCACAAAATATGCATATCACTCACAAATAATGCATATCACTCACAAAAAGAAAAAAATCATGCTGGCCGTAGATTTATTCGCCATACCAATGAATGCCAGGTGATGATGGAATAACGTCTATTAAGCTCTAAGGGAAAGAAAATGGTTCCCCCAAGAGAATTATCTCCAACCAAGAGGTTGTTCACATAGAAAGCATCAAGTAGACATTCTTGAACATAAAAGAAATGAAGGAATAAAAACATCCATGATCGCCGAGCACAATCGCTCATGCCTGTAATCCCAGCACTTTAGGAGGCTGAGGCGGGAGGATCACAAGGTCAGGAGTTTGAGACCAGCCTGGCCAACATGATGAAACCCTGTCTCTACTAAAAAAAAAAAAAAATACAAAAAGTAGCCGAGCATGGTGGCATGAGCCTGTAATCCCAGCTACTCGAGAGGCTGAGGCAGGAGGATTGCTTGAACCCAGGAGGTGGAGGTTACAGTGAGCCAAGATTGCACCACTGCACTCCAACCTGGGCAACAGAGCAAGCCTCCGTCTCAGTAAATAAATAAATAAATAAATAAGAATAAAAACATCCATGAATTCCTTCTTGATGACAATACAATCTAGCCAATTAATTGATGAGTCAAAATTTAAAACTTGAGAATGAAGAAGCCATGGTAACAGAAGAGGTGTTAAGCAGTTTATCCACTGTACTATTTTTCAACTTTCTTTTGTGTTAGAATGTATTCATACTAAAAAGTTGGAGAAAAAAAGGTTGAATGAAATAACACATGGTAATTGTATACATGCTGTAGCATAAAACCATGGAAATACTATACCAGGTACAGTATGCCATATATACTACTGGTAAGTGGTATACATGGTATACTATTCCACAGTATAATACTATATCATGGTAAGTATTACACATGTTTTGCAAAGATGGTTAAGCTGAGTCACAAGTCTACTTGTGTTACCGGGCAGTCTCTGACCTCACTCCCTTAGCAGTGCTACTAAGCATAGAGGTTGGAAAACATCTTTCAGCAGCACTCCACCCTGCCATGGTGTAAGCAGATATTTATCTGAAATCTATTTCTAGATTATAAAAAAGCTAGCTTTGATAAGAAGACAAGTTAAGACTCTGTGACAGAGTCAGAGCCTTGGGATGGGATGGGACCATCAACAGGACCATTATGCTATTCAGTAATACTAAAAAAAGTTATTAAAATACATCTTTGTTAATAAATTTGTGGTGCTCCCCTAGAAAAATTAAGAAAGTCATGGTCCCCATCTTTTGAGATGTTGTCTGTTCTCATCACTGTGTCATATGATGAGAAGATTATTTAACCAAATACCAGAAAAGCTGAGGTTATAGTTTAATATATTTGGTTATCTATAGATATAATATACAATATATAAATTAAATAAGAAAATATCCATGTGTTGGTGGGCATCTGTTGAAATTACGCATGTGATAATTTTAACAGATGCCCACATAACACATCTAATAAAATTTTATACCCTATAACAATATTTTTATTTTTTTTTATTTTTTATTTTTTTTTGAGACGGAGTCTTGCTCTGCCGCCCAGGCTGGAGTGCAGTGGCCGGCTCTCAGCTCACTGCAAGCTCCGCCTCCCGGGTTCATGCCATTCTCCTGTCTCAGCCTCCCGAGTAGCTGGGACTATAGGCGCCCACCTCATCGCCCGGCTAGTTTTTTGTATTTTTTAGTAGAGACGGGGTTTCACCGTATTAGCCAGGATGGTCTCGATCTCCTGACCTCGTGATCCGCCCGTCTCGGCCTCCCAAAGTGCTAGGATTACAGGCTTGAGCCACCGCACCCGGCCTATATTTTTAAAGTAATAAAACAATTTTACTTAAATATAATTATTTATATTAAATCAAAAGTTGAAACATATGTGGCATTCATTTCAAATACAAGAAAAGAGTAAGGATACCTATTATCAGTATTGTGTTGGTCAGAGAATTTTTGGTTTTGAGAAACAGAAACTCACTAGAGATAGATCACAGAAAGGAGGGTTTATTACAGTAGCATCTAAAATCTAAACGGAGGCCGGGTGTAGTGGCTCATGCCTGTAATCCCAACAGTTTGGGAGGCTGAAGCAGGAGGACTGCTTGAGCCCAGGAGTTCACGATCAAGCTGAGCAACATATTGAGACCCCATTTCTATCATAAACTTTAAAAAATTAGCCAGGCGTGGTGGTGCGTGCCTGTGGTCCCAGCTACTTGGGAGGCTGAGGTAGGAAGCTCACTTGAGCCTGGGAGGTCAAGGCTGCAATGAGCCACGACAGCACCATTGCACTCCAGCCTGGACACCAGAGAGAGAGACCTTGACTCAAAAAGTCAATTAATTAATTAATTGAAAAACCTAAAGGGAAAACTGCTTCTCACAAGAAGTTGAAAGATAATCAAACGACTCTTTCTGAGTCTGAAAGTCCTCTTGGATTGTTTTTTGTGGGTTGGTATGTGTGTGTACATATGTATGTGTGTGCGCACGTGTGTCATACATGTGTGTGCGTGTGTGTGTGAACTCAGTCTCACCAGTACATGTCTGACTCCTAATCTGAGGGTTGCTGGCTGGCAGATGAATCAGCTTTCCCTGAGGCGTGTGCCCATTTTTTATACAGTCAGTCATGACGGAAGCGTACATATGGTGCTGAGTTAGCAAGCAGAACAGTTAGAGTTTGGACAAGACCGGCATATTAATTGATGTCTCTTCTACAACTGTTTTTCTAATATACTTATAAGAGTAAATATCATTAAGATTCAAGTAAGATATAAAAATCATATTGGGAACTGAAAATTATTATGCATGATTAGAATAATTGCATCACTAAAAGAGCTGAATAAATCTGCTCTTAGAAATAAATTACCAATTAGAAATAATAAAATAACAGTGAAATGAAAAGATAGAACATCCAAAAAGTTCATCAAAGTCTCATGTCCCATAAAAGGAAGCTAAAGTATAATAATAAAAGAGATCTATTCTCAAGAATAATAAAGTTAGCAAATATTCATGAAAAAGCTTAATTAAAAGCTACACAGAACTTTTATAATGAAAAATGTTGGCTGGGCGCGGTGGCTCAAGCCTGTAATCCCAGCACTTTGGGAGGCCGAGGCGGGCGGATCACAAGGTCAGGAGATCAAGACCATCCTGGCTAACACGGTGAAACTCCGTCTCTACTAAAAAATACAAAAAACTAGCCGGGCGAGGTGGCGGGCGCCTGTAGTCCCAACTACTCGGGAGGCTGAGGCAGGAGAATGGCATGAACCCGGGAGGCGGAGCTTGCAGTGAGCTGAGATCTGGCCACTGCACTCCAGCTTGGGCAACAGAACGAGACTCCATCTCAAAAAGAAAAGAAAAGAAAAGAAAAATGTTAAGTATGAAATATAAAGAAAAACTTTAATAAATGAAGTTATAATTTAAACCTTGATAAAGAGATTAATAGTTCTTCAAAGTTAATTTGTAGAAGTATTACCATTGCATTCAAATTCTCAATAGCGAGGGGTGGGAAGATAACAGAATGTTTCTCAAATCAATTTTAGAAAAGTGTTTAGAATAATTGGAATATTATAAAAATATTGAAAACAGTATCACAGGTTTTTAAAATATAAGAAAAGCAAAGTATTACTGTTAGAAGAATTAAGTTGTATTAGATGTTAAAACATATTGTAAAACAATTATAAAATTTACAAATTTATAAAAATTAGAATAATTAAAATATTGATTATATCTGCAGATGAATGATAATTTTTCTTTTTTTTTCATTTTTTTTATTATACTTTAAGTTCTAGGGTACATGTGCATAACATGCAGGTTTGTTACATATGTATATTTGTGCCATGTTGGTGTGCTGCACCCATCAACTCGTCAGCACCCATCAATTCATCATTTATATCATGTATAACTCCCCAATGCAATCCCTCCCCCCTCCCCCCTCCCCATGATAGGCCCCAGTGTGTGATGTTCCCCTTCCCGAGTCCAAGTGATCTCATTGTTCAGTTCCCACCTATGAGTGAGAACATGTGGTGTTTGGTTTTCTGTTCTTGTGATAGTTTGCTAAGAATGATGGTTTCCAGCTGCATCCATGTCCCTACAAAGGACGCAAACTCATCCTTTTTTATGGCTGCATAGTATTCCATGGTGTATATGTGCCACATTTTCTTAATCCAGTCTGTCACAGATGGACATTTGGGTTGATTCCAAGTCTTTGCTATTGTGAATAGTGCCGCAATAAACATACGTGTGCATGTGTCTTTGTAGTAGAATAATTTATAATCCTTTGGGTATATACCCAGTAGTGGGATGGCTGGGTCATATGGTACATCTAGTTCTAGATCCTTGAGGAATTGCCATACTGTTTTCCATAATGGTTGAACTAGTTTACAATCCCACCAATAGTGTAAAAGTGTTCCTATTTCTCCACATCCTCTCCAACACCTGTTGTTTCCTGATTTTTTAATGATTGCCATTCTAACTGGTGTGAGATGGTATCTCATTGTGGTTTTGATTTGCATTTCTCTGATGGCGAGTGATGATGAGCATTTTTTCATGTGTCTGTTGGCTATATGAATGTCTTCTTTTGAGAAATGTCTGTTCATATCCTTTCCCCACTTTTTGATGGGGTTGTTTGTTTTTTTCTTGTATATTTGTTTGAGTTCTTTGTAGATTCTGGATATTAGCCCTTTGTCAGATGAGTAGATTGCAAACATTTTCTCCCATTCTGTAGGTTGCCTGTTCACTCTGATGGTAGTTTCTTTTGCTGTGCAGAAGCTCTTTAGTTTAATTAGATCCCATTTGTCAATTTTGGCTTTTGCTGCCATTGCTTTTGGTGTTTTAGACATGAAGTCCTTGCCCATGCCTATGTCCTGAATGGTACTACCTAGATTTTCTTCTAGGGTTTTTATGGTGTTAGGTCTAACATTTAAGTCTCTAATCCATCTTGAATTAATTTTCGTATAAGGAGTAAGGAAAGGATCCAGTTTCAGCTTTCTACTTATGGCTAGCCAATTTTCCTAGCACCATTTATTAAATAGGGAATCCTTTCCCCATTTCTTGTTTCTCTCAGGTTTGTCAAAGATCAGATGGCTGTAGATGTGTGGTATTATTTCTGAGGACTCTGTTCTGTTCCATTGGTCTATATCTCTGTTTTGGTACCAGTACCATGCTGTTTTGGTTACTGTAGCCTTGTAGTATAGTTTGAAGTCAGGTAGCGTGAGCCTCCAGCTTTGTCCTTTTGACTTAGGATTGTCTTGGCAATGCGGGCTCTTTTTTGGTTCCATATGAACTTTAAAGCAGTTTTTTCCAATTCTGTGAGGAAACTCATTGGTAGCTTGATGGGGATGGCATTGAATCTATAAATAACCTTGGGCAGTATGGCCATTTTCACGATATTGATTCTTCCTATCCATGAGCATGGTATGTTCTTCCATTTGTTTGTGTCCTCTTTGATTTCACTGAGCAGTGGTTTGTAGTTCTCCTTGAAGAGGTCCTTTACATCCCTTGTAAGCTGGATTCCTAGGTATTTTATTCTCTTTGAAGCAATTGTGAATGGAAGTTCATTCCTGAATTGGCTCTCTGCTTGTCTGTTACTGGTGTATAAGAATGCTTGTGATTTTTGCACATTAATTTTGTATCCTGAGACTTTGCTGAAGTTGCTTATCAGCTTAAGGAGATTTTGGGCTGAGACGATGGGGTTTTCTAAATATACAATCATGTCATCTGCAAACAGGGACAATTTGACTTCTTCTTTTCCTAACTGAATACCCTTGATTTCTTTCTCTTGCCTGATTGCCCTAGCCAGAACTTCCAACACTATGTTGAATAGGAGTGGTGAGAGAGGGCATCCCTGTCTTGTACCAGTTTTCAAAGGGAATTTTTCCAGTTTTTGCCCATTCAGTATGATATTAGCTGTGGGTTTGTCATAAATAGCTCTTATTATTTTGAGGTACGTTCCATCAATACCGAATTTATTGAGCATTTTTAGCATGAAGGGCTGTTGAATTTTGTCAAAAGCCTTTTCTGCATCTATTGAGATAATCATGTGGTTCTTGACTTTGGTTCTGTTTATATGGTGGATTATGTTTACTGATTTGTGAATGTTGAATCAGCCTTGCATCCCAGGGATGAAGCCCACTTGATCATGGTGGATAAGCTTTTTTGATGTGCTGCTGAATCCGGTTTGCCAGTATTTTATTGAGGATTTTTGCATCGATGTTCGTCAGGGATATTGGTCTAAAATTCTCTTTTTTTGTTGTGTCTCTGCCAGGCTTTGGTATCAGGATGATGTTGGCCTCATAAAATGAGTTAGGGAGGATTCCCTCTTTTTCTATTGATTGGAATAGTTTCAGAAGGAATGGTACCAGCTCCTCCTTGTACCTCTGGTAGAATTCAGCTGTGAATCCATCTGGTCCTGGACTTTTTTTGGTGGGTAGGCTATTAATTGTTGCCTCAATTTCAGAGCCTGCTATTGGTCTATTCAGGGATTCAACTTCTTCCTGGTTTATTCTTGGGAGAGTGTAAGTGTCCAGGAAATTATCCATTTCTTCTAGATTTTCTAGTTGATTTGCGTAGAGGTGTTTATAGTATTCTCTGATGGTAGTTTGTATTTCTGTGGGGTGATGAATGATAATTTTTCTCAAGCCTAAAGTACCAAGCAAAATCACAAGAAAAAATTGACAAATTTACATGTGTAAAATTTAAAATGACATATTAAAAACTCAATTGATAAGGAAACCAGTAGACTATGAACAATATTTGATATTAAGTATGTCAAATATTTCTAGAAAATATCATCTTTCATTAAAATTTATTTTAAAAGGCAAAATTGCCCTAGCATTAAAATTGAAAATATGTAACAATTTGTACAAGAAAGAACTCAATTACATTTAAACAAACAAATGGAAATGTGTTCATTCTCACTAAACATCAAAGATTGAACTATAAAGCAACCTTGAAATATTAACATGCAATTAGAAAATACTTCTGGAAATAGCACACAGATTGAATAAGGATGTTATCACACTAGACATATTCTGCACAATTTGTAACACTGCAAACTGGTACAACTGATTTGGATGGCATAATTACAAATTGAACACCAAAGGGCATAAAAAACTTTGTTTCCACTTTACCACTCCCAAGAGATAAAGGAATGAATGCAATCTCTTTTTTTTTTTTTTTTTTTTTTTTTTTTTTGCCTTTCAAAAATTATTTTAAAAGGTTTTTGAGGAACAAGTGGTGGTTTGCTTACATGAATAAGTTCTTTAGTGGTGATTTCTGAGATTTTGGTGCACCCATCACCCAAGCAGTGTATATTGTACCCAATGTAGAGTCTTTTATCCCTCACCCCTCCTCAACCCTTTCCCTTGAGTTCCCAAAGTCCATTGTATCATTCCCATGTCTCTTCATCCTTATAGTTTAGCTCCCACTTGTGAGTGAGAACATACAATGTTTGGTTTTTCCATTCCCGAGTTACTTCACTTATAATAATGGTCTCCAATTCCATCCAGGTTGCCGCAAATGTCATTATTTCATTCCTTTTTATGGCTGAGTAGTCCATGGTATACATATACCACAATTTCTTTATCCACTCATTGATTGATGGGCATTTGGGCTGGTTCCATATATTTGCAATTGCTAATTGTGCTTCTATAAACATGCATGTGCAAGTATCTTTTTTGTATAATGGCTTCTTTTCCTGTGGGAAGATACCCAGGAGTGAGACTGCTGGATCAAATGGTAGTTCTACTTTTCGTTCTTTAAGGAATGGAATGAACACAATCTTTGAGATCAAACAGACACAGGATCCATTCTGATATACTGCAGCTTTACTGTCTTCATTGATTAGAAAGTGATGATAACTATGACTAAGAGTTCCACAAAGAGCAAATAGGATAATGATACTATAAATGCCTAGCACTTTATAGACACTAAATAGATTGTATTGCCTATGTTTTTTCTCCCTATCTTGCTTATCCCCATGAAAAACACACACAAACATGTACATGCACATATAAACATATATATAAGCACAGAACGTTTAAAGAAAATAATTTAATCAAACAAAGCTTTATGCCTTGAGAACAGAAGGGGAAATGGCATGTCATTCCTACAGCAATGCCTAAGCCATTAAAAGGGATTGGGAGTTTTCCAGCTACAGTCTTGGCCATCTGTATTAGTCCATTCTCACACTGCTATGAAGAAATACCCAAGACTGAGTAATTTAAAATGGAAAGAGGTTAAATTGACTCAGTTCTGCATGGCTGGGGAGGCCTCAGGAAACTTACAATCATGGTGGAACGGGAAGTAACCATGTCCTTCTTCACATGGCGACAGAACTGTGCTGAGCAAAAGGGGGAAAGCCCCTTATTAAAACATCAGATCTCGTGAGAACTCACTCACTATCACAAGAACAGCATGGAGGTAACCTCACCCATGATTAAATTACCTCCCACTGGGTCCCTCCCATGACTTGTGGGGATTATGGGAGCTACAATTCAAGATGAGATTTGGGACACAGCCAAACCATATCACCATCTGAAGAAAATAGGATCCAAAAGGACCCAAAGGCAGAGGGAAATCTGGCATATTCCTGGACTCCATCTAGGGAAAGAAGCTTAGGGAGAGAAGGCTCTCTTAAGACCCTAAAAACTTTTACACAACAGGGTCTGAATGCTGCTTTGATGGCCTAACTCATCAGATTGGTGTATGCTTTAAACCGGCTGCACATATCCCCCCTCTAACCAGTAGATGAGTTTCCAAGAGGAAGGATAGATCAATTATACAAAAAAGTAATTGTTTTCTTCTGTACATCAAAATTGTAGAATGAGTTGAATTTTGTAGATGTTGCATGTAAAAGCACTTTTAGAAAACTAAAGGACAATCCAGTTTTAGAAATTCTCATTAGACTGGGTTTTTTGCTCTCTTGTATGTGTTTTTAGGTTGACTCCATGAAGGCATCACATCTTTGCTGTGGTTAATACCTGTCTAACAATCTGTGGTTCTTCAGTATCAGCTGTGAAAACCATACTTTTCAAAATGAGTTATTAGAATCTGGAAATTATAAGATTATTAATTACTACTTCTAATAATTATTCATGTTATTATTTTGGAAATAGTAGTGGCCAGGCATGGTGGCTCATACCTGTAATCCCAGCACTTTGGGAGGCCAAGGTGGGAGGATCACTTGAGCTCAAAAGTTTGAGACCAGCCTGGGCAACATGGTGAAACCCCATCTGCACGAAAAAATTTTAAAAATTAGCCAGGTGTGGTGGCCTGCACCTGTAGTTTTAGCTTCTCAGGAGGCTGAGGCAGGAGGATCACTTGAGCCAGGGGAAGTTGAAGTTGCAATGAGCCAGTATCCAGCCACTGAGTCCAGCCTCAGTAACAGAGTGAGACTCCATATCAAAATAAAATAAAATAGAAATAGTAGCAAAAAAATTATTTCTTTCCAAAGGCCCTAACTTACAATCCTCTTTCACAGCACATAAAACCAGATTCTGAAAATCACAAGGGACCACACATTACGAAGAGGGTCTTTTCTCTCTGTTTATGTCGTCTTTTGAGCGCACTTACAGATTCCCATCTTGAATTCACCGCTGGCTTTTCAACCTTTATTGTTGCTTCAGTTTGCTCTTCCATTTCCTAGTTGCTTACGTGTTTCTTCATTTTATTTATAGCTCTATTTTTGCCCGCACTGTTGGAATGATTTCCAGTTGCACCATTCACACTTTCAAATAGTTGAAAAAAAAAACTCATTTTCTATAAAAGTAGCTAACCTCAAAGCGATTCATTTCATTGTCCAAGCCTTTTTATGATTAAAAGACCTTTTCATATTATTCATGAGTCTAAACTGATTCATCCATATAATTGAGATTTTAAGCTTTTAGGTTAAGGACTACAATTTCCCAGGGACGTTTCAGTGCTAGGTGGAAAGTCTGGGCTGATATTGATGCTCTTTCTTAAAAAGAAATGTTAGCACTTACTTCACCTTTTAACTTAGGCTGCAGAACTAAAGAAACAGGTTTATATTCTTTAAGGTGAGAAGGACCTTAATAACTGCCTGAAGTGACAAACTGTAATAGGAAGTAGATTTTTGTACTAACGGATTGCTGCTTAATAAAATCACACATTTATGTAGATGAATACAGGGAAACCATTATGCGTGAGTATACTAAGTTTCAAAATTTTCTTGTTTCATCCATTCTCAAAGTAAGATTAGGGAAAACAACAGAAAAAAAGGGAGAAAAAACAATCAACCATACTCCCACTAACCAAAACAATATCAATGTTAACACTTGGTGAAATGATTTTCTTTATTCATTTGTCTAAATGGAATTTGGGGTTTTGTTTTATTCCTTTTTCCTTTTTGTTTTTATGTAATTGTGATCATTCTGTATATGGAACTCCTATATATAAACATTCATAACATATAATGAAAGTACCTTGCTTTCTTAATATTATGGCATGAACATTTCTCTTATTATAAATTTTTACAAAGCATTTCAAAACAATTACATAATATGTCATTGAGTGGTGATTCCCGACCTTATTTAATGATTTTATTTTATGGCATGTTAAAATGGTTACCAATTTTTACTATCACATTAAGCTAGAAAAGACTATCCCTAAACAGAAAGCTTTTTCATTTGGTCTTAGTTTCTTGGGGTAAATTTTCAGGAATAGAGTTATTAGTTCAAAGGGAAGAAATATTTGCAGGTTTTTGCTACACATTATCTAAGTTTTTCCAAAAGACGTGCAATAACTGGCACTCCCCTCTACAAGGTACCCTTAAGTTATTAGCAGTAAGTAGTCTCATTAAAAACAACTTATGTTTGTGAATTTGCTAGGAAGAAATACCATTTTCTTCTTAATTTGCAAATCTTTGATCACCATGGTGTTGAAAATGTTTCCATATTTTCATTTATTAGTTGTTGCTCATCTTTTATGATTTTCTAGCAATGATTTTTGCACATTATCCATCATGATTGTAAAGTTTCCATTAGTAACACTTTTACACTGTTGGTGGGACTGTAAACAGTTCAACTATTGTGGAAGACAGTGTGACGATTCCTCAAGGATCTAGACCTAGAAATACCATTTGACCCAGCCATCCCATTACTGGGTATATACCCAAAGGGTTATAAATCATGCTGCCATAAAGACACATGCACATGTATGTTTATTGCAGCACTATTCACAATAGCAAAGACTTGGAACCAACCCAAATGTCCATCAGTGATAGACTGGATTAAGAATATGTGGCACATATACACCATGGAATACTATGCAGCCATAAAAAAGGATGAGTTCATGTCCTTTGTAGAGACATGCATGAAGCTGGAAACCATCATTCTGAGCAAACTATCACAAGGACAGAAAACCAAACACCGCATGTTCTCACTCATAGGTGGGAACTGAACAATGAGAACACTTGGACACAGGATGGGGAACAGCACACACCAGGGCCTGTCGTGGGGTGGGGACAGAGGGGAGGGATAGCATTAGGAGATACACCTAATGTAAATTATGAGTTAATGGGTGCGGCACACCAACATGGCACATGTATACATACGTAACAAATCTGCACATTGTGCACAGGTACCCTAGAACTTAAAGTATAATAAATAAATAAATACATGTTTCCATTATTGATTTCTGTGGTTTTTCATAAAGAAGAAAATGAACGTGATTCACAATCGATTCAAAAAATGTCCAAACTATTTACCTTTGGATTTTTTTATAGGCATAAGTTTTTATTTTTATAGTATTAACATCTATCTCTGCCCTTACAGTTTTTCCATTATTTTTAAGTTAGTAAACCTTCCCCCAAACAGAGATTTGATAGTTTTCTTCTAAACTTTTAAATATGTATGATTTTTTCAAATCTTTTTTATTCTTGTAGATTTTTGGGGGGTGTATGTATGGTAAGAGGTAAGAATACAAAGGTAACTTTTTTTGTAAACAGATAACCGGTTGTTCCAACACTACTTATTAAATACTACTTTCTTTAACCATTAGTTTGTGGTGCCTCCTTTACCATATATTGCAGCTTACCTATCATAGAGTTCATCTGAGCTACCTGGTTCTAGTGATTAGCCTATGTCAAGCCCACAGTGCTTAAGATATCCAAGGTTCATAATACTTCTTAATATATGGTACAATTCTCCACCACTCATTAATACTCTATTTTAAGAAAAAAAAAGAATTTTTAATTTTTTTTTTTTACAAAGTTTCTCTCAAAAGAATCCCATCTGGACTTTGAATTATAATATAAAAATGATAAATTAATTTGAAAAAAGATAATGTTTTACTGTTTAACCCTACCACCTGATAAAATGTACAACCTTTCCTACAGTTTTACTTTAGGGCATTAGGTAATCTCTTACAGTTTTTAAAAAAATTTTTAAATTATTTTTTATTCAGTTTATTTTATTTATTTATTTATTTATTTTGAGACAGTTTCCTTCTGTCACCCAGGCTGGAAAGCAATGGTGCACGCTCTCACCTCATTGCAACCTCTGCCTCCCAGGCTCATGTGATCTTCGTGCCTCAGCCTCCAAAGTAGCTGGGATTACAGGCATGAGCCACCATGCCCAGCTAATTTTTGTATTTTTAGTAGAAACGGGGTTTCATTATGTTGGCCAGGCTGGTCTCAAACTCTTGGCCTCAAGTGATCCGTCCGCATCGGCCTCCCAGAGTGCTGGGGTTACAGGCATGAGCCACCGCACCTGGCCTATTCAGGTCATTTCTAACTGCAGATTGGTGCTATTTATGCACATGGACATTCTATTTTATTATACTATGCAACCTAAGTACTTATAGGGTTATGAAGAAAAGCTAATCAAATACTTTTATGTTTAACTTATATTTAGCCTCATTATTTACCCTTTTATAAAATTTATTATTTTTTATTTGTGTTTAAACTTCTAATAATATATTATAATCTATATATAATATATAAACATACCAATTAAATACATTAATATAATGTAATCCCAATATATTTAAAATTTTCAATTCTATCTCTTACTTCCTCCCTTCATGTCTTTAGAACCACTTAAATAGATATAATATTTCACTGTCTTGACTGGACATTCCAGATTGATAGTCAGATAATCCTGAGGTTACAAGTTAATTGATTTAATGAGAATTAAATTTTTAGGTGTTCTTGAAAAACTAGTTCTTTTAAATAAAATCAATGATGAGTTTCCGTAAGATGTGAAGTATTCTGGTGTAAAATAAAAGCTTCTTTTGTAATTCACAAGCTCCGTATTTAAAGAATGCTTAAAATGAAACCCATTTGCGATGTTACATGTAAAATGCCATGTATTGGAACCACGAATGAATTCTCAAAATCTAAAGTACAGTTACAAAGACTTCCTTGAGCACTTGCGTTGAATCTAACAGACTGACACGCTTACTATGTGTTAGATGATAAAAATATGCAGTGGGTAGGAGCCTGTGAAAAAATGCTCTGGCTAATTTATTAGGAATTGTAACATACAAAAATTACCGTGGGTGATACCATGTCAAAATTAATTTTAGTAATCTTGACACAAAACCGAATTTGTTTAAAAAAGTAAGAGAAAATATTCTGGCAACCCCACGGTATGGGCCAAAAATAAAGAAAAAAAAAAGTTAGTGGTGGGGAGACATGTTGAGATGCTCTAGAAAGCCAGTATGTGTGGTAAACTTGCATTGCTGCCAAAGGCTACCAGTAGAAAACAGTTGTAAAGATACAAAAAGTCACAGAAGGGAATTATCTAGCCAGAGAGAAGAATGTGGGGAATACAGACTTAATAAAAGGTCTTTGGTGGGATCCAAGAAATGATTTGTGGCAGGATGTTAAAATGTGACCCTTCCTGCCTCATATTTTCACCTGAGACCCTAAATTCCCTCCCAAGGACCCTTCGTGTGGCTAAAACCAGTTCTAACAGCCTTTGCCAGTCACCTTCCCCCATTAGAACCTGCTCGGAAAAGCTTTCAAAAAAAGATGAAAAGAACATCATTGACCAGAAAGTTTTCTTATTATTTGGGCTTAGTTCCTTAGGACTGATTGTCAGGAATGAAATTATTTGTTCAAAGGGAAGAATTATTTGAAAAGAAATCCTCATGAGGAGTGTGAAAGGAAAATAAATCTCGGGACCCCAAAACCACTAAAGCCAAAGGGAAAAGTCAAGCTGGGAACTGCTTAGGGCAAACTTTCTTCCCATTCTATTCCTAAGAAAGACAGCTACTAGGATAAATTCAAAGTCATCCCTCCACTCACCGAGATAAATGCATATCTGATTACCTCCTTAGGAAAAACTAATCAGAAACTCGAAAGAATGCAACCATTTGTCACTTACATACTTATGATCTGGAAGCTCCCTCCCCACTTAGCATTGTCCTGCCTTTCCAAACCAAACCAATGTACATCTTACAGATATTGACTGATGTCTCATGTCTCCCTAAAATGTATAAAACCAACTGCGTCCCAACCACTTTGGGCACATGTCATCAGGACCTCCTGAGTTGGGTTGCAGGGCGCATCCTTAACCTTAGCAAAATAAACTTTCTCGATTGATTGAGACCTGTCTCAGATATTTGGGGTTCACAAGAGGCTGAAGAGACTGAAGATGAAGAATGTGTCTGGTATTCTGTGTTGTGGCACTTCCCTTCCTGACCTGTAGTGAAGAGAAGATGGCTTTAAGGGAACCAGGCAGAGGACATGTGTCCCTTCAACTTCCAGGATGGTACCAGCCTCACTCTTAGAAAGTCCAAAGGCAGCCTGCCTGATACACAGCCAAATGGCAGGATTTATTGGTGTCAGATGTATGTCTACAGTTGAAGAGGATAAAAGTGAATAAAGAGGCTAGATGTAGACAGCCAGATCCAGGGATCTGAGGGGAAACAGAAAACAGCCAGCTGGAAGAGGAAGCTCCTTGCCAGAAAACTGGAATTGGAGATCTTCAGGGAGGACTCTCCAAGGAAGCCATAACAGTGTACCATAAGAGAAAGAGGCAGCTAGGGACATCTGCCATCCCCAGCCCCACCAAGTCTAGCAGAGAAATAAGGCCTTCTCTCCCACTCACCAATACGCTGCACCACTACAGTCTTAAACCCCAGAGAAACAGGAAGCAGCATGGGCAGGGGTGTGGGAGGAGTAAAAGAGCAAGACAAAAAAATAGAGATGAAAGGCACTCCCCATGTTCTGCCCCATAATAATGGGCCTTGTGCCTGGAACCCTTCCTTGCCAAGTTCCAGGCTCTGTGTGGGCCCCTTTGTTAGTCTTAAGCATGTGTGTCAATGGCTCTGAAGCATACCCCCAGCTTTCAGTATTTCAGGCCCCACGGGGTAAGGGTCAGCGTCATCCTACTGCAGTACAAGATGGGTATGTGAAGACCTCTTGCCCTGCATTAGCTGCCAGAAGGGTCCATTAGCCATGCAAGACTCGTGCACATTGTTGGAGCTGATCTCACCCTGTCTCTTCTCTATGTGAGTAAAAGCGTTGCTCCAGCCAGTGCTTGACACTATTGCATTTTCCTTGGTGACTCCAACACTAAGATATGGTAGGCCGAAGTGTTTGGATTTCTATTACAGGTGGCTGGCATTATGATGACCTTGTCTATCCTCTAGATAGTTGGAATCTTCCCCTGGCATTGGTAACTGGTACATGTTGTTCTGCTCAACAGTAGGTTTACAGATGAGGTCAAGTACAAACTGAATAGAGAAGAAGTTTTAACTTGAATAAGCAATTGTATTAGATTTTAGTAAATATTTTAAGACTAAAAACCACCAGAAGAACTGTGAGATCAGCCTGGTGTGTTTTCCAGGGATGGTGGGGGGGCGGGGGGAATGACAAAATGCAAAAATTAAGAATGAATTAAGTTGCTTTCTCCATTCCATAAATGAGTTAGAGGACTGATTAAGGGGGTGGTAGAGCCAGCTAGTGAGAGCCAGCTACGTTCATTCCTTTCCAATTCTGAGTTCCATGGCATCACATTGGGGGTTTGAAATTGACCATAGTGGTAGTATTTACACCATAGAAATTGGCAAATGCTACAAATTAGGTTTTTCTTCTTCTTCTAAGAGCAAGTTGTTAAACATTTACAAGCACATCACTAGAAAGAACCTTTCATCTAAAATTCAGGTGGCCTGTAGAAAACTTTTAACCAGAACCAAGGATTGGAACTAGGAACTTAGGCAGGAAATAGGGTCTGGAGGCAGGGAACCTAAGGACTTCCTAGAACTAAATTAAATGGAAAAACCCCAACCCAGCCTTCTAAGTCCAAGTAAATAACTTTGTGACTCTACTTCAGCTATGACAGGAAACATCCTCTTCATTTGCATAGGGTGTACACCAAATAAATAACTTTGTAACTTCACTTTAGCCTTTTCATCCGCATAGGACGGTACACCAAGTAACCAATGGAAGTCTCTAGAGGGTATTTAAACACCAGAAAATTCTGTAACCAGGCCCTTGAGCCGCTTGCTCAGCCCACTCCTACCTTGTGGAGTATGCTTCTGATTTCAATAAATCTCTGCTTTTGTTGCTTCATTCTTTCTTTGCTTTGTTTGTGCGTTTTGTCCAATTCTTTGTTCAAGACACCAGAAACCTGGACATCCTCCACTGGTAGCAGAACCAGCAAATAAAATTGGCATCCCCAAGGATCAAGGCTAAGAGAGGAAATAATAACCTAAAAATTAATCCAAGGATGATCACATCATAAAGGCCACTTCACCTTTGAACATGCCATTTAGACTAAGGTCAATTAAAAAATTAGCCTAAAGTTTTGTAAAGGGGTGCTAGAAAAACAAAAAACAGGAAGGCAACACCAGCACAGTCCAGAGACAACAGGACCAGACCTACTGGACCTTAGGCTGACTTCTGGGCATCCCCAGCAAGTGCCCAACATAGGCAGGACTAGAGGGATAAAAAAGAAAACACTAACAAAACAAGTAGGGAACAGCCATGGAAGGAATCTAGAAAGGAGGCTATCAGAATGTATATGTAGCCTTGTTTACAATTCAGAGAATTCTAGAGACAATCACAGTATTAGTCTGTTTCCACACTGTTGATAAAGATATACCTGAGACTGGCTCATTTATAAATAAAAAGAGGTATAATGGACTCACAGTTCCAAATGGCTGGGGAGGCCTAACAATCATAGTGGAACGTGAAAGGCACATCTTACATGGTGGCAGACAAGAGAGAATGAAAACCAAGTAAAAGGGATTTCCCCTTATAAAACATTAAGATCTCGTGAGACTTATTCACTACTTCAAGAACAGCATGGGGGAGATCACCCCTATGATTCAATTAACTCCAATCCAGTCCCTCCCATGACATGTGGGAATTATGGGAGCTACAATTCAAGGTGAGATTTGGGTGGAGACACAGCCAAACCATAGCAATTACTTGAGTACATTTTGAGATTCATTCTCTGAGATCTGTTACTTTTGTCAATCTACGTATGTTTTCCCACAGTTCTTAGCAATATAAATAAATAACAATGAAAGAGAGTTGTTAGGCATGCCTCAAATACAGTGGGGAAGGAAGCTAAGAAAAATATATACATAAGAGGAATGCGAGGAGGTAACTGGGCAGAGGAATGTAAACAACTGCAATTAGAAAAGAAACAGGCAGGAGCAAATATCTGAGGGATTGGCAAACTAGTTCTCTGGCAGATTAGCTGGCAGGAAAGTTCAAGGCCCTCATCATTTCTCTGAAGTTTGGGATGAGTATCATTCACAGGAATGATTTTTCTTAGAAATACACACTCCCAATCAGGCATCTCATTAACTTGTGGATTTCCTACAGATTCTTTTCTGTGCTCTTATGGCAATTTTTAAGCCTCTGAACTTTATCTTATTGTTAGTCATGATTTGATGTGGAATTATAAGCCCCATTAAAATGATTTAAATCTCTTAGAAAACACCAACAGCTGCAGTTCTCTCTGTGATATGACCACTTGAAGATAACAACCATAATTGTCCAGAGTAACTAAACAATCCCTCGCTTGTGGATAAATAAGTCTTGGTATAATCGATCTTTCAGGGATGCTAATCATTCTGTCAGAATCATTGTTGGTTTTGTATTTCCCCAGCAATGATGAACCATCTAACTTAGATCTTATTTCCCATAGATGTCATATCATCTATGGGATATAGATGGAAGATCATAAAACCTCAGTGCTAAAAGATGATCTAATTTAATCTGTCAATTGCATAACTAACCCAACACTCAGAAGAGAAATTAAGTGACTTATCCAAGATCATACGGTTCAGTAGAATTCCATTGACCTAGGGCATCAATTAAATGCTTAACACTTGGTTAATTCAAAAAGTGATAAAATTCAGAGATGTCATATGTTAAACTATATGCATTCTATTTTTCTATTCCCACAGTAGTGTAATGCCTCTTTGTAATGACAAAAATAAGTTTATTGAGGCACAGATAGGTAGTTGCATGTTTGTGGATTTACAGTGTAACAGAAAGGACCCACGGCTGTTAAGATCCCTAGTCATGTGCCCCAATGCCTGGAAGCCCACAAGGAGCTATTCATTTCTGTCTATTTTTCATACTTCTGAGTGATACATATTAAAACCGCCAAGATTGTCTGCTACTGGGAAACTCACATAACTTTCTTGAGCATTGGTTTTAATATTATTTTTTACAATATTGGAAAATAGACCTTTAAGCTACCCCCCAGTTACAAATGCAATGGGAATGATGCCCAGATAGGCAAAAATAACAACAACAGTAACTATTCATCCATTCTAGGATGACCAGATGCCCATTAAAGGCCATCACAAACAGCCAAACAATCAGTTCTCTTTCCCAGGAAATGGAGCAAGGTATCTGCAACCCATCCTTCTTCTACGGGAAAGGACAGCTGAATTTGGAGGAACTTGATATTATATATATATATATATTTTTTTTTTTTTTTTTTTTTTTTGAGGCAGAGTCTCGCCCAGGCTGGAGTGCAGTGGCATGATCTCGGCTCACTGCAACCTCTACTTCCCAGGTTCAAGAGATTCTCCTGCCTCAGTTTCCTGAGTAGCTAGGATTACTGACACCTGCCACCAAGCCTGGCTAATTTTTCTATTTTTAATAGAGACGGGGTTTCACTATGTTGGTCAGGCTGATCTTGAACTCCTGACCTCAGGTGATCTGCCCAACTTGGCCTCCCAAAGCGCTGGGATTACAGTGATATTATATTCTAGGATTTACCACCGAGTGAATTCCACAGTCAGTGTCAACATGGTTATCAGAGTATCCGTCAGAAATCAGAGAACTGAAAACAGATTTCCCAGAGTATTATTCCTAGGAGAGGTAAATTTTAAAAGAATAAGGTTGGCAGGGAAAGGATCAATGGCAGACCAAAAACCAGAGAGGTAAGATTTGGAGAGAAAACTTTGGATATCCATACGGCATCAAAATGGTGTTAGCAGGTGATAATAAAAGGGACCACAATGGGAAAGGCTTTGAAAGAGGAGCTAAGGCAGTGCTACTTTTCCATTCCTGTAACTGCTGGACTATTTTCTTTCATGTGTGCTATAATTTGAGGTTTTCGTGTGGACTCCACCCCTTCTCAGGTAGTTTTCGTCTGAAAGGTGTACTTTATGTAAGCGGCATTTCTCCTGTCCTTCAATAACAGCATTTATCTGTTAACCACTCAGCTCCATGGTAGGCTCTCAGGGTGGGCTCTCATCGAACACACAATTATCTGCTCCAGCTGCCATGGATGCAGCATTAATTTCTGACTCTCTGAGATGAAAATTAGATTGTGTCCCAAGTTCTTAGGAGTGTAACACTGAATAAAATGACTGAGGCGAGTCTCAGTCAATTTAGAGGTTTATTTTGTCAAAGTTAAGGATGCGTCCAGGAAAGAGAGACACCAGTCCCAGTAGGATCTGTGGCCCACACTTTTTCCAAAGAGGACGTTGAGAGCTTCAATATTTAAAGGGAAAAAAGTGGGCAGTGGGAAAAGGGGAAAGAAAAAAGAAAGAGGGAGGATATGGTCACATTCTTGTGATGCTTTGATTAGGCTCACTGAATCCTCATATGAAAAGGAGGGGGTAGAGGGAATAGTCAATTATGTATTCATCTCACATTCAGTAAATCTGCACTTTACATAAGATAAAGTAAACATAGAATAGAGGAAAAAGTCAAATATGCATTCATCTCAGGGTGGACAGGAATGATTTCCAGTCTCCTCTTGTACCATACTGTGAAGATAAGCTGTTCACTTACATTGTCAGAGTGAGAGAGGCCCCCTGCGGAGACATGTGGCCTTCTACCCTATAACTATTTGTTTAGGAACACAAGCAAAGGTAGTTTGTTGTTGTTGTTTGTGTGTGTGTGTGTGTGTGTGTGTGTGTGTCTGTGTGTGCATTTGTTTTGCATGTTTCAACTTCTCAACTTTTCCCTTTTGGCTTAGTGAATTGGGAGTCCTGAGATCTTATTTTCCTTGCACAGGAATTCACCTGATGTTGCTAAGTGACTGATTCCTTGGCAATCATGGAATTTTACATTAAGGCTGAATTTTTAATTAATAGCCCATGGAATCTCCATGGGATTCATAGTCATTTTTACGATATGCTAAAATTAACTGCGATCCATCTGTCCAACTCTCGCCATGTGCTCAGAGAGCAAAGGGCAGACGACTTTGCCATCCAAGCGCACACATTCCTCAGCTGCCTGTCTGAGGTTTCATTACTGGCTTACTGAGAGATAAAAGCTTTTGTCTTCAGCATCTCCCCTGCTAGGTTGGTGATAAACTTACTAGTGCAAATTACCATCCAGGACAATGCTGCAATTCCACTTTGCTAGAGACAGCTGCTTTTCTTTTTAAAGGTGAACCAGCTCCTAGTTCCTAAAAACAACTTTTTCTCCTCACATTAAGTTTTCACACATTTGCAGAAACTATTATTAAGGGATTTTTTTTTTTCTCACTCCTGAAGTCTATTACGAGGCAATTGCTGAATACAGAGCATACTCAGTTTCCAAAACTGAAGATAAGAGAAGATTGGTGCTCCTGACCCTCAGAACCATTCTTTCACCCTTTCTGGCACCCTCCCTTTGAGTATAGTTCATACCCTCTGTAATGGCTTTTTTTATGTCAACCTGGCTAAGCTGTAGTCCCCAGGTATTCAAACACTAATCTAGGTGTTGCTTTGAAAGGATTTTGCAGATTTAAAGTCCCTGTTCAGTTGACTTTAATTAAGGAAGATTATCCTGGATAACCTGGGTGGGCCTGGCTTAATCAGTTGGAAAGCAGGCCCGAGCCTTCCTTGAGAGAAGAAGGAGTTTTACCTGCAGACAATTTTGTCCTGTGTGGTGGAGGTCATTCCTCCCTACTGGTCCTACTTCTCTGGACAAATGCTAAGTGACACACCTTCATACTATACCATGCCCAAGCCCGCTGGGAACATCTTTCTGGTGACCCCTGCTTTGGACTTCCCTTTCTCTCTTCCTTCACTCAAATTTTCTTTGTTTGCCACAGTGATTATATTCCTTGGTAAACAAAAAACTGGGACCTGTGACCTAACAATAGATATCTTTTATTGTTCTGTGAACATGTTTAAATGAACAACCTTATCAGAGTATAGATATTAAATTCTGTTTAATAATGTATATGATGGCCCAAATTTATTGAAAGGAATAAAATTACTTGAAATTGGTATACCCAGGATAATCTGGGGCATACGATTACCACAACTGTACCCAAATCAATAATCTTGCCATTAGAAATGAATATTATCCCATTTATGCTAAGGTGTTAAAGATCTTGACGTTGGACTTCTGCGCCATATGAACATAAACACTTAAGTATAATGCATCTCATAATGTACTTTTATTTTTACAAAATTCTTCAAAAGTTATTACTTCATAAATTAGTGTTTCTGATATTGTGGTTCTCTGACCAGCAATATAAGCATTAAAAACTTATTAAAGATAAAAATTTTAATTTTCATGCCCCATTCAAGACTTGTTGAATCAGATGAATCTCTGCAGGGGGCGAGGGGCAGGGTTCCAGAAATCTGTGTTTTAACAAACTCTCCAGGTGAGTCTGATGTCATCTAAAGTTTGAGAACCACTTTCTTAATCTGAGAAAATCACAGTACTGGGAACACACGAGCTAATTTTGAATGACAAATTTGTGGGCAGTTAATGAGTTAAAGTATTAAAAATAAAAAACCTAGAAATTGTTTGTAAAAACAACCATCAAAAACGAATTAATTAGGAGAATACTGGCATCTACCACCAGCTTAGCAAGTTTAACACTTTGGAATGCTGGTGAACAGGCAGCCCCAACACCAGCCCCAATGTTTATTAAAAACTTCCTTCTAGAGCACAGCCACTAGCAACTCAGTTCCCATGTCCCAATAGTTATTTCGTCTCAACTCTAACTATGAAATATTTGAAACTAGAAGGGCTTAGGCTAAGTCAGGGATTCATCACTATAACTTGACAGGGTCACAGAGTAGGAACACAACCAGATGAAAACTTTTCATCCAGGGGTCAAAACTGTTACAGGGAGTTAGACAGGCATGAACGGGGCAAGAGAGGGCTCTCCCCCACCCACTAGGAATGTCGGGTGATGTTTGGGCAATTACTGCATTGCCTCTCTAAAAGTGATAAATTGGCAACCAGCACCAGGAAGAGGCCATTTCCTGATGGTCCACACCTGTTGCATTAAAGTGTTAGTTGAATGCAGGTGCCAGGGAGAAGCAAAAAGGGGCTTCCAATAAAATCTCAGGTATCTGACAAGTGAGCCCGGGCATGCACATTAAGAGACAAAATGGCAGAGTATGACCTTCCGGGGACACTCCACCAGAAAAGGGAAGAAAGCTTCAGATAAGCATGCACACAACTTCCTCAACACACGCCGCGTGCCCACCTCTGAGCATTAGAAAGGCACTGCGCATGCGGGCGGCCCACCCTACGGGAAAAAGGGACCAGCCTACAAAGTCCCACGATCAAGGTTAAACACTGCACTTGACCTCAGTGTCCACTTGGGTCTCTTCCTAAAGTACTTTTCTTTCTTTCTTGTTCTAAAGCCTTTTTACATAAACTTTCACTCCTGCTCTGAAACTTGCCCCAGTCTCTTTTTCTTCCTTGTGCCCCTCAGTTGAAGTACTTTCTTCTGAGAAGGCAAGGATTGAGGTCGCTGCAGACACGTACAGATTTGTCGCCAGTAACTCGGATACCGTTCACCTTTCATCGTAGAGAAGAAGAAAGCCTATAAGCTAATCAGCCACCCAAAACTATACCCAGAGCCATCCTGAACTTACCTTGATGCTCCTATGCTGCATACTACAGGTGGCTATCTTCCTCAGCATGACACCAGATTATGCTACTCCCATTCACCCTTCCTGGATCATTTAAAATGTCATCTCCGCCGGCCATGACCCTTTGAGTCTGGTCTGGCCACCATTTCTCATGCTCTTATAGCACTGATCGGGAGTTCACATCTGCTCTTATTTTCTTCAGACGTTACCTTTGCCTCCATTCCCTTGCCATATCATTCCATCAAACTCTACTTGACGGTTTCTAACAAATATAAATATCTTTAGAATTTAAGGTCAGAAAGAAAAAGGAGATTTCATTATGTTCAAATGAAAAGGCTTGAGCACATTAGTAACTCAGTAGACAAAGGAGTTCTACTCTCTGGACAAAATTGAAATCGGCAATGTGTTTGGAAAAAAAGTCTGAAGTGCAGCTCTGAATACGGTTACCCTTTTCTTCAGAAACTGAGAATGATGTGTGTATGCTAAGATGATATTGTGAAGTATTAACTTGTAATTCTCCCTGAAACTCCCCCTCATACCTCTCCTCATTCAGGCTGCTGAACAGGAGCATTGCCTGAACCACGTTCCATGTTGTCATCCCAACAAACACAGAGAACTAGGGGATCACATTTTAGCTTCTTAAAAGTTTCTTGACTAAGGCTGGGTGTGGTGGCGCATGCCTGTAATTCCAGCACTTTGAGAGGCCGAGGTGGGCAGATCCCCTGAGGTCAGGCGTTCAAGACCAGCCTGGCCAACATGGTGAAACCCCATCTCCACAAAAATACAAAAATTAGCCAGGCGTGATGCTGCGCGCCTGTAATCCCAGCTACTTAGAAGGCTGAGGCAGGAGAATCACTTGAACTCAGGAGATGGAGCTTGCAGTGAGCCAATATCCCACCATTGCACTCCAGCCTGGGCGACAAAGCAAGACTCTATCTCAAAAAAAAGAAAAGAAAAGAAAAGAAAAGAAAAAATGTTTTTTGACTGAGGATGGCAGCTCAAGCCTGTAATCCCAGTATTTTGGGAGAACAAGGTGGGCAGTAGCTTGAGCCCAGGAGTTCAAGACCAACCCGGGCAACATGGCAAAACTCCGTGTCTACAAAAATAACAAAATTTAGCCAGGTTTGGTGGTGCACGTCCCAGCTACTCAGAAGGCTGAGGTGGAAGGATTGATTGAGCCCAGGTGACGGAGGCTGCAGTGAGCTGAGAGTGTGCCACTGTACTCCAGTCTGGGTGACAGAGTGAGATCCTGTCTCAAAAAAATAAATAGAAGTTCTTTTTTCTGTTACCATCACCTACACCCCACCACTTCCCATCCCTAGAATCAACAAAAACCTCTTTGTCTGGAGGGGAGAAGGGTGAAAGATAGAAAGCAATTTAAACCATTAATCAGCAAGAAAGAGTTTTAGTCATATGAGGCAGTGTGAGAGGGACGCAGAAAATCTTATTTCATGGTTAAAAGACAGAAAGAGAGGAAAAGAGAGAAAGGGAAGCAGAAATGGAAGGAGGAAAGAGAAAAAAGAAGAGAAGTAAGAGAACAATAGATTTTAACCCCCTCCAGCCCTTATTAGGGTTCACACACAGCCTCCCAGGAGAGCTATCCCACAGGATGCATAACAGGCCTGGCGAAGCAAGTAAGCTTGCCAGCAACTCTCCCAGTAAAACATCCAAACACCCTCAAACAGCAAAGAAAAGCAACATGGAAAACTGGAGAAACGGGAACCGAACTGGGGAAATCTGTAAGTGTGTGGACCTCAGAATCAGGACCTCCTACTTGAGATATTCTCAGAAGATATTCTCAGGAATTTGATTTTTCTCCTTGAACTGATGTTATTTCTGGATGTCTGGAATTTTCAAGTTGACCAACAGTCATTTGTTGTTATTTTTTTCTTTTTTTTTTTAATCCCACAGACTTGACAACATTCTCTTTAAAGTGGCATATTCAAGCCAGGCACGGTGACTCACACCTGTAATCCCAGCACTTTGGGAGGCCAAGGTGGGCAGATCACCTGAGGTCAGGAGTTCGAGACCAACCTGGTCAACATGGCAAAACCACATCTCTATTAAAAATACAAAAATTAGCTGAGCATAGTGGCACATGCCTATAATCCTGCTACTCAGGCGGCTGAGGCAGGAGAATCACTTGAACCCGGGAGGTGGAGGTTGCAGTGAGCCAAGATAGCGCCATTGCACTCCAGCCTGGGCGACAAGAGCAAAACTCCATCTCAAAAAATAAAATAAAATAAAATATAAAATAAAATAAAATAAAATGACATACCCAATGCCACAAGTGTCTTTAGATTATTCTCTCATTGCCTCCCCTCTGCTTTTTTCTTATCTTCCTTCCATTTTTCTCTTCCCTCGCCACTTCGAATGTTCTTATCTATCCTTTTATTCACAGTTCCTTAGGTCAACCACATCTGGGATATTCACACTTTCTGGACTGGCCTCTTATTTGGGTGAGAAACAGCATTACCTGTCATTCTCTCTCTTTTTACCCATGTTTCAGAACCTGCTATTGGATAATTGCATTGTTTATTCTGTGTCTTTAGAAAGTCTGTAAGATTAAGACCATTGGAATCAGAATAAAGAGCCCTACTTTCCACCCTGACACTTCTGTTTCTTTTTTTTCTTTTCTTTTTTTTTTTTTTTTTTTGAGATGAGTCTCGCTCTGTCAGCCGAGACAGGCAGATCCCCTGAGGTCAGGAGTTCAAGACCAGCCTGGCCAACATGGCAAAACCCCATCTCTACTAAAAAACTTCTGTTTCTTAAATAGCTGGGGAAAACAATTTTTAGCCATTAGTCTCCTCATCTGTAAAACAAATAAGTTAAACTAAATTTCCATTAAGGTTCCTTCTAGTTGTAAAATGCTATGATTCTCAATGGAAAAAAAAAAAAGACCCATATTTAATCAGGTTACTCAAGGAAAGTGAATTAATTTTGTTTCAGGCACCAGCAAAGATTCTTCTATTTTGTAAGAGGAAATAATAGAAAACACCATATCAGGTAGTCATTCAGAACCATTACAACTAAAAATATGTTCTTCCTTATTCTCTTCTATTTTAACTTTCTCACTTCCTTTAATGTATTAATTTTTACACCGATGGAGTTTCTTCCCACACTTTCTACCTTTTTCCTGACTGGTAAAATGGGAAGCTGGTCCAGTTCAGAGTTTGCCTCCTCCTCTACACATACTAGGATCCCCTGTCCAGCTTCCCTGAGACATCATCTAACACAGTGCACCGTCTTCACCTTCTACTCTCATTTCTTCCTCTCTGTAGGGCGCTGCCACTGTTCCATCATCTGTCTCTCCACTGGCTCCCGTGTGAACTTCATACAAGCAAAACAATTTCTTACTTGTCTTTATGTCTCTGGGCCCAGCCAGTACTTGAAGCAGATATGCATCTAATAACTAATGATTGAATAAATTAATTATTAAAATGTATCTATCATGCTAGATGAAAAACCCTGAAGGAAACTTAAATGTATTTTGCTAAGTGAAAGAAGCCAGTCCAAAAAGGCTACCTACTGTTTGGTTTCCACTGTATGACACTCTGAAAATGACAAAACTATGGAGACAGCAAAAAGATCAGTGGTTGCCAGGAACTTGAGGAGAGAGAGGAAGGGAAGAATAGATGGAGTACAGGGGCTCTTTAGAGCAGTGAAACTATTCTGGTGGATATGGTGGATACATATGATGATACATTTGACAAAACCCATAGAATTGTACAAAGAGTAAACCCTAACGTAAAGTATGGGTTTTAGTTAACAATCATGTATTAATACTGGTTTGTCAATTGTAACAAATGTAGTCACCAAAGCAAGATGCTAGTAACAGGGGAAACTGAGGCATGGATAGAGGAAGCTTGTGGGAATTCTATACTATATGCTCAATTTTTGTAAGCTTAAAACCACTCTAAAAATTAAAGTCTATTAATTCTTAAAAAACGAATGAGATAGTCTCTCCTAGGTCACTTGGTTTTGTGTAAGTAAACTTTTAACTTGGAGCAGGTAAAGACAGCTAGATAGGGTCACACAGTTCATGCTGACATTAGGACCAGATATCGGGCCTGCTACTTTCTTGCCTGAGGAGTTTTCCTATAGCTGACTTGCTTTTTATTCTGGTCTTATTTAACTTTCAGTTTTTGGTTTTGTTTTTTTTTTTAATCATCCTGGTAGCTTTTACCTTTTTTGCATAGTTTTTCCTGCAACCTAGGCATTGTTTATATCATTATCTTGGCTGCGTCACTAATTAGCAATTGATTTCTGAAAATTTAGCTCATCATCAATAAATGCTGCTCCTAAGTAGTCAATTAGAATGAACATCTCCCAGGGATTTATGGGGTTATTAAGTCTGGAAGGTAGTCTTGGTGAAGGCATACATTAAGACCTTGTATCCCAGGAGGATTATCTGCGGTGACAGCAACAGGAGGTGAACCTGCTCAGCCCAGCTGTGGAGTTCAGCACCAGGCTGGTGAATCCATCTTCCTGAGACCTCATGCTGTCGCAGCCAGGAGACTTATGCTCTAATTATGTGCCCCTCTTTTGCAACCCCTACAGCTTAATGGGTTTCACATTCTCTTCAGGTCTAATGTCCATTTTAAAATTGACTGACATGCCATTGTCTCTCAGGTTTGGGGGGACTTGCTTCTTCCTAGGAAGGGAGTTTTGCAATATATCTATTGACCTGCTCCTGACTAGTGCATTAAAGAGAGCTCTTCTTCAATCTTGTCTTCCCACAAATGAAGTAGCACTTTGTTCTCTTAGAGACGCTCTTTTTATGGAACTGCATTAATCACCCACATAAACCCACCTCCTCATGCATCCCTGTACTTGTATTCCTCCTTTCTAAAGTTCTCCCCAGTTGGCAATGAAAGGAAGTGCAGACAGTGAGCTGTGGCTTCTTGAAGGGCAGAGGCAGACTCCTCAGTCGCCCTCTGATGAATGATTACAAGAACTCATTGTGCAAGGCAATGAAGAACATTTATGTTGATACAATACCTGGGCTTTAAAATGCCTTCTGATGACATACACCAGGAAAAGTCAGCACAGCCACTTCAGTTGGGATCTCTGTGCAGGAGCCTCAGATGTACTCATTTTAAATTAAATCTCTCTCTCTCTCTCTCTCTCTCTCTCTCTCTCTCTCTCTCTCTCTCTCTCTCTCTCTCTCTCTCTCTCTCTCTCCCTCTCTCTCTCTCTCTTTCTGCAAGCCTATGAGAGAGTGGATAAGACAATGACAAAATATGAATGATTTATTTTAAATAAAGAGACAACCTGTAGGCTATTTTCCCTGGCTAGTTAATAAAGCTCAGTAAGTGAATACAGTGAAAACAGAATTGCCGAAAGGTCATTCAACAGGTAATAACTGTTATTGGTTATGGTGGTAGTTTAAAAACTCACCTATTTATGTTTCAAATAAATTCTGGTGGAAGATAGCACCAGCCATTAAAAGACATTTTCAAGGAATATTTATAAGGCCAAGAAGAGATGTCAATTTACCCCATCAGAACAGCAAAAATAAAAAATAGTAACACCACCAAATGCTGGTAAGGATGTGGAGAAACTGGATCTGTCATACCTTGCTGGTAGGAATGCAAAATAAGAGAGCTCCTTTTATACCATATAACTGGGCAGCTTTTTAGACTTGTCAGTTTCTTATTCTTTAAAAAATAAACAACTAAACACATATTTACCTTATGAACCAAAAATCACATTTCTGAGAATGTATCCCAGAGAAATGAAAACTTCTGTCTACAAAAACACCTGTATACAATGTTCACAGCAGCTTTATTTTGTAATAGCGAAGATCCAGAAACCACTGAGATGTCCTCCAATGGGGGAATGGTGAAACAAACCATGGTACATGTCATAAAATATTACTCAGCAATAAAAAGGATTGAACTATGGTCACATGCAATAGCTTAGATGGCTCTCACAGGTATTATGCTGAGTAAAAAATCCAAATCCAATCTCTAAAGGTCAAGTACTGTATGATTGCATTTATATGACATCCTCAAAGCAATAATAGAGAGATGGAGAACAAAATTAGTGGTTACCAGGAGTGGTGGATACAGTAACCATAGGTATAAAGAGTTAGCATGTATGAGATCTTTATGATAATGGAATAGGTCTGTTCTTGACTATGATGTGGTCACACAAATCTATATACATAATAAAATGACACATATTGTACTGCTGGCAATTTCCTGGCTTTGGTATTGTGCTATAGTTATATAAAATGTTACCACTGGGAGAAAATGGGTGACACTGTACTATAGTTACATAAGATGTTACGAGTGGGCGAGACATGAAACTTCTCTCTACTATTTGTGAATAAATAATTATTTCAAGTATAAAAACTTTAAAAAGAATATTTAATAACATTAAGAAAATGTTGAAAAAAATTCTAATGTTTTCAACATAAGCAATATATTGACAATATATGCAGAAAAACTATGCATACTTATATACCACCCCCAAAAAGTGCTAGAAAGAAAAACACCCCTACTGGTGTATTAGTGATTATACCTAGAGAACAGAATTTAAATTTTCTGTTTCTTGTCTGTGCTTTACATAACTTCTACAATGAGCATATATTAATTTTATAATCAGCCCTTAAAATTCTATTTTATGATCCACTAGAAGGACAGTCCTTTTAAAAACAGTAAGTTATATATGCTCTGCTAAAATCAATGAACTAGAACTCATTCCTGAAAGGAAATTGCAGAAGTGAAAGTAATCACCCAAGAGAATCAACTAGTTCCTTCACATAAAAACCAGGGAGAATCTTACTTTGTTTATAAGGGCTCTACTTGTGTGAGGCGTATTTTTTCTTAGCTAATACAAGCCTAAAATTAACAAGACTACCAAATACCATGACTATAATGTTTAAATCACATAGACTAATTTTATAGCTACCAAAGCAATGGTGTTGATTTACTTGGGATATATTTCCTTACCTCAACAAAGTAACAGTCAGAAAGCACATGCTACTCATTGTGCTTAATGTAAATCATCCATTAATGCTGCTAGAAGAAGACTGAACGTGTGCTAACTGGCAAATTAACCTAAGATAAACATAAATGTTCAGGTCTTTATTGAAGTGTCTTATGTTTCATCATTATGAAGCTGTGTACCTGGCTGCGTATCTATTCTTTCCCTGTGAACATCCTTGCTGTTCATATATAACAAGTTATTCCTACTCTTCATATTTAATGCTTAATGTTTTCTCTTTGGATAATCTGCATTTGTGAACTTACTTTTTGTAAATATTTCTAAAGTAGACTTTCCACATCTCCAGGGTGAGTTTAATGACAGGAGATAACTGGGATTTATAATTTTCCCCAGCTATTTATGAAAACAAAGAACAGCCTATTTATTATTCCGTTGTAAAGCCTCTATTCATCAAAAAGGCATTGATTTCATATTTTTGACTGAAATAATCCTGAACTGCTTTAAGTCATAAAACAAATGCCATCCCAATTATAATTTCAAGATAGGCTAAACAATTAAAAGAAATATAGCACAGAGTTGAAATTCAAATAAACGTTTAGTTTCATCTCATTTATTTTAAACTTGCGTCACAGGAATGCAAAAGAGAAAAATACACAAAGAAGTACAAATAAGGAAAAATTCCCTAAAACCAACTGACCTTCACGAGAAAATTCTACCCATTGTTGCATCATAGAAATAGAAACAGATGTAAATATGAATACCTTAGTTGGAAGGATAAAACAAATATACACACAGTTACAGGCAGCATGGTATAGAGAAAAAGCACAGGCAGACACAGATTCAAATCCTGCTCCCAGAGTGCTCATAGTTGAGCAATGGTCAAGTCCAGGCTCATACCAGAAAACCTTTCCACATCAGGTTATTTTGGAGCTGACCTCCTCCGGCCAGCACTGCTACATCCCAGAGACACCCAAGTTCTTGGTGCCATTTAGGCCAGTGCTACACCCTTGCCATCAGAGTACAACTGAGTATTCTGAATTTTTCAAAGGTACTGACTCATATCCCTTCTTCACTTAATGCCTCTCATCATCCCTGGAGTGAAGTGGTAGACCCTGCAGCTCATAGTCATCTAAGAGTGCTCTCTTCCCACCCCTCTCTTTTTTTTTTTTTTTTTCAGTTTGTATATCCATACCTGCAAAACACAAGTTATTGTATTCACATCCTTGTTACCAAAGTATAAGATATAAGCTATTACATTTCCAACATTATAGTTGAGGCAACTGACTTACAGACTTAAAGAAAGTAAGAAACTCGTCCACAGTCGCACGGTTTGAAAGCCAGAAGATCCGGCTCAGGCACTGATGGTGTGTGAGTTATGAAGTAACAAAGTGGTTGCCTCAGTCCATACATCTGGTAGTGGTGACATGTGAGGTGGGCTGGATGTGGGTACAGATTGATTCCTATATTTGCTGCTCCTTGCATTTCACTTTTTGACTCAAATGAATTCTCCTAATCAATGACGTCTCACACTAGCTCCTTCATTTAGTTCATTTCTTTTCTTCTTCTTTTCCTTTTAAGAAAAGATCCTACACTGACAACTCCAAATGCTGGCAAGATGAGGAGCAATAGGAACTCTCATTCATTGTTTGGTGGGAATGTCAACGGTACAACAATTTGGAAGACAGTATGGCAGGTTATTCCTAACGTGAGCATATTGTCACTATAAATTCCAGTAAGTGTGCTCCTTGACATTGACCTGAACTAGTTAAAATTTTATTTCCATAAAAAATGTGGACATAGATATTCATAGAGCTTGATTGAAAGTTGTCAAAACTGGGAAGCAACTGAGAAGCCCTTTAGTAGGTGCAGGAATTATTACACTTTGGTACATACAAACAGTAGAGTAAGATTCAATACGAAGAAGAAATGAGCTATTATGCCATGAAAAGACAAAGAGGAATATCAAATGCATATGAGTAAGTGAAGGAAGCCAGTCGGAAAAGATGACTTACCACCATATGACATTCCAACCATATGACATTCTGAAAGCAAATATGGAGACAAAGATCAGAGATTGGCATAGGTTATTGGGGAGGAAATACGAAAAGGGAGAGCTCAGAGGATTTTTAGGGCAGGGAAATGATTCAGAATTGCTTTTTAAAAATTTTTTTATTTCCATAGGTTTTTGGGGAACAGGCGGTCTTTGGTTACATGAATAAGTTCTTCAGTGGTAATTGGTGAGATTTTAGTGTACCCATCAACAGAGTAGTATACACTGAACCCAATTTGGAGTCTTTCATCCCTCAGGCCCCTCCCAGCCTTTCCCCTGAGTCCCCAAGTCCTTTGTATCATTCTTACACCTTTGTATCCTCATAGCTTAGCTCCTACTTGAGTCAGAATATACAATATTTGGTTTTCTATTCCTGAGTGACTTCCCTCAGAACAATAGTCTCCAGTTCCATCCAGGCTGCTGCAAATGCCATTAATTTGTTACCTTTTATGGCTGAGTAGTATTCCATGGTATATATATATATATATACCCCATAATTTATTATTATACTTTAAGTTATAAGATACATGTGCAGAATGTGCAGGTTTGTTATATAGGTATACATATGCCATGGTGGTTTACTGCACCCATCAACCCATCATCTACATTAGATATTTCTCTTAATGCTATCCCCTCCCCTTGCCCCCCAACCCCCAACAGGCTCTGGTATATGATGTTCCCCTCCCTGTGCCCATATGTTCTCATTTTTCAGCTCCCACTTATGAGTGAGAACATGAGGTGTTTGGTTTTCTGTTCCTGTGTTAGTTTGCTGAGAATGATGGTTTCCAGCTTCATCCATGTCCCTGCAAAGGACAGGAAAACTCATTCTTTTTTATGGCTGCATAGTATTCCATGGTGTATATGTGCCACATTTTCTTTATCCAGTCTAACATTGACAGGCATTTGGGTTAGCTCCAAGTCTTTGCTATTGTGAATAGTGTTGCAATAAACATACACGTGCATGTGTCTTTATAGTAGAATGATTTACAATCCTTTGGTATATACCCAGTAATGGGATTGCTGGGTCAAATGGTATTTCTAGTTCTAGATCCTTGAGGAATCGCCACATTGTCTTCCACAATGGTTGAACTAATTTACACTCCCACCAACAGTGTAAAAGCGTTCCTATTTCTCCACATCCTCTCCAGCATCTGTTGTTTCCCAGCTTTTTAATGATTGCCATTCTAACTGGCATGAGAGGGTATCTCATTGTGGTTTTGATTTGCATTTCTCTAATGACCAGTGATGATGAGCTTTTTTTCACATGTTTTTTGGCCGCATAAATGTCTTCTTTTGAAAATCCCATCCCTCTCTTAAATCCCTTCTAATATCCTAAGAGAGAGAAGTGATGTCAAGTCAAGCTCTGCTGGGGACACAACACATGGGCCGTATTCCAATCTCAGCTAGTTCTATTCACCCAAACACCAGGTCTGTCTCTACCTTCTGAGACCACACAGAAAAAGCTAAATTTCTTTGCATCATCATTATCATCCCCATGCTTATTCATGTCTTGGTCCTTTATTCATGTACTGGACACTCTGCTAAAAACTCTATAGGCACTCCTCATTTGATCCACCTAACAGCCTCAATTAGCAGGTACTAATATTTTGTTCCATTTTACAGGATAAATTCAAGTTCAGAGAAGTTAAGTAACCAGCCTAAGACTACAAACCCAGTGAGTAGCAGGGCCAAAATCTGAACCCTCCACTATCAACCATACATCACTCTCTGCATATTAGGCAACAGCTTTGTTGCCTCCTTGAGCCTGATCTCATGCAGATTAAAAGCTCTTGTTTTCAAAGCAAAGCAATCATGAAATTATGACATTCTGTCCAATGCAATAAGTATTAGAATATTTCCTCAGAGATTCCAGCTGGAACTCTATCCAATGTGATAACTATGAGGACATTGCCTCAGAGATCCTAGCTGGAATGCAATAGTTAATTCAAATGGCTGGTGGCATTCAGTACACGGTGAAAACAGCAGAAAGAGGGATGTACAGGAGTTTCGTGTTTGCAGTGTCAGAGCTGAAGGGGAGAAGGCAATGTCAAATTACCCACAATTCCACTGTTCAAACAACCCTGTACTGCACTTGTCTTCTTTCCTTCTTAACATTTCAAGAGTTACAGAAGAATCTCGAAGAATCTTTCAGGGTCTGTGACAATACATTTCTACAGGTTATGAACTCCTCAGACTGCAAACACTTTGAGAGTAGGGGCCATGTCTTACTTAGCTTTGCATCACATACACATGTTTGATTAAATCAGGGGACAAAAATCAATGAGCAACAAACTACACATAGAACCAACAAAAACTCAGAAGTAGATGCCGATCGAACCTCACTGCAAAAGTTATAAAGCACAACTTGTTTTAGTTCAGGTTCCCTAAGAAGCAAACTCTGAGATGAAGACTTGGTGCAAATAGTTTATTCAGGAGTTAACCTTGAAACTGAAGAACGGAATGGAAACAGTGAGACAAAAAAGAGAAAACATCAATAATTGGTGTCTTAATGAACTGGATTAACACTGTGGAAAGCTGTGCAGAACACTCCTTAGAACTATCACACCAGGTGATGGGGGGGGTGGAGGTATTATTCACCTTAGTTGAGGGTTGCTTGTAAGGGTGTTAAATTCTCTGAAATTCTGTGCCATGCATGAAAAGGGTTAAGTAGGCTCCTGTAGTTTTGGAGAAAGCAACTTAGAGAGATGCCCATGCACAAACTTGGTGAAGGACCCTGGCTGTGGGGCAGCTGTTATGGAATGAGGAGACTGAGGACATATGGCAACAGTCATGGTAAATCACAAGTTTTTTACATAAGTTGGTTAAAAGAGAAACTATGGAACCGGGTGCAGTGGCTCATGCCTGTAATCCCAACACTTTGGGGGGCTGAGGTGGGCGGATCACCTGAGGCCAGGAGTTCGAGACCAGCCCGGCCAACATGGTGAAACCCTGTCTCTACTAAAAATAAAAAAATTAGCCAGCCTGGTGGTGTGCACCTGTAATCCCAGCTACTAGGGAGGTTCAGGCAGGAGAATCACTTGAACCCGGGAGGCAGAGGTTACAGTGAGCCGTGATCGCGCCACTGCACTCCAGCCTGGAAGACAGAGCCAGACTCCATCTCAAAAAAAAAAAAAAAAAAAAAAAGAAGGAAAAAAAAGAAGAAATGATGGAGTAGAATGTCTCCTGTGGTCTCAGATTTTCAGGTGAAGCTCCAAGGTGAGTACAATAAGCATCACAAAGCATGAAATCAAGAAACCAGCAGACACTTCCCGATTTGTGGAAATGAGGGTGCCCATACAGAATAGAAAAGTATCTGTATCAGTTTACCAGGGATACCATAACAAAATAGCACAAACTAGGTGGTTTAAACAACTGAAATATATTTTCTCACAATTCTGGAGGCTGGAAGTCCGAGACAGGGAGACTAGCAGGGTTTGTTTCTCCTGAGACCTCTCTCCTTGTCTGCAGGTACCCCTCTTCTCCCTGTGTCTTCACTTGGTCTTCCCAGGGACCCAATATCCTGTTCTTAGAGACGTACCAGGCATATGGATTAGAGCCTACCCTAACAACCTCATTTTAATTTAATCACTTTTGTTTTAACAGACCCTATCTCCAAACACGGTCACCTGCTGAGGTACTAAGAGTTAGGAATTCAACATATGAATTTTGGGGAAACACAGTTCAACCCGTAACAGTATCTCACGCTCAGCTGGGGGCTTGCTAAGCAGTTGCAGAAATTCTTAAGTCCCTAAAGAAGGATACGGTGGAATTGCTCTCTGGAGAGCATGACATGGATAAGCTAGAATTTAGGGGTTTATGTGAACATAGAGGCTGGGGCCTGCCTCCTGCCAGAGAACGTAGACAGTGAGAGGCTGGCAGGAGGAAGCAAAAGAGCATCGGCAGCAGCTGGCGTTTGGAAACCGCAAGGAACCATGCATTTCCGGTGGGTTCGGTGAACTCCGGAAGGGAATCAAGCTTGAGTCCTCTTGATGGGATGCAGCACACTAGGCGGTACGACCAGAGGCTTGGAAAAGGCCAGTTGGGTATTGTCTCTTGACACCCTGTGCAGAGCCAACGTGGAGCACACACAGACTACCTGCACCCCACAAATGAGCCAGCATTTGGAGGCCCAGCACCATATTATCAACAGCCAAGAGAAACCCATAAATATCATGAACTGAGTAAAAATGCCTTTCCCCTTTTCATGCTAACCCCTGCTTCCCAGTTCTGGAGGAGCCAGTAGCAGGAGTTGGGAAGAGAAGCAAAGGAGAAAGGAGTTGCATAAGAAAAGACCACACCTCTTTCCTAGCCTAGATCAGACCTGAGCTGAGGGAAAGTAAGAAGCTCAGAATTGGATCTGAGCCTTAAGTTTTTATTTAGACTGGGCAGTTTAATACCAGACACAGTGACTCTTAACAAAATAGGACTTGTCTAACAAGTCAAAAGGACAAGAAAGCTATGTGGTTTTCCTCAGATCTCATTCAGGGATAAGGAAAAGGGATCAAACAGACCACATTTAAATACATTAGATGATAAAAAATTAACTCGTTCCCTAGTTCTACCCCCACTCAGTTTAGCTCACTCAATAAACCAACAGCACTTCATGTTCTCATGTACAGATTATGGGGGGAAGAAGATTCTGAACTGGCCTCCTTCCCAGAAATCTCCTAAATTATTTTGTACCCTGTTATCAAATTAATATTCTCTAGACACTACTTCTATCTCATTATTCGTATGTCCAAAATTCTCCAATGACTCCATGGCCTGAAGGATAAAGCCCATGGTTTTCTTGCTCCTAAAGACCTTCTCCACCAATGCTCACCTCCAGACATCTGATAATTCTTCTTTCCCAGGGAAAACCACATTCCAGTCTCACGGTTTGGGAGGGCTACCTCATGGTTTTCCAAGAGTCTTTTCATCATGGCCTGGAAGGTTTTGAAATAACGACTGTACCTCAGTGACATAGGTCAAGGAACCCAAACCATCCACCTCCTCATTCCACCATAAACAACCCATATTGGCTTCTGTGTATGAGAAAATGATGGCTCTCCCTTGTCCCAGATTCCTTAAAGAGTCCATGTTACCACTAAACAGAGCCCCCTGTTCTTCTATCTGTCATTTCTCATGTTATGGGATGTACATCAGTGCCTCATCATTATTCTCTTTCATATACCTGGACCTTATTACACAGGAGTCAAAGTCTAGCTCTTTACGTTTCTCTTAGTCTTCTTTGATACTAAGTGAGGCAACAACGACAAAAAAGAGATAGTATAGGCCATTTTATTTTACTTTATTGAGACAGGGTCTTGTTCTGTTGCCCAGGCTGGGGCAGTGGCTTGATCAAGGCTCACTGAAGCCTCAAATTCCTGGGCTCAAGAGATCCTCCTGCCTCAGCCTCCTGAGTAGCTTGGATTACAGGTGTGTGCCACCACATATGACTAATTTTATTTATATATATATATACACACACGCGCACATACAGACAGGGGTCTCCCTATATTGCCTAGGTTGGTCTCAAACTCCTGGCTCAAGTGATCCTCCCCACTCATCCTCCCAAAGTGCTGAGATTACAGGCATGAGCCACCATGTCTGACCCATGTAGGTGTTTTTAAATAGCCCTGAGCTTCTCAAGCCCCTACACCCCTCCCACATAGGAGAAAGGAAAACCTAAATGATTAAATTTGATCTCCTGAGGCCACATAAAAATGGACCCTCAAAAATTCGCTGTACTTAGGAAACTCATGGACAGGTTACCAAACCTCAAGTAGCAAAGTCCCTGTAGAGTTTCCTTGAACTTTTACATTTTCTTGCAACAAATAATACATTTAAAGGTCAATGGATCTCATTCTTTATCAACCAAGAAAATATGTTTGCAGAATCTAAAATCTTGTCTAGAGTTAAGATCAACATATTTTTTTCTTCTGGTCCTTTCATTTATTTCTTTAACATTGTTCTATCGTTACTATCCAAGCTTGTACCTGAATTACAGCTTTGAATAAAGCAATGACACTTTTATTTCTCAGCTGCCTGATGACCATATTAACCTCTCCTCCTTTGAGTTATTAATTGCACGTTCTGTCCACATCCCTTTGGTGTGGATTCCAAGGAGACAGTCAGAAGGCTTCTCGGGAAGGGAAGGACATGTTTATTGTTGGCCCTGTGGGAGTGTTTGCATAATTACCAGAATGATTAAAGAGGTGTTTTCTAAAATAGACAAGCATACTAAGTTTTCATATGTTTCATGAAAACGCATAAGACAAGAGTGCATGTTGTACCTGATATAGGACCCTGCAGGTCGCCAAAATAAATAAATATGTGTAGAGGCACTGGAATGAATTCAGTCATGGATATAAACAGAAATTTCAAGGGGAAATGAGCTTTGATTCTTGATGAGAAAATTGTTTGTGATCAGAATGAGGACAGCTGTACAGCAAAGGTGACAAAGAGCCTGGGGACATGAAGTCTTAAATAGTTTGCTCTAATCCCATGTTGTAAAGACGGCTTAATGTGAGGGAGGGGGTAGCAGGAAGAGTTTTGATGAATCCTGAGATTGGAGTTAAAGCTTTTCTAATTTGGCTCACCGGTATTTAATCTTATAACTGTGCATCCTTAATCAAAACTCAGAGGGAATCTTTAATCTTGTGTATATAAAATGAAAGATGATTAGAGACCCCTGACCTGCCTGTGAGTTCCAGCTGTTTCCTGCTTTTCCATTTCCTAGGCTCTTCATATCTCCCACAAGCCGGAGTTACATTAATAGAAAAAATAGTATCCTGAAATTGTAGGAGAATAAATATGAAGAACATATTCATTCATTCATTTTTTTTTCTTTTGGTGGTTAATGGGCATCTATTATGTGGCAGGCATTGTTTTACATATTAATATAGAGCATGAACAAGACTGACATATCTATTTTTAAAGACTGCATTTTAAAATCTAACTAGGACTTTTTCACCATTTCTTGGCTAAGTAAGCAAATGCAAGTGATTCAGGAAAATAAATATGCTTTTAAGGAGTAAATAATTCTGTAGAAAAATTCTTCTCTTTCAGGTGACTGCAAGGTGTAAATTGTTTACTGAAGAAATTCATCATGTAGCTGGTCAAGTGTTTGGATTCTGTTAGAAGACTGAGAACAAGGTGATAAAATGCATCATTCCAGCATCACAGGATTTTGATGACCAGACAAAGGCTTTGAATCATGCCTGATGTATTTTTAATGCACAATAAATAGGACTCCAGGGCCAACTCCCCCAACCCACACCACATCCTGAGCAAGACCTTTATAGAGTAATGTCCCTGGGAGAAACCTTTTCCCTTGATCAAAATCCTAGCATATCCAGGTAATACTTCACTACTATTACCACTCTTTTTTTTTTTTTTTTTCTTTTGAGACAATCTTGCTCTGTTGCCCAGGCTGGAGTGCAGTGGCATGATCTTGGCTCACTGCAAACTCTGCCTCCCAGGGTCTGAGCAATTCTCCTACCTCAGCCTCTGGAATAGCTGGGATTACAGGCATGTGCCACCATGCCCAGCTAAGTTTTGTATTTTTACTAGAGACTTGGTTTCATCATGTTGGCCACGCTGGTCTTGAACTCCTGACCTCAAGTGATCAGCCCACCTTGGCCTCCCAAAATGCTGGGATTACAGGTTGAGCCACTGCACCTAGCCTTATTGCCACTTTAAAAAACTTTTTATTTTTAAGAATATTATTAAAATATTTCCATTCTTCAGCTTCCAAATTCAATTTCAATAGAGGGATCAGATTTCAATGACCAACAACTGAGAAAACCCAAAATATCCACAACAATGAAAAATACTAAATTCCTGAGAAATCTTTACTCTGTCACTATAACCAAAACAATGATTTCTATATAGAAGCGATTTTCAGGGGTGAGAAGGCATACTTTCAGTTTTTGAATGAGTTTTCTAGGTTGAATCATAAACAAAGAGTGATAGGCTCGTTTGCCTTCTCCCCAAACCCCCACCTTGGTCATTCTTCATGAATTAATGAGACTGATACACAAGATGCTGGTAAAAATCGTACCTATATACTTTATAAAATTAATCAGGGAAGAAGGGAGGAAGAGCAAGGAGACTAAACCAGGCTCACAGCAGGCTCAGCGTTCATCACTAGGCCAGCTGCTCTCTGACCTGCTTCCTCCTGGTTGTTTGGTGATGACTGTCTCAGAATCACATAGACCCTGAAACTGCCTTTGCAAAAATTACAACTGAGGAAATCATGACAGGGAAAGAGATCAGATCTGACCGACTCCATCCTGCTTCTAACCATTTAGCTGTCCTTGTTTATTCCTGGGCATAGGCCAAACTAACTTTGGGAATGAATTCAGTTCATGGTTTAACTCTGAAACAAAATTGGTAACAGCCCTTTCACAAAAAGACCCCCTTCTTGCCTGGGGACCAGTCTGCCTTTGCAGGACTAACAAATTAGCTACAAGATTAGAAATTAAGGTTGAGGGGTCATGAAGCCTCTGGCTCCAAGAGTCTGAAACTCCCCAAATTGCTCCTAGGGATAGCATCTCTATTGTAAAATCAAAGATCAATGCCGGAGATATTTTGCAGACCCTGCAGTGGATAGATCAGGTAACACCACCCAGACCAATAATCTGGCTCAACCAGTTCTGCCATCCCACCCAGGAACAAGGCAGAAAAAAAACTCACTTTGACCCCCAATGATTCCATCTCCAACCTGACCAATCTACATTCCCCATTTCCCAAGGCCCTACCCACCAAATTATCTTTAAAAACTCCGATCCCCAAATTCTCAGGGAGACTGATTTGAGTAATAATAAAACTCTGGTCTTCTGTACAGCCAGCTCTGCATGAATTACTCTTTCTTCCTTGCAATTCCTCTGTCTTAATAAATCGGCTCTGTCTAGGCAGTGGGCAAGGTAAACCCACTGGGTGGTTACAACCCATTACAAGATTATAGTTCCTCTTACCTGCTCTATAAATAACAACATGAACATTATAAGACGCTAAGTTTTCCATCTGAGATATTCTTTCAGGTCCTATGTATTAATGAAACTACTGATGTCAGCTGGTCTGAAGGATCCCACAAGATGCTGACTCCCTGAAGAAGCCTATGTGATTCTGAGTTTCCACATCTTGATGGTTTCATGCCCCTTATGCCGACCAATCAATGGCCCCAATTTTCCACCCCTTCAACTTCATGATCCCCTTAAAAGCCCCCACCCAGAACTCCTCAGGGAGATGGATTTGAGGGTCTCCACCCATCTCCTTGCTCAGTGCCCTGCAATTATTAGACTCTTTCTCTGCTGCAAACACTGTTGTCTTAGTGTAGTTGGTATGTTACTGAACAGTGGACATACAAACCTGTTGGTCCTATAACACTGGTAAGAGGACAGAATCATTGAAATAACACCAAAAATATTCTGCACTCAGATTTACTCTATCCACCATAAGACATCTGGGCAAACTCACTGCAGCAAGTATTAAGTGAAAACATACACAACTAACATGATATTTTCTGTTGACATAGGCGTATGTTAGAGCATAAGGAATAGAAGGACTGTTTATTAACTTATTAACCACCTCCCTCTTTTCAGCTGACCAAAGAGAGAGATATATTGTAAGCCACTCTAGAGCACCAGACAACAAGCACATTGATTCTTATTTATTGCTTGTCTAGAAGACCTTTTGTTTGTGTGAAGGAGGATTATTAGTGTATATCAGTCACACTTTATTTGTGAGAGAATTTGTACACTAAACAGGTGTATAAAAGGGGCACTAGAAAATATTAAATCAAAAACAACTTGGAAAACACAAAAGATAAGAAACCACAGTGACTTTACAAAAACAAGTACTCACTCTGAACTTGACTGCCCTAACAGTAGCCAATCCAAACCAAGAAGGAGAGCAAACTGTAGGAGAGAACTGTAAGGATCCTGGATCTCAGAAGAAAAGGAAGAGATTCTTATAGTACTTTTTCTTTCCCAACATTATTCTGGAATAGGAAAAGAGAAGTGAAGTCAGAAGGAGCAAACACTATGGCACTTCCAGCCCCTTCTGACATAATAGTCCCCATATTTGACATTCAAATGATTCATTTTCTCCACTCAACTGAGTGGCTCCCAATCTCTTTTCTTTATAAAAATTTATTTTGTAATATTTGCGACATAGAAAAGGAAATGAAGAATAATGTAAGTACCTATGTACCTATCAACTAGTGGTATGGTTTGGATGTTTGTCTCCTCCAAACATCACACTGAAATGTGATCCCCAGGGCCAGGAGTGGTGGCTCACACCTGAATTCCAGCACTTTGGGAGGCTGTGGCAGGAAAATTGCTTGATTTCAGGAATTTGAGACCAGCCTGGCCAACAAAGGGAGACCCCATCTCTACAAAAAATTTTTAAAAGCCAGGCATGGTGGCTCCCACCAGTGGTCCCAGCTACTCAGGAGGCTGAGGGAGGCAGATTGCTTGGGCCCAGGAGGTCAAGGATCAGTGAGCTGTGATTGTGCCACTGTGATTGTGCCTGGGCAACACAGCAAGACCCTGTCGGAAGGAAGGAAGGAAGGAAGGAAGGAAGGAAGGAAGGAAGGAAGGAAGGAAGGAAGGAAGGAAGGAGAAGAGAAGAGAAGAGAAGAGAAGAGAAGAGAAGAGAAGAGAAGAGAAGAGAAGAGAAGAGAAGAGAAGAGAAGAGAAGAAGAGGAAGAAGGAGGAGGAAGGCAGGCAAGCTGTATAGAGCAGTGGAGCCCTGGACAGGGCCCAGGAAACCATTTTTCCCTCCTAGGCCTCTGGGACTGTGATGGGAGGGTCTGCCATAAAGGTCTCTTACATGCCCTAGAGACATTTTCCCCATTTTCTTAGTGATTAACATTTGGTTCCTTGTTACTTATGCAAATTTCTGTAGCCATCTTGAATTTCTCCCCAGAAAATGAGGTTTTCTTTTCTATCACATTGTCAGGCTGCAAATTTTCTAAACTTTTATGCTCTGCTTCCCCTTGAACACTTTGCCACTTGGAAATTTCTTCTGCCAGATACCCTAAACCATCTCTTTCAAATTCAAAGATCTCTAGAACAGGGGGAAAATGCCACCAGTCTCTGCACAGCAAGCGTGACCTTTACTCCAGTTCCCAACAAGTTCCTCATCACCATCTGAGACTACCTCAGCCTTGACTTTATTATCCATATCACTATCAGCATTTTGGTCAAAGCCATTCAACAAATCTCAAGGAAGTTCCAAACTTTCCCACATTTTCCTATCTTCTTCTGAGGCCTCCAAACTGTTCCAAATGATAGGGACAGGAGACAGGAAACTACTGGGTAGAAGAAGGCAATTCCCAGCAAAGGACCCACCCTCAAGCCTTGATACCCACAGCCCTAAGTGAGAACAGGTATTTCTGTTTTCATGCTCAAAAAGTTGCCTTTTGGCTCACCACGTCCCCATATCCTGTACCCATATAAATCCCAAAACCCAGACTCCATGACCAGATGAACAGAGGAGCAGAAGAGTGGCAGAATGGCACAGCAGAGAAGGAGAGACAAGAAGGAATATCTGAACATCAAGAGGAGTTCAGCTGGGGATGGTCAGAGACGAGATCAGCCACTGGATAGCCAAACTCCAGGGGAGCATCATCTTCCCACTACATCCCCTGTCTAGCTCCCCATCCATCCCACTGAGAACCACCTCTACCACTCAATAAAACCCTCACATTCATCCTTCAAGTCTATGTGTGACCCAATTTCTTCCAGGATGCTGAACAAGAACTCAGGATACAGAAGGCTGTCACACTGGCCCTCTGCCCTTGCAAAAAGGCAGAGTCCACTGAGCTGGTTAACACTTAGGCTATCGGTGGAGAGCAAGGCTAAAAGAGTACACTGTAACATGTGCCCACTGGTCTTTGGGAGTCACAGACACCCACTCCTAGACACTGCCATGGGGCTGGAGCCTAAAAGTGCTCACCCCAGTTTCTGCACCTGCCCCTCTGTGTGCTTCCCCTCCCATAAGGGTTTTGAATTCACAGAGGCTGCACAGAGAGCCACACCCCTGTCACATGTCCTGTGAGGGAGGTCAGGGAACTCTCCTGTTTCACAACCTCTGCCTGTTACCCAGTTCCAAAGTTACTTCCACATTTTCGGGCACTTTACAGCAGCATCCCACTACCTGGTACCAATTTACTGTATTAGTCCATTCTCATGCTGCTAATAATACCTGAGACTGGGTAATTTATAATGGAAAGAGGTTTAATTGACTCACAGTTCAGCATGTCTGGGGAGGTCTCAGGAAACTTAAATCATGGCAGAAGGGGAAGCAAACACATCCTTCTTCACATGGTGGCAGCAAGGAGAAGCACCAAGCAAAAGGGGGAAAAGCCTCTTATAAAACCATCAGATCTCATAAGAATTCACTATCATGAGGACAACAGCATGGGGTTAACAACCACCATGATTCGATTACTTCCCACCAGGTCCCTCCCATGACAAGTGGGGATTACAGGAACTACAATTCAAGATGAGATTTGGGTGGGGACACAGCCAAACCATATCAGTGGGTACACAGTGTATACAGGTGCATGTATTTGTATTGTATATTTTGAACCTTTATATGTTCTTCTTTTATTTTTTAACTTTTAGTCTTATTTGTATGTTTTAAATTTTTATATGTTTTTATTCAATTTGCTTTTTCAAGCAACATTATGTTTATGAGGTTCTTTCATGAATGTATTTGGCTCTAGTTCATTAATTTTCAGTGTTACATAGTATCTATCATATGAACACTCCACCATGAGTTAATCCATGTTTCCGCTGATGGCAACTGAAGCTGTTTCTAAGTGTTTGCTACAATAAACCATTTGACTCTGTCTCCCTGGGAATATGGGCAAGATGTCCTAGGGCATATTTCTAGAGTACAAGCTGCTGAGTCACAGAGGAAATTAATTTCCAACTTCACTAAATATTGCAAAATTGATCTCCAAAGTGGCTACACAAATCTACATTCCCCCTGGCTGTGCAAAGGAATTGTTATTGCCTTATATCCTTGTAACCATTTGATAGTCAGATTTTAAATTTTCTACCAATAGGAGTGTGAAATTATACCTCATAGTGATTTCTTTTACCATTATCCACATTACTAGTAGAGTTAATAATCTCTTCAAATCAGTATTTGTAATTTATTACTTCTCATCTGTGAGATTCCGTGTTCTTTTTTTGGGGCGGTGACTGTTTTTTGATAATGTTGTTCATTGTCCTTTTCTTAATGATATAGAGAATTTCTTACATAAACTGGATATTAATCCTCTGTTGATTATACATGCTGCAAATATCTCTTTTTCATTCTTATTATAATATCTTTTGATGAACAAAAATGTTTTACGTAGTTTGTGTTGTCAATATTTATGTCTATAATTTGTCTGTTTTCTGTTTCCTTTATTCCCTACCCTGAAGTCTTGAAGATATTATCCTTTATTTTCTTCTACATTTTTAGAGTTTTTATTTTTAGAGTTTTATTTCAGAGTTTTATTTTCACAGTCAGGTGTTGAACAAACCTTGAGTTCACATCCCTAGGAGGTGCAAAGCAGCACGACTTCGGGATTGAGAGCGTGGAGTCTGAAGGCAGACTACCTGGGTTCACTTCTCAGGCTCTGCTACTTTTTAGCCTGTCATTTAACTTCCATGTATTCCAGTTTCTTAATCTGTAAATGGGTACCTACTCATAGGTAAGAGTAAAGTTGCAATTAGAATATATAAAAACTTTTTAGAACAGCACCTACTGAGTGCAGTAGAAGGGATTACTCTTATTATATGAGCTCAAGTTTTATTTTTGCACATGCATAGCCAATTTTCCCACTGCTACATGTTATCTAGTCTATCTCTTTCTCACTGGTTTAACAATGCCACTTACATCATACATCAGCTTTCATGTAGGTGTTGACATTTTTCTCGGTTTGCTAGTCTTCCATTGGTCTATCTGTCAATCCTTTAGGGAAATCTCAAGCCTCCATTTAAAATTCCCTGAGTTCTAAAAATCCCTGAAGTTATCACTCCTGCTTCTTCTTTCATCTACAGTCCCATCTCAACAATATCATTGCAGCTGTTAGTGAAACATAAAGGAGGTTTCCCGTGGGTTTCCTGGGGCTGCCATAACAAAGTACCACAAAATTGGTGACTTAAAACAACAAAAATGTATTGTGTAAATGTATTGTTCAGAAAAGTTCACAGTTCTGGAGGCTAGAAGTCCAAAATTAAGGTGTCAGTAGGACAACACTCCCTCTGAAATCTGTAGGGAAATCCCTTGCCTCTTCCTAACTTCTGGGGATTTGCTGTCAATCTCTGGTGCTCCCTGGCTTACAGATGCCTCCCTCCAATCCCTTATTTCCACATGACATTCTCCCTGTGTCTCTTCTCTTCACATGGAGATCTTTTCATAAGGACACCAGTCCGATTAGGGCCCACTCTATTTCCGTCTGACCTTGTCTTAACAAATCACATCTGCAACATCCCTATTTCCAGTTAAGGTCACATTCTGAGGAGCTGTGAGTTGGAACTTCATTTAGGGGGAACATCAAATTCAACTTGTAACAAGGGCATAGCCAAAAAATACTAACGTTGAGCTTTAATGAAAGCTTCTAATCCTCTCCTGGACATTGTAATTTACCCCCGGATGCTTCCTGTCATACTGCCATCAAGTACAGTAATTTAATCCTCCTGGATCCAGATGCACTAACTCAGATTTTAAAAGAAATAATTGCAAACTTCAAATTCTAACCAACTACCTCCAGAGTTTGTAAATAGTGAAGACTTTTAAAAGCCTACCTCCAGAGATTCTCATTCAGTGGTTAAGTTGATCAATGCTAATACAGGTAGTCAAGAGACTATACTTTGGGAAGCACTCATCTAGACAGAAGTGTTAAAAGACACGTCCCCTAAGGAAGGGGCAATCAGTGGAGCAGCCAGCCTCATCACTCAGCTCTCAGGCTGGTCTAAAGGTCTTGGACGGGGCTGTGGAAGGAGAACTTTGCTCTGCCATGATAAGTTGTCTAGAAAGTGAGATTAACACTACTTCACCACTTAAAATCCTTTCCTTAGAGGATCATAGAATTGAACTGGTTCCAATGTTTAATTAGCAATTCAATTGTGTCTTCAGTTTTCACAGGCTGCAGATTCCCTCAAGGTCTAAAGTATGACACTGCAGGAATCTATTCCACACTTGGAGCAAGGAAAAAAAAGACTACAGCTTGGTATTTGTTAAGAGCCTGCAATTTGCCAGGCATTCTAGGCACTAGCAATGCAGCACTGAACAAAACCAACAGCATCCCTGTTATCACAACACTTTTATTCTAGTGGATGGACAAAACTGAGAAGCAAGATACGTTAGTAATATATGTGCAAATTCTATGATGATGGAGATTTTTGACTGTTTCATTTAATTTGCATCCCTGGGACCTAGAATGGTCCTTAGCACATAGTAGAAGATCAACAAATATATATTGAATACCAAATGGTGATAAGTGTAATGGCAAAAAATAAAGTAGGGAAATGAAACAGAGAGTGTGGGGAGGGTGTAATTTTAAATGGACAAATCAGGGAAAGCTTCATAGGAAAAGTGTCATTGGAGTAAAGTTCTGAAAGAAGTGAGAATGCAAGTCATGTACACATATCTGGGAAAGAAGGGAACCTTAAACAGCATCAGCAAAAGCCCTGAGATAGGAGCACACTTGTGTGTTCAAATAACAGCACAGAGAGAAAGAAAAGAGGGGAAGAGAAGTAGGAGGGTGAAAAGGTAAGGAGTGCAAGGGAGGGCCAGATGTGCACTGGAATGTCTTGGCATTAGTTCTGACATGGGAAGGCACTGAAAGTTTTAAATAGTGGAGTGAGGCTGAGGCAGGAGGATCCCTTGAAGCCAGGAATTCAAGACCAGCCTGGGCAACATAGCAAGACCCACCTCTCTACAACAAAAACTTAAAAACTAACTGGGTGTGGTGGCACGTGCTTGTCGTCCTAGCTACTTGGGAGGCCAAGGCAGGAGGATCACTTGAGCCCAGGAGTTCAAGACTGCAGTGAATTATGGTTATGACAACCTGGGTGATGACAACCTGGGTGAAAGAGCAAGACCTTGTCTCAAACAAAACAAAACAGTGGAATGATAGAAGCTGCTTATATTTTAACAAGTTTATTTCAACTGCTCTGTTGAGAACACTGAAGAAAACAAGGGTACAAGCAGGAAGCTATCGCAAAACATCCAATGAGAGATGAGACTGTCTCAGACCCAAATGGTCACAGTAATAGGATGAAAAGGGGTAAGATTCTAGGTATATTTTGAAGGTTTGGGCAACATAACTTGCTAATGAATGGGAAGCTGGACATGAGAAAAAGAGAGCAAAGATATAGTCAAGCGAGAATGTGGAGGAACTGGAACTATAATCCACTGCTCATGGAAATGCAAGATGGTACAGCTACCTTGGAAAACTATTTGGCTGTTTCTTAAAAAGCTACACAATGCACCTACCCACCCAGACATGCCACTCTTAGGTGATTTACTCAAGAAATATGAAATCAAATGTCTACATAAAGACCACTACAGAATGTTCATGGCAACTTTATTCATAATATTGCCAAAAACTGGGGGCAACTCAAACGTTCATCACATGAAGAATGCATAAGCAAATCGTGGTGTGTCTATATAATGAAATATTACTCACAACACAAAGAAGTAAACTACCATTTCACACAATATGAATAAATATCAAAATATTCACTCTAAGTAAAAGAGACATAACAAGAGTACACACTGTATAACTCCATCTGTATAAAATTCTGGAAAATGTAAACTAGTCATGATGAAAAGTAAATCAGTGGTCTCCTGGGGACAGAGTTGAAGGGAAGAATGGGTGACAAAGGAGATAGAAATGTTCTGTAAATTAATTGTGGCAATGGCATTATGGGTGTATATCCAAACTCATTGAGTTGTGCACTTTAAATGTTACACTTTACTGGACATGTATGTCATAAAGTTGACTTTAAAAATTTTTAAAAAGAATAAAGCCAGGGTTTTAGCCTGAGTGATTGGAAGAATAGAGTTGTAATTTTCAAAGATGAGAAAGATTGTGAGAGGAGTCAATTTTGTTGATGGTGAAATGGAATATAAGGAGCTGAGTTACGGACATGCTAAGTTTGACATGCCTAATAGGGAGATGTTGAATGTACAGTCATGTCTATAAATCTGGAGTCCAGGAAACAGGTCAGGCTGGAGATATACATATGGGAATCATTAACATATGGATGGTCCTTAAAGTCATGAGGCTGTACAAAATCACTATGAGAGTGAATGTAGATTTAAAAAAATAGAAGACATGCAAGGACTAATCCTTGGGACTCTCCAATATCAAGAGACTGTGAAGCTGAGAAGGAATCAGCAGCAACTAAGGAGGAAAGGCAGTAGAGCCTGGTAGAAGGCAAGTAAGGGCTCATCCAGAAAGAAGGGAATGACCCTGTGGCCATCTGTGGCACAGTCAGTCCTGGGGGACTGAGAATTGCTCATTGGAGTACCTGAAGGTCATTACTGATCTTGATAGAGTAATGGTGAAGAAAGAACGCAGAGTGAAATTGGAGTTAGCCTATGCCATTAACTCATTCATGGAGTTTTGCTGAGAGAAATGTGAAGTGGCAGATGGAGGAGAAAGCAGAATCAAGAGAATCTTTTAGAATGGAACAAATCATTAGCATGTTTGCATGCTGATAGGAAAGATCCAGTGAAGAAATGTTAGTTGCTTTAAAGGAGATAGAGGAGGGTAGATGGAACAAAATTCCTGAAGGAGTGGGAGACAACAGGACATAATGTACAATTGAAGGGGCTGGCTCGGTCTGGAGGCCAGAGAGCTCCTTCACTGTGACCAGAGATGAAAAGAGGCCAGGTGTGGTGGCTCAGGTCTGTAATCCCAGCACTTGGGAGGCCAAGGTGGGAGGATCACTTGAGCACAGACGTTTGAGACCAGCCTGGGTAACATAGTGAGGGCCCCTCTCTACAAAAATTTTCAAATTAGCCAGATATGGTGGTGGGTTCCTGTAATTCCAGCTACTTGAGAGGCTGAGGTGGGTGGATCTCTTAAGTCCAGGGGGTCAAGACTTCAGTGAGCCAAGATCACACTACTGCACTCCAGCCTGGGTGACAGAGAGAGATCCTGTCCCAAAAAAGTAAAATTAAAAATTAAAATTAAAAACAGAGACAGGAAAGAGAATGTGGGCACCATGAAGGGAGGCATGGCAGAGGGAGCCCATGCCCATCCCGTCTGATAGCTCCTGTTTTCTGGATGAATGAGGAAGGAATACTGAGAGAGAGATGAGTGGGAAGCTGTTGGAGACACCTATTTTTGTATGGGCTGTGTGCTAAGAATAATTTTTACATTTTTAAAAGTAAAATATAAAAAGAACTATTAGCCTTTCAGAGAGAACACATACTCAAAGAGTTGAGGACATTTCCCCTTGGCCAAAGAAGCCTACATTATTAGTACTGGCCCTTTACAGAAAAAACTGGGCTACCTTTGACAGAGGAGAGTGAGTGAGTGAATGGGCTAAGACTATATACAGCAGGACGTGCCAGGCATCCGAAGAGCACTGGGCAGGATCTTGACAGAATATCAATCTACTTTATCCCCACACAAGTACTACAAGTTAAATATTAATAACCCACTTTTAGACGAGCTAATTGTGTCTCAGGGTGGTTCAATAAATTCCTCGAGGTCATACACATAGTAAGTGGGGTGTATTAGTCTGTTTTCACACTACTATAAAGAAATACCTGAGACTGGGTAATTTACAAAAGAAAGAGGTTTAATTGACTTACAGTTCCACATGACTGGGGAGGCCTCAGGAAACTTATAATCATGGTGGAAGGGGAAGCAGTCACCTTCTTCACAAGGCAGCAGGAGAGAGAAGCACAAAAGAGGAACTTCCAAACACTTATAAAACCATCAGATCTCATGAGAACTCACTCACTATGAGAACAGCATGGAGGAAACTGTCCCCATGATCCAATCATCTCACTCCCTCAACCCGTGAGGATTACAGATCCTTCCCTTTACACATGGGGATTACAATTTGAGATGAGATTTCGGTGTGGACCCAAAGCCAAACCGCATCATGGGGAATAAAGATTTACTTAGCAAATATGTAAATGTCTCAAATTCCTCTTTCCTTTCCAAAAGACTGTGACCCCTTCATCTTTACTTTGAATCTTGCATATGCAACTGCAAGATAATGCGTATGGAAACAGCACGTGCAGCAGGATGAGCCCACTTCAGAGCTAGACAGATTCAGACATAGACCTCAACAGATTCAGGTGTAGACCTCAGCCTCCTCTTGCTGGCTTTGTGGGTTTGAATGACATTTCCAAGTCTCCATTTTTCTCATCTGTCAAATCTGATTTGTAATAATTAAGCCATTTGAAGTTGCTAATGTTCAACCATTTCTGACCTATAAATATGACAGTCTCATATAGTTCTAATGCCTATTATCCAAAGATTTTGTATGGGATAAAGTTAATATACATAAAGCATGTGTACTTTGTAGACACTTAAATGGTAGTGAATATATGGATAATAATACATCTTGATGCCTAAAGAAGTATTTATTTAGAGTGAAGGGGCTATGGAATGATCTCAACTATGCACACTTAGCCCAGAGCCACACGGAAAAATGAGATGTGGAGGGCTGCAGGGACTCTGAAGGTGGCCGATGAGTCTCAAGTCACATTAACCCTAAATCTAAACATAACATTTGGCCTGGAGTAGCCCTGTGGGCCACTTAATGTCCAACTTCCAATACCTGGAAGATTGCCATGGGGAGGACAGATTCATCATACTGTTTGGGTTACAGAGGATAGAAAGAGGAATCCTGGGTGGACATTACCTGGAGGCAAAACTTTCTGATAATTAGAATTATTAACCATGGAATACGCTGCAGTGGGGAATACAGAGTTCAAAGGGGGACTAGAAAGCGCAAAATAACATCTTGCTGGAGGACTCACCGAATAGGTAAGGGCTGGACTAAATGACCTTTCAGATTCTTTCCAACTCTAAACTTTTATGAGTCAGTAGGCCCTGGCTCAGGCCTAGCAGTGTTCCAAAGTAAGACCAACTAATTATATCTAGTATAGTACCTGACACAGAGTAGGCATTTAAGGATAGTGTGCCCTTCTCTTTCATGGCTCCTCTGCCCCTAAATGCAAGAAGAACTATTAAGTTACCCTATCACTGAGCAACTGTACATATCTCCCCTCTTCTTTCATCTTTTGATTTCTCATGGGTCTACTAATTAAGAAATAGAGGAGGAAGGAGCTGATTCAAAAAGTAACAAGTCAAAATTTAAATTGGAATCCTAGTGCATTCTTATGAAGTTATCAGACCAAAGTCAGTATTTTTGTTTGAATAGGCTTTTCCAAGAATAGATCACTGGAATTTATATTGCTAATAGGAGGATAAATTGTTTTCCTAGAAGACAAGATTAAAAAGAAGCAACTGGCATTTGAGAGAGTCAGATCACTTCACATCCAGCTGACTGGAATAAAAATGAGATGCTAGAAGATAAACAGAGCTGTTTAGATGGTCTCTTCCCAGGTCACAGGCTGCAGCAAATTTTAAGACAAAAGAATTGTCAATGGGATGATTAAAGCAAGCTCCCTTTGCCTCCCTTAAAAGAGGCAGCCTATGAGTAGAAAACTTGCTCTGTTAACAAACACATTTAAATTATAGTAATGAGGAAGAGCCACTCCTCCCAAATTAAAGACAATAGAAAGTTATTAGAAAGTCCTTTCTGCCAGGCATAGTGGCTCACGCCTGTAATCCCACCACTTTGGGAGGCTGAGACGGGCAGATCACCTGAGGTCAGGAGTTCAAGACCAGCCTGACCAACATGGAGAAGCCCCGTCTCTACTGAAAATACAAAATTAGCCGGGTATGGTGGCGCGTGCCTGTAATCCCAGCTACTCTGGAGGCTGAGGCAAGAGAATTGCTTGAACCTGGGAGGGGGAGGTTGCGGTGAGCTGAGATCTCGCCATTGTACTTCAGCCTGGGCAACAAGAGTGAAACTCCTTCTCGAAAGAAAGAATGAAAGAAAAAAGAAAAAGACGGTCCTTTCTATCTTCCAGGTACCTGGGTTTGAGAAGGACTTTTGTATAAGGCCATGTACTTGGAACCAGAAGGCATTCATGAGAACTCTCACCATGTGGCCTCCTATTCCCAGTACAATGACCTTGGGAAGTTTACTTGACCCTCCTAACCCAGTGTCTCATCTGCAAACAGAAACCATATAACATTGACTTCATAGGGTCATTATAAAGATTAAGTTAGATAATATTTATCAAGCAGTGGGCATGGTACTTGGCAAATTATGGATGTGCAAGAAATGTCAATTACATATGCATATCTTTTAATCCAGAAGTGACATCACGAGGACTTTCCTGTTTAAAGGGTACCCAGTTAACACCTCCTGCAGCACCCCCTCCAAAGTCTTGCTAAAACACTTTATAAAGGCAAAGATTAACACTCTAATTACTGTCAGATTTTCTTTTTTTTTTTTTGAGACAAGGTCTTGCTCTGTCACTGAGGCTGGATTGCAGTGGCATGATCAGGGCTCACTGCAGCCTCAACCTTCTGGGCTCAAAGGATCCTCCTGCCTCAGCCTCCCAAGTAGCTGGGGTCACAGGCACACTCCACTGTACCTGGCTAATTTTTTGATTTTTGGTAAAGTCTAGGTTGTGCTATATTGCACAGACTGGTCTCAAACTCCTGGGCTCCAGTGGTTCTCCTGCCTCAGCCTCCTAAAGTGCTGGGATTACAGGTGTGAGCCACCACGCCTGGCTTTAGAATTTCTAATTATGAATTAGGTGGAGTGGAATTGTGAAAATCAATCTGTAGTCCATACAGCTTTGTCCAAATAAGGTGAATGGCATCTTGAATGTCCATATCAGTCTGCCCTAGCTAATAACCACAAAAAAAAAAAAAAAAAAAAAAAAAAAAAAAAAAAAAAAAAAAAAAAAGATGTGGCTTTGTTACTGAACAGGTACTGTTTTGGGGTGATCAGAATGTTTCTACCTCATCATTTTCCTGCACGTTTTCAAAGCTTGTAACTCCTTCAAGAAACAGCAAGTCACTGGCACTACCAGAAGTGATTCTTTCTTAAGCAATAGCAATATTATTCTAATATTTTAAGCACTGTGGGGCAGGCAGGGAAAGAATGAAGGTTCCAGTGGCAGACCATGCTGGAGATTTCAGTTTTTAGCATCTCACTCTCAGAAGGTCAGAAAATCAAGCAGGAGTAGAAGATCCCACTTCAGTACGCCAGCACCACGTCCATGGGAGCTTCCTAGACACTTTAGATGGGACTACACATAAAGACTTGCCTTTGGCTGTCCATGTGAGAAAGGCAAACATACTTATTCCTCTTTTCTATGGAAGATGACAAATCTAGATCATCTTTTCCTTTATGACTAAGGAAGAAAAAAAAAGGGGGCTTGGGCAGGCCAAAAGCTTCTTAAGCTGATAAGCAACTCCAGCAAAGTCTCAGGATAAAAAAATCAATGTGCAAAAATCATAAGCATTTCTATACACCAACAATAGACAAGCAGAGAGCCAACTCATGAATGACCTCTCATTCACAATTGCTACAAAAAGAATAAAATATCTAGGAATACAGCTAACAAGGGAAGTGAAGGACCTATTTAAGGAGAACTACAAACTACTGCTAAGGAAATCAGAAAAGACACAAACAAACGGAAAAACATTCCATGCTCATGGATAGGAAGAATCAATATCAAAAAATAGTCATACTGCCCGAAGTAACTTGTAGATTCAGAACTATGCCCATTTAACTACCATTGCCATTCTTCACAGAAAAAAAAAAAAAAAAACTACTTTAAAATTCATATGGAACCAAAAAAGGAGCCTGTATAACCAAGATAATTCTAAGCAAAAAGAACAAAGTTGGAGGCATCACACTATCCGACTTCAAACTATACTATAAGGTTACAATTACCTAAACAGCATGGTACTGGTAATGAAAACAGACACATAGACCAATGGAACAGAATAGAGATCTCAGAAATAAGACTGTACATCTACAACCACCTGACCTTCGAAAAACCTGACAAAAACAAGCAATGGAGGAAGGATTCCCTATTTAATAAATGGTGCTGGGAAAACTGGTTAGCCATATGCAGAAAACTGAAACCGGACCCATTCCTTGTACCTCATACAAAAATTAACTCAAGATGGATTAAAGATTTAAATTTAACACCCCAAACTATAAAAACCCTAGAAGAAAATCTAGGCAATACCTTTCAGGACATAGGCACAGGCAAAGATTTCATGATGAAAATGTCAAAAGCAATTGCAACAAAAGCTACAGTTTATAAATGGGATCTAATTAAACTAAAGAGCTTCTGCATAGAAAAAAAAAAACTGTCAGAGTAAACAGAAAACCTACAGAATGGGAGAAGATTCTTACAATCTAACCATCTGACAAACGTCTAATATCCAGAATCTACAAGGAACTTAAACAAATGTAAAAACAAAACAAAACAAAACAAAAAACCTTAAAAACTGGTCAAAGGACATGAACAGACACTTCTCAAAACAGAACATTTTTGCAGCAAACAAACATGAAAAAAGCTCAACACCACTAGAGAAATGCAAATCAAAACCACAATGAGACAGCATCTCACACCAGTCAGAATGATGATTCTCCAAGTTAAGAAACAACAGGTGCTGGTGAAGCTGTGGAGAAATAGGAACACTTTTACACTGTTGGTGGGAATGTAAATTAGTTCAACCATTGTGGAAGGCAGTGTGGCAATTCCTCAAAGACCTAGAACCAGAAATACTATGTGACTCAGCAATACCATTATTAGGTATCTACCCAAAGGAATATAAATCATTCTATTATAAAGGTACATGCATGTGTATGTTCACTGCAGCACTATTCACAACAGCAAAAACATAGAATTAACCCAAATGCCCATCAATGATAGACTGGATAAAGAAAATGTGGTACATATACACCATGGAATACTATGCAACCATAAAAAGGAAAGAGATCATGTCCTTTGCAGGGACATGAATAGAGCTGGAAGCCATTATCCTCAGCAAACTAATACAGGAACAGAAAACCAAACACTCCATGTTCTCACTTACAAGTGGGAGCTGAACAATGAGAACACATGGGCACTAGGAGGGGAACAACACACACTGGAGCCTGTTTGGGGAGTGGGGGAGGTGGAGGGAGAGCATCAGGATAAATAGCTAATGTGTGAGGGGTTTAATATGTAGGTGATGGGTTGATAGGTGCAGCACACACCATAGCACATGTATACCTATGTAACAAACCTGCATGTCCTGCACGTGTATCCTGGAACTTAAAATAAAATTAAATTAAAATTTTAAAAAGAGAGCTTGAGGCCTTGCAAACAATATGAGACTAGGAAAAAGGGAACAACAACTATAGACTCAGAGACAGAGCCAATCTCTGAGAATTATCTACTGAAAGAACCAGAATTAAGCTCTAGGAAACTAGGTGCTTTCAACGAGCCACAAGACAGCCTGGCTTCTTGAAAGAGCCACAGAAAGGAAATAGGTTGACGTGAACTCAAGAAGAGATGAAAAGATGAAATTAAACTCAGGCTGAGATTTTAAAATCATAATAATAACACACTCCTTACTAAAAAGAGGCAGACGACGTGCGCAGGAAGGGTCAGAGGAGAGAGACTGAAAGGCGAATAGCAGGGAAAAAGAGCCCATGCAAAGCAGATGTCACCACGACAAATCAAAGGCATCTGGTGGAGGGCAAATTTCAGAACCTTTTAAAAGAGAAGGTAAAAACAAAGATACAAGCGATGAGCAAGAAGATGATCTTGAAGGAGAGTTTGGAAAGCCAAATAAATAATTTAGTGTCTTTCTTAGGAGAATACCAAGATAATTACAAGCAAAGCAATAACCAAAATCAGGAACAAAGAAAATATTTTTAAGCTGAAAAGGCCTTAAGTGTGCAAGCAAAAAGACTCGCTTCCCATGATCCACAAAATAAATAGATGAACATATAAATTACACATAAAACATTCTGAAACTATAACTACAAAACAGAAAGACATCGTGTAAACATTCACTTGGAAAACACCTGGTCAAGAAAAAAACAAAGTCAAGATGATCTTATACTTCTATATAGAATTAAGTTTTAAATATACACACACATGAAATGTTTACAGAGTTTTAAGGAAAAAAAAAAAACGTGGAAACTAAGAATTTTCAATTCAGACAATGGGAAAAATATTTTTAAACACCTAAGATCTTATACAAGGGCTTATAATAATACCTTTCTTGGAAAAAAAAAATTATCCTAAAAATGTCTTTAAGAAAAGAAAGAAAGAGGCCAGGCACAGTGGCTCATGCCTGTAATCCCAACACTTGGGAAGACCAAGGCGGGCAGATCATTTGAGGGTAGGAGTTCGAGACCAGTCTGGCCAACATGGCGAAATCTCTTCTACTACAAATACAAAAATTAGCTTGGCGTGGTGGTACACCCCTGTAATCCCAGCTACTCCAAAGGCTGAAGCCTGAGAATTGCTTGAACCAGGAGGTGGAGGTTGCAGTGAGCTCAGATTGCGCCACTGCACTCCAGCCTGAGTAACAGAGTAAAACCCTGTCTCAAAGACAAAAAAAAGATGGAAAGAAAAATTAAGATCACAAGCCTGAGAGCACTGTATTAGAAAATAAATAGTATCAAGAACTGAAATTATTCCTGTGGTTTGAATTTAGTCTAAACAAGCATTATTACAAACACAAATACAAATGATACAAAGTAAACTTAAAAAGAAAAAATATATGAAATGATTATAAATAATTTAAGAGTAATTACATGGGTTGTATTAGCAAAATCTAGCGTGGTAGAAGACAAATATAGAAGTGCAATATATTTATCATGCTATTTCGAATGAGGACACATGATCAGAAAAATGTGTTAAAGAATGTATCTTTAAAATTTAAAGTCAATTACTAGAAGACTCTGAGGAGGATATGTAACTTCCAAATCATGAGAAACTGAAACAAACAACATATGGCTCAAATTCAGAAAATATAAGACAATAACAACTGTGAAGTAGAGTAAAAATACAAACTATTAAATAACATGATATTGAAACAGCTAAGATAAACTAAATTAATAGTGGCTTTAAAACCTGTGGTTTTGATTTCTTATTCTAAAAAATCCAGAAGTAGACGATTTTGTGGTTCATAAGTGTGATGATTGGGTTTTCATGCTCATGTGTGAGATGTGCCTGCCTCAAACCTTGTTTCGTCATTGGCACATTAAACATCTGACATGAAAAAAAGCGGGGGAAAGTCAGAAGCAGGTGGTCTGGGCGGACATGGAAGTTCCACAGAGTCACTGGGGACCCCAGATATGCTGAGCTTTCTGCATTGCTATGCTAGTGTGTGTGGTCCTTCGCCAATATGGATTCTCCAGCTAAAAATATGATGTCTGGAATTTACCCTGCAGAAAGGAGAAAGGAGAAAGATGCACAATCCCTACCCTCAAGTATACTTTCTGGAAGTTATACCTATACTTCAGCCTGCATCCATTATTTGTAACTCAGTTATATGCCAAACATTCCACCAAAGAGCATGGAAAATGAATAACAACCATTCAGGAGTGGTCTTTGCATAGCTAAAAATTGAGGTTTCCCATCTATATTCAAATAATTTTAGTAGGTCAAATTAGGGAGAAAAAGTGTGTAAAGAGCAATGTTCTTTGGAAAAACCAATTAACCTTCATTTCCACTTCACTTTTTACACCAAAATCAATTTTCAGCCAGGGAAAAATGAAAACAGGTAAGTGCTAGAAGTGATGGATGACATTTTCATAATCTTAGGCAGAAAAAGTCTTTCTAAGAAGTTCTAAATTAAAACTTTGATATTTAGAAGATTAAATATGTAATCCTTCAACATCAAAAACATAAAGACAACAAAAATTAAAAGTAAATGAAGAGCTAGGAAAATATACTTAGATCATATATGATAATGAAGTTAGCATTATCATATATAACGATATAATCAAGTCATATATCATAATGTCATTGTTTCTATAACATATAAAGAAATGTTATAAATCAAGGACAACATGAGCCCCTTAATATAAAGATAAGAACATGAAGCAATCTGAGAAACAAATACAAAATGGCAAATACAGGTTCAAGAAAAGTTTTACTTCACTAATAATCATTGCCGTTAAAATTAAAATAATGAGACACTATTATTCTCATACAAACTGTCAAATTTTCAAATACTGATGATGTCAATGATGGCAAAAACACTTTGAAAATAGGAAATATGCCACTTAATATTAGAAAAGCAAAACTTGGCAGTGAAATCCCAAGTTTCAAAATTATTTAATGACCATTGACCCAGTAAGTCCCTAAGATTCCATTCTAGGGACTATGTATAGATTATACATAATATACATCTATAAAGATGTGTAAAATAGTAAAAAATTGGAAAGAGCCTGTGTCAAATGAGAGTTTTATTAAAATAAATGTGCCCCCAAGGTGTCCTTTTTCTTTCATCCAAAAGTGCTCTATACTTCTCCTATAAATTAATTGCATTATATGATTTTGAACCTACTTGTACAAAAGCATGCTTATTTTGTATCTGCCTAGGTACACAATTGTACCCTCTGGCAGATGGGAGCATCTTGAAAACAGAACCAGGTTGTCTTATTCAACAGTGTATTCTCAAGAACCAGGCTTGGGTCTGCAAACAGTAAGAATTCAGGAAACGTTTGCCACTGAAAACAATAATGTAGAATTATTTTATTAATACAACAAATGATTACAGTGTACCATGTGCCAGACACTAAGCTAAACACTAAGATTTGAAAGTGAACAATACATTCTTGACTCTCACGAAGATTAGATTTGTCAGAGGCGTGTGAACCAGAGCAGCTCCATCTTAAATAGGAGCTGGGTAAAATGAGGCTGAAACCTACTGGGCTGCATTCCCAGGCAGCTGAGGCATTCTAAGTCACAGAATGAGATAGGAGGTCAGCAAAAGTACAGGTCATAAAGACTGTGCTGATAAAACATGTTGTAGTAAAGGAACCAGCTAAAACCCACCAAAACCAAAAAGGCTACGAGAGTGACCTCTGGTCGTCCTCACTGCTACACTCCTGCCAGCACCATGACAGTTTACAGATGCCATGGCAACATCAGGAAGTTACCCTATATGGTCTATAAAGGGGAGGCATGAATAATCCACCCCTTGTTCAGCATATCATCAAGAAATAACCATAAAAATGAGGAACCATCAGCCCTCGGGGCTGCTCTGTCTATGGAGTATCCACTCTTTTATTCCTTTACTTAAACTTGCTTTCACTTAGCACTGCAGACTTGCCCTGAATTCTTTCTTGTGTGAGATCCAAGAACCCTCTCTTGGGGTCTGGATCCAGACCCCTTTCCTATAACACATTCAGTATGGAAAACAGAAAAAAAAAAAAAAAAAGCAAATACAGCCACACATCACATACTGACATTCCAGACAGGCCACTTATACAACAGTGGTCCCCTAAGATTATTTCATGTTTTTACTGTACCTTTCCTATGTTTAGATACATAAATACCATTGTGTTACAGTTGCTAACAGTATTCAGGGCAGTAACATGCTGTACAGGTCTGTAGCCCAGGAGCAATAGGCTATACCACATAGGCTAGGTGTGTAGTAGGCTATACAGTCTGGGTTTGTGTAAATACACTTGTGATGTTCGCACAATGACAAAGATGCATTTCTCAGAACATATTCCTGTTATTAAGCAACACATGATTATCATAAATATTTATATAGCGTGAAAATGTCTATGAATATAATCATCAAGAGATAAAATAGAAAATAACTCAGGGAGACATACTTTAATTACACCAGTCAGAAAAAGCTTCAACATGGGCCAGGCTCACACCTGTAATCCCAGCACTTTGGGAGGCGGAGGCGGGCAGATCACTTAAGGCCAGGAGTTTGAGACCAGCCTGGCCAAACTGGCGAAACCCTCTCTCTACTAAAAGTACAAAAGTTAGTTGGGCATGGTGGCGTGCACTTGTAGTCCCAGCTACTCGGGAGGCTGAGACAGGAGAATCACTTGAACCTGGGAGGTGGAGCTTGCAGTGAGCCAAGATTATACCACTGCACTCCAGCCTGGGCGACAGAGCGAGACTCTGTCTAAAAAAAAAAAAAAAGAAAGAAAAAAAGAAAAGAAAAAGCTTCAACATGACAATATTTAAGCTGATTTCCTATGGATAAGAAGTCACACATGGCAATAGCAGGGAGAAAAGCATTTTAAGCAGAGGGTACAGCAGATACAAACAGTCTGAGGCAGGAAGATTTAAGTGTGTTTGAATAAGAGTGACTCTGGTGTAGGGAGTAGCTTAGCCTGAGGCTGGAGAGACATCGGGAGACAGAATCTGTAGAGCCATCCAGCCCTTGTACAGAGTTTGGATTTATTACACATGTAATGAAAGCCACTGAAGGTTTTAATGTAGGGTTTAATTTACGTTCTTGCTCATAATGTGGAAAATGGATTGTAGAGAACAAGTATGAATTGAAAGACCCATCAAAGAGGTGTTGACATAGTACAGGTGAAGGATGAGCCGTGGCCGGCCTGTTCACCATGGAGACAGAGAAAAGTTGACAGTCAAGATGTTTTAGGGGGAACAATCAAATGGGGTTGCTGCACCTGATATATGGGAGTTATGGGAAAGGGAAAATTGGGACTGACTCAGATTTCTGCATTGGGCAACTGATGGATAATGCTGCCATTTATTGGCATAGGACAGATAGAGGAGGAATTGATTCATGGAGGGGAAATGAGAAGTTCTATCTTGGACATGTTTAATTTGAAATGTTTGTAGGACATCCAGGTTGAACTGTCAAGTAAGCAGAGCTGGATATGGTGCTCAGAAAAAATGGGTTGAAGGTATAAACTTTGGAGTCTTGAGTCATAATGAGATTTTTAAAGCAGCAAATTAATGGAATCACCCAGTGAAAAACAGTAACAGGAGAAGAGAAGAGGACCCAGGACTGTCAACAGTTAAAAGGAGAAATAGAAGCTGGCTGAAAAGCTAGCTGGGAGAAACCAGTGAGTTTGGAAAGCAGAGAAACAATGGCCTGATGATAACCAAGAGAAGAGTATTTCAAGAAACAAACAGCCCACTCCACCCAATGCTGCTGAAAGGGTAAGATGAAGACAGAGAAGTGTACATTGCATATGGCTATGTGGATTTCCAGTGACCCTGAGGCAAGAAATTTTAGTACAGTGATGGGACTGGAGAGCAACCAGACTGGAATAAAAAAAAAAATGAGTTAAAAAAGTGGAACTCATATAATTACCAACTCTTGAGAAGTCTGGCAATGCAGAATAATACAGAAATGGATGGACCTTCAGGGAGACAGGGAACCAAAGAAGTGACTGTATTTGTTGTTGGTGTTGTTTTTAAGATAGGGTTGGTAAATTAGAATATGGTTACAGAAATGATCCAGTAGATGATAAGGGGAAGCTGATAAAAGAAAAGAGAGAAGATAACCAGAGTGAAGTGTTTTAAAAGGGCAAAGAGCGTTGGATTCAGAGAAGGGGAGGGACTGGACTTTGCTACAAGAAAGAAAATGCCCTCCATTGCGCCGAGAGGAAAGAAGGGGGCATTAGCTGCAGATGAGTTTTTGTTAAGTTTTCATCAGGAATGTTAGAGTTATCATCTGAAGGTTTTTACTTCACTGAAGTGTGGAACAAGGTCAATAGCCCAGTGAGGACTAAAGAGGGAAGGGCTGGGGGAGGGTTTGAGGAGAACATATGAAATAGTTCCGGGAAACACAAGAAGGTTTCTGGGTCACAATGCATGCCTGTGGAGGCTTTAGATCATCAAATGAAGGAAACGGTTCAGTTAATAGTCTCCAGTAACAGACACAGGTGCAGAGATGAAGAGGGTTGAGGTTTGCCTAGACACGTGCAATGAGGTTAAGATGAGGGGTAGTTGAAAGCACTTCTGAGGGAGTGATTATAATGACAGGCTGAAGAGTATTTAATGATACATATAAGAGCAAAACAATAAAGGGAAATTTGACATTTATAAAGGGAAATCTTTTTCAGTGGGAAGAATACAGGTGATTTTCATTTTCATCTTTATATGGGGCTTTATTCTCTAAATTTTCTACAATAAGAATATTTTAACTCTAAGTACAGTTGCATTTCAAAAATAAACAAGATAGTAGGAAAGCAGTTTTACACTGAGTTTAAGAGCAGTTCTATTAAACAACATGGAGATAAATTTAGCATTCATTGCAATGGATTGTCAACTGAAACTCATTGATTGAAATATATTAAATATTTTAGATATATATCAAATCTTTTAGTATATTAATAGATAACGTGAATATGTATATCAAATCTGTAAATTCATAATGATATTTTGAAAAATGAAAACCACACTAATCATTTTTGGCTATTGCTGGGCTCATTATTCTGAAATTGGATAAATAAAGGTACAGAATGCAGCATTTATCTTGCTTCTCATTTATGAACTGTGCTTCAGGTTAACCAAATAGATGTGAGGGAAAGCTCTTCTCCATAGAAGAATTCTAATTAAAAATGAATGATTATGAGAAAAATAATTAGAAATATGTCATTTTGCAACCCCTACCAAGACAATGGATTTCAGCAATTATCAGAAATGGTAGTTGATGGGAAAACAGATGACAGGTAATGATGACATCTAAACCCATCAACCTTGGCATCATGAGAAGTGGGACAAGTGGACACTGGGTGTCTGTTGATTTAAACATTGCCAATAAAATATTCTTGCCCCTGAAAAAAAGAAACCTAAATTTAATTGTGTCTCTTGACTTAACTACCAGTTAACAAGAAATATGGGCTATATAGAAAGTATATAAACAATACCACAGGATACAATCACATAAGACCAGGATGTGGGAATTCAACAGGAAAAATGACATATTTTCAACAAATAAATGGTTTGAAAAAAAAGGGGAGGAGAAACTGTTAAATAATAATAGAGGCTTAAGAGATAATATCAACCAAAGTCAACAAAGGAGCTTGCACGGGTCCTGATTTGAACAAATGTACTATTAAAAAATTTGTTGAGACAAGGCAATTTGAACATGGACTGATGATATTTAAAATAATAATTTTGTTAAGTATGGTGATAGTATTGTGGTTATATTGTCCTAAAGCCCTTATCTGCTAGAGATTCATACTGAAGTATTTACCAGGAAAATTTGTGAAGTCCTGGCCATTTTAGACGAATTGTTCCAGAAGTGATTGTTAACTTCCTAGACCGTTGCCCGAGATAGCATCTGACTCCCTCCGACTCTGACTTAAAGCAGGCTGGTTTCCTGGGCTGTTTGTTGGAAACAAGGAGTTGGTTTTCTGGGCAGGTAGGTGTAAGCTGTTCTATTTTCATATACGGTCTGGCCATTGTCTTTGTTTATGCAGTCTCTCATTTCCAAATCAATTATCATTTAATGTGCCACTGAAATCTTGGTATAATTCAGATCCAGAATAGGGAGGCTACCTCTATGGAAATATAGGCTCCACAGCCAGGGGAGGCTTCACACAGTTCCATTTGGATGAAGGTCTACGTACATGGAGACGAGCTGAGAGATCGTGGTAAGAAACAAATTGGAGTTAATAGCTGCCAGATAGAGACCAGACCACAAGGAAACCAAGAGTGGGGACTGACTAAACACAATTGGCAAAATATTGACAATTATTGAGACTGAATTAATGGTACCATCAAGTTTTATTATGCTATTCTTTCTAATTCTGGGTATGTCTAAAAATTTACGTAATAAAAAATTTAAAACAGAGTTGAAATGAAAAAGACAATGTACCATCAAAATCTAAGAGAGTGTTAAGACCAGACACTGATAGAGTTCTTTCAGAGCCTTTCATCTCCCTGCAACTTTATATATCAATGTGCGCTGATGTTCTATTGGACTGACATTTGCCTGTTTTCAGAATAAGCTCCAGAATATAATTTGAGCCATCCAGCAACTCACAAAGAATTTCTTGCATTTGGCAGAGAAAGAAACAGGTTGCTAGACTCCCTAAAGTGCCCATCCACTTCATTCTTCAAGCAGGTAAATGACTATGATGGGGTTAAAATTCCCAGCTAATTACCTCCCAGCCAGCATTTTAACCGGCTGACTCACACAGATTCCTTAAGATAGAGCAGAAGAACAAGAAAACATAAGCAGTAGCTGTGTGCAGCCAAACGTACAAATATTTACCTAGCTTACTCCACCAGTGCACAATTCTAATGCACAGTCTGAGAGCACAGAATGTAGATACCAGCATTGTATGTGAGACTGAGATGTGGCAATTTAGCAAACCTTATGGAGTAATTAAACCATCTAGAATTTCAGTTCAGAGAAATCTAAATGGGAGAAGCATCCAGCTGTCAGGAACATGTCAGTTTTTCTTTCTCTCTTCCCTTCATCCTTATGCCTTTGGGACCTGGGCTCTTTCCAGGACCTCTGTGGCTTTCTCACAATGACTTACACCTGCAACCTTTTCTATGTCCAGGTCCTGCCTGGTGAAACACTACCTCTATTCCTACCACGACCAACACCACCTACACACACACACACACACGCGCACACACATACAAGTGTGCTGTGGAATTCGTATTAATTTGTAAATGGCACAATAGCGGCAGATCTGAAAGTGTGGTCCTGAGACTGGCAGCATCGGCATCCCTGGGGCCTTATTATATATGCAATAAAATCTTGGGCCCCATCCCAGGCCCACAGAATCAGAAACTCTAGGGGCAGGGCCTAGCACTCCAAGTTATAACCAGCCCTCCAGGTGATTGTGATAAACACTAAACTTGAAAAAAGCAGAGAAGATTCATGTCTGCAGAGGACAGGCAGATCTGGGGGAACACTGTAGCTCCATTCAATCCATAAAAACCTGAGATCAGGCCAGGCGCGGTGGCTCACGCCTGTAATCCCAGCACTTTGGGAGGCCAAGGTAGGTGGATCACAAGGTCAGGAGATCGAGACCATCCTAGCTAACACGGTGAAACCCCGTCTCTACTAAAAATACAAAAAATTAGCCGGGCATGGTGGCAGGTGCCTGCAATTCCAGCTGCTCGGGAGGCTGAGGCAGGAGAATGGCGTGAACCCAGGAGGCAGAGCTTGCAGTGAGCTGAGATCGGGCCACTGCACTCCAGCCTGGGCGACAGAGCGAGACTCCATCTCAAAAAAAAAAAAAAAAAAAAAAAAAAACCTGAGATCAGGTGAATATGAGATATTCTCATGTTACACAAGAGGCAGGGGAATAATTAATAAATCAAAAGATATACAGTCAATGTGAATTAACTCTAGAAAAGAGTAGGGAGCAGTAAGTCAAATAATACAAAATAAGTGTTAAGTGACTTACTGTTTCAGCACACTTGTCTTCCAAACTGAGCCTAATATAAAATCAGTTTGCATTTAATCGATTTGCCAAAAAGTATGCAGTGAACACCTTTAATGTCCGTTTCTTCAAAATACACCAACCAATGGAGACACCCAGAAAGGGAGTATTTGGGGAATTCTCTGAAGAATTTACAATTTAAAAATCGAATATGAGTACTATGCATATGTTTCAAGGATACTATGGTCAATGCTAAAGTGACTCCTGAAAAGTTAGAAAATACAACAAAGTTTCTACAGTATTCTCTCCTCTACCTCTCTCTGCCTAGAGTTAAGAATAATAAAGGTCAGGACCGGGTGTGGTGGCTCACACCTGTAATCCCAGCACTTTGGGAAGCCAAGGCAGGTGGATCACAAAGTCAAGAGTTCAAGACCAGCCTGACCAACATGGAAAAACCCTGTCTCTACTAAAAATACAAAAATTAGCCAGGCACGGTGGTGGGTGCCTATAATCCCAGCTACTCAGGAGGCTGAGGCAAGAGAATTGCTTGAACCCAGGAGGCGGAGGTTGCAGTGAGCTGAGATCATGTCATTGCACTCCAGCCTGGGCGACGAGAGAAAAAAAAAAAAAACCTCTAATTTTATTTTATTTCATTTTATTTATTTATTTTGAGACAGAGTCTTGCACTGTCACCCAGGCTGGAGTGCAGTGGCACAATCTCGGCTCACTGCAAGGCCTGCTCCCCGGGTTCCTGCCATTCTTCTGCCTCAGCCTCCTGAGTAGCTGGGACTACAGGCGCCACCACCACACCCAGCTAATTTTTTCGTATTTTTTTAGTAGAGACGGGGTTTCAGCGTGTTAGCCAGGATGGTCTCGATTTCCTAACCTCGTGATCCGCCCGCCTCGGCTTCCCAAAGTGCTGGGATTACAGGCGTGAGCCACTGCACCCAGCCTACTCTAATTTTAGAGGAATAAATAAGAAAAACACAGGCAAAGACTATGGATTTCTAGTCTGCACCCCAGTTCAGATGTGAAGTAAATTATTGTTAAATTTGGATTCAAAACCAGGCATGCTTCATAGAGAGCTTTATATGTTTTAGGTCATATTGAAAAAGACACCCATCGGCTCCACTTCTTCGCAACATCTTTGAGGAAAGAATTTCTAGAATGAGGATTCTGGAATACAAATTACGTGGGTAACGTTTCTAAGTTCCCAGAATTCATAGGATTTCTCATAATTAAATATCTAGCATTTTTCTTTTACTTTGATTTTTATTAGATTATAAAACTGGTGGGATAATTATTCATGTTAAAAAGAATTATTTTCATGTTTTAAGCTCTAAGTATATTTCAAACTCTTCTCATTTCATTTTAATTATGGTGAGACAGTATTTATAAATGTAGAAAAAAGTCACCCAGATGACAATATTTCAAATACTCCCTGCATTCTTTTAAATTAATAAACCCAAAGCCATCTTTTGCAGAAATAACTGCCTTGAGCTTCAAAAAGTTTTCAGTTTGAAAGTAGCAAAGTTCAACATTTTAACATGAGTTGTTTTATTAATATTGTAAATTTCGGTGGTGACAGGAAAAATTGGAGAAGTGATCCATGGAGGAGATTCAAAGCATCCTGAAAAACAGACTCCTCTTAAACTTTTACGGAATACAAGATTCTTATTTTTCCTCTCTATTTTGCCATTTTGCTAATGGCCTTTACTATTGTTTTGATTATCTAAATATAATTGAATTTATTTCTGTGGAAATTAAATGAATACAAACCAAAGGAAAAAAGAAAAGTCTACCTATTCAGGGTTTGCTATAACAAGGGAGTTGGCCACCATCGGTTGCATTTTGGCCAAGAACTCAAAGGCAGGCAGAGTGGAAAAGCCTTACAGTGGAAAAGGGGGAAGGCTTCCCGTGTGCCCTGATTGTAGGCAGCTAGCATGGGGAAGCTGTGGGCCGCCTAGCTAGAAACTGGTATCCTGTTGCATATTTGCCTTTCTCTGGTTGGTCCTAAGTTGGAAGAGGGGACAAAAATTAAGGAAGCTGTCAGTCATTCTTCAAGTCCTGGCCGTTTTAGACCAATTGTTCCAGAAGTGATTGTTAACTTCCTAGACCGTTGCCTAAGATAGCATCTGACCCCCTCCAAGTCTGACTTAAAGTAGGCTGGTTTCCTGGGCTGTTTGTTAGAAACAAGGAGTTGGTTTTCTGGGCAGGTAGGTGTGAGCTATTCTATTTTCATATACAGTCTGGCCATTGTCTTTGTATATGCAGTATCTCATTTCCAAATCAATTATCATTTAATGTGCCACAGAAATATTGGTATAATTCAGATTCAGAATAGGAAACCTACCTCTATGGAAATTTAGGCCCCACGACTGGGGGGCTTCACATAATTCCTTTTGTATGAAGGCCTATGCACATGGAGACAAGCTGAGAGGACATGGTAAGAAACAAATGGGAGCTGTCAGCTGCCGGATACAGACCAGGCCACAAGGAAAGGTTTAGAGCAGTCTAGCACAAGCAGATGTTTTTCAGCAACCCAGGGTAACATAAATGAGTAAAGCCAGCCAACTCTAGGACAGGGAACAAGACAGGAGACTGGTAATTAAAGAATGGCTGTTTAGCCTAAAGGCACTCAAACACATACCGTATTTCAAGATTACTCTGCATATCAAAAAAAACTAATCTACTGGAAACATGGCCCAGAGACCTGTCTGGGTGGGCTCCCGCCCAATCTGATATTGAGCCAGTACGCAATGGTTTGGCCATACTGATTGGTCAGTCACTGATTTGATCAGGGCACCCAAGACAACTGGTTATTAAATACAAATTTTGAATGTCACCTCACTCTAAAGTGAGAGAGTCAGGGCGACCCCCCCCCCCCCCCGCCCCCCACAACTGGTGGTTGCCAAGAATAAATGATTTGGGATGTAGTAGTTTTTCAGGTAGGCTGATGTTTTCTTCCTGTCTAGGCACTGGGTAACTTGTGTCAAGCTTTGTCTGAATTGGGAAGTCATGAGAACCCGAAAGATGGAATCAAAGCAAAAGTAGCCCTGATGAGAAGAGGCTACTCTTTTCCTGATAAGTTAGAGCCACAAGGGACCTATGAATGTCAGAGTCACACCTCCATGTTAGTCACCTAAGTGGACTACAGGGAGAATCACTGGGGCCTTTAGCCATGAAAGAGATACATCAACACAGTGGTCAGAGCATCAGGGATGCTTGGGGAACATCAGGAAAGGTAGGCTGTGCAGAGAACAGGATGGAGAGGATAAAGGAGGGCACTGATTCTGGTGACTTCAACACGAGGCTTGCCATCCCCACTGATAATGTGAGTGTTACCTCCATGGCCCGTTCAAAACGTCATGGCGACAGAGGTTTAGGGGGTATTTCTGGATGGTGCTCAGGGCAGAGACACTGTCTTTACCACTTCTTATGGTAACAGGCCCCTGCACCCTTCCACAGTAACTTACTTACTTACTTACTTTCCTTCCTCCCTCCCTCCCTCCCTCTTTCTTTCTTTCCTCCCTCCCTCCCTTCTTTCCTTCCTTCCTTCCTTCCTTCTTTCCTTTCTTTCTTTTCCTTTCCTCTTTCTTTCTTTTCTTTCTTTCTTTTCTTTCTTTCTCTCTCTCTCTTTCTTTCTTTCTTTCATTTTTTGAGACAGAGTCTCACTCTGTCACCCAGGCTGGAGTGCAGTGGCATGATCTCTGCTCACTGCAACCTCCACCTCCCAGGCTCAAGCGATTCTCATGCCTCAGCCTCCTGAGTAGATAGGATTACATACGCACACCACCATGCCTGGCTAATGTTTTTGTATTTTTAGTAGAGATGGGTTTCACCATGTTGGCCAGGCTGGTCTCGAACTCCTGATTTGCCTGTGCCCGGCCTTCCACAGTAACTTCTACTTCTGGCGAAAAAAAAAAAAAAAACCTGAAGGTGCATTTAATGTACATGTTTTTACCAGCTGAATTTTTTACAATAGGGAATCCTATTTCTATGATGGTAAATTAACAGATTCCATTTGAAAAAATACAAAACGTTCCTTGGGCAAGATGGCCGAATAGGAACAGCTCCAGTCTCCAACTCCCAGCGCAAGCGACACAGAAGACCGGTGATTTCTGCATTTTCAACTGAAGTACTGGGGTCATCTCACTAGGGAGTGCCAGACAATCGGTGCTGGTCAGCTGCTGCAGCCTGACCAGCGAGAGCCGAAGCAGGGTGAGGCATCTCCTCACCTGGGAAGCGCAAGGGGGAAGGGAATCCCTTTTCCTAGCCAGGGGAACTGAGACACACAACACCTGGAAAATTGGGTAACTCCCACCCCAATACTGCGCTTTAGGCAAACAGGCACAACAGGAGATTATACCCATACCTGGCCGGGAGGGTCCCACGCCCACGGAGCCTCCCTCATTGCTAGCATAGCAGTCTGCGATCTAACTGCAAGGCAGCAGCGAGGCTGGGGGAGGGGCGCCCGCCATTGCTGAGGCTTAAGTAGGTAAACAAAGCCGCTGGGAAGCTCGAACTGGGTGGAGCTCACAGCAGCTCAAGGAAACCTGCCGGTCTCTGTAGAATCCACCTCTAGGGACAGGGCACAGCTAAACAACAACAACAAAAAAAGCAGCAGAACCCTGTGCAGACGCAAACGACTTTGTCTGACAGCTTTGAAGAGAGCAGTGGATCTCCCAACACGGGGGTTGAGATCTGAGAAGGCACAGACTGCCTGCTCAAGTGGGTCCCTGACCCCTGAGTAGCCTAACTGGGAGACATCCCCCACTAGGGGCAGTCTGACACCCCACACCTCACAGGGTGGAGTACACCCCTGAGAGGAAGCTTCCAAAGTAAGAATCAGACAGGTACACTCGCTGTTCAGCAATATTCTATCTTCTGCAACCTCTGCTGCTGATACCCAGGCAAACAGGGTCTGGAGTGGACCTCAAGCAATCTCCAACAGACCTACAGCTGAGGTTCCTGACTATTAGAAGGAAAACTATCAAACAGGAAGAACACCTATACCAAAACCCCATCAGTACGTCACCATCATCAAAGACCAGAGACAGATAAAACCACAAAGATGGGGAAAAAGCAGGGCAGAAAAGCTGGAAATTCAAAAAATAAGAGCGCATCTCCCCCTGCAAAGGAGCGTAGCTCATCGCCAGCAACGGATCAAAGCTGGTCAGAGAATGACTTTGATGAGATGAGAGAAGAAGGCTTCAGTCCATCAAACTTCTCAGAGCTAAAGGAGGAATTACGTACCCAGCGCAAAGAAACTAAAAATCTTGAAAAAAGAGTGGAAGAATTGATAGCTAGAATAATTAATGCAGAGAAGGTCATAAACGAAATGACAGAGATGAAAACCATGACACAAGAAATACGTGACAAATCCACAAGCTTCAGTAACCGACTCGATCAACTGGAAGAAAGAGTATCAGCGATTGAGGATCAAATGAATGAAATGAAGCGAGAAGACAAACCAAAAGAAAAAAGAAGAAAAAGAAATGAACAAAGCCTGCAAGAAGTATGGGATTATGTAAAAAGACCAAATCTACGTCTGATTGGGGTGCCTGAAAGTGAGGGGGAAAATGGAACCAAGTTGGAAAACGCTCTTCAGGATATCATCCAGGAGAACTTCCCCAACCTAGTAGGGCAGGCCAACATTCAAATTCAGGAAATACAGAGAACACCACAAAGATACTCCTCGAGAAGAGCAACTCCAAGACACATAATTGCCAGATTCACCAAAGTTGAAATGAAGGAAAGAATCTTAAGGGCAGCCAGAGAGAAAGGTTGGGTTACCCACAAAGGGAAGCCCATCAGACTAACAGCAGATCTCTTGGCAGAAACTCTAGAAGCCAGAAGAGAGTGGGGGCCAATATTCAACATTCTTAAAGAAAAGAATTTTAAACCCAGAATTTCATATCCAGCCAAACTAAGTTTCATAAGTGAAGGAGAAATAAAATCCTTTACAGATAAGCAAATGCTTAGAGATTTTGTCACCACCAGGCCTGCCTTACAAGAGACCCTGAAGGAAGCAGTAAACATGGAAAGGAACAACCGGTACCAGCCATTGCAAAAACATGCCAAAATGTGAAGACCATCGAGGCTAGGAAGAAACTGCATCAACTTACGAGCAAAATAACCAGTTAATATCATAATGGCAGGATCAAGTTCACACATAACAATATTAACCTTAAATGTTAATGGACTAAATGCTCCAATTAAAAGACACAGACTGGCAAACTGGATAAAGAGTCAAGACCCATCAGTCTGCTGTATTCAGGAGACCCATCTCACATGCAGAGACATACATAGGCTCAAAATAAAGGGATGGAGGAAGATCTACCAAGCAAATGGAGAACAAAAAAAAGCAGGGGTTGCAATCCTAGTCTCTGATAAAATAGACTTTAAACCATCAAAGATCAAAAGAGACAAAGAAGGCCATTACATAATGGTAAAGGGATCAATTCAACAGGAAGAGCTAACTCTCCTAAATATATATGCACCCAATACAGGAGCACCCAGATTCATAAAGCAAGTCCTTAGAGACTTACAAAGAGACTTAGACTCCCATACAATAATAATGGGAGACTTCAACACTCCACTGTCAACATTAGACAGATCAACGAGACAGAAAGTTAACAAGGAGATCCAGGAATTGAACTCATCTCTGCACCAAGCGGAACTAATAGACATCTATAGAACTCTCCACCCCAAATCAACAGAATATACATTTTTCTCAGCACCACATCGCACTTATTCCAAAATTGACCACATAATTGGAAGTAAAGCACTCCTCAGCAAATGTAAAAGAACAGAAATTATAAAAAACTGTCTCTCAGACCACAGTGCAATCAAACTAGAACTCAGGACTAAGAAACTCAATCAAAACCGCTCAACTACATGGAAACGGAACAACCTGCTCCTGAATGACTATTGGGTACATAACGAAATGAAAGCAGAAATAAAGATGTTCTTTGAAACCAATGAGAACAAAGATGCAACATACCAGAATCTCTGGGACACATTTAAAGCAGTGTGTAGAGGGAAATTTATAGCACTAAATGCCCACAAGAGAAAGCCGGAAAGATCCAAAATTGACACCCTAACATCACAATTAAAAGAACTGGAGAAGCAAGAGCAAACACATTCAAAAGCTGGCAGAAGGCAAGAAATAACCAAGATCAGAGCAGAACTGAAGGAGATAGAGACACAAAAAACCCTCCAAAAAATCAATGAATCCAGGAGTTGGTTTTTTGAAAAGATCAACAAAATTGACAGACCGCTAGCAAGACTAATAAAGAAGAAAAGAGAGAAGAATCAAATAGATGCAATAAAAAATGATAAAGGGGATATCACCACCGACCCCATAGAAATACAAACTACCATCAGAGAATACTATAAACACCTCTACACAAATAAACTAGAAAATCTAGAAGAAATGGATAATTTCCTGGACACTTACACTCTTCCAAGACTAAACCAGGAAGAAGTTGAATCCCTGAATAGACCAATAGCAGGCTCTGAAATTGAGGCAATAATTAACAGCCTACCAACCAAAAAAAGTCCAGGACCAGATGGATTCACAGCTGAATTCTACCAGAGGTACAAGGAGGAGCTGGTACCATTCCTTCTGAAACTATTCCAATCAATAGAAAAAGAGGGAATCCTCCCTAACTCATTTTATGAGGCCAATATCATCCTGATACCAAAGCCTGGCAGAGACACAACAAAAAGAGAATTTTAGACCAATATCCCTGATGAACATCGATGCAAAAATCTTCAATAAAATACTGGCAAACCAGATTCAGCAGCACATTAAAAAGCTTATCCACCATGATCAAGTGGGCTTCACCACTGGGATGCAAGGCTGGTTCAACATTCGCAAATCAATAAACGTAATCCACCATATAAACAGAACCAAAGACAAGAACCACATGATTATCTCAATAGATGCAGAAAAGGTTTTTGACAAAATTCAACAGCCCTTCATGCTAAAAACGCTCAATAAATTCGCTATTGATGGAACGTACCTCAAAATAATAAGAGCTATTTATGACAAACCCACAGCCAATATCATACTGAATGGGCAAAAACTGGAAAAATTCCCTTTGAAAACTGGCACAAGACAGGGATGCCCTCTCTCACCACTCCTATTCAACATAGTGTTGGAAGTTCTGGCTAGGGCAATCAGGCAAGAGAAAGAAATCAAGGGTATCCAGTTAGGAAAAGAAGAAGTCAAATTGTCCCTGTTTGCAGATGACATGATTGTATATTTAGAAAACCCCATTGTCTCAGCCCAAAATCTCCTTAAGCTGATAAGCAACTTCAGCAAAGTCTCAGGATACAAAATTAATGTGCAAAAATCACAAGCATTCTTATACACCAGTAACAGACAAACAGAGAGCCAAATCAGGAATGAACTTCCATTCACAATTGCTTCAAAGAGAATAAAATACCTAGGAATCCAACTTACAAGGGATGTAAAGGACCTCTTCAAGGAGAACTACAAACCACTGCTCAGTGAAATCAAAGAGGACACAAACAAATGGAAGAACATACCATGCTCATGGATAGGAAGAATCAATATCATGAAAATGGCCATATTGCCCAAGGTAATTTATAGATTCAATGCCATCCCCATCAAGCTACCAATGAGTTTCTTCACAGAACTGGAAAAAACGGCTTTAAAGTTCATATGGAACCAAAAAAGAGCCCGCATTGCCAAGACAATCCTAAGTCAAAAGAACAAAGCTGGAGGCATCACGCTACCTGACTTCAAACTATACTACAAGGCTACAGTAACCAAAACAGCATGGTACTGGTACCAAAACAGAGATATAGACCAATGGAACAGAACAGAGTCCTCAGAAATAATACCACACATCTACAGCCATCTGATCTTTGACAAACCTGAGAGAAACAAGAAATGGGGAAAGGATTCCCTATTTAATAAATGGTGCTGGGAAAATTGGCTAGCCATAAGTAGAAAGCTGAAACTGGATCCTTTCCTTACTCCTTATACGAAAATTAATTCAAGATGGATTAGAGACTTAAATGTTGGACCTAATACCATAAAAACCCTAGAAGAGAACCTAGGTAGTACCATTCAGGACACAGGCATGGGCAAGGACTTCGTGTCTAAAACACCAAAAGCAACGGCAGCAAAAGCCAAAATTGACAAATGGGATCTAATTAAACTAAAGAGCTTCTGCACAGCAAAAGAAACTACCATCAGAGTGAACAGGCAACCTACAGAATGGGAGAAAATTTTTGCAATCTACTCATCTGACAAAGGGCTAATAACCAGAACCTACAAACAACTCAAACAAATTTACAAGAAAAACACAAACAACCCCATCAAAAAGTGGGCAAAGGATATGAACAGACATTTCTCAAAAGAAGACATTCATACAGCCAACAGACACATGAAAAAATGCTCATCATCACTGGCCATCAGAGAAATGCAAATCAAAACCACAATGAGATACCATCTCACACCAGTTAGAATGGCAATCATTAAAAAGTCAGGAAACAACAGGTGTTGGAAAGGATGTGGAGAAATAGGAACACTTTTACACTGTTGGTGGGATTGTAAACTAGTTCAACCATTATGGAAAACAGTATGGCAATTCCTCAAGGATCTAGAACTAGATGTACCATATGACCCAGCCATCCCACTACTGGGTATATACCCAAAGGATTATAAATTATTCTACTACAAAGACACATGCACACGTATGTTTATTGCGGCACTATTCACAATAGCAAAGACTTGGAATCAACCCAAATGTCCATCTGTGACAGACTGGATTAAGAAAATGTGGCACATATACACCATGGAATACTATGCAGCCATAAAAAAGGATGAGTTTGCGTCCTTTGTAGGGACATGTATGCAGCTGGAAACCATCATTCTTAGTAAACTATCACAAGAACAGAAAACCAAACACCGCATGTTCTCACTCATAGGTGGGAACTGAACAATGAGATCACTTGGACTCGGGAAGGGGAACATCACACACTGGGGCCTATCATGGGGAGGGGGGAGGGGGGATGGATTGCATTGGGAGTTATACATGATATAAATGATGAATTGATGGGTGCTGATGAGTTGATGGGTGCAGCACACCAACATGGCACAAGTATACATATGTAACAAACCTGCACGTTATGCACATGTACCCTAGAACTTAAAGTATAATAAAAAAAAAAAAAGAAAAAAAAATTTTTTTTTAAATAAATAAATAAATCCCTGGGTTAATAATCAAAAAAAAAAAAAAAAGTTAGAAATCCAATAAATTCTGGGGTGTCTGCAACTAAAGTCTTACTGACAGTAAATGTAATATGAATTTTTTTCAAGTTACTTCTATTTAATGGAAATGCATTATATACCAAAATGCCTTGCCTGGTTCTGGAAAATGGAACCTTGATAGGTGAAGGAGTCCCCAGAGACCTTCCTTCCTTCCTTCCCTCTCTCCCTCCTTCCCTCCCTCCCTCCTTCCTTCCTTCCTTCTTCTTTCTTTTGTTGAGACCAAGTCTCACTCTGTTGCCCAGGCTGGAGTGCAGTGGCACGATCTTGGCTCACCACAACTTCCACCTCCCGGGTTCAAATGATTCTCCTGTCTCAGCCTCCCAAGTAATTGGGATTAGAGGCACACGCCACCATGCCCAGCTAATTTTTTGTATTTCTTAGTAGATACGGGGTTTCACCAGGTTGGCCAGCCTGGCCTTGAACTCCTGACCTCAAGTGATCCACTCGCCTCGGCCTCCCAAAGTGCTGGGATTACAGGCATGAGCCACCACACCCGGCTCTTCTCTCTTTCTGAGGACACAACAAGAAGACGGCAGGCTGCGACCCGGAAGAGAGTCCTCATCAGCACCCGACCATGCTGACATCCTCATCTTGGAACTGTGAGAAATAAATGTCTGTAATTTCTAAGCCACGCAATCTACGGTACTTTGTTATAGCAGCCCAAACTGACTCAGACCCTCGGAAAAGGCCGATGGGGAAAACCATCCTGGAAAGTAAATAGTCAAGAGGACCTCACAAGAGCAGATATGAGAAAACTCCTCATCCTGCTCCCCAACCCAGTGAATTCACTAGAGATGCAGCTCTCAACTCCTTGTACCAAGACCCAAAGGAAAAACACACTTTACATCATACCCCTATACACACGTACGTGCGTAACTGATGAAAGTTTCATAAAGTAATATTTACTCACTATGTGCAGTGCACACTGATGTTTCATATTCTGTTCTGTTTTTTAAATGCTGGCCACAACCCACACAAATTGATTTCTAAACCTTAATAGTTTCTAGTCAGCAGTGTAAACAACTCTCATCAGAGGGAGAGAACCCTTAAGAGGAAGGGGAAATCTTAGGTTTCAGAGGCATGAACAGTAGTGTTTCTTCTTTCTGAGATATGCCTCCCATACCCACAGCCTCTTTTTTTTTTTTTTTTTTTTTTTTAATCGTACTGGGATCTTATATTCCTGATTGCCTACTTTCCAGGTGAGTTATCTCCTCTGGAGTTCATACCTCTCTACTGGCTCTCTTATGTAACCACCTGATATGGTTTGGCTGTGTCCCCACCCAAATCTCATCTTGAATTGTAGCTCCCATAATTCCCATGTGTTGTGGGAGGGACCCGGTGGAAGATAATTGAATCATAGAAGCAGTTTCCTCCATACTGTTCTCATGGTAGTGAATAAGTCTCACAAGATCTGATAGTTTCATAAGGGGTTTCCCTTTTTGCTTGGCTCTCATTCTTTCTTGCCTGCTGCCATGTAAGATGTGCCTTTCACCTTCTGCCATGATTGTGAGGCCTCCCCAACCTCATGGAAGCGTGAGTCCATTAAACCTCTTCTTTCTTTATAAATTACCCACTCTCAGGTATGTCTTTATCAGCAATTTGAAAACAGACTAATAAACTACCCTCAGTGCCTCTCTAATTCTACCCATTGTACATGGATTGGACTCCTCAATGCTAACTCCATTCGTGAAATACTTTCCAAGCCCTTTTATACCCAGCATGTACAAATTGTCCCCAGCGCCTTCTTAACAAGTATGTCTGAATAACAGAAAACTACAATAATAATGCATGTCAGAATTATGTAATGTAAAGATGTGTCAGTCACTGCTACCAGCTCTATCTATACCACTTTCTCTGTAATCCTTATAACATCTGATACATTAGGTCTATAACTATTAAGTGGTGGACTTGAGCTTCGAATCCAGGTGTTGTTGGGAAACTTGCAGATCACAGAGAAGCAGGAACACAAAGGATAAGTGTGGCCTTCCAGTGGTGGGGGCAGGGTGTCATGAGACACAGGGCATTGGTAGGTCTTATGCAGAGCCTCTTTAGGGTTTTACACCACTGGTAGAAGAATCTGTCTCTAGACCAAAGAGTTCAAACCAAGAGACTTCTTACTTGGCCACAAAGACAGCCACAAAAACATGCTTCTGGCCATTGACCGCAGGGCTTTCCGTCAGCCCTGAGGAATGACAGACCTTTGTGGGGCTCTTGTTTCTAGGTGTGAGATCAGGGGAGAGGCTGAAAAGCATCTGACATTCCTGGCGTCCCATTCTCTAGACAAGAGGGGACAATAATAAGGGCCTAAATACCTGCCCAAAGGCTTCAGTCACAATCCCTACTCTGTAAGTCAAATCTTGGCGTCATTTCATCCCATAAAACTAAGAAGAAAGATATATATCATGGTAGCATAGGGATTTGTTAACCATCTTCCACCGTTTTCACAATTTAAGAATTTTTAGGTCTGGGGTCAGTTGGAGTATTGCTGAGGAGAACCCTTCTCAAGGGCAGGGCTCTCGGAGATCACGCTCTCATGGTTCCCCGGGACTGGTCCTCAGGCTCGCTAGTTTAAGGTGAGTGGAGTGGTCTCTACCAGCAGAGCATGATAACAACCCTAGGTCATTCATTTACAACGGACTGTAATACACTACCTTTTCCATTCCACAAGGGGGCACCATTCACATAGACTTCAACAGCAGCGGCATCAACAGGACTACAAAGTGGTGGTCGTGAAAAACACACTTGAGACCCTCGTACGTATCTGAAATCAGATATGATACCTGAAAAAATAAATCAAATTCATGGTCATATGATTGCTTGCTGTCCAGGGAATTCAAAGCAAAGGTGAAAACTGACCCTTACATCACTTCTTCCTTCCAGATGAATAGCCTCAGCTACATTTTCTACCCCATTATTTAATGCTTCTATTCTGACCATCCACCTATGATGGGCATAGTCTTTTTAGATGTGTTAGTTTTAATATTATTCAAGACCATCTCAACCATTCTCTATTAAGTGACTTTGCAGATATCTGATGTCATCTCCATTAACGTAGATTTGCACGTCAGATTCAGCTGAGTTCACCTTAATGCAGCAGTGGTGGTTCCCACAGTGTAGTGCCCAGGCCCCCTGCATCAGCATCACTTCAGAACTTGCTAGAAATGCAAATTCCTGGGTCCCAACTCAGACCTACCTACCGAGTCCGAAATCTAAGTGTGGGGCCTGCAATCTGTGTTTTTACAAGCCTAACAGGAAATACTAATGCATGCTAAAGTCTGAGAACCACTGACAACGTACAGCTTCCAACCCAGATGACACTAGAAACAACTATGGGACTTTACAGAAATATAGGTGTCCTGCCTTCTCCCAGAGCCACTAGGGTAGTGGAAACAAATGTCACAATCAAATGGACCTGGTTTTGAATTCTGGTTTTGTCACTCACCAGCCGTGTGCCTTGTGGAGGCGCCATCTTCTCATCTGTAAAGTAGAAATTGTCGGAGCTGCCTTGTAGGAAGGTGTAGGAGGGGAAGGTTCAGCAAATGCCTCCTAGAGAGATTGACACGTAGTACGTCTTCTTCCTTGGCCTCCACCACAACTAGAATCTTATTTACCCAGCCTGTGAGGGTACAGTTCTCACCTTGCCCCAGAATCACCAGGCAAGAATGATATGCTAGACCCGCTTTCTGAAGTTTCACAAATGGATAAGCATTTTCACAGCCGTTACTGGGATTTTGCCGTAGATCAGTAGGAGCACGCCTCTGAGATCCGACAAAGCTATTTCAAACTCTAGATCAATGAGGAGGGAAGCTCCTATGAAGCCGGGTTTGCCAACTGAGACCACTGTCATTGTTGAAGTTGCTCTTGGGATCTAGCTCAGATTCCTGCTGACACCAGGGAAGTGAAGAATGAAAATAGTTGCCTAGAAAATTAGAAGCAACTCCCCAAGTTACCTGCCACAGACAGTTTTGTTTTTCCTTAATTGCCACATACAGGTTTGTTTTTCCTTAATTATCTAGGTAATTGCTTTGCTTCCTCTACCTGCCTTTACCAAGAGACACCTGGCCAGAAGAGCGAGGAAGTAAAGTACCTGTGGAGGCTGCCCGCCGAGTGAAGCTATAGGCTGCCCATCCCATCGCAGTAGTTCCTTCGTTGTCAGTGGGTTGCTTCTGTGAATGCCCCCGCCATCAGAAACCAATGAGCTTTTCCTAATTAATCTAGATCCCTGCTCTTGTGGAATTGGCACGGAGACAGCGGTTAAATGCTAAATTGTCAGCCTAAAGTCAAATCCTTTTATTTAAAAACATAATATGCAGAATGGCTTCCTAAAATAAAAATTGGGAAAATTGTTAACATAGAGACTTCCAGGTTTTGCCAAGGGTGCAACTGTTTTCTCAAATACAGTTTTTGACAATTACATACAAATCAAATCAAAATTCACCCAACACATTCTCTGAATTAGTCTCAGTACAATGTGCATAGACAGCTATCACTAGAGTTAGTGAATATTATGGGAAAAATTAGAGGCAAAAGTTGAGACTGGAGCTGGTGAAAGTTAACAAAATACCATTTATATAGAGAAAAACACATTTTAGAGGAATATAAATATACTGCTTGGCATCAACATCAAAGCCCAAGTGCAAGTCAAAGAGTAACCCAAAAGGCTCATAGGTCTTCAGACCATAGAAACCCCCCTACTGACGGCAACATAAGGTCCAGCCTTCCACCTGCTACTTCCTCAGTGTTTGTAGAAAAAAAAAAAAAATCCCATTGTATAAATTAGAATAGGCCAGATCATGCTACAGTAACAACCCCAAAGTCTCAGCGGCTTACAACACAAAGGTTTACTTCTTTCCCACTGTATTTAGGATTTTCCAGAGAAATAGACCCAATAAAGGATTTAATAGAGAGAGGGGGGATAAGGGGGAGAGATAGTGATATGGTTTGGCTCTGTGTCCCCACCCAAATCCCACCTGGAACTGTAATCACCACAATCCCCACGTGTCAAGGTCAGGACCAGGTGGAGGTAACTGGATCACGGGTGCGGTTCCCCCATGCTGTTCTTGTGATAATGAGTTCTCATGATATCTGATGGTTTTATAAGCGTCTGGCATTTCCCCAGCTTGCATTCACTCTATCCTGCCACCCTTGTGAAGAAGGTGCCTGCTTCCCCTTTACCTTCCACCATGATTGTAAGTTTCCTGTGGCCTCCCAGCCATGCAGAACTGTGAGTCAATTAAACCTCTTTCCTTTATAAATTACCTCATCTCAGGTATTTCTTCATAGTAGTGTGAGAACGGACTAACACAGATGGATGTATTCTGAGGAATTAGCTTACTTGATTACGAAGGCTAAGTCCCATGCTCTGCCATCTGCAAGCTGCAGAACCAGGAAAGCTAATGGCGTAGTTTGGTTTCAGACCCGAGGCCTGAGAATCGGTGGAGCTGATGGTGTTAAGTCTCAGTTTGAGGGTAGAAGGAGACTGATATCCCAGCTCAAACAGTCAGGCAGAGGAGGTGAATTCTCCTTCCTCCACCTTTTGTTCTGTTCAGGCTCTCAACAAATTGGCTAATACCCTTCCATTCAGGGAAGAACAATGTATCTTATGGAGTCCACTGACTCAAATGCAAATCTCATCTGGAAACACCATCACAGACACCCAGAAAAGCTTAGCCAAATATCTGGCCACTCCATGATCCAGTCAAGTTGACACATAAAATTAACCATCACACTCACATAACATGTTGAATGAAAGTTGGCTCTGGCTTTGATGCTCTCCCCAAACTTCACTCTAGGTGCCACCATGATAGAGCAGCGTCCAGCTGGAATATTATCAGGCCCAGGGTGAGAGAAGGGAGACAAAGAGAACAGTGCACTGGTTCCCAGAAATGACACACGTTTTTGCTGCTCCCATTTCATCAGCCACAGCAAATCGCATGGCCTCTCTTGAGTCTGGCAGAGTTGAAGAGTAAAATCCTTCCACGGCAAAAGATGGAGGAAAGGTAAAATATTTAGCAAACAGAAATACAGTCTCCCATACCAATGGAATTCTTATGCAGTCCACACTTAACTTATTCTGGACCTCTGCTCCGAGACTTCCCCTCAGATCTCTACTGAATATCTTCTTATCACTTTTTCACGCAAGACAGACTCTTATTTTATGCGAGGAGAGTTGCAGGCTCCTCCCTTAATTTCCAAAAGTATAGCAAATATCTGGATAAACATTTAAGACAATTTCCCGGAGGCTTGAGAATAATGAGGGAATTATAATGGAGAGAAAGAAAAATACAGTACTGGATATGAACTATCACTGCTCTTGGAGTTGAGTCCATCAGCCATGCCTCTCCACTGGCTTCCTCTCTATGTGGCCTCCCCTAGTCCATCAATTACCATGAGCCACCAGTCCCCAGGTTACCTTCTCCAACTCCCCTTATCCTCACTGCAAGAAGGGTGTTATCCATCACATCCTCATCCACAGGCAGCAGCATCATAATCCTGCAAAGATGCAATTCTGCACATGACAAATTCAGCCTTTGATAATTTTATTCAGAGCTGTTCAGGATATCTGGCTCGAGCTTCTTGAGTCTAGAATAGAATTTTGGCTTTGCATAAATAACCCAGTGAAGAATAATTTTAATCAAAGATGATGCATGTCTCCTAGCTAAACAAGAGAAAATGACAGGTAGATTTGAAATGTTTTTTTTTTTTTGGTCTACTGCACACAAAAAGAAAATGGTTGTGTGGGTTTGTGTGTGTTGTGTGTGTTTGCATGTATAAAGTGAGAGTGACCACATATACATAGTTTGGATGTCCTTGTAATTTTGCATTTTGTTTTGTTTTTTCACATACTATGTCATAAACGAATTTTGAAATTTTATATAATTTTCTTAACTATAATTAACATGGTTAAAGACTACATAATATTCCATCCTGATAAACTAACATAATTTGTTAAAGTATTCTCTTAATTTAGATATGTCCCTTTAATTTATTATTATGACAGTTGTCATAAATTGTTTCATGCATATGAGCATTTGCATCTGTTAGATTATTTTATTGAGATAAATTCCTAGGGATAAAATTCATGGGTTAAAAGTAGGGATGTTATTGCCTTGTGCCAACCATTTTATATACCTTTTCTAATTTACACTAATTATGTGTAATTTTTACTGCAAATTCAGTAACACTTTTATTTGAAACTATGTCATTCTGTTTAACTTAATAAACTAATAACCTGTGAAATATAGGTGATAATGTTTATTTCCAATATGAAACATTTTATCCTCCTAAAAGTCAACTTAAAAAGCTTTGCACTGGGATAGGGACAGCAACTTTTGATATAAAAACCCTCTGATCTAGAAAAAATAGTACAGATGGGTCATAACCCTTTGGTTGCAAGTAGCAGAAATGCAATTTATACTAATAAATGCAAGAAAGAAGAGTTTGGAAGGGTCATAGAGTAGCCTACCTCATAGTAAACAAACAAACAAACAAAAGATTATTAACCAAACCTCCCAAGTGCAGCTATCTAAGCACAGCCAAAGATGTTATTAATAACTAGAAAATGATCGGGACCCTCTCCCATCCTGTCTTCCACTGCATCTCTCTAGATCTTGGCTTTGTCTTCTCCTACCAGAGACAGATGTCTGCATGTGGGGCTTACTCCTAGCAGCTCCATGCCCAGAGAAGAAAGGGGCTGTGGTATTGAAAGACTGGTCCAGTTCTTCACCCTTCCACATATCCACACCCTTAGCATGGCCTCCTAGCGGGTGATGTATGCCTGTGCCTTGAGTTTGTGCATGTTCATTTGACTTACTTTGGCCAATGGCATAAGAGTAGAAGTCATAATATGACCCTTCACAGCCTAGGTCTATGTGACCTTGCAGGTTCTCACGTGCTCTCTTGTGGAATATTCCCCAACTAGTCTGCTGAAAGGTTAAAGACAGACTTAATCTGTTTTGACGTTGCTACAAAAAAAAAAAAAAAAGAAAGAAAGAGAAAAATGATGCCTGCGGCTGGGCAGTTTATAAAGGAAAAAAAGTTTATTTGGGTCACAGTTCTGCAGGTTGTACATGCATGGCACTGGTATCTATCTCATTTTGATGAGGGCTTCAGGCTGCTTCCACTCATTGTGGAAGGTGAAGGGGAGCCAAGTGGTGAGAGAGGAAGCAAGAGACAGAAAGAGGAGGAGGTGCCAGGCTCTTTTCAAAACCCAGCTCTCATGAGAACTCACTCATCCCCACAAGAATGGCACCAAGCCATTTATGAGGGATCCTCTCTCAGGACCCAAACACCTCCCACCACGCCGTGCCTCCAACACTGAAGATCAAATTTGAACATGATACTTGGAAGGTTCAAGTATCCAATCCATAGCAAAGACATAGGTAACAGATGTGCAAACATGCAGTATGGACTAGAGACATCCTTAAATCAAACCACCCACTGCCAGCCTACAGACACATGAGCAGGCCTGCTGAGATCAGTGGAGCCCATTCAGCAGACCTGAAGAGATGTGAAGTAAATACATGCTCACTGTTTTAAGTGACTCTGATTTTACGGTTCTTTGTTATGCAGCAGTAGCTGACTAATACAGGGGGCACCTCTCTTCTAGCTTTAGTTTGAAAAGTCTCAGGAAAGAATACTCTGGCCCGGTTTGTATCAAAGGCTCGTATCTGTCCCCAAGCTGTCAGACAGTCAGACAGCTTAAGAACAGAGAAATGGGCCGGGCGCGGTGGCTCACGCCTGTAATCCCAGCACTCTGGGAGGCCGAGGCGGGCAGATCACAAGGTCAGGAGATCGAGACCATGGTGAAACCCCGTCTCTACTAAAAATACAAAAAATTAGCCGGGCGCGATGGCAGGCGCCTGTAGTCCCAGCTACTCAGGAGGCTGAGGCAGGAGAATGGCATGAACCCAGGAGGCGGAGCTTGCAGTGAGCCGAGATCGCGCCACTGCACTCCAGCCAGGGGGACAGAGCGAGACTCCATCTCAAAAAAAAAAAAAAACAGAGAAATGGTGCTTGCTGGATGTCAGAAAAAATAATAACTTTCTAATCTGTAATATACTGTGTTTTTAAAAGCCAAATTTAAAATACTCCACACATCCATCTTTTTGAACTAACATAAAAAGTGAGTTTAGTTAATACAGTAAAGAATAATAAAATGACACGTAATTTAAATACATAGATGGTAAGAGAGTGAAAAGAAAGAAGAGACAGGAAAAGAAGAACAAACGAAAAGCAATATTTGCCAAAACTCTGAGAAGCAGCAATATTTCTTTAGACTAAAAAATATTTAAAAGCATACTTTCTAATAAACATATTTTAACATTTTTCCAAGTAAGGAAACAATAGGATTTTTGGAAATATCATTTTACCCCAACTGAGAAAAACACCAACTGTTTTCCCAGGAAGTAACGAGTATTGTCTCTCAACTCACAGGTATAAATGTTGCATTCAGTGTCTTTTTATTGCCATCTGGTTACCAGCATCAGCTTCCAGGCAAAGGATTAGAATAAACTACGATTTAGTGCCAAATGCAGAGGGCTCAGACAAACTGAGCCAGTGGAAGATATAGAAGGAAATGAGCTAGAAAAGTGAGGCAGAGAAGAAAGAAAAAAAAAAAAAAAAAACACAGTAGGCTCAGAACAAGGATTTAAAAATCACAGCCAGAGAGAGTACAAACAGGAGAGCGTCACCTCTATTCTGGTTCCAAGCGTCTTGAAACAAACCCAGGGGGTAATCTCCAGCTAGCAACACAGAACACAACAGGGCAGAGAGCCCTGGCATATCTGACAGCAGCTTCCAATGTTTGCTCCAGAGGAATCGATACAATATCAGTGCAGAAAACAAGAAGAGGATCCATGGGACTGAAGTTTGCAGGAGGGAAGGAGATGCCAGCTCCTGCTTTGGTAAGGGGCACAACAGAAAAACCCATGTACCCAAGAGAGGCACGCAGAAAGAGGCTAGGCAGGTAGCCCCGCTTCCCTAGGAAGGACATTCTAGGGATTGATCTCTTTCAGTTACAAAGTAGCCAAAAACTTTTTTTTTTTTTTTTTTTAAGAGACAGGGTCTTGCTCTGTCTACCCAAGCTGGAGTGCAGCGGTGCAATCATAGCTGACTGCAGCCTTCAACTCCTAGGCTCAAGCAATCCTCCTGCCTCAGCCTCCTAAAGTGCTAGGATTACAGGTATGAGCCACCGTGCCCAGCCTATTTCCAAATTTCATTATTTGGCAAGGATTGTCCTATTGATATACTGTCCTAGTGGCCTCTTGTTGGTACCAGAATGAACTGAAAACAGCCTGCAGATAATGAAGTACTTGTGCTCATGAGAAACAGCTGGGATGTGGCTGGAACAAAGTTAAGACTGAAATTTAGGGGCCCTTTAGGATTTTGCTGCTAAAGACTTTAGAAATGATGTTACATCTTTGTAACTAGGGGCATATGTTGATCCAACTTTTGATATTTGCAGTAGGAAACCGGGTTAAGAGCTAAATGGTCTCTCTTGCCTAAGCATTTATAACATCTATATAGTAGTGTTCCCCCTTGCTATGAATTAATAAGAACAATGGGGGCAATGTTATTATGCCTATGACAACTTTCAGCTTACAAATAGGTAGTACACCAGAAGTATGTTTTTAGGTAGAATGAACTCAAAAGAATGTATTAGTTCAGAAATAAAGATATGCATAGTAGATTAAGTTTTCAGGCTAGACCACAAACCTCTAGTTAAAAGCCATACAGTGGTAGAAATAGTTTAGGTTTTTAATGCCAACTGGTATACATTTTTAGCTTTGGACAATCACAAATAGACTTAATAACATTGCTGTGAGTTAGCTGAGAATGCTAACGATCATTTGGCCTGGTTTTCTTTAGAAAATGTAATTCAAATTGCTGTGGCAACTGTTGTGGATGATTGAAGAAGTTTTGTTCTTGTTTTTACTAGTTGTTGCACTATCAACCAGAAACACATCTCTATCTCCCCCTTTCTTTACTTCCATCTCCAGTATACTATTTAGAATTCTTTGGGTAGCAAGGGACAGAAAATCCAACTCAAGCCATCTCTATAAAGCAAATACATGGGCTCATGTAAAAAACTGCACAGGTGCTTCAGGTAAGGCTTGATCCAGAGGCATAAACACAAGCCCTGGCTCTTTCAGAACTCTGTTCTCTTATTCCTCAAGCTCCATCTAATGACTTCTCCAAAGGTACTGGCACTTCTCTCATGAGCACAGCTGCCAGCCTTATATATTTACATCACACTCATGAGCACAGCTGCCAGCTTTATATATTTATATCACACTCAGAATGCTGTCTTTCAGTAGGTTCCCAGAGAAGGCAAGAGTCTTTTGGGTTTTTTTTTTTTTTTTTTTTCTCAGTAACCCTGGAAAATCTCTCCCCACAGCTTTAAGAAATGTTAGTGCCCATTCTGTACCTATGACTGTGGTCAGAGAGATGGGATTGCCTGAGTGATTTAATTGTGCAGGATTGGGGCTAGCAGATACGACTGTGCAGGTTGTGCACTGCACAACCTCAAGTTCACTAGACACATTTATGACAATGCAGATGTGTAGTGGTCTGTTCTCATGCTACTATGAAGAAATACTCAAGATTGGGTAATTTATAAAGAAAAGAGTTTTAATTGACTTACGGTTCTCTATAGCTAGGGAGGCCTCAGGAAACTTACAATCCTGGTGGAAGGCACCTCTTCTCAGGGCAGCAGGAGAGAGAATGAGTGCCAGCAGGGGAAATGCCAGACACATAAAGCAATCAGATCTCCTGAGAACTCACTCACTATCACGAGAACAGCATTGGGAAAACAGCCACCCTGATTCAATTGTCTCCCACTGGGTCCCTCCCATGACACATGGGGATTATGGGATTACAATTCAAGATGAGATTTGGGTGGGGACACAAAGCCAAACTATATCAAGATGATACCCCTTGGAATTATCTGATGCAGTGACCCTAGTTGGGACCCACTTCTAGAGATGGGGGTGGGATCCATATCACCTTAACACATGGTGTGTGAATTAGGGAGGCCGTTCTGCGCTGGGTGGAGAGGTTATAAAACATTCTTGGGAGGCAGCCAGTAGAAGCCCACTACTGACAGGTGGCAAGAAAGTGGCAGGGCCTATGCCATTTCACACATTCCCTACCATGAAGTAGGACCCCTAGATAATTACAGAGAGAAGAAACCAAAGTAACTTAGAAAATGCTTCATTCCACCTTTGAGTCCTAACATGTGAAAGTAAAACACACAAAATACTCATTCTCATCCATGTATTATTTATGGATTTCAAAGCACTTTCTGAGTCAGCCCTTCATCTACACAACGGTAGCTCCAGGGGACAGCTGGCGGATAATATTATCCCCAGTGGAGATGTGGAGCAAGTCAGGCATCTCCCTGCTCAGGTGGAACTCATCTCCCGCTTACTGCAACAGAAACTCCCTACTTACCTCTGCGCTATGAGAGGGAGATCCTATGGAATACGATGAGAGAGGGCAGGAAAGTTGAGTGACAGGCCAGAGGAGAAAGCGCAGAAGGAAGAGAAGAGGAGATTCAAGGCAAGGAGAGGAAACCTTTGGAACACTGGCAGCCACCAACCAAAGTTTCCGTAGTGGTTGGCTAGGGCTGCCGTAACAATGCACCACAGGTCGGGTGCCTTAAACTGCAGAAATGTGTTCTCTCACAGTTCTGGAGGCTGGATGTCCAAAATCAAGACACCAGCAAGGTTGGTTCCTTCTGAGGCTGTGAGGGAGACTCTGTTCCATGGCTCCCTCCTAGCTTCTGGGGATGGTGGTGATCTTTGATGGTCCTTGGCTTGGAGATGCATCACCCAGTCTCTGCCTTCCTCTCCACATGGAGCTCTCCCTGTGTGTGAGCTTGTCTCCAGGTCTCCCCATTTCAGAAGGACATCAGTCATACTGCATTAGGATCCACCCTAAAGGTCCACCCTAAAAGGACCTTGTTTTTACTTGGTAACAACCCTATCTCCAAATAAGGTCACATTCTGAGGTAGTGGGGGTTAGGATTCCAACACATGAATTTGGGGGGCACACAATTCACCTCGTAAGAGGCACTAAGTCTTTAGAGCCATGGTAGTGGCCACTAGCCACATGGCTATTCAGCACTTAAAATCTGGCTCATCCAAATCTAGATGAGCTGTGAGTGTAGAATACACACCAGATTTTAAAAAATGAATGTGCAATATTGCAATAATTTTTATACAGATTACCTGCTAAAAATAATATTTTGGATGTATCTGGTTAAATAAAATATAGTACAGTATTCAAATTAATTTCACCTCTTTTCTTACTTTTTAAAATGTGGTTTCTAGAAGATTTAAAACTTCACATGCAACTTGCATTTGTCTCACTTTATATTTCTATTGGATGACATTGATCTAGAAACAGAAATTCAGAGTCTTTGACACCTGGTCATTTTGTGAAAAGAGTTTCTGAAATTTCTACATTGTTCTCTGACAAGGATGGCAAAATTAAGCATTCAATTCACTAAATTGAAGTGACATATATTATATGGTAAATATAAAACTTTATAACTGTGTAACCAACTCTAAATTTTAAATAAGTTCTCATAGAACCTAAGTGGCAGATATATTTGATCAATAAGGATCACACTTCATTTTTATTACTAAGAACTCAATTTGGAACAGGCCACCCAATATCATCTTGTAAGAGTGGCTTTTGTGTAAAGCCATCACCTTTTCATTTACCTTGTGTGAGAAAAACAAGGCTCCGTATCAAGCGTGACTTTATTAATAATTACATCAGAACAGCACGGGTCCTTATTAAAGACGGTATACAAGTGAGATTTTGCATATGCTTCATGCAGATAAATCATGAGCTCCATAGTGAAGTTATGTAAATGGAGATGCGTTTTTGCTTTTATGAAATACACCGGGTTATAAATACTCTGACCTTGTTTATAGAGGAAGCTGGTTTGTTCACGTAATGAAGACATTAATTTGCCATTCAGTTTGGACTGATTACTCATTAGCTGCTCTCTTGTGACCAACAGCTCTGACTTACAAACCCAGGCTGTTGTTGATCGGATCGTAGGTAGTGGTGTGCTGCCATCTATAGGTGGAACGAGAAAAAGATCAAAGTGCAGCAAGGTCTGCAAAGCCACAACTACTAAAAAGAGTTACAGTGTCAAAACATTAACAACTGTTTTTAAGATAGACCAAACAAATACATTCCAAGGTCTACAACTATGGCTCTTTCCCCGTGTTAAAATCATTGTAAGGTACTGATTGATTTGCAAGCAAAATAAAACCTAAAGCAAACTGTATAATATCCCAGCTGCAAAGCCTTAACGCAATTATTGTTGGTGGAGCAGGTGCAAAAAATCTGCAATACTGATAACTCAAATGGTACAAGACCTACTGTAATCATTTTCCAAGTCAGCTACTGCTTGCCTTTGCCCACAATTCATGTTAGGATTTCTTTTTCCACTCTTCAGTCTTTTTCCTACTCCAGGATGCCGCCATCAGCAACATTCGACAAACATTTCTGGAGACCCTCCTATGTTCCAGCCATCGTCCCACTTGAGATGCAGCACATACCAAACGAATCTCTTGCCCTTGCAATGCTTACATTCTAGTGAAGTGAGACAGACATTAAACACTAGACTAAGTAAACAAGCTCATTCTATACTATGTTGCAGGTGGCAGGCATTACGAAGAGAGAAAACAAGAGGGCAGGACATGGGAATTGGAGGTAGAATGGTAGGAAGGAGGAAGGATGCAGGGTTTTTTGTTTTTGTTTTTGAGACGGGAGTCTTGCTCTGTCACCCAGGCTGGAGTGCAATGACGCGATCTCAGCTCACTGCAACCTCCACCTCATGAGTTCAAGCAATTCTCCTGTCTCAGCCTCCTGAGTAGCTGGGATTACAGGTGTGTGCCACCACGCCCGGGTAATTTTTCTATTTTTAGTAGAGATGGGGTTTCACCATGTTGACCAGGCTGGTCGCAAACTCCTAACCTCAGGTGATCCACCCACTTCAGCCTCCCAAAGTGCTGGGATTACAGGAATGAGCCACCACGCCTGGCCAGATGCAGTCTTAATGAGGGCAGTCAGGGGAGCCTCACTGACAAGATGACAATGGGGCAAACATCACATTCCCAGGAGTTCCCAGGAGAGGACAGGGGCCTGGGAATGAGGCCAGAGGGTTGGGGAGTGAGTTCATTGTAGAAGGCCTCTGAGACCGCCGACGAGACAGCAGCTAACGAAAGAGATCAAATGAAAAAAACTAAAAAGCAGAAATGAAGTCCACAGGCAAACAGCCCGGGCGGCGCCCTGACAGCCCGGGCGGCGCCCTGAGCCTAGTTAAAGATCGACCCCGGACCTAACCGATTAGGTTATCTATAGACTCCAGACATTGTAAGGACAAACGTTGTGAAAGTCTCTGTCCTGCTCTAATTACCAGTGTCTGCCACATATCTTAGTCCTGGGCCCAGCACAAACACAATCCTCTATTTTGTCCCAACTTCCTGAGCCCAACACAAACACATCCCCCCCCCCCCACACATCTCAGAAACACCACCCAGAGAGCCCCTGATAAGGTCACAACCGTTTGTAGTTTTACTAAATGCGCGGGAACAAATAGAAAACTGTTAATTGTATTAACCAATTACCAGTTGTAATGCTGCAACCAAAAGAATTCCTTTGTACCTCTGTAACCTTACATATCCTGTATGCATCGGGCTATAAAAAGCGGGCACATGCATCATTCGGGGCCCTCTTGTATGTTGTAGAACGGAGGGACCAAGTTCGAACTTGCATTAAAGATCCTTGCCGCTTGGCTTTGACTCTGGACTCTGGTGGTCTTCTTCGGGGAATAAACGGTCTGGGCATAACACTTTTAGCTGAGTAAAATATCACTTCTTGCTTTTAGATAGCTGCCTGATGGACAGCTAGGTTTTGTGAACCTAAAATATTTGAGACAGGTCTCAATTAATTTAGAAAGTTTATCTGCCAAGGCTAAGGACTTGCTTGTGACAGCCTCAGGATGTCTTGGGTACATGATGACATGTACCCAAGTGGTGAGGGCACAGCTTGGTTTTATACATTTTGGCTTGATTTTATACATTGATGAGACATCAATCAATATGCATAAGATGTACATTGGTTTGGTCCAGAAAGGTGGGACAACTTGAAGTAAGGGCTTCCAAGTCAGAGATAGATAAGGGACAAAAGGTTCCATTCTTTGGGGTCTTCGATCAGCCTTTCACGGAATACATGTGAGGCGGAATGGGTAGAGGAATAGTCACTGATGCTTTAGTCTGACTCAGTGAATCTGCATTTTTACATAAACAATAGGGCAGAGGAAGCAATGAGGCATGCATTTGTCACAGGTGAGCAGAGAGCAGAGCGATGATCGTGAGTTCTGTCTGTCCTCTGTCCTGAGCCTGGGAAGATAAGCTATCAATTAATATGGCCAGGATGAGGTTCAAAAGAACTGTTTTAGGGTAAAGATCTTGAGGCTCACAAGGAATTTAACTTCCTTGTGGGCAAACTGTGAGGGAGGTATGTAGCTTTTTTATTTTATTTTTTCTTTGTAGCTATTTTATTTAGGAATAAAATGGGAGGCAGGTTTGTCTGATGCGGTTCCCAGCTTGACTTTTCCCTTTGGCTTAGTGATTCTGGAGTCTTGAGATTTATTTTCCTTTCATGGTTTTTCTCTTTTTTTTTTGTTTGCTTAAAATCATGTTTGATAGTTTTACGATTGTGGTGGTGGTTATTGTCTCAAGATTCATGAGGACTCGCAAAAGCAAATTTTAATAAATAACAACTGTTCACCCCAGAGAGACTTCAATATTTTTTTGTTCACAGAGAGATTCCGATATACCTGGTTATAATCATACTGGATACGTAAATCATTCACTTTCATGTTTAGCATCTGTCATGAGCATTTTTCATGTTATTCCATGTTTACCATAAACATTTTGTTAGCTAAAAACTCATAAAGGGACAATCATTGTGTCAAACTTTTGATTTTACTGTGAGGATTAAGTGAAAAAATTATAAAAAGAGCCAAGTACAGTGTCAAATCTTAGTTTGAGTAGAGATACAATATAGTGCTTTGCTTTTTTCATTTCTAAAAGTTTATTCAAAATTATTTACTATGATAAATGCTATGATGGACATCTTGATATAGGAAGAAATTATTATTATTATGAATTAATAATAGTCCTAAAATTTAAGATTATTGTTTTTCAGGATGGATTCCTTGGCATACAATTACTGGGTCAAAGGTTATGACTAGTTTAAAATGTTTTAAATAAAATATCAAATTGCTTCCTCAAAGCATAAAAGCTATTTTAAATAATACCCCCTTGTATTAGAATGCCAGTTTCACTCCCCCTCATTTTTTGCTTTCTAATTTGATATATTTTTTTACTTCTTTCTATGTAGCACTTTTTACATTTCTTTCTTTCTTTCTTCTTTCTTTGTTTTTCTTTCTTTCTTCTTTCTATTTAGCACTTTTTACCTCTCTCTCTCTCTCTCTCTCCTTTCCTTCTCTCTCTCTCTCTCTCTCTCTCTCTCTCTCTCTCTCTCTCTCTCTCTCTCTCTCTCTCTCTCTTCCTTCCTTCCTTCCTTCCCTCTCGGGACAGAGTCTCACTCTGTTACCCAGCCTGGAGTGCAGTGGTGTGATCTCAGCTTACTGCAACCTCCACCTCCTGAGGTCAAGCAATCCTCCTGCCTCAGCCTCCCCAGTAGCTGGGATTACAGGTGCCCTCCACCACGCCAGGCTAATTTTTGTATTTTTAGTAGAGATGGGATTTCACCATGTTGGCCAGGCTGGTCTTGAACTCCTGACCTCGTGATCCACTTGCCTTGGCCTCCCAAAGTGCTGGGATTACAGGCGTGAGCCACCGTGCCCAGCCCACTTTTTACATTTCTAATGAGAAATAACAATAAAAATCTTCAAGAGCATGTTTAACCCACACAGGTTGCCTCCAAAGTCCCTGAGTTCTTGGTTACCGAGTGCTCCTGTTTTCTCTTTTGTCCTCTGCAGGCCCATGTCTGTTGCTCCTTTGTCTTGCTGTAGTTTGGTGTTCTTTTTATTGGATATTGTCAAATGTGTAAAGATTAAAGATATTAGCCCTGTAGCTGTTGTGTGGATGACTCTTAAATCTTGAGACCAAATCAGTTTTCACTTTTATGCTGAATTGCTAACATTCAACGTGCCCTTCCTGCCTCACCCATGAAGGAAAGGGCAGAGGAAGTGACAACCCCAGGGGCCCTCCCTCTCCCCTGTGTCCAGGGAAGAGCATCCCCACTTCCCAGTCACTCCAGCAGGAAAGTATAAGGAAAGGGCAGAAGAAGTGAGGGGTGGACACTGGACCGCAGGGACTAGCTCGCAGGGCGTGTGGGGACTAGGTGAGTGGGAGAAGTGGATCACACTGACTCCACTGGATCCAGTAGGAGTAGCCAAAGGTGGAGCTATTATCTACATGAATATGGGGAAAGAGTTACCCATTTGTTGTCCCCTACTTGAGGAGGGCATCAACCCTGAAGTCTGGGCAGTGGAAGGAATAAACTCAAGCTCCAGCCTTAAGCCTTCCCAAGGGACAAAACTTTCCTTTATACGTCAGAGAGAGAGCAGGGATAGCTCCTGGAGTCCTTACTCAGACTCGTGGGACAACCCCACATCAGTGGCATACCTAAGTAAGGAAATTGATGTAGTAGCAAAAGGCTGGCCTCACTGTTTACGGGTAGTTGCGGCGGTGGCTGTCTTAGTGTCAGAGGCTATCAAAATAATGCAAGGAAAGGATCTCACTGTCTGGACTACTCATGATGTAAATGGCTTACTAGGTGCCAAAGGAAGTTTATGGCTATCAGACAACCGCCTACTTGGATACCAGGTGCTACTCCTTGAGGGACCAGTGCTTCTAATATGTACGTGCGTGGCCCTCAACCCTGCCACTTTTCTCCCAGAGGATGGGGAATCAATCGAGCATGACTGCCAACAAATTATAGTCCAGACTTATGCCGCCCGAGATGATCTCTTGGAAGTCCCCTTGGCTAATCCTGACCTTAACCTATACACCGATGGAGGTTCGTTTGTGGAGAATGGGATACAAAAGGCAGGTTATGCCATAGTAACAGTACTTGAAAGTAAGCCTCTTCCTCCAGGGACCAGCGCCCAGTTAGCAGAACTAGTGGCACTTACCTGAGCCTTAGAACTGGGAAAGGGAAGAAGAATAAATGTGTATACAGATAGCAAGTATGCTTATCTAATCCTACATGTCCATGATGCAATATGGAAAGAAAGGGAGTTCCTAACCTCTGGGGGAACCCCTATTAAATATCACAAAGAAACCGTGGAGTTATTGCACGCAGGGCAAAAATCCAAGGAGGTGGCAGTCTTACACTGCCAAAGCCATCAAAAGGGAAAGGAGAGTGAAGAACAGCAGCTTAAGCAGCTGGCAGAGGCAGCATAAAGGAAAGAGAGAAAGAGAGAGACAGACAAAGAAGAAGTCAAAGAGAGAGAAAGAGATAGAAGTAGTAAAGAAAAAACAGTGTACCCTATTCCTTTAAAAGCCAGGGTAAATTTAAAACCTATAATTGATAATTGAAGGTCTTCTCTATAACCCTATAACACTCCAAGACCACCTTGTTGTCAGTGTAAACAAGGGCATAGCCCAAAAGCATTGAGGCCACTGACAACCCATAGCCTTCCTATCAAAAATCCTTAACCCAGCAGGTTTCCTAACAGGGGATCTAAATCTTAATTAATTACCATACAAAGGTCTGACCAGACATAGGAGGAACTCCCTTCAGGACAGGATGACAGATGGTTCCTCCAGGCCATTAAGGAAAAAAGACACAATGGGTATTCAGTAAGTGATAAGGAAACTCTTGTAGAAGCAGTTAGGAAAATTGCCTAATAATTGGTCTGCTCAAACACAGGAGCTGTTTGCACTCAGCCAAACCTTAAAGTACTTACAGAATCAGGAAGGAGCCATCTATACCAATTCTAAGTTAATATGGACTGAATGAGATTTTATTAACAGCAAAGAAAAATTAAAATCCCAAACTTACAAGGTTTTCAACAAAAGTTTTGCTAAAAGTTAACAGTGTAACATGTATTATCCTAACTTCACGGAAATCCTAATTTTACGGAAATCAGACCCTATCTGTGCCCCTCAAAGCTCAAGTCCATCAGCGCAGAGCCATACAACTAATACCCCTACTTATAGGGTTAGGAATGGTTACTGCTACAGGATCTGGAATAGCCAGTTTATCTACTTCATTATCCTCCTACCACACACTCTCAAAGGATTTCTCAGACAGTTTGCAAGAAATAACGAAATCTATCCTTACTCTACAATCCCAAATAGACTCTTTGGCAGCAGTGACTCTCCAAAACCGCTGAGGCCTAGACCTCCTCACTGCTGAGAAAGGAGGACTCTGCACCTTCGTAGGGGAAGAGTGTTGTTTTTACACTAACCAGTCAGGGATAGTATGAGATGTCACCCGGCATTTACAGGAAAAGGCTTCTGAAATCAGACAACACCTTTCAAACACTTATACCAACCTCTGGAGTTGGACAGCATGGCTTCTCCCCTTTCTAGGTCCCGTGGCAGCCATCTTGCTATTACTCACCTTCGGGCCCTGTATTTTTAACCTCCTTGTCAAATTTGTTTCCTCTAGAATCGAGGCCACCAAGCTACAGATGGTTTACAAATGGAACCCCAAATGAGCTCAACTAACAACTTCTACCGAGGACCCCTGGAGTGACCCACTGGCTCTTTCTCTGGCCTAAAGAGTTCCCCTCTGGAGGACACTACAACTGCAGGGCCCCTACTTCACCCCTATCCAGCAAGAAGTAGCTAGCACGGTCATCACCCAATTCCCAGCAGCAGTTGGGGTGTCCTGTTTAGAGGGGGGATTGAGAGGTGAAGCCGGCTGGGGCTTCTGGGTTGGGTGGGGACTTGGAGAACTTTTCTGTCTAGCTAAAGGATTATACACACACCAATCGGTGTTCTGTGTCTAGCTAAAGGTTTGTAAATGCACCAATCAGCACTCTGTAAAAATGCACCAATCAGCGCTCTGTGTCTAGCTAAAAGGTTTGTAAACATACCAATCAGCACTCTGTAAAACTGGACCAATCAGCACTCTGTAAAATGGACCAATCAGCAGAACATGGGCAGGGCCAAATAAGAGAATAAAAGCTGGCCACCGGTGCCAGCAGGGGCAACCAACTGGGGCACCCTTCCATGCTGTGGAAGGTTTGTTCTTTCGCTCTTCGCAATAAATCTTGCTGCTGCATGCTCTCTGGGTCGGCACTACCTTTATGAGCTGTAACACTCACTGAGAAGGTCTGCGGCTTCACTCCTAAAGTCAGCAAGACCACGAACCCACTGGGAGGAACGAACAACTCCGGACATGCCACCTTTAAGAGCTGTAACACTCACTGTGAAGGTCTGCGGCTTCACTCCTGAAGTCAGCAAGATCATGAACCCACCAGAAGGAAGAAACTCTGGACACATCTGAACATCTGAAGGAACAAACTCCGGACACACTATCTTGAAGAACTGTAACACTCACTGTGAGGGTCCGTGGCTTCATTCTTGAAGTCAGCGAGATCAAGAACCCACCAGAAGAAACCAATACTGGACACAGGAGGAAACAGAACTGGTCTCTGGAAACTTGTCTCACACTCCCCTATGGTCTGAAAGTATGTCTCCTCAGCATTCATGTTAAAATCCTTGGCCGGGCGTGGTGGCTCACACCTGTAATCCCAGCACTTTGGAAGGCCAAGGCGGGCAGATCACAAGGTCAGGAAATCAAGACCATCCTGGCCAACATGGTGAAAGTCCATCTCTACTAAAAATACAAAAATTAGCCAGGCATGGTGGCACGTGCCTGTAATCCAGCTACTCGGGAGGCTGAAGCAGGAGAACTGCTTGAACCAGGAAGTCAGAGATTGCAGTGAGCCGAGATCGTGCCACTGCACTCCAGCCTGGCAACAGGGCGAGACTCTGTCTCACAAAAAATTCCCCAAAGGTAGGCCTTTGGGGAGTGAGTGGGTCATGAAGTTGGAGCCCTTGCGAAGAGACTTGAGAGAGACCCCTTGTCCCTTACAGCATGTGAGGAAGCAGCAAGAAGGCATGGTCTATGAAACAGAAAGTAGGCTCTCAAAAGACCCTAAATCAGCTGGCATCTTGATCTTGGACTTCCCAGCATCCAGAGCTATGAGAAATAAGCTTCTGTTGTTTATGAGCTACCCAGTCTATGGTATTTTGTTATGGCAGCCTGAACAGACTAAAACGCACCCCACCCCAGGTTCCTGTCTCCTCAGCCTGTTACACAATGTACATGAGAGGTGAGGGTCCTCCAAACAGTTGCATGAGAAAACACCGTATGTGATTAGACTATTTAAAAGACCAAATTACACATCCACACTCACACACTGCACCCTACATTTACAACCTCTCACTCGCAAACACACGGGCATACTATCAGACACAACTACGCACACACAAACATATATACACATACACTTTCCTTGTATTTTATCTATGTGAAGGGAAAATAAATCTTGGGGACCCCAAATCACTAAAGCTGACGGGAAAAGTCAAGCTGGGAAGTGCTTAGGGCAAACCTGCCTCCCATTCTATTCAAAGTCACCCCTCTGCTGACTCAGATAGATGCATATCTGATTGCTTCCTTTGGACAGGCTAATCAGAAATTCAAAAGAATGCAATCCTTCATCTCTCACCTATCTGGGACCTGGAAGCTCCAAGCCCCCACCTGCTTGGAGTCTTCCTGCCTTTGCTTCAAGTTGTCCCACCTCTCCAAACCAAACTAATGTACTTCTTACATACATTGATTGCTGTCTCATGTCTCCCTAAAATGTATAAAAGTAAGCTGTGCCCGAACCACCTTGGGCACGTGCTGTCAGGATTTCCTAAGGCTGTGTCACGGCGCATCCTCAACCTCATAAAAAGTAAAGTAGAGGTTCCTCTTCAAAGACTTTCCTTCCTGTCTAATTAGGAATAAATAGTAACTTCTCTTAAAAGCAAAATTTATTCAAACACCTGTGCTAACGTTCTTAAATATCTGCTAACCGTAATAAAGAAATCAATATACTTTATGTTCTTAGCTCCCACAATTTAGCCTAAATACTTGCCCTGGCATGCTTATATTGGTCTAAGCAAGCATTAGGTCATAGCCTGTTCCTCTTCCTTATTTAAAAGTGTTTTTACCTTCCTCAGCATTCCACAAGTTACTTCCTCCTTCCTTTGTTCCCCTCTACCTTTGCCTCTTTTAAAAAGTTCTAAGCTCGGCTAGTTTTTTTTTTTTTTTTTTTTTTTTTTTTGGTAGAGACGGGGTTTCACCGTGTTAGCCAGGATGGTCTCGATCTCCTGACCTCGTAATCCGCCCGTCTCGGCCTCCCAAAGTGCTGGGATTACAGGCTTGAGCCACCGCGCGAGGTGGGCGCCTGTAGTCCCAGCTACTCGGGAGGCTGAGGCAGGAGAATGGCATAAACCCGGGAGGCAGAGCTTGCAGTGAGCTGAGATCCAGCCACTGCACTCCAGCCTGGGCAGCAGAGCAAGACTCCGTCTCAAAAAAAAAAAAAAAAAAAAAAAATAAGTTCTAAGCTGCTAGCCAGTTGGGACAAATACAGAATGTGAGGTCCCGTTCCAGCCAATAGAAACCAGACACAGTAGTAAAGTGGACACGTCAGGTTACAAATGACCCTGTCTTCTTTGTGTGGTGTACTCTTCGTGGCAAAACTGCTGGCGGGTGTACCCCTTTCTGCAGGAAGTTAAAATGGCCTTACTAAATAAATTAAATTTATATTCAAGTACTATTTCTTTACGGCACGGAGGAACAAACATTTCAAACAACCTTGACAAAATAAACTTTCTCAATTAACTAAGACCTGTCTCAAATTTTGGGGGTTCACATTTGTATACGTATTTTATTTGTATATATAATTCAGGGAGGAAAAAAAGGAAGTAATTACATGGTATTAAGCCCATGGAAAGAGAGCCCTGAATATAAACCAATATGTTTCTTCATAGGGCACTGTGGCTATTTGATTATTTTTTCTCTACTTTAAATATATAAAAGTATTTACACTTATCTACTAAAATCTATGTTTCATATAATTTTACTTCCATTATTTCTATGTTTAAAAAGTATTGACACTTTCAAAGGTTTGATGAAGATTCACTTATATTTTGTCTTTCTATAATTTGATTTTGTATCACTTTACTGTAATACATCTGGAATTTTTTTATGATGATGTTAAGGAACGCCCTATGCACTGTCCCCCACAAAACTATTTTATTCGTATTTTCATTGGAAATTCATTTATTTGGTTAGAGCTAACATCTTCATGGTGTCTGTTTGTTATGCACTGAGGTGTGTCCCCACCAATATGTTGAAGCCCTAACTCCCAATGTGATTGTATTTGGAGAGGGAGTCTGTCAGGCTTTCAGGGAGGTTATTAAAGTTAGATGAGGTCATGAGGGTGAGGCCCTTATCCAACTGCAATAGTGTTCTTATAAGAAGAGGAAGAGATACCAGAGAGCTCGCTCTCATCACATGTACAGAGAAGAAAGGCCATGTGTGGAAACACCAAGAAGGCAGCCGTCTGCAAGCCAGGACGAGAGCCCTTACCAGACCCTAAATCCTGCCAGTACCTGGATCTTTGATTTCCCAGCCCTCAGAACTCTGAGAAAATTATTTCTGTTGTTTAAGCCACCTGGTCTTAGACTATTGATTCTGCCTTAACAAAATACCACAGACTGGGTAGCTTATAAACAACAGAAATTTATGTCCCCTAGTTTGAAGCCTGGGAGGTGAAAGATCAAGGTGCCAGCAGATTTAACGTCTGGTAAGGGTCTCCTTCCCCACAGATGGTGCCTTCTCACTGCTCCTCACATGTTGGAAAGGGCAAGGCAGCTCTCTGAGGTCTCTGGTATAAAGGCATTAGTCCCCTTCATGTAGGATCCACCCTTATGACTTAATCACATACCAAAGGCTCCACCTTCAAATATCATCAGCTTGTGGAAGAGAATTTTAACATATAAATGCGGTGGAGCAACAAACACTAAGACCATAGCATCCCCAGTCTGTGATATTTTATTATGGCCACCAGAGTAAACTAATAAACATTGTTTAGTTTCAGAGCAAACGAATAAACTTTCCATTCAGGAATGTGTTCTAGTTCTCCACTGATTTAGGTTCTCTTTTATATATCACAAAAAATGTGTTTCAATCTATTTTAATGAAGTTCTAGCCATTTCTCACCAGAATTATTTCTAGAAATGGCTGTTTTGTTTTCATCACTATATATATAACATTTTCTTTATCAGGATATTTTCTAACAAATTGCTGATAATTAGAAAACCTGCTCCTTTTGTATGCCTTAAATATGGCCAATTGATTGAACTTTTATGTGAGACAAATTATTATATAATTAAATTAATGTATATAATTGATTAATGCAAAAGCTAAAGAGGAATTGGAAACAAAGCCAGAAATAATGTTAAAGCTCATTGCTCTCTCTATGGGTCAATGTCGTTAGAAATGGGCCTCAAATCTTCATAGTCAGTTCAAAGTGACTATAACTAGTTGCTACAGTTATTAATCCTTTCTACTTCTAAAGTCTTTCCTACTACTAAAAGCAATTTTCCTCATACAGTTCATAAAGAGAAGACAGATTCCTCACAACAGAGACGACTGTGTTCTTTAGTAAGCCATGACTTAAATACGTTGAGTTTTTCAAATAAAAGGACTACAGTCTTTGTTTTCAAAGTTTCTAGCCATCTTAGAATTCCAGGCAAAAAGGAAGACTAGGAATCTTGACCCAAAAGGGAATTCACGGTAGACACGAATATTATATAGTTTTCCTGCAACAACAGGTTTTTCTGCACCTTGGGCTCACAAATGTTCAACTTAGACCCTAGAGAGGGAAGTTTGTAAAAATTTCAACGAATTACTGGATCAGACCAACTCATCCTTATTTTGTTTGCTTTCTTCTGTGATGATGCAGCTGATGAACATTCTATCAGCTTCCCCAAACTACAGCCATGCTCCTTCATTTTCCCAAAATAGAAAGTGCAATCCTAAATATATGGTGCTTATGGCCTGGAATCATTCAGCAGTCTTCCTCCACACAAAGTCACTATTTCATGATGGGAAACGTTTCCATGGAAACCGGGAAGCACATCAGTGTGGCAGTCTTCCTACAGAGACTCCTCCAGATTTCTATCAGTTGTGGCTCCTAAGAGTGGACACAAATCCCCCCCTGAAAGAATGCAAGAGCTAATAGATAAGAACACACAGAAAGATCTATTGTACATCATGGTGACTGTAGCTAATAACAATATATTTTATACTCAAAAATTGCTGAGAGAATTAATTTTAAGTGTTCTCATCACCAAAAAATGACAAGTATGTGAGGTTATGCTTATGTTAATTAGCTTGATTTAGCCATTCCTTAATGTATACATGTATCAAATATGTTGCACATTATAAATATATACAGTTTTTGTCTATTTTTAAAAAGAATACACAGCGATACAGGAGACAATAGGGAAACATGCATAACCCACTTTGTACTTCATTAAATTTACTCATCTGCATCTTACATTCACTGCCTAAAACCTAATTAATTGGTACTTTATTTATAATTCCTTATTAAAGACATACTGTTGGTTTTGTTTCTTCTTGCTACTTGAAACAGCAAACACAATATCCCATAATTTTTAAAGTAATTAATATTACAACCCATCATTATTTTAAAAAACCATTAAAACAGATGAATGCATAAACAAAACATAGTTTATCCATATAATGGAGTGTAACTCAGCCATAAAAAGGAGGAAAGTTCTGATGCATGCTACAATATGGATGAACCTTTAAAACATCATACTAAATAAAACAAGCTGGACACAAAAGGACAAATATTGTACGATTCCACTTACATAAGGTACCGTGAGTAGTGAAATTCATAGAAACAAAAAGTCTAATAGTGGTTACCAGGTGCTTGGGGGAGGAGAGAATGAGGATTTTTGTTTAATGGGTACAGAGTTTCCGCTTGGATGATGCATATGTTCTGGAAATGGATAGTGGCAATTGTTGCAAAGCTGCAAATGTACTTAATGACATTAAATTGCATTTAAAAGTGCAAAAAATGGTTAAAATGGTAACTTTTGTGTTATGTACATTTTATCATAGGAAAACAAATACAACTTAAAATACAAACACATTGCAATATACAGGGAGTCTCCTACCCTAAGCCCTTTGGCCATAATAACACCACTAAATACAGTTTTAGCCATATTCCTCCAACTAGACTATAAGAATTTTTTTTTGAGATGGAGTCTCCCTCTGTTACCCAGGCTGGAGTGCAGTGGCACGACCTCAGCTCACTGCAACCTCCACCTCCTGGGTTCAAGCGATTCTCTTGCCTCAGCTTTCTGAGTAGCTGGGATTACAGGCACACACCAGCACGCTCAGATAATTTTTGTATTTTTAGTAGAGATGGAGTTTTGCCATGTTGGCCAGGCTAGTTTCGAACTCCTGACCCCAGATAATCCACCCACCTCAGCCTCCCAAAGTGCTGGGATTCAAGGAGTGAGTGACCAAATCTATAATATTTTGAGCAACCTTATGAATAATAATTTTTAGATGTTCTCAAACCACCACGAAGAAGTTTGTACCAGTTTACTTCTCAATGAATAGTGTTCATTTCTTCACACAATTGTTGACTTCAGTTCCCACAATCTTTTAAATCTTTACCTATAAAACTTTAGTTTTATTTCCATTTCTTTGGTTATCAGTTGAGTTTGAAGACCTTTTCATACATTTGTTGGCCACAGCAGGCCAAGTATCTCTGCCGACGCTGTTTCTGCTTTTCTACGTCTCACCTATCACCTCATCTAGTTGACCACCTCATCACCAGGGGAGACACTTAATCCTTATCTTTAAGCCTTCCTCCTTACTCCTTCCTGACACTGCTCTTCTATGTGTTTGTTTGTGTTTGTTTGAGACAGAGTGTCACTCTGTCACCCAGGCTGGAGTGCACTGGCATGATCTTGGCTCACTGCAACCTCCACCTCCCAGGTTCAAGATTCTCATGCCTCAGCCTCCTGAGTAGATGGGATCACAGGCATGTTCCACCACACCCAGCTAACTTCTCTATTTTTAGCAGAGACAGAGTTTCGCCATATTGGACAGGCTGGTCTCGAACTCCTGACCTCAAGTGATCCGCCTGCCTCGGCATCCCAAAGTGGTGAGATTACAGGTGTGAGCCACCAAGCCCGGCCTATTTTTATCTTCTGATCTTCCTTCTCTTCTGGTGTTCCTTATCTCCTTTGTGGGTTCTTCTTTCCCAATCATCAGGATTCCTTTGGGGTTTGTCCTGGACTGTCTCCTCTTTTCACCACACACACTCTTTTCAGGCAAGCTTTTCCTCTCACACAGCTTCAAAAGTGGACCGTATGCCAAAGGCATAAATGTAAAGCTTTGGCCCAAATCTTCTTCCTGAGCAGAAGTCTTACATGTCAACCACCACATGGGTATCACACAGCATGCCTTGCCTGAAGTATGGTCATCACTGAATTTAACACCTGGTTCCACAAACCTGCTCTGACCTCGTGTTCATCATCGCATTGAACAGAAACATCTTCTACTCTGTTGTCCAAGAAAGGAACCTGGGGACTGTCTGTGGTTCTTCTGTCTTTACCAGCTCTTTTTCTACCTCAGGTCAGTCACCTCTGCCATGTTTCATGCATCCGGCCACTCTTCTGATTTCCCACAAACACATCCCTGGTCCAGCCCACCTAACTTCTTGTCTGACTACAGCCTTCTTACTGGTATCTCCCATTCTACTCTTCCCACTCCACAATACATTCTCCTCACTGCAGCCAAGACAAACTGTGAAACACAGGACTGATCATATCACACCTTTCAAAAGTTTCCCATTGTCCTTAAGATAAATGTCAAACTTCATCATATACCTGAGAAGATCTGGACTCTTCTCACCCCTCTCCTGACTCATCACATGTCACTCCTCCAACCTGGAGCCCTCATTATCCCCGGCCACACATACATGGCATGCAACCACACCAAACATCTTTCAGTTCCACAAATAAACCATGAGAGGCCCTCTCTCATCCCTCAGCCTTTGCATTTGCAATCGCCATGGCTCAAAACATGCTCCCTCTTCACCCAGCTTCCTGCTCATCTTTTAGAGCTCCATTGGTTGACCATGAGCAATCCCTCAGCTTCTACAGCTGAGGGTAAATCTCAGATTTTCTCTTTCAAAGCGGCCTCCCTCCCTGGCAGAAGTCCTGCTGAATAGGATCCCCTTGGAAATGACCTCAAACAGTCCTCATTTAGGTTCCACATCTGGTGGCTGAAATCCTATAACTTTGACCCCCACCAGTGCCAATTCTACTTCTTCTCAAATGCCACTCTATTCTGCTGCCACGGAAGTTTCATCCATCTACTCAAGCAATATTTTTTATGCATAACGTGCCAGTCCTTTGTGTCCCCCAAACTCTAGGTGACTCATGTCAAGGCTTTTTTAGTGGGCATCTCATAGCCCCCCTCACTAAGATTAAGAAGGTTAGAGTCCCAGCACTACCACATTTTATAACAAAATTCTCTATCTTCTCCAAAAATCTCTTCTTAGTCTTTTCAGCCACCTCTGTAGGCTGGAGGTGGGTGGTCAGCTAAGAATTCCAAAAACACTTCTTAGCCAGTTCCTTCTCAAATGCTGCATAAGAGATAGAGGTGAATTTTGGCAAGTTGGAGGAAGAGAGAGGGGACCTCTGACTAAAAGATACTAAGAAAAGAAGGGGGTGACATGTGGCATGTGGCTAGTGGGTACTGAATTGGATGGTACCATTCTATATAAGAAGATGAAAGCTTATTTCATGCTAGCTGTGTACATGGGGCCTTCTGGTAGACACTCTGCCATGCATTTTGTTTGATTCTTACTACAACCATACAAGGGATTCATAGATGTTTGGTTTTTTCTTGGTTATTTCCTCTATTTTTTACTTATAACTTAGTCAAAAATAATTTGCATGGTATAACCACCAAAACTCACTTCACCTCCTTCAGTTCTTACATCTTCTCAGTAAGACCTTCCATTGCCACTTCTTAAAAGACTGCAACCGGCCAGGCACAGTGGCTCACACCTGTAATTCCAGCACTTTGGGAGGCCGAGACAGGTGGATCACGAAGTCAGGAGTTCAAGGCTAGCCTGGCCAACACAGTGAAACCTCATCCCTACTAAAAACACAAAAATTAGGCTGGGTGCAGTGGCTCACGCCTGTAATCCCAGCATTTTAGGGGGCCGAGGCGGGTTGATTACCTGAGGTCAGGAGTTCTGGCCTGGCCAACGTGGTGAAACCCCATCTCTACTAAAAATATAAAAATTAGTCGGGTGTGGTGGTGTGCACCTGTAGTCCCAGCTACTCAGGAGGCTGAGGCAGGAAAATTGCTTAAACCTGGGAGGTGGAGATTGCCGTGAGCCAAGATCGTGCCACTGCACTCCAGCCTGAGTGACAGAGCAAGACTCTGTCTCAAAAAAAAAAAATACAAAAATACAAAAATTAGCCAGGTGTGGTGACATGCACCTGTAGTCCCAGCTACTCAGGAGGCTGAGGCAGGAGAATCACTTGAACCCAGGAAGAGGAGGTTGCAGCGAGCTGAGACTCCAGCCTGAGCAATAGAGCAAGACTCTGTCTCAAAACAAAAACAAACAACAAAAAAAAAAAAACTGCAAGCAATACCATTCTTTAGTACTTATTTTTCTTATGTCACTTTTCACCATCTAATATGCTATTTGCTTTATGCTTCTGTTTACTATCCATTTGTCCCAGCTAGTGGAGGCAGAGAGTTTTGTCTATTTCCTTCTCTAAGGATACGTATCCCTAGAACCCAGGACCCTAGGGATTCATAGATGTTTGTTTTTTGTTGTTGTTGTTGTTGTTGTTTTGTTTTTGGATGAATGAACGAGCTGCCTTTTAGATGGGGCAGATTCTGCTCCATGAAATGCCTTCTCTGTTCTGCTGAGCCCTTGTATGGACTTATAAGTGAAGATGGTCAAAAGCCAACCTCAGAGGCTGAGACTGGGAAGAGTCAGACTGCTCCATATATTCCAGGGAGAGGAATGAGAGACTCCTGGGGACAATTAAGGAGTAGGATGGAGGAAGGAAGCCAGTGGGGCAGAATAAAGCTTGGAGACAACATGAGGTTAAGTGACAACATGAGGTTGGGCAGCCTGTGAAAATCCCCCAAAGGGAGGGAGGATCTTATGACAGGGCTATCTAATAATGTTCACTTTCAAGCCCTCTGCATTGCTGTGATATAAATACAGTATCCCAAATTTTCTTTTTTTTTTTTTTTTTTGAGACGGAGTCTCGCTCTGTCGCCCAGGCTGGAGTGCAGTGGCCGGATCTCAGCTCACTGCAAGCTCCGCCTCCCGGGTTCCCGCCATTCTCCTGCCTCAGCCTCCTGAGTAGCTGGGACTAGCCTACCCTACTCATGAACGTCTAGAGCCAGAGGTATATGAACTATTCTTTCATTTATTTGTTTTTGTGGAACTAGAGGAAGTGGTTGAGTTTAATGTTTCCATCACTCATGTGTAAAGCACAGAAAAAGGCAACCGAGAAACTGAACAAATTTGATGGAAGCAGGCACCTAAGACAGAGTGACCACGGGACTCTAAGCCAGTCGTGCCACTAATACTCACGTTTACACTCCAGGAATCATCCCCCAATCATTGCCTCAAATTAAAGAGGATATTCAAAAAATATGTGGTGAACTGATTTGAATTTTCACAAACTGTGAGTAGAAGTTTGAGTCAGTCTTACTTTGAACTCAAGGACCAGAAGTCCCAATATGAAAGACATACATATAAGGAAATTCTGTCTGACAGACATTAAGTAATTTTCCTTTGGCTACACTGTGGTTAAGCATCAAAACCAGGCTTCAAAACTTGGTCTGGGCCAGGAGCGGAGGCTCACACCTGTAATCCCAGTACTTTGGGAGGCCGAAGTGGGCAAATCACTTGAGGTCAGGAGTTTGAGACCAGTCTGGCCAACATGTGAAACCCCGTCTCTACCAAAAATACAAAAAGTAGCTGGGTGTGGTGGTGCATGCCTATAATCCTAGCTACTTAGGAGGCTGAGGCAGGAGAATGGCTTGAACCCAGGAGGCAGACGTTGCTGTGAGCTGTGATCGCACCACTGCATTCCAGCCTAGGCAATAAAGCGAGACCTCATCTCAAAAAAGAAAAAAAAGAACTAGGTCTGTCTCACTGCAGGTTTATGTTCTATTCCTCCCCACAGTTCCTGTACTTTCTGAAAGGGCTTGGATTTGTAACTGAGTCGTTGACTAAATTTGTGCAATTATTTTAGTCCTTAAGTGCATACTTCATACTCACCCTATTAAAAGTATGCTGGCAGCTGTCTGCTCTCCCAGACCTTAGTGAACACAAGTTCAGGCTATTAAGTGCTTTTACTAGCCAAATTCTCCTACCTTATCTTAGCAGCTACGTGCTCTACTCCTCATTCCTGTGTTAAACTCCATCCTTGATTCCACATTAAGGATCCCTCCCAGATGTTACTGTTTAGCTGAAACAGAGCTGTCTGAGCAGGTATCCAAAGTTCTCAGAATGGTATGGAACACTTCTTGGCCCATCAGATTTTCCACGGAAACCTGAAACACAACCCCTCAAATATCAGATGTTGAGCATAGTAGATGAGGTCTTCTAAAATCCAGAGTAAAAGCTCAAATGAGATGAAAACACAGTGTTTAAAAAAGGAATTCTTTCTTCAGAAAAGCTTATACTTAAGGTTGTAATGGTCCTGTGCCCAACACTTAAGGCTATTATTTAAATCAAAGCAAGGAAAACATAAGCACGCTTATTTCACAAAGGCAGATTCTCTGAAATTAATAGCTCAAAGCAGAACTACTGTCAGTTTCTGAGGTGGACCAAAGAGGTATTACTTTAGAAGGCTTATGTTATAGTGGATATTTTCATATAGTGTGCTGGGTATTATTAACAGCATCTACTGCCAAGAGATTCATATCACACGGGAAAACTGCATATCAAGATGTATCTGGAAAATTATTTAAGTCCAGTCTCTGAAAGAAGGAAATTAACTGTTTAGAAAACAGCTGACTTTCGGGACAGTGATTAAGTATAAACTAAGAGTGGAGAAGGAAAATAGTGTCTCCTTTAGAAGATGGCTGTTTTAAAATGAAAAGGTAATGTGCTGTCCTCAATTTTTAAATATTTTCCATGATCTTTGCATTTATACTTTAAGAATAATGTGGATCCTAGAGATGAGGAAGAGGAAAAAGTGTTTGCAGCTAAACACGAGGTCAGGCTTGGCTTTTAAACCTGAACCTGTGTTCCCACTTGTAGCAGAGTGTGCAGATGAGAGGGCAAGTTCATGGCTTTTGTGGGAGTCTGCTCCTCTTCCGGGGTATCTTTCTCTTTCTCTTCTTGCAAGCTTCTCAAAGCCCCCACCCAGACTCTAGCTTCACATAATTCCTTTCCACATTCTTTCCTTCACTTTCTATACTCTGACCCTGGAACATGATCTTCCCTCAACCTCTCTGCTCCTTCATCCCTGTAGAGATGGAGTGTGCTGGCTGATTGATGAATCTGAAAATAACTGGTTGTCCTCTGCCCTGCGTGGCCATTCTTCCTCTTGGGATGTGCCTGTCTTTAGATAGCACCACTAGCACCCTACGCCTCTACACCACCATGCTGAATAGTGGAGTATAGGTGGTGCTGTGCTGCCCAGAGGAAAATCTCCCTTCATAGAAACCAAGGGTGGAAAAGTGACTTCCCTCTAACAAGAAACAACCTGATGAGGTCCACGTGCCTCATTCTGGAGTTTGCACTAGGCTCTCACGCTAAGCTACTCCATTATCTGCAACTGAGGTTTTGTTCTGGTTTCCCATCTACCATTCCTTTATTTTCTCTCTCAAATTCTTCATAGCTCAGGAACTCAGGAAAAGAATATGCAATGTTCCCTTGGAAACCCAACATTTGGCAGGGCAGCATTGTACAGAGACACTGAAAAATCAAAACCAGAAGAGCAGAGTTTGGATAGTAAGAGACGCATGTGATTAGGCGTCTTGTAAACCACAGGGTGCGGCAGAGGCCGGGGCATTTTACCTTCAATTGTACGTGGAGGTTTGTATTAGGCCAGGTGGGTTTTTACAGGAGTGACGTTGGTCTGGGTAAGAGGTTCTAAAGCAGGCTGTGAGCATACTGAATCTAGAGCATTGTTGTGGCTTATGGTGTTTTTCCTCAGAGAATGACTTTCTGTGGAGCCCTAACTGGTCTCCTTAGGCCTTTGGAGAGGCTTGGAGGGGGTGGGGGCATCTTAAGTGAAAGGCGCAAGGACTTCAGAAGAGATATGAGGTGCCTCTCACAGGCATGGCGCAATTCCTTCAGGGACTCAGGAGTTTAACTGGCTCAAAGACAAGAGTCTAAGTGGCTCGGCGTTCATAATGAGACACTCACAAGATTATCACAGCATTTGCACCACCTGTTTTGAAATCAATCCAACCCCCCCAGCCATGAGAGCAGCTGTCCAAGAAAAGTTATGTTCTTAGAACACGGTACCTAGTGCGCCCAAAGGCTGTGGAAGGTACTCAGTGGTAACTGAGGCAAGGAAAGCCGATGGGGAAAATCCTTACATTAGCTTTCCCCGATGCCTATCAGTCAACACCCACTTTCTGGAATGTACTACCCATGATCTTAAACCCAACTGGCAGAAATTCCCTCCACACTCCCCATTGACTGCAAGAGGCCCTTGAAAGTGGGTGCAACATGGCATAAATTAAATGTAGGCAGCAGCCTGTGGGCCCCTCTCCATCAACAGCAACATAGCAGTTTCACAGGGAAAGGCCCGGCGCCCACAGGTGCTTGGCAGGGCTGGCGGCCTCAAGATGCCACTGCTGCAGTTTCCAGGGCAAAAGCAGACCTCACAGGCCTTTCAGGTGTAGCTGGGAAAAATAATAGGTACTGATTTTCACCTATTTTCAAGGCAGCTGGGTTCCAACGTACTACAGAGTGCTTCTAAGGTTCTAGCTTCTAACTGGTAGCGTCAGGCCACTGTGGTTCTTGCCGTATCAGCCACCCCAAATTCCATTCTGCATTCAGGCGCAAGGAGGGAACCATGAAGGGAACCTGGATCCATGTGGTTCATCTATAGTTGATTCTGGACTGCTTAAATCTATGTAGACAGATTTCAGATGCCTCCTCCATCCCTAGGAGGTAACTTTCTTAGGCCTAAATATCCATTGTGGCTCAGGCCTGAAAACACCTGTATACAGGGATGTGGGCTCAGAGCCCCTAGAGGGAGCCCTCACTCAACAGTCCCAGGTACCAGAAACAGCTTGTTGGAAGGGGAAATGTAAATTAAGGTGTCTTGCAATGGTGGTCTTTCCCCCAGGAATGATCAGTGTATATGGCCAAAATTAAGCCCTTTTTGAGCATCCTTCCAATAGAAATTAAGATCACAAGTTGTGAGTTACAGAACACTGGGGCATCTCTGGGGAAGCTGAAACCAAGATTTTTTTTTCCAGATACTATTGAGGTTCTACTATGGTCTTTGGCAGCACTAGGTACTGAGTTGTGGGGGCAGCGTTGTATGGAATGACTGCTTTAGTACCTAGGAATTAGCTTGTTTCAAAACAAGTGTGGTTGTGGGGCCAAGGCTATAATTTTGTGGTTTCTTCTTCTGACTCTAAAGTGAGCACATCAGAGACTCAGCCTCGAACCTAGTTCCTTCTGGAGCACGGCAGGAACAATCACCCTCTTAAAGACAATTCCAGCTACAGCCTCTTGAAAGAATCTCGACTGGACCGAGGCATCAAGAACTCCTCTGGCTAAGGCTGATCTGAATGAGAAATCTGGCAGTATAGTTTTGGGATTTATTTTTCTTAAAGTTTTTTTACTTGGAACTCAGGTGGACAAGATAATTTGATTTGCTTTAGTTCCTTTAGACTTTAATGCCTTTAGATTTTTTTAATCCAAAGGGACTTAATCTTTGAATTTTTTTTCTCTAAAAGTTGAATAATAAAAGTTGAACTTCCCTTCAAATTTGGGTATCATTATGTTGCTAGCATTTTATTCCTAGACTTTCACACATTTTCTTATGGGAATGTTCTGTTGGGATTTAATCTCAATGCAGAACCTCTGATATGCTATATGGGATGATGAGGTAGGAGAGATTAGGGATGGGAAAAATGTTCAGTCTTTGGTACAGAGTAGCCTTTGAATTCATTTACTTATTAGTACACTGCTGGATCCAGAGTCTTCTTAGACCAAACGTTCACTGACAGCCCCAGGGAGTCACACCTGCAAAGGCTGGTGCTGGGAAGGGGCCTCAAAGGTGAGAGGAAGTCTGCCTTCTGAAACAGCTGCTCTCCTCCTCCAGGCCATCAGTCACAGCCCTGGTTGAGCAATGAGGCCAATATTTCAAGAGAACTTCTACTGGGGAGCGTGAAAAGGGAACATTCTTCCGTAAAACTTCCCTAGTTTCAATCTCCAGGGCAAGAAACACCCTCTGGCCTTTGTACTTCCACTGGCCCTGATGTAGTAGTCTCTGATTCTGCTGAGTAAATTTTGAGAGTCATTAAGTCTACTTGGCTCAGCCCATCCCTTATTCATGGAATTTGCTCCATTTATATTTTTCCACTCCTCTAAAAGCTCTGCCCCTTTTGGGGTGGGTCAAGGCGACCGGTGGATAGATTAAGTCTGCCTCATTCCAGAATCACTTTTAGCAGGTTCACTGGGCTAAACAGCTAGAAAGCCATGGTTCCAAGCTGGGTTCCATCAGTGATATGGATTTCACCTACTCTTTAATTTCTTAAATGGTTCAAAACTCTGGCCAGGGAAAGGATGCTATTTATTGGCCTTCCTCTAAAACCTCAATACCCACTACTTATACCTTTATTGTTCTTAAAGCCCTTACAGTCTAACCTCAGACCTTTAATAACTTAAGTCAATCTGGGTAGGGTAAGATGCTGGGACACCCACTGGTGAAGAACACTCAAGTGGGGGCCTCCTCCTTCTCTCTCTCACTGTGACACAACCTCCTTCTGTTCCTTTAACACACCAGGCTTATTTGTGCCAGGTGGCCTTCTCTCCCCAGAGATCATCCTTCTCCCTGTTCTACCATCTTTCAAAGCTCGGTGAAATCCCACGTTTCTCACCCTGTCTCCTTTGAACTCTTGCAGCCACCACACTGCCTCACACAACTGAGCACTTTCTTACAAGTCATCTTGATTCCATCATTGGTCTAGTCAGTGTTTCTCAATGTCAGCCTGATCAATACCCTGGGTGGGTAACTGTTGTGAGGGCTGTCCTGGCCTCTGCCCCTAGAAGCCATATCCTATATCCTGCCCCCACGATTTCTGTCTCTGGGAACTGCCAAGTGTCCCCCGGGCAGCAAAATCATCCCTAGCTGAGAATCACAATGACTAGACCAGAAGACTTTGCCCTGGATGGCCAATAACGCTGAGCAGCTGCCCAAAGCTTGGTCAGAGGGGCCTGGTTGGAAATTGAATAGGATACAAAGAGGTGACTCGGCAGATAAGTTTTTAAAACTTAATGACTGATAGAGATAATACCCCTTAAGAGTCCCTATACTTCTCTACCCAAACTAGAATTAAGTAAAATCAGAAGCAAAGCTAAAATCTGTGCTTCCTAAAACACCTGAATGCTGGAATTTTTTTTTTTCAGGCATGATTATCAACTAAGGTAAGATTCTCTCCTACAAATTCAGATATACTAATTACCGATCAAAAGACTAAACTGAGTAAATCCACATGAGGTGAGAAAATGAAAATGGAATGTACAATTCTATTCAATTAGAAGCAATTTTAGAGAATTTTATTTAACTGTCAATTTATCACCAACATCTAACATTTTATAGTTCAGGTACATTTGGGTAAGAACATTAGGAAGAAAATGTAAATTAAATATTATGAAAGTATGCTTTTAATGAAACATGGTCTCAGTAAAATATGGATATAGAAGTTTAGTGGTTTTATTGCATTGTTAGAAAATTATATTATGAAAGATACAAAAAGAAATCAATGTTTTTCTGCTAATTTTATAATCAGTATGCCATCTTTTACCATTATGGCTTTAAGTTTTCATTCTACCCAACAAGTTTCAAAGAATAGTTTATTACATGCCTTAATAAAACATTTAAAATATTTACAAATTCAAAATAGATATTTTATAACTGAAAAAAGTTCACCTGAGAATTCACTGTAACGTTGCCATTGTTTTCCCCAAGTTGTTAATGTGGCTGAGTGTCCACATGCAACCTGTATCGTCTACTGCATCTAACATACTTAATTCCTTATTTAAAATTCGTTAAGCAGTAAGCTATATAGCAAACTGTTAAAAAAATTACAGATAGAGAACCAAGACTGTATCCACATTTGTTCTGAATATGACAATTTAACAAATTATTTGCTATAGTTCCAGAATAAGAAAAAAAAATAAGGTAATGTTATTTTACTGAATTCAACATAACAGCTTTTTTAAAAAATCATCAAGCATTGAGAAGGCCGGTTCATAAAATAGTGAACAATGATCACGTGAATATGCAATATACAAACTGAAAACATTTCAAAATTCTGCATGAAGGAAAAGGCATACACTGTATACTCATAATCCTGTCATTTGTCTTCGGCAGCCTCAAAAAAAATATTGCCTTGAAACATTTTCTTAGAAAAAACTTCTTTAGAAGTTAATGTTAAAATAGGCATAAATGTGTAATGCTATGCAATATACAGAAAACTTCCCCACTTATGGCCAAAAGACAAAGACAAAATCTTTTTTATCTGTCCATCTGCATTACAACTTGAAAATCATGTAGATATGAGGTAGTGTAGTTACTTGTATTACATGCTGGCTATTTAAAGTAATGCTAAATTTTAAGAAATTACACTTGGCCAATAATTACATGTCATTAATAGAAACCCTTAATGCTAAACTGTTCATAAGTAGAGAGAAATTTAAACCAAGTGCTTTACAAATTATATTTAAGCTCTGGAGACAACTACGTTTTATCATAAAACAGTAATCTTTCAAAGCAAGTACAGTAGCAATTAAAGCAAAAGATTATTTGACATTTGCACATACACAAACTGATACGACCAATAATTGAGTGTACACTGAGGTAGGAAATCAAGGGTTCCATTGGCTTAAGATTTTACATTTTGTAAACCAGAAGTTCTTATATTATTTTATATTGTGAAGTTGAAATTTAAAATTACAAGTATCAAAGAAATACCTATATGGGGAGATATATATGTATGTATACACACACACACATACACACACACACACACAAATTCTTTTGCAGTATGGGATGCATTATTAGAATTATTCTCCCTGACAAATTCTTGAGTGTACTTATAAAAGATACTAGAAAATAAACAAGTCCAACTAATTTTCTCTTACAAATAAGTCAATAACAGAGATAACATACAAACTACTGAAAATATACTAGCAATATCCTCCCCCCACATCCTGATCAAAAAGGGTAACATTTGACAAATTACTCCAAGACATGAAGACTGGTCCCCATATACTCTCACAGGCAAGGCCAAGTTGCTTCAGATTTCATACACAGTGTGTGGTGGTTGCCCACATGAGCTAGACAAGCCCTGCACTAGGCTCAGGATGCAGTCTATAGAAGTGTCTCTTTCAGCCCTCCGATTTTGGTGAAATCAACACTATAAACTACTCCTCTGTACCATTAAAACTGGGTTCTGCCAACGTTTCTGTGAATGTGAATATATGCATTTTTTTAAATTGCTGAGAAGATCCATAGCTTTCATTTGACTCTCAAACAAATCTAACTCCAGCATGGCTAAAAGTCACTGCAAAATGTTTTGTGATAGGTGCTCAATTATCTACTTTGTAACAGGACTGAACAAACACTAAGACTGATCTTTTAAATGCCCAAGTTAAAATGATTTGTGTGTCCTCATACCACACCAAATTTGGGGAAAAGAGCAAGGATTAAACCTGGTTTTCAAATGCAAACCCACAACAGGAAAAGATTGAGTTTCATCCTATTTCACAAACCTGCAGAGTTGCTGCAAATACATTTTCATCTGTAACAATGCTTTTTACAAGTGAACCATACAACTTCAAAAACAGGATGAAAAAATGAACTGCACTCCTGGTAAAACGTAAGCAATATTCTTTCCCCGTGATGTCTGCTTTTCCGGCATTGGTGACCCATGATGGCAAAGTGGACAGCTTTACATGTTGGTAAGCTCTCCAGATTCTAGGGAGCCTGAGATAGTGCTGCCAGTATGACCACTCATGCCACTGTATTCTGAGTCCTAGTTCTTCTTCCAAAGGGACAAGAATGCCAGGAAACAGGAAGTCCATGATGGGACCAGATATGGTAAAGACTAAAGAGCGGGGGGGAAAAAGAAGGAAAGTGACCATCTGTTTATGCAGCCAGACTTTCTAGAGTCCATACTGAAGAGAAGAAGCCCCCGTCTTAGGCCAACCACTTGCCTGTTTACTAAATCTTCCCAACGTAGCTTAAAACCTGATTTTAGGAGCCAAAGAGCAAAGTCCTAAGATTCAGGTAAGACCATCTATTTTTCACAATGCAGCTCTACAAAAATATTCCCAGTAGCTGACACCCTGTTTCTGAGAACAGAACTCTATTAACATTGCTTGGGCAGAAATTTTCTTTCAATCTAAAATATTACAAAAATGTCAAATTATTAAACTTCTGCAGGCCACTTCTTTTAGTAGGAACTATCTGTAGACGTTTCAAGCTGTTAAATTGCTGTCTGACATGCTGCAGTTTTCATTCTCCTACTTGTTCTGAATAGCAAGAAGAGTTATTACTAGAGTTATTATTCTTTAAAACATAAGTTTTAAAGGTTTACTACATTTTCACATGGGTTTTTCTGATATCCAGGAGGCAAAATCATTTCTTTGTCTCTTGCAGAAATCAAGGAGAAATCATGGTTGACTTAAGGGAAATTCCCTTATGGCAAACTACTAAAGGGAAAAACAATATTGTTAAGCAACAGATGGTCATATTAGGCTTTCAAGACACTGCCAAAACTTCAGTAGAAAATTAGATAGTTTGAAGGAAGTGAATGCAAGTTTACTCATCAGTAGTACATTTATCAGTCATCTGCTGACAGAAATCTGAGATTCCACCACTCTGACGACACTGTTCCGCAGGCCCGGCTTGCTCAGAGGTGGCTGTGGACTCCTGCCCCCGCGTGTAGCCGGACTCACTGTTTCCTCTGGCACAAGGAGGCAGCACTGCTGGAGGCCCGTCAGATAAACTGAAAATTGATGGTAATGCCAGTTCACCATCAGGAGTACTTTTATCTTTTTCAGAAATTAAAAATGAAAGTGGGCAATCTGAAGCTGAGTACTTGGCGAGTATCTGTATTTGTTCTTGACTCAGAGCTGCTTCTTTACAAACTTTCTGGCAAAGTCCAGTTAGGTTCTGCTTTGTCTCACCCAGAGTTGACAAAATGTGATCTCTTTCCTTCAACAAGCTCTCCTTTTCATTTTGCTGTGAAGTGGGGAAAGAGAACACAATGGCTTGTGTTTATTAGCTCAATCAACATTTCCAAGGTGATCAAATAATATACAGTGTCTTCTCTTCAAATAAGATCACATGGAGTTTATCCTTTCCATTCCATTCAATTACACATTAAATACTAAAGGCCCAGAATGTCCCATCCAAAACTCTTGGGGTGGATGTATTTTGGCATAAAGCATTTTTCAGGTTTTAGAAAGATAGTATATATGGGTGCACACATAATTTCTCTAGCAGGTCTGGGGCAGCACTTCACTATCAACTATCTTTACATTCCTAAGTAAAACATTAAAATAGCAAATAATGAAGAAAGTAGGATAAAGACTATGCAGTTTAATGTCAATTTGGGGCAGTTTTTTGGTCAAAAGAGTCTGTGACAAACTTATATGGTTTTCGGAGCTTTCTGGATTTACAGACCGTACATAACAGGTATGGATGACATTTTGGATGAGATACAACAAGAAAAAAGTAAAAGTACAGTTAGCATAACTTAACTACTGAGACTCAAAGCATTGCAAGATTCAACTAATGATCAGCATTTGTTGAGCAGATACTCTGTGCCAGATATTGTGCTAAATGTTTTCCAACATGCAATCTCAGCTATGTAATCCACACAACACCTCTCCTGACTTAAGCACATCAAACCCACTGAAGGGATGGGACTGAGTTTAACATGCCTAGAGACAGCTGCTGGGTGAGTTACTAAAGTGTGGAGAATTCGAGGGGGAATTTTGTGTTTGCTAATTACTATTTTTGTTATTATTATAATTTTATTACCCCATAAGAAAGTCTACCACAGAATTTTTCAGAAGTTTTTCTGGTTCCTGCCTTGCTGTCCATGTCACTTATCACTGCTGATAGCACGTCTTTTCTATTATCGTCCCATCTCATCCTTCTTGTTCTAACATTTTATTGCTTCTAATCTATTATGAGCCAGGAAACCAAATAATCAAGGTATTTATAAGAAAAGAGTAAATAAAACACTTGCTAGAAAGTCAAAGGTTTTTCTTGTGAAATTTATCACAACTCTCAACAAGTCAGTCTTGTTCTGCTTGCTTTCTGCTCATTGGAGGGTTCTGGAGAGTTGAGGCTGCCAGTTAACCTTGAGACAAGTTAGTTCATAGTGCTAATCTAGACGTGCCATCCTTTAATCTTGTATGACACAAAAGTCACTAAAAGAGTAAAATGAATTTTGCTTTATACAAAAGTACTGTTATGGTTTTATACAAAAGTATTACTACAAAATTACGTATGAATCCAATTATTGTTAGTTCTAAAATATTTTAAAGCCATGTAATATTTTGAGAAAATATACAATAAATACAAAATACTAAATTTTTATATGGCAAAGTATTCTCCAATCTGCTCAGATTTTTATATACAAGTTCTTCTTTTTTTTTTTTTTTTTTTTTTTTAAATAGACATAGGTCAAGAAAGAGTGTGTTAAGTATATGTAACCAAAATCAATGTTCGGCCGGTACATTTTCTCTTATGCAAAGTTTATCAGTTGCACTCTTCTGATAAAATGAGTCTGCAGATACTGAAAGGGCAAGAATGGCACCTATTGCTTGTTCACAGAAGGAACCATTAAATGCCATCAACCCCCATTTCTATTTATGGTCTCCTGGAAGCCAATCCAAAGGAGGATGGAAACAAAGCTTCCAGAAGAAAGTGAGAAATAATCTTTTTTCAGTCACAGCAATATTCAGCCACAGATTCCTCTACCAAAGTTGGGATGAATCTGTTCTAAATAGCAATAAAAAAAATTTCAACTGCTGGTTGGTCTTTTAAATTAAATATGGTTAAACAAAATAAGGATTACTCGAGCTTCCTCCCAGAAATCAGAACCACTACTTAACCTACAGATACTATGATTACAAATATTTTATGACTTCCGTATCTTAATATCCACATGATCTTTAAATACTCTCACTCCTCCCACCCCACTAAATTAGGGATGACATCATTCTTTAAGTACACAAGATGGCTTGCTTCTTCACAACTACAACAACAAATAGGTACAACCCTAGAACTCCATCAGAATTATTTCTATAAATTAAATGTTCCCATCTGTTCCCCTGTACTTTAACTCCCACACAGCTAAGCTTCTAAGCAGTTAGCTAATGTTTCCATTTCATTCTAAGTTTAAAACACATATTTACTATAATAGCAGTCAGCTTAATAACTAAGAGTAAAATACAAGTAATTCAAGTTAATCACTTAATGACATCAGTATTTAAGATATCGCCGAAAGTCACTACTTATAGTCATGAGTGGGACTCACTATTGGCGTCCTGCTACCTATTCCTACAATATATTTCCATTTTCCTATAAAAACAACTGTATAAATCATGTTTGAAGTGCTGCACTTTTAATTACAGATCTGTTTTTCAAAAAGGAATAAAATTGGCATTCTGGTGCCATTCTGGATTTTATACCAACCAAAAACCTTTAGTAGGGCACAGTGGCTCACGCCTGTAAGGCCAAGGTGGGCAGACCATGTGAGGTCAGGAGATCGAGACCAGCCTGGCCAACATGGGTGGAAACCTGCCTCTAATAAAAACACAAAAAAAATAGCTGGCATGGTGGCACACACCTGTAATCCTAGCTACAAGGGCAGGCTGAGGCAGGGGAATCACTTGAACCTGGGAGATGGAGGTTGCGGTGAGCCAAGATTGCACCACTGCATTCCAACCTGGGTGACAGAGCAAGACCCTGTCTCAAAAAAAAAAAAAAAAAAAAAAAAAAAAAAAAAAAAAAAAAAACTTTACATCTAAATCCTTATTTTGAATAGCTAGTGTTGACAATATTTATTCAAATATAATTTTTTTAAAGATTATAAATACAACTCACCCAATAAAGATATGGAATAGAAGAATTTGGCACCAAAAGAACGAGTGACACTTTTATGATAGGGTAAAGAGTACTCACTGTTAGAAAATGGTCACTAATAGTTCCTTAAGAAAACCTCTGAACAGACAGTTCAGAGAAATCTACAAATGGCACTGAGAAATATAAGCAAAAATGCTCATTTTCACTCATAAGATAAAAATAAAAGCTACCACGAGATATGATGGTATCTCACTATCAGACTGGAAAAAAAACCCAAAAGCTGACAACAAATCTTGACTGAGGGTGTGGACAGACAGACACACATATACTGCTGATGGAAGGCCAAATACTACAGTTCCTATAGAGGAGAATCTGTTAATATCTAATAACATTATGTATGTATTTACCCTTGATCCAACAATCCCACTTTTAGGAATGTGTCCTAGAGACACAGCTCCTTAAACATGAAACAACAGTATACAGTTATTCACTGCAGGATCCCAAATGTCCGCCCACAGAAGACTGGTTTGAATTGTATTACAGCCACAACTGAGTACTATGGAGCTGGAAAACGAAGGAAAAAATATTTCCTAGAAACCAATTCTTAAGTTTAAATAGTCGAGTACAGAACAATGTATATAAAATACTTCTATGCAGCAGGATAGATAATAAAAGTAGATATAAAATGTTAATACGCTTTTAGAAAAGAAATACAGGGAAAAAAAAATCCAGAAACTAATGAAAGTGGTTACCTGCAGGAAGCAGTTATGAATGGGATATAAGGAGAAGATGAGATCAAGATTTGGAATATATATTTTTTAAAACATAGTTTTAACTTTTCAGCCATATAAACATTTTACATTCAAAAATAAATAAAAAACGTAAGCCAGGCATGATGGCTCATGCCTAAAATCTCAGCACTTTGGGAGGCCAAGCCAGGAGGATCGCTCGAGCCCAGGAGTTTTGAGCAACACAGTGAAACCTCAGCTTGACAAAAAACAAAACAATTACCCAGGCATGATGGTGCGCACCTGTAGTCCTGGCCACTCAGAAGGCTGATGTGAGAGGATCACTCGATCCCAGGAAGTCAAGGCTGCAGTGAGTCATTAATTGTGCCACTGCACTCCAGCCTGGGTGACAGAGTGAAACCCTGTCTCGAAAAATGTAGAGGAAATCCCAGTAATACAAATAGAAAAAAAATTAATTGTTTATCAAATTGGTAACAAATATTTCAAATAACTTTAAACCTTCACACTGGGAAATATGTAAGCACAAAAAAAGGCAAATCTCAAATTTTGCTCAATCTGTTTACTGTTAACAGTAATACTGGTTGTAATTTTTTTACTTTTTATACAGTGTGCCTTCACTTAAAATCATTGACAGGTTCTTGGAAACTGACTTTAAGAGAAACAATGTACAGCAGGTCCTCAAACATTTTGTTCGACAGCCTTTATTTTTTATTATACTTTAAGTTCTAGGGTACATGTGCACAAGGTGCAAGTTTGTTACATATGTATACATGTGCCATGTTGGTGTGCTGCACCCATCAACTCATCATTTTTTTTTCTTTTTTTTTGAGATGGAGTTTCGCTCTTGTAGTCCAGGTTGGAGTGCAATGAACGGCATGATCTTGGCTCACTGCAACCTCCACCTCCCGGGTTCAAGCGATTCTCCTGCCGCAGCCTCCTGAGTAGCTGGGATTACAGGCTTGCGCCACCACGCCTGGCTAATTTTTGTATTTTTAGTAGAGATGGGGGTTTCACCATGTTGGCCAGGCTAGCCTTGAACTCCTGACCTAGGGCGATCCACCCGCCTCGGCCTCCCAAAGTGCTGGGATTATAGGCATGAGCCACAGCGCCCAGCACCCTCATTTACATTAGGTTTATCTCCTAATGCTATCCCTCCCTCTCCCCTCACCCCACGACAGGCCCCGGTGTGTGATGTTCCCCACCCTGTGTCCAAATGTTCTTTGTTCAACATCCTTTCATTATAAAGTTGATGAGGAAAAAAACTGGTTTTATTATCCATCATTTCATGTTAAGTGAAAACTTACTGTATATTATAAAGGAAACAATACGCTAATGTAATTGGAGCCGAAATTTTCCCTGTAAGTGATGAGAGATTAAACATAAACATATAAAAGAAGTGAAGACAAAAGCTCTATACTGTTAAATTTGGACTGGAAATACTATATAAACTCAGGATTTCTAATGTACTTTTTACTTTCATTTACTGAAGCCTGATATATATGAACTCATGATATAATGAACTCTTTATTTTAAACACAGACTCATATATTTCCTAGCTCTGTCCACCGAAAAAGGCCCAGAAGGAATAATACTCCTTCAGCAGGTAGGCTTTCCAAAGTCCAACATATCTGCTAAAAAAAAAACCAGGAGTTTTAAAGAAATGGGTGATTCCAAATCTTGAAACAATAGAGGTTAAAAAGTGAGATTACAGCAGGTACTAGATGATTATGTCAGCAGGACAGGAGCTGGCTTGAACGAGCTCTTCCTGGCCAAATCTGAAAAATGTCAACATCAAAAAGAATAATGACTATTACTTATTCTAACAAGTTGAATCAGAAAAAATTAATCCATGAGTCCACAGTGATTCCAAACAGTGGGAGGGAAGGAAAAGAGAAAAGAAAAGGCCAGGCATGGTGGCTCATGTCCGTAATCCCACCACCTTGGGAAGCTGAGGCAGGCAGATCACTTGAGGTCAGGAGTTCAAGACCAGGATGGCCAACACGGTGAAAACCCATCACTAATAAAAATACAAAAATTAGCTAGGTGTGGTGGTGGGCACCTGTAGTCCTAGCTACTCGGGAGGCTGAGGCAGGAGAATCACATGAACCTGGGAGGTAGAGGTTGCAGTGAGCTGAGATCACGCCACTACACTCCACACTCCAGCCTGGACAACAGAGTGAGACTCTGTTCCAAAAAAAATAAAAAACAGAGAGAGAAAGGAAGAACAATCCTTTTTAATGAGGAATACCGACTAAACTAATGTAAATAGAATGAAAGAATTAGAAAAATCATGATTTCGTAATCATGGTAATCACAGTAAAGGTCATCAACGTATTCTAAAGGATGTAGGAGTACTGGGGAATATGATAATTATAAGTGCCCAAGTAACACATCACAGACAACTAAGCAATACAGGGTGAAAAAATACTACTTTGAAAATGGAGCAATCTGGCACTTCCCACCCACCTACATGTGACAACACTGACACTGGACCTCCTGCCTCCCTAGGTGACACAATATAAAGGACAACACCAGTGAATGTTTAAACTCAGTCTCAACTCAAACATTTCCAGTTTACAGGAAATAAAGGGATGGAGAAATGACTTAAAGCCACGGGGAAGCAATCAGACAAATACTTAAAGTAAGACATTTATGAGAAATCTGGCCTGGATACTTCAAAAAGTTATTGTCATTAAAACAATGAGAGCACTTGTTCTAGATTAAGAGACTAAATAGGTTTAATCAAATGCATTACATGATGACTGTATCCTCGTTTGAAAAAAAAAGCATCTATCTATGAAAGATGGAAAAATCAGAGTAACTTGAATAAAAACTAGATATAATATTCAGGATGTGCTAATATTCTCAGGCATAATAAAGATATTAGTCGTATCTAAGAATGCCTCTTTTTAGAAGATGCATGTTTAAACATTTAAGGATGAAGTGTCATAATATGGTAACTTTCAAACAATTCAGAAAATAAAAGAGGAGGAAGAGAGCCAGAGAGAGGAATGACAGCCAGCAAGACAGCAGGACAGGAATGACAGTGACTCCAAGGGGTGAGAGACCAAGATTAACCAAGTGGGGTTAAAAAAAGACCCAGACTGACAGATGGAGACAGAGATTTGAAGACTGACAAGCCAACAGGTACAGAGAGATGATCTGAGGTGGAGAGACAGAGGCAGAAAGATCAAGATAGAGAAATAAAGCAAATGTGGCAAAATGTCAAAAATCAAAGAATCTACATGGAGAGTATATGGTTATTGTACCATTCATTTAACTTTTTTGAAAGCTTGAAATTTTTAGAATGGGGTGGGGGGTGCTGACATGAAGCTCAAGAAAAAATGAACACACTTGAACTTGGCTCCCCATGAGACTGTAAGTAAGCGAGGATTATGTCTTACTCATTTCTGACGTCCTGGTACTAAGCACAACATTTAATATGTAGGGTGACCAGCAAATACTTATAGAAAGAATAGAGAACCACTTTTATTTAAAGTACAACTAATACATATTGAGCCCTGAACACATGCTGGACAGTACAAACAGCTTTCCATCCCTGATCTCATCAGATCCTTGAATCAACCCCGCGGTGACTATTACTCTTATCCCATGTTAGTAATGGGGGAATGTGGGTACTGGAGGTTAAGCAATTGCCCCAGGCCACAAAGCTACCCAGTGGCCAGGCAAGCTTTCCAGTCATTTGTCTCCAAAGCCTCCCTCTGACCTCAGTGCTATCGTGCAGTGAGTTCTCAGAATTTAAAATGTACATAAAATTTATCTCGGACTTATATAAAATGCATGGTCCAGGGCCTTGACAACAGCTCTGGGATAGACTACGAAACGTCCACCTTTAAGGGGCACCCAAAATAACTATGATGCCAATGGGATACACACCACATTTCAAGAAATGCTGCTCAAGGACAACACGGAATGACAGAGGGCAAGTTCCGGAAGGGTCACTGGGGTGCACTTTGGTAGAACAGCCAGTAAATTGGGACTAATTGTGAACAGGTTTATTTTTAATAAAATATAATCTTCACCACAAAATGCAAATCACTAAGAACAGATGAGGACATTTTACTTCTGTGCCATCATAATGGACAAGAGTAATGAAATAAAATGGTGTCTGAACACCTCAACCCTGAGCGCCAAGTATTTGTGAATATTCTGATCGCTGATCACTTACAAGTTGATATCAAAAACAATACTTGATACTTTCTAAAAGAAATACATTTTGGTAAATATTTTTCCACAAAAAGCAAGGCTCCCTTCATTTCAGGGTTACCTCTGAGGTTAAAATGGTTATCAGAGATATGTATATTTTCTAACTTCTGAATTAACCTTCCAGAAGAATAAACTCGAACCTTGTAAAGAAAGCTACATAGACAAGAGCTTCATAAGCCAAACACATGAACAGAAGTTGAATCCAAATACTTTATAATTATTAGTTTTAAAAGTCGGCCAGGCGTGGTGGCTCACGCTTGTAATCCCAGCACTTCAGGAGGCTGAGGCGGGCGGATCATGAGGTCAGGAGATTGAGACCATCCTGGCTAACATGGTGAAACCCCGTCTCTACTAAAAATACAAAAAATTAGCCGGTCGTGGTGGCGGGCGCCTGTAGTCCCAGCTACTTGGGAGGCTGAGGCAGGAGAATGGTGTGAACCCGGGAGGTGGAGCTTACAGTGAGCTGAGATGGCGCCACTGCACTCCAGCCTGGGCAAAAGAGCGAGACTCTGCCTCAAAAAAAAGAAAAACAAAGTCATGTTACTGGCTTACGCATTATGTACATTCAGTCCTTACAGTAAAAGCAATGCTAAATTAGTGCTTAACCTCTAATATACTATAAAATTCAAAATAAATCCTAAAGTCAATACCATCAATTTTTCCACCAAATAAATACGTACCTTTTCTTCAAAGGTTCTATTAGACTCCGATAGAACTTCTTGTTGAGAAATATATTATTTACTGAATGCTAACTCACATCTCTCTTTGTCCCAACAGAGACTATAAAAGTGTCTTTTATCCCTTTGTACATGATTATAATACTAACCCACTTTGCAAACATTTTAGAATAATTACTCTCTTGTAATCAAACCCCTTTTATCACATGCTGATCCATCCAGAGTCTATTATGCTATTACCCTCAGGACAAACTGCAAAAAGTTCCAAGATTTCTCTCTAGGAAAACAAACAGCCAATAGCCAAAGACCAAACTGACTAGAATATAGGGCCCTCTGCCTGAGTATTTTCAGACCAGGGCAATAAATACTGTGAATCTATTTATATGTTAAAACCAACCAGTCATTCACTATGTGCAAACGGCTGTTTAATTATTAAACAAGCAATTTCCCTTAAATAGGTTTGTTATAATCTTTAGACTATAAAGACAAAGAATACTGCTTGTCTACTGGCCATGTTACTTTCAAAAAGTAACATCCCAATGAGATTAAAATATACACAAATATCTGTTCCTATTCCTTCCTCTGTATTCTCAACTCTCCATGCTACTAAGTATAAACTTCTGACCATAACTCTCCTAGTTTTCTGTTTACAAAAGACAAGATCCATAACATCACCCAACAACCAGGGTCCAAGTAAACTTCTTACCATAATAAATATCTTAAACGTCAAATTCTTTTACTTCTAGATGGGCCAGCTTTCTTATTCTGATTAGCTAATAAGCAGCACATCTTCTGTTTATGTTTACCTGAGAAAGACACCTACACAGGACAGAAATTTGTAACGTACCCCTCACGCTGCAACTGGAGTTTGCCTGTAGAAATCACTAGAACTGAGAGTAGTGTGAAGGACTGAGTAGGGAGTTCAAGGAAGATGAAACACAAACGAGTCACTCGGATATAAAAACTCCAACACAACTTCTCTGTGGTTATTTTGGAAGTCAGACTGGCGCCTTTCTAGGTGCAGGAGACACTATCAGATGTCTGCTGTGCCTGCCCAGAAAGGAGGGTCTTGACTCTTCTATTTTGTTCTTGCTCTCTAGCCACAGAAGAAGATACCTGAGTGAATTAGGCCAGTAAGATGCTCTCCTTGGGAATTCAGAACTAACTAAAACAGTAGTCTCTGACTGGATTAGTCCCCGGACAGTGAAATTATTCAGGCACTATGCCACAGTCACCCTTCCCATGTGCACTTAGTGGCACAAAAAGCCACTCTCGGGTATAGAGCGAAGAAGGTGCAGAGAGAAGTCCCTGGGTTCCCAGGAGTCTTCCACTTTTGTTCCCTGTTACTTATGAGGCCTGGCTCCATTCTCTAACTTCTAAATGAGAGGTACCTATCTCCCTACAACAAATTCATTCATTCATTCATTCATTCATTCATTCATTCATTCATTCATTCATTCTTCACTCAAGAGTCTGTTTCTTGAAGCCAAAGAGTCCAAATTAATGTAATAGTTAAACACGATACTGACCACTCTGATTCTGGATTTCATAAAAACTGCTGAGAAACAAATATCACTTTGTATTGAAAATTAACCAGTAGTTATTCACTGACCATATGAAAGAAACTTTACTATGATGACAAAAGCAATACACCAAACACAGAGTTTACAGTTTAGGCAGAGACATTAGGAAGAAGGTCAATTAAGAAAGGGAAAATGGAGGCCAGGTGCGGTGGCTCACGTCTGTAATCCCAGCACTTTGGAAGGCTGAAGCGGGAGGATCACAAGATCAGAAGATCAAGGCCATCCTGGCGAACACGGTGAAACCCCGTCTCTACTAAAAATACAAAAAATTAGCTGGGCATGGTGGTGGGCGCCTGTAATCCCAGCTACTCAGGAGGCTGAGGCAGGCGAATTGCTTGAACCCGGGAGGCGGAGGTTGCAGTGAGCCAAGATCATGCCACTGCACTCCAGCCTGGGCAACAGAGCAAGACTCCATCTCAAAAAACAAATAAACAGATAAACCAAATAAAACATTTTTTAAAAAAGGAGAAAATGGAAAATCAATAATACTACGTAATATTTATTGAGTAGTTACTATGTGCCAGGAATTGTTCTAAGTTCTTCAGATTAGTATTAACTCAATTAATTCCCCAAAATAAGCACCTAATCTATAAAGTAGGAACTAGTATTATCCTGTTTTTCAGATGAAAAACACAAGTCACAGAGAAATTAACCTGCCCAAAGTTACTAAGCATCTGATTCAGAGCCCACAATTTTAACCACTGTATCTGCCACCTCTCTCCTAAGAAGGAAAGGCAGAGGAAGCAGAAAGTCCAAAGACAGCAAGGCTTCTTCATCCTAGCTGTCTGAAATTTAGTAAAAATATCAATAATCTAGCAAACCAATGTCTGACTCGTACCAAAAAAATAAAACCTGTGAGCCAAGAAACAGAGTTGTTCTAAAGGATAATAGCTACTCTCAAACATATTTGCTTAGTATCCATTTATAAAATAAAGCTACGAAATAAACTAGAACAGTCTTGTTTCGCTTTTATTTTTATTTTTAGAGGAGTAAGAAAACTGGATAAACTCTACGAACTACTATAAATTATAACTGGCAGACAGGAAAGAGCAAGAAGCAGAACTAAGAAGCAGAACTAAGAACTCCAGTAGTACAATTTTATGTACATTTCATTCCACTGGCTTCACATAACCTAACAGTGTAAACAGCATCTCTGTATTGCAGCACAGAATAATAACTGAAGCTCAAAATGCTATATTCCGTCTAAAGGCAGTTAAGGGTTTAATTCAAAACTGAGTAAGAAAGAACACCAGTGTTTATTAAAGGTATTACTGATATACACTCCAAAAGTACTAAGTACTATAGAATTCAAAACTTTTCCTCCTTGGTTTTAACAATTTTAACTATTCAGCAATATCATATCAGTGTTTGTTTGTTTTAAACATCTCTCATGCCTCTACTTGTAAAACATCTGGTTCCTCCTTTATTTTTTATTTAGTTATGCTTCATCTCTTTAATATAGTTACAATTTTTTATCTTTTTACATAAAGTATATGTACAATATATAAATAATAAATTTTTATTTTTCAACTTCTCTTGGAGGCACAATTTTTTTCCCTAAATTGTTGCTGTTTAATTGCCATTCATAGCTAGAACGTTCATGCTTGAAAACTTGCCACAATCCCAACTTTAAATTTTCACCAATTTACAAAGACACAAAATTGAATATTCAAGAAATGCTTTTACTACTTCTAGGCTGTTTCCTTGCTATCTTTAACCGTATCTTAGCTTTAGCTGGTCTGTACTATCACAGCTGTCCTCTTTCATACAATGCTTCCTTCCACCAACAGAAAAATGAAACAGAGGAGTAAACTAATCAATTTTCAGTTAATTTGTGTCTTGATGCTAGAATAGAAAATAAGATTCAGGCCGGGCATGGTGGCTCACGCCTGTAATCCCTTTGGGAGGCTGAGGCGGGCAGATCACGAGGTCAGGAGATCAAGACCATCCTGGCTCACACGGTGAAACCCCATCTCTACTAAAAATTAAAAATTAAAAAAAAAAAAAAATTAGCCGGGCACGGTGGCGGGTGCCTGTAGTCCCAGCTACTCAGGAGGCTGAGGCAGGAGATGGCATGAACCCAGGAGGCAAAGCTTGCAGTGAGCCAAGATCGCACCACTGCACTCCAGCCTGGGTGACAGAGTGACTCCATTTCAAAAGAGAAAAAGAAAGGAAGAATCAAAAGCAAGCACTGTTCTCACTTAGGATCTCATTAGATATTAATATTTTCAATTCATATCACCATATCTTATCAGAATTTTTTCCTTAGATGAAAGATCCTGGTTGGTCTGGTTTTGGTATCAACTAAAACAAGTTATTCAGGTCCACAGTTCATTTAAATTAACACCTGGAATATTAGCTCCTACAGACACAAAACAGAGAAATTAAAGTGCTTTATAATTTCTTTACTCACAACCACTAATGATTAGGTAGACAATAAAGTCATTTTTAATTTGAAAACCTTTTTTTTAAAAAAAAAAAAAAAAGCACTCACATATCATAGCATATCATGATAAAAATGATAAAATGGTAATTGATACATATTAAAATATGTTAATGAGCATTATATTTGACCCAGAAATTTAAAAACTATTTCCTTGACAAAAAAGAAAGTGGTGGAATTTAAATAGTAATAAGAAACTTGTACACTTACCAGCTTCTCAATTTCTGATTCAAGATTCTGTATACAGTCAAGTTTTCTCTTGCGACAGCGCTGTGCAGCAATTCTGTTTTTACTTCTTCTTCGAATATCATGGATACAATCCAGCTGTTCTGGAGTAAGCTTGTGCATTTTCAACAAGGACTGAAAATCATTTCGAGAGAGTGAAATTATCCGTTGTGCGTTGAATGGCAGCTTTACCTAGAATATGAAATAAATATCACTAATTATTGCTGTATTTCATAATTACACTCAAATCTAGGAAGATGAAGGTATACATCTAGGTTTTTCAGAGAACTTACTTTACATTAAAGAAAACATAGGCCTCTATTCCCAATTTCTATACAATCAATTATAATAAAAACTGATAATCTAATTTATATTTATGGTCTATTTCAAAAGACAAATACATTAAGCAGATTTTTTTCAGCAAATCAAACATATTAACACAAGTACTGACATGTAAAATGTAAACACAATTTTATTTTACTAAACATTATTTTTACTTTTCACTTTTACTTTATTTTTGCATGTTAAGACAGACTTTTTACTCAACCCAAAAATAAAATCTATTTTATTTTTTGAATGAAATGACTAGCATTGGTTTTATGTTAGTATAATTATGCTAGTAATTTCTACAGCATTTCAGAAAATTTATTTTTCTATCAAGAAAATGGTAGCCTCACATAAATCACTCTAAAACATACACGTCTCTTGCCAATATAAAAAAAGTTAGAAAAGTCTTATGACTATGTTAAAGTCATTTCAACATACTTCAATTTGGAAAAAGAAAAACTTTTTTAAAACAAAATTGTGTGGGTTTAATTATATTATCAAAAATGCAAACGAAACACTGGTCAGTCTGGCAACCTACTTAGCTTACCTTTTAAGCGTATAGGTATTTGTTACATAAAATGTTTAAAATTTTTTTAAATGTTTTATTTTTAATATTCTTTTTATAGTAATTCTAAATGCTACATTTATAATGTCATAAAAGTCTATATATAACCCATACATACTACTTCTTAATCACCAATCCATCTCCTTCCAAAGCCAAGATTTTTTTTTTTTTAAAAAAGCCTCTTTCAAAAGCCATGTCATCTAACAGCTACGAAACCAAAGAAAATGCCAAAGAATGGGATGCGGAGAAATTGGAATCCCTGTACACCTGTGGGAAAATAGTGCAGCTGCCATGGAAAATGGTATGGAGGTTCCTCAAACCATTAAAAATCATAGCACTGTATGTCCCAGCAATCTCACTCCCAGGTATTTATCCAAAAGAATTGCAATCAGCATCTCAAAGGGATATCTGTACTCATCTACACATATTCTTTTTTTTGGAGACAGGGTCTCTGTCATGCAGCAGTACAGTGGTGAAATCACCGCTCACTGCAGCCTCAACCTCCTGGGCTCAAGGGATCCTCTCACCTCAGCTTCCTAAGTAGCTGGGGCTACAGGCACATGCCACCATGACTGGCTAATTTTTGTATTTTTTGTAGAGACAGGGTTTCACCATGTTGCCCAAGCTGATCTCAAACTCCTGGGCTCAGGCAATCCACCCACCTCACCCCTCCCAAGGTGCTGGGATTACAGTAATGAGCCACTGTGCCCAGTCTGCACTCCCCTCCATATTCATTACCGCATTATTCACAATAGCCACGATATGGAAACAACCTAAATGTCCATGGATGGATGAATGGATAAAGAAAATGTGGTGTACATACATAAAGCAATACCATTCAGCCTGATAAAAAGAAAGAAATCCTGCCATTTGCTAAAATATGGAGAACCTGGAAGACTTCATGCCAACTGAAATAAGTCAGACACAGAGGAGAGTAAATCCAACATGATTTCACTTATACAAAGTAGACAGAACAGTCAAACTCATAGAAACAAAGAGTAGAATGGTGGTTGCCAGGGTCTGGGGAGAGGGAAAAAAGGGGGAATTGCAATTGCATGGGTTAAGTTTCAGCTACAAAAGAGTAAGTTACAGAGATCTGCTGTAGAATATTGAGCTTATACTTAACAATACTGCATCATGCACTTAAAAATTTGTTATAAGGGTAGATTCTGTGGTAAGTATTCTTACCACAATAAAAAAAAAAAATAAAGCCCAAGAAAGGGGGAAAAAATGCAATGGATAAAATAGAAAAATAATTTTTAAAAAGAATGTAAATTGCGATTATAAAGAGAAAAGTCAACTATTGAAAGGCAAACAATATCATATAAAATATATTTAAAAAAGAAAAAACATTTTAAATAATATATTTTTGGAAGGAACAGGCCCTTATCATTATTGGACTTGTAAGTAATACTTTACTGAAGGGAGCTATCAAATACAAACTTTTATGTACAGAATACACAAATCAAGCTTGTTTTGATTAGTATCATACCAGCTACATGTAATTCATGCTAAATTAAGACATTCATCTATAGTTGAAATGGCCAAAGGAAAATTTAAAAATCAATGGCCATGAAAAACTAGATCCAATAAACTTTACTCCACTAGAAGCCACATTCCTACAACTAATCACTGTTAAACCATTGCTCAGGGACATGTCCCAGGTCTAGAGGTTCTTGTTGGCAATGAGCAAGGTAGAATATATGCTGCATTTTTCAGGGAGTTATCATGTAATGAGCATAGAATCATTATTCTTTTCCGTCTTGTGGCACGGCATTTGATTTAAACAACTAAATGGCTGACGTGTGAACACAGCCAATGTGTGAGCCTACTTTATGGTTAATATATCTACTGGAAACAAATGAACACAGAAGTTCTTCAAACTTCATCTCTATCTCTTTTAGTATTTATCACAGTCTTTTTAAAATTTTTTTTGAGATAGAGTCTTGCTCTGTCTCCTAGGCTGGAGTGCAATGGCACAAACCCGGCTCACTGCAACCTCTGCCTCCCACATTCAAGTGCTTCTCCTGCCTCAGCCTCCCGAGTAGCTGGGATTACAGGCATAGGCACCTGCCACCATGCCCAGCTAATTTTTGTAGAGATGGGGTTTCGCCATGTTGGCCAGGCTGGTCTCGAACTTCTGATTTCAGGTGATTCACCCTCTCCTTGGCTTCCCAAAGTGCTGAAATTACAGTTGTGAGCCACTGCGCCCAGCCCCATCACACAGTCTTAAAATTAACCTTATATGAGTTTCCTCTCCACTCCCTGAACCTGATCATACCCCTAACGATGCAAAGGGAGCTGATCCAGAGTAAATACCAATTAATAGTTATTAAAACAATGAATTAAGAACATACTCCTGCTCACCTCACATTCTTGTTCCCTGGCTGAACAGGATTCACTGTCTCCTTCAGTGTCCGTCTCAGAGTCATCTCCCAAGCTAATGACACAAGCATATGGGCAAGGTTCTTGCTGGGGTTCTGAAACATAATCATCGTTTCCAATTTCCAAATTGCTTGAACAGCCTTCAGTACTCAGAGTACTTATAAAAGGGCAGTTGACAGAACTTAATGTTGTAAAAGTCCTTTGACCCGGTTCTGGGCTCTCGCTAATCCTGATACCTAACCAGGGACACTCAGACCGTTTCTGTGAGATCTGTTCTGAGCCATCTTTGGCCACAGCAGGTGATAACTGCATTTGGCAAGGAGAGTCCGTGCTGCAAATGTCACTCCAGAAGCCTTTGGCTAGGTGTTCTGCCACTTCTCGCTCCACACTACTCCTATCACTAGATGCAACACTACTATCTTCCCTGGGGCCCAAGTCGGATTTCAAAGGTAAATCCTGACTTTCGCCAAATGTTTTTTCTTGAACATCTGTACCTGACAAAGGCTTTTCTGTTAACACTGTTGCGTTTTGCATACTAGCAAAATTCAAGTCACCATATTGGTCATATGTGTGTAAAAGAGACAGAGAATAAAGTCCATGAGGGTCTACGGAAGAACTGTGGGGGAAAGGAGTCACTTCTGATTTTTCAGTTGGACACTGAGAAGCAGGCTCTTTCTTCGTTTCTTCGGGTTCCATTGCTAATTTACTTTCGTCACATTTTAACATCACCTGCAAATCTCTACACTCCGGGACTCCTCCCAGGCATTCATTTTCCGACGTTTCATTTGGCTGAACAGAAGCATGAATGTCTTTGACACTAGAGTCCCCAGTACGGACTCTGTCAGTTCCAAATGCTTTTTGGAATTTTCTGTATTTGGGGCATAAAGAAGGCAAGGCCAGAGCAGCATCCTTCTCTAAGCACATGGACTCATATGTCTGACTGGCACTGTCTTGTAGAGGAGGCGAGGCTTTTGCATTTCCTTGATACCTGCGGAGTTTACATTGAGGAGTCTGAACATTTTTATTTTCCACAAATTCCTCCACTTCATCTGTTTCTAGATCCCTCTGGTCCAAAAGTGAAAGTTTAAGATCTGTTTTCTGACAGTGTGATGAAAAGCATTTTTTTCTTGGGCATTCTTGCTGGTCTGCAGTGGAGTCCAAAAACTTAAATTTCAGAAACTGAAAGCAGGATTCCTCAATATTGTGTACACTTAAAAACTCCACACATTTGCACACTTCATCCACATTCTCTTTACTTAAAATCAGTTTAGCAGTGTAGGCAAACTGAATTAAAGGTTCAAATCCTTTAACTGTCACCTGTTGATACACAAAATAAAAAACACATCATTTGAAAGCTGTCTAGTACATAAAAACAAGATAAGTGGAAGAGAAATAGATGTGTAACTTATTTGTGATAATTATAAAATATGTACTTTAATTTAAAGAAAAAATATTCTTCTCAGAAATGTAAAAGGAAAGGATCCTGGAAAAGTATGCTTTTCACAGGGACCACACACTATTTTATAGAGTCCACTCTTAATTGCACATGAATTATGGTTTACTCACATAAGTTAAAGACATTAAGACATTATAAGTTTCCCATGACAGTGGAAAAAAAAATCATCTATGAATTAGAGCAGGATGAACACGATCTGCCACACATACATAGTGAGCCTATTGCTAGCCCAGCTCCACATGGCCACTGTATTCCAAACAACTCCAACTGCTGCTACCAGCTGCAAAAGCAGAACTTTTAAGGATATAAAACAGTACCCGTAAAGAAGTTACAAAGTCCTGACCCATGGTAAATGCATACTAACTGGTAACTATTAACTTTACTGTCCTAACAGTAAAAGTTTTAAAGATACAGATTTTTTAAAGTGATCTAAGAGAAGTTATAGAAATCATGCCTCAGTACTGTTTCAGCAAAAATTCATGGACTCAAAGTAACAAAACTTTTAAGTGGAAACTTGCACATTTACATTAAACCTGTCTCTTAAAATGAGAGGCAAATGGAACCAGCTGAAGTACACAGAAAGTCTGATCCTGGGTTAAAAGTACAAAATTAATTTGAAACCACTGGGTTCTTCTAAGAGTGGTCAAGATAATATTAATATTTGTGATCTTAAAATCTAAACATGCTAAAACCATGTTTAGGCTTTTTAAAGGCTTAAATAAAAAGCAATGATACCATCAAATGTTAATGAGAATGCAGAGAAACTAAATCACTCACATATTGCTAGTGGGAATGTAAAATGGTACAGACAATTTGAAATAAACTTTCTTATAAAACTAAACACGCAACTACCATATGACCCAACAACTGCATTCCTGGTCTTTTATCCCAAAGAAATGAAAACTGATGTTCACACAAAAACCAGTACACAAATGTTTGCAGCAATCTTATTTGTGATAGCCAAAAACCAGAATTAGCCTGATTTCCTTCAACAGGTGAAAAGCTATATACATACACACACACACAGACACACACACACACACACACACACACACACACACACACACACACGGTACATCCATACTACAGAATACTACTCAGCAATAAAAAGGAATAAATTTCTGATACACACAACCTGGATTATCTCAGCTAAGTCAAACATCATCAAACCTAAGAGGTAAAATACTGCATAATTCCATTTATATAACATTTTTAGAATGACAAAACTTTAGAAAGGGAAGAAAGGTAAGTGGTTGCCATGGATTAGGGATGGATGAAAGGGGCAAGGGAATGAGGGCATGGAGTGTAGGCAGCAGATGTCTGTGGTTATAAAAGGACAACACAAGGGATCTGTGTGTGTTGGCAAGTTCAGTATCTTTTTTTTCTTTGTTTTTGAGGCGGAATCTCGCTCTGTCACCCAGGCTAGAGTACAGCGGTGCAATCTCGGCTCACGAGTAGCTGGGATTACAGGTGCCCGCCACCACGCCTGACTAATTTTTGTATTTTTAGTAGAGACGTTTCGCCACGTTGGCCAGGCTGGTAAACTCCTGACCTCAGGTGATCTGCCTGCCTCGGCCTCCCAAAGTGCTGGGATTACAGGCATGAGCCACTGCACCCAGCTGAGCATCTTAACTATGGTGGTGGATACACAAACCTTCACAGGGGATAAAATTATATAGAACTTAACGTGCACGCACACACGCACACACACACAGACACAGACATTATTAGTACAAGCAAAATTGTGGCAATCTGAACCCTATGGGAGACTGTATCAATATCCTGGGTGTAATTCTATACTACAACTTTGCAAAATGTTATCAATGGGAGACACTGCATAAAGTGAAAAGGAACCCTGCACTGTTTCTTATATCTGTACATGAAAACATCAATGTGATAGTTAATATTAAATGTCAACTTGACTGGATTGAAGGCTGTAAAGTCTTGTTTCTGGGTGTGTCAGTGAGGGCGTTGCTAGGGAAAATTAACATTTGAGTCAGTGGACTGGGAGAAGACGACCCACCCTCAATATGGGTGGGCACCATCCAATCGGCTGCCAGCGAGGCTGGAACAAAACAAGGAAGAAGGTGGAATAGGTGACTTGCTGAGTCTTCTGACTTTCACATTTCTCCCCTGCTGGATGCTTCCTGCCCTTGACATCAGACACCAGGTTCTTTGGCCTTTGGACTCTTAGACTTACATCAGTGGTTTACCGAGGGCTCTTGGGCCTTTGGCCACAGACTGAAGGCTACAGTGCTGGCTTCCCTATTTTTGAGGCTTTTGGACTCGGACTGGGCCACTGCTGGCTTTCTTCCTCCTCAGCTTGCAGGTGGCCTATCATGTGACTTCACCTTGTGAACGTGTGAGCCAATTTTCCTTAATAAACATCCCTTCATATATACATATATCCTATTAGTTCTGTCCCTCTGGAGAACTCTAATACACTCAATAAAAATTTCAATTAAAATTATCTAAAAGGGTCTTTAGGACAATGAGTTATAAGGTATTTTGACACTGTCACTATAATCAAACACTTCCATATCTGAAAACTTATGATTTATACATTAGAAAGAATGAATGAATGCATACACACATGCATGTATGCACATACCTTTCCTCCTAAATCCATGAATCAAACTTTGCTTTACTTGGAAAGTCTCATTCAATAATTTGAAAATATGAACCATAATTAACATATCTCCATTATAAAATGTGTTGGTCTTTTTTTAAAACAATGGCTAGTTCACAGGTTGGCCTTTTTTACCATTTTCTTGGTATTGCACCATTGACTCTGACCTCTGCCACAAAACTGACAGACAACATATCTGTTCCCAAAACTGTAGATGCAGTTTCACAGAAGTAGGCACGGACAGCAACAAGCTAAACTGTAGACTTAGTTTACAGTTTATCCAACTGTATCCAACTGGGAACATCCCACACAGACCTGTCATACACAAAGAATTTCTACATTCTTTCTCCATATTCCTCCTAACTTCTATGCGTCCCAGTGTCACAGCTTTGATACTCTGCCAGTAGCAGTTACTAACTAAATAAAGCAAGGGATGCTGCTAAGAGTCAGCACAGCCAGCACATCCCCACCCAAACGAGAGTTCCTCTTAAAGGCAGGACATTAACAAGACCCAAACATTTGTTAGCCTGAGCTCCACAACAGACCAGGGAAAAAGATATATGTAAAAGTAAGGCTCTATAAAAATGACACAACACTGTTTATTTTTTCTAATCAATACACAAAGACAAAGTCAAGAAAGAAAGAAGGGGAGACAGAACACTTATAGAATGCCTGAAAATAGGAGATGTCTTGGGAAAATGGACGTTTTATACAACCCTAAACATAGTGATATGGTTTGGCTATGTCCCCACCCAAATCTAATCTTGAATTGCAGCTCCCACAATTCCCATGTCATGGGAGGGACCCAATGGGATGTCACTGAATCATGGGGGCCGGTCTTTCCCATGCTATTCTCGTAATAGGGAATAAGTCTCACGACATGTGATGGTTTTATCAGCGGGAGCTTCACTGCACAAGTTCTCTCTTGCCCACCACCATGTAAGTTTGCTTTTCCTTCGTCTTCCACCATGATTGTGAGGCCTCCTCAGCCATGTGCAACTTTGAGTCAATTAAACTTCTTTCCTTTAAAAAGTACCCAGTTTTCAGGTATGTCTTTACTAGCGCCGTGAGAACAGACTAACGCACCTAGCTACAGTTGCTGATCACTGGAAAGGGCCTCTAGAAGACAAGGTCACACAGCATGGACTCTCAAAACCATGACTTTTCCAATTGCCTATAATCCACTGGGTGTGTCCTGATTTGGTCATTTCATCAAAAATAACATAACAGTGGGTGTTATGTTATATCCAACTGCTCAATACTGTTAACCAACATTCAAAATTAATGATTTTACATTAAAAAAAAAAACTAGAAAAAAAAGAAAAAAAAAGGGTTGCTGCAGAACCTGGGAAATGCTCCATAGCCACCTGACAAGGATACTGTGCTTTACTTTTAACATTATGAACCATAAAAAACTTAAAAGTAAATTAGAATTGCCAGAAACATGGATCTCTCACCTCTTCTGGAAGAGTAATGTTCAGCTCTCCATCAGCCTGGCCTACGATTCTCGAGTGGAAGTAACTGCTGCATGCCGCCAGCACGGACCGGTGAGCGCGGAACCGCTGACCCTCCACAAAGATGGTGACATCACATAGCACGTCTTTCTTCCGCTGGTCATTAAGGCTGAGCAAAACATTGGTGCTATGCACAGAAGATTCATAGGCAAAAACCGAGTTCTCACTCAGAGACATTCTGCATAACAAGTGTTGTCGGGAAGTTCAGTGGAAAGCATGCTTCTAATTGTCATCAACCTGCAAACACACACGTAAGATTTCACTTAAATAACATCTCGTTAAAAAATCACAGTGCCAAATATAGATTAAAATATATACTCATTAAAACAAAAATGAAAATAAAAAGCCTCCAGAGGAACAACCTGGAGGCATTTATTCAATATACTTCATTTAAAATAGGTTCTTGATAGCAGTTTTCCTAATTTTAGGGAAAAGGTTCTTGGGGTGAGGGAAGGACGAACTTTTTGAACCAAGGATTTCATGGCTCTCTGAAAGTGAGGCATTGCACACTGAGAAACCACCTACTATGAGCAAACAGATGGGAGCAGGGAATTTCTGGTGGCATCCCAACACTATCGTTTTGAGACAGTTGAGAGACAGAGTGGGGAGGAGAGACAGCCAGAAAGATGAGAAGAAGGGTCCCCAGAGGTCACACTTTGGGATAAGACTGATAGTAAAACAGACATGTGCTGTTCCACATTCTCCATGCCCCATTCCTCAACATCTGATAGACGGCGAGTGAATTTAGTGCTTTTTAACAAAGGACACTGTTCTACAAAAGGTAAAGATCCTCCAACACAAAGAAGAAAATGACTGAAACGTGTCAGGCCAGATCTTGGCAGTAAGTCTTTTTATATAGTAAGATTTACTTCACATTACAAATACAGGCAGGTAAAACTACCTCATTAATAACATGCAAAAACTAGGTTTTCTCAAAATGCTAAAAATAAGAAAGTTATACTTTTATATTTTTAAAAACACATACTAACATGTAATAGTCTCCAAATATTTTTTCATCACATACACACTATTGGCAAAAACAAGAGTACCCCCAATACCTGTATGCTTATCTGTATTTTTCAGACGTGCTACTATTCTGATATATGTTCTGAGAAACACAGAAGTTCAAAGTAAGAGGTTAAAAGAGAAGTTCTAATATTTTCTTCCAGCACCCTAAGGCCAGAAGGGATGATACTGTAAAGAGTTTATTGGCCTTTATCCGTGTGATACCTCACAGTATCATCCCTGCGTCATTCACTTCTGTTCTCCTGACACCTTACTGCCTGAAACATGGGAAGCCCTCAAATGGTCAGTGAATGAGTAAATGGTACTGCTTTCAGATTTGCTACACACTCCAAACCAAAATGAAAGGAGAAATAAGGACTACTGAAGTTCAGTCCCAAGGTTAAGGATCACAACTTATTTACTGATTCAGCATACCACACGAAATCATTGGTAACTTCAAAATTGAACACTAGAACTAACTCCAGTTTTGGCCCATAAAAGAGTATAAATTGATTTTTAGCAATTAGTCTTAATTTCAGTTATCAAAACAAGGAATTAATGTTAAGAATAATAGGGAAAACCATCAATCAAAGAAGTTTTTGTGGGTGGCACCACACACAGACCACTGCCCTCTTCTTTCTTCAAGACTATACCCTACCCAGAACACTGTCCTCCCAACCAAGCCGGACTCCATGGCTGACCACCTGCCCGACTATGGCCCTGTACCCAAGCTCCCAGCCTCCCTATTCTTTGCTGGCATCTCGGATGCACACCCTTAAAAACTATACTAATCTTACTTTTGTAGCTCGTCATTCTTTTGAACACAGCACTGCCAGAAAACACTGTAGAAACACGCAGACTGGTGTCACTATAAATTTACAATGTGCAGTCTCAGGCTCTCGGTACTGTTTACCAGTTTTTTGGTATGTCCGTCTCCTGTTCTCTGTAACAGCTTTCCACCTTGCCACTTTTCTCCTCCTGATATCAGCATCTCTCCCAGTAAATCACCATAACTGGGACCCAACCTCAGAAAAAACAGTCCTCCCACTACCTCCACCAGGTTCCCTCTTCTGTTGAAAACAATCTGTAATGTATTCTCTTAATCCCATGCCATCCCTGCTTCTCTGGGATCCAATACCTTCTCTTAACACTCTGTCTCATATATATGCAACCTCTCCCTCCCTCCATGCTGGCTCCTTCCCATAGCGTTTGTAAATGAACGCGTTTAAGTCTCTCCAGAGACTATCCTAAAGATGTCAACTATCAACAGCAAGATTATTAAGCTCTAATTCTTCACCAGGCACTGAGCTAAGAGCTAGAGTTTCTCTCATTTATGCCTCAAAACAGCCCTGTGATGCTCCTCTATCACCCCAATTTTACAGATGTGGAAACTAAGGCTTAGTGAGAAGTATCTTGGCCAACATCAAAAGACCAATAAGACAAAGAAGGGGAACTGCCACCAGACATTTTTAACTACTCCATCATTCTATCTCCAGTTAGCACTCGCTGAACGCACAGTATGGAGATTCACTGCAGTAATGTGGGGACCCAGGTATTACTAAAAGGTTATGCTTGAGAATAAGAAAATGGACTGCACAGACAGCAAGAAAAAAAAAATTGGACCTGTGCTTCAGAAAGAGAATGACTCTGGGCCTTAGACACTGAAATCCAAAGGTTCTTTGGATCTCAAGGTGACGCCACACAAATAATTCCTACACCTTTACCCTAGAGCTGCTAGTAGCCCAAATACATACATCTGTGGCCCACTGCTTCTCATCCTGCCACCAGCTGGCTATTCACCTCAAATTCCAGAGAATTCTTTGCTCAGCATCTGTTTAGGCAGTTTTCAGTAACACATCATTTCATGGGTTCAGAGCTAGTTTACAGATTTGCTGCCCCGGGCGAGATGCCAATCCCAAGTCCTACCAGCTGCAGCTGAGAGAAACTAGAGATTCAGATAGTAAAACAGCCATCCAGGAGGACCCCTCTAAGAAGGATCAGTCTCCCTTAAAGTGGATTGAGCACAGCATGCACCATGACTGATGCTGTTCACACAAGAAATCTGGAACTCATTCCTCATTCCTTCCTCAGCTGGACACCTCTATTCAATCTCTTACTGAGTCCTGCTGCCTCTGCCTCTTCACACTGAGGTCCACCTCTCTCCATCTGCATCAGCACAATTCTAATCCAAGCCATCATCACCTCCTGCCTGGAAAAATGCTGTTTAACCTTCTGTAACAGCTCACAAGCTCACAAATGTGCAAGTTTAGTTATATAAAATAAAAATAAAGTTTCACATAATAATATTTATGCTTATTACAGCAAGTAATCTGATGCTTTCTACTCCATTCTAATTTTGTTTAAATCCCAGTTGTGATCCACTCAATTTCAAGACCCACTAATGGCCCATCACCTACACACTGACAAATAGAGGCCCAGTGGCAAACACCACAGGATTTCGAGTCTCAGAATTTACAGTCTTACACTGTCTGGGTTCAAATCCCAGCTCTGCCACTTACTAGCTATATGACCTTGGCCAAGTTGCTTAACCTGACTGTCTTGGTTCCCGCATCTACAAAGTAGAGAAAACACCAACTCACTGAGATGTTCTGAAGTTTATATGAGATGAGGAGGGAAAAGAGTTCACAGCACAGTGCTTGGTCTACAGCAACAAATAATATTAGCTGCTATTAGTGGTGATAATATTAACAAAAGTCTTATACCCCTAAAGCCCCTCTTGATCCCCTCCAATGTATTCTCTTCATAACAAAAACTCTATGTCACCTTCCAAATAAATGGCTTATGATCACTTCAAAATCTTTAACATGTCCTCAAGTCCTATGTAGTTGGGTTTTCCATCCACTAATCCAGACTTATCTGAAGCCGTTGCCCCCCTCTCTTGCTATTCTCTAGCCTGTCTCTTCCTTCCTGCTCCATAGGCCCCAAGCTCCTACTGATTTCAGGGCCTCCACATACACTGTGCCCACTATCTGGACTTCCACTCTTTAGCCAGCTAACGCCTCACCCTTTAGTTCTCTGTTTAAATGTCACAACTTTGATTTGTTCTCTGCCATAACCCAAGCATACCTGTTGGACCTGGTCCAACAGAGGTACATGCTGCTGAATGAATAATTTCTTATTTTTAATACAGAAACAAAACAGAGTTTATCTAGATCAGCAGTCTCCAACTTTTTGGCACCAGCGATGGGTTTCATGGAAGACAATTTTTCCCCAGATGGGTGGTGCAATGGTTTTAGGACGAAACTGTTTCAGACCATCAGGCATTAGAGTCTCACAAAGACTGTGCAACCTATATCCCTCGCATGCACGGTTCACCACAGGGTTCACACTCCTATGAGAATTTAATGCTACTGCTGATCTGACAGGAGGCGGAGCTCAGGCAGTAATGCTCACTGGTCAGCCACTCACCTCCTGCTGTGCAACCCAGAGGTTGGGGACCCCAATCTAGATCTTCCAAACACAGCCCAGTCACCTATTCCAACATATGTGGAACAATGCCACTGAGCCAAGCATTCAGAGGAAATTTCTCGGACAGTTTTTCCAGAGCCTTGAGGGGCAGAAAAGAGGCCAGCTCATCCCTCTGGAAGTCAAAAACATACCTGCCACGACAAGCCAAAAAAGTGCCAGGATGGGCAACCATAAACATGGCCAATACAGACGACCTACAGTAATGAAAACACCTTGCCCTTTGCTTTCATAGCATGAGGCACTACAGAAGAGTGTTCTGAAAATCGTTTCTCCTAACCCTGGAAACCATCTAAGTGGTCAGCAATCCATTTTTACCCAATAACTTAACTATGTAACAACTACATCAGACAAGAACGGCACATTCATGTCCTCTAATATCCATCATGCACCTTCTAACATTTCTCAAATCTAAAAAGTAAAACACTCCAGCCTTCCAGAATCTAACATTTTATTAACTTAATAATACTAAATTTAGATTCCTGTTACGCCTGCATTTTTCTATATTCTTAGAAATAATACTATTGTTATCATTAAAAATAAAAGTTTGCTGACTTTAGGAAGGTGCCAATTCATTCACTAGTGCTGATAAACGATGAATAAGCTTTTTAAAGCTTTCTACACCTCAATTTGGAAATAATTTCTGCTCTCTGCTGAATGCACGTAATTTAAGTTTTGATAGTTACTACTTGACATTTTTGCTTTCAAAAATCATACAGGAAACAAGATGCTGTGGCTTTATCAAACTATATAATTTTAAAGATAATTTATTTAAAGGAAAAAAACTTTTAAAAACCTAAGGTGAACACCTGATCATGAAACCAGGTCTACAATATTTCATGTAACAGAAAGTCAGAAGATAACTTTGTATAAAGTTCCATGTGTGCAAAAGAGCTGGAATTTTATCTACCTCAAGTCAATGGACTATGTTGTGTTTTAATTCTCAATGTAGAAGGGTACAATAAATAACACCTCAAACTTTTTTTTTTTTTTTAAAAAAAAGGCTACCACACTTTTTTATCTTCATTGAACAATGACAAATGTTCTTCCCACAAGTGTTAGCTGTGCCACATGATACACTAAGTGCCATGAAAACACAAATAAAAGACTCCCTTCAAGAACATAACCTAGATATGTTCAAAATGAGAATGACGCCTCTAGGTAAAAAAGATAATAATAATCATTATAATCAATTTACACAGGAATGTGGATATCTGGAAAGGTATTTATTTGAAGTAAATCTTCTAACAAAAACTACTTTCCTGGTCAGTGCTCATTTAACCATAATATTCAATTAATGAGAACAATTATTTCACAAACAGTTCTCTGTTAGTCAAGGGGGGTGTGTGTGTGTGTGTGTGGCCGGCCACAATTGGTGGCCAGTGGACATCAGGAACTGGTGCATATGGGCAAGTTCCAGCCTTTTTACAAAAGCAGTGCCCTGATCTGCAGCCCAGTCCATTCCTCAAAACCTGCCTTCTCCCATTTCTAGTGGCTATTTGGAATTTCCACCTTTGCCTCCTCACTGTTTCTGCCTAGCATCACCTTCATCAACCTGTCAATTATTTTCACCTCACTCAATTTCAGGACACGGTCTTCAATGGCTCAGAAGACAGGCAAATTCCTCTTACTATGACATCTTTCTTAGCTCCCTAAGCCCAAGCTTCAAAATCCCCTAAGCCAGTCAGTTCCTGTTACAATATACCTAAGATACTCAAAGTTTGAGTGTTCTTCTGAAATTAGGTGAACCTTATATTTCATGTTTCAAGTGGATGGCAAAGATCCAACAGTATCCTGTGTCTACACCTTTGACTCTCCTTTAAGGGTCTTTATTTTTAAAATGATTTTAAATTTAAGGTGGAGATTCCCGTAAGAAAAATTATTTCTAAAGACATGGCTCTTCATCATTCCATAATTCCGAAAAAAACTTATCAAAAAGTCTGTGGAAACTTAATTCAGGACAGTAATTTAAGACAACATTCTTCCCAAAGTCCCAAGTCCTGACTCACCTGCCAGGAGAGCCTGGAAGAGTAACTCTGTGACCAAGTTGTTATTTTCTTTAACCGTTTACAGGCTTAAATATCATAACTGCTTAAACATCTGTGATTTGATAATCACATTTTCTAAAGTTATTTCTCTCAGCCTTAAGAAAAGCCTTAAGTATTATTGGAAAAGGTACACCAACAAATATATTTTGAAAAGGCTGAATGAAAATGGGAAACAAAAAAAAGTTTGAACTAAGGTAAGTAGCAGAGGAACTTATAGCAACACCAAAAATGATGACATTGTTAGACGAGTAAATAACCTGGCAATTTACATTACAACTGTTATGTAACTAAAGATGCCACCGCTTTTTTAAAAATGGGGTGGGAGGCAATCACTACAATTACTGCAGCTCATGATTATTACAACATCATGTGAGGTCCCATACAGGCAATATTTTTCATTGACTTTTCCTAATATTAAAAACTATATAGCTAAGTCATGGACCTTTTGTTATAGTTGCTGGATCTAAATCCATATTTGAAATTATGAAACTAAGGTTAAGCTTAGAGGAGAAGAGTCTGAACTGTTAGAGAAGTTTGAAAAACTACTTCAGAGATCAAAAATAAATGGTGTTTTACTTCCCAAATGAACAAATCCAACTTTGATAATTCCAGGTCATAAGTTTAGAAGAGCTTGGAAGTAAACACAGGAACCAAGATGAGAAGGAACATAGGAAACCCAAGCTCCAGAACCAAAACAAGACTAACAGATTCCACTGTTACACCTTTTTACTACAAAGAATTTAAGAAAAAATGAAGTCTTTTATTCGCCTAACATATCTAGCTGCTACTTGATTCTGAATAGGATTGTTATCTGTTATGAAAATGTGAACTAGTAACTAGAATTGGTCCACATCAATAAAGCTTATTCACTGAATACATATTTTCTGTCATGCATTTGTCAGTCACTATTTGTTAAACAACTTTGGGGTATGATTTAATATAGAATAAGCCATATCTATTTAAAGCACACAATACAATGACCTTTATCAACTGTATATGTGCATAAAACCACCACTCCAAACAAGACAAAGAAATTTCCATCAGTCCTCAAAATTTCACACACCCCTTCCACCAAGGGCAATGACATGTGCCCTTCCCTGGGCTAGATTCCAGGTAACCAATAATTTGCTTTAGTGTCACTATGGATTAATGAGCATTTTCTTTTTATATAAATGGAATCACACATTATGTACTCTTCGGGTTTCTTTCACTTAATGATTCTGAGGTTCATTCATTTGTTGCATACATCAGATGTTCCTTTATATTACAGAATAACACTCCATTACATGGATATGCCACAATTTGTTTATCCATTTGACTCTGATGGACTGCTATAATGAAGATGTACCCTTGCATTGTTCTCAATTTAGGATTATTGTAATAAAGCTTTGATGAACATTTGCAAGGACATATATTTCGCGTTTCATTTTTCTTGGGTAAACACCTAGGAGTAGAAGAGCTGAGTCATATTATAGGCACATGTCTAACTTTTTAGAAATTGCTGAATAGTTTTCCAAAGTGACTGTATCATTTTACCTTGCTACCAGCAGTGTATGACAATTCCAATGTATGGCAATTAATGAGAACGCTCTACATAAGACGTATCCATCCCTTTGAACGTGAGGACTGTTTTGCTTCATCTGTGGTGGCAAATAGCATGAAAATCATGCATGGACTTTTTTTTTTTTCTTTGTAGCTCATCAGCTATCGTTGTTAGTGCATTTTATCTGTGGCCCAAGACAATTCTTCCAATGCAGCCCAAGGAAGCCAAAAGGTTGGACAGCCATGCTCTACATTCTCATTAACCCTTAGTACTGTCATCTTTTTAATCGTGCCTATCCTAATATGTATGGTGGTATCTCACTGTGGTTTTACTTTGCATTTCTTGATAAGTAATGGATGTTGAGCCTCTTTACATGTGCTTATTAGCCATCTGTATATCTCCTTTTGTGAAATGTCTAATTCTTCTGGGCTTTCTAATTCTTATTAAATTCTACTGTAAGAGCTAGTTGAATTCTGATTAGGACTGCAATGAAAATATAGATCAATTTGGGGAGAACCAATATCTAAAAAACTGAGTCCTCCAGTATATAAATAGGGCATCTATCTTCATTTACTTAGGCATTCTTTATCTCAGCATTATTATGATCTTTTTAGTGAAGAGGGCTTGTGAAGCTTTTGCTAAATTTATTCCTCAGCATTTAATGTTTATAGTTACTGCAAATAGAGTTGGTTTTTTAACTTCTTTTTTTTTTTTTTTTTGCTGCTATTGTGTAAAAACAAAATTATCATTTTAAATATCAACTGAATTCTGCAATCTTACTTAATTGGCTTACCAGTTAAGATAGCTGCTTTGTGGATTCCATAGGATTTTCTAGGCACACAATCATGTCATCTGCAAACACAGACAATTTTACTTCTTTCTCACCTTTATGCTTATTTCTTTTTCTTCCCTTATTCCAATGACTGCATAGTGAGAGTGGTGACAGTGGGTATCCTCATCTCATTCCCATATAAGGAAAGTGTTAAGTATTTCACCACTAAATATGATGTAAACTGTAGGTTTTCTAAGATGAGCAACTAATGGGCAGAGAGGCGGGTACAACTGTTACTATCCCAGTTAAGGCTCCCATAAGAAAGAGGGGAGGGGAAAAAATGAAAGAATGAAAATTACCCCAACGCGTAAAATTTCCCAACTCAGCCTCCTCCAAGGTTTGTCTACACCACTTTCTAAATACTTATGCCTCAGACACCCCTAATATCCCACAATCACGGGCTGAAGATGAGGACAGAGTTGTTATCAGGGAGCACAAGTAAGGACATAAAGACTTTTCCAGAAACTGTCAAACGGCAGCTAGCTGCTCTAGGGATACCTATGGGTGGGACAGCACAAAATATTAATAGCACTTTACCACTTGAGGACTCCACTGTCAGTTGAGCATGTCACTTTACATCTCTGTGACAATTGTTTTTCTGGCAATCTAGGAACAAGAATAGTACTTTTGGGGGAGATCCAAATGAAATAATAATCTTCTTAGGACAATGTCTGGCACATAATAAATGCTTAATAATCATCAGCTATTATTTGAATTTGATGCTAGAAATGTTTTTTGAGTAGCACAGGGCAGCACTGAAACTGTAGGGAAAGAAATACAAGACTACACTTCTCAGCTCAGTGCCCAGTATTGACACAGCATTGCTATAACACAAACAAAACTGGTTAACTGGCTTTCAACTTTTAGAATAGACAAATAATGGGAGACTTAATTGTAACTATAGCATAGAATGTAAATTTTATTAACCTTGACAAAATAAAACAGGCTGGGAGACAGAATCAGGGAGAATGGGAACAGTATTTCCATACAACTTACAACGTGCAGAGTCAAAAGGCACTGCCTTAAATTAATGAGACAAGAAAAAGAAACAAAAAAAAACGTTTACAGCTGTAGTTGCAGAGGTGATCAAGAGTAGAAGTGGAATTAATAATAAGATTACAATACACATGGGGAGATAGTAAAGGAAATCATCGACCACAGTAAGTCAACAGATAATGTCTGAGGTTGATAAAAAGAGATATAAACATCTTAGAAAGACAGAGGTATCCATCAAAAAAATGAAATGGCAGAAATCAGTAAACATTGCACATAACTCTGAAGCAGAATTAGGGGGTGAGGTGCAGCAGATAAGGTTGTTCTCTGTACAAAAAAAAAAAAAAAAAAAAAAACAAGAACATGTGTTGACTAAAAACACAAACTTAAAATGTTTAGATAGATAGTAAACAAAAGTAGCAAAACTTAGTTAAATGTAAATTGTTGATAACTTGGTTGCAAGTATTAGTGTAACTTTTTAGGAGTCTTCAAGTAGAAAGGGCATTTGATAGAGAAAATTTTGAACTGAAATGATTTTAACAAAACTAAGAGATGGAAAGAAAAAAAATACAGAAAGACATCTTGTTTGGGTACGATGTTATACATATTATTTAATACTGGTGAATACTAATCTAAATCAGTTAAAAATTTAAGGGTATCCTCCAGAAAAATGAGCTGTTGAACTGCCAAATCACTAAAGCACTGGTTCTCTGCCTTACAGAATCTGATGAAATCTATTGAACTTCCATCAGAAAACCAAGCAAAAAATAAAATTTTGCATTTGCCTTTAATGGAACTGATGAATAATGGATCCTCTCTTAAAATTTATTGACCCTCCTTATACCCCTTGATCTGTAATTCTTTGCTATCCCGTACTGAATTTCCAAAAGGAACCATTTATACTCACCCTGTCTCTTCCCTCTCTTCCCAATTTCACTTGAGCCCGCTCAAACAAGCCTTTCCCCCTCCACTCCATAGAAACAATTTAGTGAAGCTTAACAGCTTCCACATCACCAAATGGCAAATGTTCAGTCTTCTTACACAGCATCTTAGCAATACTTAACAGGCTGATCATTCCTTTCCTGAAACCTTGTCTTCACTTGGCTTCCAGGATACCACAATCCTCTAGCTTCTTCTTTGCACACACTCTCTAGGTGAACACATCTGGACCCACAATGGAGACATGATTACTTCACAGACTTGCTGAACACTCTCATATTCGTATTTGGTCCAATGTTGAGTTCTCTCTTGAATTTCATACTCATACAGCCAACTGCACACTCAAATTACTACCTGTATGTCTAACAGGCATCACAAATTCAGTTACGTCCAGAAATCTTGGTTGACACCCTCATCACCATCACCATGCCTTGTTAGAATATTTAGTAAAATATTAGCATGGTAAGATCTAGCTAATTTTTATTTTTTTTGTTTCTGCATTCAAATTCTTAACCATAAATACATATTACTTTATAATCAGAAAAATGCTAGAATAAATAACTATAAACAAACAAAAAATGTGCCCTGGTTAAAAAAATAGTTCACATTTTGACTGAAATCTCCCAAAGATTGCCGATTACGTTTTCCCCCTTTAGAGTAGGTATTTCCTACAGACAATTGGTTTGTCACTAAATGGTAAGGCTCTAAAACTTAACAGATGCTTCACAATAAATTACTAAAGAATAAATTAAATTTTATAGAAACCTAAAATAAAAAGAAGACTTGGTGTTTAAAAAAAATGAGAGAATTCTGCTAAAGGAAAATGAGGAGGAAAGACCCATCAAGGCAAATCTAGCCACGTGAACAAGGGCAAATGCGCATGTGTGAAACTGAACAGATAGCCTAAGTAGGTAGCTCCCACCCTATCTGTCTCACGAAGCTCTTTGAAAAATATGAAGTGTTGAACACACAGTATTATTAAGGACAACAGGAAATCAAGTTTTAGGTTATTTTAAGGCTACCAGCAGCCCTGGATAATCAGATTAATGCTCTACTGGTATCATGAACTGTGTGATCTTCCGTAAATTACCTGGCTTAACACTTCCTATAATAAAAATTCAGTTAAGCTTAATAAGTATCTCAAGATAAAATGAAAATATTAAAATTGCAAAAGTCTGCCCAAAATAACTGCTAATTTCACAGACCTAAAGAATTTCCAATTAAAAGAGCACATTCATCCAGGATGACCCGCTTCTGTTACAGATAAGGAAACTAAAGCCTTGAGAAGGGCAATAATTTAAAGATTGAAAAGCTCTCTGCTCCCAAGTCCAAATACTACATTTCAATTCATGTTACATGACTCAAGTGGTATGTGGGGGAGGAATAGGTAAAACTGAGGAGGGATGGAAGAACAAGGAGTACAAGAAATACCCCAAGTATCCTGTGTGTGATGAGAACGAACACTATTAGACAAACAGATTAAACGGGCATTTGTGAAACAACAGATTTCCCCTTATTAATCAGTATTTGGTGGCTTTTTTTTTTTTTTTTTTTTTTTGAGACAGAGTCTCACTCTGTCACCCAGGCTGGAGTGCAGTGGTGCAATCTTGGCTCACTGCAACCCCTGCCGCCCAGGTTCAAGTGATTCTCATGCCTCAGCCTCCCAAATAGCTGGGATTACAGGCGAGCACCACCACACCCAGATAATTTTTATGTTTTTAGTAGAGACAGGACTTCAACATGTTGGCCAGGCTGGTCTCGAACTCCTGACCTCAGGTGATCTGCCCGCCTCGCCCTCCCACACTGCTGGGATTACAGGCGTGAGCCACCACAGCAGGGTCTGGTGAATTAATTTCTAAATAACACTCACTAGACTATATAACCAATCTCATGCATCACTGAAAGGAACCTGACACTAAACTGCACTCAACTTAAATCATCAAGGTCTATAGTTACACATACTACATACGGAAAACTAGAAGAAAAGAACGCTAAAAAGTATTTCACTACAAGTTACTTTCAATATAGAAGATTAAGCATCCATGTACTATTTTCATAATGAAATAAAGATTTTTCAGATGCCATCTTGTTTTTAAACTGTAAAAATTATAACCATAATTCATATTATTTAGGAGGCGAAAGCCCTAAAACTAGTTGATAGCCAAAATGACCCCCTATAGGTTTAAGAGTTGACACACATAGTATGCATAGTAACCGAAAAGACAAAATAAACAAACAAAAAAAGTGCTCTCCAAATTCCTAATTATACACCAACTCACAATCCAATTGAGTCAAAAAGGGGGGTGGGGGGAGGTGCTTAAGAGTATAAAAAGAATGTTAACAATTTTAATTAAATAAAGCAGAAGTTACCGTACAGCAATCAGTATATCACATGAATCACAAATCTGAAACTGTTTTATTCAAGTAGAGATACTAAACTGAAACGGCTTATTTAAAAACAACCAAATCCACTAATCCCTAACAGCCACCATAGGGCCACAGTTTCTCAATATACATAGCTAAAACTAAAAACGTAAGCCTATTTTTCACTATTTAACTTGAGAGTCAAAATAATCATTTCTAAAATGAGGATTTCCAAGCTACAGATTTTGCACCAGTGATCTCAGTAACTACTTTTCATTATATGATAACCACAAGATTCAGCCAAATAAGGAACAATATGTGGCCTATAAATAAAGCTGAAATAAATCTCAGTTTAAACAGCATTTAAGGAACTACTAAGTAGGTAAATACTATTGCATTTATCTGAGACAAAAATTACATTGGTCGTATAAGTCTTTCTAAATTCTATCCAAAAAAATAATACCAGTTCAGAAGCCTATTCTGGCCATTTATCACAGTCTATTTGTTACTCTCAAAAAGAAACCACCATTGAGCAATTACTTTGCATTTTGTAAATTTACAACACTCAAGTGTTTAGGATTTACATTATTCGTCTGCCTGTGTTTCACAGCACAGGAAGCACCCAAACCTGGGACTGAGAAGGAACAAGAATGAAATATAAAAGTGCTTTTACACAGTGACCATACTTGTAACAACATACACAGGTGTCCCCCTTATCTACAGGGGATACATTCCAAGAACCCCAGTGGATACCTGAAACTGCAGATAGTAACAAACCCTATATATACTATGCTTTTTCATCAAGTACAATAAGAGATTAATAATAATAAAATACAACTATAACCATATACTGTAACAAAAGTATGTGAACGTGATGTTTCTCAAAATATCTACTGCATTTAATATTTTTGGACTTCATTTGACCACAGGTAACAAACTGCTGAAAGTGAAACAGTGGGTGGGGAGCCTACTGCATATCAAAATTGCTAAGAGAGTAGATTTAAAGGTTCTCTCCACACACACAAAGGTAAGTGAGGTAATGGACATGTTAATTAGCTTGATTTAATCTTTCTACAATGTACACATACAGCAAAACAGAAAAGCTAGGAGTACTACAAGAATACTGTATAAAGAATGACAAATAAGCTAACTACGGTACAGCTTTCCCTTCGAGGAGTGGAATGAGTGTGTAGAGAAGGGAAGATGTTCCTGTTTGTACTCCTGATTCAAGAATTTGGGTTCTAAAGAATCCTGACCCATCTAGCCAATGAATTAACCATTCTATCTGAGCCAGGTTGGCCTCAGCACTCAGTGCAAGCCATATAGACCACAGGTGGGTGTGCACTATGGACTGAAGGACAGAGTAGTCCTCTTGGTATGCACATAATCAGAAACTACAAGATATAATTATATGTTCTCCTCTCCCTGAAAGGAGTAAGACAATGGCAGGGAACTTTTGAAATGTTTAAAGTACTGAAAAAAATTATTTCTTCTATATGTATTTATTGGCAAAATTGGCATTTTCAATTTTTAAATAATTTTTAAATAAACTATTGATTTGATTTGATTGTAAAAGTGGTACTTGATCATAGAAGGAAATGGCATATAAAAGGAAAAAAAGTCACCTAAAATTCCACATCCAAAGACAAGCATATTTTATTTTTCTCCTCAGAAGTTTGTATCTATGTGTAGTGGTGGCTAGTAGACAAGGATGGCACCGTTAACTGCACAACACCATTCACCCCCTCACTTTCTAACCAAACCCTTATTGTGCTCACGTATTTCTCTCAACCAGAGGCCATCAACTTTCCAGTAGGTAGACCCCAGTCACAACCTAAGATGAATCACAATCCATTTATGCCAATCACAGCTGTGCTATTCCCCTTGACCTTGACTCATTTAGGCACTGGCTTGAGTGCAATGATGACCTACAAAGAGAGGAGAGAGGGACAGGGTAGCATCTACTATGAGGCTTTAGGGAAAAGTTTTTCTCACTGATAGAAACAACCTAGAAAAAAAAAAAAGTGTCTCTTCTTCCAGGAAACTTAGTCATATTTTCTTGTGACACTTGAACTTGTGGCAGCCATCTTGCAACCATAAGAGGAACTTGCCAAGGACAAAACAAGGACGTTGCCTTTCCATTGACTGTTTTTTTAGACACACACACACACACACACTTCCTGACCTAACTTCCCCCTACTAAAATCTATTTCTCTCTACTCTTATTCACAACTAAGCTTCTCAAATTGAGTTGATACAAGCTGTTTCCTCCACTAACCTATGTATTCATCATTAAACATCCCTAAGGCTTTCCTGATTTCCCAAAACTTAGGCTTCTAATAGTCTATGGTTCCATAGCATGTTTTACTATGTTGCTACTATAGCATGCTATGGGAATGGTTTGCCTGTCTATTAGAATGTAACTTCTGAAAAGTTCATTATTGCCAATATCTGGAAAAGTTCCCGGCTTATAAAAGCCTAAATATTTGTTTCATAAGTTAAATGTAAACCAAATGCCTAACATGTAGGAATGCTAAAAATACTGAAATGAATTTAGCAACCCTATTGTCCACATACACCGAAAGTTAAATATGTGTTTGTGTGAGTTTGGGGAGAACAGCAGCAGGAACAGGGAGAAATGAGAACAAAGTGCCTTAGCCTTGAAACTTAAAAACACAGTTCTTCCTCACTCTTCAGAGATGAGAGAGCTGTTCAAGCTAATTCAACAAAAAAGAAGAGGCTGTTTCCACACTGGCATGTGAGAAGCAGTGGTAGCATAGCTCTCTAGAATCTCAGCTCCTCCGCTATTTGTGACCACTGTTGCCAACCTGCTCAGAGAAGAAAAGGCGGCCCAGCCCTTCTGGGGTCTGGAAAAGACAAACTAGTCCCAAGACAGGAGAACCTCAGAGACAAAATACACTTTAAAATATACCTACAGCTTGAATAGCACTTGTGACAGTCCTTTACCACAAAAAGACAACGAAGTAGGGAAAGTTAATCGTAATTACATGCTCATCCCCAAGTAGCATTTCCTTTGACTTCTCTGGATGACAACTGAAATTGAAGGCATGCCAGCAAAGAACCCGAGTCAGCTGGGCAAAATGCTTTTTACTTCAACAGTCTCTTGCTAATGTGAGAGAAAAAAAAAAAGATTACAAGAGCCAAAAGCTTTTTTTTCCTTACTTCTTTTAACCTGAATGATGACTCTTACCTAGGTGAGTACCCAGAGCCAGGTCGAAAATATACCTTAGAAAAACAGTCGACAAAGAGACATCAGGTACACTGGAAATTGAAGAGGTCTGCGCCAAGATCAGATAACCACTGTACATTTTTAAAAATAATATTTAAATATAAAATACACATTAATGAAATCATAACCTAATAAATCATTCAATCTTTTATAGTCACATATTTTATAATAAACTGATGGATGAGCAACTGCACTAATCTAGCTGACTTCCAAAAGATGCTGGCACACTTTAGAAAAGGAATAAGGCATTAAGTATATGAAGATATTAGTAAAGAGGAAGTTGGGTGGATAGGTCTCCCTATTTCTTCAATAGGACCCTGAGGAGTTCACCTCCTTAGGACAAAAATACCTCCCTAGGGTCCTGGAGGCAGACAAGTCAATAAAAAGAAGAGATAACTGGAAAAAAGGTGTGCAGGGGGAGGGAGGGACATTTTCCTTACTATACTATTTACTCTATAGCCTTGGAGATAGGCTATTACTAATGTCCAGGCTACAAAGGAATTGAAAGCATTTTTTAGTGTAATTCCACTTTAACGAAGGATGGGGAAGTAGAGTGCAACTGTCCACTATGACCGATCTGATCTAAAAAAATAATAAATTTAAAAAGTGAAAATAACTTTACCTGATAGAAACTGGGAATAATTAGGGGCCAGGCACAGTGGCTCATGCCTGTAATCTCAGCACTTTGGGAGGCAGAGGTGGGTGGATTGCTTGAGGTCAGGAGTTCGAGACCAGCCTGGCCAACACGGTGAAAACCATCTCTACTAAAACACAAAAATTAGCTGGGCATGGTGGGGGGGTGCCCCAAAATCCCAGCTACTACAGAGGCTGAGACAGGAGAATTGCTTGAACCCAAGAGGCGGAGGTTGCAGTGAGCTGAGATCACACCACTGTACTCCAGCCTGCGTGACAGAGTGATACTCCATCTCAAAAAAAAAAAAAAAAACTGGGAATAGTTTGTTACAAAAATATTAGCTTGAACAATGACTTTCCTAAGGCATTGAGAAAAGTGTTTACAATTACTTTTCAGATAACATGATCTGCACAAAATTTCAGCTGCATTAATGTAACATTTTCTAAATTGTGCCGGTACTGAGAAAGGAACCAGCTGTCAGCCAACTTCACTACATGCCCACTGTGCTCCTACACTGGTCATTAACAACCAAGATTCTGGCTACCACTATTTCTTCTTCCTCATGTTTGCTTCGAGACAGCTTTTATTTTCCTATGAATATTTTCTAACCTGTCCCTGATCCTAAATAAAACAAAGAATCTGTCCTAGAGGAGTGATGATATTCAAAGTATTAGACGTATAAGACATTTAACATCTAGAAAACCAAATTATATTGTGCTCACTTCAATTCTAAGCCAATTATGGGTAAAAATAAGTCACAAGACAAGTTTTATGTCTATCTTAGGAGATGAACTAGAATTACTTAATTCCAGCTGCTTTCTCAATAATCACACCAATGATAAAAAACAGAAAGTAGAAAGCTAAATAATCAAAAGAATTTCAACTCAGTGTACACTTACAAGGTACAATACACGATGTTCTCTCCTTTAATCTGTTAAACATTCCCAAGTTTCAAAACCACAGAACTAGAATGAACACATATCATACCACCCAGTTCAGCAACCAACAGTTTATTAAAGAAACACAGCCAAGGTATATTCAGTGTGCCATAAGAGACAAAACAGAAAGACACAGATTCTCATCATCAGGAAACTCACACTCTGGTTGAAAGAATGGTCAATAACACAACCTTTCTGAATTACTAACAGGTACAAAAAGCTGTATGATAAATATGTGCATTGTATTCATATCCATTTCATGGATAATTTTTCTGTATTAGTATGGGCATATCATCTAAAGAAAACATAATACTTAGAAGAAACTAACTGGCATACAAATTTACATTCCAAATGTTTCCAACAAACTGGATAGGGCCCAGGAATATGTACTGAGAAGCTAGTTCTGTTCTGGTACTAACAAGAAGGGAGGGGTGGACAGGTTACTAAAGCTGCCAGGCCACAATGTCAACTACAACATGGAAAAGACTAGCCAAAGAACACCAAGTGTTTTTATTTCGTAAAAGCCAGTTTCAATTAACCGGTTAGTGACTACCTCAAGCACTCCGCTGAGACTAAGATTCCTTTAAGTAAAAAGCTATGTCCTGTGTTCCTTGCCCTCAGAAGTTGAATGTATGTTTGAGATGGTGCTACTGACTTAACGTAAGAGTGTTCCCCGAGTTGTTTTTCCAGCAGCAGCAACCTGCGCTGCACTCCTCAGTCTCACTTGTGATCAATGGCAGCGATTCAGCTCTCAGCAGCTACGAAACATTGCTGTGTAACTAAGTACTTCCCTGATTCTGAACAACAGATAGTAACACCTAACACTTATTGATGTTTCCTATAAAGCTGGCACTGTTCTAACCACTTACCCCATATTAATGAATTTAATTCTCACAGCAATCTCTCTGAAAGAGATTCTACTATCACATCCCTGTTTTACAGAGGAAACAATGAGGCACCAGTTACCAGGCAGAAGAGCTTGCCCAAGGCTTTAAAGTGGGTGACACAACCAGAACCTGACCTTAAGCAGTCTGGCTCCAGATCTACTTTTAACCATTCTGCTTACTGCTTCTTTGTCAACTGTACAGTGATCAAACTCAGACTTCAGTTATGTTAGTGCACTGTGTAAGTCAGGTGCCTGGGCTTCGGGCTAGTGTAACAAGTCAATGTTTTATCTGCAGTCCTGAAATGTGGATTGTGGCAAACTGCACTCAAATTACCCATACCTTGGCCATCGGTACATTACCTCATTTGACATATATTTTAAAACAAAACAATCTCAAAAATCATCGTTCCACCACGTAAAATAAACCCTGTTTAGAATGCTCACGGAATGCAGGTTTTAGGGTTACGACAATTCTCTCATTAACAGAACATAAGTCAGAAAATTAGAAGAGAGGTGGTAATTCCTAAAACATAAGTCATGGAGAGATCAGCACAATGAAGAGAATCACTGACACGTAGTAATTTTAAAGGATTTTGCAACTGTTATTCTGAGCATCATCTCTCACAGTACAGGTGTGTAGAAGGCACATGGCACATGAGATTTAACTGAATGGTAAATACCACCCTCACCGCCGCCACCCACCACCAGCACTAGCAGGAGGTTGATATTCAGAATAAATGCCACTTCCCAAGGGATTCACTGAATCTGTCGTCTTACTAATCTTCATTAAGTGAGTGTAAGCTTGGCCAAAAAAAAAAAAAAAAAAAAAAAAAAAACAGACTCTTCGAGGAGTGACAGTACAAAGTAATTTTTACAGAATGTGTGATATACATATTACACTCCATATACATACTACACTCCAGTGTGTGGATCATCTTCGAGTATTTCCATTGCACCTTTCTACACATCACTGCACTTCAGATAACATACATTAAACAAACCAACCAGTGAGCTTGTCTCCAAATTCAAAATACAGGTTACCAAATGAAATTCTATATTTTTTGTATTTCCATCCCCAATATCAACAATGTAACAAGAAGTTTATACTCAAACTTCTAATCTTTAAAGTAAAATATACAGACAATAGAACTACCTATAAAACTTAAATGGAATATTAAGAACAGTCTGAAAGAACTCTTAGGAGGAAACCATAAAAGAACAAGCATTCCGGTTGCTGAAAGAATGTTATTGACAGTGGTTAACAGGCTATGTTCCCCCAACAACAAAGGGGTGGACGGCATGCACATGCATTATATAATATGAATGCGCTATTGTTAGTCTGTATTTTTAAGTTTAATGTCTTTCTTAAATTAAAGGTTTTAAAAGTTTTAATATAGTCTTTCCAAACGAACCTCCTTGTACCCCACCTTAGAGGCCCTAATACTTACAAAATTCATGATTTCTAATCTCCTCTAGTCCCAGACATAAAGGAACAAAATAAATCGTTTTTCCTAATACAAAATGTGTTAAATGAACTATCATTAATAGGAATCATCATTTTTTCCACCAAAGGGTCAAATTCCCAGCTCTACATGTCCCATTCCTAAACTTTGTTTGCAATGAGGGTTCACAAATATTTGGGTTGTGTGCTCCTTTTTAAAGCAAGAAGCAAGGACACCAGGTGTAAAGGCAGTAGTGTCATACAATCAAGACAATGAGACAGGTATTTATGGTTGGCCATTCATTACACAGCTCTTTCCAGGCTTGACCCAATGAGACCTGTTAATTCCACCCATACTGTGCTTACCCTCCTCTGACTCCTGAAACTTCTTGTGTATGCATGAAAAGCCAAGGGTCTTGAGAAACAGCGAGTCCCCTCTGTGTACTCATAACCAAATTTTTATGAAGCACAAATTAAGCTCACTGCTTGAAATTTATAGACCACATAACAAAAACTACAAAAAGGAATCTAAGTCCAGTAAGAGTAGCAAATATTTTTGTTACAATATTTTTTATTGGGTTACCCCTAGCTGCAAATTTCTTCCCCCGTTTTAGCTCTCTCCAGCGCAAATTTATTCTCAGACATCAGGTCACAAGACTCTGGGTTTAAACACCGCCTCAGTGCTATTGGCCACGGCCTAAGAGTGCTCTTCCACTTCACCCACTGATAACCTGGATCAAAACAACCCCAGCTGGGTCCCCTTCGGCCTTCTGAAGCAACCCCTCTAGAGCGCTCCTTGGCCTTTTACAGTGGAGGCATGTTATGAGAGTATCTGCACCAGCTGTTTCTAATTACCTCTCAGGCTGGGGCGAATGACTCAGCAACCCAACTTTTTAAAGAGTCATCCTACCTTGTTAATCAACCAACATACTGAACAATAGTAAACCACTTGACAGAACCATAGGTTAAACAGCAATACAAGATTCACTACACCAAAGCCACCCTACTCCAGGCTGACTCACCAGGAGCCTTTCTTCCCTAACCTTCCTTAAGATGTCCAAAGGCAGAAGTGGCAAGTGCCTTCAAGCCAAGCCCAGCCCTTGCACCACTACCCAAAGACCAGGAAGAAGCAAGCCTCTTCCCATTCCTCTGCTTGGCTATGTGAAGCGCTCAAGTGCTCTGCTACTAACACATCTGGGATTTCCACCCTTTATCCTTCTGAACTGCATTCAGTACAAACCCTCTGATGTAAAGTGTGTTCAAATATACGACCAAATTCCCATAGCATCCTCCATGGGTAACAGTCCATACCCCTATACAATTTTCCACAAAGCAAAGCATCCTACAAAACATTCTTTGTTCCTCCAAGCGTGACACTGTAGCTCGTTTTCCCCATAACACGTTCTTTCACAATTACTACTACACTTTACCTGGAATCAAAACAAGTTGAACGCAGAAGCCTCACTCCATAAAAGCATTCCGCACAATTCTACTCAATGACATGAAACTGCCGTGTAAGAATGAGGAAGCAACGGCACTCGTGTTACATTACACGAGCACAAAGCTGGTGTCTCCAGAATCAACGCCCACTCTCACCATATTGTGCGAGGCTTAATTACAACGCGTGGGCAAAACTCCAACAAAGGGAGTCCTGGGATCTCCGGTCCCCAAAACCAGTCTTCGCTAAATCCATCTCAGCACGGTGGCCTTCTCTCCCCAGCCACAAACTCGGCTTTTCTTACGCGATTCCACGCGCGACAGGCACCAGGCTGAGTAGACGCGAGGCTGGGCATAGCGGTGGGAGGCGGCGGAGGACAATACGGGGCCCCAGCCGCGAGGGCGGTGCTGATGTGTCACAGCCCGGGCGGGCCGCGGGCGAGGGGCCGGGCTGGCGCCCGAGGGCGGGGAGCGGGGGTGGGGCAGGGACCCCGCGGCCCCCAATCCCCGCCCGCCCCGGGTAAAGTACGGCGCGCGCGGGTAAACAGCAGCTCCTGCTGTGCAGGGGGTTCGGGCGCCGACGGGACGCCCCTTCCGGTGTCGCAGCCACTTCCAGAATCCCGGCCGCCAGCGCCCCCCGCGAGCCCCGCTACGCGCCCCCCGCGTCCCGCCCAGCCCAGAAAGAGCCGCCTCCGGCCCGCCCGCGCCTCCCCCGGACCTGTCTGCGGGCCTCCCCTCACAGGCCCGCGGCTCTGACCGCGCCAACCCTCCCGGAGAAGGGCCGGCGGGACTGCCGAGCCACTCACCGGAGCTGAGGCGCGGCGCGGCCCGACTGACTGCAGCGAGAGCGGCTGGCGGGCGGCGAGGGCAGCGGTCAGGTGACTCACTCCTTCCGCGCGGCCAGCCGCCCCCTCCCTTCTGCGCCGCTCTGCTGTCGCCACCTCGCGGCGCCAAAACCCCGCCCGCCCGCTGGAGGCCCCGCCCCCGGCACCGAAGCCCCGCCCCGTCGCCCTCGAGGCCTCTGTCAGAGAACTAGCTAAGCACAATAGCGCGGGCCGGGGTCGCCGCGGCCGGAAGCCCGCGCGGGGAGGTTGCAGGGTCGGGTCGTAAGGGGCGGGGCGGGCCTCGGGGAGGCGGCGGTGGGGTCCCCGGACCTCTGCGCGTGGCACAGCCCGCAGCCTGAACTGACTCCCACTCCAGGACCACCTGTCCTCTCCCTTCTGAGGGCAGAATAGAAAGGCCGAGCGCCTCCTCGCCCCGGCAGCTGCAGGACGCCCTAATTCAGCCGAGTCGTCGCGTGCCCGGGTGCCCGCGGACAGCAGGAGAGAGGACGGGCGCTGGCCCCACAGGGGTCGTTTTACCCCTTGAAGAGCTCCTCGCTGCCTGCCCTGGGGGTGGCGGGCGCGCAGGTTCGCAGGGTACTTGAGCTTGCTGGTTGGGATGTATCAAGTGCGTCCAGGGTTTTGTGGAGCGCGTCTAGCAGTTGCTCTACTTCTTACTGACATGAAACAAGGGCCCCCACGACAGGTGTTCCCTTTTCGCTGTCGCTGCCAGGAAGCTTCCAGCCAGGTTCAGCGCCCAATGGTGTCGGCCGGCCCATCTCGAGCCTTGGTTCCGCTGTCATCTTCTAGTGCTTAGTCTGGTATTTATCCAACTGTCAATTTTGAAATTATGTTCCCAAGCCACTTAACACCTCTGGAGTTCAAAGCAGTGGCTGTCAGCGGAGAGGGATGCACGCGCAGCGGAGGGGACTGTGCACGCCAACTCCACGAGGGTTCCTGCGGAGATGGCACGGACCTTGAGGTCTGTAGCCAAAGGACGATTTGTGTGAAGGGATTTTATTGTTAGCTTTGGAGCCAGTAACAAGAAGACAGCCGTGGAGTTCCCGGGGCAAAAAGGATACCAAGATAATAATTCAGGTATTATCGCTAACATGACTGCATTTGCACCCACAGGCTGTGGGACTTGGGGACATTTGAGTTACATCCAAAATACATGAGAAAATCACGTAAGTGAAGTTGGATGGGAGTGCGAGGGGTGAAGTGATACATTAAGACCTAGAATTAGGGGAGGCTTCCTGGAGCATTGTGTCTTAATTGGAAAGAGTGGAACCCAGCGGTCTAGATAGGGTCCAGAGGTGGGAGGTACCTTGCATCCCGGGCTGCCTCAGTTCTTGGTGGGAGTGCAGATATTTACTGAAACATGAGGAAAGGACACTTGGAAATAAACCATGAAAGAAGGATTGAAGTTCTTCCAGACACACGAGAGCGCCCGAGGCTTTATTCTCCTTCCACCCTGAGCCAGGTGGAATTACAGTCTTTCTACACCTATGCAGTTTTTTCTAGGGGAAGATCAGACCCTCCTCTTTGGGAGGAACTCTTGCTTCTTTAGATAATAGCAATGACATTTTCTAGCCTGAAAATTATGATGTATGCCCTGACATGTTTAATTATTTGAGAAGCTCTCACAAAGGTATACCAATGTGCTGAGAGTATCAAGGCAAGTGAGTGACTCTCAAGCTTCAATTTGGGTAAGAATATCTGGTTTGCTTGTTAAAATGCAGATTCCAGCCAGGAGCAGTGGCTCATGCCTGTAATCTCAGCACTTTGGGAGGCCGAGGCGGGCGGATCGCGAGATGAGGAGATCAAGACCATCCTGGCCAACATGGTGAAACCCCGTTTCTACTAAAATACAAAAAATTAGCCGGGCGTGATGGCGCGCGCCTGTAGTCTCAGCCACTCAGGAGGCTGACACAGGGGAATCGCTTGAACCTAGTGGGTGGAGGTTGCAGTGAGCTGAGATCTGTCTGGCGACAGAGCAAGACTCCGTCTCAAAAAAAAAAAAAAAAAAGTTTCCTGGGTCCCACCCCCAAAAGATTTTAATTTTGTAGATCTGTGTAGGACCTAAGGATCTGCATTTTTAATACTGAAGCATGTGGTCTTCAAGCTTGTGGCATGTAGTAGGGACAGGATGAAAAATGAAACTGGAGAATGAAATGAAACTGAGTCAGTATGAGAAGGGCCTCATGCACAGCACCTGGAGTTTGGACTTTATCCCGTGGTCTGTAATAAGTGAGTAGAGGTTTTTAAGTCGTGTGGTTGTTTTTAAAAGCTAATTCTAGTATTGAGAAGGAATGGGAGTGGAAACATGGTAGGTTGAATGAAGGAATGACTGAATGATGATGCAGTAAAATAGTGAAAGATGTGGCACTTTTTGTTTTCAGTATTCTCTTGCTTTGAACCAAAACCACTTAGAATATATTTCTTTTAAAACCTGAATATCAGTGTAAATATTCACAAACAACTGTATGTTCTGACCTATGTCTTCTGGACTTCCAGAGTTAGCATTAACATTATTAGCTGCCAGGCCAACAAAACCTTGAGTAATCCTACTATACTCAGAATCAAGAAAAGTGGCTACATCATTGGTCAACTTTGAAGGACATCGGCCTCAAGATCTTTTACACTAACTCATACATTTATTGAAATATATTACTAAAACAGATTTTTAAAAATTATCTTGAGGTTATAATGAGACATAGTGCTTCTACCCAATTCCTATTGGAAAAAAAAATGTTAAGATTTGGGGACCAAGAAAAAAAATTGTGTGTGTGTGTTTTTTTTTTTTTTTGAGATGGTGTCTGTCTCTGTCACGCAGGCTGGAGTGCAGTGGCATGATTTCGTCTCACTGCAACCTCTGCCTCCCAGATTCAAGTGATTCTCCTGCCTCAGCCTCCTGAGTAGCTGGAATTACAGGCACCCGCCACCAGGCCCAGCTAATTTTTATATTTTTAGTAGAGACGGGGTTTCACCATGTTGGCCAGGCTGATCTCAAACTCCCGACCTCAAATGATCCACCTGCCTTGGCCTCCCAAAGTGCTGGGATTACAGGCATGAGCTACTACTCCCAGCTGATTGCTTTCAATTGGTATTGATAATAGTTTGAAACTGGGACAAGTAGCCTAGTGTTGTGGTCTTTCTGCTCCTTAGCTCTGGTAGGTCCAAGTTTTTGTCTCACAACCAGGAAAAATTAGGCACCGGCGAGTGAGTAGAGTGGAATTGATTAAGAGAAAGGAAAGCTCTCAGCAAAGAGGGAATGCTGGGATTGGTTCCCCTACCCAAAAGTGGGAAAATCCCCTCTCGTGTGGCTGATCCTGGGGCTTTTATCCACTCAAAATGTGGAGTGCATACTGATTGGTTTGTGAGTTTGCAAAAAAAGGTTTAGGCAAAGACACCACTCAAAGGCAGGCATGACAGTGTAGAAAACCAGTTAGAAAGGGTAGGTATATGTAAAATAGGTGAAGGGTGGGGGTCAGAGGAAAGCGTACCAAACGGGAAGACAAGTTCTCAATCTGGTCTGAGAATTTAACTTGTACCTTGGCTTTCAGGCTTTAAACTGTCTTTAGCTTGGATGTGAGGTTTCACCGGGGACCTGCCTCTATCTGCCTAGGTATTTGACTGTCTCCTGTTGCTATCACTAGTAGCACAACATAAAGATTTTTGCTACTGTTTCACAGTGATTTGCAATTGGTGCTTTTTTTTTGGTCATGTAGTTTTGTTTTTAGTGCATTATTCTTTAGGAAAATATATCCATGAAGCTTGGGCATCACAGCTTACTGCTATGTCCTTGATTTGTACTTCTCATTGACTGTGAGAAGTGATGGCTAGTTTTTCTGCTGTGAGCAGGTTTTGTGATATACAATACCGTTCGCAAGATGTTATATATGTGCATTGTCACATTTCTTTCAAAAATGATATTTCCGATTTTTCCAAACATACATATCTTCTTTCTGGCCATCATACTGATTTTATTACCAAAATACAATCTTATTAATTTAACTCTGAAAACAATTTAACTATAAGCCACCGGTAGGGAATGATTTTTAATAAAACCTAGATATATACACCATCATTTTCTCCTCTAATACAGGTTGCCTTGCCAGACCCTCAAAAATGAGGGAGCTAAATCATACAGATAGGTGACATGTTCATGGCTATAAGGAACACCATAGCATAATATTTGGACAATAAAACATAATACATATCCTGGAAAAACTTGGATGTGTAGTCAGTGTAACCCTTATCCCCTGTCCTCCTCCCTAACCTCAGGAAACATCCACACATCCACATTTATTCCCTACCCACCTTTGGTTCCGAATCCTCATTTCCACAGATGCAACATGACATCTATAACCCCTACAAATCTGCATACCTCTCCAGCCTTCCTAGCACTTCACTCCCTCCATCTTCTTTGCCTTAGCTCCTTTTGTCTTTAAGTATTCACTCACTAAGTCAAGAAAATTATTGGAGGGGGGCAGGGCAAAATAACTAGGCTTTAAACTGTGGGGAATTACCCAGATAAAACAAACACAAGTCTCCCCACTTGAAAAACTGCTCTTTGACACCTGTACCCTAAGATGTGATTATGGATTAAAGTCATAGCACTCCTGCCCCCAGGTTGGAAGGTTTTATGGAAAATGAACGTATTTTATTAGAAGACAATGAGAACTTCCTGGAGCAGATGAGTAAACACACCCTCATGTTTACCTGATAACTGAAATCAAAGATAAGGTGTAGCCTCTGGTTTGAAATGTTACAAAGTCTAAGATCAAGATAAAGGCAGAAAAATGAAAAGGAAATAGCCAGTTTTGAAGCAGAGAAACTCAGTAGGACAGGGGCCAAATCAGTGAAAGAGGTGCTACTCAGATACCAGATATCATGACAACCAAAGTGGCTCAAACACCTAAAAAAATTGTGCTTTTGAAAACCAGCAGGAGGTTGCAGTGGACTAAAGATGGCCACAAAATTTTTATCATTTTTCCCATTGAGAATGGGAGTTTATTTTTAATCATCTTGAATCTGGCCCTGTGACTGCATAGCCAAGAAGGCAGAAGTGATGCTCTGCCAGTTCTGGTTCTAGTCTTTTAGAAGACTGTCAGCCTCCACTTCCTCTTTCTCCAAATGAGCTCTCTTGGGACACCCTCTCTCAGAACCAAACCACCAGGCATGGGGCATGTGTGGCCTTTTCACTCAGGAGCCCCAGCAACCAGCCAGTACTGAGCATCACGTGCCAGTCACGTGAATGAGCCATCTAGGATGTTCTCTGGTCAAGTCTATACAAAAGAACTTTCCAGTTGAGCCCAGCCAACACATAGAATTATGAAATAATAAAATGATTATTGTTGAAAGTCATGAAATTTTGCAGTGTTTTTCTCATATAGCAATAGATAACCAAAATCAAGATTAAATAAAATATCAGATTATTAAAATGGAGCATGAAAATGGAGTTAAATTTGTAAGAACCACAACCCCAATGATCATGACTTAGAGGAAAGTTCAGTAAATAAAAAAGAAAATATGTGAGAAAGGCTGTTTCAGTTTAAACCTGTGTCAAGCTCCTAGACCTAAAATGACACTTGAAATTTTCCTCCATTAGAAATTCATTGTGCTACAAATTTTCTCTCATTCTGTTACATATATTTATATAATGAAGTAGAGAAATTATTCTCTCATAAGCTAATGCTGCAAAATGTTTATATATATGTATATGTACATATATTTTTAACATTAACATGTATAATAGTTTATAATATTTAAATGTTTAAGTGTTTTATATATTTATACATTTATCACCATATAGATACACACGCACATATGTATACACACACATACACATATACATACATATAAATGCTTGGGGATAGAAAGAATCTTGGATGTAGCCTGAATCTTGGATGTAGCCTGACTGCTCTGCATCCAACTGGGGAGAAGTGAGGGGAGAAGAAAGTTGAGTTCCAGCCAGAAAGGTGACAGAAGACTGCCCAAAGCTTCATGTAATCAATCCCTCAAGCCTGTGGAAAAGTTACTAAACTTTTGGTGCCAGTGCCTTCCTCCAGAGTCAGTGATGCTTATGCTTGGTACTGAATCAGAGACAGCACCTACAGCACCTTCTGCCATAGTCACACATCTGCAAAGGACAGAAAAATCCAACCTGATAGCTGTGTTCTATGTATTTGTTGGTGTTTACACCAAGGATTGTCGCCTGCAGCTCTTGATCTTTTATTCTGAAAAGTTGTGGTAGTAAAGGCTACTCTATAACATACCTGTTTTAATAAATGTATTCTCGATTTTTTAATGCAAAACTGGCACAACCAAGAGAGGTGCCAATTTTGACTCATGTTTTTACTTCACCTCTTCATATACCACTTCATTGAGTGTCCTCAATCAGGTTCTCATTCAGATTCTCAATAGAGGCAAATTTTGCCCCCCCACCCTGCAACCCCCTCCCCCCCCGCCCCCAGGAGATATTGTTATGGGGTGGGTGGTACTAGCCTCTAGCAGGTAGAGGCCAGAGATGCTGCAAAACATTCTACAACGCACAGGACAGTGCCCATGAATAAAATACTTTGTGAATAAGGATACATTATTTGCCATTCAGAACAAAGAATTATCTGGCCCAAGTTTCCACACAGCCAAGGCTTAGAAACCCTGACCTAGAGATATTTATGCCCCAATATGAGAAATGTGTGTATACATTAAAAGAAAGTATAAAGGAATAAACGAACAAAGTGGAAGGAAAAAAAAATGGAGCCAGGAAAGAAGCTAAAACATACATATTGCAAAACATGTGTCTTTGATAAAGATGAGCTACAGATTTACCTGTAGCTTCCTGGCATCTAGGTAAAAAGATAAACCAGATAATTGAATCGTGAGCTAACTGAGGGCTGGGTGGCCACCATGAGAAGTACTGAACTCCTAGAGGAGAGACCGTAGACACAGGTTATCACAACAGCCTATTCCCTGGACTGAGATGCCATACATAGGGAGCACTTTAGAAAGGGAGGAAAATGATTGATCCTTGAATAAGAACTACTGGGTCAGAGGAGAGATATGGATATTAGCATGAAAAGATAGAACAGTCAATAGATTAGGGATGCTGGGTTTTCAGCCTTGATCGCTCCAGATTCCCTCTCCAGCCTCCTCCACACTGCTCTGTACCCTAGGAGGCAGGCCTCTTAGGATGGTATTCATGGATTCCCCATGCTCCCTCACTTCTGGTTCATACGGATAATGGCAGATGTCTACAGGAACTCAGCTGTCTACCTGCCAGGCCATGGGTTGGCTATGGCTATATTCCTCTACCAAAGTCCCCAGCTCCTGCCAGGCCCCCCTCACCTACAGCTAAAGTCAAAGCAACATTAAGGGTGGTGACATTTCCCTACTTTGGTTAGCTCTAGAGTGCATCGCCCCTTTGGTGGGTTCCCTGCCCTCATCCTTGTAAATGGTTCCATCTGTTTCCTGTCAGTTCCCTGACTGATTCACCAGATTAAGACTTGAGGGTAAGGAGAGTGACTATATTAACACATCAAAGGAAAGAATGTGAATGTAGTAAAGAGCAGTTAACTCCTAAAGCCAGTAAAGGGAAAGCTAGAGGTACAAATAGTAGCATCATATCCCTTGCCCTGCCTGGGACACAGTATTTTACTCCTGGGCCCTGTTAACCTGCAGGACAGAAGAAGGATGGAAGCACAGGCTACCATGGTTTGGTTCTATTAGATTAGCTATCAAGGTCTTCCAACTTGGATTTCTCTTTGATTTCTTTCTAATAATTATTTGCCTGTACATGTACATTTACCTACTGGAAGAGATGGGTTGGTTAGTAAGCATCAATATTTGAAACACTTGTTAGCTATATCCTCATTGTAAATAAAGTATCTTTCCAGTGTTCCCCCTGCCTCTGCAGCTTCAGGTGAACATGCATCCTAAAGCTGGTATCACCACTGATGTGTCTATAGTTCAGGTTTCTGCATCAGCAAGTTCAAAATCATGGTGAGATGACAATCCTGCAGTGACCTAGTTCAGGTGTTTCCTACTTCATGGAAACACCCTCTTTATTCATCATAGTAGCTTTAGGACTGACCTTTAAATCAGGGATGCTTTATTTTCCATACACTTACCTTGCCCTAAATCCCTTTGTGACAGACACTGCTTTGCCTACCCAGTATCCCTTCCTTTCTAATATAATCCTGATTAAATGTGCAATGTACCAACTTAAAACATGCCTTTCCAGATTGCCTTAGCTATGTGACCTAGTCCTTCTCAACCACATATAAGCAAATATGGACTCAATACAATTTCCAGGAAAGTTTTTACTTTCCTGATAACAAAAGACTAAATCAGCTGTGCTTATGCCCTCTGCCCACCTTCGCTTGAATGACTGGAGGAGGAGCTCTTTTCTTTCAATCACGAGGGTGAAAACTATACAGGCTAATGATAGCAGAGCAGGAAGCTAGGAAGAAACTCAGGTGCTTGATGACTTTCTTGAGCAGCTGATTAGCCCTGGTTACTGAGTTTACTCTTCTTGTAAAAGCAGAGAAAGAAAACCCTATTCAGATAAGCTTGTAATGACATGAGGCTTATGAGTTGAGTTTTTATGACATGAAGCCAAATGCAGTCTTAACTGATACCCCTTCTTAATCTCAAGTCCCTCATGTCATTCTGTATAAACATACGTGCTAAGAACCCTGAAGTCATGCATCCTCTGTTGTATGGGAGTAAGTAGGTTGTTATAAAAATATTCAGTGCAATAAACGGAATGTTTATGTCTCACCAAAATTCTTATGTTGAAATCCTAGCCCCCATTGTAATATTACGGGGTCAGGCCTTTGGAAGGTGATTAGTTCTTGAGAATGGAACCCTCATAAATGGAATTAGTGCCCTTATAAAAGGAACCCCATAAAGCTCCCTCCCCCATCCCACCATGTGAAAACACAGCAAGAAGGTGACATCTGCAACCCAAAAGAGAGCCTTCAGCAGAACCTGACCAAGCTGAACCGTGATCTTGGACTTACAGCCTCCAGAACTGTAAGAAATGAGTGCTTGTTGTACAAGCCACTATGGTATTCTGTTAAAGCAGCACAAATTGACCCAGACACTCAACCTACACCTATGATCCTGGAAACTGGCAAATGAATAGCACTGAATGACAGTATAATGGTGTTGACAGGCCGGGCACAGTGGCTCATGCCTGTAATCGCAGCACTTTGGGAGGCCAAGGTGGGCAGATCACGAGGTCAGGAGATCGAGACCATCCTGGCTAACATAGTGAAACCCTGTATCAACTAAAAACATAAAAAATTAGCCAGGCTCAGTGGCAGGTGCCTGTAGTCCCAGCTACTTGGGAGGCTGGGGTAGGAGAATGGCGTGAACCCGGGAGGCGGAGCTTGCAGTGAGCCGAGATAGCGCCACTGCACTCCAGCCTGGGGGACAGAGCAAGACTTCCATCTCAAAAAAAAAAAAAAAAAAATAGTGTTGATAGAAATAAAAGAACAAAAGATGTATGTTATTATGAAATTATGAAGAATATTATTGACTTCAGTATTGCTACCTCCCTTTGGATATAATAAGGTCACACATAAGAAAACACAGATATAGATAAGCCAGTAAAAACAGTCTGACAAAGTTCCAGGAAATGGCTCTTTCGAAACATGGGACAGCTGCCAAACAAAAAAAAAAAAAAAAAGGAAATTAAAATCCTTCAAAACAATTTTATGGATTTCAGCTCTGCAAAAACATTGGGGGAGCATGTGAAATTACATGGAATTATTCTGATACTCAGCCTGTTTTATTGTGCACTTTATGAAAGAATAATCAATAAAACATCTGTCATAATTACATAAAATTTAAAAAGCAGATCCACTTAACGTGGCCAAAGTAAACTAAATGTATTTTAAATCCATGTCTCTGAACTGAAGCTACAGGAGTGAGGAGATGTTGAATCCCATTTAATAAAAGGAAACATCTTTTTATACTAGCAATTTGAGAATTTTACCTAAGTAAAAAGAGACTCTAGAATAAATATTAAGCTTACAGTTCTAAAAGCATCAATTTAAATTGATTAGAACACTGGAAAATTACCCACTGGCTAAATAAGATTTCCAGAAGGAATACTGTTGAAAATGTTTTTTACATCCCTTAGGAAAAACAGGGAAAATAAACAGAGGGCATATCTCTATAATTAACTACATGTACCCCTTGGGTTTCCAAAAACAAGCTCTAATATAAGTTGATTCTTTATCCTTACCAATGGGAAGTCAAGCATAAAACCATGTGCAAGCACTGCATGATGTGGCATAGGAAAGAAAACATTAATCATAGACATTTCTATCACTTTTTGATAGATGAAAATCCATGTTTCTATTAGCAGATACAAATAGATCAGTCTGTGCCCTTATTACTTTTCTAGTTGGTGCCCGAAATCCCTTAAAGATTGACTATTTGGGGTGAAGGTTTTGCGTATTCAGAAGCTCTCTGTTAAAATACAAATTATTTCAGAACATTAAGCCACATTCAAGGACAGTTGTAATCACTCTAGTGAGAAGCAGCTCATAAAAATACTCATGGCAACTGGGATTTAAATGCGTTTTGACAGGAAAGTGGAAGAAAGCATCAAGAGCAGAATCCATGCCACTGTCACGACCTGAGAGAAATTTGGTGGAGTCGAGGAGGGCAGTAGAGGGCACTGAATGCTAAGTAGCAGGAAGATGACAGAGACGAATTCTGAATCATTGACAGGTGAGCATAGCTTTTGGAAACAAGTGTTACCTATTAAGATTTTTATTAAAAATCCAGCTTTAAGATATCAAAAATAAGGCCCTGAGATACTGTAAATTCATCATGATTAGTAGAAAAATAAAGAATGGAATATGTTATGAAAGTGCAAAAAGCAGGAAAGATTTAAATACATCTATCCACACATTCAATATTCAAAATGTATTTTTGTGAATCCGGTATTTCATAGATTTTGTTTCATTTGATACACCAGGAATATCTCAAATGAAAGTATATAAAACAGGAATTATCTCAAATGAAGAAGTTGAGTTTTCAGGCCAAAAGCTGGCAAAGGTTGCCATGTAGTCTTCAGGCTCATTGACCAAGAGCCCTTCCTCCACCTGAAACATTCCCTGAAGATCCCGTAAATAAATACAAGTAAATAAACTTGACTATGGACTTCATAAGTGTCTTCCTATATCAATTTATGTGCATGTTTTAATTTATATTATACAGTGTGCAGTTATGTCTTTTTTAAGTATGATGTGTAATCGTTTAATAAAAGGTCTATTAATTGCTTATTATGTCATATGATTTGTAGGAGGTATTTTGATCAATTTTATTTATAATGGTCAAAAGTGGCAAAATCCTGGCCTGTGTGGAGTCCCTGCTGGGACAGAATATGAAGCAAGCCACGGATGGCTTAGAATAGAAACTGGAAGGAAGCTACGTTGGGCTTCCTGCTATCTGAATCACCAAGTTCAGGAACTAAGTATTTACTAGTCTTGAGTACTTATTAGTTCAATTCAGGCTAACAGGAAGTCCTTGATGAGAAAGTAGATGGAATAGAAATCAATGTAGGCTGCTTTTGGAGGGATTTTCATCCCTCGTGGAGAGGCATTTCAGCATAATGATTACAAACATGGACTTCAGTTAGAGCCAGAGTGTTTGAAACCCACTTCTACTACTTACCCATTTGTGCCTGTTTCTTCAACCATAAATACGGACTATGCTGATTTGTTGCAAATATTAGATGAGTTAACATACAAAGAGCATTTAGATCAGCACATAGGCATAATCGTGTATTAGCTTTATTATTATAGAAGCCAAGAATATTTTAGACAAAAGCAAGGGTGAAGCAGAGATCAGGTCGTGCCCAAGCCTAATTTGCTGATTCAGAGAAGGGACTAGATAGCGTCAAGAAACATGAAGATGGTGGCACTGAGGATTTAGCTTTGAAGTTATGTAAGAGGAATACTAATCATTCCTTAATGTGAAACTATCCAAGAGATATTACCCTAATTTACATTTCAGTTATAAACTGGCTTGATGATGGCCTTTGGACTAGAGGACGTGTGTGCGCTTGTGCATTGAAATAAGCATCTTCTAATTGAAAACAAAATTGTGAAAACAGCCTCCCAGGGAGTAGGCTGGAGTTGAAGTGCACAGTGTTGGTGATCCACCGAGACCCTTCAGACCCCTTTTACCATTTTTGTGCACCTCTTTGCTCCTGCTCCCAATGGCCAGCCCTTCTTTAGAAGACTTCCTTCGGTCTAATGAAGCTGCTTCCCACCCCCATCCCCTGCACATGTTGATTCAGAAATGCCTGCAACTTACCTCTCTCTGGATGGTGCTTAGCTGCTGCACAGAGGAGTATGAAAGCCAAGCTTCCCTGCCTCACGTTATTGTCTAAGTTCCCCTGTGGGATAAGGCCACGCCTATCTTCTATAGGACTTTTGTCCAATATTGCCCCTTGTTTGGCTTCCTCTCCTTCCCTATTCTTCCTTCGTTTCCTTACTGATTTCCCTTGGGAGGAAAATAATAAATAACAAATCACTTGCACATGAATCCTTGTCTCAGGGTCTGCTTCTGGGGAACCCAGCTGCTATGATCTGAATGTTTGTATTCCCTCAAGATCCGTATGTGAAAATCCTACCCCCAAGGTGATGGTTTTAGAAAATGGGGCTTTTAGGAAGTTATTAATGCACTTAGTATATACTTATAAAAGAGGCCCCAGAGAGCTGGCTAGCTTCGTCTATGTGAGAACGTGGCAAGGCGGCACCATCCATGAACCAGGAAGTGGGCCCTCTCTAGACACAGAATCTGCCCGTTTCTGGATCTCAGACTTCCCAGCCTCCAGAACCATGAAAAATAAAATTCTGTTTTTATAAGCCTCCCAGTTTATGGTATTTTGTTATAGCAGCCCAAACAGACTAACACACTGACAAGACAGAAGTGAAGATACTTTTTGTCTTATTTTATAATAAGTGATTAGTAATTAAGGCACACTCTAGGATCAGGAAATCTGAATTCAAATCTTGCCCTTAGCTGTGCTAACTTCTATGAGCCTGCTTCCTATCTTTGAATGTTTTCAGTTTAAGTAGTATTTTATTTCTTATTAATACAACCAATACAACCAAGAACTGTCTTAGATTTTGTGTTACCTAGGTAGAAGAACGAACCAACATTTGCCAAACACTGGGCACAGAGCTAGGTTCCACTGATGTGTGATCAGTCTAATCTTCACAACAACCAGAAGGAGCATGTGTGCCCATCCCTGTTTCACAGTGAGGAGTCTGAGGATCAGCGAAGTAATTTGTCCAATACTAAACTGAATGAGTATTTAAATGCAGGGAGGCTTATATACAACATAGAATTAAAAGAATCACAAAAAAGGTAAAAATTCCATTATATGTAACTTAATTATATAAAGATAATCTCTATGCAAATTTGCAAAGTTGACTGCAATTAAAAGTTGAGGAAGTGCAAAGATATATGAAGGATATAGAATGTCTCACTAAACGTCCTACAATTCAAGATTGCAAGGGAGAGAGAGAAAAAAAGGGAGCAGATGAAGAATGAATTACTAAATATAGGTGGCTGGAAGGAAAATCAAAGAAGGGTGACAGGAGGTAACCCTTACTGTTAAAATATGGTGGGAAATCAAATGAATGAAGTCAAGGAACCATTGGAGGAATGAAGAGAAACTTCTAAGGAAAATAGTGGTGAACATCATTTTCCCAAGATAGGGACCAGGAAAAACCCTTTGCAAGTTCCAATTAGCATGATTGCCAAGGTAAACTGAACAAGAACTCAAGTGTGTTAGTCCAGGTCCTCTAACAAGCCAACACCTAGAACAGGATTAAACATGCAAGGAATTGATTAGAAGGAATGCCTGTGTAAAAGGAAATAGTGAGTAGAGCAATAAGACTCCATTGCAAGCCTAATCTCAAGCAAAGAGAGAAGACTGCATGGAAGCATCGCAGAAATACAGTGCAGTCTAACGAAGGTTCAACAAAGTTAGCAGAAAGTCCTTGAGCCTAAGTGGACACTGGTAGGAGTCCCATGGCTCTATGAATAAGTCTGCCTTTGTATCCCCACTACACTGTATCACTGGCAAGGAGCAGCCCATGGGAGGTATAGCCTCAAGCCGATGTACCCATGCATTTCAAAACTTAGTAGCTGGTGCCATAGGCCAATTACAAATGGCCTTCTACTATGCCCTGTTATGTCTGGGAGGTGCATTCTCATGGCCTCTTTATCAAGTTTCCAGAAAGTCTTTGTTTGAAAGCTACAAGGCAACATCCCTTTTATTCTCAATGTTTCACAGAAAAATAATGCATCTAGTCACCTTTTATTGAGCACTCATGTGCAGCAATCACTGTGCTAAGCACTTTATATATTTTTTCTTTTACAGTCCTTACAGCACGAGGAAGATATTATTCCCACTTTACAAATGAAGAGTCCAAAGCTTGAAGAGGTTAAAGAACTTCCTCAATAATGCAAAGATAGTAAGGGGTAATGCCAGGATTCAACTCAGACACACTGACTGCTGTTGCAGATCTCCATGTTGTAACTCATAATAACACCAATTATGCTATTAGGTAGGATTGTTGTGAATACGCATTGAAATCGTTCATATAAAGGCCCATCACACCTTGCCTGGCCAGGTAGTAAGAGCTCAAGGAATGTTACGATTATTCAGCAGTTGTACCAAGATGCAGATCCAGCTCTGATTGATGCCAATATCTGTGCTCTTGGCCACTGATGCTGAACAGCCTCAGTGTAACTTCAGTGTTTCCATCAGACAGTATTAGGAACAGCTGAAAGGCATTAAAAAAGAAAGAGGAGGACTGGAACTAAACATTTTTTCAAGAATTAGTTTCAGTCACACAGATAGAATTCAATGATAGGAGATAATTAAATGTAAGGAATGACTTCCTTAGATTCCCTGAGGAAGAAAGTCACAGGTGTGACCCATTTACTACCTCTTCATAAACAGAAATCTGTCAGATTTATGAGACTAAGTATCAATGGGAGAAAACAGAAAGAAAAAAATGTGTTTGCAGAACACATCTGGATTTCTGCTTATGACAAAGATAGGGTAATAGAAACAAGGTTTACCCTCTGATATGGGTTGGCTCTGCATCTCCACCCAAATCTCATGTCAAATTATAATCTCCAGTGTTGAAGAGGGGCCTGATGGGAGGTGACTGGATCATGGAGGTGGATTTCTCCCTTGCTATTCTCGTAATAGTGAGTTCTCATGAGATCTGGTTAAGAAGTGCGTAGCACCTCCCCCTTCTTTCCCTTCCTCCTGCTGTGAACATGTCAAGACATGCCTGCTTCCCCTTCCCCTTCCACCATAATTGTAAGTTTCCTGAGGCCTCCCCAGCTATGCTTCCTGTACAGCCTGTGGAACTGTGAGCTAATTAAACTTTTCTTTATAAATTACCCAGTTTTATATATTTATTTATAGCAGTGCAAGAACGAATACACCCTCCCACTAGAAACAACTAAAAAATCAGAAAAAAGAAAATGAAACAATGGTGTTTCGATTGGATTCTAGCAACACAGGACAGTGTTCCCTGCGAGTGGGAAAACAAAATGAGTTCTATGGGTGCCCCAGATTACTGCCTGAAGAGAGCAAACCCAAGTGGAGCCTCATGGTCAACCAGAGTTAAGAAGCTGGAGTTGGTCTCTGGAAAAACCAAGGCAGCCGGAATTTGCAGAGAAGAATGCTGAAGAAAGGGAGCTTCATAGAGAACTCCAGTGATCTGCCGACAGTCCCCCTCATGTCTCCAGCTTAATAATGGGAGGCTGAGACGGGCGGATCACGAAGTCAGGAGATCGAGACCATCCTGGCTAACACGGTGAAACCCCGTCTCTACTAAAAATACAAAAACTAGCCGGGCGAGGTGGCGGGCGCCTGTAGTCCCAGCTACTCGGGAGGCTGAGGCAGGAGAATGGCGTAAACCCGGGAGGCGGAGCTTGCAGTGAGCTGAGATCCTGTCACTGCACTCCAGCCCGGGCGACAGAGCCAGACTCCGCCTCAAAAAAAAAAAAAAAAAAAATGTTCGCTGCATGCTTGTGAGGCAAAGGTTGATGGATAGGCAAAGAACCACCTAAAAGGAACAAAGGAAGCAAATACTGGAACTCAAACAAGACAGGGAATAGTTCAGGTGTCTTCCAGCCACAGTGGAAAACCTCATTCATGAAGCATTGGATAGAGTACTCAGAAGAGTATTGTTTCAGTAATGAGGCAAAATTAGCCCTAAAGGCTGCTCTCCTCCCAAATCACAAAAGCTTAAAAGTTTGAAAGGCTCAAACTATTTTCATAACTGCATCCCAATAAAACTCAAATATTTACGGGAATACAAAAATATCAAGAACCCCAACAAGATAAAATTTACAATGAACAACATCCAATCAAATATTACCAGGTACACAAAGCAGCAGAAAAATATGACAACATATAATGAAAGAAAAAATTAATCAATAGAAATTGATCCAGAAATGATGGATCTACAACTGACAGGATTAGTAGACAAGGACATTAAAACTATATTGTAACTCTATTTCCATTGTAACTATATTCCATATGTACAAGGAGGCAGGAGAAAGATGAAACATTTTTAGTAGAGACTTGGATATATTAAAGTGACCCAAATCCAACTTCTAGAAATAAAAAGTACAATGTCTTAAATAAAAATTCCAGCTGTTGTATGAGATTAACAGCACATTAGACACTATATGGATTCAAAACTATGGATTTTAAAGTATGGATTCACCCACATTATTGTGTGTATTGTGTGTTCATTCATTTTATTGCTGAGAAGTATCAATTTGTGACTGTACCACAAAAGAAAGGACTAATGTGAAGACACAGCAATAGAAACTCTCCAAAACGAAATTGAATAAACAACTGAAAAACAATGAACAGAGCATCGCTTAACTGTGAGACAATCTCAGGCAGCCTAACATACATGTAATTGGAGTTCCCAAAGGATGGGAGAGAACATAAAAAAAATTTAAAGAACTAATGGCTGAAAAATTTTTCCAAATGTGATGAAATCCATAAACATATATAGCCAAGAAACTCAACAAACCTTGATATGGTTTGGCTATGTCCCCACCCAAATCTCACCTTGAATTGTAATAATCCCCACGTGTAGTGGGAAGGACCTGGTAGGAGGTAATTGAATCATGAGGGTGGGTTTTTTCCCTTGCTGCTGTTGTGATAGTGAATAAGTCTCATGAGATCTGATGGTTTTGTAAAGGGAAGTTCCCTGGTACATGTTCTGCCTATGCCATGTAAGATGTGCCTTTGCTCCTCCTTTGCTTTCCACCATGATTGTGAAGCCTCACCAGCCATGTGGAATTGTGAGTTAATTAAACCTCTTTTCTTTATAAATTACCCATTCTCGGGTTTTTTTTTTTTTTTTTTTTTTTTTTTTTGAGACAGAGTCTCACATTGTCACCCAGGCTGGAGTGCAGTGGTGAGATCTCAGCTCACTGCAAGCTCTGCCTCCCGGGTTCATGCCATTCTCCTGCCTCAGCCTCCCAAGTAGCTGGGACCACAGGCACCTGCCACCGCACCCAGCTAATTTTTTTTTTTTTTTTTTGGTATGTTTTTAGTAGAGATGGGGTTTCACCATGTTAGCCAGGGTGGTCTCGATCTCCTGACCTGATCCACCCGCCTCGGCCTCCCAAAGCGCTGGGATTGCAGGTGTGAGCCACCGTGTCCAGCCACTCAGGTATGTCTTTATTAACAGTGTGAGAATGGACTAATACAAACCCCAAGCACAGAAAAAGGCATCTTATAGTACAATGCAAACAAATTTAGAATGGAATTATTACACAAACATAAACGTTACTTAGATAAGGAGATAACACTCCCAAATTGTATTCCAAACAAACTTTAGTGCAGGAGCTTTAGTGCAGGAAGTCAGATGAGGTTTGAACTCTCCATCCAATCCATTTAAAAAACAGACGAGGTTGTACATATGGAGGAAGCAATCAGAAGAATCAAAGAGATTAAAAAAAAAAAAGAAAAAAAAAAACCTTACATACTAGACCAAAGTGTAGAATAAAACCAAGGTGAAATCGGCAAGAAAGGATGACCTAAATTCCTCATCTGATAGTTATGGCAAACTACCTCATATAATAATGATGGGAAGACAATATCCCCCTCCCTAACCTATTGCTAAGCTTTCAGATCTTTACTTTTTTTCTTCTTTTGAGACAGAGTCTCTCTCTGTCACCCAGGCTGGAGTGCAGTGGCACAATCTCGGCTCACTGCAACTTTGACCTCCCGGACTCAAGTTGTTCTCCTGCCTCAGCCTCCCAAGTAGGTGACTACAGGCATGCACCACCATGCCCAGCTAATTTTTCTGTATTTCATAGAGACGGGGTTTTACCATATTGGCCAGGCTGGTCTCAAACTCCTGCACTGAAGCTATCCACACTCCCTCAGCCTCCCAAAATGCTGGAATTACAGGTATGAGCTACCATGCCCAGCAGATCTTTACTTTCAGTTGCCCCAGGCAAAACCATAGTCCCAAAGTTTCTTAATTCTGTACATCCATTTTATGATCCTACTTCCTCCATCACTCCATCTCATTCCTCACCTCAAACTCCTTCGTTGCTTATATTTTCAGTCTCCATTGATGATGTCACCCTCTTCCACCACGTTAGCTTGTTCTCATCTGTTTCATCTGGATTCCTCAAAACCAATCAATCACTAAATCCTATGGAATTTACTTCTGAAATATGCTTAAAATCGGGCACTTTTCTCCCCTTCTATTAACATTACTTCGGGCCTTCATTATTTCATTTTAATATAAATCTTTTATTAAAATGAAACATGCATAAAGATACATAAATTGTAAGTATAAAACTTAATTTTTTTTACAAAGTGAATACACCTATGTAAACACCACCTAATCAATATGTAGAACTTTTCTCTTATCCCAGATGACTCCCTGGTGTCACTTACCAATAATTACCTGTGTCCCCAAAAGATAACCATTATTCAGCAACCAAACACCACAGATTAGTTTTGTCAGCTTTTTGAACTTCATGTAAGTTTAAATTAATTTTGAAGTAGAATTATACAATATATAATCTTGTGTCTGGCTTCTTTAACTCTATTTTTTTTTTTTTTTTTTTGCAAAATTTATCCCTGTTATTAGGAGTAGTAACAATATCCATATTTCTTTGCTGTGTATGAATGTACCACAGTGCATGTATCCATTGTACGGTTGGTAGGCATGTTTGAGGCCATCATGAATAAAGTTGCCATGAACATACTTGCAAATGTTTCCTGGTACATTTAGATTCATATTTGTTTTGGGTATAAAACTAGGAATGGGATTACTAGATCAAAGGGTGTGCAGAGGATCAGCATTCACAGATACTGCCCAACAACTTTCCTAAACAGTTCTTCAATTAACATTCCAGCGAGTGGTGTATGAGAGTTCCAAGTATTTCACATCCACTAGGACACCTGACACTGTCAGTTTTTGAAGTTTTACCCATTCTGGTTGTTGGGTAATGATATTCATTGTGGTTTTAATTTGCATTTCCAGGATGTTAAGCCACATTTCATAAATTTATTGACCATTTTGAAAACCCTGATGTGTGAGGTCTTGCTCAAGTCATTTGACTTTTTTCACTGGACTGTCTGTATTTTTCTTAATGAGTTCCAGGAAGATTTTGAAAATATATAACTTAGGGATATATGTCTTTTAGATTTTTTTCTCCTTCTGTGGCTTTTTCAATCTCTTACTTGGGTTAGTCAGTGTAAAATTTATTACACTACTCACTGCACAGATTTTAAGTGTACAGTTGTGTGAGTTCTGACAAATGTATATACATGTGCAACCCCAATCATGAGATAGAACATTCCCATCATGTCAGAAAATTCTCTCATGCCCCTTTACCATGACTTATCCTCCCTCTCCTCCAAGCAACACCTGATCCGATTTCTTTGACCCTGGCTTAATTTTTGCTGTTCTCAAGCCTCAATTAAAAGAACTGGAAAGTATGGATTCACCCACATTATTGTGTGTATCAATAGTTCATTCATTTTATTGCTGAGAAATATTCATTTGTTTGACTGTACCATAAATTTGTTTATCCATTCACCTATTGAAGGTCATGTGGGTTGTTTCACGTTTAGACTATTACAGATAAAACTGTTATATTCATATATAATATTTGTATGAATATTTGTTTTTATTTCCCTCATTTCCCTAGAAGTGGGATTGCTGAACATAGCCCTCACCCCTTTCTTTTTGTGATAGAGTCTTGCTCTGTCATCCAGGCTAGAGTACAGTGGCATGATCTCGGCTCACTGCAACCTCCACCTCCCAGGTTCAAGCAATTCTAGTGCCTTAGCCTCCCAAGTAGCTGGGATTACAGGGACGTGCCACCATACCCAGCTAATTTTTGTATTTTTAGTAGAGATGGGGTTTCACCATGCTGGTTCAGGCTGGTCTCAAACTCCTGACCTCAGGCAATCCGCCCACCTCTGCCTCCCAAAGTGCTGGGATTAAAGGCGTCAGTCACCACACCGGGCCAATAGGTGTATTTATAACTTTATGAGAAATCTCGAACTGTTTTCTAAAGTTTTGTAACAGTTGACACTCCCATCAGCAATGTGTGAGCTCCACATTCCCTGCACCTCTTATATTGTCCATTTTTTAAACACTAGTCATTCTAGTGGGTATGACATGTTCTCAGTCAGGTGTGGTGGCTCACGCCTGTAGTTCTAGCACTTTGGGAGGCCAAGGCAGGAGGATTGCTTATGCCCAGGAGTTCGAGACCATCCTGCAAAATGGCGAAACCCTGTCTCTACAAAAAATACGAAAATTAGCCAGGCTGTAGTTTCAGCTTCTTAGGAGGCTGATGCAAAAGGACTGATTGAGCTCTGGAGGTCTAGGTTGCACTGAGCCGGAACAAGACCTCGTCTCAAAAAAAGAAAGAAATGTAGTCTCATGGAGATGTATTTCCATTTCGCTGACAACCAATGATGTTGAACACCTTGTTACCTTTTCATGTATTTATTGGCCATTTCTATATTTTCTTTTGTGCAGTATCTATTGAGTCTTTGCCTATGTGTTACTGCCTGTTTATAATCTTATTCTTGATTTTTAAGAGTTATGTATTCTGGATTCAGGATGCACATGCTTGCACATACACATGTGCACACACACAAAGAGAGAGCAAGAGAGATATTTTATTCTTGTTTATTCTGCCTTTTAATTATCGTAGTGATGTATTGTTCTGAAGTCCCACTTATCAGTTTTTCTTTTTATAGGTAGTGTTTGTGTCCTAGCCTAAAAATCGATGGCAGCGGCAAGAGCCCAGGGACATTCTCCTATGCTTCTGGAAGTTTAACATTTAGCTTTTACATTGAAGTCTACTTCCCAGCTTAAAAAATGTTGTGGATGGTGCGAGGCAGAGGTCAGGGTTAATTTATTTTCCCACAGGTCAGGCAGATATACAGATGTTCCACATCATTTGTTGAAATTGTTCTTTTCCCATTGATTTGCTTTGGCACTTTGCCAAAAATTGATTACCGTGTAACTATGGAACAAATTCTAGATGCTATTTTTTTCTTGGATCTAGTTGTCTCTCCTTTTACTAATGCCATATTGTCTCAATTATAGAAACTTTAAAGTATACCTTGAAATTAGGTGTGTGAATTCTCTAATAAAATTTTTTTTCAGAATATGCACATTCTGGGTCTTCAGCAATCCATAAATATATTAGAATTGGCTTCTAGTTTTTTTTTAAGTATGCTGAGATTTTATTTGGAATAGTGTTAAATTTATATTTGGGAGAGAATAGATGTCCTAACAGTCTTGAATCTGCCAATGTATAAACATGGTATATTTCAATACTTATTTAAATATATTTTATATTAGATATATTTTACTTATTCTCTGCAACGTTTTATAGTTTGTGCTATACTGGAGGTGATAGCCAGTTCAATAAGGCAAAAATACATAAATAAATTAAAAAGTAGACAGAAGACTTCATATTAATAGCTGATAGGTTCTTTTCTGTAGAAAAATCATAAGAAAAAAATTTTAACTTACTAGAATTAACAAGTGAATTTAATGAGGTCAGAGAATACAAAGCTGATATACAAAAATTGCCTACCACACATTTGGCTGAATTTATTCTTAATATGGTATGATGGTTGATGGTATTGTAACTGGTATTGTTTTGAAATTTTATTTTTTCAGTTGTCTGTTGCTTTACAGAGAAAATTAGCTCTGTACTTTTTCACCTGCTATCATCTCATCCTGAATGGAATTGTACCCAAAGTCACCCACCTCACCTCTTTTTTACTCATTACTTGCTTTCAAGACCAGCTCAAAATTCATCTCCTGATTGGAACCTTCTCCAGCCTTCCTAATAGCTCTATGTTACATGCTTACGAAAATATCCAACATGAGAAATAAATGAATAGGAGTCAGTCAATAGGCAACACTTAGTATATTCTTAAGTCACATTTAAGATTTGCTATTTGTCATTACTTTAAACTCAGTAAGGAAAAATTAAAGAGAATAAGATGCATTTAACACTGCCCATGAGGAAAGTGATAAAGATGTTGGAGAAAGCTGGAATCTGTTTTTAGTTTAAATTTTCACTGTCCTGATTTTTATTAAAATCATGTTAACAGGCTCAGTCTTTAAAAAGTATATCATGACTGTCAGTGAATTATAACATTCAACACAGAGTTATACCTTTCTTTAAAAAGTAGAAGTATTCAATTGGGAAAAATACAAGTAATTATGAGGAATAAAACTTAGTACTTCAAAGTTTCAGAGATAAATTAATATTTTATACTTATGTATTTCCATAATAAAGTACTTCACTCACTAGCTTAGTGTTAATCACCAAGCTCTAGTTATACTATCTACTATGCTAAAAACTTAAGCTTTCACTGTATATTAAAGATTATCATTTTAAAAGGTAATATTTTAAATTTAAACTATAAATTACTTCTTATCAAGATGAAAAGCATTTTAAATTGAATGAAATTGCAGCTAAATGACAAAATGTTTATAAGTGTTTCAATTAAGAAAAATACAATATAAAAAAATATCTTTTAATGAAGCAGTATGAATGCTCTTCAATGAACCATGGAAAACATGTCATTATATATTTGTCCAAACTCATAGAATGCAGAACACCAACAGTAAACCTGAATGTAAACTATGGACTCTGGGTGATATAATGATGTGTCAATCAGGTTTATTGACTGCAACAAATGTACCACTCTGGTGGGGATGTCAATAATGGTGGAGGCTATGCATGTGTCGGGTGGGGATACATGGGGAATCTCTATACCTTCCTCTCAATTTTGCAGTGAACCTAAAACTGCTCTAAAAAAAACAAAGTCAAAAAACACAAGGAAAATAAATAACATCATTTTATCTTTCCCTTTCTCATTCCTACTTTATGGATAACACCTCTTCCTGGTGATTGCCTTCCTTTCTCTTCTAACTCTTCTAATTACATGAGGAAATGAATATAAAGTCCTTAGCACAATCTCTACCCCTGATAAGTACTCAAAAATGGCAGCTATTATTCATTATATAAATAATTTCTAGGCACCAGGGCTTCTGGTAAGCCACTCATGGATAATATAGAGGTTTTAATTTAATCAATGGGGGAAAAAGGAAAACTAGAAAAGTCCATAGGAAAATTCACTGAAAACATAAAATCCATAATTTGCTATATCGATTCTAACACAATGTTTAAATCTTTTTTCTTTTTAGTAAAATTTTAATATGTCTAAAAAAAGCTATTTGTGTTACAAGTTCGATATTTAAGCTAACCCTTTCATTTCTATTATGTGACCTACCAAAACTGCAAAACTCAGTGACACATTGAAATATAGGGACCAGCATTTATATTATGTAAAGGTAGTATGCTATAGATAATGTCCTGATAACTGTTTCCCATTGGATAGTATATTAAGTTGATGCGAAAGTAATCATGGTTTTCGTCATTGCTTTTAATAGAAAACAACACAGTTACTTTTGCACCAACCTAATATTTGTAAGATTTATCCAATTGTGAGTGTTGTAGTGTCTTATTAGGTAAGAATGCTATGTAATATTTCATTATGTGATTATACAACAATTCTTGAATCCACAGTCCTGTTGATGTGCATTTGAGTTCTTTCCAGATATTTGCTTTACGAACAGTGTTGCTGTGAACAGTCTTAAACATGTGCAAGAGCTTCTAATATATTCCTAAGAATAAAACTGCTAACTCACCTGGTATATGAATATCCATCTGTTTTCCAAAGTTATTGCACCTGTTTACCTCCCAACTAAAACTTCAAAAGATTTTCAACTTTTAATTTTTATTCCTTAAAAACTGTAATTACCTTATATTATCCTGAAAAGTAATTAAGAAATATAACCCTGTCCTGGAGAACATAATCTAAAATAAAAGAAAAATTGTATCTAAAACAAATAGGCAACAGACAATTCCAAGACATTACATATGTAAGGATAGCTCCTTATAGAATGATAGTACATCCCAAACAAACTTTTCTGGGAAGGTACCCCTAGTGACAGAGAAACATGAACATGCCGTTTGTCTCACCTTATACTTATTCCCACGTCTCCTCACCAAGTCTGAAGATATGGCAAAAACTTCAGAATTCATTTGAAGTTTCATGTTTCATTGTAAATGTTGCTTTTTCATTTTTGCCTATTACTCCAACATATAACTATTTTGTGTCAATATATTTTATTATGAATCTTTGAGTATAATTGATAACCTAAAAATATGTGGCATGTTTATCTCATGTTAATCTACTGTTCCTTGGCCAGGCACTGTGGCTCACGCCTGTATTCCCAGCACTTTGCAAGGCCAAGGTGGGCAGATCGTTTGAGACCAGCCTGGCCAACATGGCAAAACCCCATCTCTACTAAGAAATAAAAAAATTAGTCGAGTGTGGTGGCACGTGCATGTAGTCCCAGTTACTCAGGAGACTGAGGCACAAGAATCGCTTGAATTCAGTAGGTGGAGGTTGCAGTGAGGTGAGATTGTGCCACTGCACTGCAGCCTGGGCAACACAGCGAGACTCTGTCTCAAAAAAAAAAAAAAAAAAAAAAAAACTACTGTTTCTGGCATACTCACAAGTACATATACATCCATTTAAAAAGTACAACTCTAAGTGGTGGGAATGTCTTGAATTTTCTTGCATCATCCCAATATCCTTTAAAAAAGAATTCCTAGAGACAGGGTCATCTCACTTTGTTGCCCAGGCTGGAGTACAGTGGCTCAATCATTCCTCCCTGCAGCCTCAAACTCCTGGGATCAAGCTATCCTTCCACCTCAGCCTCCTGAATAGCTGGGACTAAAGGCATGCACCACATGCCTGGTGAATTTTTAAAATTTTTAGTAGAGATGGGGGCCTCTCTATGTTGCCCAGGCTGATCTGAAACTTCTGGCCTTAAGCAATCCTCCTGCCTAGGCCTTCCAAAGTGCTGGCATTACAGGATTAATGAACATCCATTTTTAAAATAGAATAAGTTCACATTGGAAATATTTTCAAACTATTTTGAAAGGCTTTTTGTATACCACAATTATCTTTTGAAAAATGAGTGCTTTCTTACACATTGTTGAAATGTCATATTTACTTTGAAAGGACACACTGTGTTTATTTGGTCAAAATATTTGCTCCATAACATGATTCTAACACCCATTTATCTTTACAGAAGAAGACAGCAAATTTGGATTGTTTGTATCATGCATGCCATCTTTTAATACATCTTTTAAATGCTTTGCCAGAAATTGAGCCAGGAACTTCTGGGTTACAACACATTTTAATGGTTTACTAGTTCCACCTCTGTGATTGCTTGCAAAGTAGCCATAAATTCTACCCATTTCTGCAATGTGATTTTGCAGACCCTACAAGAAAAAGGCAGAGTATTTTTCTCTAACATTTGAACCTGGGCTCGGCCATGTGACTTGCCTTAGCCAATGAGACATTAGCAAAAGTGATGCAAGCAAAGGCTTGAAAAGGGCCTGTGCTTCCTCTCTTTCTGCTGTTTGCTCTTCATTCATCACCAAGTGAAGAAACCCAGACTAGGCCAGGTGTGGTGGCTCATGCCTGTAACCCCAACACTTTGGGAGGCCAAGGCGGACAGATCACCTGAGGTCAGGAAATCGAAACCAGCCTGGCTGATGTGGTAAAACCGCACCTCTATTAAAAAACATACAAAAATTAGCTGGACGTGGTGGTGCGTGCCTGTAATCCCACCTACTTAGGAGGCTAAGACAGAAGAATTGCTTGAGCCTGGGAAGCAGAGGTTGCAGTGAGCAGAGATTGCGGCACTGCACTCCAGCCTGGGTGACAGAGTAAGACTCCATCTCAAAAAGAAAAAAAGAATAAAATAAATCTAGACTAGTCTGGTAGAGGATGAGAGACCAGGTAGCACAGGGGATTGTCCCAGCACTCCCAGCCCACCATACTTACTAATAAAGTAATCAAGTCATCCTAGATTAACCCACCTCAAACAAGGACATCAGAAGAACCACTCAAATTTCGTTCAGGCTTCACACAGAATCATGAGAAAGAGTAAAAGCTGGCAGTGCATGTTGGCTCACGCTTGTAATCCCAGCAATTTTGGGAGGCCGAGGTGAGTGGATCACCTGAGGTTGGGAGTTCAAGACCAGCCTGACCAACATGGAGAAACCCTGTCTCTACTAAAAATTTAAAAAATTAGTCAGGGCGTGGTAGCACATGCCTGTAATCCCAGCTGCTCAGGAGGCTGAAGCAGGAGAATCACTTGAACCCAGGAGGCAGAGGTTGCAGTGAGCCAAGATGGCACCATTGTACTCCAGCCTGGGCAACAAGAGCGAAACTCCATCTCAAAAAAAAAAAAAAAAGAATAAAAGTTGTTATTTCAAACCACTGAGTTTTCAAGTGCTTTGTTACACAGTAAAAGCTGATTAATACACTCCATCTCAAAAAGGATCACATATTCAAAGGTCCCATTTTTATAAATTAACACAAAGATGACCTCCTATAGTATGTCACTGATAATACACCCTAAGAGTCTCAGAAATAAACCAATGGCAGAAGGAACCGATGTCACCCCATCCTCCCTCCAGTACTATGCATTCTGACTTACTGGTCCACTGAAGACATTAGTATCAATCTGTATATTACACATCAGTAAAGCATAATTTCTATTATTCAGTTTTAGGAACACTAAATCATTAAAAATAGAATTGTTAATATTGGCTTCATTTACCTCCATTTTGGAGCTCAGTGGTCTAGTGAATTATAAAGGCAATGTCTGTTTTTCTGCTTTCTCCCGAACAGGCTAAACATAATATTAAGAAAGGGAAGACAAAGGCAATGGCAATTTCTGTTTTTCTTTTTATCAAACACATGTTCTATTCATTTGATACTATTAAATTAACATTTGATACTCTTTGGTGTTGAGTTTTAATATTTTGGGAGGATTTTCTTTGCAAGCAGCAAAATAAAACCCAATATTGTTTCACAATTCTGTGAAACCCATTTTTGAAAATTAATCTTTAGTGACTATATTAGTCTGTTTTCATACTGCTATAAAGAACTGCTTGAGATTGGGTAATTTATAAAGGAAAGAGGTTTAATTGACTCACAGTTCAGGATGGCTGGAGAGGCCTCAGGAAACTTACAATTATGGCAGAAGGTGAAGGCGAAGCAAGGCACCTTCTTCACAAGGTGGCAGGAAGGAGAAGTGCTGAACAAAGCGGAAAGAGCCCCTTATAAAACCATCAGATCTTGTGAGAACTCACTATCGCGAGAACAGAATGAGGGAAACCGCCCCCATGATCCCTCCACCTAGTCCTCCTTTGCCACATGGGGATGATGGGAATCACAATTCAAGATGAGATTGGGATGGGGGTAGAAAGCCCAACCATTCCAGTGACCTAGAGCGACCAACCATTCCAGTTTTCCAGGAACTGAGAGGGTTCCTGTGAATTGAGACTGTCAGTGCTAAAATCAGGAAAGTACTAGGCAAACTGGGATTATTGTTTGAGATGATGATTGTTCAGCTGGCTTTTTTTGCGTCCCTTTGTAGTTTTTTTTTTCTTCTTCCCCCAGTGGCTTCTGTTTGACCTTTGCTATACAAAATCTGAGGCAACTGAAAAGGCTGGACAGTGCCAAGTAGGGATATTTTGGGTGGTTTCTATTTTCTAAGTGTTTTTAGTAAGAAAAGTGTCACCAACCTTTACTGAAATAACACCTCAGTACTCTGAGTAGTAGTTTCTGAAAACTCTAAGATAATCAGGATGATTCTGAGTGTTACTTGTCCTCAGAGAAAAAGGCTGTATGTGTTTAAATAAAACTAGATGGTTTTTAAATGTGGCCTGGACAACAGACAGACAAATGTCACATGTTCTCACTTATTTGTGGAATCTGAAAATAAAAACAATTGAACTCATGGACAGACAGAGCAGAAAAATGGTTACCAGAGGCTAGAAAGGGTAATGGCGGGTGGGGGAGGTGGAGATAGTTAATGGGTACAAATAAAGTAGTGGGAATAACACCTACTATTTGATAGCACAACAGGTGACTATAGTCAATAACTTAGTTGTACATTTTAAAATAACTAAGAGTTTAAGTGGATTGTTTGTAACTGAAAGGATAAATGTTTGAGGGGATAGATCCTGCGTTCTCCATGTGATCATTTCACATTGGATGCCTGTATGAAAACACTTCATGAACCCCATAAATAAAAACACCTACTATGTATCCAAAATATTAAAAATTTAATTAAAATAATGAGTAAAAGTGGCCTGGAAAATTATGAATTTTCTCATCAAAATGCAAACATAGTCATTTAATTAATGTTTAAATAATGCTTATAATTGGCATCCTTATTTAAAGCAAATTTACACTGGAGTAATATTTATATACTATACATCTTTTTTATAGCAAATTGAAGTTCTGTATATTTACAGTGTATTTTTTACTCATTTTATTTATACATATTTAATTTATATGTTTAATTTATATATTTATACATTTATATATATATTATATTTAAATTTACAGTGTATTTTTTACTCATTTTATTGGAGTTGAAGCATTAAATTTCATATTTTAAAAGGATATATAGAAATTTTACTTCGTTTTTCTTTTATGTTCTTTTTAGTCAGCACTATGAATTATTTCATGTTGAATCAGTAATATTACCCCCAATTATATCATTAGTCTAATGACAACATACTGTTTTTAAATGATGAAGTTTCTGAGAATACACTGCAAATAAAATTAGGACATTTTTGTTTGTTTTTGAGACAGAGTCTCGCTGTCACCCAGGCTGGAGTGCAGTGGTGTGATCTCAGCTGACTGCAACCTCTGCCTCCCAGGTTCAAGTGATTCTCCTGCCTTGGCCTCCTGAGCTGGGACTACAGGCGCCCACCACCACGCCCAGCTAATTTTTGTATTTTTAGTAGAGACGGGGTATCACCATATTGGCCAGGCTGATCTCAAACTCCTGACCTTGTGATCCACCCGCCTCGGCCTCCCAAAGTGCTGGGATTACAGGCATGAGCCACCACGCCTGGCCAGGAATGTTCTTATGTTACAATATAACATTTCAAAATGCAAAGTCCGTATTTTTTATTTATGTACATATATTGTGTATGTGTTTGTGTGTCTGAATGGGCGGGGGAGAGAAAGAATGAATCTTGGCTGCTAGCAACAGAAACGTGCCCTCTGCTGTTCAGTGCCCCTCACATTTTAATGTGCACATGAATCACTTGGGAAGCTTTTTTTTTTTTTTTTTTTTTTTTTGAGACGGAGTCTCGCTCTGTCGCCCAGGCGGGAGTGCAGTGGCCGGATCTCAGCTCACTGCAAGCTCCACCTCCCGGGTTTACGCCATTCTCCTGCCTCAGCCTCCGGGGAAGCTTCTTAAAATGCAGATTCTGATACTGGGGTAGGTCTCGTGGTTCCCGAGATTCTTTATTTCTAACAATAAAGAATGTTTCATATGACACTGATCCTCCCCGGCTGCCAGCCACCCTTGAGCGGCAAGGTTCTAGCAAGCCTGTAGGAAGTAAGATGCACTGTCATCCTGGTAACTCCTGTGGCTTCACCCTGTCATATGTTCTGCATTGCACTTCCCTTTCTGCATCATCTTATTTCCTTATTTGTTTACAGGTGTGTTGTCTGTCTTCCTCACATGGTGTTAACTCCAGTATCTCCAGTATCTGCCACTAATGAATAACGAGCCACCAGTACTAAAGATCTATTGGTTAAATAATGTATATGCACAAAGACATGGTGTATGTGTGGTGCAGGCTACCAGACAGAATCCTTGTATATATTAATACAAGGCAAAGTGTTACCAGTTAAGAACATGGGTACATAAGTGCATTCCCCAGCTGTGACTGGCAGGCAAATTAAAGCCTCATGCTTGTGTGTCCTCATCCATAAAATGGAAGTGATAACTGCAGTCACAGTACTGTTGTGAGACCGAACAAGTCACTACATGTGACATAGAAAGGTGACTGCCACGTAATAAACACATTGTAAATGTGAGCTCATACGTTATGTTTTTTAACACTAACAGGTGTTTTATTTATAAAACCTGGAAGTGGCTGGGTGTGGTAGCTCACGCCTGTAATCCCAGCACTTTGGGAGGCCGAGGTTGGGGGATCACAAGGTCAGGAGTTCAAGACCAGCCTGGCCAATATGGTGAAACCCCGTCTCTACTAAAAATACAAAAATCAGCTGGGCATGGCAGCAAGCACCTGTAGTCTCAGCAAAATTAGCTGGGCATGGTGGCGGGCGCCTGTAGTCTCAGCTACTCCGGAGGCTGCCTGGGCGACAGAGTGAGACTCCATCTCAAAAAACAAAACAAAAAAGAAAAGAAAAAAAGAAAAAAAAAAACCTAGAAGCTTCTTAAGGTGGCAGACATATCCTGTGCTGTATCTGAAAGGGATCAAGACTAGATGGGTAGTTTCCAAACTCTCCTTTGCAGAGATGCAGAGGGTCTGTGGAAATCTCTAAGGACTATCTCTGAGGGAACAGTGGACAGAAAGGTGGACAGAACCCAGCAATCAGGGCTCTGTCCCCACCACCAATACCGCACAAAGTAGCCCCACCCTCTCTTTTATTACCTGCTGACATTTCAAATAAGCTTCCCAAATAAAGAGATATGTCACTCTACGTGAAATTAACTTGAGAAGCACAGGACAAGGTAATTTTAAAATCTTTGTTCAACTCTATAATCTTATCAATTCCTAGAGACTCAGGCATTCAATAGCCCTTCTTATGACCCACTGCAGTCTTCAGGTAGGTCTTCAATATACATTAATGTTATGTATTAGTTATAAATTACATATTAAGGTATAGTAAATGAATTACTGATTGAGGCTTGGTAAGATCAGTTTCAGAAGGATGGAGATCATAACTGTTGGTTGAGATGGATTAAGAAGTAGAAGAAATAGAAACTTTGAGCAGCCTCTCTTCTTTAGAGACAAGTAGGTCTGGAGAAGGAGATAGCATCTGAGGAAGGTTAAAGACCAAAGGAAGATTCTTTCATGGATGCTGTGCAGATGAGGGCATTGATTTTTTTTTGTTTGTTTTTTTTGAGACAGAGTCACTCTGTCATCCCAGCTGGAGCACAGTGGTATGATCTTGGCTCACTGCAACCTCTGCCTCCCAGGTTCAAGCGATTCTCCTGCCTCAGCCTCCTGAGAAGTTGGGACTATGGGTGTCTACCACCATGCCCAGCTAATTGTTGTATTTTTAGTAGAGACAACAGGTTTAGTAGTTCCACCATGTTGGCCAGGTTGGTCTTGAACTCCTGATCTCAAGTGATCAACCCGCCTCTGCTTCCTGAAGTGCTGGGATTACCGACACAAGCCACCATGCCCGACCAAGGGCATTGGTTTTAAAGTACTGAGTACTTAATCCGTTTCAACAAGTATTTATTGTCCCATTCAATTAGGTACTTCTACTTTTTTAGGCCAGTGATTCCCAGCCCCGATGACCCATTAGAATCACCTGGGGAGGTTTCAAACAGCATCAACTCCCCCATCAGTTAAAACACCATCTTTGCGTCTGAGTCCCAGGCATGGAATGGTAGTGATGGTTGTTGTCTCCATAGCCCCAGAGCTGCCAGGCAAATCTAACATGCAGTCAGGTTTGAAAATGGAAGTTTCATTTCAAATCAAAATGTCTAGGATTTATATCAGTGAGCTTTTAATATGTTGTATTAGTCTATTCTCATGCTGCTAATAAAGACATACCTAAGACTGGATAATTTATAAAGCAAAGAGGTTTAATTGACTCACAGTTCTCTATTGCTGGAGAAGCTCACAATCACAGCAGAAGGGTGGAAGAGGCACAAAGTGATATCTTACATGGCAGCAGACAAGAGGGCATGTGCAGGGGAACTCCCCTTTATAAAACCATCAGATCTGGTGAGATTTATTCCCTACCACAAGAACATCCTGGGGGAAACCCGTCCCCATGATTCAATTATCTTCACCTGGCCTTGACACGTGAGAATTGTTATAATTCAAGGGGAGATCTGGATGAGGACACAGCTAAACCATAACACACGTTAACCAAAAGTATTACATTTACCTCTTTTTTTTTTTTTTTTTTTTCTTTTGAGGCAGAGTCTCACTCTGTCACCTAGACTGGCGCAATCTCAGCTCACTGCAACCTCTGCTTCCTGGGTTCAAGTGATTCTCCTGCCTCACCCTCCTGAGTAGCTGGGATTACAGGCACCTGCCACCATGCCAGGCTAATTTTTGAATTTTTAGTAGAGATGGGGTTTCACCATGTTGACCAGGCTGGTCTCGAACTCTTGACCTCAAGTGATCCACCCACCTTGGCCTCCCAAAGTGTTGCTATTACAGGCACCAGCCACCACACCGGTCTAAATTTACCTCTTAAATAGTTCTTGTTTACAGGTTTGTTGCTGTTTACATGTAATGTGTTAAATCTTGTGATCACAGAATATTTAATGAACACATTTATAATGAAATTATAGGAAAAATACATGTGGAAAGTTAAGTAAAGTATATGTTTTTCTTTCATTGGGAAAAGATGTATACATATAAATATATAATATATTTGTAACTATATACAATATGACTTCCAGTATATTAATCACATTTTTCAATCCACAACCTGGTAACTGGAGAACAAACTGGAGAATATCTTTCTTTGCACACACCCTACCCCTCCCCACCGTACTAACCTGTGCTTGGTCTTTGGCAATACAGAAATCATCACTGAGGAGTGGAAGTACTTCAAAATTGGATCAATCTGGCTTAAATGCTGGCTCTGTCCCCCACTCTCTAGGACAAATTCTGAACTTCTCTGAGCCCAGTTTCTTCATCTAGAAATGGAAATAATGTCATCTATTTCCCTTGGTTCTTTTAGAGGAGTAGATGTGATAACTATAAACGACCCAGCAAAGCATCCAGCATACTTCAAAGACAGGTACCTCTTCCACTAACAACAGTTAAGAGCAGGTAATGCCCACTGATCATTTTCTATGTGCCACCACCAGGCTATGTACACTCTTTATATATCAATTCATTTTATTGTAATGCAGTGTAATGCTTCTTTTAAAGTAGGAGATGGAAAGAAGAATGGGATTATAAAGTGAGGTCAAGTTTATTTCATACCCCGTGGCATAGCAAGATCAGGGGACCTTATTGCGTGTTGTGAAACTATGATATTTGTAATATAAAACACAATCTCAAAAATAAATGCCTTATCTAAATAGTCACGTGCACTGTAAACTCTCATTAGCTATGAAAGTATCTGTCATGAATTGTGATATTTATAAAATGAAATATGTTTTCTTACCAGAGAAGCTTGGCTTAATAAATGCAGTACATATAAGAGAAGGTAAAAATGTCCTTCAAACTACAGGCATGTCTTGTTTTCTTGCACTTCGCTTTATTGTGCTTCGCAGATACTCCGCTTTTTACAAATTAAAGGTTTGTGGCAACCCTGTGTTGAGCAAGTCTATCAGTGCTATTACTCCAACAGCATGAACTCACTTTTTGCCTCTGTGTCACATTTTGGTAATTCTAGCAATATTTCAAACTTTTTCATTTTTATCACATCTGTTATGGTGATCTATGAGCAGTTACTTTTGATGTTACTATTGTAATTGTTTGGGGATGCCACAAACCCTGCCCATATAAGAAGGCAAACTTAATCAATACATGTTTGTGTTCTAACTGCTCCATCAACTGGCTGTTTCCCATCTCTTTCCCTCTTTTCAGGCCTCCCTGTTCCTTGAAACTCAATATTGAAATTAATCCAATTGATAACCCTACAATGGCCTCAAAGTGTTCAAGTGAACACTTAGTGTTCAACGCTTAAGTGTTCAGGTGAAAGGAAGAGTCACACAACTCACACTTTAAATCAAAAACTAGAAATTATTAATAAGCTTAGTGAGAAAGTCATGTTGAAAGTCAAGATAGGCCAAAAGCTAGGTTTCTGCACCAAACAGCCAAGTTGTGAATGCAAAGGGAAAATTGAAGAAAATTAAAAGTGCTATTCCAGTGAACACAAGAATGATCAGAGAGCACAACAGATGTATTATTGACATGGAGAACATTTTAATAGTCTGGATAGATCAAACCAGCCACAACACACCCTCAGACCAAAGTTTAATCCAGAGAGAGACTCTAACTGTCGTTAATTTTATGAAAACTGAGAGCAATAAGGAGGCGGTACAAGAAAGGTTTGAAGTTAGTAGAGATTGGTTCATGATTTTTAAAGAAAGAAGCCATCTTTATAATATAAAGTACAAGGTGAAGCAATGAGTGCTAATGTAGAAGTTGTAGGCAGTTAACCAGGAGATCTAGCTAAGATCATTGATGAAGGTGGCTACACTAAACAACAGATTCTCAATGTAGGCGAAACATTCTTCTACTGGAAGAAGATGCCATCTAGGACTTCTAAAGAGAAGTCAGTGCCTGGCTTCAAAAATTCAAAGGACAGGCTGACTCTTTTGTTAGAGGCTAATGCAGTTGGTGACTCAAGTTAAAACCAATGCTCATTTACCATTCTGAAAATCCTACAGCCTTTAAGAATTACGTTACATCTACTGTGCCTATGCTCTATAAATGGAACAACAAAGCCTGGATAACAGTACATTTGGTAACACCACCGTTTATCAAATATTTTAAGCCCACAACTCACTGTTGAGACCTACTGCTCAAAAAAGGGATTCTTTTAAAAGCATTACCGCTTGTTGACAAGGCATCCAGTCACCCAAGAGCTCTGATGGAGATGTACAGGAGAATAATGTTTTCATGCTGCTAATACCACATCCACTCTGTAGCCCATGGATGAAGGAATAATTATAATTTTCAAGTCTTATTATTTCAGAAATACATTTCATCAGGGCATAGTGGCCATAGATAGTGATTCCTGATAGGTCTGGGCAAAGTAAATTGACTATCTTCTGGAGAAAAAAAAAAATCTTCGTTTTAAGTGTCATTAAGAACATTCATGATTCATGGGAGAAGGTCAAAATATCAACATTAATAGCAGTTTGGAAGTTGATTCTAACCCTCATGCATGACTTTGAGAGGTTCAAGACTTCAGAGGAAGAAGTCACTGCCAATGTGGTGGAAATAAGAGAACTAGAATTAGAGGTGGAGGTTAAAGATGTAACTGAATTGCTGCAATCTCATGATAAAACCTGAACGAATAAGGAGTTACTTCTTGTGGATGAGCAAAGTGGTTTCCGGTGGAATCTAATCCTGGTGAGGATGCTGTGAACATTATTGAAATGGCAACAAATGACTTAGAATATTACATAAATGTAGTTGATAAAGCAGTGACGAAGTTTGAGAGGATTGACTAATTTTGAAATAAGTTCTACTGTGGGTAAAATGCTATCGAACAGCATTTTCTACAGAAAAATCTCTCGCGAAAGGAAGAGTAAACTGATGAGGCCAACTTCAGTTGTCTTACTTTAAGAGTCAGCAACCACCACCCTGATCAACATTCTACCAGCAAAAAGATTACAACTTGCTGAAGGCTCAGGTGATTGTTAGCCTTGTTGAGCAATAAAATACTTTTAAGATAAGGTATGTATATTTTTAGACAATGCTACTGCACACCTAATAGACTATAATATATCGTAAACATAACTTCTATATGGTCTGGAAAATGGAAAAATTTATGTGACTTGCTTGATTGTGATATTTGCTTTATTATGGTGGTCTGGAACCAAACCTGCAATATCTTCAAGGTATGCCTGTATTGACTTGCAGTAGAACCCAGACGCAGGCCTTCTGACTCAAGCTACACTGCCTCAAGGCAAGGGCAGGAACTCTTGTTTATTCCTGTAGACGATGTTACATTGAACACTGCCTCTCAATCCAAAAAGCTGTTTGCTATGGGCAGAAGTAACTAAAATGAAGAAAATAAAATACAGTATGGTTTCCATTTAGTTAATGCTATTTTTCCAAAATAACAAAAACATAAATCCTAAAGAAGATGACACTCAAACATTCAATATCGTTTATATTCGTACCTACATAGGGTTGTCTCAGTTACTAACTGTGAACATTTCTGAATCACTGCTTAACCTAATCCTGGTTTTTCCCGTGGTTCAACTAAATCTAACTCATGCTGAATCTTGTAATTTGAAGATTGAGCTTCCCAAAGCTTATCTGGCTTCTCACTATCTTTGTATCCAAAGACCCTACAAGCACTTTTATCCCACCTTTGATTTCCTTAAAAAGTGTGATTGATAGCTACTCCTTATAATTTGTGATGGAAAATATTCCTTCCAAGTTTCTCTCTCTCTCTCTCTCTCTCTCTCTCTCTCTCTCTCTCTCCTCCCTCCCTCCTTCTCTTCTTCCCTCCGCCTTCATTTCTGGACCTAGTAAAAAAAGTGTTAATCACACCATTGCTGTTGACTCAAGTGAAACACGATTTTTCTCTAATTTATGACCTTTCTGACAACTTTCTTCTAAGTCTTAATCAGTATTTTCTATCTGAAAAATTCTACAGTTTCCTCTACCCAATTTCTGATCAGTATCTTATAGTTTTTAGAGAACATTATTTAACATGGATTTCTGTCTGTCGTCAAGACTCTGTTAACTGAAAATTCAGCCTATAATAGATCCTAATTCCTTAAAACATACTTACCCAGCACATATTAAAAACCTTCAAGCAATGATATGAGTTGTCTTCTCCATAACTGTAATATTAAATTATAATATAGGATACCTTTTAAAATCATTTACAATATTGTTGTAGAAATCCAGCATTTTAAAAAAATCAATTATTGTGAATCCCTCATGGAGCTAAGAGTGGATGATTCCTCATAAACCATGCCAGGTGCTATGCCTCCACTTTGGCTATTAACTTGCCAGATGAATATTTAGGCAATAATAGCTAACACCTGAAACTGTATTCTGTGCATGCACCATTCTGTTTATATCTATTAACATTTAATCAAAATAATTCAATGAGATGTTTCCTGTTATAATCTCCATGTTACTGGTTAAGAAACTGAGATGCAATAACTTGTCAGAAGTCATACAGTTAGTTAGGCGTAGAGCCAGGATCCAAACCGAGACCACCTCACTCCAGCTTCCTTAACCTTTGAGCAACACTGCCTCAAGGCAATGTCTTCATTCATTCACTCACTCAGTTAGCAAATATTCATTGAGTGCGTACCTCATCAGGCCAGGGCCCTGCCCTAATGCGGCAGTCAAATAATTTGAAAAGAGTATGGTATCATGATAGGCATAGAAAATTGGAGATATAAAAGAGCACAAAATCAGTCTAGGGACATTAGAGAAGGCTCCCAGAAAGAAGTCATCCCTAAGTTGGGTCTTGCTATGGTTGGAATATTTACCCCCTCCAAAATTCATGTTGAAATTTAATTGTCATTTTAGCAGTGTTAAGAGGGGGACCATTAAAACGTGATTAGGCATGAGAGCTCTACCCTCATCAATGGATTAGTGAGTGCCATGTTGCTGGAGTGTGATCGTTATAGAAGGGCGAGTTCAGGTCTCTCTCTCTCTCTGCCTGGGCCTCACTATTGTGAGACACAGCAAGAAGACCTTCAATCAGATGCAAGCACTTGATCTTGGACTTTGCAGCCTCCAGATATGTGAGAAATAAATTTCTGTTCATTTAAACATTATCTCATCTATGATATTCTGTTAGAGCAGCACAAAACAAAGACAGGTCCTAAACAATGAGTGGGAATTAAACAGGCCAAAAGTAGCTACAGGGTGAAGATAAGCTTCCCAAGGCAGAGAGAATAACAAGTGCAGGGGGTAGGAGGGGAGAAAGAGGAAAACATTCTTCAGGTAACTCTTAAGTCAGCATTATAGCCAGGCATAGAGTGGGGTGGGAGTGCATGAGATGGGCTGGAGAGACAGGTAGGGGCCAGATCATGCTTCCCTGAGTCTAATGACCCTATTGAAAGATACTAAGCAGATGTGATCAGGTTTTCTCTTCAGAAGATGACTTGTCTGGCTTCAATGTGTGCAAGATGGGAAGGTGAGCAAATCCAGGACCAGGAAGAGTAGACAGGAGGCTGATCTGGTAACTGGAGCAAGAGATTACACTGATCTGAACTGAGCTGACCATCCCCTGAGCAGTGAAGCTAGCCAGATGATGCAGATTATTATCTTATGATATAAAGCTGTGATGCACAAAAATAATGATGTACAAATACTATATGTCTGATGAAATATGTATTATATGTAAATAATATATATATTTGCATATACAAAAGATATACATGGAAGAAATCTTCTTAAATAAAGTACTTTGGAGAGGTTTTGGAAAAAAGATATACAAGCTGCCGGTAGGTATTTTTCAACAAAACACCCAAGAGAGAAGCAGTCAAAACAGAAGGCATTTAAGAATGAAAAATAAAAAAGAGGATACATCAAGAAGAAATCCTCAAGAACTCAATAAATTGTAGTTTACTGTAAATTAATCATGTCCCAGAGGAAATCTCAAGGGATAATATTTTCCTGCCAGAGATAAAGGGAAGGAAATCCTAACAAAAACAAACCAGAAAGGATTGCACAATTTTCTATAATAAAAAAAGAGAGAGCTGACTGATGTGAGGTATGCAACAGGCAAAAGTCACGTAGGCACAGCCTCCAGAAATTGGAAGAACAGGATGAGCATGTGCCAGGAGGCTGCACCCAAATTCCAATCTCCTCTTCCGTGAATTTTCTTCCCCCTCCCTTGGCTCATTCCAACAGAAAGAAATCAGAATTCCTGCAATTGATTACAAGTCCTAGGTTTGTCCCATTCTCTATCATCTATGTATCTTCTTGCCCCTTCTCTCCTAAACTTTTGGAATTGTATTTTAAATACTCACTAAACATATTGATTTGGGGTGTCCTGTGTTTGTGAGTGCCATTGCACAGCATCACTTTATGTATAACTGATCAAATTACCTCAAAACAGGACTAGTTCTTAGCATTTTTCCTGTGTCATTCATACTCAGCCTCACTTGAATGTCTAAGAGTCAGTAAAATAATTGTGGCTGCAATAGGCAAAGAAGGACTAACATTTACTGGATTTCTCTTGTGAACTAAACTCCAAGACAGATGCTTATCATGTTTGATCATACTGTATTAAGTCTCATATCCCATAAAAGAGGTGGTATTATTTTCATTTTACAGTTAAGGGCACTATTTTGGTGGGAGGTAGGGGGAGGTGGAGTCTCACTCTGTTGCCCAGGCTGGAGTGCAATGGCACACTCTCAGCTCACTGCAACCTCTGCCTCCCGAGTTCAAGAGAATCTCCTGCCCCAGTCTCCCAAGTAACTGGGACTACAGGCGCATGCCACCACACCCGGCCAATTTTTGTATTTTTAGTAGAGAAGGGGTTTCGCCATGTTGGCCAGGCTGATCTTGAACTCCTGACCTCAAGTGATCTCTCTGCTTTGGCCTCCCGAAGCGTTGGGATTATAGGCATGAGCCACTGCACCTGGCCAAAGAGCACTATTTAGAAAGTTTCCTGAAAGTACTCAGATTTTTAGCATCTGTCAGGATCAGAGCTTCTATCTGACTCCAAGTCTATACTTTTTCTACTATGCTACATTCTGAAGTTCTTTAATGTCCTTGGAAAAACGAATGATATTTTCCTCCTTCATACTTCATAAGGACATTGTGAGGATTAAAGAGGAGTTTAAAATAAATTTACCCCAAGAAAAGTGGCAAAAAGGAAACCTGAAGGTCACTTCCTTGGAAAATTCCAGCAACTCTGACTTTTGCCCACTTTACAGTTTAAGTAACAAGATATTTTTTAAAACTCGATTTGAGAATTACATGTTAACATTCTTGAACAAAGAGGCAGGTGGTATAGAGAAATGACAATGGGTTCCATGGTCAGACAGAAATCCTGCAGTCCTGACTTCACCACTCAGGCAAGTTATGCAACCTCCCAGACTATCAGTGTCCTGCTCTGAAGAAGATAGGTAATAGAAGTTGCTTTATATAAATGTTATGAAGATTAAATAATGAAGGTAAAAGGCCTTCCATAGTACCCAGGACATTATAGGTGTTCATAAATTATGGGCATAAGTTAAATCACTGGGTTTTTTAAAACCACAGATGATTTTTATGGTAGCTGTGTTAGGGTTCTCTAGAAGGACAGAACTAATAGGATATATATATTATTAAGTATTAACTTACACAATCACCAGGTCCCACCATAGGCTATCTGCAAGCTGAGGAGCAAGGACAGCCAGTCCGAGTCCCAAAACTGAAGCACTTGGAGTCTGATGTTCAGGGGCAGGAAGCATCCAGCATGGGAAAAAGATGTAGGCTGGGAGGCTAGGCCAGTCTCTTCTGTTCACTTTTTTCTGCCTGCTTTATATTCACTGGCAACTGATTAGATTGTGTCCACCAGATTAAGGGTGGATCTGTCATCCCTAGCCCACTGACTCAAATGTTCATCTCTTTTGGCAATAACCTCACAGACACACCCAGGATCAATACTTTGTATCCTTCAATCCAATCAAGTTGACATTCAGTATTAACCATCGCAGTAGCCAAGTTTAAAAAATGGTAGCCATGCTCAGTGGTTTTAAAAAATACTGATGCCTGGTTCACCCCTCTCCATCAGAAATTCTGATATAATTGTTCTGCAAAGCTGAGGATCTCTGGGCTAGAACACCAGTCGCGGTAGCAGAGGAAGGCATGAAGTCTCTGCCCCAGTTTTCCTAACAGCCTCAGCACCTCATGGAGAGGCAGCAAGTGGTTATCTGTCTCACAGTAGGCATTGCTAATTGGTCAGTGTTGGCCGAGTAACTGTAACAACCAAACAAAGGGAGAGTTGCAGCTACCCGAATACCGAGAGGTGTAAAGAGACCCCTCGTTCCTTGCTGGCCAGTACGAGAGAGAAGTATAGGGTAGCAGGAATGTAGAAATGTGTGGAGGGAAGACCATGTCCCCATTTCTCTCTCCATGCCATAGAGAAATCAAAGGTTTAGCCAGAGCCAAGGAAAAGGGATGAGATAATCTTTGCATCAAAATTGAAATTTTAAAATGAGTAGGACTGAGTTTTATATACTATTCTGATATCAATTGCTATGTAACATATCACTCCAAAATGTGGTGGCATAAAATAATAACCATTTTGATATGCTTGCCTCTGTGGGTCAAGAATTCAGACAAGCATAGCAGGGATGATCCTCTACTCCACAATGTTTAGGGCCTCAGTTGGAAAACCTGGAGAAGTGGAGGCTGGAACATCTGGAGACTTTTCTCGCTGACATATCTGCTACCTGGCCTGGGATGATTTAATGGCTTGACTTTCAACCAGTGATTACACATGGTCTTTTTGTGTTACTTGAGCCTCCTTACAGCATGGCATCCTCCAGCTAGTCAAACTTATTACATGGTTCAGGACTCCGAGAACAAATGTCACCAAATATATTGTGATCTTACCTTAGAAGTCACACAGTATCACTTCTGTGGTTCTCTGACGATTAAAGCAGCCCCAAATTCACCCAGACTCAAGGAGAGAAAACCTAAACTACCTCTCAATGGTAAGAGTCTCAGATAATTTGCAAGTACCTAAGTAGGTTAAGCTAATACCTAGAGTGATAGGAAGTTAGAAAATCTGACCAAGATGTTGATAAGAGTGAATATATCCAACAAGAAAGGAGATGATAAATATAGTGCAGTTGGGGAGAAAGAAGTCATTGAAACAAAAGTTTTCTGTTTATACCATATCATGTTGAGAATTCTCAATAAACCATTTACAACAATTTACCATATGCAAGAAGAAACCAGTCTGTGCACTTACGTGAAAGCCAAAACCAAAACTTTTATCATTCAAAAATGACCTGTTGCTCACATCCTTGCCTCTTTGCTCAAGATTCTAATTTTTTTGAACATATAATAAGTAAAAATATTTTGAATTTGGTATTTTTTCTAAATAGAAGGCATATATACATAATGGTAAGGATTTTTTTATTGGTTAATCTCTTTACAAATCTTGTTAGTACCTAATCCTACAAACATGCCATGATGTGTTAGCATAATTAGCCCCATTTCACAGATTTTTAACAAGGAGATTTAGGAAAATATGTTACTCACTGAAGATCACAAGATGAACTTATGCAACACTCATATGTTAGCATATGGCTCAAGGCTGCTAAGGCAAATGCTGCTTAGAGAGCAATGGTTACTTCCTGAAATAATGTATCTTGTTAAAAATAATTTCAGGCCGGGCGCGGTGGCTCAAGCCTGTAATCCCAGCACTTTGGGAGGCCGAGACGGGCGGATCACAAGGTCAGGAAATCGAGACCATCCTGGATAACCCGGTGAAACCCCGTCTCTACTAAAAAATACAAAAAAAAAAAAAAAAAAAACCTAGCTGGGCGAGGTGGCGGGCGCCTGTAGTCCCAGTTACTCGGGAGGCTGAGGCAGGAGAATGGCGTGAACCTGGGAGGTGGAGCTTGCAGTAAGCTGAGATCCGGCCACTGCACTCCAGCCTGGGCGACAGAGCGAGACTCCCTCTCAAATAATAATAATAATAATAACAATAATAATAATAATAATAGTAATTTCAAAGCGGCCTTTGTCACTAGAACGGATACGGAAGCTAAGTGATTAGATGCCCTCCCCATACAGCTGGTAGCTCCGATCTGCTGAACTTTTTATTTTCCTAGAGGGATGATGACTGTGAATCATGTGAGCTCATGTTTTGAAAATAGTACACAGAAAACGGGAGTGGATGGGGTTTTTGGCAGCAGTACCCCTCTTCTCCATCTGCCACAGGTAAGTAGTAGGCCACTTTCTTACATAAGCCCCAATGGCTACTTCAAGTACTAGCAGATGACAAACATCAGAGCTAATTTAGGACAGCGTAAGATATACATTTAAAGGAGGAAGACATTCCTTGGACTTAGAGGAACTGACACATACTAGAAAACGGTAACCAGTTCCAGTGTCGTCAATTGTGCCAAGTTTTTATCGTTGCCGATTATCTAGGAAGTGGCAAACTTTTCCTTCAGAAAAGTAAACATTACAAATCACAGATTTTGAAGTATTGCGGTAGCAGAAAACGGTGTAGTACAAAAAAAGGAGGAACATGAATAAAAACACTGAATGAAAGAGCTAATAGGCCAAACCAATTTCAGCCAAGTGTGTGGGAAGATCTAGAACCCATAGGCAAGTAAACGTGAACTCCCCCTAAACACCAAGCCCCAGTGCAGGATGAAGTAGGCAATTTTAACTACGTGCCATGTAGTGTATGCACACAGTAGGTTGAGGACCAGAGTTGGGGAAAGCAGGAGGAGGAGGAATCATAGCTCATTGGACACAGCACGCATCGCTTAAACAACCTCTGGAGAATGTAAGGAAAATGGAAATTCACACATGCCAGTCAGAATGTAAAATGGTTCAGTCACTTTGGAAAACAATTTTGCAGTTTTTTAAAAAGTTAAACATATACGTACGGAAGGCCCAGCAATTTCACTCTAAGTATTTACTCAAGAGAAATGAATGTGAACGTTCATAGCAGAATTACTCAGAATAGTCTGAAATTGGAAACAACCTAAATCTCCTCAAAATGGTAAATGAGTAAACAAAATTTGGTACATTCATACAATGGAATACTACTCAGCAATAAAAGGAATGGACTACTGATTCATGAAAAATCATGGCTGACCCTCAATATTACGCTAAGTAAAAGAAGCTAGACACAAATGACTATATATATATTTTTGTTGTTGTTGTTTTTGAGATACAGTCTTGCTCTGTTGCCTAGGCTGGAGTGCAGTGGCATGACGCCAGCTCACTGCAACCTCTGCCTCCCAGGTTCAAGCGATTCTCCTGCCTCAGCCTCCCGAGTAGCTGGGATTACAGATGTGTGCCACTACGCCCAGTTAATTTTTCTATTTTTAGTAGAGATGGGGTTTCACCATGTTGGCCAGCCTCCCAAAGTGCTGGGATTATAGGCGTGAGCCACCGTGCCCAGTCACAAATGACGATATATTATATGATTTCATTTTATATGAAATCTGTAGTACAGGCAAAGTTATAGAAACAGAAAGCAGACCAGTGGCTGCCTGGGGCTAGGCACAGAAATGGGAAATGACTATAAATAGGCAGCAGTGAAATTTTTGTTTTTTGATGAAAGTGTTCTAAGTGTCCAGATTTTAATCAAAAAGTACTAGTCACACAAAAACCAGGAAAGCCTTGAGCTGAACGAAAAATGCAAGCAATAGATGACAGCATTGAGATGACAGAGTCTGAAAAGAATTACTTAAAAATTTTAATAGTACTTTATATATTTTTACAAGCAAAATTTAATAGAACAGTGGTTATGAGAATTTAAAAGTCAAGACATTCCAGTATTGATGTAAGCAAAGACACGTTGTACACTAACTTATTTACCCAAGAGAAATAACATGTCCACAAAACGGGTGTACAAATGTTCACAGCAGCTATATTTATAACAGCTTAAAATGAAAAACCAACAAAATGTCCATTTATAGGTGAATAAACTAATTGTGCTAAATCCATACAATGGCATACTACTTAGCAAGGAAAAGGAACAAACTAATGATATATGCAACAACATGAGTGAATCTGAAAAACATTATACTGAGCAAAACAAGTTAGATGTAAAAGAAGACTTACAATGTGATTCTATTTATAGGAAAGTCCAAGAAAACTAATCTATAGAGATAAGCAAACATCAGTGATTGCCTGGAGCTAGGTAGGACAGGAAACTGAATGCATAAATGCTGGAAGACAGTTTTTGGTGTGAAGGAAATGTTCTATATTTTGACTGTGGTAGTGACCATTGTCTAGTTTGTAACAAGGCCCAGTCTACCTGATTTGTGTGTTGGTTCTGACACTTACTTGGTGATATGATTTGGCTCTGTGTCCCCACCCAAATCTCATTTTGAACTGGACCCCCATAATTCTCACATGTTGTGGGAGGGACCCAATGGGACATAATTTGAATCATGGGTGTGGTTCCCCCATACTGTTCTTGTGGTAGTAAGTCTCATGAGATCTGATGGGTTTATCGGGGTCTCTACTTTTGCATCTTCCTCATTTTTCTCTTGCCGCCACCATGTAAGAAGTGCCTTTTGCCTCCCACCATGATTCTGAGGCTTCCCCAGCCATGTGGAACTGAAAGTCCAATTAAACCTCTTTTTCTTCCCAGTCTCGGGTATGTCTTTATCAGCAGTGTGAAAATGGACTAATACAGTAAGTTGGTACCAGCAGTGGGGTGTTGCTGGAAAGATACCCAAAAATGTGGAAGCAACTTTGGAACTGGGTAACAGGAGGAGGTTGGAACAGTTTAGAGGGCTCAGAAGAAGACAAGAAAATATAGGAAAGTATGGAACCTCCTAGAGATTTGTTGAATGACTTTTGACAAAAATGCTGATAGTGATATGAATAATAAGGCCCAGGCTGAGGTGACCGCAGATGGAGATGAAGAACTTGTTAGGAACTGGAGTAAAAGTAACTCTTGTTATGTTTTATCAAAGAGACTATGGCATTTTGCCCCTGCCCTAAAGATTTTTGGAACTTTGAATTTGAGAGAGATGATTTAGAGTATCTGGTGGAAGAAATTTCTAAGCAGAAAGGCATTCAAGAGGTGATTTGGGTGCTGTTTAAAGCATTTGATTTTGAAAGGGAAACAGAGCATAAAAGCTCAGAAAATTTGCAGCCTGATGATGCAGTGGAAAAGAAAAACCCACTTTTTTGAGGAGAAATTCAACCTGGCTGCAGAAATTTGCCTAAGTAACAAAAAGTTGAATGTTAATCCCCAAGACAATGGGGAAAATGTCTCCAGGGCATGTCATAGGTTTTCAAGGCAGCCCCTCCCATTACAGACCTGGAAGCATAGGAGGAAAAAATGGTTTCATGGGCTGGGCCCAGGGTCCTCATGCTGTGTGCAGCATAGGGACTTGGTGCCCTGTGCCCCAGCTGCTCCAGCCATTGCTAAAAGGGGCCAATGTACAGCTTGGCCCATGGTTTCAGAGGGTGCGAGCCCCAAACCTTGGCAGTTTCCACATGGTGTTGAGTCTGCAGTTGCACAGAAGTCAAGAATTGAGGTTTGGGAACCTCCTTCTAGATTTCAGAAGATGTGTGGGAACACCTGGATGCCCAGGCAAAAGTTTGCTACACAGGTGGGGCAAATTTTGGAGAACCTCTGCTAGGGCAGTACAGAAGGGAAATGTGGGGTCAGAGCCCCTACACAGAGTCTCTACTGGTGTACCACCTAGTGGAGCTGTAAGAAGAAGGTTACTGTCCTCCAGATCCCAAAATGGTAGATCCAATGACAGCCTGCACTGTGCACCTGGAAAGGCCACAGACACTCAATGCTAGGCCATGAAAGCAACCAGGACGGGGGCTATACCCTGCAAAGCCACAAAGGCAGAGCTGTGCAAGACAATGGGAACCTACATCTTGCATCAGCATGACCTGGATGTGAGATATGGAATCAGAGGAGATCATTTTGGAGCTTTAAAATTTGACTTCCCTGCTGGATTTCAGACTTGCATGGGCCCTGTAACCCCTTTGTTCTGGCCAATTTCTCCCATTGGAATGGCGGTATTTACCCAATATCTGTATCCCATTGTATCTAGGAAGTAACCAGCTTGCTTTCGATTTTACAGCCTCATAGGTGGAAGAGACTTGCCTTGTATCAGATGAGTTGGACTGTGGACTTTCGGGTTAATGCTGAAATGACTTAAGACTTTGAGGGACCGCTGGGAAGGCATGATTGCTTTTGAAATGTGAGAATGAGATTTGAAGAGGCCAGGGGTGGAATGATATGGTTTGACTCTGTGTCCCCACCCAAATCTCATCTTGAATTGGACTCCCATAATTCTCACATGTTGTGGGAGGGACCCAGTGGGAGATAATTTGAATAATGGGGACAGTTCCCCCATACTGTTCTCACGGTAGTGAATAAGTCTCACGAGATCTGATGGTTACATCAGAAGTTTTCACTTTTGCATCCTCCTCATTTTTCTCTCGCCTCTGCCATGTAAGAAGTGCCTTTCACCTCCTGCCATGATTCTGAGGCCTGCCCAGCCATGTGGAACTGTAAGTCCAATTAAATATCTTTTTCTTCCCAGTCTCAGGTATGTCTATCAGCAGTGTGAAAATGGACTAATACACTTGGACAAGTTATTTAAACTCCTCTGTACCTCAGTTATCTCATCTGTAAAATGGATATCATAATAATACCAATTTCATAAGGCGATTGCAATTGTTAAAAAATGAGTTAGTAAATAGAAAGATTGTAAAGTACCTGAGATACAGATATTTCCATGTGTTATCCATTAAAATTTTTAACAAAGGATAAAGTTATATATGTAAATATGTTTGTCAAATAGGTGTTTACAAAAGCAAAAACTGGCTTGCATAGATAGACAAGCTATAATGCTTTTCACCTGATGAAATATTATATAGTTGCTACATTGGTGAACATTAGAGAATCTATTATATAACTTCTAGTTTTAGTAGTTCACATAAAAAATCAGGTAAATATCTCAATAAACGCAGAAATGACATAAAATACAACACCCATTTCTGATACAAAGCAAAAATAGATCAAATCTTATACTTAATCACATCAAAAGCTAGCAACAAATTTGACAGTAAACTTTCAATTTTCCATTCAAATTTCACAAACAAAACAATGATGCTATCACAATTATTGCCCATTGTTCTGGAAGTAAAATTTAATGCAAGCAAATAAATAAGGAGAATATATGTACTAGAAAAGAAGATGCATAATTGTCATAATTTGGAAATTACAGGACTGCATAAAAGGATAAAATAATGTGGCTGGTTAAAAATGTTATTTATTTACAAAAATGAGTAGTTTACCTATCTACAAAATCATAAGAAAAAAAGGATTAAACAAAACCTCATAATAACAAGACAAAAACAAATAATTAGAAACTATCTTAGCAGTTAACATACAGGACAAATAAAAAGAAAATATTACAACTTTACTGAAGAGACATAAAAGGAGAATTGAGTAAATGTTCCTATGTAGAAAAACTCAAAACTCTAAAATTATCAAATCAACCTTCAAAAATTCAATTTAAAAAGCAACAGGAATTCGGGAGGTATTTGAAAAAATTGTAATAAGTTCACCTGGAAGATGAAACAGGAAAAAATTTGGAAAAAATAAGATGAGGCAGAACTATTTTTATCAAATATTAAAGCATATAAGACTACAGGAACTGAAGCATTTTGTGGCAGGATTAGTGTGTTAGTTAATTATTGCTGCATAACAAATTTCCCCAAAACACATTGGCTTAAAACAACACACACCTATTATCTCATAGTTTTGTGGGTCAGGAATCAGGGCATGATTATTTGAGTTCTCTGACTATGGGTTTCTCACAAGGCTGCAATCAACGTGTCTACTGGGGCCACAGTCATCTCAAGGCTCAACTAGGGTAAGACCTGCTTCCAAGCTCACTCACTTGGTTGTTGGAAGGATTCAGTTCCTTGCAGGCTGTTGGACTGATGGCCTTGGTTCCTCCTCAGCTGTTGGCTAGCGATCTTGCTCATTCTCTTGCCACGTGGGTTTCTCCACGGGGCAACTCACAACATGGCAGGTGGCTTTAGCAGAGCAAGCAAGTGAGAGGATGAAAGAGAGAGCAACAGATTACCAGTAAGATGGAGGTCTCAGTTTTTGTAATATAATTGCAGAAGTGGCATCCCATCACTTTTTCAGTATTCAGTTCATTAGAAGCAAGTCACTGGGTCCAGCTCACATTCAAGGGGAGGGGATTACACACAGGTATAAATACCAGGAGGCAGCAATAATCATACAAATCTGCCTGCTACCACTAGAGAGATAAACCAATAGAAGAAAACAAAGTATAGAAACAGACCCAAATTCCTTTGAGAATGTATATAATAAAGACAGCATTCTAGATTAATGATGACAAGCTCTATGAATTATCATGCCATTGCCAAATCAAACCATGTCCAAATCATACTTTCAAATAATTAGGTAAGCATCTTTAAAAAACCATCTGGGCACCTATCTCTTTCCCAGAGATATAATACTGACATAATAATTCTATGGAAACTACATATAAAATTAAGGCATGGAAAAATACATATATAGTATAATTATCAAAATGTTTTTAATATATATATATACACAGGGAAGCAAAAGAAACTACCAGTAAAGTAAACAGACACCCTACAGAATGGGAGAAAATATCTGCTAACTGTGCATCCAGAAAAAGTCTAATATCCAAAATCGTTTAGGAACTTAAATCAACAAGAAAAAAATTCCATTAAAAAACTGGCAAAGGAGATGAACAGATACTTCTCAAAAGAAGATATACACACAGCCAACAAACTACGAAAAAATACTCATCATCACAGATCATCAGATAAATGCAAATCAAAACCACAATGAAATATCATCACACACCAGTCAGAAGGCTATTACTAAAAAGTCAAAAAACAGAAAATTGGAAGGCTGCAGAGAAAAAAGGACACATACACTGTTGGTGGAATTGAAAACTAGTTAAGCCACTGCAGAAAGCAGTTCAGAGATTTTGCTAAGAACTTAAAACAGAGCTACCGTTCAACCTAGCAATCCCATTACTGGGTATATACCTAAAGGAAAATAAGATCATTATATTCAAAAGACACATGCACTCATATGTTCATCACCACACTATTCACAATAGCAAAGACATGGAATCAACCTAGATGCCCATCAGTGGTGGATTAGACAAAGAAAATGCAATACTGACATACTATGAAATACTATGCAGCCATAAAAAAGAATGACATCACGTCTTTCACAGGAACATGGATGGAGTTGGAGGCCATAATCCTAAGCAAACTAATGCAGGAACAGAAAACCAGATACCACATGCTCTCACAAGTGGGAGCTAAACATTGAGCACACATGGACATAAACATGGAAAAAAGAGACACTGTGGACTACTAGAGATAGAGAGGGAGGGAGTGTGGATTGAAAAACTACCTATTAGATACTATGCTTATTACCTGGATGAAATACAGCCATGTAACAAACCTGCACATGTACCCCCTGTATCTAAAATAAAAGTTGAAGTTTAATCAATCAATAAATAAAAACATATAGAGGGGAGAAAATGTTTAAGAAAAGAAAAAGAGATAATACACATCAACAGTGATTGTTGTATAGCTGGGATTATTGGCATGTTTTAAGTCTTATATGTTCTAAATATTGTTAATAAAAATGTGGTATTTTTATAATGGAAAAATAAAGTTTTCTAAGTGATGGTTTCAAATTTTTAAAGAAGTAGGAATCTCTTTCTAATGATTTCTTATACAGAATCATAATCATAAAGAAGACACGTAAATAATTTCTGAATGAATTTTGAAGGTTTAAAGTTGAAAATATTTGAGAATACGGTAAGATATTCAAACCTCTTCAACGTCTCTACAGTAAAATAGATACCATTATCAATCATTACTGAATTTTTTTCAAAGTACATACTCCTACTTAATGCTTTTTAAAAACAAAGTTCTGGCTTCTTATTTTTATTCTTTAGCAAAGAATCAGATTATAGGAAAAACAAATTTGAAAGCTGGAATGGTTTACTTTAAATGTGAAAATAAATAAAAATTTTAGTTCTAGCTCAAGCTGAACAAGTCTTGTTCTAAAAATCTCTGCATATAGCCTTCTTATCAGCAAGGCAGAGATGGATATAAATTACACGATTTCAGGAGCTCAGATGGAACTCCAGATTTCTAGAATCTGGAACAGGAGAATAAAGGAGTGTTTGTCTTTTTAAAAATAAATAAATAAATAATGCTAACACCCATCCACACAGCTCTCCACACAGAATGAAAGCTATGTTATAATAAATTCTGTTTCTCATTTATGACTCAATGAAATATCAGAACACTTGATGTACAATATAACTTTGAAAGGAAGGTTGACCAATTTTCTTCTTGGAAGAAGAAATGAAATCATCCAAAAAAAGCACTTTGGGAACTATGACAAAAATGAGGAAATAAGCTCTTCCTCTTATGAATGAAGATTCAGTGTCACTGTATCTAATAGTGACTAGACTGAAAATAGAAGATGTTCAATAGGGAGCTTAATGTCTATTACTAAAATAATAGATAAAAATTAAAAATTAAAGATAAATAAAAATTAAATTATCTGGAAACTCAAAACAGAAGCTCATGTAACCAAAAGACAGAAGATTGGCCAGGCATGGTGGCTCACACCTGTAATCTAGCACTTTGGGAGGCTGAGGCAGGTGGATCACCTCAGGTCAGGAGTTCAAGACCAGCCTGGGCCACATGGTGAAACCCTGTCACCACAGAAATACAAAAATGAGCCAGGTGTGGCGGCACATGCCTATAATCCCAGCTACTTGGGAGGCTGAGGCACAAGAATCACTTGAATCCAGGAGGCGGAGGCTGCAGTGAGCCGAGATTGCGCCACTGCACTCCAGCCTGGGCAACAGAGTGAGACTCCGTATCAAAAAAAAAGAAAAAAAAGGTCTATTAGAAAAAAAAAATCATTAAGCAATATGTATCCCACTTTTTGCTATTTTCCATATGTGAACAAAAATCATTATACAGTCAATGGGAAATAGTAATTGAATACTGCATGAAATAACATTGGACAATTTTTATTTTCGATTAACTCAAGAAATATAGTGTTATAAGGAATTGAAATTAGGACACAAACCAGTTTCCCAGTTTGGAAAATGGTGAAATACGCTTTGTTACCAGAGGTCAAATCAAAGCTTACTAGCTACATTTCCTCACCTTTATCATAAAAATTTTAAAGTATGAGAAATCTTCATATGGACATTCTTAAGACAAGTGAAGAAATATTTCCCATTTTCACCTTGTACAATCAATTTAAATACAATTTTAAATTTAAAATGTGTTACTATAATTTCCTGTGTTAATTCTTGATGGGAAAAAATATCCCTCAGATGCACATCCAAGTTCTTCTCTGCAGAAGCATAGCCTTGGGAGTGGCCAACCTCAAATTCATTTCCCTGATTAAATTTTGCAAAGCTGCCAGGTGGAGAAATTTTTCCTTTAGAAGAGAACCTAGGGTTTGCTGAAACCAGCAAATGGCTTACTATCAGGAAACCTGAAATCATATCAAAAAGATACTTGCACTTATATGTTTATGGAAGCACTAGTCACAATATCAAGGATATGAAATCAACCTATATGTCCATCAAGGGATGACTGGATAAAGAAAATGTGATACACACACACACAACATGGGATACTATTCAGCCATAAAAAAGAATGAAATCATGTCTTTTGCAGCAACATGGATGGAACTGGAGTCTATTATCTTAAGTGAAATAACTCAAAATCAAATACTGCATGTTCTCACTTATAAGTGAGGCCTAAATGATGTATATACATGAACATAAAGAATGGTAGACATTGCAGACTCAGAAAGGTGGATGGGTGGGAAGGGGGTGAGGGATGAAAATTACTTAATGGGTACAATGTACAGAATTCAGGTGACGGTTACACTAAAAGCTCAGACTTCACCACCATACACTATATTGATGTGACATAATTGCACTTGTATCTCCTAAATCTGTAAAAAGTAAAATAAAGAAAAATAAAAGAAAATCTAAGTTTCAGACTCAGCTTATCCCTATAAAGCTTGAGCAAGACATAACTTCACTTGGCTCCAGTTGCTCCATTTGTAAAATCAACAGGCTGTCAAACAGCTGTCACATCCTACAATTCCCACTGGACATCATTATATAATCAATCATCCGAACAAATCCAGGCTCAAGAGAAGATTGCTCTATAACCTGGCTCTTTGTTGTCAATCTCCTCTCAAGATCATTTAAGTAAATATTTTAGTTTACTCAAGATAATGGCCATTGATAAACCTATACAATAATTATTTCCTCAAAACTGAACATTCCAATGAATAGATACTCTTTAGCAAAGCAGTCTGCACACAACTAGTTCTTAACATATGTTTGAAAAATGTATTTAAGATTATAGTCTGGGCTGGTTGTGATTGCTCAGGCCTGTAATCCCAGGAGTTTGAGACCAGCCTAGTCAACACAGCAAGACCCCGCCTCTACAAAAAAATTAAAAATTAGCCAGGCATAGTGGCATGCACCTGTAGTCCCAGCTACTCAGAAGGCTGTGGTGGGAGGATCACTTGAGCCCAGGAGGTCAAGGCTGCATGCAGTGAGCCATGATGACACTACAGCCTGGGAGACAGCAAGACCCTGTCTCAAAACAAAACAAGACAAACAAAAGAAAAAGAAAAAAACATCTAAGAGTATAGTCTGTACTTTTTCTCATCAGTTTTTTCTTCATAATTGTTAAAAAGCATCAAATAAAAATACGTGGTATATTTTCTCTTAACCTGTTTATCATGAATACAAAATTTTAATTGGTTAGAAATCATGAATTTTAGATATATTCATTGAACACTTCTCAAAACATACTTTAGCATACCCTTTTAGCATACAGTCACTCAGACGTAGTAATAGAACTTTCAATAGTAGTAGTATTCTTCTTATGAAACTTAAGTAATAATATTGACAAGACAGCTCAAAATCCCAGGACGAAAATAAAACATATATGGAAATATATTTTGGGGCTTGTTTTTAACATTTGACTGATACTGTAGTGGAATGAAAAGGTAATGAATTCACTGGCCAGTTCTGTCACTGTAAGCTATAACTTTGGGCAACTGATTTTAACTTGGCTTTCTTGTCAAATAGCCATCATGCCCTTCTATCCACCTTACAGTCTGATGTGTGGATAGTGGGGAAAATCTATACAATGCCCACTTGACGCCACAAAGATTAATGCTGATGGCACAAGGAGCTTGTTCATTTGTTCTAGCCTGAGAGATACAGCTTGGGAATGGCATCGAACCATTGAAATTGGTTCTGTTGTTGCAGTGGTGGGGTGGTTGTGGTTTCAGTGACCAAGTTTGGAGAGAGTGGGAAGTTCATTCCAATGTATCTGACCAAGATCTGCTGGAAGGTGAAAGTGTGTAGCTTCTCGGTGCAGTTGTGTTGCAAAAGGGAGACCATTTGCAGAGACATAGTTGAGTCAGGTCTATGCTTAGGAGAGTGGATCTTTCAGTTGTTTACAACAACGTACCTAAAATGAGCTCACCCTCTTCAGCTGACAAGATGAATGCCCCTGTGGAACAGGTCTGAGCTGTTTTTTAGGGGCATGGCACAGGCAAGCTGCTGAGAAATGTGGCCTGGTGTGCACAGGATTCCCGGCATAGGCAATTAAAGCTGATGGTCCAGTTTCCAGAACTGTCCAAAATTACAGAGGAGGCTCATGTGAGGTCTGGGCTTGCCTTCCTCTGTCATCATTGCTTCCTGTCTCTCTGGTCAAGGGCCTGGGCAGACACTTGCCACGATGGGCACAGGGAGAGACCAACTTACCTTCATAATTGGAGGAGGAGAAACACAAACTCAGATGCCTAAATTTTAACCTCATGTATTTCCCAACTACACTTGGGGAGAGTAAATAAACCATTACTATTTTAATCATTTGACTATGAAAATAATATTTCTGGCTTTCCAGCTGGATAGAGGATGCATCGAAACAGTGCCCTCTGGCTTACGCTCTGTTTGTGAGCAGTGGGTGACCACAGACTTATTTTGCGGTCTCCTAGGGTGGCTTCTTAAAGTTTACAGAGATCCATTTGAAGCTTCCTGAGGAACATGTTAAAATACATGAAATCTTCTGGACCTCATCTTCCTACTCTCTCACGCACCACCTTTAACAAAACTGATTTATATTTTTCAACTATGAAAGTATAAAAATGCAATGTTTGTGAAGTCTGAGAAGCATCCTTCCTGAAAGTGCTTACTTTAAAAAATTATGGGTATATAGTAGGTGTACATATTTATGGGGTACATGAGATATTTTGATACAGGCATACAATGTGTAATAATCACATTAGGGTAAACCGAGTATCCATCACCTCAAGCATTTATCATTTATTTATGTTACAAACATTTCATTTATACTCTTTCAGTTATTTTTAAGTGCACGATAAATTGTTGGCTGTAATCATCCTGTTGTGCTATTAAATATTAGATCTTATTCAAGTGGAGAAAAAGAAACCCTTGTACGCTGTTGGTGGGAATGTAAATTAGTACTAAATTAGAATGTAATTATTCTCCATAGCCAGTATAAGAATAGTATGGAAGCTCCTCAAACAATTAAAAATAGAACTAGAACATGATCCAGCAATCCCACTGCTAGGTGTTTACCCAAAAGGAAGGAAGTCAGTTTACCGAGGAGATACCCACTCCCATGTTCCCACGGCACTACACGTAATCACCAAGATTTGGAAGCTTCCCATTTTTTTTTTTAGTAAATTATTCAAGAATAAGTACATGCCACGGAATCCTAAATAACAAGTAATGGGATACTATCGTTGTTTGCCGCACAATTGTGTATCTTTTGCTCCTTCCTACAACTGCCAATTGTTTCAGGGAGAGTCACTGGGGTGAACAGCCTAGCCAACATGGTGAAACCCCATCTCTACTAAAAACACAAAAATTAGCTCTGCAACATGGTGCCCGCCTATAATCCCAGCTACTCAGGAGGCTGAGGCAGAAGAATTGCTTGAACCTGGGAGGTGGAGGTTGCAGTGAACCAAGATCATGCCACTGCTGGGGAACAGAGCAAGGCTCCTTCTCAAAAAAAAAAAAAAAGAAAGAAAGAAAGAAAAAAGAGAAAGAAACATAGGATAAATCCATCTTTCAACAGTGTGTCACTTATATGTTTGCTACAGTTTGGGTGTTTGTCTCCCCAAACCCCACATTGAACTTTGATCCCCAGTGCTGGAGATGGGGCCTAAGCGGAGGTGTTTAGGCCATGGGAGTGAATTTCTCAAGAACGGCTTGGTACTATCCTTATGGTAATGAGTTCTTGCTCTATCAGTTCCTGCAAGAGCTGATTGTTGAAAAGAGCCTGGCACCTCCTGCCTCTCTTGCTTCTTCTCTTGCTGAATGATTTCTGAACACACTGGCTTCCCTTCACCTTCCATCATGAGTGAAAGCAGCCTGAGACCCTCACCAGATTCAGATGTTGGTGTCATGCTTCTTGTACAGGCTACAGAAGTGTGAGCCAAATAAACCTCTTTTCTTTATAAATTACCCAGTCACAGATATTCCTTTATAGCAACATAAATAGACTCAGATAATTTTCAAAAAACATAATCTGCATTTCTTCAACTTCCAGTCCCCTTCAAAAATATAATGAATATACTAAGCTTCCTATGCTGTCAGAATTTTTGGACAGTCAATAATGTTTTATATGTTATTTTTTTCTAGATCAGCAATTAGGCCCATTATTTTAAATCTAGAGTAAACTCGCTTCACCTGAAGGCATATTATTTGAATATAACTAACATACTGTTTTAAGAAAAGTTTATTTTGTTTCCTGACTTTGCATATATATCTTACAGAATGGGGACTGGAAGACAAACAGCAATAAATTATTTGTCAAGAAATGTAGTACATTAATAACGTAAACTGTAAGTGTGTAAGGTCTTTTGAAAGACGTTTAATACGTAAATCTACACTCTTGATAATTTTTTTTTTTTGAGACAGAGTCTCGCTCCGTCAGCCAGGCTGGAGAGCAATGGCTAGATCTCAGCTCACGGCAACCTCTGCCTCCTGAGTTCAAGCCATTCTCCTGCCTTAACCTCCCAAAGTAGCTGGGATTACAGAGGCCCACCACCACGCCCAGATAATATTTGTATTTTTAATAGAGACCAGGTTTCACCACGTTGGCCAGCCTTGTACTAAACTCCAGACCTCAGGTGATCTGCCCGCCGCAGCCTCCCGAGATGCTGGGATTACAGGCATGAGCCACCACCCCGGTCAACACTCTGATAACTCTGAGCTCTTTAGTCCTTAAAAATTACCAGCCTCATTTGCCAGAATGTGTTGTTTGGAGGCCTCATGCCAGAGTGTAAGCTCCCTAAGGGTAGTAATATGTGTAGGATTTGTTCACCAGGAATTTCCAGTACTTGGAAATGGGCCTGGATCATAGAAAGCATTCAATAAATAATTTTCAATAAATGCTGCCATACATGGAAAGAGGATTAACATGATTTAGCTACTTAAACAATCAGCAACTCATCTGAATATTACAGGTTGGGCAAAGTCCCCAGAGCCTCTCGCTCAGGGGTAGCTTGCATAATGAGAATCTCTGACCATGAAAATTATTTGGGAATTCTTCCAAATATGTCAGCTTAACAAAGAGACATCAGTGAGTTATCTTGAACATTCATCATCTTCTTTATGTCTAAGGAAATACAGCACATTTTGACAGAAAGCCACCATTTATGATTTCATGACATAACTGACATAATTACAGTTTAATATAAGATTTTCCTGCTTTGGAATAGGTCTTCTCATGCCCAGTGTATTTTTTAAGAAGTTATAAACAGTGGAAAAAAAATTCATTGCAATTATATAAAGTATGTTAGCATAGTTCTTTTTTTTTTTTTTTTTTTTTTTTGAGACAGAGTCTCGCTCTGTCGCCCAGGCTGGAGTGCAGTGGCCGGATCTCAGCTCACTGCAAGCTCCGCCTCCCGGGTTCACGCCATTCTCCTGCCTCAGCCTCCCGAGTAGCTGGGACTACAGGCGCCCGCCAGGTCGCCCGGCTAGTTTTTTGTATTTTTAGTAGAGACGGGGTTTCACCATGTTAGCCAGGATGGTCTCGATCTCCTGACCTCGTGATCCGCCCGTCTCGGCCTCCCAAAGTGCTGGGATTACAGGCTTGAGCCACCGCGCCCGGCCTGCATAGTTCTTTTTAAGAGAAAACCACCCTTATTATAAGTATGTTGCTATAAACATATATTTATATTGTAAAACCCTAATTCTAAGACACTACTCTCCTTTTGCTGGTGGAGTAGAATATGACACTAAAGTGATCTGCCCACCTTGGCCTCCCAAAGTGATAGGATTACAGGTGTGAACCACCGCACACGGCCTTATGTGGCATTTGTATTGAATAGAATGAATAACTAAGCCAATGAATGAGCAAAATATACAGTCTTGTTCCAGAAAAGAAAAGAACAACAAATGCAGACCAGGCAATAGATAGGGGAATGCCTGCCCTGGGTTCCCAACCTTCTTTCCTTGGCTTTGGGAGGCCAAGGTGGGCAGATTACTTGAGGTCAGGAGTTCGAGACAAGCCCGGCCAACATGGCAAAACTTCATCTCTACTAAAAATACGAAAATTAGCTGGGGGTGGTGACAGACACCTGTAATCCCAGCAACTTGGGAGGCTGAGGTAGGAGAATCGCTTGAACCCTGGAAGCAGAGGTTGCAGTGAGCTGAGATCGCACCACTGCATTCCAGCCTGCGTGACAGAGGGAGACTCTGTCCCCCAAAAAAAGAAAACCCAAAAACAAAACCAAAAAATGCCACAAAAGGCACTGTGTAAAATGTGGAGAGAGAAGAGAAAACGGCTGGAAATTAAACTTCTCTCAAATCTCAAGTCCCTGTAGGAGATCAGACAAGGAAACTGACAAATGCAAAACCGGATGGTGAAGGGAAGGGGTTTAAGCAGATGTTCCCATGCAATTCTTTTTCCAATAAAAGACCACTGCTTTGGGTGCCAATAACCATGTACATATGGAAAAAAGTTTAATGACATTATGTATTATAAATATCTATTCTTTTACAAACAAACTAATAAAAAGAAATAATTACCAGAGGGTTTGTATTGCTTTATTAGCAAAGATTGTTTTACATATGCTGGAAATAATTTTGATTTCTGCAAAGAGGAGGAAATTTTCTGATTAATCTATACTGCAATCAGATTTTTTTCCTATTTCAAGTTATTATAAAAAGTTCATTTGTTGTCACAGATCAGAAACATCCATCCTCTTTGACTTTCCAGAAAGTCTAAAAGTCAAGAAAAATAATTTCACCATCTAAGCTGTATGTTCCATGAGAAAGACACTGCTAAAACAGCAAAATAGTCCAAAAAAAATTCACCTGTGGAAAGTGAAGAAAAGTATGTTAACTTTTATAGTCCCTCTTAAAACAAGGAAATAGATGCATCTATTCCTACATCTAGCTCTTCTCCCATAATCTTCTACTTCTTGAATCTGCCTGGGACCAAGAAGGCCAGATCTCTGCTGATACTGATTCCTACATCTTCTGGTCTAGTGCCAAACCACAGTGATTTTGCATCTGCAAGAGCACATTTGAGAGTCAGCTGAAAGAGGAGCAAAACATTTATTAATGCCAAAGCCATCAACCGCAATCAAAAGATCAATCCAAACAAATTGAGCAATTTGCAGAAGAGCAGACACTGTCTAAGGCAGGAATAAGTGAACCTCAAGGGTGTTAGAACAAAAACAGACCCCATCTCATAAAAGGAATCTTGGTGCAGGCCTTCCCAAATATAAAAATCAAAGAGCTGTTCTCCCCTGTCTTCCATATATAACAGCACTCAAGGATAGGAAAGACAGATTTATGGATCAGAGGCTTCTGTCCAGAGCATGGCCTTTCTCATGAAGTCACCTGTCTAGCATGTGAAACTGATGATCGATGGAACTGTTATTCCCCATACTGGCTTTCTTCCCTGTAAGTGATTACACATCCAACCCATTTCCGAATGACTTGCGGTGCCTCTCCATACGTGGAGAATATTTCTCTGGCATGTTTTCAGGCTTGGCAACATGATGTGTCTGGGCCAATGAAATGTAAGCAGAGGTGACAGTGTGCCAGTTCAAGCAAACACTTTGAAGCATGACATTTTCCAGCCAATTCTCTGTTTTTTCTCTCTGCCACAGAAACAGCAGTCTCAAAGCCAGGCACAGAAAGATAAATTTTGCAGGTTCTCACTCATATGTGAGACTTACGAATCAAAACAATTGAACTCATGGAGATAAAGAGTAAAGTGATGGTTACTAGAAGCTGGGAAGAGGACAGGGAAGGGGATGGAGTGCAGATAGCTACTGGGTGCAAAAATGCAGTTAGGAAACAAAAATAGCAGGTCCCAAATATACATGGCTATATTTCTGATTCCAGGAAAGAAAAGACACTGGGAGCAGAATTGTGGCAATCAATGCATGACCATCACTATGTAATGCAAGTGGAAAATGAAAATTTGTTGGCGTGAGCCCCTGAGATTTGGAGACTATATATTATTGCAGTGAAACTGACTAATATATATGACACCACGAAGCAGTAACTCACAACTGCATTGAAATAAGCATTCCATCTCTAAGGGCATCCCATTCTATGAGAGGCTTGGCTTTTATTCCAAAAATAAGCTAAAAGAGATTAGATAGGATTGGTTCAAGCACTATGTCACCTGTAGTCAGAAGGTACCAGGGATAAAGGTACCATTTTCTATCCTAGATGAACTATGTTGCTGTAAGATAAGCCATAGTTATCCTGGAGGTCACCTGTTCCACAATTCTGGAAGTAGCCATGAAATAGATCAGCCTTGAAGGAGGGGGGCACAGCATAGGTTTCTACTTGCCCCACAGCAAACATTTCTTTGAACACATAGTAAGTTCACTTGTCCTCCAGCTCAGGAGTCCAGGGAATAGCCACACACAGTCAGGGCTATTAGCGTCACTAAACAGAAAGTGCTTCTTTTGGCTTCTAGTTCTGCAACTGCTTTTATGGCTCCACCTCTTCCTTTTAATTCGCTTATTAATGGCTCTTTGACAACCCTACTGCTAAGTCAGTGGCCTTGGGGGTATAATTACAAATACTTTAAAACTCAAAGTTAGCATGTTTTTCCAATCAATTAAAAGTACTTAAAAATACCTACAGAAGCCAAAAGCAACCTAGGTCCTAACCACATGCACCAGGCCACAGGAACTCAACAGGGCCTGACAAATTCAGTCTTGCCAGGACCAGCAGGGAGGAGACAAGAACTGTGAGATTCAGAAAATGAGTTGGAAGGCAGCGACGCATGGCTGAGCAAAGGGGATTTGTTCCTAGAATGCTGCTGCCTAATCCAGGAAGGACAGACAAGGCTGGGAAGCAGATCTGAAGCAGAGTCATGGAAGGAACACCCCATTCCTTGGCAAGCTTAGATCTGATGGTGGGGCCTGGGGCTCATAAGGACAGCCAGCCACATGCTCACTGGCTTAATCAGAGATGGTTCCTCCTGCCTCTGGAGTGAGTTATTCTTCAGAAGTTTAGGAGCAAAGAGGATTCATTCTTTGGCTAGCCCAGTTTGATTCACTCTTTGGCTAGACTCACCCTGGGTCTTACAGAATCTACAAAAGGATGAGAAGGAACTCACTGGCAAATAAAGCTTAATGGGAACAAAACAAGCATTGTCCAACAAGGATGACCTATCACAAGGATGACCTATCACAAGGATGCTAGAACTCCTGACAGGCCAGTCTTCTTTTAAGGGTGGGGAAATTGAGCCCAGAGATGCAAAATGACACACCTAAGGCCAAAGTCATTGACAGCATGGCAGAGGCAGGGCTCAGGGCCTGACTGATGAATTCCTGACTGATGCTGAGAGCTCTTCCTTAAGTCTCTACACTAGCCTATTCTGAAATAAATACAAGGACTTTGTAGGAGCCCCTAAAGTCAGAGAGAAGGTGTGACTACAACAGGAAGGGCTTATGAATATGCAACACTGTTGTTATTGACAATTGACCCACCTAAGACATTGACTTTTCCACATAATGTTTTCACAAAGAATAGGGGCATGAGATACTGTTGTGTGGACATTATCCACATGTGGGAGGAAAGAAAGTCAACCATGTGATATACAAGCCATTGAAACTTCATATTTGAGAATTCTGCAAGTAAACTATTATTGCCAATTGTCAGGATCCTCCCTAATGAGAATTTCATGAAGTGTAAGTATAATACATCACACCCCATTAGGGGCTGGGGGTAGGGAACTGCAGGAGGTTGAAAAGGAGGGGCTCAGAGAGGAAGGAAGATGAGGGAAGTGATTGAGAAAAACACTGACAAATAGTGAAAACAAAACTTGCCTGGTGTGTATGCAGCTAAATTAAGTTTTCCTATGAGAAACAAGGTAAGGGACTCATTTAAAATGCCTGCAGGTAGACTGAAAGTTGTTTCCAAACACCGGATTGACAAAAAGATCTTAGAAACAGACAGAAAATGCCAATGCCTGTAGCTGTTTCTGACCCTTGCCAGTGGTCATGCTTTCATTTCCTCCCAGATCAGATCCTAAGTACCTATTCAGCAAAATAGAATACATGAAATCACAGACACTTTCAACCACCAGAAACAAAATTTTACTTAATTCTACAAATATTACCAAGCCCCAGTGGGAGACGTTCTTTCCCCTGGCATTTGGTTGCATTTGGGTTTCACAAAATAGTGAACTTATCAAGAGGAGATGTTTCTCTGGAGTTTGCTGGATTCATTTAGTCACTTCTCCCGACTGCCCCTCAGGGTCCCCGTTATTGCTACTTGGGGTAGACTATGACCAGTTTTTCTTGGCATAAACCACACAATAACCATGACCTTAGCATAGCTTTGAGGGTTTACTAACCTGTGACACACTCAAACCAGGTGAGCTCAAGGGTTTCAAAAATCCTGAAGCACCTGAAATGCTTCTGAAAATGATTCTATGACCTGGCTGTTAATAGGGATGAAAACAATTTTGAAAATTAAGAGAGAATGAGAATCTAGATAGGAAGTGCAATTGCATGCAACTTGGGTTCTTTCTCTGAAAAGTAAGGCAAAGCAGACACAAGAGAGGAATTGAGCTTACACTCATTTTGGAGGAAAATTCCTTGTGATGCCACCCTCCCCACATCCCTGGAGCCCCCACCCCAGACCATAAACCTGATCCTTGAAGTTATTAAAACCCACTTCTACAAAAGGGAAAATACTAAGTAGATTGATTTTAAACCTTCCACAATAATGCAGTATGTATCGGGGCAACAGTGGTGTTGGATTGATATTAGGACAGAAATTCAGTCTTTGCCAGAGCAGTGACTTTATAGCCAACTCCTGATCATGTCAACCTGAAATAATCAAAAGGGTCAGATTCCAATTTTAGAGAGTTTATTCAAGCAAAAAGCTGGAAATGGCCATTTCTGGATGATCCATCCCAGAGAAATGGGGGTAGTGCTCTGAAGTTAAAAGCTAAATTCTCTTTTATATAGGAAAAAGCAAAAATTTGACAAGATTACAACATTTTCAATACAGGGCTGGTTTATGAATTACAACAAGTTAATCAGTTACAGTGTGTTTTCTTTTCCATGCAGCTTGTTTTCTTTATCGCTCGTTTTCATTTCCTTTTCATTTTAGAAGAGTGTGCTTAGCATTCCATCTTGAGGCATTGAGATGCCATAAAGTTTTTGTGTGAGAAGAAAGAGGTTAATCTATAATGAAAGTCAACAGTAAGAGGGAAGGGGTCTCCCCAGCATCCTTCACTGCTATGGACAGGAGACAGGGAAATACTGGGTAGAAGAGGGCGGTTCCCTAGCAAAGGGCCCACCCTCAAGCCTGAAGACCCACAGCCCTAAAGGAGGACAGGCATTTCTGTTTTCAGGGCCAAATTTTGCCTTTTGGCCTGTCATGCGCCCCCTATCCTGCCCCCACATAAACCCAAGACCTTAGAGGGCACACACACAAGAAGCTGGACATCAAGACCAGCAGACCAGTGGACCAGTGAACCAGCAGACCAGTGATAGTGGAACAATGCATCAGGGAAAGTGAGAAAAGGAAGGATGTCTGGAATCCTAGGGGAGCTCGGCCAGGGGTGGCTGGAGAAGAGTTAGGCCACTGGATGCCTGACTCCAGGGAAAGACTACTTTCCCACTCCAACCCCACTTCTGGCTCCCCATCCATCTCACAGACAGCCACTCCATAAAACCTTGCACTCACCCTTCAAGCCCATGTGTGATCTGATTCTTTCAGGACACTGGACAAGAGCTTGGGATACAGAAAGTTGTCACACTGGCCCCCTGCCCTTACAATAACGCAGAGGGTCCGTTAAGCTGATTAACACACAAGCTGTCTGCAGACAACGAATCTGAAAGAGCTTTGTAACACATGCCCACATGGGTTTCGGGAGTCACAGAGAGCCAACCCCTAGACTCTGCCGTAGGACAGGAACCCAAAAGTGTTTATGCTGGCCTCTGCACCTGCCTGTCTGTATGTTCCCCCTAGGGATTTGAGCTTTGGGGCCACCAAGCAGGCGTGCTACACCTGTCGCATGTCCTACAACCATTTACAACATTTTACAAAATAATGTAGGTAAGGGAAAAGACAATTCAGACAATCAAAAATATTACAAAAAGTTCACAGCTGCCTAGTTTACACTGCCTGTCTTGTGACTGAGGCTCCATAATTCACATTTCCTTATGGCTCAAAATAATTTCGAGTTCTAACAGCTTAGATTTTGAATCACTCCTTTTCACAATCACAAAGCGTAGTAGGAGTGCCAGAGAAAGAGCATAGCTCACACATAATCCGAAAGTCTTTTCTAGCCCGTAGTTTCAAAATCACTCTCCCAAAGAAAGGTGAGGAAAGCTAGTATCATAGAAACCAAATGGGCCCGTCCGAGTTTCATTTCCCTCCACCTGAGAGGCAGTGATGAAACACCACACAAGTAGTGCTTTGAAAAGCACCTGGATTCCCCAGGTTCTTTTAGACTACCTCCTGGGAAATAAAACAGAAACAAATTTAAAACTATAACTGGGTTGGTTTTTTGTTTGTTTACCAGTTAAGACCTCAGGTAGGTATATGCTATGGGCTGAACTGTCTTCCTGCAACCTCCCCCAAATGTATATGTTCAACTCCAAACCTCTAGTACCTCAGAATGTTCCTGTCTGGGGACATGATAAAAGAAAAACTTTAGCCGATTTAAATTTAAAGGAGTTTAGTTGAGCAACGAACGTTTCGCGACTCAGCCCCCAAATCACAGCAGATTCACAAAAGCTCCAGCGCAGCCACGTGGTGGGAGAAGATTTATAGACCAAAAAAAAAAAAAAAAAGAGAGAGAGAAATGAAGTACAGGATTTGGAAGTGAGGTAGAGAATGGCTGGATTGGTTACAGGTTGGTGTTTGCCTTATTTGAACACAGTTTAAACACTAAGCAGTGTTTAAATGAATGGTTGAAGTATGGCTGCTGGGATTGGCCAGGACTTAGTTATTGTTACAGGTGCATACTACTAAGTTAGGTTTTCAGTTTTGTCTGCCTATTAAGTTAGGTTACGGTTCATCCACAAGGACTCAAATATAGAAGTAGGGAATCTTTCTCAGGTTGTATTTAGTTTGCTTTCACAGACATAAAGCCTTTAAAGAGGTAATTAAGGTAAAATGAGGTTATTGGCATGGGTCCTAATGTATTCTGACTGGTGTCCTTATAAGATTAGGACACAGACACCCAGAGGGAAGACAATCTGAAGTCACAGACCTACAAGCCAGGGAGAGGGGCCTCAAAAGTCAACCTGCTGACACCGTGATCTCAGATTCACAGCCTCCAGAACTATGAGAAAACAAATTTTCGTTTTCTGAGTCACCTAGCGTCCTTCTGGCACTTTATTCTGGCAGCCCTAGTGAACTAATACAGTATATTAACTTCCCCACAGTTTTAGTGCATATTTAAAACTCCACCCTTAGGGAGTTGCTTACTCTTATTAAGCTTACGTTGCTTACTGATCTGTCTCTCACTTTTAATGCTTTGTTGACGTCCACATTGCATTAGAGCCATGTCAGAATAACTGAAATAATGGCACAGCCAGTCTGAAGGTTTTGGCTGTCAGATTCATAACACTTGGTCCAACGCTGTGGACATCATTGACATTTACAGTTTGTTACGATCTCCATTTTACAGATATGAAAAATGGGACTTGAAGAGGCTAAACAACTTGTTCGAGTTCAGCAACTGGCGAAGGGAAGGGCTAGGATTTGAACCTAGATGGCTTGAGTCAGAGGGTGTGCTCTTAACAGTTATGGGATACTGCCTCCCCAAGCAGGGAGAAGAGGAACTGTCATATTGAAACTGCCTTTGCAAAATTATGACTGAGACAGTGAAAGAGATCTGACGTAACCAACTTCATCTTCCTTCTAACCTTTAAGCTGTCCTTATTCCTTCCTGGGCATAGGTTGAACTAACTTTGGGAGGAATTTAGTTTATAGTTTACAACAAAGACCGTAACAGCCCTTTCCCAAAACAAACCTCCTTCTTGCCCGGGGACTAAACCGTCTTTATAGGATCAATTAGCCATGAGATTTGAAATTATGTTTTAGGACTTATGCAACTGGAGGCTATAGGATTCTAACCCTCCCTAAACTGCTCGTAGGATTAGTGCTTGAGATATTTTGCAGACATTTTGATGGATCAGCTGGCAGCACCCAGACTGATGAACTGGCTCATCTGATCTTGTGGCCTCCCACCCAGGAATTGACACAGCACAAGAGGACAGCTTCAACTTGCCATGATTTCATCTCTTACCCAGCCAGTCAGCACTCTCAATTCACTGGCCTTCCCTCACCCACCAAATTATCCTTAAACATTCTGGGCCAGGCCCAGCGGCTCAAGCCTGTAATCCAAGCACTTTGGGAGGTTGAGACAGGTGGATCACAAGGTCAAGAGATCGAGACCATCCTGGCCAACATGGTGAAACCCCATCTCTACTAGAAATAGAAAAATTAGCTGGGTGTGGTGGCAGGCATCTGTAGTCCCAGCTACTCGAGAGGCTGAGGCAGGAGAATCACTTGAACCTGGGAGGCAGAGGTTGCAGTGAGCTGAGATCAGGCCACGGCACTCCAGCCTGGCAACAGAACGAGACTCCATCTCAAAAACAAACAAACAAACTCTGATCCCCGAATGCTCAGGGAGACCGAGTAATAATGAAACTCTGGTCCCCCACACAGCCGGCTCTGTGTAAATTATTCTTTCTCTATTGCAATTCCCCTGTCTTGATAGACTCTGTCTAGGTAGCAGGCAAGGTGAACCCATTGGGTGGTTACAATATATCTGAGATTTAGTGACTGAGAGAAAGGTTGAATCACTGGCAGAAACAGAAGATCCCAAAGTCTCCTTGTGAGGAGAAACATGATGAGGTGGATGTTAGACCTGTTAATTTCAATGGAGAGACTTCACACAGAGCTGGGAGATTCATGGCAGGGCCACGGGTGAAGAACTGGGGCTTCTCCATTTAAGGCATGAAAGCAGAGACCACCTCTAAGCAGAAAATTGCAAAGAAGAGAATTACAAATCCTTCCTTTGGGTGTGGCCACAGTGAAGATGAGAATGAGGGAGAGGCAGCTGCGAAGAAGCCAGAGAGGCCGAGCATAGCCAGAAAACACAGAGTCCTGGGATTCCAGGGTAAAATATGTCAGAGATGTGGTAGTAAACACTCAGAATAGCAAACCGCTGACTGGTGCTGTTAGCAAACTGAAATAAGCGCTGCATTGAGGGCAGGCAATTGGTTTAACTCCAACATACTCAACTTTTCATTATTGAGATATTCTGGGCACCATCTAATAAAAACTATTGCCCAGGCTGGAGTGCAGTGGCCAGATCTCAGCTCACCGCAAGCTTCGCCTCCCGGGTTCCCTCCAATCTCCTGCCTCAGCCTCCCGAGTAGCTGGGACTACAGGCGCCCGCCACCTCACCCGGCTAGTTTTTTGCATTTTTTAGCAGAGACAGGGTTTCACCGTGTTAGCCAGGATGGTCTCGATCTCCTGACCTCGTGATCCGCCCGTCTCGGCCTCCCAAAGTGCTGGGATTACAGGCTTGAGCCACCGCGCCCAGCCCCAAAAAACTTCTTAATTCTCAGTGTTCACTTACATCATGAAAAAAATTGTAAAATACACAGAAACAGAAACATATGATTGGCTTTGCAAATAATCATAATGATCTGAATACTTGAGAATACTGTAAAATCTTCTTAAATTCAGAAAATATTCAAGCATTTTAAAAACCAACAGAGATAGCTACATGTTGACAGAATAATGGATATTAGTAATGTAATTGTCTAGTGATCTCTAACAAACTGTAAAAAACAAAACTGTAATATAGTAAGAAAGAATTCGAAACCCCATTGTTTGGCTTAATCTGTGAAAAGATATTTTAGTAGTGTTGTTGAAAATGAAAAAAGTGCATATAGCCCAGATACTATTTTACAAAAAAGTAGACTAACTCTTACTACCCAATATAGAATCTTTGAGTTGGAAAGGCCATCCAAGCTAAATCACTACACTAAATATATAGACAGAAATTTTCTCTACAACGTGCCTAATATCTGGTCATGCAATAGTCCTAATATGGTTTGGCTCTGTGCCCCCTCACCCCAAATCTCATCTCAAATTGTAATCCCTATGTGTCAGGAGAGGAACCTGGTGGGAAGTGGTTAGATCATGAGGGTGGGTTTCCCTCTGCTATTTTCATGACAGTGAGTTCTCACAAGATCTGATGGTTTAAAGTGTGGCACTTCCCACCTTGTTCTCTCTCCTGCTGCCTTGTGGAGAAGGTGCTTGCTTCTCCTTTACCTTCTGCCATGATTATAAGTTTCCTGAGGCCTCCCCAGCTATGTGGAACTGTAAGTCAATTAAAACTGCTTTCTTTATAAATTACCCAGTCTCAGGTAGCTCTTTATAGCTGTGTGAAAACAAACTAATACAAGTCTATATCATTGTCTTTTATTAATTATAGAAAGCTCTTCTTAATATTGAGTTTCAACTTGCCTCCTATAACATCAGAATACTTCCCTTGGAACAGAACAAGACAGTCTATAATAAAATAGCCTCTCTCTTATTAACCTTCTCTTCTGTACACACCTAATTCTTCCATTGGACTTCCTAGTATGTGGTTTTTAGACCCTCCCTGCTGATCTATCATTATTTGTGTGCACTCCACATTAACAACTGACCATTAAAGTGTAACAGACAAATTTTAATACTCCTGCAAAGACCTGATCATTATAATTGCTACTGAACAAATAATAAAGAATCTACCAAGCACAATACATTGAGCTGAACATTGGAGATAAAACATATAGTTTATGGAATGCAGATCTTCAATATCTGCAGTGACTGTCTCAGCTTTTGGGGACCATGTGGTATTTCGGTCTTAAAGGAAATTCATAATTAATTGATTTATGTCTTATTTTTGTTTTTACAAAAGCTGCTGCCACAAAGATCTTCAGATCTTATATCTTATCATTGTAGAATTGCTCTTTTCCAGCTGACAATAGTAACTTACATATTTCATGCCATTTCATAGCCAGTTATCCAACCTGGTAAGATTACTTAGAATTTTCATCTTCAACTAGAAGAAGAAGAAAAAAAAGTTCTTTTGGCTAAGCTGGCAGCTTTTTGCATTATAAATTTTTAAACTTGATAAATGTAGCTTTTATGTTTATATTCAAGTCTCTGATAACATTTTTCCACAGAAGTCCAAGAAAAAAGAACTAAAGAAACTTCTTTTAAGATTGACCTCCCTTGGTTTATGCCCTTTTTGTGATTGTCCAACTATTTAAAAAGTCATCTGGAGCATCAAATGTAGCCATCCCACACGTTTTTATCTTGCTCATAAGATTATTAAAATAGGCTTTATTCAGGTATAATACAATAATAAAGGTTGCCAGGGGTTCCTTTATGCTGTTTATTGTTACTTTTACGGAAAGAAGAAAATGAAGAACTGCACAGATATCTAAAGGATAAGAAGGCCAAAGGAGGAACCAACTACAAAAACAACAGCAGAAACTGTCTATAAGGAAACCACAAGACCCAGATAGTGGGACACACCACCAAATCATGTGCAAAAGGTCATGACAATGAAGAAATCCTTATCCCTTATCCCTTCGAAAACTCCTATGTTTCTAGGCAATATGCCTCTTCACTCTGCTAGGATATTGTGGAAACGTTTAGGGTGCATGGAAGGATAAGTACATTATAGGATGCGGTAGACACCATACAATGATAATAGAGATGGAGGCCCCCACTTGGGTCATGGAAGATGAAGCCTTTGAGGACTTAGAGTTGAGATCTGACCATCCTTTTTGTAGACAGTCTTGAGACCGGTCCTTGCTAATTCATTTGAATTTGTTGGTTACTTTATCTTATTCCATGTGGATTTTGGCCCAATGATGACAACTGGTGGGTGGGGGAGGGGTGGTCCCAGAACAAATAAGTGAACATTTTGTCTGCTACTTTATTGCGATCAGACAATCTAGGAAACTTAGAATAGAAAGAAAATCAGAGTTTACCTGATCTATTCGAAGGAAATATATGTCAGTCCTGATTGATTGCCATCTTCTATTCCAAATGTTCAACAATGATCTAGCTAATAAAAAATTCTGAGAAAAGGATTTCTCAGATACACTTTTTAAATATTTGCACATTTCCAGGCTTCTTTCACCTCTGCAGTTCCCTACTATCTCTGACAACACATCCAAGAGACCTTTATACCCTGAAAAGTAATTTACCTAATACTAGGGGTATGAGCACATTTAAAATGTCTTCAGGTTCTCTTACTCTTTATTCTCCAATACTGAGCTTGATGTTAGAGTGGGAAGAAAACAGCCTTAAATTAAGACAACCACACACCAGACTCCTGGTTCAGCCACTTATTAGCTGAGTTACTTTGGGAAAATTATCAACCCTCCCAAGCCTCATTTTGTTTCTCTATTAAGTTGAGGATTCCTGTTAATTCACAGAGTTACTATAAGGGCAAAATGAAACTATGCAATCCAACAAAATTAATTGAAGATAATATTCTCACATTACAATTTTTAACTTTTCCAGTTGGAATATCATATCCCTTAATGCAGAAGATTTCATCTTCACTCCATAATTATTGAGTACTTACTATGTACCAAGATAAATATGAAAAAGATACACTCTGCCTGAAGCAGGCTTAGACAAGTAAAATATACAAAGTGTCAAACAGTGTACACAGGATATTTTGAGAGTACACAGGGGACTGAGATGAGGAAGGTCAGAGAGGCCACCAAAGGAGCTTACTCTTGAATCTTTTAAGCATGTCTTGTTCAGGAGAGGAACTGTGACAAGGGAGAGTACCCTGAGCATAAAGAACAATTTGTGCAAAGGCACAGAGATGAATAAAGTCTTGGTGAAATAAACGCAATGGGTCAGTATGGCTGGAGTACAAAAACAAGAGAGTGGCAAGATGTGAAAATAGACACTGGCAGGGGTCTGATCACAAACAAACAAACAAAAAACAGTAACAGCAAATGTGCCTGGGAGTTTATTCTCTATCTCAACTACTGCAGAGGGCCTCTGCTATGCTCTGTTTCCTCCAAAATTCATATGGTAAAATCCTAACCCCCAACATGATGGTATTAGGAAGTGTGACCTTTTGTGGAGTGATTAGGTCATGAGGGTAGAGACTTACTTAATGGGATGAATGCCCTTGTAAAAGAGGCTTCAGAGAGCTAGCTTGAGCCTTCCACCATGTGAGGACACAGCTAGAGGACGTCTTCTGTGAACCAGAAATAGACCCTCACCAGACACTGAATGTGTCGGCATCTTGATCGTAGACTTCTCAGGCTCCAGAACTGTGTGAAACAAATGTTTGTTGTTTATAAGCCACCTAGTTTATGGATTTTTGTTATAGCAGCCTAAAAGACTAAGGCAAACTCAAAAGGATTTTCCTGAGAGTGAGGGGAAGATAATATTCCTAGAATCATACTTTTAAAATATGGCTTGGCTACAACATAGAGAATATTTTAGAAGGAAGCTAAAGCCAAAGGCAGAAAAATCATTTAGAGGTTTCTGAAATAATCCTGGACAGAAGTAAAGGGAATCTGAACCAGTGCAGTGCAGATAGGCTGGAGAAAATGGAATGCCTCCTAGAGATATTAAAAAGGCAAAGTTACAAAACTAAGGCACCAGTTGGGGGGTTATGGAAAGGGGGTAGTGAAGTACCCCAGTTTTTGTCTTGGATAAGTGACATTTGAAAAAGAATGGTGTGTAACAGGAGAAGGAATTGGAAGATAGATGATGAAATTCCTTTTGAACATATTAATTTGAGATACATCGATTTCAAGATCTAGAGGTCTTATTGTATTACTTTGAGATAAAATCTAATTTTCTTGGAATTCTATCAACTGAAAATTTCTATTATTTGGGACTGACTTGATTTACCAAGATCAGGAATGAAAGAGAATACATGACTACAAACCCCATGGATGGAAAAAAAGATAATATGTAAAGGCTACAAATAACTCTATAACACAAATATTTGACAACTGAGATAAAATGGAACAACTTCTCCAAAATCAATAAATACCAAAGCTTACCTAAGATGAAATAGATAACCTGGATAGTACTAAAGCTATTAAAGAAATTGAATTGATAGTTTAAAACATCTGTAAAAGATATCTCCTGGACAAATTATTTCACCAATGAGTTCTACCAAACATTTAAAAAAGAAATAGGACAAATTCCACATAAACTCTTCCTTAGAAGAGGAGGAAACACTTCCCACTTTATTTTACAAGACCAACATTAGCTAGATACCAAATAAACAACCTAATCTTAAGGGGAAAAAAAACTAATGCAAACAAGAAACAGAAGGAACATTTTCCTTAGTTTTCTTTTTTTTAAAAAAAAAAATCTTTTATATTTTTGTTATTATTTTATATGACTCAACTGCAGTAAAGAAGGAACATTTTCAAAAGAGCTTTGAGTAATAGGACAAGCTTACAATAGCCACTCGAATTTGACAAAATGAGAGCACAAAAATTAGAATATAAAGAATGCTGTAGTATGAAACAGGAAAACACTACGCTTAGAAAACAAAATAAGAACCAAAATAATGTCATCAAAAATAAGCAAGCTAAAATCACAAGTTAAAAACGAATAAGATCAAAAGAGCAGAAAACAAAATCAATATACTTACATTTAGAAAAAAGATTATGATAATTACACAGTAATGCAAATAAACATGAGGTGTTTAAAGAATCAGAGAAACTGCTAGATATGGAGGACAAAAATAGAGAGCCCAACAAATGTTAATTGATGTCTAAGAAAAAAATAACAGTGGAATAAGTATTACAAAGATATATCACAAAATAAATAACAGTCCTGAAATGAGAACTCAATTGGCACAGTGAATGAACACAAAAATTAAGTATGGAATGCTTTACATTTATATATATATCTTTGTTAAGTTATTGAATTATAAGAATGAAAAAACAATTGTTCAGGTATCAGAAAGCTAATCACCTACAAGGAGAAAAAAAAACATGCAGACCTCAGACTTCTGCAAAGCCAAATGCCCAACTATAAACGAGAACTATCTGCAGTGTACTGTTGAATATGACAGCTACATCTGTGCTTCTGAGCACTTGAAATGTGACCAGTTCAAACTGAGATTCATTATGAGCGTAAAATACATCCTGAATTTTGAAGACGTTATGAATAAAAAGGTAAAAATCTCATCAACATTTTATGTTGATTACATGATGAAACATTTACATATATTGGGTTAAATATATTAGTAAAATTAATCCAATTTAGAAATGGGCAAAGGACAAGATTAGATTATTTTCTATGCCACAGTATTAACAATATGACTTAACTGTTGCTCTTTAACTCTTTTATAACCATATACCACAAAACTGGCAAGATTGCTTTTCTTTAAAATAGTCACTGAAAAACATTCTTACCCAGCAAGATTTCATTTAGAACTGAAAATTTTCAGGGTATAAAATAAGCAATTGTGTTACAATTATGATCTGCCATATGAGGTTCGAGCTTCTCCTGTTCGTGCTATCTCTGGCTTTTCTCCAAGTTACCTACTGCTTTCCTCTACAGCATCAGCTATTTTAAAAAATAAGCTACTATTTTTGTTTTTCAGCTTAGGCTCTTTGGTCAACTATCCTGATACTGTGAGATCCCCATTTATATCATCTCCCCCTAAAAATATATCCCTTCAAAGTCAAAGGATGTCTTTTTCTTTCTGAGTCATCGTATATTAGTCCATTCTCACAGTGCTACAAAGACACTACCTGAGGCTGGGTAATTTATAAACAAAAGAGGTTGAATTGACTCACAGTTCTGCATGGTTGGGAAGGCCTCAGGAAACTTACAATCATGGCGGAAGGGGAAGTGGAAGCAAGATATGTATTACATGGTAGCAGGAAAGAGAGGAGCACGCAGGGGATATTGCCACTTATAAAACCATCAAATCTCGTGAGAACTCACTATCATGAGTACAGCATGGTGGAAACCGCCCCCATAATCCAATCATCTCCCACTAGCTCCCTCCTTCAACACGTGGGGATTACAATTCAGATTATAATTCAAGATAAGATTCGTGTGGGGACGCAGATCCAAGCCATATCACATTGTGACAAGTATCTAACTCTTGAAGAATTGTAACTACTAGAATTTCAGGCATTAAGAAAGCACTGGGGTGAGAAAATCCTTTTGTCAAAGTACCTGTATTTCTTGCTATTTCTGCTTCAGTTGTTCTCCCGTGGTTAAAAAAGAGATTTTCCAGTCTTTGGGGTGGAAAGCTGTCCACAGAACACAACAAAATTGAAAGGGGCTTGCCAGTTATCTGAGAAAAGCTTTATAAGAAAGTGCCAGTAACTCACAAACAACTCAGATATTTTTTACAAAGGAGCTTAATTTCCAAAATGATAAATCCACTGCCTGATACTGATTCACATATGAGCACAAACCATCTTAACTCTTTATTAAATACTATCTTTCAGTATAATTTTTCTTTTTTTGGATACAGGAGACTTTATTGATGGTAGACAAGGTGGGGCTCCCTAGACCCCTCCCACTTCAGGTGTTTGCCATGGAACCAGTGAGGAGGGGAGATTCTCACTGTGGTGGGGGACTGAGTGTGGCATGGACTCCCCAGCAGCTGAGGGCCTCTCTTTTCCCTCTCGTGCCCTCGCTGGGGCTGGCAGTCTGGGTGCCTTACTCCTTTGAGGCCTACCACCCTATTGCTGTAGCCAAATTCATTGTCATATCAGGATATGAGTTTGACAAAGTGGTTCTTGGGCGCAATGCTGATCCAGCATGGAAAGTGGAAGAATAAGTGTCACTGTTAAAGTTGGAGGAGAGAGGCTGGTGCTCAGTATAGCCCAAGATGCCCTTGAAGGGGCCCTCCAATGCTTGCATCACCACCTTCTTGATGTCATCATATTTGGCAGGTTTCTCCAAATAGAAGGTCAGGTCCATGATCAACACATTGGTGGTGGGGACACAGAAGGACATGCCGGTGAGCTTCCTGTTCAGCTTGGTAGATGCAGCACCAGTAGATGCACAGATGATGTTCTGGAGAGTCCCATGGCTGTCACACCACTGTTTCCCAGAGGGACCATTCCCTGGTCTTGTAGGTGGCAGTGATGGCATGGACTGTGGTCATGAGTCCCTCCATGATGCCAGAGTTGGCACGGATGACCTTGGCCAGGGGGGCGAAGACGTTGCTGGTACAAGAGGCATTGCTGATGATCTTGAGGCTGTTTTTGAACTTCTCATGGTTCACCCCCATCATGAACATGGGGTCATCAACAGAGAGGGCAGAGATGATGACCATTTAGACTCCCCACTCTCAGTATGCCCCAGCCTTCTCCATGGCAGTGGGAGTGAAGATGCCAGTGGGCTCCACAATATAATGAGCACTGGCATCACCCCATTTGCTTTTGGTGGGATCTTCCTCCAGGAACATGGTGATAAGATTTCCACTGATGAGAAGTTTCCCGTTCTCAGCCTTGACAATGCCATGGAATCATACTGGAATATGCAGAGCATGTAGTTGAGGTCAATGAAAGTGTCGTTGATGACAACAATAACTACTTCCCAAAGTTAAAAGCAGCCTTGGTGACCAGGCACTCAATATAGCCAAATCCATTTAGTCTGACCTGCACTTCCACCATGGTGTCTCAGGGACATGGCTGACACTGCACGAGAAAATATGGCTATCAAACCAGAGGAGCAGAGAGCCTAATTTCCTTTTAAATACCTGCATGGCTAAGATACCTTAAGCAGGGTTGCCAATCATTCATTAAATGACAAACATTTCAATTTTACTTTTAATAAGTTCTACCATGTGTTTAAATATTGATCTCAATATAGTACTTTGGGCTTAAAAAGAAAAAAACACAATCTTTTTCACCTAAATGATCTACACTATGCTTCACAAGTAATCTCATGTCAATAACCATCCGTTTTCTGAAACTCACTAACACTGTAATGGAGTCAGTTTATTGCCAAAAAGGAAAAGAAAAAATGAAGCCCTTTGTACTCTAACAATTATATCAATTTTCTTCTGATCTCAGCATGGCTCTTAGGCTGTGCCATCTTGGTGGCATGGTAAATTATTGGATATTTTCATGACAGATACATTTTACTCAAAGTCCATTCAAACATTAAAAAACTAATTTTCTCTTGAAGAGAAAAATCTATTCTGGACTTCAGATAGGATAAATCTCCAGCTTTCTTTAAATAGTAAGATGCGTCATCAAACCCAAAGCACCACACACTCAGGGTCCCTACAGAAATAGTCATTTTGTTTGTTCAGCTGCACATAACCCCACATATCTCAGCCCCATGCATGCTTGGTGTATTTAGTAACCATTCAAGTTGCTTATCTTTCTTTAGCATATTCTTTAATAATCCTAAGTAAAAAGCTTCTGCTGCTCCAAAAACACATTCCCATTTTGCTCATGGTCAATGAGTCTTGTGGTTTGAGATTCTTTCACCCACTCTTGCATTCAGGGAAGATTATCACTTCCCCACAAAATTCCGATACAGGAGCTTTGATAAGAGATGAGGTCATATTTGCAATGCAGGAATCACTGGGCCTCTGCATCCACAAGTATAAGCATTGTGGTTACCACCCGCAGAAGGTATGACAGTCAAAACAACTGGGCAGATGGAGCCTGTTGCTTTGTTCCATCCAGTATGTCTTGATTCTTACTTCTTGGTTGGTGATGAGAATTAATGAGCAGAGTGACTTTGTATCAGTATATCCAAAATGGCCTGGCCCAGTGGCTCACGCCTGCAATCCCAGCACTTTGGGAGACCCAGGCAGGCAGAGTACTTGAAGTCAGGAGTTCAAGACTGCCCTGACCAACATGGTGAAACCTTGCCTCTACTAAAAATGCAAAAATTAGCTGGGCATGGTGGTAGGCACCTGTAGTCCCAGCTACCTGGGAGGCTGAGGTGAGAGAATCGCTTGAAGCTGAGAGGTGGAGGTTGCAGTGAGCCAAGATCATGCCACTGCACTCCAGCCTGGGTGACAGAGTGAGATTATATCCCAAAAATAAAATGAAAATAAAATAAAATAAATTCAAAATATTGGTGGTGCTTTCCAGATTTTAAGGAAAAGGGATGTATACCAAATGATTTCTAATAAAGCTTCAACTTATATTTCTAGGAAGACCAGAAGGAGGTGGCTGTATTTGTTTTTTTGTTTTTTTTTCTTTCTGTGAATAAGGAAGGAAATCAGAAAGAAAGGTGTTTAACAACATCTGAGATCTAGATTCAATTCTGGAAGGATTTTTAAACCTATCAGTTAAATTTGGAGGTATTTTACTGAGTGAGACTTTTATCTTCCCACATGGCAGGGTTCTAAGAAGAGCCTGAGTATTCATTAGAAAATAATGATTTACTTTAAACTCACAAATAATTGCTTTAAAAAAATGGACCCAGAAACTTCCATCTGTCTCATTAATATTGATAGGTTATCTAATATTATGGTTAAAAATACAGACTCTAGAGCCAAACTACCTGAGCTCAAATCCTAGCTCGACCAGTTTTGAGTTTGGTCAAGTTATTCAACCTTTCGGTGACTCAATTCCCTCATGTGTAAAAAGAATATTCATAGCACCTACATCAAAAGGTTGCTGTAAAAAGTAGATGTGTGAATTTAATGTGCCTGGCACATGGGGGGCATGAGATGTGATTGTTGCTAGTTTCAATAAACATCTTACATTTCACTTCTTATCAGGATATTTGTTTAAATTTGACTTTCTTAATTTATTTATAGATGTGGCCTAGAAATACAGCATAAAGACAGAGAAAGAGGAACTTTTCTCTCTTTTTTTAGGGTCTTACTCTGTTGTCAGGCTGGAGTGCAGTGGCATAATCACAGTTTATTCCAGGCTGGCACTCCTGGGTGCATGTGATTCTCCTGCCTCAGCCTACTGGGTGGCAAGGACTACAGGTGCATACCACCATGCCTGACCCAGGGGAACTATGAAATTCTATTATTCCTACTATTATGGTATTTCTTATTAACCACCCATTTTATGTATTCACTCATTCATTCTTTATTTGGCTTGTATTAAATGCCTGTTATGGACCCTGCAAAGTGCAGGACCCTAAGGACACAAAGATAAAATATAATCTTCAAGAAGGAAAAAGGATTCATGAACACAATGTAAGCACACTAGTGTCACGGGTCTTATGGTTTAAAACTAAACAGTGTGTGGAAGTACCAGTGAGGGAGAGACTAATTCTAACCTGGAGAAAAGTTTTAAAAAGTTCGATAGAGAAGGGGATGCTCAGCTGAGTATGAAAGATGAGCAAGGTTGCCCTGCAGTCTGGTTGGTTTGACGACAGAGTGTTCCATGTAAAGGAGGATATGGGTATAACCACAGCAGGTAACACAGAGGCCCTCCAACAACCTATTGGACTACACTGACACCAATTCTCCCACGTGCTAGATAAAACAGCATAAGGAAAAATCGTTGAGCTTGAAAAAAGAAAATGGAAACAAACCCATAGGTTTAAGCAAGGAAGAGGGAAATTAAATACAGGCTAGTAAATGGAGCTGGTGTAGCAGCCTCTCACGGGGTTGTCAGGCCTCCTTAGCAATACAGCTGAGTTTTAATGTCCAGGCAGGAGGAGGGTAAGGACACTGCCCCACGTGAGATGTGAAGTGGAGAGCTAGAGCTGAAACCTCTACATTTAGGCAGACCCATCTGCTGAAAAGGGAACTAGAAATACTCCACCCAAAAGCCTAGAAAAGTAGCAAGGAAGTTTGCCATCTACTTGCGACTCAGTAGGGAAAAAATGAGAAATTCCAAACCTAAGGCACACAAGCATGTAAGGCTCTAATTTATATTGTGCCCATGCTATCAAAATCCCAAGTTGGGACATTAACATAAAGTTGGTCTAGGACTCAAAAAGCCACTAGGAAACTGGCAAAACTGGTACTTCTACTACCTGGGAAAGGGAAGCGAATCAACCCCTGCTGAAAATGATCTCACAATAAAATAAGCAAGTAAAACAAAACTCACCCACACACAGGCACACTGGGAAAAAATCCGTCTCTACCACCGTGAGAGTCAGTAAATGTTAACAAGTGGAGAATTCACCTGACTATAAAATATGGTTTAAAAAATCAGGGAGATAAAAAAAGAAAATAGAAACAACAATGAAAGAACAGGACGATGAGGGAAAATGGCTACAGAAGTTCCTGCAGTGTGGTCCATTTAGATAATTACTTGTAATTCAGCATCTATAAAGCGAGTAGGTGGGGTGGAAAGTGCAGGGGTGTAGAGTAGTTGTGTGTATTGGTGGCGGACTGAGGGGAGAATGGAGAAGACGCATCAAGAGATAAGTCATGGAAGGCCAAAAGGATCAAGTTAAGTAAGGTCTTGGATGCCATCCTAAAAAAAATTTTAATCCCTTAGCAAGGGGAAGACTTTGAAGACTTTTAATTAAGAAAGTAATAAACAGATTTGTTTTGGAACATTCTCTTTGGCAGGAATTGGAGAATGATTGAAAGGAAACATGAAGAGAGGAATAGAGACCATTCTGAAGATTTTTATAGTAGACCATATGTCTTTAGTTCCAAGCTGCATTTATAGGCCCAAGAAATAGTCAAATATATTTATTAGAGTTCCAAACTTGGGTTTCACTGAGAACATCAGCAAAACCCCAAAGCTGAAGGGCTATTCTCAACTTTACAGTTAGGAAATATTGCTACACATGGAGCATTTATGCTGTCAGCTGGTGCACACGTCGGGCATACAGACATGAATAAAATATGGGTTGTGTGTTTTCTCATCTCCAAGTGCTCACAAACTAGCAGGATAATCAGACATGTAAATAAACAATCATTACACAATGTGATGTGGATAGGAGAATTATGAGAACAGTGGGGAGACTGGAGGAAGTGGGATGTTGACAAAGGCGTTACAGAGAAGAAGGCATTTGAACTGAATCATGAAGGGAGAATAACAACCTTCAATGTAGGAGGAATTTTGTAATTGCAAAGACGCATAACTGTGTCATCAATATGATGTAATTCCAGGAAAATCTCATAAACCGTATCTTGATGATATGCTGTCATATGAGTCATTATGTGAGATGAGAGGAGTCCAAAACTTGATCCTCAGGGAGCTTTTAACATATAACAATTATTTTGGAATATCATAATAATTTCAGAGGCATTTCACACATGCTTTTTTTTTTTTTTTTTTGAGACAGTCTTACTCTGTTACCCAGGCTGGAGTGCAATGGCTCAATCTTGGCTCACTGCAGCCTCTGCCTTCTAGGTTCAAACAATTCCCCTGCCTTAGCCTCCCGAATAGCTGGGATTACTGGCATGCACCACCATGCCCAGCTAATTTTTGTATTTTTAGTAGAGACGAGGTATCACCATGTTGGCCAGGCTGGTCTCAAACTCCTGACCTCAAGGGCTCCACTCCCTCAGCCTCCCAAAGTACTGGGATTACAGACACGAGCCCACTGCGCCCGGCCCACACGTCCTCTTATTTAATCCCCACAATAACTCTGTGAGGTTGATCTTATTCTATCCACTTTGAGAGGAAGGAATTTCTTCATAAAATAGTAACTAAAAACAAGACTAACCCATGAGAAATAACAACCATTAGAGGTGAAGCAGTGTGTGTAACAGCAGTGGTAGGTCGAGAGTTGTTCAATCGCACAGGGAAATTCCCAGCTGTTTCAATCAGTTGCATCTAGGCCAGGACACCATGTTTTTCTTTTACGCTTTCTGCCCTGACAAGGCAACCAAAAAGCCTACCTTCTGTTCAGGGGACAAATAAGGACCCAACACTTTCAGATGGTGTGTTGTCCACGGGCATTGAGTCACTGAGGGCAAGTTGATTTCAAGCACAGTATGGCATTGACTCCTTCCACTTCCTGACCCTCCTTCCACTTCCTGACCCTCCTTCCACTTCCTGACCCTCCTTCCACTTCCTGGCCCTCCTTCTACTTCCTGGCCCTTCTTCCACTTCCTGGCACTCCTTTCAGTTCCTGGTCCTATTCTACTTCCTGGTCCTCCTTCCACTTCCTGGCTTCACTCTGAAAAATCTGTTGCCTCCACACTTTTCTCTCATATCCCAATCACCCCCCTTCCATCTTCTCCTCATGGTCTCAGCCTCAGGTTCAGGTAGTCTTTACAAGCAAGCATCTGAAATGCTTAGATCAATGTGTAATTAGTCTACGGGTGCCCCTGGGTTCACTGAAGGTAAGAAACAGAAGGAGAGGGAATTACACAGAGAACAGATTAATAGCCAAGATAATCCTGCCATATACGCTCCAGCAACTTGAGGTCAGAGAAGAAAGAGCTAATTTAAACTTAGAAAATGTTCCAAGTCAGAAGGGGCTTGCATGGAAAAGATGCATTTGAAAGGAGATAAAAGCTAATAAATTTGAGGACTGCTTGGAACCTTGGAGATCTTGGAATCTATCCCCTAACACCCCTTCATCCTGGTGGGAAGAGCCATATATGCAAAGATCCAGCCCGGACCACATGGAACCCTGTGAGGAGATAGACCTACCAGAGGAAGTCTTTAATGCCAAGAAATGGTGGGGAAACAGGCATCAACTCAGGAGGATGCTGATAAATATACACCTGTGAATAATGAACACTTCCTTTGACAGGCAGAGCCAATATTACCATTTTATTGAGCACATAATTCTTGTCCATTAAAGAGTCCATTCTCTTGATGACCTAGGAGACCATGGGGAACAGATTGTTCTTAAGCATGCACTATTTTGTTGAACAGCTGATATTCATTGCATCTTCCCACTCACAAGTACATTAGAATTAGAGAGGCTTAACTTGCTTCCTCTTAGTAGTAAATTACACATCTTTGATCGAACATCAGATCTTTAGACTACTAGCAAACTATTGAGAAGATTACTATTCCACCACAATATACTATCATTCAACTATGTAAAAAGACTTTGAGTTCTGCCATACACAAATACACTCTAGATGTGAAACTAAGTCAGTAAACCACTCTTAGTTTAGTACAGGAGAAGCTGCAAACTAGAACCCTAGACACAAATCTGTGTGCCATCTGTTTTTGTAAATAAAGTTTCATTGGAACGCAGCCACACCCAGTCATTTACAGATTGTCTATGGCTGCTGTCCCGCTACCACAGCAGAGTTAAGTAGTTGTGAAAGAGTCCAGATGGCCAAAAAAGCATAAAATATTTTCTCTCTGGCCCTTTACTGAAATAGTTTGCCCATTCCTGGATAGCGTTAGTTTTCTTGCCTGTAAAATGTGATCAGAAATAGATCCTAATCTTACCTATTTCTCTCTATCCAATAAACATTTATTGAGCACCTACTATGTAATAGGCACTTTGGAAGAGGGGTAACAAAGATGAGTAAGACAGTTTCTTCCGAGAACATTGTAAGGACTAACAGGTAATATGGATAATTTCAAGGTGCATATGAAGTACTGAGATAAGGGTATGCATTAACACTATCAAGTCAAAATATGAGAACTTAATAGAAACTGGCAAAGGTATTATGGAGATGAGGCCAGAGCCAAGTGATAAAGAATGAGTGGTATTTTTTATGTTGCATAACCTAACAATATTATATTGTATACTTACAAACCTACTAAGAGTAGATTTCATGTTAAGGATTCTTATCACCAAAAATATAATAAATGAAGAGGATAGATGGAAACTTTGGGGAGGTGATGAATAGGTTTGTGCCATAGACTGTGGTGATGGTTTCATGGGTATATACTAATCTCCAAACTCATTAAGTTGTACACATTAATTAGGTATGGCTTTTTGTATAGCAGTCTTACCTCAATTAAGTGATTTTTTTTTTAATGAGTAGGAATTAACCAATGAAAGTGCTGAACAAAAATTGGGAGGATTCAAGGTTCTTTTTTGAGGCCAAAGGCCAAAAATTGACTCTTTTTGCATTTCTGCTGAAACAGTCTTTAGTAAGTTCATGGATGCCCCCGGCTACAAGGGAGTGGGAGGAGTGTCTTGTATATTACATGCTTTGCATAGTTTAGTTTATAATGAGAACTTGCTGCTTAAAGACTAATGAAGACAAAGAAAATAATGAAAAACTTCAAAATTAAACTTGTGTGAAAGCTTTAGTCTCCATGAAACTCTCGTCATTTTTAAAAAGCCACTTAGGACTTACTGATAAATAATTCTACTTGCAAATAGTAGAAACATCATATATTAAATCTGGACAGTATCTACTATGTAATAGGGTGTGAAAATTTTTCCATTACCTTATTTTTGGCTGAACCCCCAAAACTAATTCAATAGATGTCAAATAACCTCCTAGAAGGAATTCTTTATAAGCTTGTCTATGTGGTGCAAACTGAAGAGAGCAAAGAAGGTTCTGACATTCCCTAAGTACCTCTTCTATGGTCATTAGAGGCAATCTTGTGGATTCACACAGTAAATTTCCAAAGGCCACTTGCCTGTCAGGTGTACATTTGGTGCCTGAGAGATATCACATAAGAATGTCTTTTTTTTCCGCCACCAAGAACACTATCGGGAATTTTTCTTGGCAGTGAGTAGAAAGTAAAGCCCAAAGGCCTGGGACGAAAGACCCACAAATGTTGTCAGGATTTACAAGGCACGGAGATCCAGAACATGGTAAATGGCATTGGAAGATTGAAATGGAGTATATGGTACAGAAGAAGGGTCACGGGACAAATAGGAAGCGGAAAGACTAACGGCTTGTTTTCCCATACACAGGTGTGTCTAAGTATCTGTGTGTGTGTGTCTGTGTGTGTGTGCGCCTGATGTGTCTGTGTGTCTGTGTATACATATGTGTCTGTATGTGTGTCTGTGTATATGTCTCTGTATGTCTGTGAGCACATATCTATGCCTCCATGTGTGGCAGGAGCAAGAATGCAGAGGGTTACAGGGGAAAGGTAGGTGGGATATTGCCAAAAAGAGGAGATCAACTCTTTTGCATGAGTGCACGAGATCAACTTTTCCACATTTCAATGTCTCTTTATCTGTTTTCCAAAATCATCTTAATTCTATAATTGAAATGTAAATATATCTAAATCCCATGAAGGTATTTGCACATATTAGTGAGCATCATGGGCTATTCTGAGGTGATTCATGCTCAAGAGAAGATGAATATTCGTTTTTTTTTTTTTTGCATTTTAGTACGGAGAGTTAGGAAAAATATTTTAAATGTATTTATATTCCTTGTTCTTTCTAAATCGTGTACCTCACAATTTTGAGATTTCTCCAACCAGAGACAATTAATTAGTTCGGTGGAATTATCATGGTGTACCATGTTTCAAAACCTAAAGAGAGTGTTAGAATATCTGTGCATGATTTGCTAACAGGTGACTTGAACCTCATCTACTTCACCTTCCTTCAGTTTCCATTCAGGAGGAGTACAAAGATTAATAGGGATTTATTTGTATGTTTGTTCCCCCCCGCCACCCCCTCCCCCGGGAAAACAGCTGAAGCACTTCTCTCCCATTCTCATATTGCCTTAGTTCAGACTGTTATAACAAAAATATCATAGGCTGAGTGGCTTAAGCAACAGAAATGTATTTCTCCCAGTTCTGGATGCTGGAAGTGCAAGACCCAGGTGCAGGCTGAATCAGTTCTTATGTCCTCACATGGTGGAGAGAGGGGAAACAAGCTCTCTCATGTCTCTTAAAAGGGCACCAGTCCCATCATGAGGGCTCCACCTAATTACCTCCCAAAGTCTCCACCTTCTAATACCATCATCTTAGGGATTACAGTTTCAGCATATGAATTTAGGCGGGGCGGGGGACACGCGTTCAGTCCATAGTGCATGCCAAATGAGAGTCTTGAGAATAACTGCTTATAGAGATTGGGGTGTCTGGCAGGAAGGGAATAAGACAGCTTAGCACTTCCACACCCTTCCCATCATCCCCCACACCTAGCCAGCTGGTGGCAGCTAAATTGGAGCAGGTTCTGGGCCTCAGCAACAGCATGGGCCCTGAGAGGAACTAGAGTTTCCTGGACTTACAGGGACACAGGACAGGTGCCTGATTCTCACCTGACAAAGTCTAACCAGAGGCTGGCTAAAGCTCCCTTCTAAGCAAAGTGAAGAGAAGCTGTCTACACTCTCAGACTTTGTCTGAGGCCAGGTGCTGAGTGTTCTAGGGGTTAAATGGAGACTATGGAAGGTAACTATGTTGGGAAGACTTGAAAGGACCATATAGAAGGCATCTGCCTGACAGGGCAAAGCAACCCCTAAAGGAGAGGCTATAGGAGACTCTTCATCAGGTGAGGTCACTAAGCAAAGCTCATAAGCAGTCATCTGATCACATAGCTTACTTACTCAAGTGATATCTCCTTTTAGTTTTGATTTGATATCTCTCTAGTGACTGGTAATGTTGAACATCTTTTCACAGGCTTATTGGCCATTTATATATCTTCTTTGAAGAAATGCCTATTCAAGTTCTTTGCCCATTTGAATCAGGTCATTTGTTGTTGAGTTTTAGGAGTTCTCTATATATTCTGGATACTAATCAATCCCTTCTATGAGTGTAAATGTTTTCTTCCATTCCGTGGGGTGTCTTTTTAGCCAGTTGGTATTTTCTTTGATGTCCAATTTTAAAATTTTTTCATGAAGCCCAATTTGTTTATTTCTTCTTTTACGGCCTTTGCCTTAGGTATAATAGCCACCAAAAGATCATTTTCAAATCCAATGTTGTGAAGCTTTTGCCCTCTGTTTTTTCTAAGATTTACATAATTTTAGGTTTTACATATGGATCTTTGATCCACCTTGAGTTAATTTTTATATAAGATGTTAGGTAAAGATCCAACTTCATTATTTTACAGGTGAATGTTTTTTCCCACGGGCTGGACTGTTTAATATCTGAAAATGGGATCTTTAAGATGAATTTATCTATAGACATGAAAGAGAAATCCAAAAGGGGGTTTGAAAGAACAAGACTGACTTCTACTTGGCCTCTTAAGTCCAGCCCATTCAAAAAATTGGTTATATAACCAAAGCACAATTATCAAGTCATGAAACTGGTTTCCTGTGTGGTGTATAAACCAATCCTGAAGGAAATACTCCAAGAAAAAATAGTTTTAAGAAACTCCATTAGCAAGACATTTAAAAAATAAAGAGCTCAAAGGGAGCATTGTGGAGGCTATCACATGTACTAGTTCATTATCTAAAGGCTTGGCCAGTGGTATGATGACAGGTAGGCAGCTTGTGCCTCAAAAAAATGGGTCTCCTTATTTAGACTAATCTCAGATTTTACACATCAGAAAAGGATAAAATATTTCATCTTTTTATTTATCACAAAATAAATCAAAGGGCTCAGTAAAGTCATTTAGAAAGAACATAAATCACAATAGAAGAAAAGAGAAGATCTAGATGTATGGCACAAGCAATGATTTCACCTCCTTCCCTGTGCTCATAATTTCCTCCATCTTTTTTCTGTATAGAAACTTGCCTCACAGACCACATGTGTGAGGATATTTTGGACTTTATATCAAGCATTTCTATGACTCATAACATCCTCTAATGGACCACTTACATCATTATTTCCAAGAAAATAATCTCTAAGGAATGGCACTAAAAATTTGTTCTCATCTACGTTATTAAAGGGTTTTTTCTATATACATAAAGTAGAAAATAGTATTAAGACAGAAATAATGCTTTAAATTTTATGTTAACACCATAAAGAAAATATTCCTAAGGTTGCATTATCCAACCGTGTAGCCACTGGCCACATGTAGTTATTTAAACTTAAATTTTAATTAATTAAAGTTTAAAAAAATAAACATTCACTTGGTAGTGACCACCACATTGGACAGCGTATACATAGAAAATGTTCATCATTACAGAAAAGGTTTTTTTTTTTTTTTCTTTTTTTTGAGACAGAGTCTCACTCTATTACCCAGGCTGGAGTGCAGTTTCATAATCTTGGCTCACTGCAACCTCTGCCTCCCGAGTTCAAGTGATTCTCCTGCCTCAGCCTCCCAAATAGTTAGAACTACAGGGATACACCACCAACCCCAGTTAATTTTTGTACTTTTAGTAGAGACGGGGTTTCCCCATGTTGGCCAGGCTGGTCTCGAACTCCTGACCTCAGGTGATCCAACCATCTTGGCCTCCCAAAGTGCTGGGATTACAAGCATGAGCCACTGTGTCCAGCCTATTATAGAAAGTTGTTTTGGACAATGCTGTTCTGGAGTTTCAGAGCCAATCACTTTGGAAAATTAGAAAAACAACTCATGTTTTCTGTGCATGACTAGGTTCTTAACATCTTAATGCTCAGTGAATTTGAGCTTTTGTAAAGTAAGAAGATATGTGATGTCACAGGCTTGTAAAGGCAGAATATTATTCCTCAATTTAGAGGCAGGCTGAGTTCCCTTGATACTTTATTTTTTATTTTTTTATTTTTTTTTTGGAGACGGAGTCTTGCTCTGTCCCCTGGGCTGGAGTGCAGTGGCCAGATCTCAGCTCACTGCAAGCTCCGCCTCCCGGGTTTACGCCATTCTCCTGCCTCAGCCTCCCGAGTAGCTGGGACTACAGGCTCCTGCCACCTCGCCTGGCTAGTTTTTTGTATTTTTTTAGTAGAGACGGGGTTTCACCGTGTTCACCAGGATGGTCTCGATCTCCTGACCTTGTGATCCGCCCGTCTCGGCCTCCCAAAGTGCTGGGATTACAGGCTTGAGCCACCGCGCCCGGCCGATACTTTATTTTTAAATTGCTGTATTAAGGCCAAGAGACAGGCAAAAATTCAAAGTTGCAAAACTTCTTCCTAGAAGCCTGAATGCCCTTCAGATTGCTTGCAAACCATGAAAATTCAGCACTGAGGGATTTAAAATGTTGAGTTAGTGATCTCATGCACTTAGTTTTTTCACATAAGTTTTCATGGTTTCTCGACTAAACACATAATGCACTTCTTTGTATCACATTTTTCCCCATATTTGTCATTTTCACTTCCCTTTTACATGATTCATCTTTTAATGTATTAAGGCTACATTTTTTACTGGCCATGCATAGATATTTGTGACAGTATTAAAGAAGGGAAAACTTACAGGAACTTTTTCTGAATTCTGTTATCTAGAAACTCGTTATTTACTTGGAACAAGGAAAATTATGAGGTTTGAATCATTGAAATTTTATCATTCAGCTCCCCTTTCCCACCAAAGAACAAGTTGAATAAATCTTTGTCAGAATTTAAATTTGTCTTTAACTGCTTCCTCCAGAAACATGCAGAATATTAGATCATCAAAAATTACATTCATTTGTCTAAAGAAAGCATGTTCAAATCTCAGAAGTTTTATGTAATGTCTAACCAGAATACGTGATTTCATCTACCTACAGTGGAAAAATCTATATGTAGCCTAAAATTTCTCATGATATTCTTAAAACTTTATCCTAGGGAGACTGGAAGAAGCAGGTACAGTGTCTTTACAAGCAAGGTGGCTACCAAACCCCAGCAACACCTCAACCCCATCCTGGAGCAGTGGTGCCGTTAAGGAAGAGTCTTTGCTAGAGAAATCTGTACATGGGGTTTTTGGTGTTTATTTTGGCTATCACTGTATGGTTCTGACAGTCTGACATCTGAAACTATTGTGTCTACAGCCACACCAATCTGCACATGCCCAATCTCATCCGAAATTAAACTATTGTGATAATCAATGTTATTTTTTGTATGGGCAGAACTTAGATTTTTAACTCTTAGCAACTTTATTAAATGGAAAGGATTAACACACCCAGCCCCATACCCTGTTCCCTTCCTATAACTAAAGAAAGACCTAGAGAGACTGACTTTGGAAAACTAATTGACAGTTCCTATGTTTTGAATGTCCCCACAAAAATTCATGTTGAAATTTAATTGCCATTGCAAGGGTATTGGAAGATAGAGCCTTTATTTAAGAAGTTAACACTATAAAGAAAATATAAGGGCTCTGCCGTCATGAATGGATTAATGCCAGTATATTGGAAGTGAGTCAATTATCACAAGAGTGGGCTTCTGATAAAAGCCTAAGTTCGGCCCCTATTTCTGTCTCTATCTCATGGGCAATCCCACCTTCCACCCTTCCACCATGGGATGCCACTTGCCAGATGCCAGTGCCATTTGGACTTCCTAACCTCCAGAACCATGATCTAAATAAACTTTTCTCTATAAATTATCCATTTTGTTACAGCAGGAAAGAGATGAAAACAACAGTGTTGAACAACTTATGGAATTTTTAAATTTTTCTAAAGTTTACTGTGGTCTTCTGATAAATTTCTGAGGTCCAGGAATAATATTGGCATAAAATAAACCACATATAATGTTAGAATTCAGAGAAGGAAAAGAGGAACAAAATTTCAATGGAAGTGAATGGTAAAGATTACGAATTTCCAGGAAGAGAAGTATTGCAAAGAATTCCAGTAGGCAGCAAGAGAAAGGAGGTAGAAGAAATGAGCTTAAGATATGTCAAGAAGAGGAAGAATGCAAAAGGCTGCAATCAGTGCTTTTCAGACTTGAACCTGCATAGGAATCACATTTTGCTACAATGCAGCTTTAGATAAAAAGAGTCTGGATTAGGGCCTGAGACTGCATTTCTAACAGGCACTCAGGTGATTGCAATGCTCTGCTTTCATGGGCCACATTTTGAGTAACAAAGCTGCAGTCAACTTGGTTACCATAATCACTGAATAACTCACATTTGTGTTGCTCCTTTGTTGCATAGGACGGTCCCTCACATAATTTACCTCTTTCGATCACTAGGTGAGTAAAACAGGATTCTGTGAAATGTCCAATCTTATTTTATCTATGTTATGGAAACACAGGGAGGCTTTGAGGACTCAGCATCACACCACATTCCTGGATTTTTAAGAAATCCTCCTTTTAACAAGTTCTAAAGATCATCTCAAATGTTCTACACTTGCCTTTCCCAAACTGGATGTGATTAGATATGCCAGTGATAAAAATGTTTCAGGCTCAAATAAGTTTGAAAGTGTGAGTTAAACACAGTTAGATGTTTCTTTACTATAAGACTCTCAGAGTGTTTGATAGGAATGTACATCAGAAGTCTTTGAGAGATTTGACCACAGACATAACGCTTTCTTTGTAGTAAACCTATTAACTCCTGCTGGAGAAACTTCCCTGCATTGTGAACAGTGAGGTTTTGACTACTAGTTCTGAAGTCTTATTGTTCTTAACTTCATAGATACTACTTTGACCAATGTAATCAGTGACCTATGCTTAAATATAAGTCACTGCTAAGAGTTTTCAAAGTTGTCCAGGGCATCCAGTTAGAAACAGTGATCACCTTTTCACCAGTTGATTAGATGGGGTTGAGCAAAGAACAGCTACTGTAGAAAACGCTGGAAAAAGCATCATGCTGAGAATGTACAAAGGACATATAATACAATTAGGATATTGAAAACCATCATTTTAAAGGGTGCACCATAGCTGTAAACCGTAAGAAAATGATCTTGACAAATAGGGCCAGTCTACTGTGCACCAAACAAACGGAATAGCTCATCATAAGCAAGCAGAGAAGTGACCAACCCAAGACTGAGGTTTATACAGAAGTTTTCCAAGCACAACCCATAGTGTCCTGTAATGACTGCCTTTGTGAGTGAAGAGAAAGACCAAAAACTTTCCAGCACAGGATTTCGGAAGTCTGACCTCGCCTTTCCCCACTATGATGACTAGGAGAAAAGTTTCTAACTATGTGAAATATATAAAACTCAAAGCTACAAAAAATACCTCTCTGACCTTTCTTTGGACTGGTTATGTTAAAATAAATTGTGAATTGAGGTTTTGCCTACAACAAATGGACATAGAGCAATGACAAGCTACTCTCTATAATGAATTCTGAGTAAGCAGAAATGAACTCCTTTTTTTTGAGACGGAATCTCGCTCTGTCGCCCAGGCTGGAGAGCAGTGGCGCGATCTCGGCTCACTGCAAGCTCCGCCTCCTGGGTTCCCGCCATTCTCCTGCCTCAGCCTCCTGAGTAGCTGGGACTATAGGCCCCCGCCAACACGCCCGGCTGATTTTTTGTATTTTTAATAGACACGGGGTTTCACCGTGTTAGCCAGGATGGTCTCGATCTCCTGATCCACCCTCCTCGGCCTCCCAAAGTGCTGGGATTACAGGCGTGAGCCACTGCGCCCGGCCGAACTCCTTTTTTAATATAAAAAATAAGAATTTTAACCAAACTGACTTTCTCCTTTTACACACAGAAATAATTGATGCTTTCAAAGTTTATGAGAAAATTCTAAATATGCTGTCATGATAGCTAATGAGTTTCCTCGATATCTGTATTAGTCTATTCCCACGCTGGTAATAAAGAGGTGCACGACACTGGGCAATTTATAAAGGAAAGAGGTTTAATTGACTCACAGTTCCACGTGGCTAGGGAGGTCTCACAATCATGGTGGAAGGCCAGTGAGGAGCAAAGTCACATCTTACACGGCGACAGGCAAGAGAGCTTGTGCAGGAGAACTCTCATTTATAAAACCGTCAGATCTCGTGAGACTTATTCACTACCCCAAGTACAGTAGCGGGGAAACCGGCCCTATGATTCAACTATCTCCACCTGGGACCTGGCAGGGGTTATTACAATTCAAGGTGAGAGTTGAGTGGGAACACAGGTGAACCATATCATATCAATATCAAAGTTCCATCTCATAGAAAATTGGTATGCAATGGTTCTCAAAATTCTACTGCATCAAAATCACCTAGAGAGCTTGCTGGGATCTACCCTGGAATTTCTAATTCAGTAAAAATGGGATGGGGCCTAAAGATCTGCATTTCTAACAAGTCTCAGGTGATACTGATGCTGCAGGTCTGAGGGCCACAATTGAATACAGCTGGAACGGGATGTGCCTTAGCAATCAGCTGTTCCATATCTTTGCCTAAAGAGCTGCATTTCTAACAAGTCTCAGGTGATACTGATGCTGCAGGTCTGAGGGCCACAATTGAATACAGCTGGAACGGGATGAGCCTTAGCAATCAGCTGTTCCATATCTTTACCTTACAGATGAGGAAGCAGGGCATAGAGAAGAATTTATCACGGAAGGCAAGGCCTGCAACAGCTACCTTGAACACCCCTGCACTCTTCTCTGTCCTTTTCCACTGTTTCAGTCACGTGTCCAGGATCTCGAAATGTTATACTGCTTCTCCCTACACTCTTCTCTCCATTCCCTTATCAGGAAAAACTATGAAAACTTTACTGTGGTCAAAAAGATTACCAGGACTCTGTCTGTCTATCCTTCTAGTGTATCTTTGCCTTTTACTCTCTTTCAGCTACTTCATTACTCTCTATATTGTCAGAAACTGATAATAACACAAATGATGCTTGCCTGAAGAAATGAAAGTGAATTGGGCCCTGTGAAATACAATTGATTATTGGGCTGTAGGTATTAACCCAATATGCCTGTAAAATGATTTCAGCATTCTCAGTTCCCTCTGTGTGTATGTGTATTTAATTCTCTTTTGAATGTATAGTATCTTAATATTCCTCACAATAAATAAAGAGTTAAAGTCTTTGGCGTGTGTTCATTTACTATTTTTATAACTTTTGTATCATGGTTTATGTTTTTTAAAAAACTTATCTTTTAATATCCTAAAAAAGGGAGTACTTCTTGAATGGTAGAATAAGGACCATCAAAAATCTGCTCATCCATAAAAGCAATGAAATCAGTGGCACAAATTGTCAAAATTAACTTTTTCAGAATTCTGAAAGTTAACTAAAAGATTGCAAAATGTCAAGGAGAGTTTAGTCAGGAAAAATGGCTGAATCTTGGTTAGACCAGTGAGCTGTTTTGTGGCATTTTAACTTGACCTAATCCCACTCCCCCACCCCAATGCCATGGTAACTTTGAAAACCAACAGCCTCGCAACTATGGTAGCTATGAAAACCAGCAGGCTGGCAGCCACTGGAGAGGGTCAAATGGCTATGGATATAAAACTTCCCCCAAATCTCATAATTGTTAAGACTTGACCTGTGTGGCAATTCACTGAAAATATCCATTCTTGGGGCTTTTCTATGTTTGACCTAACCCAGAATTTGCTCTGTGCCAACAGCCCTATCCCTAGGGCATTTGTTTAAAAAAAAAAAAAAAAAAAGGTGCCAATTATTTCACATTGCAGCTGCCTGAGACAATGTTACTGGTTGGAGCTAACAAGAAACTGACCAAAACACAACAACCAAGAAATTAAGATGTCTATAAACGACTTTGGAAAGCAAACACATATTCCTGCAAATACAGAAGGTCACTCACATGTGCAGGGCTGTGTACCTGCACAGGAAAGACCTGAGAAGATCCTAATTCCTCACCTCTGTCTTACCTTAAGATTCCACACAAACAGGAAGAAAGCTTAAGGCAAAGTTGTAAACTGCCTGTAGGAATATTAAAGATATACCCCAACCCACACGTATATCCCATCACCCAAAACTGCAAAACTTATTGGTTCAAGGAATATAAGGAAATCTCTGTCTAATCATTAGCTGACTACCAATCTAACCAGGCAGAGACTTCAATGGCTGCATATGAAAGAAGAATATAGACTTTACAGAATTAGTGCAGGAAAGTCACTAAACAAATGAATAAAAAATAATAAAAGTAAGAAAAAACAGCAACAATAACAACAAACTTTGGGGAGAAGAGAGCATCTGATTTCCCAAGTAGACATATTATTTAAAATATCCAGTTTTTAACAAAAACAGACACACACACACACACCAACCCCCCTACCCCTCCCCCCCCCCCACACACACAGAATGTCCCAGGCAACAGAAAACAAGCAGTAAAAATTCTCCTTGACAAAGTCCAGACTTTGGATTTAGCAAACAAAGATTTTTATTTTGCTTTTTGTTTTATAATTTGATGTTTTATTTTAGACTCAATGGGTACACATGCAAGTTTGTTGCATGGGTATACTGTGTGACACTGAGGTTTGGGGTATGAACGATCCTGTAACCCAGGTAGTGAGTACAGTACCCAATAGTTGTTTTTTTAACCCTTGTCCCCCTCCCTCCCTTCCTCTTCTAGTAGTCCCCAGTGTCTATTATTGCCATATGTATGTCCATGAGTACTCAATAAACAATGACTTTTAATCATCCAATGAACTAAAGGAAATCACATCTAAAGAATTAAAGCTAAGTGTGAGAACAATGTCTCATCAAACAAAACTATCTATAAAAAGATATAAATTATTGTTTTAAGAGAATAGAAATTCTGAAGTTGAAAAGTATAACTGAAATTAAAATTCACTAGATGGGATTAACAACAAATTTGAACTCATAGAAGAAAGAATCAGTGAACTTGAAGATAGACCAATTGTGATTATCCAGGACCAGAAAGAAAAAAGATTTAAAAAAAAATAACAAGCTTCAGAAACCTGTGGGACACTATCAAGTATACCAACATATGGCAGTCTGAGAGGAGAAAAGATTGATAAAAAAGACAGAAATATTATTTGAAAAAATAATAGCCAAAATTTTTCCAAATTTGGTCAAACATATACACAGTCAAGAATCTAAATAAATTCATAGGATAAACTCAAAGAGATCCACAGTCAGTTACATTGCAATCTGACTGTAAAAAGACAAAGACAAAGCAAGAATCTTGAAAGCAAGAGAGAAATGGCTTACCACATACAAAGGATTCTTAGTAAGATTAACTGTTGGCTTTTCATCAGAAACCATTGAGATCAGAAGGAAATAGGAGTTAATATATTCAAAGTGCTGAAAGAAAAAGATTGTCAGTCAAGAATTCTATATTAAGCAAAAGTGTCTTTCAAAAATGAAGGAAAAATAAGATATTCCCAGATAAACAAAAACTAAAATAATTCATCACTAGCAGACATGCCATATAAGAAATACAAATCACTCCAATTACTAAAATCAGAAATTATAAAGAACAACATTAGGATGTTTAAAGAAATACAAGGATTATAAGAAAATACTATAAACAATTGTGTGTTAACAAATTAAATAACCCAGATGAGGTAGCCAAATTCCTGGAAAGAAACAAACTACCAAAACTGACTCAAAAAGCAACTGAATATCCAAATGGACCTATACTAAGTAAAGAGATTGAATTAGTAATCCAAAAACTTATCACAAAAAGTCCAGGCTCAAGTGATTTCAATGATGAATTCCACTGAATAATTTAGAAAGAATGAGGATCACTCACAGACTTTTCTGAAAAAGTGGAAGAGAAAGGAGCATTTCCCAATTAATTCTATGGAGGCCATATCACCATAATACCATAATCAGATATAGATATGAAAAGAGAAAAAACCACAGACTAATAAATCTTATGAATATAGATGCAAAAATCCTCACCAAAAGTGTAGCAGGCCATCATGAACAACATATAAAATGGATTATACACCATGACTAAGTAAGATTATCCCAGGAATGCAGGATTGGCTCAATATAAGAACTCTATCAATATAATATACCGTATTAGTAGAATTAAAGATAACCCCACATAATCATCTCAATAGATTTTCTTAAAGCAATTGATGAAATCCACCCCCATCCCCACAGCAAACTAAGCATAGAAGAGAAGTTTCTCAACCCAATAAAGGGCATCTATGAAAAACCTCTAGCTAACATCATGTTTAATGGTGAAAGAAAGTTCAGCAGCAAGATAAGGATGTCTGCTCTCACCACTTCTAGTCAACATCATATTGAAGGTCTAGCCAGAGCAGCTAAGCAGAAAGAAAGAAAAGGTAAGCACACATATATCCCATCAGCAAAGACTGGGAAACTTAGTATTTCAAAGCATTTAAGAAAATCTCTGTCTAATAATTAGCTGACTGCTAATCAGATCAGGCAGACACTTCAGTGGCTGCACATAAAAAAGAACACAGACTTGACAGATTACAAAGGAAGAGGTAAAATTATTTCTATTTGCAGATGATGTAATCTTGTGTATATAAAATCCTAAGGAAAATCTACCAAAAAACTATGAGATTCTAATAAACAAGCATAATAAGTTTGCAGAACACAAGATCCATATATGGAAATGAATTTTATTTCTATAAAGTAGCAATAAACAATAAAAAATACAATAAAAATTTTGTTTGCAAAAGTATAAAAGAAAACCTCATAATTTTTTTAAAGTAAAAGACTTGTACAGTGAAAATCTATAAAAGATAATTGAAAGAAATTAAAGAAGATCTAAATCAATGGGAAGATACCTCATGTTCATGGATGAGAAGACTTACTTGTGTTAAGGTGGCAATATTTCACAAATTAATCCACATATTCAACTCAGTCCTTTTCAAAATCTCAGCTATATATTTTCAGAAATTGACAAGCCAATCCTAAAATTTGTATGAAAACTCAAAGGAACCACAATAACCAAAACAACCTTGAATTGTAGGACTTAGGCTTATCAGTTTCAAAACTTATTACAAAACTGCAGTGATTAAGATAATGTAGTACTGGCATAAGTATAGACATATAGATCAACAGAATAGAATTGGATTCAGAAATAAACTCTTACATTTATAGGTCAAATTATTTTTCAGAAAGATGTCAAGAAAATTTAATGAAGAAACAGTAGTCTTTTCAACAAATGGTGCTGGGACAACTAAATATCCATATGCAAAAGAATAAAGTTGAAGCCCTACTTCACACCATATGCAAAAATTCATAGACCTAAACATAAGGGGTAAAACTATAAAAGTCAGCCATAGACCTAAATATAACAGGTAAAACTATAAAAGTCTTAGAAGAGGCTGGGAGCGGTGGCTCACGCCTGTAATCCCAACACTTTGGGAAGCCAAGGCGAGTGGATCACCTAAGGTCAGGAGTTCGAGACCAGCCTGGCCAACATGGTGAAACCCCTTCTTTACTAAAAATATAAAAACTAGCCAGGCGTGGTGGTGGGCACCTGTAATCCCAACTACTCAATAGGCTGAGGCAGGGGAATTGCTTGAACTCAGGAGATGGAAGTTCCAGTGAGCCTACATGGTGCCACTGCATTCCAGCCTGGGTGACAGAGTGAGACTCTGTCTCAATAAAAAAGTCTTAGCAGAAAGCATAAATCTTCATGACATTGGGTTAGGCAATGGTTTCTTAGATTTGTGAATCCAAAGGTACCTGAGATAGGTCTCAATCAATTTAGAAAGTTGATTTTGCCAAGGTTAAGGATGCACCCATGACACAGCTTCAGGAGGTCCTGATGGCATGTGCTCAAGGTGGTCGAGTACAGCTTGCTTTTATACATTTTAGGGAGACGTAATACATCAACCAATACATGTAAGATGTACATTGTTTCCATCTAGAAAGGCAGGACAACTTGAAGTGGGGCTTCCAGCTCACAGGTAGATTTTAAAGATTTTCTGATTGGCAATTGGTTGAAAGAGTTATTATCTAAAGACCTGAAATCAATAGAATGGAAGGTCTGGGTTAAGACAAGGGGTTGTGGAGACCAAAGTTTTATCTTGCAGATGAAACCTCCAGGTAGGAGGCTTCAGAGAGAATAGATTGTAAATGTTTCTTATAAGACTTAAGGTCTGTGTTGATGTTAATGCTGGAAGGCTTTTCCTGAATTCCAAAAGGGAAGAGGATATAAAGAGGCACTTCTGACTCTCCCTTCCCATCATGGCCTGAACTAGTTTTTCAGGTTAACTTTGGAATGCCCTTGGCCAAGAGGAGGGGTTCGTTCAGATGGTTGAAGGGCTTAGAATTTTATTTTTGGTTTACAGACTGATACTGTTTGGCTGTGTTGCCAGCCAAATCTCATCTTGAATTGCAGCTCCCATAATTCCGCTGTGTTGTGGGAGGGACCCAGTGGGAGACAACTGAATCATGGGGGTAGTTTCCCCCATACTGTTCTCACAGTAGTGAATAAATCTCATGAGAGCTGATGGTTCTATAAGGGGAAACCCCTTTTGCTTGGAAACCCCTTTTGCTTGGCTCTCACTCTTCTCTTGTCTGCCACCATGTGAGATGTGACTTTCACCTTCTGCAATAATCGTAAGGCCTCCCTAGCCACATGGAACTTTTGAGTCCAATAAACCTCTTTCTTTTGTAAATTGCCAGGTCTCAGTTATGTCTTTTTTGTTTTGTTTTGTTTTTGCTTTTGTTTTTGTTTTTTGAGATGGAGTCTAGCTCTGTTGCCCAGGCTGGAATGCAGTGGTGCAATCTCAGCTCACTACAACCTCCACCTCCTGGGTTCAAGCTATTCTCCTGGCTCAGCCTCCCAAGTAACTGGGATTACAGGCATGCGCCACAATGCCCAGCTAATTTTGCGTGTTTGTGTGTATTTTTACTAGAGATGGGGTTTCACCACCTAGGTCAGGCTGGTCTTGAACTCCTGACCTCAAATGATTCATACACCCTTGGCCTCCCAAAGTGCTGGGATTACAGGTGCAAGCTACCATGCCCAGTCATGGGTATATCTTTATCAGTGGTATGAAAAGAGACTAATACACAGATATAACATCAAATGTATAAACAACAAAAGAAAAAGTAGATAAATTGGATTTCATAGAAATTTAAAACCCCATTTCTTTTGTTTGTTTGTTTGTTTTTGTTTTTTGAGACAGAGTCTTGCTTTGTTGCCCAGGCTGGAGTGCAGTGGCATAATGTCTGCTCACTGCAAGCTCTGCCCTCCCAGGTTCATGCCATTCTCCTGCCTCAGCATCCTGAGTAGCTGGGACTACAGGCGCCCACCACCACGCCCTGCTAATTTTTTTGTATTTTTAGTAGAGACGGGGTTTCACCATGTTTGTCAGGATGGTCTCGATCTCCTGACCTCATGATCCACCCGCCTCGGCCTCCCAAAGTGCTGAGATTACAGGTATGAGCCACCGCGCCTGGCCTAAAAACCCCATTTCTAAGGACATAATCAATAAAACAAAAAGACAACCCAAGAATGGGAAAAATATATTTGCAAATCATATATGTAATAAAAGACTGAACACACAATGCAGAATATATGAAGAACTCTTAGAGATCAACAATAAAAAGACAACCCAATTAAGAAATAAAGAATTTGATAGACATTTCTTCAAATATGTCCAAATGACCAATGAGTACATTAAAAAATGCTCATCATTAGTCATTAGGGAAATACAAATAAAACTCACAATGCGACACCACTTGACACCCACAAGTGAGGACAGCAACCAGTCCTCACTCTCCTAGGAGGTATGACTTTTCATTCTGTTCCTCACCAAGACCATCACTTCCCACTGCCCCCACATTTTCCCCTGCCTCTCCTTTGTTTTCCCATCCCTGGTGATAGAAATGACCCAGGCAGTTGCTGCAAATTGAAACGGGAAAGTTTCCTGATCCCCCTTGCAGGACATGCAACAGAGATGTGGCTTGCCTGTTCAGTCAACACCACTGCTCAAAACCCTGATGGGAGGGGAAACACACAGACTGACAGGTGTAGGAGCCGGGGCGAGTAATTTGGGCTCCAGCCCCCTGGTAGTATCTAGGGGTGCGTCCCTGCGGCCCCTTTCTGCAAGGGCAGAGGACCAGTATGGCAGCTTTCTGTATCCGAGCTCTTGCTCAGCATCCCCAGAAGAATCAGGTGACACATGGGCTTGAAGGATGAATGTGGGGTTTTATTGAGTGATGGAGATGGCTCTCAGCAGGATGGATGGGGAGCTGGGAGGGGGATGGACTGGGAAGATGATCTTTCCTGGACTTTGGCCGTCCAGCAGCCGAACTCCCCTCTAACCACCCCCGGCTGATGTTCTCTTGGCGTTCAGATGTTCCTTCTCTTCTGTCTTTCTCTGCTGTGCCGTTTGTCTGCTTGTCTCCTCATCTGCTCATCTGCTTCTGGAGCCTGGGGTTCAGGGTTTATATGGGTACAGGATAGGGGGGCACAGTGAACCAAAAGGCAACTTTTGGGGCATGCAATGCCTGTTCCCACTTAGGGCCACGGGTCTCCAGGCTTGAGGGTGGGGACTTTGCCGGGGAACCACCCTCTTCTACCCAGTATTTCCCTGTCTTCTGCCCATATCAAAATCACCTTCTCTCGTCCACAACAGAAATCAGGGTTTTCCCCTCTTCCTTCCCAGACTTATCTCTGCAGCAAGTATTTTTGTCTCCAGAAGTCCTATTCTCATTGCCCAGCCAAATGGCTAAAGGAACATCACCCCACCAGCTGTTAGAACCCTGGTGAAGGATGGGAAAACATGTCCTTGGTAACCAAACGGGAAAGTCAGCTGAACCTTCCCCACAGAAACAGTATTACACACACCTCAGCCATTTGGGTGTAGGATATGCTTGAGTGGATAGTCTAGCAGTCCTAACAATCATCGAGGATGTATACGTAAAAAATGGAAACGGTTTCACTTTCAAACAACCAGCTCGTAAATGAATTTTGGATCAGACCCATTCTTCTGTTTTTCAGTCAAATAATTTTTTATTTTTTATTTTTTGGTATCTAACCTTGTTTCTGTTCTTGTTGTTGTCAATCAAATCAACGCTGCATTCCTCCAGAAACCGGTGAGTACGTTTTGAAAACTTTGCTCCTGTGACCCAGGACCTTGGCTAGAAAGAGTCATCGTAGCACAAGAGGAAGATGGAGCAGGGGTTTTCCTGAGGGTGTGGCAATAGCAATGACTCATGCTACTTCCTTTTTCTAACCTCTTCCATTAGTGGGGTGGGGGAAAGTCACAGTCAGACCTGGGAAAAGCCGTCTTTATTTAGGGGGTGCCCCTAGTGTAGTGATGGCTTTTTGCTTTCTTTTTGCCACAATGCAAAGCAGGGAAATAAAAACACACAGCAAGATAGCGAGAGTTTAGAACTCTAACTATAGGACAGTCAAAAAAGGTCATTTATAAAATAATGCAACATACACTAAAATTAGTTCCCTAGTGTATGCAAAAAAGAAAGTCAAATTCAGCACATTTCTTTTTGTGTAGTCAGGTACTAAATGACTCTTGCAGCATATGAAGTGGATAAAGAGAACAAAGACAAAGAAGAAGAAGAGAGAGGAGTGCAAAGAAGAAAGTAAGTGTAGACATAAATTAGCTTTTCAGTGTGGGTAGTCTAGATACTATCTTAGTTCCCCAAACAATGTTTACTTTGTGATTTCATTGCATGACTCTTTCAGATGTTTTCTCTCTGAACGGCTAGAAATCAACAGTTCTAGACTCTAACTCTGTAAAAGCAAAGGACTCAAGTCCTCTTCAAGTCTTTCCACTTATAAAAGGGGAATAAATGAGAGTTTTATACCTTGTGAGTTTTTTAAAGCATTTCACAGAAATTAAACATCAGTGATTACATAAAGCTATATATAACTTTTCAAACAGAGGGGAAAGAAGTCAAGTTATTGAGGAAACTATAGCCAAAGAAGGACAGCTGTTTAGTTCCCTGAACCATGCTTTTGAAATACTATAATTGAGATCATGCAGTGAAATTTGCTTAATTTTTTTTCCTTATTGAAAAGAGGGGCTGAGAGGAAGAAAGGCATGAACTGCTATTTCACAAATCAGCATAATTATATCCACTGTGTGTGGTATTATGAAAATTAAATTTAAGAAATTATAGTTAAAACCCCTAGCACAGTGTCTGGCATCTGTTAAGGGATAAAAAAGACTCAGGTGTCACAGTTTTTATTATGATTGCTGTTATTATCATTGTGATTATTATAGAGGGGGATCTGTGAGTTATAAGGAGATTGCTGGTAGTTGGATAATTTACCCAAATCATTCCAAATGCTTATATTGTATTTCATGGACCATGTACAGAAAATAGAATGATGGTTCTGTTTTTGTGTCAAATTGTAATTAGTTAATGCCATGCCTCAAAAGAAACCTTGATTTTTACGTTATTATCCAAAATGAATTTCATTCCCAAACTCTTGAATCTTTGACCTGTAGGAGATAAAAATATGCCTGTTTGGCATAAAGATTATTTTGAGCTGATGATTTTGAGAAACTGCAGACACAGGAGAAGCTCTGAAAACAGAGTAAAAGTTACCCTTATGTAAGAAAAATTTATATCTGTAAAGGAAATCTCCATTTGTAAGTGTCTTCCTCTCCGTACTGGGATGAGAAGGATGAATAAATCATCAGAGACTCAGTGGAGAAGGCACCAATTTAGATCTGCATAACAAACTTTACCTTTGCTTACTGTGTTCTCCTGGGCGTCTCACCATAACTGGCCTTCCCCTCACCCTTTTTTTTTTTTTTTTTTCTGGCTGTTGTCCCAGATTTATTGAAAATAATACAGCACTGCAGAAAAAATTCAAACAGGTCCCCGAGGCGTTTTGAAATTCATCCCAACTGTAGGCCGCGTCACCTGCAGGTTGGACAGACTGCCGAAGTCCAAAAGCTTCAGCATTTCCTTAGTGTCAGGATCTACTTCAATTATCTCCTGATCCAGGGCTGAGACCTCAGGAACGTAATTGTCTCTCCTTTCTCTCTCCTCCTCCTGCAGCTTGATGGAGATACCTCTTACAGGGCCTCTCTGAATCCGCTTCATCAGATGGGTGACATAGCCTGCTATCTTGTTGCGGAGGTTCTTGCTGGGGATAATGGCGATCTCCTCGCACACGCGCTTGTTCGTGTGGAAGTCGTTGCCCAGGCGCGTGTAGTACTTCTCTATGATGACCCGGGCCGCCTTCTTCACGGTTTTGGTGAGAACGCGGCCCATGTTGGCGGGTCCTTGGTAAAAGAGCCCCCTCACCCTTCTGTCTTTGTTTCAGTGGAAGATAGAATTTAAGCCTGAATTCCAAGCCATGTCTTTGAGATTTGCTCATTTCTCTAAGTTTCTCCCAGGTATACAGAAGATATACATGTTATGAAACATCTGTTTTTCCCTCGTTAATCAGTCTTTTGTTGCAGGAATCTGCCCCAGCTAAAAGATATGCAGAGTAGAGAGAAATGTTTTCCCCCTACAGCCCCCAGTACTTAATTTTATTCAATAATTTCTGGATCTTGATTTATTAATCATTAAAAAGGTGCCAGATTCACCAAAATCACCCTGATAAAGAAACAACATGTAGAGAAAAAGGGTGAAAGACTTTGTCTCGCTCATCCATCTGGGTTATCTGTGCCTTTGCCTCTGACTGGTCTATTTCACAACTCTTTAGACACAGAAGTTACATTGGAGAAAATTGATCGGAATGCAAATAATCTCTGTCCATGAAAATGCAAATTGGGTTTGTGTGGATATTGACCAGTTTTGCCAGTTTTGCATTTGTTTGTAAATGCATTTCACATTCCTTATTTGACCATAAATGTGTGGTTCTCTTTTGAACTCCTTGCAACATCTATTTATCACCGTATTAATTCCTGTGTTAAATAAAATCTTTGACACATGTTTATTTTACATTGCATGAAAGTTGTAATTTTATCCTCATTTAAAATGTATTCTTTAATGAATATAAACAGCGAACTTACGTGATTCATTGAGAAACACATCTGAAATTCAAACATGTTCCTTTCCTTGCAAGTTTTCTCTGCAAGGCCAGAATTGCATCCTTCCTGTGTCATCCATATAGTCATTGTCAAAGAATCAGTCAATCAAAGATGGCTTTGTAAGCTTGCTGAGTAAATAACAGAGTCCTGGACATTTTTGAATAGCTTTTTCTGTTGAGCAAAAAACGACTTGCAAGCCTAGGCACGATGGCTCACGTCTGTAATCTCAGCACTTTGGGAGGCTGAGGTGGGCGGATTACCTCACCTCAAGAGTTAAAGACCAGCTGGGAACATGGTGAAACCTCAACTCTACCAAAAATACAAAATAAAAATAAAAATTAGCCGGGTGTGGTGGTGCATGCCTGCAGTCCCAGGTACTCGGGAGGCTGAGGTGGGAGGATCACTTGAGCCCGGGAGGCAGAGGTTGCAGAGAGCCGAGATTGCACCACTGCATTCCAGCCTGGGCGACAAAGTGAGACCTCGTATCAAAAACAAAAAAACAAAAACAACCTGCCAAGCTTCTAAGGCAACCTATTGTTCCCAGCGGTTACTCCGATTTACTAGTGGTGAATCCATAGGCTTCTGCAGCAACTTCAATTCTTGCGTCCTCAGAAGAACGAATTCGACTGAGGAGCATAAAGCAGAAAAAAAGACCAAGGCAAGTTTCAGCACAGGAGTGGAAGTTTATTTAAAACTCTTTAAAACAGAAAAGAAAATTCACTTGTAAAAAACCCAAGAGGGTGCCTGAAGGTCAAAAAGAGAGCTTTAACCTTGATCCTAGGGCTTTACAGGCTTGCCACGTTCCCGTTCCCGTAGTTCTTCCCTTAGGGTGGGCTTCCCGCATGCGCAGTGCCCTCCTTACTTCTGGGAATTGAGCGCACAGAGAGTTCAGGAAGTTGTACCTAGGCCCTTCTGATCCTGCCTTCCCTTTTTTCCGGTGGAGTGCTCCGGAAGGTCATACTCCGCCAACTTGTCTCTTTGTGTACATGCCCAGGAAGCTGCTTTCCCTGGCATCTACATTCAATTAACACTTTAATGTTAACAGCTGTGGATCATCAGGAGCTTGTCTCTCCCTGGCACTGGCTGCTGAATTATCATTGCTAGAGAGTCAGTGTGATAATTGTCAAACCATCCCCGGACATTCCTAGTGGGTGGGGGAAGAGCCCTCTCCTGCCCCACTCATGCCTATCTAACTACCTGTAACAATATAAGTAAGTTGCTAACAATTCGTAAGTAAGCATTACCAAAAGGAAAGTGAGATCTGTTTAGGGGGCTTCTTGGAGAGAAGATTTGCGAACAAAATTTGGTTTAAAAGAGGATAATATTAGTTCACCTCATCGGAGTGTATGCAAAACAAACCAATGTTTTTATTAAAATTTGACTAATGTCTTTTGAGACAGCAAAATTTTGAAAAATTTTGTTTTTAGTTTTTATTTTTACAATTGTATTTTAAAAATTATAGGAACACAACTGTTCAGCTTTTCTCTAGAGAGTATGTTGCTAAAATTTTAGGCCTTTCTTTTTACTGAATGTAATTTTATGTAATTACAGACTTTAGTATTTTATAGCTATAATACCATTCCAGTTATGTAAGTAATATTTTATGTAATTGAAATAATTATGCGGGAGGAATTTAGTCAACTCAACTGTATAACCATTCGTGTAGTTTATAGAATTATAAAAAAAGTTTTAGACGTATTTCTATGTAGAATGTGTAGTGTTTTGGCAAAAACAGCACCAAACTATAATCATGTAAGTGGCTGAAGGTTTTAATGATTTAATGAAGATTTAATTATTTAATTTAATTTAATAAATAATCACCATTTAATAAATATGACTAATGATGTTTGTGGTAGCAAGTATAAGAATTTGTGTTTGTTGGCTGGGCGCGGTGGCTCACGCCTATAATCCCAGCACTTTGGGAGGCCGAGGTGAGTGGATCATCTGAGGTCGGGAGTTCGAGACAAGCCTGACCAACATGGAGAAACCCCGTCTCTACTAAAAATACAAAATTAGCCGGGCGTGGTGGTGCATACCTATAATCCCAGCTACTCAGGAGGCTGAGGCAGGAGAATCGCTTGAACCCAGGAGGCAGAGGTTGCCGGGAGCCAAGATGGTGCCATTGCACTCCAGCCTGGGCAACAAGGGCAAAACTCCGTCTCCAAAAAAAAAAAAAAAAAAAAAAGAATTTCTGTTTGTTATCAATGTGATTAGTGTGGAACATTTAATAAAAGGTTACAGAAACCTAATGAGAGCTTATTAGGATGAAATACGTGTGTTTTACAAACTATTAATATTTCTCTTACTTGTGAATATGTTTCATGCATTGCCTGTTATTAACCTTATTAGAAAATGAGATCATTTTCATCAATCACCACTCAAGTATCAGCTCCTTCCAAAGCCACCCTTGATGTCCACAAGACAGAATTAGATGCTCCCTCCTGTCTGTTCCCACAGTGAATCTGCCATAACTGCATCATAATTATTGTTTATCTGTGAGTACCTATCTATAGGTGTGGTAAATTGAAACAAAATAGATGTTGAAGTCAAACCAGATTTGAATTTCAAAATAATCAATTGCTAGTCGAGTGATCATAGATGAGCAAATAAACATTGTGAAATTCAGCAAGATGCACATTAAAATCATCAGAGTGTATACCATAGTATTATAGTATTGTTGTGAAGATTAAGAGAAATAACATATGTTGCCACCTGGAACACAGTAGGTGCCCAACTTTATTATATAAACATTTCCCCCTCTTCTTAGATTACAAATAAGCTATTTATATCTGTTTTATTCCATATTTACTATATAGTGCTAAACATATGTTATAACAGAAGAGAAAGACGAAAATTACAAATGCCGTAGAAGTTAATAACATTTCCCACACCATCACATCTTGTTTTGATAAGTCATCATTAGTTTTCACTTTTCCCTCAACTTTGCTAGACATGCTGTTTTGACACCAGTGTTTTTTTAAAAAACGCAAACATTGAGCAATGTATGACCCTTGCAAAATGCTCCTGGTGTTTCTTCTTCACTATTTCCAGAGAGAGACTAATGTTCAAGCCTAATTAACTAGGTAAGGATAAAACATTGGCCCAGGCAGAAAGATCTAGTTCTGCTTGTTCACAAAGTGTGGCCAAGGCGAAGGGGGCAGGGTGCCCAGGAGACTGAGGCTTTGGAACATAAGGAGTCACCAAGCCCTGCCCAACCCTCTAGTTGGGTTTCTCACCACCCTTTCACACTCTGGCCAAACCAGACATCAGCCAGTCTCTGATCCTGCCACAGTCTCACCTTTTCATTTGAGGTTTCTTCTACCAGAACTGCACCTCCTCACATTTTGTCTTGTGATCTTTGCAACTCAACTCAGTTCCTATCTTTTCCAGAAAACATTTCCCAAACCATTTACCTTTCTCTAATACCTCCACTCAATCCCTGAAAAAATGAAAAAACAAAAACAAAAGCAATCTCTTACGGCCCCAGTTCTTCTCATTTAGGGTTGATAAAATACAGGATAGCCAATCAAATTTGAATTTTAATAAGTAATGAATATTTTTTAGTATTAGTATCTCCCAAATAGTCCATGAGATATATACATACTATTTGTTGCCTACCTGAAATTCAAATTTAACTGGGCATCCTGTATTTTTATTTGCTAAATATGGCAATCCTATTCTCTTGTCTTGTGTTGTAGTACTCTGTTATGTCACATGTCTTGTATTACACCGTTATTCACAATTGTTACTAGACTACACATTCTCTGAAGCCAGGAACAGTGTTCAATTTTTTGGTTTCACCACAACCTCTACCTCACCCTTCTTGATGGCCCCTTACCCAATACTCAGCACAGTGTCTTAAATGCTGTTGGGAGTACAGGAATCAAGTCCTCATTCATTCTTTTATTCTCTCTTTCACGTAGCAAATATCTACTAAGCTTGTAGTTTCTGGGGATATGACTTTAAACAAGAAACAGCTATTGTCATGAAGGAGCTCCCAACTCATTCAGGAAAACAGACATGTCAGAAAGCAATTTCGTTTTATGGAGCCTCACTCTGTCACCCAGGCTGGAGTGCAATGGCGCGATCTTGGCTGGCTGCAACCTCCGCCTCCTGGGTTCGAGCAATTCTCCTGCCTCAGCCTCCCAAGTAGCTGGAACCACAGGCCCCCACCATCATGCCTGGCTAATTTTTGTATTTTAAGTAGAGACGGGGTTTCACCATGTTGGTCAGGCTGGTCTCGAACTCCTGACCTCGTGACCCGCCTGCGTCTGCCTCCTAAAGTGCTGGGATTACAGGTGTCAGCCACCGCGCCTGACCAGAAAGCAATTTAAATCAGTGACATAAGTTCTAGAGTAGGGTGACATGAGAACACAGGGGAAAGGCATCAAGCCCAGTCTTTAGGGGTTAAAGGAGACTTCTGGGGAGGAAGTAACAGCAAGACTGAGACCTGAGAGTTAACAGGAGTTAATAATAATAAGGTCATGAAAGAGAGCGAAGACATTCCACACAGAATAGTTGGAAAAAAAACACTTGAAATAGAAAATGTGGGATTAATATTTGATTCATTAATCAAATCTTTCTTTTAGCTCAAGCTTGTTCTGACTCATGCATGCAATGTCTTTGAGACCACAAGCCTCTTCTTCACACTTTTTTCTCAAGGAATTCAGCAATGACAGTTCTTATTTCCCTTGCCACATCTAACTTCTCTAAGCTCTAGGCTGGTTTTTATCTCCCATCCTTGGTGTAGTCTAAACTACTTCTTCAAGAATTTAGAGCTGAATGTGACCAGCTGTCTCGGCCCACCTCACCCTTGTCCTATTCAGTCTCACTCTGTCTGCTCCATCCAGTATTCTTCTGATTTTTTCCTCAGTTTACTCCTTCCAACTCCTGTTGCCTCACTGAGGCTGATGTCTATGACCATTGCTGCTTTCTGATCCACTTTTGTGTAATTCCACTCACTCAGTCTTCTGCATTTCCTACATGACCAAACCATATTCCACATAGTAGTGCTGATGGCATTCATAGGCTTCCAACTTTAAAAGTGCAATCACAAGAGAAAATAAATCACATCTCTGACAAGAAGGACTGAAAGTATAGGAAGCAACTCTCAGATGAAATCCACTTTAAAAAGCTGCTTCTAAACCAATGTCCTGCCAGGTTCAGTGGCTCGCACCTGTAATCCCAACACTTTGGTGGGCTGAGGCGGGTGGATCACCTGAGGTCAGGAGTTCAAGACCAGCCTGACCAATATGGTGAAACCCTGTCTCTGCTAAAAGTACAAAATAATAGCTGGGCATGGTGATGAGTGCCTGTAATCCCAGCTACTAGGGAAGCTGAGGCAGGAAACTCACTTGAACCGGGAGGCGGAGGTTGCAGTGAGCCAAGATCGTGCCATTGCACTCCAGCCGTGGCAACGAGCAAAACTCCATTTCAAAAAAATAATAAAAATAAAAATAAAATTACTATAATGTCCTTTGTAGTAATCAGCCATTTGTAGTCATCTTTGCAGTCCTAACCTGTACCTAGCATGAAGCAACCACCTAATGCAAGAATTTACATCTAATTAAATATTTCGTTCTAATCAAACTTTGTTCTAATTAATCTTAAGTTATGGCCAGGTGTAGAATTAAACAAATGATGAACAGTAGCTAATTTTCTGTATCAAGTATGAAACCAGAAATTTTAAGTGCTATGCAGAGTTGTGACAACAGGAGATCTGTGATACCTTAATTTCATGTGTCAACTTGACTGGGCCATGGGGTCCCCAGGTATTTGGTCAAACATTGTGGGTGTTTCTTGGGGGGGTATTGTTGAGTGAGATTGGCATTTCAACAGGCAGACCAAATAAAACAGATTGCCCTTTCCAGTGTGGGCGGACCTCATCCAATCATTCGAAGGCCTGAATAAAACAAAAAGACTACTGTTCCCTAAGTAAGAGAGAATTCTGGCTGCCTGGCTACCTTCAAATTGGGACATCAGCTCCTCCTCCGTCTTGAGCCTGCCAGCGTGGGTCTCTAGCCAGGCTTGCTGACTCACCTCCAGATCTTTGAACTTTCCCACTTTCATAATCATGGGAGCCAGTTCCTCACATGTAATTCTACTCACTCATCCTTCTGTATTTCCTACATAACCAAACCATATTCCATGTAGGAAATTTATACACATCCTATTGATTTTGTTTCTCTGGAGAACCCTGACACTGATAATAGAGTAATGCAGGAAATAAAGCAATCAGAAAGTACTTTGATTCGAATACATGCCTTTAATTTGCCTTATAAATCTTTTACGATCCAGATATATGCCATCTCCCTTGGTAATTAGTTCATCTGTGCTACGTGTGAATGACTTAATTCTTACAGGTCATTTTTTCATATTCAATCTTAGGATCTTTGAAGAATACTCTCAATTTATTGATACTAATCCATTGGCTGCAAATAGCCACACAAATATTCACCACATGCATATACAGGACTATGAAGCTTTGTATGATATGAGGTTGTATTAGGTTAAGTCAGAAAATAGGGAAAGGGGCTGTGAGTGCTGATATTCAGAAATAAAAATGAAAAAAACTTAGGTTAAAGCCAATTAATTCTCATCAGACCCTGTCATGTTTCATAGTGTTATACATAAGTAAAGTTTTGGAAAAAAACAGAAGAGTTGGGGACTTGGGTGGGGAGGGGAGGAGGTAATAGTTTTGTTAGGAATTCAGGGACATCAAAGTACTAAATGTATGATGTTGAACAGCATCTGCATCCTAGCTCTGCTACCTGTGCAGTTACACAGAGTCCTGCACTCAGGAGGACCCTGAATTGGCCTTAAAGCTCTGTCACTATCTTGAGATTCTTAATATTTTTTGAAACAAGGGACCCCAAATTTTCACATTGCACTGGGGCCCACAAATTATGAAGTTGGTCTTGCTGCTAAGTAAAACTTTTGGAAAAAGTAACCAATTAAAAGTCAAAAGTAAATGTTTATTCAACTTTCTACCTAATGATTACTTTGATGTCCTAACAATAGCAAACCAGACTGAGGCTCCATACTCCCATGCTCTCCCTGCACATGGAAAGAACAGCTGGCAAGAGATGGCTGAGCAATAACCATCAAGAGCTTTGGATAAGTGGTTCTTTTACAGAACTTGAGAAGACAGGCAAGTTCCTATCGTCAGTTCTTATAAGAGCTTGGATAGCTGCTTCTGAAATCAAGGACTAGACCTCTTAAATTATAGTGACATCGCCCCTAGATTGAAAATCCCCGATCTAGGAACTGAGGAAGGTAATTTGGCACTATTGTCAAAACTTTTATTTATCATCCTTCACCCTTGACTCTGTCTAGTATAAGAAAAAGGAAATGCCAACAATTTGGGAGTTTATTACTTGCTGTACAAATGTAATCACCATTACTCCAGGGATTAAGGTAGACCAAATATCCTATTTCCATGTTTTGCGCACGTGCGCGCACACATACACACACACAATCATATAAACGCAAACATATTTCAATGGACAAAGTGCTATTTATAGAGATATTGTATTTAAAATAATCTGGATAGATAGTAAAAATGAAGGAATTTGGAAATGATTAGTATCTTTCAGAAACTTTCATCTGATAGGACAGAGGAAGGCACTATACTCAATTTGATAAATGGAAGACCTAAACTGCTAAAATGACAATACTCTTGAACAGCTCCTGAAATAAAATACTGCACCAACATTATTGCTGACTCACAACTGCCCTGAATGACTTGAACTCCACTCCTGCAGCAAAGTCTTTTAGCTCCACTCCCATACATTTCACCCCGTATACTCACTCTCTTTCTTCCATACTAAGTTCCAGACAATAGGATTGTGTTACTCAGTGTTGTCCAGAGAAACAGAACCAAGAGATAGAGAGGTGACTGATGACTGACTGATACAGATAGATGATAGATAGATAGATAGATAGATAGATAGATAGATAGATAGATATCAATATGTAATAAGGAATTGACTCATGAGATTATGAAGGCTGACAAGTACCAAAATCTGCAGCCAGCAAGCAGGAGACCCAGAAGAGCCATGGTGTAGTTCCAATCCAAAGGCTGGCAGGCTCAAGATCCAGGAGGAGACCAATATTTTAGTTTGAGACTGAAGGCAAGAAAGAGTCCATGTCACGGGGTCAAGGCAGTCAGGCAGGAAAAGTTCTCTCTTACTCTCTTACTTGTCAACCTTTTGTTCTCTTCAGGTCTTCAGTAGATTGAATGAGGCCCACCCACATTAGGATATAAAATATGCTTTTCTCAGTCTGCCAATTCAATTGTTATTTGCATCTAAAAATACTCTCACAGACACATGCAGAATACTGGTTGACCAAATATCTGGGCATCCTGTGGCCCAGTCAAGTCAATACATAAAATTAACCATTTCAAGCATGTAACTGTAAGTATCTTGTGCCAGCTTCCAAGACAGACAACCATCCCACTGCTTCAGCCCCTTCTTTGTTCCTTCCTCCTCTGGTTGCCTGGAACATATATGCCGCCATCTTGGACCATGAGATTAAGGAACATTGCTCAATCATGGCAAAGAAGTTTGAGGCTCTGGAGATTTTATGGAGAAGAGCCTCTATTTCAGCCCAGGACTACACATCCCAGTCTTTTGCATGAGAGAAAAGGAAACTTCTACATTGTTTAAGCCACCATTATTTGGCAGGTTTTTGTCCTTCACAAGTAATTCTAATCCTAACTCATGTAACTCCCTTTCACTCCCACTGCACACAACAGGGTGGAATTACAGACTGCACAATAAATTAGATAAAATACCTATGACCAGAAAGGGAGAAAATTGTGAAAAGCCCATCAACTCTACAGGGAGGGTAATTTGTATCCTCACGGTAATATTTGCACAGTCTTTCACAACATTACTTCATTTCTTGCCAAAAATAACCTTGAGAAGCAGACAGAGCTAATGTTTTTATCCTCATTTTTCTCTCCGAATAATCTAGGATTGTCCCTGCTTAGATGATAATTTGGTTTTAATTGATTCTTCATATTAAGCTAAGCAAAACGAGTATCAAGTGAACAATGTAATAGCTTATTAAATACAATGCTATTACTTCACAAACATTTATAGAGAGCTTTAAAACATCTTTATAAATATAAATTTAGTCTTAAAGCAAGATTATGAAGTAATAGTAAAATTTCACTTTAACATGATTGACACCAAAATGACTTTTTAAAATTTAAACTGCATTTCAATGGAAACTTATGGTCACAGTGAAACAGAATATTGGGCTGTTTCTTTGTTGTGATGGTTTTTAAATAAAGCAAGGAAAAACACTATTATTGTTGTCACAATGCATGTTAGCATTAAGTCCCAGGAGAAATCCTAAAGCTGTGAGAACTATTTAACTTTCTTTTAATCCAGTGTTTTTTAAACTTCTTTGACTATGAAACAGTGTTTATCTTTGTTTGTTTGTTTGTTTGGAAATACTTAACACTTCAAACATTGGTGTTGAAAGAACAAGATTTCAGAAATGCTATACCATATTCAAATTCTAATTCTAATATCTTCAGTGAGAAGGAATTACTGTATCTATAAAAATATGGGTTGCCCAGTTAAAATTGAATTTCAAATGAACAACAACTCTTTTAAGCATAAGTATATCCTGTGCAATATTTGGGATATACTTAAAGAATTGTTGTTCTTTATATCCCAAATATTGCGTGGGATATACTTATACTAAAAAAAAAAGTTTGTCTAACTTCTGAAATTCAGTTTTAACTGGGTGCCTGTCTTTTCCCTGGCAACCCTACTGTCTTAGTCCATTTTGTCCTGCTATGAGAGAATACATGAGACTGGGTAATTTACAAAGGAAAGAAGTGTATTTAGTCCACGGTTCTACAGGGTGGGAAGTTCAAAAGTATGGACATGGCTTCTGGTGAGGGTGTTCTTCTGTGTCGTAACATTGCAGGGCAGAGAAGGTCAAAGGGGAAGAAGACAAGTGAGAAGAGAGAGGATCAAACAAGAACAGGAACCTTGCTTTATAATAATTCACACTTTAGGGAACTAATCCATTCCCACAAGAACTAATGCAGTCTCATGAGAGCAAGAACCCACTACCTAGAAAACTGCATTATTCATAAGGCCATGCCCCTGGCCCAAACACCTCCCACTAAGCCCCGCCTCTCAACACCACCATATTCGTGATCGAATGTCAACATGAGTTTTGGTGGGGACAGACAAGCCATATCCATAGGACCTACCTTTGATCCATTCCTAGGGACAAACAGTTGCTAGTCCTTCTGATTCAGATTTCCAGACATTTAATGGGGCTTTACCACTAGACAAGATCCCATTATTAACATCACAGGCCTGGCCAGGTGCAGTGGTTCACACCTGTAATCCCAACACTTTGGGAGGCCGAGGTGGGTGGATCATCTGAGGTCAGGAGTTCAAGACCAGCCTGGCCAACATGGTGAAACCCCATCTCTACTAGAAAAAAAATACAAAAAATTATCTGGGCGTGATGGTGCACGCCTGTAATCCCAGCTACTAGGGAGGCTAAGGCAGGAGAATTGCTTGGACCCAGGAGGTTGCAGTGAGCCAACACTGTGCCAGTGCATTCCAACCTGGGTGACAAAGCAAGACTCCATCTCCAAAAAAAAAAAAGTCATCGACCTGGCCATCCTGCTTTCTTTTCTGAAGCATTTCCATCTCTTTCGTTTGTCCGTGGTCTGTGTCCAACACTATCCATGTTCCCCTGCAGATCCGTTCTCCACCCTTTCACTCTGCTCTATACTCTGAAAGACTGGTTGTATGGACCCCAGCAACCAAGCTCCCTTGTTCTCTGGTTTGTAGTTGGGCTTGGCCAGTGGGAGCCACCAGGAGAGGATGGAAGGATAGAAGGAGAGAGAAATTTTCTGCTAAGCCCTAGGTCAGCTGTGGCCCAGCTCCCTCAGCAAAATACAAGTTTGTGAGGATGTCAGTGGTCCTTTGCTTGCTCTTGAAAGCCTAGGGAAGACTTCCTGAAGTACTCACCCCACGGACCTCATCAACCCTTCTTATTTCCCTTAACTCTTCCTCTAACTTTATAATAATCCCTTCATTACATTCTCTTTTTATCATCCCTTCTTAAGGGTGCTCCACTTTCCTCCCAAGACCCTGACTAATACAGCGTAAGACTGAGATGCAGGGTAAATGGAGATTCCCTACTTGAACCTTAATCCTGAATCTCAAACTCACACCTAGGTTTGACAAATGGTTCTACTTGGGGAGTTTTAACACTTGATTAATAATAAAGAGGTCGTTCATTTCCCATTTCTAGGTCGGCTACTTAAAGATCAACAAAAGCCATTCAGTAGGCTTAATATAAATTATTGTTATTACCAGCACTTGTGTTATTTGGAGGTGGGAGTCAGCATACTGAAGTGCTGTCGACACTTACCTCTCTCTACTTTACAGAAAAGGAGATCATATAACCAAATCCATATTTGCCCGCAGATCACAGTGACTCCATGGTGAGCCTTGTGTCTTGTTGTCTTCTGTTTCTCGTTTTTTGGGTTTCTTTGCCTGGGATCTGAGATATGACCAGAACGTTCATATTGTTAGTTTCCAGCACTCACAAATCCCTAAGATTTGTTTGGCAAATTAGATGTTGTCAGAATACTTAGGGTGAGATACAATAACCATTTAAATGATACACAAAAACAAACAAAAAAGAATCCATCCTAACTTACCCAGGACCAATTTCTTGCTGTTTTTTTCCCCAGCTATTTTTAAATAATCAAATCACTGTAGTATCTATGGCATTTTAGAGATTGCAAGGTCTGTGAGTCATATCCTTATTTACAGGAATGATGGGAGAAAGTCAGCTTGTTCAGCATTTACTCCGTTTATGAGAAATGTGCAGGCAAATAAGAAGCTGAAGGAAACGTTGTTTCGTGTATCATTTCACCTTGTCCTGCAATCTCTTTCCCTTTCACTTTTCAGGACTCAGACCTGAGAGAACAGTCACTGCCCAGACATGTTCAGTGACAGATAAAACAGTAAAACGTTTTGCAAAAGCGAATTCCTCCTCTTTGGCTGTAGAAAAACTTGGTTTCTCCTTCATACACAGAGTCCTTCTGCTCATAATGCTGGTCCTAAACGCCTTAATCCAAAAGCAGCCAATAAGAAGTTTTTCAAAGTCCATCTCCTTAGGGAAAAACTTTGTTTTCCAGTTTGTGTGACTCAGATCATCAGCTTATGGTCCCTGTCACAGCCCCAGTCATCTACGTGTCAGCACCATCCCTTTTATCTCTCTGTCTTCAGCACTGCCTGAGAAGTACACACAAAGGACTGAACAGAGACATTTCCCAAGTTTCAGAGAAAACTGAAAAGATACGATTTTAACACTGGAACTGAATACTCTCGTAAGCATGAATTTTTCTTCTAAGGAGGATTTGTTTGTAATTATGAGAAATTAAGGAATATATTCCCAGTGAATTAAAACATAGGAGATTAGAACTGGAAGGGTATTCAAGGAATCTAGAAGTTCATGCTATCTGCTTTGTGAGTGATTTCATCTCTCACTTTGTACATTTCCTTTTCTGTGTTCATGTTTGATGCGAGCTGCATTCCCAGCTCTGATTATTCTCATTCTTTAAAAATAAGAGGCACTGGGCGCGGTGGCTCACACCTGTAATCCCAGCACTTTGGGAGGCCGAGGTGGGCGGATCACCAGAGGTGGGGAGTTCAAGACCAGACTGACCAACATGGAGAAACCCCGTCTCTACTAAAAATACAACAGACTAACCGGGCATGGTGGTGTGTGTCTGTAATCCCAGCTACTCGGGAGCTGAGGCAGGAGAATTACTTGAACCCGGGAGGGGGAGGTTGCAGTGAGCCAAGAATGTGCCATTGCTCTCCAGCCTTCACGACAGAGGGAGACTCTGTCTCAAATTAAAAAAATAAAAAATAAAAAAAAATAATGATAGGCCAGGTGTGGTGGCTCATGCCTATAATTTCAGCACTTTGGAAGGATAAGGCAGGACGATTGCTTGAGCCCAGGAGTTCAAGACCAGCCTGGGCCAGTTGTAAAATAACTGGGCCTGGTGGTGCATTCCTGCAATCTGAGCTACTTGGGAGGATAGCTAGAGCCCAGGAGGTCAAGGCTGTAGAGAACCGGGATCACACGACTGCACTCCAGCCTAGGTGACAGAGCAAGACCCTGTCTCAATAAATAGATAGATAAATAAATAAATAAAACAGAGAGGTGAAAAATACGGTTTTAAGAGTTCTGTTTAAGAGTATTCTGTTCCCATATGGAGTCTGTCAACTCTAAAGCAGTAAAAAACAAGATGGATTGTAGACATTTTCATAAAAGGCAGGATTATTTGGTGTCACCAAATTAAATATGTTAATGGTCACAGCGGAGGCCGACTCAATCTGCCTTTTATTCTGCCAAGCTATTTGATACTGCTGAGGGCTTACCTATTTCCTGAGGAGAAAAATAGTCATTAAAATGACCTTACAAAGACAATGCTTGCAGGGACCATTTCTATAGCCCACTGCTAGAGAAGTTTCCCTGAACATGTGGAGCACCAGAAACCACAGGCGGCGGTGACTCTGGCTCTGGGTGCTGCCTCACTGCAACTCCATGTGCCATTGAGAACTGTTTTGCTCTTCCTCTGGGAAAGTAAGAGAGAGAGGATGCAGTCTGAGGGGGTTCCCTTCTTGTAATACAAAATAATAACAACCATTGAGGACATCGCAAGTAAAATGTGTGTAACAACCCCATCTAAACAACCCTATCATCTTTCTACTATCCGTCTACCTAAATATGTATAGTATGAATAAGCCTAGATAGCACTCTAATCAACTTAAGTTAGGTAACTTAGAAAACCCCTTTTTCTTTTCCCCCGCTTTTGAGACTGAGTCTTACTCTGTCATGCCCAGGCTGAAGTGCAGTGGCGTGATCTCGACTCACTGCAACCTCCACCTCCTGGGTTCAAGTGGTTCTCCCATCTCAGTCTCCCAAGTAGCTGGGATTACAGGCACACCACCATGCCCAGCTACATTTTTTTTTTTTTTTAGTAGAGATGAGGTTTCACCATATTGGCCAGGCTGGTCTCAAACTCCTGACCTCAGGTGATCCATGCACCTCGGCCTCATGAAGTGCTGGGATTACACGTGTGAGCCACTGTGCCCAGCCAGAAAACTCTGAAAACATGCTATCCTAGCAAAAAACATGTTACCCCTGTAATATGCTTAAAATTCTCCAATGGCTTCTCTTTGCTTTTAGGCCAACATTCTTAATGTGATCTTCAAGTTCTTGCCCTATTCTACAACTGTACCTTATACTATATTCTCCCAACCACTTCATGCTCAGCCAATCTCACCTTCCTTCAGGTCTTTGAGCATGCCCCAGGGCCTTTGCACGTGTTTTCACTCTGTCTACGTTGTCTTCCTCCACCTGTCTTCTTTGCCTCTTTAGTTCTTACTCATCCATTAGATCTTAGCTCAGTAGACACTACATTAAGAAGCCATCCCAGACTCCCTTATCTCAGTAAGATTCCGTGTTTGTTTGTTTGTTTGTTTGAGATGAAGTTTCACTCTTTTTGCCCAGGCTGGAGTGCAATGGCGTGATCTCGGCTCACTGCAACCTCTGCCTCCCGGGTTCAACCGATTCTCCTGCCTCAGCCTCCCAAGTAGCTGGGATTACAGGCCCACCACCACGCCCGGCTAATGTTTGTATATTTAGTAGAGACAGGGTTTCACCATGTTGGCCAGGCTGGTCTTGAACTCCTGACCTCAGGTGATCCACCTGCCTCAGCCTCCCAAAGTGCTGGGATTACAGACGTGAGCCACCGCACCCGGCAAGATTCTGTTTTTAAGGTGCATTCATCAACTACATTTTGTCACTTATCTCATTTATGTGGTTGTCTTCATTATCTATTGCTGCAAAACAAATCACCCCAAACTTAGCAGCTTAAAACCAGTATTATTGCCTCAAAGTTCCTGAGAATCGGGAACCAGGGGCAGTTTAGCTGGGTGGTTCTGACTCAGAGACTTTCATGAGGCTGCACTCAAGATGTCAGCCAGACTGCACATTGGAAGTCTTGCCTGGGGCTGGCAGATCTGCTTCCAAGTTCACTTATGTGGTTGTTGGCCAAAGGTGTCAGTTCCTTACCCTGTGGGCTTCTCCGTGGCAGCGGGCTCACCCCAGGGCAAGTGATCCAAGAGAGAGCAGGTGGGAAGGAAGCTCCAATGTCTTTCATGACCTGGACTCAGAAGTCACATGTTGTCACTGCTGCTTGACTCTATTTGTCAAAAACATGTCTTTAAGTCCAACTCACATTAAAGGGGAGAGAAACGAGGTTCTACCTCTTATGGGAATTTTTTGATATGTTTTAAAACTACCCCATTTGGGTATTTAGATAAATAGCTACCTCGCTTACTAGACTAAGGGTTCCTTGAGAACCCAATAGAACCCTTGTTTCTAGTGTTCACTTTTGTGTCCCTGGTATCTTCCAGGATGCCTGGCAGAGCGTGGACATTCAATAAATATTGACTATGTGAATTAATGAATGAATGAAACTTTGCACTTGAATACTCTGACAACTTTCTACAAATTATACAATGTTAGTTTCTGGTTTTGGAGAAAAGGAATAATCACAGCTGTCTCTCGGGTGGTTAAAATAATACAGCCTATACAAAGCACCTAGTATAGTCTGGCACAGAAGGGGGTCATTCTTTCTCTTCCTCTTCCTTGCCTCAATCACACATGCAATCCATCCGAAGCCCTGCGGAGTCTACTTGCCATTCTGTCTTTCCCATCCCTCTTAGTCTGCTACTCCCTTTCAATTGCTGCTGCTCTTAGACTTGCCTTGCACATGCTTTTCTATTAGCCTTCTATCAGTTGCCTGTGCCTCTATTCTCTGTCTAGTGCAATCCATCCCTAAATGTGCTAGGACCACATTATCTTTGTCATTTTTACATCTTCTATTGCTGTTGCTCTGCCCCGCACTAGCTAAGTGTACAATAAATTTTTGTTGAGTCGAACTTCAGTTCCAGATCTCTTTTATTTAGTTCCTTACTTGCACGGAGTTAATCATACACTCAAACCCAGGTACCAGGATGAGATAGAGAAACATGTCCTGCCTATACCAAAGGTTATAAATTTTCTAGCTACGTGTAGCCACATTCTTTTCATGTCGACACAAAATAAATGGCCCATAAATGGCAAATTCTTTAGTAGAGCGATTACAGAATATAATGTGAGTTACATTTTCTCTTAATTCTATCTCTAAAGCAAGCACCTTCATCCTAATACTATACTACTACTAACACCATAATACTTCTGTGCTCGTTTTTATGCTCTATAATATCGTCATTATTGCTAATAGCAAGAATATGGCAAATATAATTGAAGATAGAAAATTCTTAAATGGTCTGCATTATATAGATAATATGCAGTGGTAAATAAGATTAGTGGAAATTTGTCAAATTAATGAAAAAAAAAGACAGATAACATAAGAAATTCCACCTTCTGACATAAGATTTCTCTGACATGCTACAAAAGTAGATATTTTCATGTTCTAATGAATAAAAATCTGCTTAAAATATATACACCTAGGGAAATGCTTGCTTTCGAGTCACAAACATGTATCTTTTGGAAACAGTAAAAAGTCACGCTAACACCAGCAAAGATAAGAAAACTATCAGTGACTCCTTAATGTAATAGTAATTGTGCTCAAATATTTTTACTTTGTTAAACTATTTTCATTCTGGTAAAGCAAAGAGATTTTGGAGCCATATTTCCCGGCTTCCCATTTTCTAGAAGGGACTGTGACTGCTTGAATTCTGTAAATATATGCAACTGTCTTCAGACGAGCAGTGTTCAAAAACTAACCTTATGTTAAAGATGAGTAATTTACCTATCTTCCTCCCATTCTGCTAACTTTGTATTTGTATTAACTTAGTGAACAAATCCTCCCTTATACTGGTGTTTATTAGCGTTATACTAAAAAGAAGAGGCGGGTCACTGAAACAGAAGGCTCTTCCAGAATAGTGGAGACTTCCACCTTTGGTCAAATGTTAAAGCAGCGTAAGGGTGAATAGGCTCACATAACCTGAAAACTTTGAGGTCTATCAAAAAGCTTCATTTCACAAATGAGGAAATTGAAGATCAACATGCATAAGGGCCTCCCAGCTCTGCACCACGTGGCAAAAAACCTGTGGCCCTGCACCGTGCCTCCCTTCACATTTGACCAAACTGTCCCAAGACTTGTCTATCCCAAAGCACATCAATCTCAGCACTATTGTCACATTGAGGCAGACAACTCTTTGTTGCAGGTGCTGTTCTGGGCAGGCTGGTTAGCAGTATCCTGGCCTCGGTCCTCTAGATACCGGTAGCACCCCCTCATGCTAGCTGTGGCAACAAAAACTATTTCCAGACACTGTCAAAGGTCCCCTGGGGGCAAAATCACCCCGTTTGAAAACCATTGGTTTATCTGAGGTCGTCGTTTTAATGAATTATTCCTTTTTTCTGTTTTTTGGGCAAATATTGCAAGATACAAATGCATCACATTCAGTATTGAAGCTCTGAGTTATTTATATGAGAAATCACAGTCTTTCTAAGAAATGGGACTTTAGGCCAGGTGCGGTGGCTAACGCCTGGAGTCCCAGCACTTTGGGAGGCCGAGGTGGGCAGATCATCCAAGATCAGGAGTTCGAGACCAGCCTGGCCAACATGGTGAAACCCCCATCTTTACCACAAATACAAAAATTAGCCAGGCGTGGTGGCGGGCACCCATAATCCCAGCTAATTGGGAGGCTGAGGCAGGAGAATCGCTTGAACCTGGGAGGCAGAGGTTGCAGTGAGCTGAGATCTTGCCACTGCACTCCAGCCTGGGCGACTGAGGGAGACTCCATGAAAGAAAGAAAGAAAAGAAAGAAAAGGAAGGAAGGAGGGAAGGAAGGAAGGAAGGAAGGAAGGAAGGAAGGAAGGAAGGAAGGAAGGAAGGAAGGAAGGAAGGAAGGAAGGGAGGGAAGGAAGAAATGGAACTTCGCTTCTTTTTTTTGGCATATGCAAATACAGCTAAGAACCAGTTTTGGACCAGGGCTAGGTCATCCCAACGTCTAGCACAAAGGAGGTTAAGAAAGGAGCAAACTAGAAACTGTCAGTTCAGTTTTGATCCATGTTTAATGAAAAAGAAGTTACATGAATAGAAATGGACATAAAACAAAGAATTCAATTTGAGAAAATGTGGTGATAGGTAGAACAAGGAGAAATCGTTTTAATTCTGAATTTACTCGCATATTCCTATTAGCTGTTACTGATCTAAAACATCTCCTTAAATCCAAAACAATAGTTACAAGTTCACTGATGTTTTCATGGGCACTCACCCAAATAATGTCCAAACAATCTTTTTCCATGTCCCCCCTCCCCCCAGAACACACACAGGCAAAGGCAGAGATGTTTACTGTAAGGTCACATGGCATGAAGCAAATGCAGCCTTATCTGTTTATTATTACAACAGCTAGTTAGCATTGGCAAATGTGCTTTGGTTACAAACACAGTTTCTGCTAATAATTTCATGAACAAGCTTTTAGGATATGTGACCATTTATTCTTAGTACAATCAATCATTGAAGAATAAAAATCAGAGTATAAAAGCTTATACTCTGGTGAATATAAATACATGCAGAGAAGTTTCTGAGAGTTTAAATTTGAGCATATTTGAAATATTAAAGGCATGAAATTTAAAAAATACACATGTGAAACTACAGTGAACGTGTTACAGGTTTGTTGCATGGCTTAACTCTGCTCAGCCCATGATTCTTAGGTGGGTCAGTCAATATTCTATTTTTATCTTTTTCTACCCTGTTGTACGGCATGATCATATCTTCCTAAAAAAGAAAAATATATATATCTTTGGAAAATAATTCTGATCTCCAAAAACATATACTAGTAATAGTTTCACATTAATGATCTCATTTAAAATATCCCTTCTCTCAAGCTAGAAGCTGGCAAGCAGTAAATTCATCATAGACAGTTGCCATGTGGGTAATACAGAGAAGCAATAGATCTGACTCGTTATTCGTTTAAAATAAAAATCTTTTGGCCAGCACAGGGCAGTCATCCACCTCATGTGCTCACACTGAAAAATTTAAAGTTAGGATGAGCCCTGCCTCTTCTGATACTGTATTCGAAGTTTCTCCAGTTGTTCCACACATTGAGACTGGGCCAACCTCAACGTCCGATTCTCCTCCGTCAGAGCCTCGAATTCCCGAACCAGCTCAGCAGCATCCACCTTCTCCTTTTCTGCCTGATCCAACTTGGCAATGAGCTCCTTCCTGAAGATTCAGGGTACAGGGCAGGAAAAAGCACAGAATTCAACGCAAACAAATTAAATTATTCAGTAATAGCATGACGGAAGTAGAATGATTCATTCTTTTCTTCTGAATTGTTTCCCATCTCTACTTGCCTCCAGTGACTTTTATTTGTCCAGCTTTGCAAGTTTTATGTCCATTTATTCTAGCATCTCTACTAGACACTTCCAAAATACTAACTATACACCAAAAGTCCTATAGGTTAATAGTCAAAAACATGATCATTTTAAGAATGCAAAAAAATTGTAAAAATAATAATTTAGAAAAAATCTGTGTATAATTTTTCATAATTTAAGATGCTGCCTATTGTCTTGTAGGGAGGACAACTATAGTTTTCTCTTGGCTGAGTCTTTGTCCCCCAAATTCGTTGTTATCTTCCTTTGTTTCCTATATCGGAGTTGAACAAATCTCCAATAGACTTCTTTGAACTACAGAATCCCAACTCTGTCCTTGTAGATATTACCTCCTATGTCTTTCCCTAATCCTTACATATATATTGCAGCCCAAATTAACAAAACGATGTGTCCACATTTGATGCTGGCCTGACTCTAGAATTGAGGAAGCAGGCTGAAGGTACTGTAGGAAAACTGTAATGATAACACTTTAAAGAAACTCAGTTCTTAGTTAATATTTGTAAATAATTCATTGATGTAAATATACACAATAAGGAACTAAAGGCTGGGCACAGCGGTTCATGTCTGTAATCCCAGCACTTTGGGAGACCTAGGCAAATGGATCGCTTGAGTCACAGAGTTTGAGACCATCCTTGGCAACATAGCGAGACACCGTCTCTACAAAAAATTAGGAAATCAGCTGGGTATGATGGCTGACAACTGTAGTTCCAGCTACTTGGGAGGCTGTAGCAGAAGGATCACTTGAGCCTGGGAGGTTGAGGCTGCAGTGAGCTATAATTGTGCCACTATACTCCAGCCTGGGCAAAAGAGTGAGATCCTGTCTCAAAAAAGTAAATAAATAAGCAAAGTAATGAGTTAAAGATCTTCAGTCCGTGTGTAGATTTAATAAACATGACAACCCAAAGGATACCAGGTCTGTCTCCCTTATGGAGGTCAGGTAATCCTAACCTAGACAAAATCTAACTGAATTCTCCTTTGCCTCATATTTCTTCCTCCTCTGTAGGGCAAAAAACAGTTGGTAAATGTCCTTCAGATTCAGAGTTTTCTAGATGGGTTTTCCAAAGGGAAGGCTTTGCACTGCTGGTGTTAACGTTAGATGACTGTAGGTTGTACTGAAAGCTTTATTAGATTTTTGAATTAAATTAAATAAATGTGTATTTTTAAATACAAACCAACACATCTAACCCATGATTTCAAAGATCTTGTGCCCTAAAAGGAGGCTAATTAGAAGATCTACGTAAAGATGACTCACAAAAAAAGTTGGAGTCAATAATAATGTAGATGTGGAAGTATCTGGAAGTTACTTCATGATCATTCACAGAAGTTGTACCCAAATGACCAAAGCTTGGGACACACTGCCACCAGTCTCAGCCCCAAGCCTTCTCCTCCTAGGCTTCCCCTACCCTGCAAAGCTCCTGAGGTTTTACGGTTGTGTTCCTAGGAAATGGTTTTGAACCCTTGTTTTAAAGTAGTAATAACATTGCCTTAGCATAAAATACATGCAAATACTATCTTCCTTACATTCTTTCATCACTACAGTTGGCCACATTTCTAAAAGCCTCTCCTCTTCCTTCTTCACTGATCAGATACTGATATGACACAACATAATATGAAAAGAAGAAAGGAAAATACATACATTCCTGAAAAGCAATAATATTCAAGTTTATATTGGAAATAAGCCTGTGGCCACTGGGAACAAGGGGCAGTGGGGGTTGCTCATCAAAACACAACCTGTAATGTTTCAATAATCCAGAGCTAGAAAACAGCCTGACCATCTCATTCAATTCAGTTTCCAAACATGTTTTATTATACAATACTATTAGTTTTAAAAAAAATTGAACACAAACCCAGACTACTTCTACATATGTCTGCATATTCATTCATAAATTATATACCTGCCAATATATTACATACATTATAAAGCATACCCAAATATGGATATATAACAGGATAAGACCGGATGCTAAACCTAGGGGGTAGAAGTCTGATGAGGAACAAAATATTTACATAACCTCAGCGTATCCCACAAATTACTTAATTGAAAAGTGAAATCAGTGGCAAAAAATGGAAGGCCACTTTCACCAAATGACCAAAGTTGACACTGCTAGTCATGAGATAATAGACATCACATGCACTGTGAAACACACATCATTTCTGTGGTATTCCTGCCAAAAATGTACAATCTATATCTAATCATACAGACAAAATTAAATTCAGGGAAATTCTACAAAATTGCTAACCTGTATCTTAAAAAATGTTAAGAACTCCTCCATATTTAAAGAAACCAAAAAGAAATGACAACACAGGCAATGTGCTATTCTGAACTGAAAAAAAAAAAATAGTTTTGAAGAACATTATTGGGAAACTGATGTAATTTGAATATGAACTGTGAATTACATAATAATACTGTATCAGTGCTAAATTTCTCGATTTTAATTATTATACCATGGTTAAAAGAGAGAATGTTATTGTTTTAGAATATACTTACTGAAGTGTTTAGGGCAATGTGGAACATGATGGTGTGCATATGTATGCATATGTATATACACACATATATGCATACGCATACATACACGTATTTGCACACATGTATACATACACATATGTATATATGTATGTGTGTGTATATGAGAGACAGAGAGAGAGAAAGAAAGAAAACCCCAGTACTGTCGTGAGGAAGAATAAGGCACAACTGGGGAAAGTTTTAGTAACTGTTGAATCCAGTAAAGAATATATGGGAGTGTGCTTTTTTGTTTTGTTTTGTTTTGTTTTTTTTGAGATGGAGTCTCGCTCTGTCACCCAGGCCGGAGTGCAGTGGTGTGATCTCGGCTCACTGCAACCTCTGCCTTCTGGGATCAAGTGATTCTCCTGCCTCAGCCTCCCGAGTAGCTGGGACTGCAGGTGTGTGCCACTACACTTGGTTCATTTTTGTATTTTTAGTATAGGGATTTCACCATGTTGGCTAGGCTGGTCCTGACCTCAGGTGATCTGCCTGCCTCAGCCTCCCAAAGTACTGGGTTTATAGGCGTGAGCCACTGTGCCCAGCCGGGAGTTCTTTATACTACTTTTGCAATTTTTCTCTAGGTTTGAAACTATCAAAATGCAGTTATCCTGAAAAAAAGACAAGGAGTAAATAAGGATAAAAGTTCTAGTATTTTCTTCCTGCGCCCAGTGGCCTGCCTTGGATACCCACTTCGGTGTCCACTGAGCAAAACCAGACAGTAGAAAGTGTCCAATCAGGGAAAACTGGAAGATAATGTACATCACTGATATGCATATAAACAAAGTTCCTTTGGGCTGTTACTGATTTTTGAATCTTCCACACTGTTTAGAATAGAATAGGCTCGCAATAAATACTTACTGAATAAATAATTGAAGAAAAAGGTAGCTCAGAGATACAGTAATTTATGTGTTAAAAATGAGGAAATAGAAACTGAAAGTGCTCCATTTAATGGAAAAAGTCACACAGCTAATAAGAAAGAGCCAGAAATCAAGCCTATCTTCTGATTAAATGTTTAGTTTTGTGTTCCTAAGCATAGCTTCGGTAGTAAATGTCAGTAAATATTGATTAGTAAAATTCCTCATGTAATTATTTTTAAAACATTAATGAGTAAAACCTATTAAAAAAAAAAAAAAGAAAAAAAGAGGCCAGCCTCAGAGGCTCACACCTGTAATCCCAGCACTTTGAGAGGCTGAGGCAGGCGGATCACTTGAGGTCAGGAGTTCGAGACCAGCCTGGCCAACATGGTGAAACCCTGTGTCAACTGGAAATACAAAAATTAGCCAGGCATGGTGGTGTGTGCCTGTAATTCCAGCTATTCGGGAGGCTGAGGCAGGAGAATCGCTGGAACCTGGGAGGTGGAGATGCAGTGAGCCAATCACTCACTGCATCTCCTGCCTGGGCAACAGAGTGAGACTTCATCTCAAAAAAGAAAGAAAAAAAAAAAGAGAGAGAGAGAGACATGCTTTAAATCCCCTATCCATCAAACAGATCATCTATTCCTGTTCTATTTTTCCCTTCAAACTGCTTGTGTCATATAAACGATTAGGTGGAAATAGAGTTTTGCTTTCAAATCACGGTCTGGGAGGTGGTGTTAATGGGGATAACAATGGCTATTTCCCTGGCTCCATATCTAACCTCATGTAAAACTCCTGAAGCTACCTGTCATTAATTTTGACTGACAGAGGCAATAAATCACAAAATCATAGATTTTTACAATTTGAAAGAATAGTCTAAATTGTCTAGTCTGATCTTCTTGCATTGGAGAAAGTCAATAATAATTTCTTCTTTATTGGAACCCAGAAGACTCAGTGGATATGTTTCTAAATTAGTTTCATGTATTTGATAAGCCATTATACAGCCATCCAATGAAAACTGTCAAAACGTCTGTTGCTTCCTGTCCAGGACCTATTTATATAGACATATTTATGCTCATCCATTAGCAATTCATAATTAAACCTTGGCACATCAAGCTACAAAAACAATCTTATAAATAGATGATCTGAAGAACAAATCAATATTTATTATAGGCTAGAATGTGGTTCTGCCTCTGATTTATTGGTTCTATTTGTATCGTTTCCTTCAATGTAATGTAATATGGTGGTAGAAGACAATAGTTAGAGAGACCTTATTTCTGCAGCCACGAATCTGTAACATAGCTTTCCACATGATGCCATTCAATAGCCTAAAAGGTCATAACTTTGGAGTCCACCATAGCTCATCTGTTGTCCCCATCCTAAGCCACATGCCTGGAAAGGTTTTTAGTTACTAAAACAAAGAGGGGAAGAGAAAGTCCAAGTGAATTGGTTAAGAAAACTTTCAAACTTTGTGGAAATTAATTCCAAAATTAAGGAGATTCTTTACGTTGCAGGAGTTTGAGATGTGGATTCATCACTGGGAGAAATATTTCTCTGTGCTGAGGAGACCACTATTAGGGATCTTGGCACTGTCAAAGTTAACTAAGGACTTTTATTTGGGAAAGGCAAAATTCTAGACAGTTTGGCCCCAGTGAGCTAAAGAATTTGGGGCAATAATATAATAAAATATCTTTATCATAGGGAGAATTTTATTTTTAAATAGGGATTTAGACTGTACTGTTGGTAGATCTTGAGAGATTTATGTCCAAGTAAAAGCCTTCATACACAGGAGAGAAGGAGTCAATGCCTCTAGATGACAGAAAGGATGCCAAAGTCTACCTTCATTTTATCCAGGTGGAGGAATAATAAATGATATTGAACTGAGATTTCCAAAGCTCAGTCTAGACTATGTTGTTGAAGCCATACAAATGCTTAATGCATGAACAAATGTACTAATATCTATTGGGAAGCAAAGGGCAATACGGCACCCTTGCAGGAGGAAGTCAGACTTGCTTCAAAGCAGGATTTCTCATCCTTGGTACAACTGACATTGTGGGCCAGGCAATTCTTTGTTGTTGGGCACTGTGTATACATTGGCATTATAGGAAGTCTAGCAGTAACCTTGGCCTCTACTCACTAGATGTCAATAGCAAACCCACCCTCACCCCCAGTCATTCCAGCCAAAAATGTCTCTAAGTATTGCCAATGTAGGATGGGGCAGGTGTGGAGAATTTCCCGGTTAAGAACCACCGCTCTAAAGGAAATGGAGATTCCCACTATCAATCACCCTAAAAAGAATTCATCCTGGGACAGGAAGAAAGTGGATGGCAAAAGGTTTCTTCACTCTGCTTCCCCAGAGATTGGATTGGAGCCTCTTTCCTCAGCAAGGGAAACCTACTGAAAGGAGCTCTCACTGAGAAGAGTAAATATGCTGTCCCTTTTATCCCACTTAATGCCTGAGGTTGCAATTTTTTGAATTTGAAAAATCAGACCTTGGCAATGACCTTGAGCAGTAGGATATAAATGACTCCCACATTTAGTGTTCCAATAATGGAACACTAGGCACAAGTTTAATGTAGTTTCGGGCAGACAATTAGGTGTAGAAATACTTGGGAATGAAATACCCATTAAATGACTGGGCTGCACGTAATTATGTGGTGTAAAATAACCAAATCATTATGATTGGGGCATTAACAGAAAGCGTAATCTCACAGCCTGATGGCATCTGGGATATTGAAATTTCACAAAAAACTAAATACTAAAATGAAAGAATACCTTTGGCTACATCTCTGTCTCCATAAACAAAGTAAAGAACTGAGGCAGTCCTTTGCTCTTCTACTCATTGGCTCAGCAAGTATTTATTGAAAGTCTGTTACAAGCCAGCCACCGTCTTCTATTCTTGCTGGCCAAGTCAGTCTTGGGAAGCGCATCTCCACAGCTGGAAAATGAACTCAAATCTCATATCTTACCCAGAAGGCATCTTACTCATATCAGACATCGTAGGAAAGAGAAGATAGAACTTTTCTCCACATTACTATATATCCTGCAAACACTCGTGGAGAAATATCTCCATGTACCTTATATTTATGATAACGAAAATGTAATTTCTGGAGGCTGAGTAAATATTTAAGAAAAATATCTTAGGTATATAAAAGTGAGGTTTGGTTTTCAGTGTTACCTTCCTGTGGAATCCTTTTTCAAAGAAAGTCATACCCTGAAGGGATGCAAATAAAACAGATAAAATTGGTCCTTCTCTGGTTGATCTGGGTACAGTCCCCTGTCTGACACCCTCTCCGTCCTGAATCTGTGAGAGACTCCTCAGAACACACTTTAAAAGCTTCTGCCTTTGGGAATATCCTTAAGAAATAAATGCTTCTGGTTAAACATTAAAAAAAAGTTAAAATCTCCTGTTATTAGAAATCTCAGATAAATATCATGACTAAAAACAAATCAAAATTGCACTAATTCTAGTTTATGCCTTTGGAAATTACATATGCACCCTTTTGCCCCATCCTGATATGTTCCCCTCGAGGAGATGTTACTCCCCTAATCATCATTTTATACATTTTAAAAAGACATGAGAATATAAGTCACACATTGATTTTGATCGCCTCATATGAAAACCCCTTTCTAATATTTTGCCTGAACACGCTAAAATTACGTAACATTTTTCACCTCAGAAACAAAAAGACAACCAAATTAAAAAACAGGCAAAAGATCTTTAGAGTTATTTCTCCAAGGAGACATAGAAACGGCCAATGAAGCACAGGAGAACCTGGGCAACATCATTAGCCATCAGACAACTGTAAATCAAAACCACAGTGACACATTGTTTCACACCCACTAGAGATGGCCAGAATCTAAAAGGCACAGGAAGTGTTGGCAAAGATGTGGAAAAATTGGAACCTTGATACACTGCTGGCAAGAATATAAAATGTCAACCCCTTTGAAAACAGTCTGGCAGTTTCTCAAAAGGTTACACATTGAGTTATCATATAAGCCAACAATTCTACTGCTAGGAACCTACTCAAGAGAATTGAAAACATATGTCTACCTCAAAAATTGCACACAAATGTTCATAGCAGCATTATTCACAATAGCTAAGAAGTGCAAACCAATCCATTAAATGTCCATTAGCCTATAAAAGAGTAAAATATTGTATATTCATACAATGGAATATTATTCAGCAATAAAAGAATAAAGTACTGATGCATGATACAATGTGAGTGAACCTTAAAAACATTATGCTAAGTGAAAAAAGCCAATCACAAAAGATTGCATATTATATTATTCCATTTGTATGAAATGTCCAGAATAAGCAAATCCATAGAGACAGAAAGTAGATTATTGGTTGCCAAAGTCCAGAAATCAAGGGTCAATGGGGAGTAACTGCCAAAGGGTGCCAGATTTATTTCTGCAGTGAAGGAAATGTTGTAAAGTTGGTGATGGTTGCATAACTCTGTGAATATACTGAAAACCACCGAATTATAATAGCCAGGATATAGGATCAACCTAAGTGTCCAAGTGTCCATCAGTAGAAGAATAGATTTTTTAATGTGATACATCTATACAATGGAATACTACTCAGCCATTTTAAAAAATGAAATCTTGTCATTTGCAACAACATGGATGAACCTGGAGGACATTATGTTAAATGAAATAAGCCAGGCACAGAAGCACAAAGACCACATGATCTCACTTCTATGTGGAATCTAAAAAAGTTGATCTCATTGATGTAGAGAGTAGAATAGTGATTACCAGAGGCTGGGAAGGGTGGTAGGGAGAGGGGCATGGGATGGGGTTATTCAATGGGTACATAGTTACAGTTAAACAGGAGGAATAACTTCTGGTGTTCTCCTGTACAGTAGGGTGACTGTAGTTAACAATGATGTACACTTCAAAACAGCTAAAAGAGAGGATTTTGAATGTTCTCATCACAAAGAAATGACAAATATTCGAGGTGATGAATATGCTAATCACACTGGTTTGATCATTACACAATGTATGAAAACATTACACTAGACCCCATAACTAAGTACAATTACTACGCCTCTAATCCCAGCACTTTAGGAGGCTGATCACTTTAGGCCAGGAGTTTGAGAGCAGCCTGGCCAACATGGTGAAACCCCGACTCTACTAAAAATATAAAAATTAGCCCAGAGTTGGGACACACACCTGTAATCCCAGCTATTCAGGGGGTTGAGGTGGGAGGATCGCTTGAACCTGGGAGGCAGAGGTTGCAGTGAGCCAAGATGGCACCACTGCACTCCAGCCTGGGCAACTGAGCAAGACTCTGTCTCAGAAAAATAAAATAAAATAAAATAGTTTATAAAAAATATATAACATGAGGATGCCAAGACACTTTGGGGACTCGAGAAAGGGTGGGAGAGGGGTAGGGAATAAAAGACTACACATTAGGTGACAGGTGCCCCAAAATCTCAGAAATCATCACTAAAGAACTTACTCATGTAACCAATCACCACCTGTGCCCCAAAAACATATTGAAATAAAAAAACAAAATGAATAAATAAAACATTCTTCAATCTGACTTTTCTGAGAGTCTGTCTCTTTTTCTGACATTTAAGTTAATCTTCTAAACACCAAAGTACCCAATACAATATTTCATACCAAAAATAAATAAAGAAGTGGTTTCTCTACTGGACAAGATAAAATGCTTTATCTGGAACAAAGCAAACTTTGCAGTTGATTGTGGTTTAATAATATACTTTAAAAATTTTCTGTCAAACAATTTGGTAATAGATTTCATTTGTAATTTTTTTTTCTAAATTTGGTGATAGATTTCAAAAGCCATAAAATGTCTATATCTCACTTCAATGAGTTTCATATTACATACACAAAAAGCTATGTATGTTGTAGAAAAATGCTTATAATATTTACGGAAAAAAATCATTTTATACATTCCATGTTACTGTATATGCAATTATATTAAAATGTCTCTTCACATGCAAAAGGCCTCGAAATAATTAGATTAAAATGATGGAGTTCTTTAAAGATATCAGAATTCTTGGTAATTTTTCAAAGCTTTCAAGAAAGTCTTTCCCACCTTTTTTTACACTGAGAAGAAAAAAAATCAGTAAAAATATAACAAGCCTCTCGTACATCATTGGTCATAAGCCAGAAGTGATTCTTTAAATTGGATTCAGCCAATGCTGAGTTTATAATCCCAGAAAATGTTTGACTCTCTTTCTCCATCCAACAGATATGATTTAAAATAACAGTTTCAGCAACTCTTCTCATCACGCCTCTTCAAATTCTCTCAAACTTGATCCAGGGAGACCTCCTCTGGAGATGAGAGAGAAGTTCAGTTTGGAGTTCAAACCTTAAGCAGTGTCTGAATGACTCCAATAAAGAAAAACTCTCTCTTAAAATACATTAGTTAGCGTCTCTTTGCATCTAGCTTATGCCAGCCAAGGTAGAGGCAACACAATCAGCTATACTTTATGAAATGATGGGAAAGAAATTCTCAACAGAATCATCAAAAAATGGAGACCTAATTACTTGGGTCAAATTCATTTGGTCCAATATATCTTGCTTGAAAATAAAGACTGTTCAGGAAAAGATCTGTTTGAAAATGAATTTCCACTTCAGTAAAGTCTTAACAAAAATAACGATCATTAATAATCCTTGGAAAACCAAGCTCTTGTATTTATAAATATAAGATATTACCATATTTCCCAATTTAACAATTTATCCTAGCTGTTCTTTTTCTTTTTCTTTTTTTTTTTTTTTTTGAGATGGAGTCTCACACTGTCGCCCGGGCTGGAGTGCAATGGTGTGATCTAGGCTCACTGCAACCTTCACCTCCCGGGTTCGAGCAACTTTCCTCCTAGCAGTCCTTCATTGTTGATATTGACTCTGTAATACCAGCACTTTGGGTGGCTGAGGTGGAAGGATTGCTGTAGGTCAGGAGTTTGAGACCAGCCTGGGCAACATAGCAAGACGCCATCTCTTTAAAAAATTTTTTTTAATTAACTAGGCATGCTTGCATGCGCTTGTGGTCCCAGCTATTCAGGAGGCTGAGGTAGGAGAGTTGCTTGAGCTCAGGAGGTTGAGGCTGCAGTGAGCTATGATTGCAGCACTGCACTCCAGCCTGGGTGACAGGGCAAGCCTTTGTCTCAAAAAAAAAAAAAAAAAAAAAGGAAGAAAGGGCCTTGTTAGGTTAGGTCAAGAGCTTGGTGTGAACAGGGGCTCAGTGACCGGAGGACCCACCCACCTCCTGCCCCGGGAGAAGTGAGGAGGCCAATGTAGCTGAAGTTGAGGGATGAGATTAGAAGTTCTACAGAGGTTCCAAGGCATCCCGAGGTAGGTCTTGAAATCTATGCCCAGAACTGCCTGTCATTTTCTAGCAACAAGAAACCCTAGGCAGGGAAACTAGTTACAATATTGCATCAACCAAGATCTCAAGTAATAAGTCCCAAGCCCAAACGGTAGAAGTGAGAATGAAAAAAAAGGAACTAGAGACTTTATGAAAAAGAAAAAATATATATAATGAAAGAATTTGGCCTTGGCCCTATATCTAGCCAATTATTTAGGGAGAAACTAAATAATTTGGGGAAGGGAACAAGATGAGTTCTACAGAAACACACACAGGCATATAAGTAATTAAGGAGGGGGTCTGGCCCACTTGTGTGTGGTCTGGAAGGTTGTATAAAATACCTCCACTAGCCTGCTAGCCATGTTATTTCTAGAAGTTGACTTTTCATTTTTTTATTTTTTACTTTTATTTTTTTGAGACAGAGTCTCACTCTGTCACCCAGGCTGGAATGCAGTGGCATGATCTTGGCTCACTGCAACCTCCACCGACTGGGTTCAAGCAATTCTCGTGACTCAGCTTCCTGAGTGGCTGGGATTACAGGCGTGTGCTATCTACCACTCTCAACTAATTTTTTTGTATTTTTAGTAGAGACGGGGTTTTGCCATGTTGGCCAGGCAGGTCTCGAACTCCTGACCTCAGGTGATCTGCCTGCCTTGCCTCCCAAAGTGCTGGGATTACGGGTGTGAGCCTCTGTTCCTGGCCCCTGTTTTCATTTTAATATTGTTGTAGTGGTACCCAGAGTTATCATTGCTTTCAATGCAAACAGCAAGGATATGTTTCAAACATTAGATAGGAGTCACTCTCGTGTCATTATCCTACCATATCTTTTTTTTTTTTTTTTTTTTTTTTTTTTTGAGATGGAGTTTTGCTCTTATTGCCCAGGCTGGAATGCAATGTCGCAATCTCAGCTCACTGTAACCTCCACCTCCTGGGTTCAAGTGATTCTCCTGCCTCAGCCTCCCGAGTAGCTCGGATTACATGCACCTGCCACCACACTGGGCTAATTTTTGTATTTTTAGTAGAGACAGGGTTTTGCCATGTTGGCCAGGCTGGTCTCGAACTCCTGACGTCAGGTGATCTACCTGCCTCAGCCTCCCAAAGTGCTGGGATTACAGGTGTGAGTCACCACGTCTGGTCCCTACCATATTTTTTTTAATGAAACATAAAAAAACTTACAGAACATGTAATTTAGGGGATGAGTATTGCATTTCCAAAAAAAGAGAAAAAGCTACACATAAATTTAATTTAAATAACAAAGTCCTCCAGTACCTTCAGTCTGAAGGGTTTACAAATAGAGACATAGTTACTGGAGATTTTTCTATCATACCACCACACTTCACACACACATACACACACACACACACCAGAAGATACGTTTACAGGCTATTTGTCATACAAATAGTCTTCTTTGACTTCAATACAGGTCATGTGATTAATAATCTTCAATTCCTTCATGAAATTTTTTGTAGGACTCCAACCATGTGTTACCATGCAATCTGAGTATTCCAAGCAACTTTATCAAAACTCTTAGAACAAAAAGAAAACAGTCAGACATAGGAGAGAAAAGTTTTATTTGTGACCTCCTAATAAACATCTTTTAATCCCCTGTAGCCGAAAGTTTAGATATGATTTTATGTTTGAAGCATGGCAAAGCAAGGAAGGAAGGAAGGGTTTGTAAGGTACTAACTGAGGTCTTACAGAAGTCTGGATCCAAAACCCATACTGTCCACCATCATGCTATACTGTCTGATCACCATTCTGGGAGTCTCAAAAATTCTAAGGATTTCACAAACTTCTCAACACAGAGTATATTTCATTTGCTTTCTTGTAAAAATTAAATTTTGTGTGTGTGTGTGTGTGTGTGTGTGTGTGTATTTTTATTATACCACCACACTTCACATACACACACCAGAAGATACATTTATTTACAGGCTATTGATCTTATAACTCTTCCTTTGACTTCAATACTGGTCACATTATTAATAATCTTCAATTCCTTTATGAAATTTCATATCTACATTAACGAAAATAATAATCATTAATAACCTTGGAAAACCAAGCTCATGTATTTATAAATATAAAATATAACCATATTTCCTAATTTAACAATTCAACTTAGCAGCACTTTATTGCTGATATTGACTCTGTAATCCCAGCACTTTGGGAGGCCAAGGTGGGAGGATTGCTTGAGGCCAGAAGTTTGAGACAAGCCTGGGCAAGATAACAAGATCCCATCTATTAAAAAAAAATTTTTTTTTTTGAGATAGAGTCTCACTCTGTTGCCCAGGCTGAAGTATACTGGCACGTGATCTCAGCTCACTGCAATCTCTGCCTCCCAGGTTCAAGTGATTCTCTTGCCTCAGTTTCCCGAGTAGCTGGGATTACAGGTGCCCACCACCATGCCTGGCTGATTTTTGTATTTTTAGTAGAGACAGTGTTTCACCACGTTGGCCAGGCTGGTCTCGAATTCCTGACCTCAAGTGATCTACCTGCCTCAGCCTCCCAAAGTGCTGGGATTACAGGCGTGGACCTCTGTGCCCGGCCCCCACAAAATATTTTTTAATTAGCTGAGCATGGTAGCATATTTATTTCTTCTCCCCCTCCTTTTATTGGGGTGACACATGATATACAAGAAATAAACAATCACAATATGTTTGTGTTCTGTTTCACACATTCAACAATAATTTACTCATCCTCTAGGTGCCACATATCATACCAGGCTCCAGGAATCTGATGGTGACAACACCTGACTATCTGTGTTTTATGGCACTTACCACCTAGTAGGAGATGTAATCAAAAGGAGATCTAATCAAAAGATCCTAGTAATCAAAATATCTCATTAATAAATGGGAAATCCCAACCAGCCAGTACTGTGAAGGAAAGGTGTCTACTCTGATGCTTTGCAAGTATAAAAGAATGGGATTCACTGGGGTAGGCATTGGCGGAATCAAATGCAGTTAAAAAGAAGGATTCAAAAACAGTTATGAGTGAGTAAAATCAGAGTGCTTTAATTAATAGAACTGTATAATTCCCTACAGCAGAACTGTAAGAGTAATAAAAGCTATCAAGATAAAAACTTACCCGACTATAAAATGTAGTCAGTCAACTAATACATTTATGTAATTTCGAAGAACTGTCCCAGTGGCTTCTTCGCGTGATGTGGGAACACCATCATTTAAGCAGAAATTAAAATTTATACCAAGCCACAGTGTTCTGCGGCCTCTGGGCACATTTATGGAAAACATAGTGTGGTTTGGGGTGGTATTTTGGCATTTTTAATTTCCTGAACTAAAATTTCTTATTTAAAAATTTAAGTTTTGAGTAGGAAGCATTCCTGGTATTCCTTTTGCTACTCCATAAAGTAAAGCACTTAATCTCCAATAGCACCACTTGAATCATTGCTATAACCCCCTTGCCTCCCTCTCATCCTCACACTCAGCCTGTCCCCTGCCCACTGCCCTTGGTCCTTGCCCAGTAGGCAGGACCTACTCAGATGTAGAGTGTTGGGGGTGGGGGGTAGGTACTTACTTTCTTTGCTCAAGCAGGGCGATTTCCTTTTTGACCTCATGGTATTCTTCTGCTATTTGGCAGTGCTGTTTGAACACCTCCATGGATTCCGCGGAGTCATGACAAGGTGGCAGGGGCTTCACAAACAAGAAGAAGAAATTAGTCCATTTCTTTGCATCAGGATAAATTACCAACCATTTTGCTCTGCTGATGTTCTTTAACGGAAGGTTTTTTCTTTCTTTCTTTTTTTTTTTAACATAAGAACAGCACTGTTAGTCACCATTCAACAGAGTTCAGCTGTTTCTATTCGACAGAAACTAGAGAGGTGGACAGATAGTCCCCACATTCGTCTCCCAGTGTCATTCATGGTCATCTCTGGCCTGAGCCAAAACCCTGAAATCCATTACATGTCAGTTACCTGCCATGTGATGGAGTAAAAATAAGTCTCCCTGGAAATCGTAGACTCTGCTTTAGAGAAGAGCAGTGGTGGGGAAACAGTTCAGTTGTCTTTTCAATTACCCCTTGCTTTCTGTTCCCGTAGTCAGGAGGTATAATCTCATTTTGCAGAGTAGAGAAGAAAAGCTCTCTTCTGAGAAATGCATCTGACCTAAAGAAAGATGCTGAGCCAGAAATAATGCTTGCAAGGATTAACAAACCTGTAAGAAAGGCCAGATCTCCCTCCCCCTAAAAAAAAAACCATCCGTGTAAGATTCATGTCTCTCTTTTTCTCCCATCCATGAAAGAAACAAAGGCCAGCGTGGCAAACCTTTCTGACTGCAACATGGTGAAAACCCTACTTCTAGGAATTATTTTTAAAGAACGAGTTTCCCCCAAGTTTATTATTCTAATTTCTTGTTTAGCAATGCGTGATTAAAAGTACTACTTTTAGGCCAGGTGGATCGCTTGAGGTCAAGTGTTCAAGACCAGCCTGGCCAACATGATGAAAACTGATCTCTACTAAAAATACAAAAATTAGCCAGGCATGGCAGCATGCACTTGTAGTCCCAGCTACTTGGGAGACTGAGGCAGGAGAATTGCTTGAACCCAGGAGGTGGAGGTTGCAGTAAGCCGAGATCATGCCACTGCATCCAGCCTGGGTGACAGAGTAAGACTCCATCCCAAAAGGAAAAAAAAAAGTACTACTTTTAGGAATACTAGTTAAGAGTTTTTTTAAATAACCCTTTTCAATTATATGTAGAAAAAAATGTATATAAAATCTGAGAAATATCAGTTTATTGTGAAATAGGGTCTTCAATCTTATCCTTTCTTCAAAATGGTGTGTGTATGTGTGTGTGTGTGTGTGTGTGTGTGTGTGTGTGTGTGTGTGTGTGTATATGTAGTATCTGACAAGGTCATATTGTCACTAATTTTATATAAGGAAATTGAGAACTAATGAAGTTTTTACTATTTGTTCCTCTCATTATATTCTTCAAGGACACAGATTTCTGTGGGTGTCATATTTAGTGATCCTTCCCATGACATAATAGAAATTCAATAAACTTTACTGTCTGATTGATAGATAAGATGACCTTCCCTATTATCATGAGGATTCTGAGTAGAGATGTTTAAAGGAAATAAAATTCTAAATAGATTTTGATCAAATTTACCTTCACGTGGAACATCTGTTACATCCCAGTTCATGGAAAATCTAATAGTAATCATATTAGGTAGCATCTTTCTCTACTGCCCATGAACACATTCACAGGATAAACTCAGCCTGTTGGAACCATTATCCCTTTCTATACGGGATTAAATTGAAAAATAATGCACAGCAGTACTACAGTATAACTCTCCCCATGAGATAAAGCTGTTGCCAAAGGAATTCAGAACTCCTGGCTCCTCCAGTCTGTGCCCCAGAAATCGCTACCCACTCATCAATTTTCACCTGTTACACTGGCAACTTACCAGGTATAACAGTAACGGGAATGAAAGCAATTTATTCTGGGCACCATAGCCAAGCTGTTAAATCATCTGTGCCCTGTTAAAGGATTTGTCTCCTGGAAGGTCCTAAGACTACACATCAGATCCTGTCCTTACAAACACCACACGGGGCTATACTCAGTTGAAACAAGAGCTCAGTACATGTAGGTACCTGAACCATGAATTCAGTACAGTTAACTATGTGACAGCCAAAAAGTTCTAGAACTCTGCATGAAGGATTCACAGCTTTAAGAGAACATAGAGAGTAGCCATGTAAAGGGAGGTATGTCTTTTGCTGCTATAATTTAAAAGGAAAACTGAAAAGTACTTTAACAACTTTCTTAAGAAGACAGAGGCCTTCCCTTCCTCACCCCCAGCTTGCCACCTGTAATGCTTTTCACTAAGTGGGAAATGTTGTCATTTGTTCTTTTTTTATTATTGGCACCTCTTAATTGTAGGAAATTCAAAGATGGTATTATCTGCAGGCAGCGTGATCATGCCACTAAGGGTATGTAATGATACATATTTCAAGATACCCACATGTGCTTTCAGCAGCACGATCATGCTATCTATACATAATAATATTTTCAAGACTTCCCATCATGAAGAAGGGACCATCAAAAAAGAATAAGCCTAAAATACTTTGTATCCAGTTTTCAGAGAGTACAAAGATTCCAGGGGTCATTTCAGCCTCTGGATCCTGAAAACTAAGCCTTCAACTTGACATATAACTCAGCAACACTTCAAATGCTCCCAGTTTGTATGAAAACATTAAAGAGTAATATCGATTTCTCTTTTTTAAGCAAAGAGGAAGGTTATATTGCATAACCCACCAAAACATTGTAAAATTCTTTCATTAGTTGCTAGAGGAAGAGGGAAATAAGGGATTGTTGTTTAATGGGAGCAGACTTTGTATTTTGCAAGATGAAAAAGTTCTGGAGATTGGTTGCACAACAATGTGAATATACTCAACACTACCAAACTGTACACTTAGAAATGGTTAAGATGGTAAACTTTATCATACGCATTTTTACCCATACTAAGAAAAAAAAAATGCAAAAACCTATTTCATTAAAATTTTCTGCTGTCTCTAGCCCATCATCTTCTAAGCAGTGCTGCCAGGGTTACCTAGGAGAATCTGACTCCACTTGTACTCAATCCTTCTCACTTTCCCAAATTTCTCCCTAGAGAACTTCAAATTTCTCACCCCTTTATAATCTCAAGCCATTCACTGGTAACCCCAAACATGTTTTTTGCTGCTGGGATATTGGATATTCCAGCAGCCAAATAATAATGGATATTATTGCCATTGTTTGGCAAATCAAAGTGCTCTTGGGTCAACAGAATCCACCATTCTTAGAAGGCAGTTGATATCATTAGCCATTTACTCCAGCCCAGGAAACTGACCAAAGAATTTGCTTAAATATATATGGTTCTTGTCCCACCAGGCTAGTGAATACACGTATTAAGATAGTCAGGTTTTATACCTAATATAAAAAGTGGCACTGTAGAATATAATGTGATGTGTTGTTCTGTGGGGGACAGAGTAACTCTCATTGCTTTGTGATATAATGTGTGTATGTGTGTTGTATCATCAGGTCCTGACTGAGGGCAATCCCCTCTTAACTTACCTTTTGAGAGGTAATCCCTCAAAATAAGAGACAATATATGGCCAACAGTATTAATCAAACATAAACTTCTGCCTGAGGAAATCAATTCCTAGAATTCAAGAATCAGGTTTTCAGTTTAAAAATGGAGGACCAAGTACGCTTAAGTAACATCACATGTAAAACACTGGCACTCATGAATTAATTGACTGTACATGGGTTTATGTAACACATGCTCAAATTAAAAACTGAAAAATAACTTAAAAGAATACCTGTGGGTAACTAGATGAAAAAACATCTATTAACTTCTTGGAATAAAAGTGACACTATTTCAGTTCTCATTGCTTGATTTTGACTGTTCTTGTCAGATTTTCATAGCTATAAGCCCATGCTGGGAACTGATGTACGATAAATAAACTCTTAATGTTGTTAATTAATTTTTTTTCAGATCCGGAGGAAAAAAATTCCCTTGTTATTTTCTTCATAATGATGCTACATCCTCCCATTTTGGATACACTTAGCCCACCTTCCTGCTTAAAGAATGAAATATTGCACTTCAAAGAAAAGGAATCCAAAAATAGTTCAGTTGACAAGTTGAAGAAAAAGATACTACTGATGTACTAGAGCACAAATTCTGTGTGGTCACAGCAGCGGCTTTTCAGATGCACTCACTGCCATCGTATCTGGTTTACTAAACAACACAGCCAGTTCTAAGGAGGTGAAATTAAGACATTCTCCTAACAGTGCCTCAAGCCAACTTTGAAACACATGTTTCCAAGACACAGATTGGGGCTAGGGTGAGGTCACAGCCCAGGAGTAGATACTTCCTCCTCACCCCCTTTTCCTCCATCTCCGCCTCCTCCCGCTGCCGCCTGAGGATGGAACTCGCAAGGTCTTATTTCATGGCAGTGCAGTGTGAAGGAGCTGCTACTATCTCTGGTATCCGCCCCAATTATCAGGACCGATTTCACAAGATGAAGTAAGAGAGAAACCGCAGGGTCCCGTTCCAAGAATGCCGGCTTGCGCCACAAGGTGCTATTCTGCTCTCTGCCTGAGCCGCCGGTTCATAGCAAGCTTCTCCCGAAGTGGATTCCACTCCCTGGAACAGGCCCCATGGGGAAGGACGCAGCCAAGCCACCCTCGGCTAGGAGCAAAGCCGGCTCAGGCGTTTCCGTTTTCTACTTGGCTTCTGCGAATACTACTGGCCCCATCCTCTTCAAAAATGTAAGAATTTAATTTTCCTAGCCCAGCTTCCCACACAGGAGATATATTTAGGAAGCTAAACATTCTACACTCGCTGAACAGTCTTTGTATTTATTCCTTGATTCTCAGGGTTACCTACTTTGGGGAAAGATGGGGGTGTCTGATTTAAATTTACATTACATTGTAATGTCTTACAATTAACAAGCATCGTTTGTTAAAACTGAGAGGAAAAACACAGTCCATGCTGATTTCGATATTTAAGAACTCTATTATCTTAGAACTTTAAATATTTTAAGAACTGACATTTATATAGTATCTACATTACAGTACAAGTTAAGCACTATCAATTATACTACAGAACTTATATATCATGTTACATTGGAGTAAAGTATATTTACCTCATTTCTGTTGACATAAACAATATCAAAAGGAGAAAGAACACAAGAGTAGCAAACTTTTTGAACAAGCCGTACCCAAATGACAACTGAGCTTCTCAAAACAAACAAACAAACCAAAAATTAAAAGCATTATTGAAAAGCTCCAAAGTATCTATATATGTTTTCTGTGTGGACACAGCAGTCAAAGAAAAATTGCAGTATAAGATACTTTTCAATGTGTGTATGACAGAAAATGTCAGCTATGTCTGGTGCTTTCTATGAGAATACATCCTAACCACATTTCCAGATGGATGTTAAAGACCAGTGTAGCAGAATCCTGGAAGGCTAGACTTCTTCATTTTCTATCATTTTCATTTCCCAGAAGTCAAGCGATATATTGATGCAAAACCTAAAAGAAGTTTCCGGAGAGGCTGCTCGGATAACAGGATATTATGGCACACAACTGAAGCTACGAAATTGTTTATTTGTGGAGGTGACATCAGTTTCTGGACTTATCAGACTCTGTCAGTTCAGTGTGTACCACAGAGACACCTGTCACTGTCAGATTAGATAGGAGGACTTTAAGGAGGGATTGTAGCTATTGCTCAATTTGGTTAAAAAAAAGTCATATTGTTTTCAAAGCACCTTGGCTTAATGAAAAGAAGAGGGTATCAGAACTTCTATCCCTAACTTAAAATCCCAAGGAGATGCTTTTAATTCATTTTACATGAATAAAAATAAATTACTTATTCTTAAGTATTTCATTCAATAAATAATTTCACCAGAGAATGAAATTGACATTAATTGAGCAATTATTTTGTCAAGGTCTGTGCTAGATCTACTCATTACCATATTTAATTCCCACAACAATGTGAGATTGATATCTTTATCTCCACTTTGCAGTTGAGAAGTGAGTTTTCAAGAGAGTAAATAACAAGCCGGAAATCACAAATTTAGCTGAGATCCAAATCCAGGCCAACCCAATCCTAATGCCCATGCTTTGGTCATTGTCATTCTCATTAGGATGTTTTTAATTACAATCTACTAGTCATCATGTCCTCTACCTGACAATAGAACATATTTCTCATTCCAATGCAGTTAAGACCACGTTGTAGCATAGTTTTGGATCATGTGTAAGTTAAATCATGGTTCCAAAAACATAACACGCTTAAGCAGTAAGACAGGCTTGGTCTTGACCCAAACCCTGGGACCATGAAAGGATTCCACCGTCTTTTAGAACAGAGAGAGACAGGTCAAACAGAAAGAAGCCGAGAGAGACCTGAAGAAAAGTAATGGCCAGGTGTGTTGGTTCACATGTGCAATCTCAGCACTTTGGGAGCCTGAGGTGGGTAGATCCCTTGAGCCCAGGAGTCTGAGACCAATCTGGGCAACATGGCAAAACCCTATCTCTATAAAAAATACAAAAATTAGCCAGGTGTGGTGGCATGCACCTGTGGTCCCAGCTACTCAGGAGGCTGGGGTGGGAGGATCACCTGAGCTCAGGGAGGTCAAGGCTGCAATGAGCCATGATCATGCCACTGCACGCACTCCAGCCTGGGTGACAGAGCAAGACTTTGTCTCAAAAAATAAAAACGAAAGAGAATAGCGATTTTTCATTCATTCTTAGAAAAGGACATAGAATTGGGCCTCCTTTCTTCTGACTATATCATCTACACTAGCTCTACTCAAATACTGCCCCGATGGCCATGGGAAATTTAGAAATCTAGTCCCAAGAAAGGAATCTGCACAAATAGAATTGACCTTCAACCTACCCCTGGATGGAGGCCCAAGGCCCACAAATGAACATTATAAAGAGATGTTCATTTTAACACCTACCTTCTCCTGCGGTCTCTTGCTCAATATTTTGCATTAATAGAGACATCAAGAGAAATGTTTGTCACTGCTATTCTTGCACAAGGCTTTTTTTGGCTTCTGTGAAAATAGAAGCACTGTGAATGACATGCTCAAACATGTCCACATTCTTGGCAAAACAACAGAAAAATCCTGGGGGTCAAATTAGTGATCGAGTATCTACCAAATAGCTATTTTATAGCAGCATTTTATAAACTACCAAAGCATGTGTAATGGATATCAGAAAGTCAGAACGGATTTTACAAGGTTATTCTATAACAACATTATGGCAACCTTGCAAAATACAAACAAACAAACAAAAAAGTTTCCACCTATCAAAGTAATTTAAGCAGCCTGTATGTTCCTTAAAAAGCGTAAGGGAAAGAAGGGAATAGTAAATTTATTTAGACCAAAATTTGGCCTCAAGTTTCTCATCTGTAAAGCGGAGACATAACAGTTAGCTTACTAATTATTGTAAGGATCAAATGAGATCGTATGTCGGGAAACATCCCTTGCCTAGTAGGTACTCAGTGTGCTCTGGTGGGATTTAAATCCGAGGTTCTGCAGAGAATGGGGCTGGCAATACCTGGCATCATTTATTTTCCACCAAGAAAATGGTTAAATCTCTGATAGAGGTAATGAAGACTCAGTTCATTCTTAAGCAAATAGCTGCAACCACAAAGCACTTCATATGCCTTTGTAACCCAACTTTTACTCTTCCATAGTGGATGATGATAGTCGATAAAATTCCAAGAGCCATTACTGTGTGATGAAAGCACACCAGACTGACTGTAAAGGTGGCCTGCTCCGTGTAATAGATTGTTCCTTTTGTACATAAAGCATTTGCATTGCTTTCAATACAGAGACTTCCTGCTACAGAAGGCTTAAATGTATATGCTTATGCTAAGCATAGAAATAAAAATTTGCTTTCAGATGTCAATTTCTGTTAGATTTCTCCTCCCAACCATCACTGTCTTGCTCCTTAGTCACTCACGCCCTGGAATACAGAATAAAGATAACAGGCAACAGCTCTAGACAGAGGCAACCCTACCCAAATGCCTTGACAACTGGCAAATGTTTGTAACACTCACTCCTATCCTTCACTCAACAAACAAGCACTTACTGAAATGTGTTTAGTTGTATTGCTGGTAACGCTCTCTCCATTCACAAAGAGATAAAGCACTATCATACTTTAAGGGGAAAAAAATCAAAACCCTGAGCCAGAAACTACCCTCTCAACTGCCTAATTCATTAAAGATCAATGAAGATGAAATAGTTTCATTGGAGCAAAATAATTAAATAGACTTAATTTCTAATATATGTCAAGTGGAATTAAAGCTATAAAATTCAAGTGGACCTGGCAATGCTTTAACAGAAAAAATTATCTGGATAATTGCCAGGGCTACTGTGAGTCTTGTGGAGAATGATCCATGAGCCAGAGAAGACCATTAAAGTTCCCAAAGGAAAAAATTTTGTTCCAACACAAAAAAGTAGAATTAATGATCCATAATTTGAGGAGAGAACAAGAACCTGAATATGCTTTTAGTGTTTTATTTTCAAAACATGTTTATTCCTTATTTTCACCTAATTTCCATGATAATAAAATAGCTTTGATGTGACCATAGAATAAAAAGGAAAAAACGTGACTAGGGGAAAAAATAGCTATTAGGTTGGTGCAAAAGAAGTTGTAGTTTTTGCCATTACTTTCTTTTTTATTTTTTTGAGACAGAGTCTTGCTCTGTTGCCCAGGCTGGAGTGCAGTGGTACAATCTTGGCTCACAGCAACCTTCAGCTCACTGCAACCTCTGCCTCCCAGTTTCAAGTGATTCTCCTGCCTCAGCCTCCCTAGTAGCTGTGACTATAGGCACGTGCCACCACACCTGCCTAATTTTTGTATTTTTAGTAGAGATGAGGTTTCACCATATTGACCAGGTTGGTCTTTTCCGCCTGCCTCAGCCTCCCAAAGTGCTGGGATTACAGGCGTGACGCACGGCACCTGGCCAATGGCATTACTTTCAATGGCAATCCCAATTACACCACCAGCAGCACATAGACAGCCCCTGTGTGAGAACAGAACCTAAGCAAGAACCATCATTTGCAATGTGAGCACATCAGAAGAAAATGCAGGCCAGGCGTGGTGGCGCACGCCTGCAATCCCAGCACTTTGGGAGGCTGAGGCAGGTGGATTGCTTGAGGTCAGGAGTTTGAGACCAGTCTGGTCAACATGGCAAAATCCCGTCTCTACTAAAAATACAAAAATTAGCCAGGTGTGGTGGCACACGCCTGTAATTCCAGCTACTAGGGAGGCTGAGATGGGAGAATCGCTTGAACCCAGGAGATGGAGTTTGCAGTGAGCCGAGATCACCCCACTGTACTCCAGCCTAGGTGACAGAGGGAGACTCTGTTTCAAACGAAAGGCAGAGGGAGGTCTGAATTGTTCTTCCTCATGCTGAAAAGAAGAGATATTGGTGGGGGCAGAGGAGGGAGAGACTATAGTTAGATATTAGAAGCCAGGAGAGCTGGGTTGAGAACCCCGCATGGAGAACAGAAAAAAAGGAGACATGATGGCCGATAGCTAGAGAGGCGATTTTAGGGATGACAGAGCTCTTTTGACAGCTGTGTGGTGATCAGCGTAACCCTCCGACCTCCTATACTATTTTCAGTAATACCTACATACCTATACTGCTCTGTTGAGCAGCTTTCTGTTGGAAAGCTGAGACAATACCCAGGACTGCTACAAAGGTGAGAATGAGGACTCCTCCAAGCGGCCAGGTCACACCTGAGTTGCCCTCAGTTGATTTTTAGAGACCACCCTGGCAGTAGAACACCAGCTTTTCAAACCTGACCCAGGTTTTTAACACAGTGCCTGTGTACTGAGGTAAGAACAGAAGCAAACAAAAGGGAACACTGTCTTGGCTTGTGGAAGGGTTCATTCTTGGTTCTTCTTCTACCTCTGTTGAGGGCTGTCCAGGAATAAGAATCCCAAACTCAAATGACCTTAGGACACAAGGCACACCCACAAATGGGAAAAGCTGCTGTGTATAAGATAATAGGGTATGTCAGGGCCTGTTGGAAACCGGAGGTTACAAATCCCTTCTAAAGGCTTTCAAAATCAATGTTTAGGAGAAAAAAGTGGTGACCAAGAAATGACTGTGTACAGGATTCAAGACCCCTACTGGGCTTGTCTAAATGTGACTACAAAGTTAAGTATTCAAGTCAATGGCTGGCCCAAGGCCAGTATCCAGGTATTTTAGACAGAACCTCTTCTGAAAGCCATTTTTGCCTGGAATCACCATGGATAATCTAAAGAAAATTAAAATATGATAAATGAGCTCCTTTCAAATAATTCTGGTGTATTAAAATATCTTTCGACAGATCACTCAGAAACTACATATACAAAATAATTTTTCATGGGTCCAACAAGTCAATTTTCAGAAGGTTTAACTTAAAATAATTATATTCCATTAAAAGTTGTCAGAGAACTGGGGAAGGGGCAGGGAACAGAGAAAGGAATGTTATTCCAAAGTCTTGGCAAACATGGTAAGTTTTCTCTGCGGAGTTTATCACTAAACCACTAACCCCAAACACAGCCAAAACTGCAATGGCATAGAGACAGCCATACCAAAGTAGAGCAGGGACCCGTCCTTTCCCTAGGCTCCAGAACTCCTTAAAAATAGGAGGCAATGTACACTATAAGCACTTGATGTCCTGGTGCCATAGCCAGATAACCAGACCGGGGCATTCCATGAGGGCTTCATTCTGACTTTGGAGCTCTAGAAATGCAATCCTTGATGACTTCAAAGCCCCACATTTTGTGTCCAAGTCAGTCTCCCCTAGTCAGGCCACTCTCTGCCCAGCTCGCTATACTTTATGACACTAAGGAGGAAAGAAAAGAGACTTTAGAAAATCCTTACCTGTAGCTGCTGGTCTAATTCTGGAAATTCCAAAGGAATGGAGTCTTCAGGGGGTGTATCATCTAAAACAAGAAAATGAAATGATTCCTTACTATGGAGCTCTTTCTTGTAGGAGAGGTGCCCTGTTGGGACTGTCCTTGGACTCCCCCATAGTTAGACCATCAGTGTACACTGTTTCAGTCATTTTCATCACTTCAGTTGGGGACAGACAGAATGTAAAGGACAATTTTGCTCGTTTTCTGTACACACAGATGTGTGGAGAGCTTAGTTGGCCCGAACAAAATTTTGCAAGCAAATATCAGAATCCTCAAATGTCCAGGCTGGTAGCTCTCCAGTTAAGAAGGACTGCTTGTCTTTCAATACTCTTACATTGGCCAAAACCAAAAAATATGATATGAAACAAAATGCTTTAATAAGGTGCTAATGAGGTGGCCAGAAGGACTTTAATGGGACAGGAGAACATGTTAGTGAAAAGTAGAGGGGATCGTTCTGCTCTGAATGACTCCAAGTGCCGCAAGCTGTGACAGTATTGCTGTCTGCTCCTACCACAAACCACACTAACAGGCAGTTAACCAGGAACTCGTTCTGGGTTACAGTGAGAAACAGGCAGCAACCCAAATGGGGCGTTTCTTTCCAATACACCAGGCAGCACTCCTACCCTGTGGCAGAATTCACAGCTTTGTTAGAGAGCGCCAGAGCCCAGAGAGTCCCAAAAGACCTCCTAACTTGTGCTTACGTTGACTGGTTGGCAATAGGCAGCTGTTGCTGGATCGGAAGATGAAGTTCTAAGAAGCATTTGAGGAAACCTGAACAAAATATAGGTCAGAATATCCAAGTCACCCCCAAATCTCTTCAAGAACATAGTGCTGACCCAGCCTTGGTGCTAGAAAGCAGAACTTCCGGTATCTCCAGGTACTCTCTGGCTCTAAGGGTTCATTGGCCACTCATTTCCAATCCCTACCCCAGTATATACACAGTACACATATACATACAGTACAGGTACAGTAGATACATATACAGTACACATACACATACAATACAGATACACATACACATGCATATATAATAGAGATATAGTACAGATACATACAGAGTACACATACACATACAGTACAGGTACAATACAGATACATATACAGTACACATATACAATACAGATACACATACAGTACACATAAACATATATAATAGAGATACAGTACAGATACATATACAGTATACATACATATACAATACAGATACAGTACACATACACACACATATATAATAGAGATAGAGTACAGGTACATATACAGTACACATATATACAGTACACATACAGTTAGATATGTACAGTACACATACAGATACAGTACAGATACATACATACACAGTACACATACATATACACATACAGTTTACATACATATATAATACAGTACAGATACATATACAGTACACATATATGTACAGTACAGGTATAGTACAGATACATATACACTACACATATATATACAATACAGATACACATGCAGTACACATACACATACATATATAATAGAGATACAGTAGATACATATACAGTACACATATGTATACAGCACAGATACAGTAAGATATACACAGTACACATACAGATACAGTACATATATATATGCAGTACATATACAGTACACATACATATGTGCAGTACAGTACATATACATATACAGTACATACACACAGTACACATATACAGTGCAGATACATATACAGTGCATATACATATACAGTACAGATACATTGTATATACTACATATACAGTACACTTATACATATAGTACACATACATATACAGTACATAGACATATATATAGTACATATGCATATATACATATACAGTATACATACACATATACAGTACACATACATCTACATATACAGTACATATACGGTATGTATGCAAAATATAAGGTGAAAAAATAATTTAAAAACCAAAGCTATTTTAAATTATAATAAAGCAAGAAAAGATAATCGTTTTTATGTTTTCATAGTCATCACCAAATTTCTTGATTAAAAACTGGTTGATGTTCTTTTTGAACTAGAGGGAGTGGTCTGGGCCACACACAACATAGAAACAAGTATCCTCTCCCAATGCGCTGATAGTACAGTCCAGAATAAAATGTAGTACACAAGGCATTTCTGGCATCTAAGGCATTGAAAGCATCGAAGATAATCACCAGAAAGATAATTTAAACAAGCACAGTATTCACTTTGACCAAAGCCCTCAAGGGTCATATCACTTAATAGTCTCTGGTATATTTTAGTCAAGAGTAGTATAACAATACTTCCATTTAAAAGTAGTTTAAAATAATGACAATGCATCACCACATTTGAATCTGTTTTGTATCTGCACCTATGCTAGACGATGGCTGTCCTCAGATTCAGTGATATCACTTAACTTTAGCTCACAGAACAAGTAGAAACTGAGAAATTTCCCAAGCCCCTTGCTGCAGGTTAGAAGACAGTCTTCAGAGGAATTGAGATTCAGTCCCCAGGCCCTTTGAATGCTCTACTTAGACTAGAAGTGACAAATTCTGCCCATTACTGTGCCTTGTTAAATCCACCCCAACATTTGCAAAGAATTGGACAAAAGACAGAAATAATGCACTTGCCACCACTGACCCGTTAGAGGTAGGCTTCATTATAAAACCTATGCTTTGTGAAACTGATTTTGGTCTTAACTGCATTTACATTCACTGCAGTACAAGTTTAATAACCTAGACATCACAATCATTTTAGCTCACTGGGTCCAAGGCCAGAATGATCTGGCAAAGGTAAATGGGAACAAGGCCAGAATGATTTGGCAAAGGTAAATGGCAAAAGTAAATGGGAAAGGTAAATGGGAACAAATGGTAAATGGGAATGTGCCTCCCAACCCTAATAATCATAAACAAGCAGGCACTTGTTGGAAGGAGAAACCACTTCTGTAAAGTATGAGAGCGGCTAAGACATTCTAGAATTCTAGAAGACAGCCAGGAATGAACCTCAAGGCTTCCTGAGACTTAATCCGCCTTGCCCCCTGTAAAGTCACACTCCTTCCTGCTTAATTATTAAAAAAAAAAAAAAAAAAAAAAAAAAAGGTATCCATTTACTTTACTACAGTAATGTAAATAGCAAACACCTGGTATCAACAGAATTAATGAGGCCCACTGTGGAAATCTACATCCTTATTTATAGTCACACCATGTCGAGTCAAACATAAGCGACCATACTGATAATTTTACAGATAAATAAAGTAGCTTCAAATTGGACTCCTTGAGTTGAAATAAAAGTCTAATTGATTAACATAGAAATCAACATACAATGGATGTTTTAGAGAGTCGAGCAAAATAAAAAGTAAGACTTTTATTCAAGAATGGATCAAGCTGGCTTAACCCAAGCAGGAAATAGCAGCGGAAACAAGAAAACCAAAGACAGATGTACGAAGCCTACCAAGTCTGAAAGCCAGGCCTGTATTTCACTGTTTGATGCCATCTGGTTTAGCTGGCATCTCTAGCAGCCAGAAATTTCAGGGCTTACGAAGCTGCTTACAAAGCTGCCCCAAGTTGATGTGTGGTGTGTTTACTTTTAAACAGTGGCTGCCTTCTTTGACTGGTTTTAAAAATAGGCAAATATTCTAAAAGCAGGATGATGAATCACTGGATTGGGCCAAAAGGAAAGAAGGAAAATGACTCAGGCTGACTAGTAGCACAGCTGTTCCAAAAACATTTGGCCGAATCGTTGTAAAACATTTTGACAGTGATACTGGATCGGAGTTCCTGACAGCAGTTAAGTTTGTTTTGACAATTCCAGAAGCATAAAGTAGACTGTACAGTAGCTGTACAAGAGACCCTCTAGCAAATTTAGCTTTTTTCAAAAGAAAATAGTTGCTAGATATGTTTATAATGGGACAAAATCACAGCACAAGTACATTTTTATTAAAATCTATTTACCAAATATTTATTGTGCAAGACTGGGGCTGAGACTTATGCAAAATGGGCAAATCACTTTATCATATTTTTAATGCATTAAGGAAGTAATTTGAAGGCTTCCTCTTCAAAATGGCACTGTAGACTTACTAGACCAAGCAAAATGTATCCTAAGAAAGTTTTTAAAGGATGAAATATAAAGGAGAGAAGAGGAAAATTTTTTATGTAAACAGATGTTCACTGCCTGTTTGGCAAATACAATGTGATGAAGCCAATGTCCTTAAGACAGAACTTTCCTATTGACCGCCCAACCGTTGTGATGTACCATGGTACATTTGACGATGGGCTCTTTTCAACATCTATTGAGCAGCTGTTGCGTTGGTTTCAGGATTCTTTTGTTTGTAGATTCCCTTCAATTGTCTTCTCTGTGTTTCTCCATAACTTGAACAAATAGGACACATTGGGTCTGTAATCCAAATCCTCCCTGTTATTTAGCAATGAGAGCTAGCAATCAGTTAGCAGAGAATATTGAAACTGGAAAGGACTAGGCAACCATCTGGTCCAGCCCCCTCAGAGTAGAGCTAAAGACAAGGACCCCAAAAAGGGAAAGAAGTTACTCAAGACTCCATGATTCGTGGCCATCTAAGATTAAGGGGTGTCCCCCAGCCCTGGGCTCTTTCCACCATCCCACTCCGCTCTTCTGCACTTACTAGTCCGTAGGTTCTCAGCTTGTATTTCATGAACCAGTAAAATTTTCCCTAAAATATTCTGGCCAGGCACAGTGACTCATACTTGCAATCCTAGCACTTTGGGAGGCCCAGGCAGGAGGATCACTTCAGGTCAGGAGTTCGAGACCAGCCTGGCCAACATGGTAAAAGCCCATCTCCACTAAAAATACAAAAATCAGCCTGGCATGGTGGTGCACGCCTGTAGTCCCAGCTACTCGGGAGGCTGAGACAGGAGAATCGCTTGAACCCAGGAGGCTGCAGTGAGAACCGGAGGTTGCAGTGAGCCAAGATCAAGCCCCTGCACTCCAGCCTGGGCAACAGAGCTAGACTCCATGTCGAAAAAAAAAATCCCTAAAATATTGGGAATTACGTCTTAAGAGCATCCAACTATTTCTTTGGCTAGTGAAGATGATTCAAAAATGACCACTGAATATCATTAGTATCCCTTTATGACAGAGAGAACATTTCAACACCAAAATCAAACGGCAATCATAGAGTAAAGGAGTGGCCATTATATTTAGCTTTACAGATGAAAATAAACACATACCCCAAACACCTCACTGTCGTACCCTTCTTTCTTTCTTTATATCAGAGGGATGAAAACTTCATCAAAGCCAGACTGGGTTTTGAGAACACTGTTCTAAACAACATCTTCACTGGGTTTTGCAGTCAATCATCTCTCCCTCCCACTGTGCTCACCATCGTAGACATAACTGGGGTGTAAGTTGAGAAGCCCTAAATCCTTGTTAAAAAGTGTTTAGGGGCCAGGCGCGATGGCTCAAGCCTGTAATCCCAGCACTTTGGGAGGCCGAGACGGGCGGATCACGAGGTCAGGAGATCCAGACCATCCTGGCTAACACAGTGAAACCCCGTCTCTACTAAAAAATACAAAAAACTAGCCGGGCGAGGTGGCGGGCGCCTGTAGTCCCAGCTACTTGGGAGGCTGAGGCAGGAGAATGGCGTAAACCCGGGAGGCGGAGCTTGCAGTAAGCTGAGATCCGGCCACCGCACTCCAGCCTGGGCGACAGAGCGAGACTCCGTCTCAAAAAAAAAAAAAAAAAAAAAAAAAGTGTTTAGGTTTAGGTTGCCACATGGAGAAGACCTCAGGAGAGGGAAAGCCATGCCCAAAGGACATTCCCAAGCTCACTGCACTCCCCAAGCAGAACACAAGAGGCAGCCTTGCCCAGGATCCACTGAATTTGTTGACATTTCCTGCAGTTACAGCTGGCTTCATGGGCATTGGACCTATGTGATCACACAGAGCCCTCCCTCCAGATGGGCCCCACGCTTAATGTAATACTCTGCTAGAGTGTCTTGAATTTCTTAATAATTTTTGAATGAGGAACCCTGCATTTTCATTTTGCACCATGCCCTGTAAATTATGAAGTTAATTCTACCTACAGTATGACCTCTGAGTGCTGGTGTCCAGTAAATTGTCCTGCAGGTCACCAGGGACAAACTGACATTTACAAGGCAGATGAATCTGGGTAGTGGCTTAAGTGCTGAGGCTCATACAGAAACTTTCCTGGGAACTGTTTGCCTATGAAGGTTCCTAACGACTAAGAACACAGCAGGTCAGTACAATGTTCAGTACGACACAGACTTGAACTTGAATCTCAGGTTGGCCACTTTTTAATTGGTGACTGTAAACAATTGGCATAATCTTCTTGAGACTCAGTTTCCTCCTCTGCAAAATGGCAATTACCTGTCTCTGAAACTTGCTATTGATAAAGGAATGAGTGTGTCAATCACTATCCTAAAGCCCAGCACCCAGAAAATAACCAGTAATAATAATGAATGCTTAATATAACTAAGTTCACTTTTCATTCTTTTTCACCATCAACCTGACCAAAGGGGTAATGTGGAGACGGGGCAGCTGTGTGTGTAGATATGTGAGTAGTGGCAGGAGATGATAAATTATTATTCATTATCTGAATAATACAAAGGCAACACACAGGGTTAAGGTCACTGACTCTAATTACTGAGTTCTCCCTCTGCCACTTAAGGGAGATTTCCCTGATGCAGCTATAACCTCAGGTCTTGCGGATTTACTCTCTTCATTTAAATCTGAATTTAAGGATCTCCTGTCCAGGCACAGTGGCTCATGCCTGTAATTCCAGCACTTTAGGAGGCTGAGGTGAGAGGATCGCTTCAGTTCAGGAGTTTGAGACCAGCCTAGATAACACGGCAAAACGCCATCTCTGTAAAAAATACAAAACAATTAGCCAGGCATGGTGGCACACACCTGAAGTCCCAGCTACTTGAGAGGCTGAGGCAGGACGATTGCTTGAGAATGGGAGGTGAAGGATGCAGTGAGCAGAGGTCATGCTATTACACTGGAGCCTGAGTGACAGAGTAAGACCTTGTCTCAAAAAAAAAAGAATTTACTTACAAACACTTTTCATATGAAAGACTGTAAAAAAAAAATTTATGCATGAAAGGTCTTTGAGTACTGTCATTTTAAATCTAAATATAAATTAGTATTTTATTTTTAGGAATAAATTATGTGACAAAAGGTAACCAATGCACATTCCTAATATATCCAAAAAATTTAATTTCTAGATACCTAAGTCCTTGTTAGAGTATCACATAGTTTTAAGACACATCAAAAGCTTTTTAAAACTTTGCTTCCTGCTTATTAAACGCTAGAGATGTGAATTCTTTAATATACATCGGATTTTCAGGACCCATAAAATTACAAGTATAGCTACAGAGATGAATGTGAATATTAACGCAGATATGGATAAAGGTAGAGATTTGGTATGGCAAAGCAGATTTTCAGTTCTTTATAAGTTAATAAACATGATGGTATCTTAACCACTACCTAAAATTGTCAGACTAATAAGACCATGCGTCAGTAAACTGGTTTTGCTTAGCAAAAAGAGACTTGATTTAGTTAAGGACAATTTCTTTTTTTTTTTTTTTTTGAGACAGAGTCTCACTCTGTCACCCAGGCTGGAGTGCAGTGATGCAATCTCGGCTCACTGCAACCTCTGCCTCCCGGGTTCAAGCGATCCTCCTGCCTCAGCCTCCCAAGTAGCTGGGACTACAGGCACCTGCCACCATGCCCAGCTAATTTTTTGTATTTTTAGTAGAGATGGGGTTTCACCATGTTAGCCAGGATGGTCTCCATCTCCTGACCTCGTGATCCCCCCACCTCCGCCTCCCAAAGTGCTGGGATTACAAGTGTGAGCCACCGCGCCCAGCCAAGGACTAATTTTATGTTTCTTGGAAACACCTATTCACAATTATTGTAGCTATCATTTTGTGAATGTCATTGATTTATCCTGTTGTTAGAATATTTTGACTGGCTTAGGTTATAACATACTCACTGTCTGAAAAGCACCTGCCTCAAGAAGAGCTTATCGGGGCCAGGTTCAGTGGCTTATGCCTGTAATCTCAGCACTTTGGGAGGCGGACATGAGTGGATTGCTTGAACTCAGGAGTCCAAGCCTAGCCTGAGCAACATAGGGAGATACTGTCTCGACAAAAAATAAACAAGAAACTGGGTATCGTGGTGCATGCCCGTAGTCCTAGCTACTTGGGAGGCTGAAGTGGGAGGATAGTTTGAGACCAGGAGGTTGAGGCTGCAGTGAGCCAAGACTGCACCACTGCACTCCAGCCTGGGCAACAGATTAAGACCGTGCCTAAATAAAGAAATAAATAAGCAAACAAACAAGAGCCTACTGGAAGTATATTTATCCTTCAGCACACCACCAAATAAAATTTACTCCTTTTTTTCTTCTCTCCTACCACAACATACCAGAAGTAACCTTCCTCCATCAACCCCATGGCCTTTGGGAGGCTATTTGTTGTCAGGAAGCTTTGAGCTTTCTCTCATAACATGAACTCTGCCCCTAAATGGGCAGTGAAGTAACAGTCCTGAGGACCTGGCTTTGAACCCTCCTTCTATTTATTAATTGCATGATTTGAAGTAAGTCACTTCATCTCACTTAGCAAACATTTATTTCCACTTCTGTGAAAATGAGTGGAATAGCACCTTCCTGTGGGGTTGCAGCCAATATTAAATTGATGAGAAGATGCCAGTGAAAGCACTACTCCTAAGTATTCAATAAACACTCACCTCCTTTCTGGCCTTTCTTCACAACTTTAAGTAATACATTCCAACCAATAAATCCCATAGTATCTCAGACTTTTCATCAGACACCAGGATAATGAACCCCAAATGGTTACAGCTAGTGCATTACTGATTTCATAAGTGTTTGATAATTACGTTTCTACTATAGTTCTCAACTCTGCGCGCCATCGGAAATGTAAATATAGGAGACACCCACCTTCCACCCTGCCCTTAAGGCACTTTTGACTGAATGTTGTCACTGCATGCTGAGACAGCTTTAAATGTAAGCTCATGTTGGGACACAAGGTGATTCGAGAGAGCTCATAATGACTGTCTGAGCCGCCGTTTCCTGCAAATTCCTGGTTCCTGGTGTCCAAAATCCTAGTGGGAACTTTACCCCTTGACTCCTACAGAGTTCCCTGTGAATATGAAAAAAAAAAAAGGCCAGAGAGGGGGCCTGGGCGTGGTGGCTCACGCCTGTAAGCCCAGCACTTTGGAAGGCCAAGGCGGGCGGTCACCTGAGGTCAGGAGTTTGAGACCAGACTGGTCAACATGGGGAAACCCCATCTCTATTAAAAACACAAAAATTAGCTGGGCGTGGTAGCAGGCGCCTGTAATCCCAGCTACTCAGGAGGCTGAGGCAGGAGAGTGGCTTGAACCCAGGAGGTGAAGGTTGCCGTGAGCCAAGATCACACCACTGCACTCCAGCCTGGGTGACAGAGTGAGACTCCATCTCAAAAAAAAAAGGAGAGAGGAGAAAATGATAAACTCAATATTCATTTATAGCTTAGTGTGGATGAGGTTTTCTAGAGTCATTCCAGAGAACAATGATTAAAAGTATGGAGAGAAGAGATTACTAGAAACCCTTCGGATCCTGAGGAGGACAAGGAGAATAATACTGAAGGTGGAAAAGGTTGAAGGAAGAGGACAGCGACAAAAGACACTTTGTGGCTGGTCCGAGTACAATGGTGTTTACAACTAATTAATCACAACCAGCTACCGATGTCTTTGTTCCTTCTTTTCTCCCAGTGCTTTACTTGACTAGCCTTAAAAAATAATGATAAATAAAAAGACACTTCACCTGCACCGCAATTTTGCTGAGAGCCAGTTTCAGAAGTGTACACAAAAAGATTTCACATAACACCCAACTTGTTGCATTAGATTCAAAGGTAGCTATTGCAACTACTCCATGTAATTCTCCCTACCATACAAAACATCCTGATATTTGAGGAGAAAATTATATTATTTAAAAGAGATACCAATGGTATAGGTTCTGGATTTAAAAAAAAAAAAAAAAAAGGCCAGGCGTGGTGGCTCAAGCCTGTAACCCCAGCACTTTGGGAGGCCAAGACAGGTGGATCACGAGGTCAGGAGATCGAGACCATCCTGGCTAACACGGTGAAATCCTGTCTCTACTAAAAAGTACCAAAAAAAAAAAAAAAAAAAAAAAATAGCCAGGCGTGGTGGCAGGCGCCTGTAGTCCCAGCAACTCAGGAGGCTGAGGCAGGAGAATGGTGTGAACCCGGGAGGCGGAGCTTGCAGTGAGCCGAGATCCGGCCGCTGCACTCCAGCCTGGGTGACAGAGCGAGACTCCGTCTCAAAAAAAAAAAAAAAAAAAAAACACTAAATGTCATACAATTAATTCATATCCAGATATAAAAAATTTCTAATAGCTTGAAAGAATTGTTTTTGAGATAGGGTCTTGCTCTGTCACCCAGGCTGGAGTGCAGTGGTGTAATCATGGCTCATTGCAGCCTCAATCCCCCAGACTCAAGCAAGTGCCCCGGTAGTTGGGACTGCAGACATGCACCACCACGCCCGGCTTATTTTTTTATTTTTTTACAGAGATAGGTCTCATTATGTTGCCCAGGCAGGTCTTGCCTGGCCTCAAGTGATCCTCCTGGCTCAGCTTCCCAAAGTGTTGGGATTATAGGCATGAGCCACCGTGCCTGGCCAGAAAGAATTTTAAAAACAAAATATTAAAAGCTACCAGCTTGAGCTGATAGTAGTATTCTTGACTCTTTCTAAATAAAACAAAAAACTGCTCTAAAAAGTGCAAAAGACAGAGAATTCCAAAGTCAAGGTCTAAATTTACAAGGAGCATGACAGATTTTAGCTTAGCTGAAGATGAAGAAAAGTCTCAAATAATTAACATGAAATCCTAATGTCTGTCCAACTCTAAATTTCCTCTACCTGGAGAAGGGCCAGTGACTCTTGAATAACCCAAGAGGTAGGATTCATATTTTTCTTCTGCACTTTTTTCTATTAAGAAAATTAATTCCATGAAGTTTCCAGTTTAGGAAGTTTTAACCCTTTGAAGTTTTCCCAGTTTAGAAATAATATTGATTATCATTAACATCATTAGTTCATTAAAGCCAGGCATCACTGCCTCTGGAAATTACCATTAGCTAAGTATTACTTTAAAAAGTAATATATATATATATATATAATATATATATATATAATATATATATATATAATATATATATATAATATATATATATATAATATATATATAATATATATATATATAATATATATATATATATATACTTGACTAGCCATATATATATATATTCGTGCTCCAAAACCTTGCTTCCTTTATTTAAGGACCCCTGGAGGTCCATGTTCTATTCAAAGTCTTATGGCTCATTCTGCTATCACTGAACAATGACCAACTCCTCATCTACCAGGGCCAGTCTGTCACCAAGTCCTTTCAACCCTTCTTTCAAAATGGACTCTGAATTCAGTCATCCCATTACCTTATCTAATGCAGGCTCTCATCACTTGGTACCATTATAAAAAGCCTCTTCTATTCTCCCATCTCTCCACATTCCGGACTATTCCACCAAACTTTTACCATTTTCATCATATTATTCCCTTTTCTAAGGACTTTTGACATTTCATCGCTTTTGATCAAGTCCAAACCCTTTTGCTGAACTTTGAAGATTGACTTGGCAACCCTAGTCTATTGCTATCTAAACAGGTACCCTATGTAAGTATCTAAAACAATGCCCGGCTCAAGCAGGGCAGGTAGACATGTTACTCTTCCACAGTTCAGACCTCTGCTCCAAACGACTAGTTTTAGTCTTTTTTGAACACACCATGTTCTTCCTGACTCTTAAGTTTTGCTCCTGCTTTCTGTTTAGAGGGAAAAGAAAGAAAACTGGTTACAAGATATGTAGCCCCCTTTTTTGTATCTAGTACCCAGGAATGGCATCTGTCCTGTACTGCTCCTCTATACTCCACCTGCCCTCAAGCCCAGTTTGACTATCACCTCTTCCAAGAAGCTGTTACTAACTGCTCTGGGTGACACAGACTTTTCTCCAAACATCTTTGCCTTACAAAGCCCATGGGAGGTCATGCTGTTCTCTTTTGCACATCCCACTCACCTTTGGCAGAGTGCTGGAAACACTGAAACCAAATAAATTCAGCTAGTTGACCAGAGGAAAAATAGGATATGAACAATCTACTAACTGCATAACTAGTCCCCAAATAACTGCCAGTCAATAATGCTATAAAATCTACTTTGACGTCAAGTAGAAGTGTGAGATGTAGGTGAGACACAACTGCTCAGTGGTTTACATTTCCCTTGATACTCCACAGTCAGTTATAATTTCAGGGATAAGTTGAATGCTTAATTTGTATCAAGCACTCTGCTAAATACCTTACCTATAAGGTGTCATTGGCTTCTTATTACAACCCTGTGAATTAATACTACTATTCGCATCTTATAGGAAACTGAATTTCAGCAAGGTGGAATGATCATACAAATAGTGTTGGAGGTAGGTCTAGAAATCACGCCTCTCTGGCTGTAAAGCCTATGTCCTTAACCTCTACACTAAATCATCTCAGGAATATATAGTCCTGAAATGACCAGATGAAATGAGCACTAGACTAGGCTGATCAGAAATCAACATGTCGGGCCGGGCGCAGTGGTTCATGCCTATAATCCCAGCACTTTGGGAGGCTGAGGTGGGCAGATCGACTGAGGTCAGGAGTTCGAGACCAGCCTGGCCAATGTGGTGAAACCCCGTCTCTACTAAAAATACAAAAATTAGGCAGGTGTGGTGGCGGGTGCGTGTAATCCCAGCTACTTGGGAGGCTGAGGCAGGAGAATCATCTCAGGGAGGCGGAGGTCACAGTGAGCCAATATCACACCACTGCACGCCAGCCTGGGCGACAGAAAGAGACTCTCTCTCAAAAACAAAAAAAAAAAAAAAAGAAAGAAAGAAAAGAAAGAAATGAACATGTCAATATTCACAAGCAAAGATGTCTCCTTTTCTCATGGACTCTGCTTATTCATCAACAATAAATCCAACAATATAGAATTACTCCCAAAAAGTCCACCTAGTGCCCTCATTTACTATGAAAGTCTAGGGGATTTTCCTTTGTTTCCCCCTAAATGTGTGGTCTGCAGGCCACATGCACTGGAATTCAAAAGGCATGCACAGCTCGCTTGATGGCAAGTGTTTTCCTGTGTGACACTCCACATGTTCCTTATTCAAGAATTCAAAGGGAGTGTCCCAAATATCTGCAAAGCATCTTTTTGGGCACTCAGAGCCGCATGTATGTGCAAAAATACAGAGTCCTGGGCCCTGACTATTCTTTGAAATCTTGCATTTGTGATATGCATAAAACATAGGAGGGTGGTTTCTTTTCCTTCTTACAACAATAATGGGTCTCCTGAATCAGAATATATAGGAGTGGGGGCCTTAGAACATGTGTTTTCAATGAGTGCTTTTAATCAGGCAAGGTTGAGAAACACTGAACCTCAGCTCCTGCCCTAGGTTCTCCAGGTAGTTGCCCTTTCTAGAGATATGGGGACACACTGACCATAAGATTAAAATACTTAATTTGGGGAGTTTTCATAAGCATCTTTTGGTGGGGCTTGAGGGTAGGAATTATTTAAAATAAATTATAATCCCTTTTGGAGGCTACCTATTAAAAACCATGAATTTTGAAAGTGGGCATTCTGGAGTCATTTGAAAGAAAAGAGAAAGAGACTGGAACAAACCAATATAAATTGATGGATGAGAAACATCTGCGAGCTCCTAGTCAGAGACCAAGAGAGTTCAAACAATGGTGACAAATTAATTGCAAGTTGTACATCTTGTACTTCAAGATAGAGGTTATTCAGGCAAACCAAAGATGGAGATTTCACCTCTCCACGGCTCTTTTCTGTAAATAAATTAAATTTTGTTACGATGTTGACAAGGGAACAGTACATTTGGTCCAAAATTATAATGTAATAATACTGCTTGAGATAAATAAGCTTTATATACTGAAATTTTCTTTGTGAGGCTTTTGATTGTAACAGGGCTCGTTCTGCTCACATGCAGCATGACCGAAAAAGAAAGGAAATTATACATTTTCTTTCCCTCTGGATTTTGGGTTTGCATGTGTGTGTCTTGAGAACTAGCCACTCAAGATGTCACGAAAAGCGCTGACTATTCCTTGAAATCTTGCATTTATGAAATACATAAAAACAGAAAGGACTTTCATTTTTCCTTTTAGAGAAGCAGCTTGGAAAAACAGAGAAAGTTCAGACTGCAAGCCTAGGGCCCTGAGTTCAGAACATAACTCCATTACTTACAGTGTGGTCTCTGGGTGGCAATCTCTGTCTCTGTACATAAGGAATACTAATACCAATGCCTATGTTGCAAGTTTTTTTTTTTTTTTTTTGAGACGAAGTCCTGCTCTGTCACCCAAGCTGGAGTGCAGTGGCACAATCTCTGCTCACTGCAAGCTCCACCTCCCAGGTTCACACCATTCTCCTGCCTCAGCTTCCCAAGTAGCTGGGACTACAGGTGCCAGCCACCATGCCCAGCTAATTTTTTTTGTAGTTTTAGTAGAGACAGGGTTTCACCGTGTTAGCCAGGATGGTCTCGATCTCCTGACCTCGTGATCCACCCGCCTCGACCTCCCAAAGTGCTGGGATTATAGGCATGAGCCACCGTGCCAGGCCGCATGGTTGTTTTAAGGATCAGAGATAATATAGGTGAATGCTTATTATGACAGAGAAGTATAGTTAATGGCAGTTGTCATTTCTATGTTGGGGTGGATTGATTTGCCTGTTGGGAGGATTTCTTCTTACCACTGTCTTTCAGAGTGACCCTGAGTGAGGACACAGTATAACGGCAGATCATGGGAAGAGGTTTAGAAAAATAGATTATGAAGAGTCAAGCCTTCACCTCTTCCTACTATGGAATACATCTCCATTGGAGGCTAACAGTCTAGGAAACTCCAGGTTAAATGTGTCGCCTGGCATAGTAACCCCAAGCCTGCAATGGTTGTGTGACATCAGATTTCACAGAGCTCCTTACTTTGCATTACTTTGGAGTGATCATGTCCCTTTTCAATTATTACTTTTTTAAAATAGAGATGAGGTCTCCCTGTGTTGCCCAGGCTGGTCTCAAAATTCCTGGGCTCAAGGGATCCTCCTGCCTTGGCCTTCCAAAGTGTTGGGATTACAGTCGATAGCCACCGTGATTGGCCAATCATTACTTTTTAAAGCATCATCCCTACATGGGCGTTATAGGAACACAGAGAGAGAGAGAGTCCTCAAAAGACCCAAAGTTTAAATGGTAATGTTGTTTAAGCATGTGATTTTAACAGATGACATTAAGCTAAGAGCAATGGTGGGCGCCAGTGGAAGAGAACCAAGCCTTCCTTTCCTCAGCACTGTGACCTCCCGCCACATGAGGTCCTTTGTTCAAAAGTGGTGCAATTCAATATGTGTGTTAAGAGGTCACTGAGGGAAGCCATGACGAAGGGCTCTAAGTATGGCAGTTTCACCTCAGACCTTACTATTTAGAGAGGCTCCTCCTCACCTGTCCCATTCATCATTCCTGCTGAAGTCTGTTGATTTAGCCAGAAGTGTGGGAGCACCAGTGAGAAACCAGCATTTCAAACTTAGGCTTCAGCAAATGTTGCTGGAAACGGAACAGTGATATTTTCATATTACCTAACCAGCTGCCAGCTCCTAATAAATGTTTCCTCATGCAGTTTTAACAATAACACACTTTGCTATTGTTAGAAATTGTTAGAGCTCAATGAATTTTATTCTAAAAGAAAGCTAGAATGAGGAAGGAGGAGAAAAAAAAAAAATGAGTTTAAATGACCCAAGGATTCAAGATGTATCCCTAGAGGCATTTCTGGAAGCCACGATCTAACAACACATGATGAAATATCACACTCCCCATCATCAGGTCATATGAGCATGCAACTTTAAATTTCCCACAGAGGCGTGGCATTGGAAAAGATGCTGGAAAGGTGGGGTATGAGGGAGATAACGCTTCTTCCAGAGCAGAGTATACCTGAGGCGTCATTGAGGCTAAAGGCGATGCGTACAGGCTTGTCGGCAGGTACCCTGGCTGTGCTGATCATGTGGGCACCTGAGCCTCCGCCTTCTCCTGGGTCTTCCAGCTGTGACAGCAAGAGAGAGCCATTGTCACTTTATCCAGCATCATCCCCCTAAATACTCAGAGGCCCTTGGAAATTACAGGTGAAGTTATTAAGCTTAGTAAGCATTATCTGCTTATTCTAAAGATATTCCTAGTTTTGAGCTTCCTTTTTCTACGTCACAAGTATTTGCCTGCCCCATTTAAATCTTTTTTTTTTCTTGGTTCAAGAAAAAATTGCTTTTGCAATATACATCTAGAATGAATGAAATATTGGAAATATCTCTACCTGACTTACTCTCTCAGAATCCTTTCACACTGACCAGTTCAATCCTGCCCCATTAAGGTCATATAAAGTATTTTACTTTCAACTGAGGACGATAAAAAGAGATATAGTCTTAATAAGGTATCAGATGGCTTCAAATTAGACTAGCTTTTCATGTTCAAAAGCCCAAATTAAATCTGAATTATTAATCTGAGAGTGGTAAAGAATGAGTTTCATGGAATCATTTAAAGAATACCAAAAGTCGCTGGGTGTGGTGTCTCACGCCTGTAATCCCAACACTTTGGGAGGCCGAGGCGGGAGGATCACTTGAGGTCAGGAGTTCAAGACCCACTTGGCCAACATGAGGAAACCCCGTCTCTACTAAAAATATAAAAATTAGTGGGGCGTGGTGGCAGACACCTGTAATCCCAGCTACTTGGGAGGTTGAGGCAAGAAAATCGGTTGAACCCAGCAGGCAGAGGTTGCAGTTAACCGAGATCACACCACTGCACTCCTGCCTGGGCAACAGAGTGAGACTTGTCTAAAAAAAAAATAAGTAAATAAAGAATACCAAAAGCCACTTTAAAATATCTGTTATATTATGAATATCATGTGCTTTAAATATCTGATTACCTGTAAGTCTATCAAACATTTCTAAGGTTGCACATCTTAATCTATAAAAGCAAAAGACAAGACTCAAAAATATCCTATAGATATTCTACTCCATCTATCAAATCATCATTTAATTAACTAAGGTAGAATGAAGGGAGAAAAACATCCTGCAGATGAAATGGAATAGGCAAAAACACATGAATATTTCTGATTATAATCAGAGAATTTAGCCCAAATATATTTTAACCAAGATATTTGATAATTTGATGTCTACAGGGAACTAGGAAAAGATAGTTATAAATACATGATATCTCTGTTATTTAAAAACATATATTTAACTTTTCTATTTTTAGTCCTGCCTCCCCTAAACCCTCTACTTTCCTTCTCATGTAGACAGTAAACCAAAAAACCTGAATGATATTTTAAGGGAAATATCTCTAAAAATGGCAAAGTATAAATAATCTCTTTAGCCATCCTTAAAGAGATTCTGGGAAATGCTTAGCAGGACATTTTCTCACAGCACGGTTTCTAACTTTTTCCCATAACTTTCCTCTATCTAAAAATAGTGTCCAGAACACTGAATTTTGTTTTTAAAAGTATTTATAGAGCCAAAGCCAATGCACATATATATACATGTATATTTAGACATACATACATATGGAATCATCTTACCCAGCACATGAAAAAAGATCAGGCTTATATTAAAACCCTAGTATAGCTTTGGAGAAAAACCAGCAACTGTTTATCATCTAGTTAGAATCATAATTTGACCCATTTATTTAGCACTACAAGTAGCAATGCACCTAAAAGCTCTCCACTGTCCATGTCATGTAATTCTAAGTTAGAAAGAAATAGTACCATGAAACATTTAATTTTAAAAAAGGGTAATATAAAATTTCTGTTATTTGATTCAGGATTTGTTTTATCTTAACTCTGCCACTCTTCTGTCCAGTCTTATCTGCTTAGAATCAAGCATTTTGTGAGCCACTTAGGGAATGGCATGGATTATCTCAAATTCAGCAGAAGAAACCATTAAAATTCCCTTAACATTTTAGCTAAAAAGAAAAGTTTTACTGTTATGCATCGTACAATCACCGAATCACTTTAGCATAACATCTAAGGATGGAAAGTTGCACTCCTCTTTAGGCTAAATCTCCCAACACTTTCCCGCACCAAGAAATCAAGCACAAGAGGTAGAAATTTACCTCAAGGATTTTGTAAATAGTCCTCTGGTATGGTTTCCAGCTACAGGAAATGGAATTAATAAACACAGCTAATTAGAGTCCCTCCCCTCTGCTCAATGGAGAACACCTGTCTACCTGTGAAAGGATGGTGGCAAGACTGAGTAGACTTTGAGTTCCACACAACATTGACCACAAGAGCCCCTACACCAACTTGCCTTTTCATCACACCGTCTAGGGAAACGAACCACAGGTTCCTTCTCTCGGCTACAAGCTGTAACAGAGCTTTGGTTAAGTTGCTGGTGATCCGAGCATTTAGTTCAGTTTTCACACCTGTTGGCTTACCTCACTTAGTTGAGTGTCTGCACTTGTGTAACCCAGAGCCAGCCACTGCCTTGGCCAGTCGTTGCCTTTGTGGAGTAGAGACTCAGTGAGAGACCGGGCTGCACCTGCTGCATAGCAGCCACTGACAATCTGAGGAGTGGAGACAGCTGTCAGGGCAGCACGCTGCTACCTGCTCTGCCCCAGACCCCAGCGTCCCACGGGACCTCCCTTCCCTTCCCTTCTGCTTCCCTCCACAACCCCTCTCTCCTTTCCTTGCCTCTCTAACAGCCAGGATGTTGTCATGTTTCTAGAAAAAGCAAGAGCAAAAGAAAACCCTCCTCCTGTCAGAGGCATTGATAAACAGCAAGTTGTGGAGAGTCCAAATGTTTTAATTCATTAGTCCTGGCAAACTTAAAATACAAACAGACTTGCTTCACAAGACAGGAATGTCTTCAGCGTGACCCAATCAGTGTCTGTGTCTATTCCAGCAAACTGGCAAAGATAGCATGACTCCAGTCAGCAAAAATGTCGGCCGCTCCAATCAGCTCAGCCAGACCCAGCCAACTTGGACAAGCCACAAGCTGACTCTCAGATGATAGCAGCGATGATCCTGGTTAAGAATGTGAGGTTTGAGGTTGAGCCCGTGTTGGGCTTGATGACTTGATTCATTCTTCAAATGCAACCAACCACAAAAGGAGTCAATGGTAAATAAGAATGGAGCATTAGGATTTGTCAACCTTTTTAAAAACTGTAAACCTGGATGTCATTGGTACTTAAAAATAATTGGATTGCGATTTTGAGGTTAAATAAGTAAAATAAATATTAGGAGAAGGCAAAGACAGCCACAGACTGGAAGAAAATCTGCAAAACACATATCAGACGAAGGACTGGCATCCAAAATATACAATGAACTCTTAAAATTCAACAACAAAAACAAACAACTCAATCAAAAAATGGGCAAAAGATCTGAAAGATATCTCACTACAGAAAATATACAGATGGCAAGTAAGCATATGAAAAGATGATCAACATCATATGTCATTAGGGAATTGCAAACTAAGACAACAATGAAATACCACTATACACCTATTAGAATAACCCAAATTCAAAATATTGACAACATCAAATGTTGGTGAGGCTGTGGAGCAATAGGAACTTTCATTCCATGCTGGTGGGAATGAAAACATAAGATTACATCCCACTTTAGTGAACAGTTGGGCAGCTTCTTACAAAAGCAAACATACTTTTACCACGTGACTCACAAATCACACTTCTTGTTATTTCCCCAAAACCCGCATACAGATGTTTATAGCAGGTTTATCCATAATTGCCAAAACTTAGAAGCAACCAAGTTGCTTCAACAGGTAAATAAATCCTGGAATATCCTGACAATGGAATATCATTCAGGGATAAAAAGAAAAACTATCAAGCCACAAAAAGACATGGAAGTATCTTAAGTGCATATTACTAAGTGAAAGAAGCTAATCTTAAAAGGCTACATGCTGTATAATTCCAACAACATGACATTCTAGAAAAGGCAAAACTGTGGACACTGTAAAAAGATCATTGTTTGCCAGGGATTCAGGAAGAGAAAAAGGAAGGATAAATAGGTGGAGCTTGGGGATTTTTAGGGCAGTGAAACTATTCTGTATGAGACTGTAATGGTAGATACACATCATTACACAATTGTCAAAACCCATAGAATGTACAACACAGAGTGAACCCTAATGCAAACTATGGACTAATAGTGAATAATAATGTATCAATATTGGTTCATTAATTGCAGCAAAGATGTTAATTAGGGGTTAGAGGGATGAGGAAATACATGGGAATTCCATACATTTCACTCTGTTTTTTTCTGTAAATCTAAAACTGCTCAAAAGGTATTAAATACACAAGTAAAAGGACTCAGCAGGTTTTCTTAATCTAATGAATGGAAGGCTAATTTGTTATGATATATAAACAATACAGCTGTATAGACTCAGACAATTAAAACATTCACATATAAGACTATTCTTTTCAGGAATTAATATTACTGCTTTAATATTATTTTATGGTTATAATAAAACTTACTAATGCATTATAATTTATCAAAGTGAATTTCTTATTCACGATCTCATTTTAATCTTCCAGAAGATCCTACACAATAGTCATGGTCAGTATTGCCATCCCAATTTGACAGATGAGCAAACTGAGGCGCAGACAATTCAAATAACAGGGTTGAGGATGAATGACCATAATAGAATTAAGAACCCAGATACGATCCAGATTTTCTAATTATTAGTTCAAGCTGCTTCCACTACACCAGGATGCACTCTATATCAAAGATTTAATTGGCCGGGCGTGGTGGCTCACGCCTGTAATCCCAGCACTTTGGGAGGCCGAGGCGGGCAGATCACAAGGTCAGGAGATCGAGACCATCCTAGCTAACATGGTGAAACCCAGTCTCTACTAAAAATACAAAAAATTAGTTGGGCATGGTGGCGGGTGCCTGTAGTCCCAGTTACTTGGGAGGCTGAGACAAGAGAACGGCATGAACCGGGGAGGCGGAGCTTGCAGTGAGCCGAGATTGCGCCACTGCACTCCAGCCTGGGCGACAGAATGAGACTCCGTCTCAAAAAAAAAAAAATTTTTAATTGAAATTTTTGGTTAAGAGTAAGTTCGACTCTCAGCTTTTGTTTGGAAGAGACAAAAGTATCACTTTCTTCAGTGGTCCAGCATCCAGGTTCATCTGACACTAGCCATCTTTATCACGACACCCAAGTTCCACCCCAAGAAAATCAAAGTTCTGCATCTTATGTGTGCTGATGGGAAAGCAGATACCACATCTGTGCTGTCTCTCAAATTGGCCCCCTGGGTCTGCCTTCAGAAAAGCTTGTGGTGATACTGACATTGCCAAAGCAATCGGTGACTGGAAGTGGCTGAATTCTAGTGAAACTGACAGTTCAGAAAGGACAGACCTAGGATGAAATAGCACCTTCCTTTTCTGCACTGACCATCAGGCTCTCAAGGAACCATACAGAGATAGAAAGAGACAGTTACATGTTAAACACAATGGAAATATTGCCTTCTATGATACTGTCAACAGCTCCTGACCAACACAGCACAGATCTTTATCCACAGAACTCTCTGGAATCATTACAGTGAACCTTGGGATTGCCCACTGTGTGAGCTGCAGCATTGACAGCTACATCCTCATGACATTAAAAATGACATTAAGAGAGGTGTGGTAGATGTCCAGTTGGTAAAGGGCTACAAAGACAAAGATTTCATTAAAAGATAATTTGACAACAATGAGAAAGGAACAAAAAGAATATGTCTAAATTGTCTAAATGTTCTCTTTCTGAATCTGATAACATAAATTCAAGGTTTTCACAGTCACAATTAATATTTACCAGCTCCTCTGTTCCCATATGAGCAACGATGTGTTTCTTGGCTCTTTATCCAAACACTTTCAAGAGAGTAACAAATCTGAAATCCAAGTGAAATCCCTTCCCATAACTGAAACCCAAAATAACTACATGGTATTTTAAGAATTTAATAGAATTATATAAATTCAATCCAGAAAGGATGTGTTTCTGCATCAATAGATAAACAGATTAACAGTATGTTTATTGGGGGTGGCAATAATGTATAATTTTTATTTTATTCTTTTCAGCAACAAATGTGTTTTTACAGTTATTTGGAAAGTTATTTTCAATAATATTCAAGGAGTTTTTCACATACTGAGCTCTAGCCTTGCTTCTGAATTATGATCAATAATACACTCCTACCATAGACCATTGTCACAATTATATAATACCGATTTCTCAGTACAACTCAATATGTATGTTGTGAAGGCTTGGTACGTTCCAGGCTAGTGTTTCTCCAAAGTACCTGATTACTAGGTGCCTTTAAAAAATACCCATTCCCAGGCTTTGCCATAGTGACTCAGTAGTCTGGGTAGACTCTCATTCTGGAAATTTAAAAAAGAAACTTTAATGGTTATTCACAGCATTTAGAGAATAGTTGAGAAGACATTTTCCCCAACATTTTAAAGTCAGCTCTGTATTGCTATGTGACATATGCATCCGGTAGTCTCCAACAAAGAAATATTCCATGATGGCAAATCAGTCTTCCATTATATCCAGAAGTCAGCAAAATTTTTCTCTAAAGGGCCATATTAGAAATATTTTACACTTGTGAGCCAGGTGTGGTGGCTCACATCTGTAACCCCAGCATTTTGGGAGGCCAAGGCGGGATCACCTAAGGTCAGGAATTTGAGACCAGCCTGGCCAACATGGTAAGACCCCATCTCTACTAAAAATACAAAAATTATCCAGGCATGGTAGCAGGCACCTGTAATCCCAGCTACTCCGGAGGCTGAGGCAGGAGAATCACTTGAACCCGGGAGGTGGAGGTTGGAGTGAGCCGAGACCGCACCATTGTACTCCAGCCAGGGCAACAAGAGCAAAACTCCATCTCAAAAAAAAAAGAAAAAGAAAAAAAGAAAGAAATATTTTACACTTGTGAGGTCTTAAGGATCTCTGTCACAACTACTCATCTCTGCCTCTGTAGCATAAAGGCAGCCATAGACAACATGTATAGGAACGGATGGGCTCTGACTTTATTGACAAAAATAGGAAACAAATGTACATGGCTGTGTTCCAAAAACACTTTATTTACAAAGAGAGAGCAGCCTGCATTTGGCCTGCAGACTATAATTTGCCGACCCCTTCTGATTGAACATCCAGTGGACAGCCTTATCCTGATTGAACATCCAGTGGACAGCCTTATCCTGATTGAACATCCAGTGGACAGCCTTATCCTGATTGAACATCCAGTGGACAGCCTTATCCTGATTGAACCATCCAGTGGACAGCCTTATCCTGATTGAACATCCAGTGGACAGCCTTATCCTGATTGAACATCCAGTGGACAGCCTTATCCTGATTGAACCATCCAGTGGACAGCCTTATCCTGATTGAACGTCCATCAGACAGCCAAGGCGCAGCTCCCTGCACAGTGCCGTATGGCACGGGCAGACTCTTCTGGGAGAAAAGTAACTCTTCTTTTGCTGCCACTTTCTTTAATTCATTCTTCCCAACTCCATCCCCATAGAAAAATTTTGTCAGATTTCTCGGTTAGTAAAGCAAAAGTCCCAAAATTATGTATTAACCCTGCTTTTCTACAAAGCACTGATAAATCTGTTTGGAAAAAAACCAGTGAATAAACACCTCTTCCAACTGGTTCATGAGACTGCATGTGCAGGCCACGGTGAGAAAGTGCCACAGGGACCTATTGCATATTGTGAGCTAGTCTTGTGCCGTTGTTCTTTGGAGGACCTCTTCCTCTGCTCCTGACCCCAGCGAAATGTCAGGTGAGGTTTCCCAGGTTCCCAAAGAAGCCTTCTTGCAGTGCTAACTTGCAGTAATGTTGTTACTCCTTCTCAAACCTTCTTGTAGGGCAATGCAATGAAAAACCACAAAGCAAGGATCAAGGCTCAATGACAAAAACAAGACAGCACCTCCCCTGGGAACTTCTTTTTATTTTAATTGACAAATAAAAATTGTATGTTTCTAGTGTAAGGATTTCTGATCATATACTGTCACAGTCTTTGATTTTAAGGGTAACTGGGAGCCACTTTTCCTAATCCAAGTTCACTTTAGGCTTAAGATAGCAGAATGATCAACTCTGTATCATTGTGCCCCCAAAGCTCAAGAGAGGAATGACAGGGGTTAGAACCACTGAACCACTCAATGGTTTCTCTTTCACTAGCTTTGTGGTTCCCTTACTGAAGGAGACAGAGCAGTGTGCAACATTTAAGTCAGGCCACCTGGGTCTCCAACCCAGCTCTGTCTCTTACTCATATAGGACTTTGGTTAAATTCCTTAATAAATTATATGCCACAACTTCCCCACATATAAAATGGGGGATAATTATAGTACCTGTCTTACCGGTTGTTATGACAATTAAAAGAGTAATACAAGTATGTGCAACAATGCCAGAAATAAAACAGGCACTATGTAAATAGAAATCATTTTTTCAAGGGGCAAAAACATAGGGAAAAAACCACACCCAAAGGGTACCTAGATTTAGAAGACCTAGGTTTGCATGGTGATGCTGCCTTCAAAAGCTGTGGAAGTTTAGATCAGACACTTCATACCTCCAGGACTCAGTTTTTTCATCAAGGTTAACAAACGTTTTTGGAGAGGGCCAGGAGATAAATATTTTAGGTTTTTCAGGTCATACACTTTCTGTTACAATTACTCATCTCTGCTGTTCTAAGTTGAAACTAGCCATAGACAATATGCAAATGATGGATGACTCCAATAAAACTTTATTTACAAAAACAGTAAATAAATGTGCATAGCTGTATTCCAGTAAAACTACAGACACTGATATTAGAATTTCATATGATTTCCAAATGTCGCCGAAGATTATTCTCCTTTCGAAATTTGTCAAATATTTTAAAATATTAAAACCATTCTTAGCTCCTGGGCCATACCACAACAGGCTGTGAGACAGATTTTACCTGATGCCCAGAGTTTTTGGACCCTTGATTTGTATAGCCAGCAAGCAAGCATGGACTAACTCAGGGTTTCCCCAGATGGGGATAACGTGATGTGTGTGTAGCCACTGTTTTGCCTTTTTAACTTGACTTAGCTATCTATTTATCTAATGGGTTAATCTTTTATCTAAATATTTTATTCATAAAAACTTAAATGGTTTTATACTATTTGAGTTTACCATTTAAAGTTAATTAAATGTGACATATGTGTTTGTTTGTTTGTTTGTTTGTTTGAGACGGAGTCTCGCTCTATTGCCCGGGCTAGAGTGCAGTGGTGCAATATTGGCTCACCGCAACTTCCGCCTCCCAGGTTCAAGTGATTCTCCTGCCTCAGCCTCCTAAGTAGCTGGGATTACAGGTGCCCGCCACCACACCCGGCTAAGTTTTGTATTTTTTAGTAGAGATGGGGTTTCACCACCTTTGCCAGGTGGGTCTTGAACTCCTGACCTCATGATCCACCCACCTCAGCCTCCCAAAGTGCTGGGATTATAGGTGTGAGCCACTGCTCCTGGCTTGTGTTCCTTTTTCTATAAATACCTAGACAGCAGACTCTTGGAGAACGAATAAATTTCCTTTAATATTTTTGACTGTATGAGAAAATAACATTTATCTTATATTTTAGTATTTATATCTTTTCCAAGAATATAACTTAGAAAGACTAACAGTACCAAATTTTAAAGCTTGTTATTATAGTATAGATAGATTTACTTTACCTTCTTAATGTCATCCTAAGGAAAACATAAATTTCTCATCATCTGTAAATATCCCAGTGTGCACCCCAAAAAGGAAGGGCACTCTCTGCTTTAACACAACCAAATAGCACCATCACACCAACCACCACCACCACAATAATTCCCCAACGTTACCCATCATCAGACAGCATTCAAACCTCCAGTTTTATCACAAACATTTTCAATTGTTTTCTCCATTAATTGTTAAATGTTTAATCAAGATCCAAAGTCTTGACACATGATGGACTGCTAAGTTTTTATATTTATAAATCTATAATTACTCTTCCTCCCTCTTTTTTTGCAAATTTATTTGTTAAAGAAACTATAGAGTTCCCAAAGTTGCACCTCCATATCGTTTTTTAATATGCTTCTCTGTTATCTTTGTCCATCATAAATTAGCCATTGTATCTAGAAACTTGGTCAGATTCAGATGTGACTAATTTTTTGTATTTTTATTTTTGCATGACTACTTCAAAGACAGTGAATAACATTTATTTAAAAGATTGGTCGGGTGCAGTGGCTCACACCTGTAATCCCAGGACTTTGAGAGGCCAAGGCAGGTGGATCACCTGAGGTCAGGAATTTGAGACCAGCCTGGCCAACATGGTGAAACCTCGTCTCTATTAAAAATATACAAAACTAGCCAGGCATGGTGGTGGGCACCTGTAATCCCAGCTGCTCCAGAGGCTGAGGCAGGGGAATCGCTTGTACCTGGGAGGCAGAGGTTGCAGTGAGTCAAGATCACGCCATTGACTCCAGCCTGGGCGACAAGAGCAAAACTCTATTTCAAAAAAAAGAACAAAAAAAAAAAGATAAAATATTCTCCAGTATTGACTTCATTTTGAAAATAACATTACTTAAGTATAAGCATAAAACTATATATAATCTTTTTATAAAACTCTTATAAAATCAAATCTACAAAGCTCTTATAAACCAATTTTATAATTTAAATTCAAATGAAGTGACCAATTTAAAATACAATTGATAAGGACAGGAGGCAGGAAAATACTGGGTAGAAGAGGGCAGTCCCTAGTGAGGGTCCCACCCTCAAGCCTGGACCCATGGCCCAAAGTAAGAACATGCATTCCTCTTTTCCCACTCGAATGTTGCCTTTTCCAAAATCACCCTGGCCTGCCCTGTACCCCATCCTGTACCCAGAAAAACCCCAGCTTCCGCTGGCAGCAGAGTGGCAGAGAGGTAGAGAAAAGAAGAAGCAGCTGGATGTCAGTGAAAAGCAGCTTAACTTAAGAGGGACGGCTTGATGGTGGGACCTCGAAGAAGAGTTCAGCAGTGGATGGCCAAACTCCGGGGGAAGACCACCTTCCCACTCCATCCCCTTTCCAGCTCTCTATTCCACTAAGAGCCAGTTTCAATGGCAAGGAAATCACCCACATTTATCATCTTCAATTCGTTCATACAACCTGATTCTTCCTGAACACTGAATGAGAGCTCAGGATACAGAGGGCTGTCACATTGAGCTGTTAAACACTTAAGTCATCCGTGCACAGCAAAGCTAAGACTGCAGTGTAAGACATGCCCTCTAGGGCTCCAGGGGTCATGGGTACCCCCCCCAGATGCTGCCACAGGGCCGCACAAAATTCTGCTCCTGCTGACACCCAGAAGCACTCATCCTGGCCCCTGTACCCACTTACCTGCATGCTCCCTGTCCCATGAGGGGTTCAGTGCTGTGGGCTAAGTAAACAAGCCACCCCTTTCACAAGTCCCGCTAAGGGGTCAAGGAAAATTTCCTGTTTTACAACTCAACTACATAAATTTAACATGAGGGAGCACTTTCCAGAAACAAAACAGGTGCACAAACGTGAACATGGGACACATTCTGTAGTGTACATTTGGTTTGAGTTCCTCCTCCCCATGCTGATGACTGAGTCCTTGTAGGACTTTCCCTCTGTGGCCTGCTTTGCAACTCAAATTTGACTGGTGTCTGTGACATCCTTGGTCTTCATGCAGCAAGAACACATTGTGAGGAAAGTGCTGAGTGCCTGGTGTTCGTAAATGTTGGTCTCTCTTTTTTTCCCCAACCACAGCTACATTTACCCATGAACACAAGCCTCTTAAAATCAGAAGGCCTACAAGATGTAGCCTAAGTACGCTTCAGACATTTCTTAAATAAGCTTCAGTGTTAAGGTCATATATTTACTGAAATTATAAAGGAAACTCATTGAAGTATTTCTAAAAATCCCAAATACTGAACTGCATGGCTCATTAAAGATCTGGTTCACTACCTTTTCGGTTTATGTCTTTACTTGGAAATCCTCCTACTGCAAGAAAGGACCAAATGCCAACAAACCTCCCATGTGAATGTGAGAAAAGAAAAAAGAAGTTTAACTCTGAATGAACCTATATTCTTTTATTTGCAGGAGTCAAGAACCAACTTAACATTAGCTTGAATGCCAACAGGTAATTATTGGTTCACAAAACTAGGAAATCCAGGGGCCTATTTTCTTTAGACATTGATTTACCCAAAGGCACAACTGATAGCGATAGGGAACTAACTTACTCCACTTCATGGTCAGCTTTCTTTACATTAGCTTCATTCTCAGATGGAGTTTTTCCATGAGTTGGCCACCAGCTGCCTACATTTATGTCCTACCAGCTTTACAAACCCATGAAGAGAAGACCTTTTCCCTCAGAATTCCCAGGTAGGACAGTCATTGCCCAAACGTGAGTGCCATTTCCCTTACCATAGATAATGGGTAGTACTTGAACAGGTGAAGCCTGCAATAGGGGCTCATGAATGAAGTTGGGTAGGGAAGGCATTATTCCTCATATATATATGATAGCTACTGACTTTACACAGGAACTAACTGAGACTTATAAAGTTTCAATGATTTGCCCCCAAAAAATTATATATATAAAAATACATATATATAAATATAAAAATATAAAATATATATATTTTTTGATACAAGGTCTGACTCTGTTGCCCAGGCTGAAGTGCAGTGGCACAATCACAGCTCACTAATGCCTCAACCTCCCAGGCTCAGGTGATTCTCCCACCTCAGACTCCCAAGTAGCCGGAACTACAGGTGTATGTCAACATGCCCAGCTAATTTTTGTATTTTTTGTAGAAATGGGGTTTCACCATGTTGCCCAGGCTGGTCTCGAGCTCCTGGGCTAAAGCAATCCACTCACCTTGGCCTCCCAAAGTGCTGGGATTACAGGCATGAGCCATCATGCCCAGCCTATTTCTCAAATTGATTAAAGAAAGAAAAGGAAGGAAGGAAGGAAGGAAAAGAGAGAAAGAGAGAGAGAGGGAAGGGAGAGAGAGAGAGAGAGAAAGAAAGAAAGAGAGAGAGAGAGAAGGAAAGAAGGGAAGGAGGGAGGGAAGAAAGGAAGGAAGAGAAAAGAAAAGGAAGGAAGGAAGAAAAAAAGAAAGAAAGAAAGAGAGAGAGAAAGAAAGAAGATTCAAACATTCTATGCTAATACATTCATGAGTAGAATATGTCAAAGTCCCATGAAATACTCTCATTTTAAGGTGATGAGAAATGAATTATGTGGGGCAAATACTATGTGCCAGATACTCAGCTAATCCCTTTTCATACCCATGTTGTAATTTAATGCACAAAACACCCCTTTAAGATAGCTACTGTAATTCCTGCTTTATACAGGAACTGAGACTTATAAAGTTTCAATGATTTGCCCAAAGTTCCAGAGCTCATAAGGTATAAGAGCCAATTTGTTTGCCAAAATTAAATCTCTTCACTGACACACCAAAATCCTGTTTATGGTATGTGGCTCAAATTGCCTTTGTAGGAGATACCTTTTCACTGGTGCCAAAGATACAAATACACAAAGATACAAATACACAAATGAACAAAGACACAAAGATACCAATAGATTGGGAGACTCCATCTCAAAAAAAAAAAGAGAAAATTCCCCAAACTGGAAACAAAAGATCAAGCTTCCAAGGAGGAAAAACATAAGATCTCATAAAAAAATCAGTTACCAGAAATGTTTTCATATTTCTCCATAACAATGCTGGAAACCAGTAGGAAATGGAACTAATCTTCAATATGCTAAAGGAAAAAGTATTTCCAACCTAAAGTTCCATATCTGACCAAACTATCAATCAAGTTTTAAGAGTAAAGTCCAGGCATGGTGGCTTATGCCTGTAATCCCAGCACTCTGGGAGGCCGAGGCAGTGGATGACCTAAGGTCAGAAGTTCAAGACCAGCCTGGCCAGCATGGTGAAACCCCATCTCTATTAAAAATACAAAAAAAGTTAGCCAGGGATGGCAGGTGCCTGTGATCCCAGCTACTTAAAAGGCGGAGGCAGGAGAATCCCTTGAACCCAGAAGGCGGAGGTTGCAGTGAGCCGAGATCACGTCACTGCACTCCAGCCTGGGCAACAAGAGTGAAACTTCCATCTCAAAAAAAAAAAAAAAAAAAAGTTTTAGGATTAAGGTCTTCAACAAAATTTTTATATCCCATGCACGTTTTTCAAAAAGCTACTGGTGTAAACAAGGAAAGAGAAAGCCTGGAACACAGGAAACACAAAGGCCCAACACCACACTGGGTAAAATGGCCCTTCGGGACGGCAATAAAAGGGAATCGCAGTGACCCTGTATGCCAGACCTCACAGAAGCAGGTCTGAAAGCTACAGGAATGGCTCCATTAGGAATAGGAAATGGTTAGACTACTTGATTGATGCCATATTGAGAAGACATTTAGGCAACTGGCAGAAGCCCAAAGACCTTTAGGGTTGAATTAGTGATGAGTACGTGGAATAAAAAGGCAAGCAAACAACCAAACAAAAAATTTAGCCTGCTCTCCAGGGGCAGGGCTGAAACTGTACTGTAAAGTGAAAATAACCACTGTTGACTATTTGCCTCAGCTGTGAATACATTTACAGCAGCCTAATATTGTCAATATTGAATGTTGGTCTAACAAAAATTACACTGTGGAAAGGAGGTGGCAGAGAAAGGGTGTTTGTGTGTGCGGTGGTGTGGGGATGCAGGGAGAGAGCCAGATCCTCATCCTGCATGGGGAGAAGCCAGTAGATAATGGCCGAGACTAGAAAAAGCAAGAAATAGTCATGCAAACACATATCATAGAAGTGGGAGGTAAAGACCAGCACCATCTAGACAGTGTTTACCTCTGGAATGGAGAAAACGGGAAGAAGGAGGGCTGAGCCCTCTTGGGTTTTTTGTAATAAATCTTGCAGAACTATTTGACTCTTTAACATATGTGCATGCAAAACTTAAACAAAAATTAAAATGTTTAAAGATCCATTTGTTGGCTCACTCTTGCCTAAAGAATCACGTCTTTAGTTTGGCATCCAAAGCCCTTCATAATTTGTCCTCCTTTCCTCCATACCCATCTCATGCTCCCACCCTCCCTACAATGGGGTCACACTGAACTTCTCTCAGTGTTTTCAGATACTATGGCCTTGTTGTCAACTTTGTGCCTTCACAGATCAAGGCCCTCACTCCTGTCACCTCCTCTGTGTAGTCATTTCAACCCCTGTCCTCCCAAAACCCTTTGATCATTCTCCTGCTAATGCACTGAGTACCACATTGTGTTGCTTCCGTTTACCCACCCCACTGTCACCCCCAATTCAACCAAAGACACATGGTCAGTGCCTTGCCCTTAGCAGGGCCTCAATAAATAGTTCTGGAACTAAATTGAACCTGGGATGCAAATGCCTAATACAGAAGGAACCCATAAAATCAGGGAAACATAGAGAAAAGTTAATACACATGAAGAAAAATTAAGACACTTTGGGAGGCCAAGGCAGGCAGATCACCTGAGGTGAGGAGTTCAAGACCAGCCTGGTCCACTTGGTGAAACGCTGTCTCTACTAAAAATACAAAAATTAGCCAAGTGTGGGGGTGCACACCTGTAATCCCAGCTACTCAGGGGGTTGAGGCAGGAGAATCGCTTGAACCCGAGAGGCAGATGTTGCAGTGAGCCAAGATCGTACCACTGCACTCCAGCCTGAGCAACACAGAGAGACTCTATTTCAAAAAAAAAGAAAAGAAAAGTTTAGAGATCCTGGTTTACTTTGGCAATATCTGTAGTTTTGTCTACTGCCAGACCAGGTCCAAGTTAACCTTTTAACTTTAGATCTGTTTTTGTGAAGAATCAATATCCCAAACCCACAGGTATGGCCAAGTGAATTGAGGCATCCTTGCCCCCAAAAGGCATGTAATAAGAACACACATGCTCATAGTTTACCACAGGCTATTGTTTTGCTGGGGGGAGGTGGGGAAACATATATTCTTCAGGCCACAGCTGAGTGGCTACAGATAATAAAGGGGATTTTAAAAGCTGTGTGAGGTGGCCAGGTGCGGTGGCTCACTCCTGTAATCCAAGCACTTTGGGAGGCAGAGGCGGGCAGATCCCAAGGTTAGGAGATCGAGACCATCCAGGCTAACACGGTGAAACCCCATCTCTACTAAAAATACAAAAAATTAGCCAGGTGTCGTGGCGGGGCCTGTAATCCCAGCTACTTGGGAGGCTGAGGCAGGAGAATGGCGTGAACCCGGGAGGCGGAGGTTGCAGTGATCTGAGATCATGCCACTGCACTCCAGCCTGGGCGACAGTGCAAGACTCCGTCTCAAAAAAAGTTTTTTTAATTTAAAAAATCAAATTAAATTAATACTCTCTAAAGTTTCCTATAATTCTAAATTCCTTAATTTTAGTAGGTGAAGCCAGCTCCTGAATAAAAAAATAATTATCCACAGAATTTCTTCTCTGGTTTTGATTCTATAAAGATTCAACTGGTTTGTAACCAACCAAAAATACATTTTACAGCAGTAGTCAAGAAAAGAACAGAATAAAGATAATCTCTTCCTCTCCCTGTGGAAGGCAGTTACCAACACAACCCTCAATTTTACTGCCAAACCCATTTAGTCATCAGATATTTGGTACCCGAGTAAAATCCATTCAGTCCCTGATCACACTGTGAACCCTGAGGACATTCAGAAAAGTGACAAGAAAGAGATCATGTTTTGTTCATAAAAACATTTTTCAAATTAAGCCATCACATCCTAAAATAGTAGATTAAAATCACCCAGCAGGACTTCTTCCTGAAAGCATGCAAATGCACAATCCTTGTTTAGAAGTGAGTGTCAATTACTTGTGCAGACACAAAAATGACTAATCGCTGGGGCCTAATAAGACACCTGTCAATTTTCCTTTTTTTAGCTTAGCTACTTTCAATTCATAGGAGTTGTCCAGTACAAACAGCATTTTGCTGACAGTTTTGTGTGTTCTTCAGTGGTGATAGCTTTCAAACTAAAATGGAGCATCAGATATTTCTATCCACTTCTTAAAAATACATTTTAAGAATTACAGTATTAACCACGAATGAATGGCTGCCCAGCCTCACAAATGAGACACAGAAATAGCGTTGTTAAGTCCATCAGAGAAGGAATAGCTTTCCATCACCGCTCCAGCTAAATGGGAATGAAGATTTCCTAGAAGAGTCCACAAATAGAATATGACATTTTCCTGGAACAGGAAAATTCTAGTGAAGGACAGGAGATTATCTTCTTTTGAGATTTTAGGATCTTATAATTTACATTAATTAAATTAAATTATGTCAAATAGAAGAAATATATTGATAGTTAAGACAGATTTCACAGATGCTTTTGTGTCTGAAATAAGAGTATGCATTATTAAACCACAAAAAGCCTTACTCAAGGTAAGCATGACAATAATTAGAATCAAAGTGATATTTTACAGGTTGCCAAATTAATCTGAACAATTCAAATTAGACAAGTGTGTTCTGCAGGGCCCTTTATGGCCTGAGTACCATGAAAATGGAAGTTATTTATATATCAGGAAATCATTCCTGAACATGAAAAAGTACATTGCTTTAAAAAGCTTTTTGGACTAACTATAGCTGATTCACACCCTGAATGATAAAATTATTTATATATTCAAATTTTTAAAGAACTCTTTGAAGAGCCTAATTAGCATGCTTTTAGTATTCTTTTTCCAAATTTAGATTCTGAAATACAGAATGAACAAGAATGACATTCCCTGTTTATCAAGAAAAAGTAAATGAAGATGAATCAGAATACAGACAGAAGTTTGTACTCTCTTTGGGTTTCTTAAAGGAAGACTTTAGGAAAATTTTATCTGCCATTGACCTGAGATATTTTTAATAATTTTCTTTAAGGACTCATTAGGAACAAAAAAAGTAGTCATTTTAACGAGATATTTCCATTTGTGGCTACATGGGCAGTAGGAAAGAATTGAGGCTCATGTGATTCTGTTACTGTTAGAGCTAGAAGACTTCTTTCAGACCATCTAAATCATCCTCTGATTTTACACGAAAAAAGCTCATCCATCATTTGTATTCACATTTATATTTTTTAAATATTTGTACTTACAAGTTTTCTTCATGTGTTGATACCAAGATCCCGGATGTCATTTCCTTGACTCTTCTAAATTCATGTGACTTAATAAGGTAAGAATCTCATGGCTTGTTCAGTGACAAAGTTAGTATAGCTTAAGATTTATTCTAGCCTGCTACAGCACTGGAAATACAAAGAAATAACAAATAAAAACAAAACTCATGAACTACCCATTGCCACTGTTTACTGTTGCACATGGGATATAGAAAAGCATTCAAAAATGCCGATTGAATGAAAGAGCTTTACTGAAGAAACCACTAGAGTATACGTAAATAAACTACGCAGAAAGCCACAGAACAGATGGAATCCAAGGCTTCCTTTACTACCAATTCACTGTGTTATACTCTGAGCTAGTAACAATTTCTCTGCTTCCCAGATTACTCCTCTGTCATTTTTTAGATTTAATTAATGTTTACATAGATTGCATAGGTGCCAGGCAGTACATTAAGGGCTTTAAATACAATAATTAATTTAGTTCTCACAATGATCCTGTGAGCAGGGCCAGCGTCCTGGCAAGTGTCACAGGGCCCACACTCAGAGGGGTCCCACACTTGGTATGATGTTATGCTGCTGCCATCTTGAAAGCTGAACAAGGGGCCTAGCATTTTCATTTCATTGAAATTCGAACAAGAGTCTCTGGAAGCTATGTAACCAGTCCCACCTATGAGGCAAGAACTATTACCACCCCAGTTTTACAGATGGGGAAACGGAGGTAAAGGGAGGTCAAATAACCTGCCTAAGGTCAAAAGGCTAGTCATTTTGGAAGTCAAGTTTCACATCCAGGCCATGGCTGTGACCACTCTGGCCCCCTGCACTCAGGGATAACTCTGGAGGCCTTTATTGCTAAGTTCCCTGATATTTCTGCAATTCCAACGAAGCCCCTCTACTAAAAAGCATGTTGATTTCACTCTTTCCTACTTCCATCAGTGCTTTTTATAGATGCAGAATTGCAGTGAATAGAGAAAAACACAAACAAGCCAAATTTGAAAAAAGAATTGCTTAGCTAAATGAAAGGTGAGATGGTTTTAAATGGTCATGGCAGGGGCTTAGCTATTTAAATGACAAGTTAAACAGGATACCTTTCAGGCTATTTCAGATTCTGATCCTCAAATTAGAGTTTTTAGGAGTGGGATCCAGAGCCCTACATGGGGAAGACCAAGTTAGCCCGGCATGGTGAGGCCACAGCACAGGCGGGACCATCAAAGGAAGCACTCTGCACTGCCTTTTATAGATGTGAAAACAGCCCAATCCCCCTGCTGTCCAATGGGCAAACATAAATAAATGGCTTGCATCAGCTGAGGATCAAATACTAAAGAAAACAGTCAAGATTTCCTCAGGGCTCTGTGTCACAGGTCCAGTCTCCTGTAGAGAGAAGCATCTGGCCTCCTGTGGCTCCTAGATTTTCTTGTCCAAGTCTTTCCACACCCACCTCCTATCGAAAGTAACCTTGGGTGACTCACTTTGACTAGAATATTTGAGCTCAAGGGCATGGAATGTAGACATTCCCATTAATCCAGGGCCTGGTCTACACCATACAGTCTCTGAGAGTTTATTATTTGTAGTATTTGCTGTCATTTAGGGTCCCATCTACACTCTGCTTTTGAATTTTAAAAATCATAGCCGGGTGCAGTGGCTCATGCCTGTAATCCCAACACTTTGGGAAGCCAAGGCAGGTGGATCTTTTGATCCCAGAAGTTTGAGACCAGCCTGGGCAACATAGCAAGAACCTGTCTCTACAAAAAATACACAGCTTAGCAAGGTGTGGTGGCTCACACCTGTAGACTCAGCTGCTATAGTAGCCGCAGCTACTTGAGAGGCTGAGGTGGGAGGATCAATTGAGTTCAGGAGGCCGACGTTGCAGTGAGCCATGACTGCACCACTGCCCTCCAGCCTGCATGGCAGAGCAAGACCCTGTCTCAAAAATAAATAAATAAATAAATAAATAAACAAACAAATGTAAAAACAAAATAAGGTCTGGTGCAGTGGCACACACCTGTAATCCCAGCACTTTGGGAGGCCAAGGCAGGAAGATCAGTTTTGACCAAGAGTTTGAGACCAGCCTAGTCAACATGGTGAAACCCTGTCTACTAATAATACAAAATTTAGCTAGGCATGGTGGCGCACGCCTGTAGTCCCAGCTACTTGGGAGGCTGAGACATGAGAATCTCTTGAACCCAGGAGGCAGAGGTGGCAAAGAGCTGAGATTGTACCACTGCACTCCAGCCTGGGCGACAGAATGAGACTCTCTCAAAAATAAATAAATTAATTTAATTAAATTAATTAGAATAAAACTCTCCTTTTATTTGAGTTAACTCCCAAATATAGATCAATGAAAAGGCACCCCAGATTTGGGCAGAAATGATGCCTCTAAAAAGAACCACAGAAGCTGCTATTCTAAACCAAGCACACTCCTTCCTCATTGCCAAATGCCCTTGCCCAGTGCAGACCAGAACCATGTAAGCAACACTACTTTTCTAGAATCAGAACATTACTTGGGTCCAGCTGACATTGAATTCAGATTCAACTTGACCTTCGAGACTGTAACCAAAGCATTCATGCATTTCTCAGTTTGACTAATTTTCACACCGTTGGAGTTGACTGAACACTGCAAAATTATTTTTGACTGTTTCATTTGACCTCCTAAACATTCTCCAGTTTATTCTACTGAGGCAGTGAGATGAATAACACCACCACCAATACTTATGTTTTCCTTTACAGTTTGTAAAACATCTTCTCATACTTCATCTCATTGGAACTCCCAACAGTGCTGTGAGATGGCACCAACAAGACAGGGATTATCATGATGCTAATTTGACAAATGAGGATACTGGGACTCAGAGAGGGCAGTGGTTTGTCCAAGCATATCCAATGCTGTAAGGTATACTGCAATTTAAATTCAGTTCCTCTAAGGTTACATTCAGTACTGGTATAAGCACAGGGAAATATGTATTTTTTATATGCTACTGGTGGGAGTGCCACTGGTATAATGTTTCTGGAGGACAATTTGGCAGTAGGTATCAAAAGCCTTTTAGTCAGCTTAGGCTGCCACAAGAAAATACTATAGATTAGAGGGCTTAAACAAACAGGAATTTATTTCTCACAGTTCTAGGCTGGGAAGTCCAAGATCACGGTGCTAGCTGATTCCATTCGTGGTGAGGGCTCTCTTCATAGCTTGCAGACAGCCACCTTCTTGCTATGTCCTCACATGACCTCTTTTTTGTGTGCGCATGGAGACGGGGCTATCTGGTATCTCTTCTTACAAGGACACTAATCCTATCTGATCAGGACCCCACCCTTACAACTTTATTTAATTAGGTCCTAAAGACCTTGTCTCAAAATACAATTACAATTAGGGTAAGAACTTCAACATATGAATTCTGGGGGGAGACAGACATTTAATCAATAACAACATGCATACTTTTTTTTTTTTTTTTTTTTTTTTTGAGATGGAGTCTCACTCTGTCGCCCAGGCTGGAGTGCAGTGGCCGGATCTCAGCTCACTGCAAGCTCTGCCTCCTGGGTTCAGGCCATTCTCCTGCCTCAGCCTCCTGAGTAGCTGGGACTACAGGCACCTCCCACCTCGCCCAGCTAGTTTTTTGTATTTTTTAGTAGAGACGGGGTTTCACCGTGTTAGCCAGGATGGTCTCGATCTCCTGACCTCGTGATCCACCCGTCTCGGCCTCCCAGAGTGCTGGGATTACAGGCTTGAGCCACTGCGCCCGGCCCAACATGCATACTCTTTAAGCTCGTAGTTTCTCTCCTAAGAAATTAACTCAAGAAAATAATTAATCCCATTTATCAAAATATATGTAAACAAGTATGTTCCTTGCAATGTTTTTGGGCAAAATACTTTACATTTCTGAACTTCAGTTTACTCATATACAAAAAGAAAGATAACAGGAATATATATTGCATAGAGTTGTCATGAATATCATGAAGTTGCAGCACAATGCCTAGTAAACAATAATTTCCACATCAGTTATTTTCACTAACCATTAATAGAATACTCAACAACAATAGTTTAACCAATAGACATTTATCCTCTCACATAACAAGAAGTCCAGAGACAGGACTGATTAATGTAGCAGTTCAATAAAGTCAACATTTTGTTTTAGTGTCCCTATTTTTTTAATAACTTTATTTGCTCATGGTCTCAACATGGCTGCTGCAGCTCCAGATATCACATCCCCACATGACAACTTCCAAAGGCAGGTGGGGGTGGTGAGGGAAGAAAATCTTTCCCAGAAGCTCTCATTAGACTTCTCCATAACTAGGGCACAGGCCTACCCTAAATCACTGCAGAAAGAAATAGGATTATCATGATTCACTTACACCACTTTTCCTACCGAAACAAAACAGGAACACAAAAGGGAAATCACTCTTGGGTGGGCTGCCAGCAGTCTCTATACTGTTACTTTCTGTTCCTGAGAGTTCATCCTCCATCTTAGACCAATTTTCTTTATAAGTCAGACTTCTTCCTTCCTTCCTTCCCTCCCTCCCTCCCTCCCTCTCTCTCTCTCTGTCTCTCTCTCTCTCTTTTTCTCTCTTTCTTTCTTTCTTATGGAGTCTCGCTTTGTCACCCAGGTTAGAATGCAGTGGCAAAATCTTGGCTCACTGCAACCTTCGCCTCCTGGGTTCAGGCAATTCTCTGCCTCAGCCTCCCGAGTAGCTGGGATTACAGGCGTCCGCCACCATGCCTGGCTAATTTTTGTATTTTTAGTAGAGACGGGGATTCACCATCTTGGCCAGGTTGGTCTATGAACTCCAGACCTCGTGATCCACCCGCCTCGGCCTCCCAAAGTTCTGAGATTACAGGCGTGAGCCACAGCGCCTGGCCTAAGTCAGACTTGAATACACCCCAGGCTTGGAATGCCAGCCATCTTTCTTCTCTTAGCAGTCAGTCCCAAAGCTCTACATAGGCCTGCCTTCTTTCTTCCCCAACAAAAGAACTGGACAGAATTGCAGCTTGGACAGAATTGGACAAAGCTATCAGAAAGGGCAAGATCCTGTGCTTAAAGGACTGGCAGAATAGACAAGTTTTCATGATGGAGCTCAGGGGTGGAGAGTAGGGCAGAGGTCTGCTCCAACAGCTTGGCCACATGATGCTCTGTGCTCAGAACCACAACAAGGCAGAAGCTAGTCTGGGAAGCAGAGATAAAGCCCACTCCTCAGAGCTGGGACATCAGGCCAGAGAGGGATTAGTGGCAACAGTGACTCAATTCTAAACCTTGCAATACTGAACTCATGTTTGATCCTTAAAACTCTCTGCGCAGAGGTCATGTTCCCGAGCTGCCACACGTGGTTGTACAGATTGTGATCAGTGCAAGGGCCCCAGGCTGAGAGAAGTGGATGGGGATAAAACCCAGCTCAGCAATGCTCTCCAAGCCATAACCCCATTAGTGGATTCTATCTTCCTAAAGAAGTAGGTGTCTCTTTCTTCAGAAGTGCTGCCTTTTTTGGGCGGATCACCTGAGGTCAGGGGTTCGAGACCAGCCTGGCCAACATGTGAAATTCTGTCTCTACTAAAAATACAAAATTAGCCGGGTGTAGTGGTGCACCCCTGTAGTCCCAGCTACTCCGGAGGCTGAGGCAGAATAGCTTGAACCTGGGAGGCAGAGGTTGTGGTGAGCTGAGATCATGCTGCTACACTCCAGCCTGGGCAATAGAGCAACACTCCGTCTCAGAAAAAAAAAAAAAAAAATGCTGTTTTCTTAGTACTCTCAAAGGAGCCTTATCCTTACCATGCCCTGGACCACATAGAAGATGTCTTTTCCTGATTTGTGTGGAAATTCCTTATAGGTTACTTATACCCCAGTCTGGCTTGATCTTAGAGCCTGGGGATTAGTGTGAGCCTGGGGATTAGTGTGAGCCTACAGATGAGAAGACAGGGAGGTTCATGGGGTCTCAATTTTGCGAAGAAAAGGCCAGGAATCACGCAAGACCTGGCCAGGGCTTAATTTTGTAGAGCTACCTTCAGCAATATTTTAAGAAAAAGAATTCGTAAGGAGTAGAACTTTTTTCTGTCTCCCTCTATGTAGCCCTCTTCCAACAGTCAGAGTACAGGACCACATGCATTTTTTTCTATCCAAGCAGCAACTCCAGACAGGACTCACCTTAGTCTCATGCAATGTGGGGAGGAGATTTAAAATGCTCTTGAATGTCACTGTCCCTCCTCCTCCACTGGCCCTTCCACACAGAGCTTCTAGGATGAGATTTATGAAAAGACCGTTTCTCTGAAGGAACTGCTTATAAGCTCTTCTCCATATGGTTTCATGGTCCTGTGCCTCTATCTGGTATGTTTTTTCCTACTGCCTAGAATCTCTTGCCCCCATCCCACTTCTCTAGATAAATAATTACACACTCCTTCCTCAAGGATGCCATAGCTCTTGAATGTCCTTTAGATCATTAATCACACAGTACTAGGATTATTCCTTTATAGGTATAACTGGATAACTAAGCAGAAAGCTCCTCCCCGAGGCCAAAGACCTCATCCTTATCATCTCGGTTTTCAGTTCAGAGCTCGAGAGGCTCAGGGAAATGACCAACAGGATGAAGGCAGGGCAGAATCAGATCTGTTGAAGGTTAATCATCAGCATGGCATGTGAAAGGGGAGGAAAAGAATGAACAATCACCTGTAGGAAGACTGAGAAAGATCAGAGAGCAAGGTCTTCCTTCAACATAGCATTCCCCCGGGGCAAGCTCCACTTCCAGTGATGGGGTCATTGTAGACGGAAAGCAAAAAAGGAGGAATTGCCCAGAAAATGATCAGTGATCAGTGATTCGGTCCCACCACTAACTCAGAACTGGATTCTTGGGTGGAAATCAGATAGTTCCTGTCATTTGAATGTTAGGGGGCTTCCAATGACACCTTTTTCCCTTCTTAGGAAAGTCTTACCCGTGGCTTATCTCCAGTTCCCTATACATGGTTCTTCAATAATTAGAACCCTGAGTTTCTCCAGGAGAGCTGGTGATTCATGAAAAACTATCGAATGGATCTGGTGGGGACAAGGCTGGCCTGTGTGTCCAGAGTCTTAGGCCAAGGCATGAAAAGACTGCAGGAAGGATACCATTTCGAAAAGAGGGTACATGTAGAAAGAGAATCCACCTCAGCTAATGAGGATTAGCCGAAGGACATGCTGCGGTTCATAGCAAGCGCACTTTTGGGGTGATGCTTCCTGGAATGCTGTAACTGGAGACAACCGCACACACATTCTGCCGTTCAGGCAGGTCAACAAACACCCAGCCTTTCCTGTGTGTGATTCCAAATACTCCAGCTCAGGACAGTGTCAGGTTTCTATGGAGGACTTTTCTAATCCAGACAAGCTTTCCCGGCTTCGGCAAAAGAGGTTCTCAAATTCACAGCATGTGCGTAAGGCTGGTTAGCGCAGAATTGAAAACAGCAAAGCTTGCCTCCACGTGGAGGATTTGCTTATTGTTCTGTCCACCATGCAACTGGAAATGAAACGACTACTGCAGGCATCACCAACCCAGGCCACGAACTATGGGATGAGAAGTCGACTCATTTCAAGGTTGGGAAAGTGATTTTTTTCTGCAGAGACAGTAGTAGTTTACATGTAAACCACAGCTCTTGCTGAGAGGAGAAATAGAGAATAGTTTTGAAATGAGAACAGAAAAAACCCCAAGAAAAAAAAAATGTCTGTTGTTTTTAGAGGGTTGTCTGTGCTGGTGCTGATGCTGCTGGGACCAAGGACCACCCTTTGAGCAGCGGAGCCTCATAGGACACAAGGGCTGATACTGATTTGCAAAAACCCAACCAAACAAAAAACACACAAACTACAACAAAACAAATATGTATTAAGAAGGGGAAAAAAGTGAACAACATCATGGCAAGAGTTTGTGTTACTTGGTGCTCTCAACACAAATTAAACCATTGTCAGCTTCCTCCACATTAGATATCTACTGCTGTGCAAGAAAAAAAAAAATTGCTCCAAAAGCTTAAAACAGGAATTGCCCAACTTTTTATTTTAGTTTAGTTTAGTTTTGAGACAGGGTCTCACTCTGTCACCCCGGCTGGAGTGCAGTGGAACAATCACAGCTTGGCTCACTGCAGCCTCAACCTTCTGGGCTCAAGTGATCCTCCCACTTTAGCGTCACTGAGTAGCTGGGACTACAGGTGCATACCACCATGCCTGGCTAATTTTTTTTTTTTTTTTTTTTTTTTGAGACAAAGTCTCACTCTGTCACCCAGGCTGCAGTGCAGTGGCATGATCCCGGCTCACTGTAACCTCCGCCTCCCAGGTTCAAGCAACTCTCCTGCCAGCCTCCCAAGTAGCTTGGACTACAGGAGCATGCCACCACGCCCGGCTAATTCTTTTGTACTTTTAGTAGAGATTACGGGTTTCATCACGTTGGCCAGGCTGGTCTCAAACTCCTGACCTCAAGTGATCTGCCCGCTTCGGCCTCCCAAAGTGCTGGGATTACAGGCATGAGCCACTGCATCTGACCGTAATTTTTAATTTTTTCTGTAGAGATGGGTCTTATCATGTTGCCCAGGCTGGTCTGGAACTTCTGGGCTCCCGTGATCCACCTGCCTCAGCCTCCCAAAGTGCTGGGATTATAGACGTGAGCCACCATGCCCAGCCACAAACTTTCCTTCTGTAACATACGGCCAAATGGTAAACATTGTCAGCTTTGTCGGTCACGTAGCTGCTATCACAATTACTCAACTGTGCTGTTGTAATGGGAAAGTAGCCATAGACACTATATAAACCAACAGACATGGCTTTGTTCCAATAAAACATTATTTACAAAAACAGGCTGCAGACTGGATTTGGCCTTGGAGCAGTACTTTGCCAACCCCTGGCTTAAAATAACAAATACCTATTACCTCTCACAGTTTCTATGGGTCAAGAATCTGGGAGCAGCTTAGCTAGGTGGTTCTGGCTCAGCATCTGTCCTGCAGTTGCAATCGATCTGTTAGCTGGGGGCAGCAGTCCTCTGAAGGCTTGACCAAGGCTGGAGGATCTGCTTCCAAGATGACTCACTTATATGGCTGTTAGCAGGAGACCTCAGTTCCTCATTACATGGACCCCTCTATAGGGCTGCCTGAATGCCCTCACCACATGGCAGATTCCCCCAGAGTACATAATCCAAGACAGAATAAGAAACAAGCCATGAGGCATTTTATGACTGACTCATACATATTCCGTCATATCTTATTCTTTAGAAGTGAGTCATTTATCCAGTCCACACTCTAAAAAAGGGAACTTAGTCTCCCTGCTTTTGGGGCTAAAAAGATGAAAACAAGAAGGTCATAGAATTAATTCAATTTCAGCCAGGCACAGTGGCTCACAGCTGTAATCCCAGTACTTTGAGAGGCCGAGTAGGGAGTATCTCTTGAGCTCAGGAGTTCCAGACCAGCCTGGGCAGCATAGCAAGACCCTGTCTCTTAAAAAAAAAAAAAGAGAGAGAGAGAGAACCAAGTCAATCTTGATGTCTTGACCAAATGTGTGATCTATGTCTTAAAAAGCTGAGATTTAGCCTTATTTCTGAGGCTTGTTTCCACCATATACTTAATTTTTCTGTTTCCTGAGCCTTGGTTAAGTCAACTGACTTGAAATTCCAAAAAACGGCCTCTTTGTTAATGGGAAGCCACAGATCTGCCACGGATTGTTGTACCTTTTGTGCACTGCACAAGAAGAGGGACAGATGAGAAGTGACAAAAATCCAACCTGCACTCAGCTCACCACACTTTGTTCCCAAAAGAAGGAGATAATCTTCATCTTTCTCTTTTTTTTTTTTTTTTTTTTTTTTTTTTGAGATGGAGTCTCGCTCTGTCGCCTAGGCTGGAATGCAGTGGTGCCATCTTGGCTCACTGCAACCTCTGCCTCCCAGGTTCAAGCAATTCTCCTGCCTCAGCCTCCTGAGTAGCTGGGATTACTGGCGCTTGCCACCATGCCTGGCTAATTTTTGTATTTTTAGTAGAGATGGGGTTTCACCATGTTGGCCAGGCTGGTCTCAAACCCCTGACCTCATGATCCACCCGCCTCGGCCTCCCAAAGTGCTGGGATTACAGGCCTGAGCCACTGTGCCCAGCTAATGTTTGTCTTTCTTCTGCCCAGAGAGGGCACCTCTGCAAGGATCCCCACAATGTGATTCACATGCCAGCAATGCCCCTGGGATGTTGATTGTTTACATGATTTAGCCCCAATCTTGGTACTTTCTTTAGATCCTGACTGTGACATCCATCACATTCTCCATCTCTCAGTCACTTTCTCTGTTGGTGGGTTTTGCACATCCAGAGAGTATATAAGAATCCTTTGGGGTTCAGATGAAAAAATAATGGAACTTCCATTTGTAACTTTTTAGATCTAAAGCAGGAATGAAAGTAATCCTCACTATTAGTTAATAGATTAACACTGGCATATGTGTTAACTTGTAAATAAATATATATATTTGAAGTGAACACTTAGAAGTTTTTACTGACACATAATCAAGAAATATTAGAGACTATCGTTTTATATCATCATCTAAGTCACTGATAAAAATGTTAAATGTGGCCGGGCGCGGTGGCTCAAGCCTGTAATCCCAGCACTTTGGGAGGTCGAGGCGGGCGGATCACGAGGTCAGGATATTGAGACCATCCTGGCTAACACGGTGAAACCCCGTCTCTACCAAAAACACAAAAACAAAATTAGCCAGGCGTGGTGGCGGCGCCTGTAGTCCCAGCTACTCGGGAGGCTGAGGCAGGAAAATGGCGGGAACCCGGGAGGCGGAGCTTGCAGTGAGCCGAGATCGCGCCACTGCACTCCAGCCTGGGGGACAGCGCGAGACTCCATCTCAAAAAACAACAAAAATGTTAAATGAGACCAGGCTGAGAACAGAGCTTTGAGGTGAACACTGATCCAATAATCTGTTTTGGTGACATTACTTCTCGACCCAGCATCTAATCCCAAATCAATCATTATGGAGCAGATACTCTGTGCTAGGCAGCCTGGAAAATGGTACCCAATGATTCCACCTCCTACTTTTCACACCCACGTAAATGTCATTTTGCATGACCTATCATGCAGCTTTGTAGTAGATCCTGAGCCTGAGGTATCCAGCTAAGCCACACCCAGATTCCTGACCCACAGAAATCGTGAGATAAAAAATGTTCGCGGCCGGGTGCGGTGGCTCACACCTGTAATCCCAGCACTTTGGGAGGCCGAGGCGGGCAGATCACGAGGTCAGGAGATCGAGACTATCCTGGCTACGCGGTGAAACCCTGTCTCTACTAAAAATACAAAAAAGTAGCCGGGCGTGGTAACAGGTGCGTGTAGTCCCAGCTACTCGGGAATGGTGTGAACCCGGGAGGCGGAACTTGGCAGTGAGCCGAGATCGCGCCACTGCACTCCCCCATGGGGGACAAGAGCAAGAGACTCCGTCTCAAAAAAAAAAAAAAAAAAAAAAAAAATTTTGCTGTTGTAAGCTCCTACTGTTGGGGCTGTCTGTAACACCGTAACAGATAACTACTACATTCTTCCAGGTAAGGCGTAATCGATTGCAATAACCAACAACTCTGTGATCTAACTATTATCAACTTCATTTTACAGAGAAAACGGAGACTCGGAATATTTACATGACTTTCCCAAATTCAAAACAGCTAGTAAATGACAGCACTGGAATTTAAATCCAGTGTAGCTCTGAAATCCACACTCTTAACTAGCTGTATGACTTTGGGCAAGTTACTGCAACCTCTTGGTAGTCAGTTTCCTCATCAGTAAAATTAGGGACTGAAACAAAGTATTCATCTCTATTTTTCTAAAATTTCATACCCCTCCTCTGCTTTATCCACAGCCCAAGAAGCGAATTGAAATGATATTTATACTAAAAAATGTGGAGTGGGGAAACAAGGATTTGAAGTTTACTCAACTGAGATGAAGAAATGCGGCCACGCAGAAAACCAGTGAGGCTTGTGACTCTCCAGGGCATATGTGGCTGATGCTGACAGCTTCCTATTAATCCTGGGGGTGCCACTCAGAGGATAAAGGTGGGAGAAGGAGATCCATTTCTTTTTTTTTTTTTTTTTAATTAGTCTGTCACAGAAGATGGAGATCTGTTTCTTAAGAGGAAAGGAAGAAGAGGTTTCTAATCTACTCTGACCAACTGTTATGTTGCAATATCTTCACAGAGATCCTTCCAGCTGCAATAAACATAGTAAAAGGAATACAACATACTTTAGCTACAACTCAGTACAGAGACTTAAATACAGTGAGGCCAGGCAGATGCAACATGTGGAGCAAAGCAGGGAAAGGGTGTAATAACAACCATGATAACCGTGGCTGTACTCATATATATTGAGATGTTTTATTTTATTATAATTTGTTATTATTATACTGGCTTTTTGTGTGTGAGCTCTTTCGAATCTTTCAACTCCTTTAAATGCTTTCAAAAACTAGTATTTTAGCTGGGTGCAGTGGCTCATGCCTGTAATCTCAGCACTTGGGGAAACTAAGGTGGGAAAATGGCTTGAACCCAGAAGTTCAAGACCAGCTTGGGCAACATGGCAAGATCCCATCTCTACAAAAAAAAAAAAAAAAAAAACATTAGCTGGTAACTGGGTACAGTGGTGCACACATGTAGTCCTAGCTACTTGGGAAGCTGGGGTAGGAGGATTGCCTGAGCCCAGAAAGTCAAAGCTGCCATGAGCCGTGATTACACCACTTGACTCCAGCCTGGGCGAAAGAGCAGGCCCTGTCAAAAAAAAAAAAAAAAAAAAAAAAAGAAAGAAAGAAAGAAAGAAAGAAAGAAAGAAAGAAAGAAAGAAAGAAAGAAAGAAAGCTAGTATTTTAAACTGTGCCTCAGATCTAAAAATGAGTGAACCACTGCCCTAAATCGTGGAATAGCAAGCCCAACTTGGCTGGGAGGACACCCTTTCCATATGGGGTCAAAACTCTACTTGCCACTTTGGCACTTTTCAGAATTAAAAGAATAGAGACCTTCAGCTTCACCCTGAGGGGACTGCTATACTCATAACTGAGGAGGCAAAGTCCAGATAAATGAGCAGATAAGGTAGAGAAAGATACAATGAATTTCTCTCTTCCTCAAAAGAAAGAAGCCCAGTAACAAATCTCCTTCAGTGCTTAATGTTTGGCGAGGTAGACTAGTTGAAAGCTTACGACTTGGCTGTTTAATCATCCATTCATTTTTTCAAAGGGCTTGCCACTTACTAGCTAGGTGAACACAGGCTAGTTATTTGCCCTCTCTGAGTCTTAATTTCCACCTTTGCAAAAAGGAATGATAATACCTTCCTTTTCCTTTATTATTGTAAGGATTAAAGAAGATCACTTCTTTGAAAGAATGGTGCACAGTGGCGCAAATAATAGAAATTCAAAAAATATTGTGTCCTTCTTTCACATTCCTTTTTTTCTCAAGAAATTTAAAACCAGTATATGTTTTTTAAAAAGTCATTCTAGCTGCTCCATGGAGATCATATATAAATTGAAAGAATGGAAATAGAGAGGTGAGTCAGGAGACTACTGAAGTCCAGATGGGAGATAAAAATGGCTCAGGCTCAGAGAGTAACAGTAGAAAAAAAGAGAAGTGAGGAGATTTGGGATGTATCTTAAAGATAGAGTTGACTGTGCTCACTGTGGAGCACACGGAGAGAAAAATCCCTCTTAAAAATTTTATTTCATTCCAAAGAAAGAGGACTGACTCATTGGTGCTGTGTAGATTGCTGCTCTCCAACAGAACTTTTTGTGATAATGGAAATGTCCTAGATGGTTGTTGTCTAATATGGTAGACATGAGCCTCCTGTGCCTCTTGGCATTTGAAGTATGGCTAGTATGACCAAGAAACTAAATTTTTTATTTTATTTCATTATAATTAATTCAAAGTCATACAGCTATCATATTAGACAGTGCAAATCTAGGTAATATACAACCTAGATTTTTTTCCCTATAATTCCTTCAAATGATACAGACACAACAGTTTATAGAATGTACAGTTTGCTCCCACATACATTTTTTATGATGTTGTCCAACCTTAACTGTTCAACCAGTTTGTGTTAATTGAGCCAAAATCTGGGTGGGGGGGAGAAATCAACATTCTTTCTACTTCTATTAATCCCAATATTATAACATTAATCAGTAAGCCATTTTTGACCAATGAAAAACATCATATAAATTATATCTTTGAATGTTTTCATTCCTTGGCCTAGTTTATGTGAAATCAATTGCTATGATAACTACATATTGTGTTATTTGACCATAATGTCTATAGGAGAAATGACGAATTAAAAAAAAAAAAATCTTATAAGGAAGACTGTGTAGCAAATCTGACTATCTGTTAGCCTAGGAACTGAAGTAGTCATTACACCTTAGATATTTAAAAGGCATATCAAGGTTGATGTAAGGGGAATTGCAGTGACAATAATAATATTTAAAATAAATTTTCATTTTGTTCTACCTCCTATGTTTTATGAACAATAGTAATATTTTTAATTTATAAAAGCTCTTTTCTCTTTTCTTCCTCTCTCTTCTTATTTTCCTTTGGAGAATAAGTTCTAAGTATCTGTCTGCTACCCTATAGTTTATAGATATTTCATCAGTGTCTTCAAAACTAAACTTACCATCTATGCTGCAGTTAGGAAAAACCATGCTTACCATAGTATGCATACTCCCTCCAAATTCCTACTAGATACTCTGAGTGAATATTTTTGGGCTCTGTCTGCCCAGTATTATGTGTCCCTCTTTTCCTGATAACTGCAACTCCTTTCTCCCGAAGGTAGTATCCTTTATCCCTACTTGTGACCTCGGTGGGACAGCCAATCACAATATTCCTCTCATCCCCCAGCCACAATCGTTAGCCTGGAATTAAACATGGTGTTCTTCCAAGTTCCTATCAGAGTTCTTAGCCGAGATTTTATACCTATTCTGAAAGAAAGGTGACCTTTTTCTTTTCAGTTGCTAAACTGGGTTGCTGTAAACCTTGAGCTATCTGTAATCACACTCTGTCATTTCCCAACCATATGAAGGAAGCACTCCTGAAATGGGGAAGAATAAGAGCCGCACGTGGAGGGAAGTAGAAGAGAGGAAGAGAGCAAAGAGACGATCAGATGATTTCATTTCTCTGCCTGAGGCCAGCTCCACCCAATGGACTTCCCAGTTCAGTAAACCAACAATTTCCCTTTTATACATAAGCTTCTATGAGTCGGCTTCTGGCATCTGTAATCAAATGTGTCCTGTTGAATATAGTGCCTCTCCAAACTCATAGCCATGCTCCCCTTCAGTCTCCATGCTCAGCCGTACTTGAATACTCTCTGGTCACTGTGCTCTTTCATGCCTGGGTCTTGGAATATATCATCCCTCTGCCTGGAGCCACAGGCTTCAGATCTCAGCTGAAACATCACTGTCTTAAGGAGGGCTTACCTGACTTTTAGATGTAGGTCATTCACCTGCTATAAACTCTTTGTGCACTTTGTGCTTTTCCTATCATCAACCTCACTGTAGTTATTATTAATGCCTCTTTGATGTTTCTCTTTACCACTAGACTCTGAGCTTTGTGAGATCAGGGAACTGCATCTGTCTTATTCACTGATATATTCCCCAGCACCTAGAATAGTGCTTGGCCCAAAGGACACACCTAAGGAATACATGAATGGTGTTTTCTGTGCATATCATTAATATATTTTCAAAACTTAGTATACATTTTCTTTTTTTTTCTTTTCTTTTTTTTTTTTTTTTTTTTGTTGAGACAGAGTCTTGCTCTGTCGCCCAGGCTGGAGTGCAGTGGTGTGATCTTGGCTCACTGCAACCTCCACTTCCTGGTTCAAGCAATTCTCCTGCCTTAGCCTCCCGGTAGCTAGGACTACAGGCGCCTGCCACCATACCAGGCTAATTTTTGTATTTTTAGTAGAGACAGGGTTTCACCATATTGGCCAGGGTGGTCTTGAACTCCTGACCTTGTGATCCGCCAGCCTCGGCCTCCCAAAGTGCTGGGATTACAGGTGTGAGCCACCACGCCCGGCCTAGTATACATTTTCAACCCTACTTCCTAGCAGAACTAAGCTGGTAGACACTAAATTTCCTAAGATCCCACAGCTCAGAAGGCCAATTACCAGGCTGAAAATGTGACTTTCAACTCTTCATCCAGCCTACTTCTCACTATAAACACCTACTTCTAAAAATATTTTTCATACAAAAAATAAATAATACACTTCTCAGTTGCAGCCAGGGTTAAGTACCACTGTTTCAAAATCACCTTATTTTTCCTCTTTGAAACTGCTGATACTATCAAGTGGCATTGCCCTAATTGCTTTGTGTTTCTCTGTATATTAATTCTAATTCTTTTAATGAAATCGTTAATTCCTTGACACTTTAGTCTTGCTACTCAAAGTGTGGTTCCTGGACCAGTAAAATCAATATCCCTCCAGGAGCTTTTTGGATATGCAGAATCTCAAGCCCCATCCCAGAACCTATAGAATTAGAAACATTTTAACAAGATGTTTTTGTGCCATACCATTTGTATTCACGGCACATAGGTTGGGAGACTGCAGGTGAAGGAAAATACTTAATACCAGCTTTTGAGGTGGTCAGTTAATTCAATGAGCCAAACTGAGAGTAACCATCAGACCTTTATTCTCTACTACAACAGTGTGGGCAAGAGGCAAAAGAGGACGGCTCCAGCTCCCCCACGTTCCACTTATCCCCACGGAACAGCTCTAGGTGAGGATCAGATGACATGGAAAACAGACAAGAAAAATGAGCCCCGGCCCCACATGGCCCCACATGAAAGGCTCCTGCCTCTTTATAGCCCACAGGCCGGGAAAGGGGAAAGGGCTAGGAGTAGAAAGGTGCGGAGTCAAAGTGGAGGAAAGTGCCTCAGCCAAGGTCCCCAACAGACAGCCTCTGAATAGAGACACCTGGGCTAGGCATACAGACATGCACACATGCAGTGCAGGAGTGTGAGGGAGGGGTGGTGGAACTGAATATTTTTTTTTTTAATTTAATGTATGAGCCTAACCTTCCTTTCCCCTCTCCTCCCCTCTCCTCTGCTCCCTTCCCCTCCCCTTCCCTTTCCTTTCATTTTTGAGATAGGGTCTGGCTCTATCACCCAGGCTGGAGTACAGTGGCGAAATCTCAGCTCACTGCAACTTCCGCCTCCCAAGCTCAAACCATCCTCCCACATCAGCCTCCCAAGTAGCTGGGACTGCAGGTACATGTATTTGTATTTTTGGTAGAGATGGGGTTTTGCCACGTTGCCCAGGCTGGTCTTGAACTCCTGGGCTCAAGCAATGCTCCCGCCTTAGCCTCCCAAAGTGCTGGGATTACAGGTGTGAAAAGAAAGATACCCGTTTGAATCCTTGAATGCAACTCCCTAGAGGAAACTGTAAGGCACTGGCTGTGCACCGAGTCTGGTATGGGAAGGGCAGCTTCTTCCTTCCATGGAGCTTGCCAGTCAAAGCCTTGTCATTATCTCAAATCACCCATCGATCACACAAAGGATTTTGGCCTAGAGTCAAACTTCTCAACAAGTTGATATAAATTTTGCACCATTTAATAAGATACTACTTTGCTCAGTAGGCTAAGCAAAGTAGTCTATCAAAGCGACCCATGCGTATTGAAGGATTTGTCTCCAGAAATGGTTCTCAAAGGGCAATGTCTCGACCAGCAACATTAACATCACCTGGGAACTTCCTAAAACTTCAAATTCTTGGGCCCCACCCTAGACTTTCTGAATCAGAAAATGTCGGGATGGGGCCAGCCATCTGTGTTTCAATACTTCCCCCCCGGGTGACTCTGACAGATTCTAACATTTGAGAACCCACTGCTCTGTAGCAGGGTTTCTCAAATTCAGCACTATGGACATTTGAGGCCAGATAATTGTTGTTGCTGGAAGCTGTTCTGCGGATTGTGGGATGTTTAGACAAGCCTCTGGCCTCTAGCTACTAGATTCTTGTACCATATTCCTGGTTGTGACACCCCAAAATATCTCCAGCCATTGCCAAATATCCCCTGGGGGACAAAATTGCTCCCAGTTGAGAACCACTGCCCTAGAGTAATAACTATGACCTAGATTGGCCCAAGCCTAAAGCATAACATATAAACATACAAAAATGATAACATACATGCACTTAAGTATTCACAGATACATGACAATGTGACATAAACTAACCTCTAAATAGTTTACAGTTTACAAAGCACTTTCACATATAGGTCATTTGTTCCCCACAGTAATCCTAGAAGGAGGGTGATTATCATCATTCTCATCTTAGTGGTAAGGAAACTGAGATTCATACAAGTTACTTGATATGACCAAGGTTATTGCCTGCTAAGTGGCAGAGAGGGAACTTAAACCTAGGTCTTTCTTTTTCATAAAGAGAATTACCTTATTAAATGAGTTATGGAGGGGTTATTTCTAGTCTTTCACAATATTATTGCTCTTGGAAAAAATTCAGTATTAGCTGATAAATAATAGTTGTAGGGATACTCTAACAGATTATTCAATATGAAAAATGGATTGTGCATCCAAAATCAGGGAAGCCTATCTATAGATATTTACACAAGTTACTATGTGAGCTATGATTTAGAAATAGAAGTCTTATGATAGTCAGCTGGGTGCAGGGGGTCACGCCTGTAGTCCCAACATTTTGGGAGGAAGAGGCGGGCGGATCACTTGAAGTCAGGAGTTTGAGACTAGCCTGGCCAACATGGTGAAACTCCATCTCTACTAAAAATACAAAACATAGCTGGGCATGATGGTGCATGCCTGTAATCCCAGTTACTCAGGAGGCTGAGGCAGGAGAATCGCTTGAACCCAGGAGGTGGAGGTTGCAGTGAGCTGAGATTGTGCCACTGCACTCCAGCCGGGGTGACAGAGTGAGACTCCTTCTCAAAAACAAAAACAAAAAAGTCAATAGTGAGCCTCAGTCAGAGATGTTGGAGAGATGTGTAATCAGTTAAGAGGAGTAAAAAAAACAGCACAATCAGACAAATTCAGGAATAGTCTTTCTCCTGTAAACTGCAGCCCCTGCCTGGTGAGAAAGTGAAATCACAATCCTAGCACACTGGCTGAAAGAGATAGAAGAAGAACACCCAGCACATCATAGAGCCGTTGTCCTTCTCTGACCAGGATCCCTGCAGAATGAGGTGCTGCTCAACCAGCCTTAGGCTCCCATGGAGAAGTGTGTAAAAAGCCTTCAGAGCCTGAGACTTCCAGAACGTGGATGGAATACTCATCCAGAGGTGAGCTGGGGATTTCCACGGGCACAGTAATAGACTTTGGCTTCAGAGTGAGCATCCAATCTCCAGTAGCCAACTTGCTGACCTTTGGATGGCCCTCCAACATGGCCAAACTTGTTGCAGAGCATAAAACTGAAATACTAAATAAAGATCAAGGCCAAATCAAAGTCATGATGAGACAAATGACCCCATACAGACCTTTTGATGTCAGTTCTTTTTTTCCCTGAGAAGAACTTGAAACCTCTTGCCTCCACTTTAGAGAGGGTTGTTAATGGTCCTATAAACTGGAGTTTAAATCTGGAAACGTTTCTCATTAGGGGAAAGAGCACTGGGCTTGGACTCAGAATCCTGGGTTCCAGTCCTGGATGTTCAACAGAGAAACCACTCAACCTCACTCTGCCTCAGATTTTTCTTATAAAAACAGAGAGAGCTGATTGAAAGAACTCTAGGATTCCTACCACTTCTAGAATTCTACCCTTTACCAACATCTGAAATTTGCATTTAATATACTCCCCACTTGGGAGACACCATACATAAAATTACAGAAGGCAGGATTTGGAGTCATCCAGGCCCAGCTTGCAATCCCAGCTCTGCAGTATTCTAGTTGGATCATGTTAGACAACTCCCCTAGCCCTCCCCATGCTAGTTTCTTCATCTTTAAAACAAAGGTGATAACAACAGTATTCAACTCAAAAGGACTTTTGTGAATATTAAATGGAAGTATATGTATAAACAATACATAGTACCTGGAACATAGGAAGTACTCAGTAGATGGGAGTTACTAATATGTATTTGAGAATGGACAGGCCAGGTGCAGTGGCTCATACCTGTAATCCAAGCACTTCAAGAAGCCAAGGCAGGAGGACTGCTTGAGGCCAGGTGTTCGAGACCAACCTGGGCAAAATAGCGAGACTCCATCTCTATGAAAGAAAGAAAGAGAGAGAGAAAGAGAGAGAGAGAGAGAAAGAGAAAGAGAGAGAGAGACGAAAGAAAGAAAGAAAGAAAGAAAGAAAGAAAGAAAGAAAGAAAGAAAGAAAGAAAGAAAGAAAGAAAGAAAGAAAGAAAGAAAGAAAGAAGGAAAGACTGACTTAGCTGGATGTGGTGGTGCATGCCTGTGTTCCCAGCTACTTGAGAGGCTGAGGTGGGACAATCACTTGGGCCCAGGAGGTCAGGGCTGCAGGCTGCAGTAAGCCATGATTGCAACACTGCACTCCAGCCTGGGTGACAGAGTAAGGGGCTATCTTGAAAAAATAAAAAAAATTTAAAAAAGAAAGAAAAGAAAATGTACACTCAGGAAAATAAAATTGAAGGACTTTTATTAAGACCTATACCTCATTTTGTGATGGAGGGAGCCAGTGACTTAAAAATCAACTGGCTAAAAACTTTCTATTTTTTTAAATCTCAAAACTGGTAAACAACAGTCTCTGAGAAGGAACACAGGCCATGTCTCATGTTTCCTGCATGATTCAAATTGGTGGATAATTAGTCATAAAGATTTTCTGAGTAAACAGCACCATTTTGTAATACACTGTTTTCTGCTAGTTTGGTTAGGGATGGAAAAACTGAATGAAAAAGGAAGGTATATAGATGTGTTGTCCAGCACAGTAGCCACTGGTACCATGTGGCTATTCACAGCTTAAAATGTGACCAGTTCAAGCTGAGATGTGCTGTAAATACAAAATTCACAGCAGATTTCAAAGATTTGGTACCAAAAAAAGTAAAATATTCAATAATATCTTTACATTGATTATATGGCGAAATGATAAGATTGATAAGTTGGAGTAAACAAAATATTTTAAAATGAATTTTACCTCCTTTTTAGTTTTTAAATGTGACTATTAAGCAATTTTAAATTACATATAGGGCGTGCATTACATTTCTATTGACCAATGCAGTATAGAGAGGAAAAATAAGAGCACACATACACAAAGAGCAAGAAAAAAAGGAAGTCCCAGGGATGTAGCAATTAAAAAAAAAAAAAAAAAGTGAAGAAGGCCACAGGCTTGATGATCCTTGTTCCATGCAAAGAAAGTCACAAAATTGATTTTTCTATTAACAAAGAAGCTAATCGAGATTGCATTCCCTATGCCTTTTACGTATTTCATTTTGTAACATTTGGTAGAGGAAAGAAAAGAGAAGTTGTGCCTTCCTCACCTCTTTCATTGAATAATCTCTTTTAATCTCATAAAACACTGGGCCCTCTTTTGGTCGTAAGTGGGTAGAAAGACATTAAAATAAGGAAAGTGCACCCTCTGCAGGCTACTTAGTAATACAGAAATATTGAACAGTGAAGTTCTGTAAAAAATACTGCAGAATGAATAAGTGAATGGATGAGTTACATTTCACATGACTGCATCTACTGCTGTCATCATTGATTCAATAATGATGAAAATAAAGGCAAGGAAATGGGTCGGATAGTATGAAAATTATTATTAGGTTATGTCACCCCTTTCTTTTTTCCTTCCCTTCTGCCTTCTTTCCCTTCTTCCTGTCTTTCCTCCTTCTTTCTTATTCTCCTTACTCCCTCCCTTTCTTCTTTTCTTCCCCCTCCCTCCCTCTCATCCTTCCCTCCTTCCTTCTTCCCTCCCTTCCACTCTCCCTTCCTTCCTTCGTTCCTTCCTTCCTTCCTTCTTTCCTCTTTTTTCTTGCTTTCACTCTTTGAACAGCTTAGACACATCTTTTTTGGAAATCCTATATAAAGACAGATGGCAAAAGGCCAAACTCAGCCTAGAGATTTATGCTGTTTATTTCGGTACTGTTTCTTTATGAGGTTAATGCTTCATTCACGTTTCTAAATTCAATCTGGCAGATAAAGTAAAGAGATAACAAGGCCACAAACATCACCAGTCACAAACTTAATGGTGTCAAGTATGTGATTATAAGCAGCGCCTAACTTAGGAAAGGGTTACCTTCCCAAAGGCAGTTTATATTTTAGTTGTTTGGAATGAGAAATCTTTTTCTCATTTTTTCTGAGCCAGTTCACAAGGACACAAATACATATTAACCTATAATGTATCTGAGATAGATAATAACAACATCATTATTTTTACTTTATCAAATAGTAATATATAACAGTATTTTTACGGAAAAAGACAAATATAAGGGCCCCTTTGGGCTCTCAGGAGATTATCCTTCTTTCTCCAGGTGGTATGAGCAGTCTTCCCCGTTTCTTGATTTAGAGATGAGGGTTACCTCTGGGGGAGATCCATGCCAGACAACCACAAGACCAGGGTCTTTTTTTTTTTTTTTTTTTGAGACAGAGTCTTGCTCTGTTGCCAGGCTGGAGTATAGTGGTACAATCTCGGCTCACTGCAACCTCTGCCTCCCGGGTACAAGTGATTCCTGCCTCAGCCTGCCGGGTAGCTGGGACTACAGGTGCCCGCCACCACACTTGGCTAATTTTTGTATTTTTAGTACAGACAGGGTTTCACCATGTTGGCCAGGCTGGTCTCAAACTCCTGACCTCGTGATCCACCCACCTCGGCCTCCCAAAGAGCTGGAATTACAGGCATGAGCCACCGCTCCCGGCCAGCATCTCATTAGCACTCTTTAGTGCAAAACAAGGAAACTAACTCACTGGTACAGTCACACCCCAAGATTTCTGAACTGGAGAACAAAGAAAAATTAGTATCATCATCAGAGAAATCAACACCCAAAAGGTGAATTCCCTCTGCTTTCTTCAACACACACACATGCACACACACTTTCCTGTGTCACCAACACTCATTTCATAGATTAGTCATCTGTAGGTTAAGACTTCCTGTAATGATAGATAACCAGGCTTCAATAGCCTTAAGAAATATGGCACTAGTGTTATGGAATATATTTCCTATTAGCATTTTTATTATTCACAGCATAATTTATTTTAAGACCAATTTAATTCCTTTTAACCTATTAAACAAAACTAGCATGGTGAAATTAAACTTTGCAGTATGTGAAATAACTTAAGGAGAGCTTATGAAAGGGAATTTGGAATAACCCAGAAATTATATTTGTTGCTTACACATAATTCAAAACAGTGCAAAAATGTAATGCAATCTGTAAACTTGTGTTTTTGTCAGATTATATATTTTAAAATAAACACTTGCAGGAAAATAGAAAAAAAGGTGACAGCATTTATTATTTGCTTTTTCTTATGCTTATATTTAAACTTTTTAATCCAGAATATATATAACAGCCTAAATTGTGTGCCTACTAAAGCTTCACCTCTCATAGTTAAAATGCTGAAAAAAAATAAAAGCATCTGTCTTGATCAGAGTTATGAGAACACAAGTGAAATGTTTTTGCAGCTCTGCTCTCTCTTGAGTGCAGAGACATAAAATTTGGAGCTTTTGAGAAATATCGTCCCTATCTAATGCACAGTGGTTCAATGAAGAAGCTCTTACTCACTTAACTTAGTGAGTAGATTAAAATACAATCGGAATTTCCTCTTTGGGAAGCTAAATTTAGTTTTCAGCTATAATCTTTATGTGACTCCAGGTGTGATGTATAGAAATCTCATAGTATTGTATAGCATGATCATTATAATGAGCACGGCCGGTTGCAGTGGTAAAATGAGCACGGCCGGGCGCAGTGGCTCACGCCTGTAATCCCAGCACTTTGGGAGGCCGAGGCAGGTGGATCATGAGGTCGGGAGATCCAGAACATCCTGGCTAACTCAGTGAAACCCCGTCTCTACTAAAAACACAAAAATTAGCCGGGCATGGTGGTGGGCGCCTGTGGTCCCAGCTACTGGGTAGGCTGAGGCAGAAGAATCCTTTGAACCCTGGAGGTAGAGCTTGCAGTGAGCCAAGATCACGCCACTGCACTTCAGCCTGGGAGACAGAACAAGACTCCATTTAAAAAAAAAAAAAAAGAAAAAGAAAATGAGCATTAGATTTACAGTTAAATCCTGCATAAACCATTTAGGAGATATATGGCCTAAGACATAGCTTAACCTCTCTGTTCTTTAGCTTCTTCATCAAAAACTGGGGTTCATTCATTTATTGAATACTTAACATGTGCCAAGCACTGTTCTGAGAACTGGGAACATAATTAAAGAACATATTTAGTCCAAAGTCTCAGGAAGATTGCATCCAAATTGGCAGAGATAGAGATTTTTTTAAATTAATTAATGTGAAAATGTTTAGGAAGTATTAGCTCTTAGGATAAAAATGAAATAGGGTGATGTAAAAGGAATATTGAGGAAGTTCCTGAAGACAGAGTTGTCAAGGAAACCCTCTCTAGGGAGACGAAATTTAATCTGGGGCCTGAATGACAAGGAGGTGTCATCCACACTAAGGTCTGGGAGAAGAGAGATCCAGGCAGAAGGAAAAGCTGGCGAAAAAGTCCAACAGAGAGATTGAGTGTGGCATGTCACAAGAACAAAAAGAAGGTAGTGTGGCTGGGGCAGAGCGAGTGGAAAAGACGCAGGACATGAAGTAGGCAGGGGCTAGATCAGGCCACTCCTTAGAGGAACTGGTTTAGAGTTTGGTTTTTATTTTAAGTACAGTTCAAAGGCATTAGAGGACTTTCATCAGGATGGTCGTGAAGACTGAGATAACATGCATAAAGCACTCAGCACAATGTGCAGAGTGAACACTCAGGAAAGGGGGACGTCATTATAATCATTGTTAATATATAAAACCCTAACACACAATATGTGAAGTCCAAAATATGTATTATTTTAAAACTCAGGGTCAAGTTATTGCAAGATTAATGAAGAAAGAACACGGCCTGAGCAGAGGATGGGAGTCTATTGCCAATCACCACCTGGCCGAATTCTCACTATTGTGGGGCAGGCTTTACTATATTTCCTGTCATCATTATCATTTTCACCACCAGCTTTATTATCAATGCAACTGAAGTAAAATCTTAGGCCAGCACTGTTCATCACTGAAGTGAAATGTTGATCAGCCGACAGCAAAATGAATCTGAAGGAGCAATACTCAATGCTGTGGTCACTATGAAATGGCATCAACATTCCTTTATTTCCCCCAGAGCATCATCAGGTAAGCAGACTTTCTGTTTTCCAAGCTGGGTGGGAATCCTTCCACCCATTTTCCAGAGCTGGTGGGCAGCAAACACGGGGCTGTGAACCTCGAGAAGGTCATTTCAAGCTGGAACTCACATAGATGTGCCAAGGATTTTTCCTGGCCATGTTTTATCATCTGTGCCTGCTCTTTCTCTAAGAACCAAATAAAGTAGTCCTTACTCCATGGATCATTTAGTTTACTAAATCATGGTTTATTTTTTCCACAGGATATCACCTGCTATTTTAGAATCAGTTTTCAAAAGGTCTTAAATGACTTGGCTCAAAATTGGTTTTGTATTAAGGGAAAGAACCGGTGTCCCAGAGTTTCAATCAGCACTTTAACAAATAGGCTGCCGACCTCCCACAGATTGCCAACAGTCATGGTTAGCTGAGACTTCCAAGGTCCATTTCTCTCTGCTTCTTTCCTACATTTTTCCCACCCTGTTTTCACTGAAAACAGGATTATAGTCGACAGTTTTACAGGAAGGGGTTGGGGGAAGGCGGACATAACTTAAGATCTGCTGCCTCATTCCACATAACTTCTTTTTTTTTTTTTTTTTTTTTTTTTTGAGACGGAGTCTTGCTCTCGCCCGGGCTGGAGTGCAGTGGCCGGATCTCAGGTCACGCGCCCGCCACCTCGCCCGGCTAGTTTTTTTGTATTTTTCAGTAGAGACGGGGTTTCACCGTGTTAGCCAGGATGGTCTCGATCTCCTGACCTCGTGATCCACCCGTCTCGGCCTCCCAAAGTGCTGGGATTACAGGCTTGAGCCACCGCACCCGGCCCATTCCACATAACTTCTAAAGGTGCAATCAGCTGAACCACCTAGTCGCTTTGCAAGACAGTAATTTAACCACTAAAGTTGTCTTTCACCTGGAAGGGATAGAGAGTTATGATTCTGCATCAAAGTCATCGCAACATTCCTTCAAACAACATACTAACCATGCCATTGGCATTCAATTAATGTTAAATACAGTAATATTTCATTCACATATAATACTGGGGACAATGAGGTTTTCTACACAAATGAATTTTGCAGACAAGCAAAGCTCACCCCAACAAGAACCAAAAGATATTAGTAAATTTTGAAACATTTTTGATAGAATTTAAATGCACTTTTATTTATTTATTTATTTAATAAATAAGTTTATTTATTAAATAAATAATAAATTTATTATTATTTATATAATCCTGAGACGGAGTCTCGCTCTGTGGCCCAGGCTGGAGTGCAGTGGCCGGATTTCGGCTCACTCCAAGCTCCGCCTCCTGGGTTCATGCCATTCTCCTGCCTCAGCCTCCCGAGTACCTGGGACTACAGGCGCCCGCCACCTCGCCCGGCTAGTTTTTTTGTATTTTTTTAGTAGAGACGGGGTTTCACCGTATTAGCCAGGATGGTCTCGATCTCCTGACCTCATGATCCGCCCATCTCGGCCTCCCAAAGTGCTGGGATTACAGGCTTGAGCCACCGCGCCCGGCAAATGCACTTTTAATGCCCAACGACCACTTAAATAAGGTGCAGAGATCTTTATGTTGTTTATTCACAGCCAATGGTCACTTTAAGCGTAATACATGGCTACATGCAATGCAGTGGTTTCACCTAAAAGCTTCAGTTATGTTTCACAAGTTCTGGTGAGCAACTCTCCTTGAAGCATGTCAAGCCCTTGTTGGTCTAGCTGTCGCTTTTGCTACTATTAGCACGTTTGACTGCTCTTGGCTTGAGCACTCCCACCCCATTCACATTTGCTCTGTGTGAGAAACAAGATTATAAAACTTACGAACCTGAGCAGTATTACTTTACAACAATTCTCAGTCCAGAAGGACCCCAGGAAGAGCTTAAGAGTTATTCCATACCTTGCCTGGGCGCGGTCGCTCACGCCTGTAATCCCAAAACTTTGGGAGGCCAAGGCGGGCGGATCACGAGGTCAGGAGATGGAGACCATCCTGGCTAACATGGTGAGACCCTGTCCCTACTAAAAATACAATAAAGTAGCCATACGTGGTGTCAGGCGCCTGTAGTCCCAGCTACTCAGGAGGCTGAGGCGGGAGAATGGCATGAACCTGGGAGGAAGAGGCTGCAGTGAGCCGAGATCGCACCACTGCACTCCAGCCTGGGCGACAGAGTGAGACTCCATCTCAAAAAAAAAAAAAAAAAAAGAGTTACTACATACCTCAAATGAGAGAAAATATGGGCTTAGATATAGGCATTTTCCTTGCTGACTGTTTTTTTCCTTTGTGAATTTTTGGCAAAGTTTGAGAATCATCTTGAGATAAGTCACTGTGTATTATTACATTTCCTAAACATATTCTCTTCTACTTCTCGTTTCTCACTTCCATTTCGAAAATAAACTTTCTTATTCATCTCAGAAAGTTAATTTCTAATTGCTCTTAGACTATGTTGGCTAAGTTGTCAAAAATCGCTGTGTGATGATGTCAGGGAATGAAAAGATCTTTTGGAAGGGATTTTTGGTAACCATTACCCTCCTTCTTCATTGAGATTCCTGATATGATTTAACTTTCACCTCGGTGGTGCATCTGGCATGGAGTCAGAAGAGGCTGAATATCTGGTGGGAAAGAAAACAGCCTAATCAAATAGCAATGAGAAAATGTAATTGCCCTAGCAGACTGCTACATAAATAGACACATAGATCCTTTCTTGATTTTATTCCCCTGAGGCTGACTGACCCTAATGAAAATCCCAGAGGAAATCATTGTAATAAAAATAGCCAAAACATTAAGAACAGGGCAAGTGAGAATGATGATGGCTGATAAGCATTTGAACCATCAAGCATCCTTACTAATCCCACTACAAAAATAAATACTGGCTCATGAGCTAAAAGAAATCAGGGACCATCTTATATGAATCAATTAGTGTGTAGACCTTAAGAAAAAAAATTCTTCAATGACCCTCTAGTTCCCATTATTTTTAATAGAATCTATATATAGTAATGTAAAAAGGTCTCAAGATTGCTTTTTATGCTTTAGTGTTGTGCTGTTTACGATGTGGTAGTGTTTCTAGTTTAAGCCACAAATTATAAATTCTTCCTTCTAAGTAAAAAACAAAATCATTCTAAAGTGAAACTGCTAATCCTTTTAGTCATCCCCAAAGGATCTCTGAATTCGTAAACTAGCAATTTTGGAAAAAAATATATACATATTATACATGTATATATACATATAATATATATAATTATATTACATATATTATATATCATATAAAATACATACATATTATACATGTGTATATACATGTTATATATAATTATATATTATAATATTAAATGATTATTTCAGAATGAGTAAAACAGAGATGTATATGTTACATATACAGAGATGTAATGTTATATATTATATATATTACATATACACACACACACACACACACACCCCAGCTGGTTCCATAAATAACTTGATGTCGCTTATAAAAACAAACAAAATCACTAAGGATTTTTTTAAGTTGAGATAGTCTGAGCAAAAAAGAAAGAACAATCAGGAAAATAGTAAAACCAAACGTTAGGAGTAGTAGACAGAAATGTTGCACCAGAGCCCCATAGAGTTGGTAGAGATGGGTTACACATTCGGCTCTAAGTTTCCAGCAGTTAAAGAGAGAAACAAAAACAGTGGAAGATTCATAGCGGCCATAAAATAAAAACCAGGTTGAATGCTGGGATAAATTTTTCCCACAGGTCATATAAAAAGGATACCATGTGATGAAATGATTGACAGCCATTAAAAACAGGCATCGAGTAGAGATAACAGTCTATGCTAGTTGGCCTTTCCTTTTAATTTTCCTTATTATAAGACAATGGCATGATACCAAAATGCAATTTATCAAACTCAGTTCTCCAAAGGACTAAAACTTTAATGGTCTGGCTTCATCCAAGGGCAAAATTAATTATCTAAATGAGAATGTACTGCATGGCATTGAGAGAATTTTGCTCAAACATAAATTTTTCCAATTAGGCATTTGAGAAGAATTGGATAAAGAATGGTTAGAAATTATCTTCTCAAACTAGAGTCCAGGGTGCAGACTTCTGTGTAATAGAGTAAGGCAAAGAAAACTGAGGTACTGCCCAAGGCAAACACCCAAGTACCATTAGAAAGGACCAATATCATGCCCTCCAAACATTTCTGAATTCATTTCAAAATATAATTAAATGGGAAAGTAAGACACCAATGTTCTATGACACAAAGAGTGATGACACTAATGTTTAGCCAGAGCTTTTTCAATACAGATATTAATAGTCACCTGCTGTGGTGGCTCAAGAAAAAAGCAAGCTCAGTAAAACATCGAAATGACACCTTAATTTAAGCAATATTGCTTTCTAGTGAATCCTGCAAGGTAAATTGATTCCAATATTTCCTTTTTTTTTTTTTTTTTTTTTTTTTTTCTGAGATGGAGTCTTGCTCTGTCACCCAGGCTGGAGTGCAGTGGCGCGATCTCGGTTCACCGCAAGCTCTGCCTCCCGGGTTCACGCCATTCTCCTGCCTCAGCCTCCCAAGTAGCTGGGACTACAGGCGCCCACCACCACGCCCAGCTAATTTTTTTGTATTTTAAGTAGAGATGGGGTTTTGCCGTGTTAGCCAGGATGGTCTCAATCTCCTGACCTCATGATCAGCCCACCTCGGCCTCCCAAAGTGCTGGGATTACAGGCGTGAGCCACCACGCCCGGCCGATCCCAATATTTTCTTAAGAAACTTGTTGAATGAAGTTGTTGAACACAAAGTAAATGAATGTTGGAAAACTCTTGCCAAAAACAGGGACTGGGGTTTTAGAGTGGCCATGGTAGATTGACTGCACTATTGTCCTCAACTTACATGCCTCCATGTATCTACAGTCTTTGATACTGCCCTGCCACACTGAGCCTGGGTGTGGCCACGTGACCTACTTCAGCCAATGGGCTAGTAGCAAATTTAACAAACTTAACACATTTCTGCTTGCTCCCTTGGCTCCTTCTACTTTCATGAGAGCAAGCCCAGGTAACCTACTGCAGGCTGAGACCACGTGAGGCACAGCTGAATTGTTCCAGCTGAGACTTCCAAGCCTGCCAACACTGCTCCCCAGCCCCAAGCCCACCCACCAGGTGACTGCAGATACATAAGCAATCCCTGCCTAATGCAGTAAAGCTTGGTCAGATTAGCCAAACCGCCCAACCAATCTGAGGCATGTGAGAAATAATAAGTAGCTGTTGTTTTAAACCACTGAGATTTGGAGTGGTTTGTTACACAACAATCGCTAACTAATGCAGTGCCTGAACTTAAGCCATTTCTTTATGTAATATTAGGAAATAGGACCAAGAGCTGCTAGAGTCATCTATGGAACTTAAAAATATTAGTAGATAATACTTATTACTTTTACTCTCAGTGGAAAGAGGGACAGATTCAGTTAGTTCATCCAAAAGTAATATTATATTATGAAACAAAAAGAAAAAAGGTACTCAAAACATCCCTGTTTTATTCATTTTGAAATAATCATTTAACTTATCAGGAGACTGTTCTTCCAAACCCAGGTCTTCGCACTGGTGTTAAGATGCAAATTCTATGTAAGAATCAGGACTGGGTTCAATATTGTACTTAGGCAGGCTCGCCTACAACTGGTTCCTATGCACAGAATCAAATATTGAGTAAAGATCAAAAAAAGCTACAAACAATCTTATCTTGTTATTGAAAGATTTCTGCACAAAATATACAGAAAGGAAAAATAATTTGATGTGGAAGAACCTTGCCGAAAGCCTGCCTCTTGCATAGAACAATGGTCTGAGAAGCCCAAACTTGCAATCTGTGGTGGGAAACTGGCTAAAATATAAAAAAAGAATAACCAGTAAACTGATGAATTCATAATAATAAAAAAAAAGAGTAAATTTACCTTTCTTTACAAAGGGAGAGATGGGAAATATACTATATTTTGGTCCACCAGAACCAAGTTGGGAAGGCCAGATACTAACAGACCACAAACAATTTTAATAGCAGAAAACCTCCTACAGGTAATTTATATAATTTGACCTTTTCAATCAGCAAAACTATGAAATGAAATGTTCCCTGCATGTACTAAAAAGAGGAAATTTATCTCAAAGTATAAGCCTGAGAAAAGAGGCCCTCTTGTATTTCTAGATATTGTGACTATTTCAACCTTCCTCCTCAGGTTTGTCTTAAAACCATTCCTGATACTCAATTCTAACTGCCAGGTCTGGGCAGTTAAATTTAATTTATTTAATAAATGTAATTAATTTAAAATTAATTTTAAAAAGTAAATTATTTTTAAATCAAGAGTGAAACCTGAATTTGATAAGATTCTGAATGACTTCTGAATTTCATTTCCAATGTGAGCTCACAAGCCTGGCCGTGGCTGTTTTTAGCTTTGTAACAATCATAAACACAGGAATTATGTCATACAGCACATAGGAAACAAAACCACTCAAGCAGAAGGGCTTTAATACAGGAATTAGATCCTTCAAAAACTCTTGATGGGCTGGAGAAGCAAGCTCTAAAATGGGCTTCCAAGAATAGGTCCCAGATGTAACAGAGTGACTCACCTTGGGAGCTATACTACGAATGACCAGTAAGGTAGGAGGAATCGAACAATGCCACTGGATGGACTGAGATCAAGAACACACCACCAGGACTGTGACCCAGAAAGCAGGAAGCCAGGATTACGAAGCTGTCGCCAGCCCCACGGCTGCCCTTGCACATCTGTAAGCCTGGAGAGCAAAGTGTATTTTTGGCAAAGAGATGCCAAAAATGCATCGTCTCATCACATTCTTTACACTAAGGTTACAAAAGACCCTGGTCCCTGGACACCCATGAGTGCACCAGGAATTCTTGTTTAAACCACGGCAGCCATGGGGGCTTATGGCAGAAATGTCAAAGCAGCATGAAAATAGACTTTGTTTTCCTACCACCTTCCAATCCTGGCATGAAGGTATCTAATTGATGGAGGCTTATTTGTATCCACAGCCATAACTGCAACAGAATCCAAGAAACACAGTTTCTGCTTTCCAGCCTTGCAGTACAAGACCCCATGTATGCCAGTCTAGCACACTGATCAGGGGAACTATGACAGTAACCTCTATCTTTGCTGAAAGACTGATAAATACAGTTTTAGTTCATCAATAGTCGATTCATAAAAGCTCAAGAGAACCTTCTCTCTCAAGTCACCTGAAATAAAGATTTCATCTCTAGATATCTAAGGTAGCACCAACAGGATTTAAATGCATCTCACTCCATTTCACCCTTCTCATTCCCATTAATCTAACCAGCTCAATCACATCTCGGCACAAAAGACACCAGGACAGCTAAACCAACATTTAAACTAAGAAAAGAATCAATCACTTTCATCCAGTTCAAGATCTTCCCTCTTAGAATGGTAATAAACAGGCAATGACTGATTATAATACATTTCATTTCTTGTGACTTTGCCCTAACCTGGAGAGGCTTTAAGGGAGCTACTCACTACAGTACAGCCTCAAGTAGATTGACTGGACTATTCTTGAAACTCTGAATGTGGGCCACACACAGAACCCACTTAGGAACAAAAGAGCCACAGAGCATACTCACACCCAGGTTACAGATGACCCAGCTGACCTTGGCCCCCATTTGCCATTGAGTGCACCACCAATTCTTGCTTAGGCCAAAGCAACCATGGAAACTTGTATTTTCTGAAGTTGCTTGACTTGAAAATTTAGCAGAACCTGGGGGCTTTTTGTGGCAAAGCAATAAACTGAACCAATCAGATGCTCCCTCTTGGGATGTTTAATATGGAACTAGTAGAGACCTTCCTTGGGCGGGGGGTGGAGAGACATATGGGGAAGCTGAGAGACCCAAAGAGAAAAGGAAGCAAGTCAAAACTAAGAAAGAGGAAAAAAAGAGATCTGCAGTTGATAGAGATGAAGAGATGTAGAAGCTACCTTGGTAAACAGCATAAAACCAGATAAGCTAAGGTATGAGAATGGTAACCCAGAGACATTCAATCTATGGTGATACATACAAAATGTCATCTGACTTCTAGGACAGTTTTGTTCTTTCTTACTTTTCTAATCCTTAATAACCAAACCCTTTAATAGTCTCAGCATGCAGATTTCCTTTCCTTCCAACCTCAAAGAGCCTAACCTATACACTAAAGCTCACAGAACAGAGAAAAATTATGTCCAAGTTTATTTCACATGTAACTCATTCAGACTGAGCAGACTATGTATGCAAATGAGGTTGGTGGGGAATGTGCCATTCAACACTTCCCTGTGATGCTCATAGAAGTGGCTCATGGGAATCTTTCTCTCAATGGTTTCAGACAGGTATCCACTGGTTCTTTACCAAGCTGGAAATGTAAATGGTTCATCCTACTATGGGGATTAATAGAATAGTTGAAAGTCCAAAGATCACAGGCTTGTGACCCAATACCTAGGCAGAGAGTGGGTGATCTAATATGGATATACGTGCACCGAGGCAAATCTCATCTGATTTATTAGTGAAATTAATAGGAACAAAAAAAATTGTCATAAGAATACAGAATGTTATAAACTGAATTTTATCCACCAAAATTCACATATTGGGCCAGGTGCAGTGGCTCACGCCTGTAATCCCAGCACTTTGGGAGGCCAAGGCAGGTGGACCGCTTAAGGTCAGGAGTTTGAGACCAGCCTAGGCAACATGGCGAAACCTCATCTCTACTAAAAATACTAAAATTAGTTTCCCTGTAATCCCAGCTACTTGGGAGGCTGAGGCATGGAAGCAGAGGTTGCAGTGAGCCGAGATCGTGCCACTGCACTCCAGCCTGGGTGACAGAGACTCTGTCTCAAAAAAAAAAATAAAATAAAAAAAATCATATATTGAAGCCCTAACCCCCTAACTTGACTACATTTGGAGGTAGGGCCTACAAGGAAGCAATTAAGGTTAAACAGGTTCATAAGGGTGAAGTCCTAATACCATAAGGTTAGTGTCTTTGTAAGAAAAGACATCAAAGAGTTGTTCTATCTCCCGTCATGTACACACAACGAGGCCATATGAGCACACAGTGAGATGATGTCTGCCTACAAGCTAAGAGAAGAGGCCCGGGACCTTGATCTTAGACTTCCTAGCCTCCAGAACTAGGAGAAAACAAATGTCTGTTGTTTAAGCCACCCAGTCTGTGGTATTTTGTTATGGCAGCCTGAGCTGACTAAGACAAAGAGTTTGACAGCCATCATCCCTTTCCCCACTACAAGCTTGGGGGAAAAAAAAAAAGCATAATTAGCCTATTTTTATCTCTGTGAAAGATTTTTTTCTTCTATTACTAGGAAAAGAGGAACCTAAAATCTGGCATTTATAGACACCTGCAGTCAAAATATTAATACATCCAAAATAGATACTGTAACTTTGCCTGCGGTTTCTAAAATAAGGTAGTTTAGGAATCTTATCTTAGGGCCCCAACTATGCCACATTCTAGTAGAGGAATCTTGTTCATTGGAAGGAAAACAACCTCTACCTAAACAACCAGAAATTATTAATACAGAATAGACACATTGGTCATGGCATAAAGACTGATATCAGCAAATGCTGCGACTGTCTCTATGAGCTCAGCCTCCATCTAGCTCTCTCATCTGAATCCAGACACGCCCTTCCACCTGAGAATTTGGAACAAAGGAAATGTACAGACTATCTGGACCAAGACACGAGCCCTGATACTGAGTCCACAAGAGATTCAATCACCTAGAGAAGATCCCCTTTGACTATCACCAGAAAAAGTGTCAGAATGACAACTGGAACCATCTACACCCACAAAACTTGAGGTCCACATTGGCATGACTTTACTATTCCAGTGTCCTCATCAACATAACTTTATTCCCAGAAACAATGGCCATAAAGATAAAAACTGCAAGTAACTTTATTGTTCATTCCAGAAACTTCCTGAAAAATCCATCATCTTTTAATAAAAAGCATCAAGTGACGGTTTACACACCAAGACTCTTTGAATCTTTGCCTCAAAATCTTTACCTTGTTGTGCTCACCAATCCCATATCATGATCCTTACACAAACCTACCCACGCCCCCGCATTGAAGGACCTGCTTTAACCAGACTTTTAAAACTCTTAAATATCCCAATTTTGTCCGTCACTGAGTTGCTACTAAGTCTCCGTCAAGGTAGTGTTCTCTATGACTGCAGTAAGAATAAACTCAGCTTTGTCTCATCAACATATTGTCCCAGTGATATTTTAGGGAGCCAGTATTCTGTAGGAGTCAGGAAATAATCATGGGTAACTAGAGGGTATCAGATGTCTTGCAGGAGGGAGCTAGAGATATGAACTTTCAGAAGGATGGGCAGGAAGAGTAAGCACCAAAATTGTGGAAGAGCAAGACGAGCCTCACTGAAGACAAGAATCTTCACGGGGATGAGCCCTCTGAGGAGGGCCACAGGAGAAACAGAGCCAAGAGACAGGAAGAAGTGGCTCTGCCCTGGTGTATCCACAAAGGGCATGCAGGCAAAGGCCCAAGCTAATCTGAGTCTTGGCCAAATGCCTTGTGATCCACCTGCAACACAAGAAGATGGAGGCCTGCAAAGAGCTTCTCCAAGACCATCTTCCTTTCACCTCCTGATCTCACCTGGGAAGCCGTCATGAAGCAGTTGCTCATCATTTCCAGTGTTCTGATGAGACATGGGTCTTCCTGCTTCACCCTCTCTTAATAGAATGGCAGAATATAAAACCACCAAGCTGTATTACCCAACTTGCATTGCAATCTCCAAGTTGCTTTGGTTTCAGTGTCATTCTTTTTGATGAGCAGAACAATGACCTCAAGGAGTTGGCACATTTGGCTAGTCTTCCTTTCGTCATCTATATGACTAACAAATTGTCTGATTCTTAAAAAGTGTCCTTGTATCTTCACCAGTTGAATCAGTCAGGACTTTACCTTGGCCATGCCTTGTCTCATGCGTGCTTGACAGAAGCTAAGTGGAGCTGTGGGACCAACATGGTAGTCCTAGGCCCAGTCTCACCTCAACCTCATCCCCACTCCATAGATAAAAGGCAGAAGACTGGGAGGGAGGTTTACAGGGAGATTAACAATAGTAACAATTATATTGAGAGGAGAGTATTGTTTAGTCTTACTCTTTTGGTTCCCCCCAATTCTCAGCCTCTCAATCCACTCCTTCTGACCCACATTGGAAGTTACCTTACTGGTAAGGGATTAACATGGGGCTACCTTTCTTGATCACATGGAGTTAAATCATTTAAAGTCTCTCCTCTGAATTCAGTGCAAAGCAGCAATGATGCATAGCATGCCTGTGCTTTCACCCTAAGCCACGTTCTCCATAGTCCAGCGAGACTCTGAATTCCAGCCTCCTGACCCCTCTAACTATTTTCTTGGTTGTTTCCAAGATCAGAAAAGGAATAAGGGTATAAATTATTGTGCTCTCTTAAACCCAAATAAATTTGATTAAAAGAGAAAAAAATTAAATTTATAAAGGAATATTAAAAGATTTTAACAACAACAAAAAAATCCTGAAGCAAAATAATGAGCCAACACAAAATGAGTCATAGACTCCAAAGCCAAACAAAAGAATTAAAATTCAACAGAAAAATATTGAAACATAAGATGATATAGTAACATGAAGTAAACAATACAAATGGAGGAAGAAAAAGAAAAGTCAGGAGGTTAAGGATTTAATGGGAGTTGAGAAAATTAAATAATAATACAAAAAAAATCAAAACACACAGCCAAGCCAAAAACGTTAAACAATTCTGATGTACAGGGGTGAAAACTTTAAGGCAAACAAATACAAAATGAAAAAAAAAAAGAAACAAAGTAACTAGAAACAAACAGTGAACTGAGTCCTTATCAGAATCCTAAGATGGCTCAGACGTCCCCAACCCCCAATCCTCATGGCTTTTAGCTCTCCTGGAGGCTGGAAGCCATGTTTTCAGTCGGCACCTAACATGAGGATCTCAGGCTTTTGAATCAATATAACTGAAACCTGCAGTCTCCTTGGCCTTTTGCAAACTGTGGAGGAAAAATCCTCTCAATTGCTTTGTGTTGTTCTCTGGTTTTACTTCATATACGTCTGGATGGGAAGAATAGAGACCATGCCTCCCATGTCTTAATCTGTTTGGGGTGGTATAACAAAATACCACAAACTGGGTGGCTTAGAAACAACAGAAATGTGTTACTCACAGTTCTGGAGGCTGGAAGGTCCAAGATCAAGGTGCTAGCAGATACAGAGACTGGTGAGGGCCTGCTTCCCGGTTCATAGATAGCACCTTCTAGCTGTGTCATCACATGGTGGAAAGGCAAATTAAGCTCCCTTGGGCATCTTTCATAAGGGCACTAATCTTTTATAAGGGTGGAGACCTAATGAACTAATCATCTCCCAAAAGGCCCTATGTAATACCATCATTTCGGGGCTTAGGATTTTAACATACGAATTTTGGAGGGACACAAACATTGAGACCACAGCACCTCAATTTTTCGATCTCCTCTTCTGGATACCCATTTGGTCACCCAGTAGTTCATTTGACGACTATTTATTGAATCCTTACTCCGTGCATTGTCCAATTACACTATAAGTGCTGGTGATTCAGCATCTACCTGCTGGTGGAGAAAGATGACAAGTAATTCTGTCATTACAACTGTGGTAAGTGCTATGAAGGAGAAACACAGAAGCTATGAGACTGACAAACAGGGAATGTCTTGGGAGTCATCAAAGACTTTCTAATGAAATTGTCTGCATACTGAGGTAGAATTAACTCAGCCAAAAGGGAATAGAAGAGCATTTTAGGTAGGAAGAACAGCAGAGGTAAAGACCCTGAGGCAGAAGTGGTAAAGCAGACAGCATGAACTATTCCAGGTACTGGGGCCAGAATACAGGACATTAATGCCAAAATGGAGAAGATACCAGTGAGATAAACAAGGACCAGAACCCAGGCCTCGAAGTCACTTTAAATATTTGTGTTTCTTTTCTGGGCAAGGAATATTTGACCTTTTGGACTCAGCGAATATTTGGCCCTTGTTTTGACTCTATCATTATGAATGCAGTTTAACCCAAATTATATAAAGTTTCTAATTTTCATCTAGAAAGTATTCTTAGCAATTAAGTCCATTTCATTCATTGATAAATTACCATACAGATTTAAATTGATTTTAATTCTTCCCATTTCCTATTTGTTAAAATTAAAGATCAATTTTTTATTATAAATTTTCTTTTTTTTTTTTTTTTTTTGAGACGGAGTCTCGCTCTGTCGCCCGGGCTGGAGTGCAGTGGCCGGTTCTCAGCTCACTGCAAGCTCCGCCTCCCGGGTTTATGCCATTCTCCTGCCTCAGCCTCCGAGTAGCTGGGACTACAGGCGCCCGCCACCTCGCCAGGCTAGTTTTTTTGTATTTTTTAGTAGAGACGGGGTTTCACCGTGTTAGCCAGGATGGTCTCGATCTCCTGACCTCGTGATCCGCCCGTCTCGGCCTCCCAAAGTGCTGGGATTACAGGCTTGAGCCACCGCGCCCGGCCTTATTATAAATTTTTAACAAAAATTTGATCCATCAATGGTTTTTTCCTCAAGTTCTATTTTCCATGGTCTAGTTATACGTTTTCTCAAGATTTGATTCCTCCATTTTTAATTAATAAAATTAATCAGGTGTCATTTTAGCTCCTTTCAGGTTTATTTTGTGTTAGCTATTTTTATAAGCAACATTATCTCTGAGTCAGAGGAATGTGCTTTTGTTTACTTCCTAGCTAATCGAGGGAAAAATCTTGGATCGTTCTGTTGTTCGGGCCTGATCATTGTAGTAGTTCTCTAATGTACCAGTCTCAGAACACCTTTAGACTATTAAAAAGTATTGACTTCCCCAAAGGCCTTTTGTTTATGTGGGTTATAGGTATCAATATTTGCTGTATGAGAAATTAAAACTGATAAATTTGTAAACATTATTTAAAAAATAACAATAACCCTATCACACAATAATATGTATGATTTTATTAAAACTATCCCTATTTTCCAAGAATGAAAAGGGTGGCTGTATTAGTCCGTTCTCTAATCGCCATAAAGAACTACTTGAGAGTGGGTAATTTATAAAGAAAAGAGGTTTAATTGGCTCACAGTTCCACAGGCGATACAGGAAGCATGGCTGGGGAAACCTCGGGAAGCTTACAATCAAGGTGGAAGGTGAAGGGGAAGCAAGAAAGTCCTACAAGGCTGGAGGAGGAGGAAGAGACAGAGTAGGGAGGTGCCACACACTTTTAAACAACCAGGTCTCATGAGAACTCACTCACTATCACAACAGCAGCAAGGGGGACGTTCGCCCGCTTAATCAAATCACCTCCCACCAGGCCACACCTCCAACACTGGGGATTATAATTCCACATCGTATTTGGGCAGGAACACAAATCCAAACCATATCAGTGGCATTTACATTTTTGCAAAAAAGATTTTTTTTTGAGACAGGGCCTCACTCTGTTGCCCAGGCTGGAGTGCAGTGGCATGATCTCAGCTCACTGCAGCCTCAACCTCCCAGGCTCAAGCAGATCCTCCCACCTTAGCCTCCTGAGCAGCTGAGACTACAGATGCATGCCACCAAGCCAAAGGGATTTATATTTATCTATAAATTTATATATAAATCAGATAAATATGTATTTATAGCTGATCTTAAAAGAGTAAAAGGGATTCATATTCCCAGGAAGAAGTAGAAAAGAGGAATATACATAGTGGTTTAGAACCGGCATTTTGCAATCAGTCTGATCTGGGTAGGAATTCTAGCTGTAATATTTACTAGCTCTGTGATCTTGGGAAAATTATTTCCCGTTTGTGAACTTCAGTTTCCCTTCTATAAAATGGAAACAATACCATTACAAATCAAATGGTATTGTCTCCATTTTGTAGAAGGAAAACGAAATGGTATTTTAATCGACAATTCATTAATTTTTAAGATTGACCATTAACAGATACTCCATGGAAAGCGGATCATACAGAACCTGGCGCATGTAAAGCAGATCACACAGAACCTGGCACACGTGAGCATTTGATGTGTGCTACGCTACCCTTGGTGACGACTTCAATTATCATGCGCATTCCCAGCGCTTCCTATGGTGCCCAACACACAGCGCACGCCCAAAGGCAATTTTAGGGGATGGGGCAGATGCTCGGCCTCGGAAAAAAAAAAAACAAAACACACCTGCCCTGATGTTGGTGGCTGGGTCTGGAAGATTACGTGGAAATTAAGCTAAGGATATGTGGTTTCCAGATCAAAAACCGCAAAAATCTATCACCCCGACTACTGGGTCCGATCAGAGAGCACAGACTGGAACAAGCGCCCACGGTCTGGGCCGTCTGCGCGTGCGTGAGCCAGAAACCCGAGGCGCTCCCTGGGCCCGCCCTATCGATCGACCCGATCAGGGATCGTCAGCTTGGTTCTGGTCACAGAAGTTGCTCTTCTCGCGATGCTGCACATCTGGCGGCGGGGAAAGGGCGGGCTAACTGGAGAGCTAAGAAGAACGAGACACGGCCGCACGCTGCTTTCCCAGAAGGCTGTGCGTGCTCCTTGCTTCCTCCGCTTTCTTCCGAGCGGTCGCGTGAACGGCTTCCTGCAGCCTGGCCATGGCGCTTCACGTTCCCAAGGCTCCGGGCTTTGCCCAGATGCTCAAGGAGGGAGCGAAAGTAAGGGCTGAAGGAAAGGAATGAGGTGGGAGAGTCAGCATAGGGCTGCGGCGGCCGCGGCGAAGTAGGAGGGCCTACTAACAGGCTGAGCGTGCTGCTCTGGCACAGCGGCCGGGGGAAGAGAAGATTCCAGAAGGGGAGGTGATCTTGGAAGGACTCGGCCTTCCAAGTGCCCCGGGGCTTGCAGGCACTTCTCTTCTTCCGCGACCGGGAGGAAGGCTGAGGGGTCGGCGGCACGATCGACATTGTACACCTTGAAGGTGGACGGACGTGAAGCCGCGCTTGCGTTTTGTCTCCATCCATAAATGGGGCTAAGGCCCGTCACGCTTAAAAAGGGTTGTGAGGGTGAAATTGAGTAACGTAGATGAAATTGTCTTGGGAACTGCGACGCCGATTGCTCGCGAGTTACAGGATGGGGAAGAAGGAGAACTAGGCGATCCAGAGAAGAGTGTGTGGGAAAAAGGGCCGGGTCTTGTTTGCTTCCTTCCCAGTGAGAAACAGGGCTTTCAGCTTGGTTGACAGAAGCCATGCGTTGTAGCCAAATGAGTTGCAGTCCCAACTTATGTTAGCTGGCTTAATCTAAAACCTAACTCTCTTGGGTTTTATTTTCTTCACCTTTAAATTACGGAGATTGGACCAAGAGGGTGGTGTCTTTGAGTTCTGACCATGTAATCTGCAGGATAAGTGATACAGATGACACTGATTTGTTTAATGGCCTTGTTTTGAACGTTATTTCAGTAGCATAGTTTTAAAAAATATCTTACTGCTCTGTTGATAAATTTGTCTCTTGTGCTATTCAAATTGCGTTCCTCTGTATGTCCTCCAGATTTTGTTAATTCAAGAAATAGATCAGTGTGGTTGAATTTAAGGTTATGCGAGGTACGGGGAGCATTAACAGTTTAATAGAACTAGGTTCATGTTTGTAGAATGCACTTTTCAAATAATGTCAGTATAGTAAGTAAATGTCAGGGTTTAATGTAAATGTTGGTGGAATCATCTTTTGAAAATAATATGGGCTGATTTCCTTAAAGAAATCAGGCTGAGATATTAGCTTCCAATTTGGGTTTTTTTCACTAATACAGTTTTGGAAAACTCGTGTATCACAAAACATTATTTGTATTTCCAATGCTAGTAGATTTTTACAGGACACTGAGCTATTTCATTCAATAAATAGGTACTGAAGGAACTGCAGTGAAAGACACAAGTCCCACTTCTCGTAGAGTTTATGTGCTTCTAAGGCAGATATAACGATTAAATAAAAGAAGAATTCCAAATAATGATGAAAGAAACTGTACTATAGTAGAGGATGACAGGAGGTAAAAATGTCTCTAAAAGAAGGATCAGGAATAGACAGAACACTTAGATATTTAGGGAAGAACTCTTAGCTCAGTGCTTAGTGAGAGAAGCCCCTGAGCCTGGGCTGTTTCCCCCCACCTCTTATTTAGGTGTACTTAACTAGTACAAAGACCCTGAGGAAGGAATGATTTGAACCTGTTTTTTTCTTCTTCTTCTTTCAAACAAACAAAAGGTTATAGGGCTGAAGCTTACCAAAGAAAAGAAGAATGGTAAATTCAGAGGAGGAGCTATGCAAGGAGACACGGGCCAGGATATGTAGGGCTTTGTTTCCCTGAAGAGGGATTTGCATTTTATCCTAAGCGGGATAGGAAACTATTGAAGGGTTTTTTTGTTGTTGTTTGTTTTTGTTTTTTTGTGTTTTTTTTGAGAGGAGGTCTAGTTCTGTCGCCCAGGCTGGGATGCAGTGGCGTGATCTCCAACCTCCGCCTGCCGGGTTCACGCGATTCTCCTGCCTCAGCCTCCGGAGTAGCTGGGATTACAGGCGCACCCCCGGCTAATTTTTTGTGTATTTTTAGTAGAGACAAGGGTTCACTATGTTGGCCAGCCTGGTCTCAAACTCCTGACCTCGTGATCCGCTCGCCTAGGCTTCCCAAAGTGCTGGGATTACAGGCGTGAGCCACCGCGCCCGGCCTTGAAGGTCTTAAGTATCGGAATGATGGGATCTGATCAGATGGTAGTTTCTCACAGAATGGGGAGTGAGGGGAAGAAGCAAGAGTGTAAGCCAGGAGTTCAGACTTAAGTGTTATTGCTGTCATACAGTTCTTATTGCTGAAGATGCTTTTAGAGTAGTGGCTGTTGGCAGGGGTAAAATACAAAAAAACTTAGCCTGGTGTGGTGGCGCGCGCCTCTAGTCCCAGCTTCTCAGGAGGCTGAGCCTCCAGAATTGCTTGAACCGGGAGGCCCAGGTTGCAGTGAGTTGAGATCGTGCCACCGCACTCCAGCCTGAGCAATAGAGACTCTCTCTCTCAAAAAAAATGTAATGGCTATTAACCTTGGTTTTGGATCACAAAATCATGGCTTGTATTGTAAAGCAGTACTGTGTAATGGAACTTTTCGCAGTGTTGGACATATGCTGTATCAGCCTGTCCAATGTGATATTCACTAGCCACATGTAGCTACTGGGCATTTGAACTGTGCGTGGCTCCTGCAATTGAGGAACTGAATTTTTAAATTTTAATTACTTGAAAATTTATTTTAATTGCTTTCACTAGTCCCATGTAGCTAGTGGCTACTGTATTGGGCAGCACAGCTCTAAAGAAATGTTCTCATGCACTGTAGATTAGTGAAATATATCTGAGGACCCAAGTAAACCTCAACTCTAGAAAGTCCAGTGTGGAATTTGTGAGAGTTTTTAGTACTGTGAACAGTTCACTTTTTCAATACGTATACATTGGGATAATGTTGCAATTCAAAAAAGTATTCAACAGTCTGTGTACTTCGGTCCCTAAACACTTCAGTGGCACATACTTAAAGAACTTCTGGCTTTACAAAAGCCTAGATTCTAACACAATGAGAAAAATATTCCACATTTCAACATTAGAAAATACCGATAAACTCTGGAAAGGTATTCAACTTGAAGTACCTCATTCCCATTCTCTAATTAGCCTTAGCATGGTTCCCTGTACTTTTCACTACTTTTAATAAAAAAATTATAAGTCTTACGATTTGATGTGTAAGTCGGTATCTGCAGTCCCCCAAAATGTTGTACTTTTATTCATTCAGCTAGAGAGGAAATGTATGCATCATTTATGAATATCAAATGCTGTGTTTTACATAAGTCTTGTCTGATTGTCTCAACAATCCTATGAAGTAGGTACTATTATAATTACCTCATTTTATAATGAAGAAATATTAAGAAAATTGCCCAAATTAAAAAAGAGCCAGAAAGCTGATTTGTAACCAGCCCTCTTGTGCCGAATACCTCAGCTAAGCTCCCTCTTTATTAGAAGCAAGATATAAGCAAAGATATCTTCTGTTTGAAAATTCTTGTTTCACTGTCCTGTCTAATTAGCGGGGTTTTTTGTTTTGTTTTTTTAACAGCACTTTTCAGGATTAGAAGAGGCTGTGTATAGAAATATACAAGCTTGCAAGGAGCTTGCCCAAACCACTCGTACAGCATATGGACCAAATGGTAATTTCTAAATTAATATTTGTAAAGATACAATAGTAGAATTTTGTGTACTACCTCTTCTTTCAAACTTGTTCTGAGGATGTTATAGTATGGCTTTGGAAGTTAATTTGATAGCTCAATTAATAGTTCAAGTTTTTAGTTATTTCTAATTTTCAATCAACTCACATCTCTAGAAAAATAGGGATCAATATATTACTTTTTATCCTGTTGAGAGGGTAGAAAAATTATCACACTTTGACTAGTAAGATAGTCCCTAATGTTCATTATGACAAACACTGAATATAAAAGTGACATAGTTTAAGGAAGAAAATTCCCTCCTTCTTGCCTTCTACCACCAATTAAATTTAATTGATACAGTTTCATGGAATAAACATACAACTAAATATACTAAATAGGTTATTTTGGCCTTTTTACATGTTAATATCTGTTGAGCACTTGTTGCATGACAATCATGTTGCAAACAGAAGACAGAAATTGGCAAAAATGTGAGATGTGGCATGTTACGTAGTAAATATTATAGGACATTAAAAAGGAAAGAAGGAATATGGGTCTGCGGTCAGAGAATGCCCATGGGGCTATAAGATAAACTTGAAGAATAGATAGTATGTGTTTTCTTACAAAGCTATTTTTTAAATGTACAAATTTATATTTTTTTACTAGATTTTCGTGGGTATTTGGGTAAGGATTTGATTAATAATGGCTTTTTCTTTTTTTAACTGTTACTTTTGAGGAATGAACAAAATGGTTATCAACCATTTGGAGAAGTTGTTTGTGACAAATGATGCGGCGACTATTTTAAGAGAACTAGAAGTAAGTTGTTTCTTTAAAAGTCAAGAAATATTTTGGTGACATCAAAATTAAGTAGACTTTAACTAGAAGAAATCTCTTACTTCAGATTGGATAAGGGACTATTTTTCCAACTTGAAAATTTATTATACAGGTTGTTCTAATTATAGAGAGTCCTCTTTAGATGGAACATTGTAACCACTGAAATCTTAAAAATTTCTTAAGTTATTGATTTGTGGAGGGATTGGTTGTGATACATTGCTAATTGCGATATGAAATTGATTACCATTATCTTCATTTGATAGAGTGACTCTGAAGTGAATTATTCCACAATGCAAAAACGTATACATAAAACAGTGGTTTTTTTTTTCTTTTTTTTTTTTTTGAGACGGAGTCTCGCTCTGTCACCCAGGCTGGAGTGCAGTGGTCAGATCTCAGCTCACTGCAGGCTCCGCCTCCCGGGTTCACGCCATTCTCCTGCCTCAGCCTCCCGAGTAGCTGGGACTACAGGCGCCGCCACCTCGCCCGGCTAGTTTTTTTTTTTTGTATTTTTAGTAGAGACGGGGTTTCACCGTGTTAGCCAGGATGGTCTCGATCTCCTGACCTCGTGATCCGCCCGTCTCGGCCTCCCAAAGTGCTGGGATTACAGGCTTGAGCCACCGCGCCCGGCCAACAGTGGTTTTTAAAAAGATCCAACCACTTGGTTTTATGAAAATAAAAACAGTCAGTTTATGGCATTCTACTTTGTTCAGCTCCAGTTTTGCTATTAGAGTCTATAAAATAGATACTGCCTGCCAGCAGGGTTGTAAGGAAGATCTGGCACCTGAACAGGCAGAGAGAGCCATTCCTCATTCCCGCCTTGTAATTAAAGGATAACATACTCAGCCTCAGGGAATTTTCCTGCAGCTTAGCCCTTGAAAGCACTAGAACTTAATCTTTTGTTTTAAGTGAAAGTATAGAAGAATCAGCATTTCTCTAACCGCTAAAAATATTTTTGGCTGGACGGGGTGGCTCATGCCTGTAATCCCACCACTTTGGGAGATCGAGGCAGGCAGATCGCCTGAGGTCAGGGGTTCTAGACTAGCCTGGCCAACATGGTGAAACCCCATCTCTACTAAAAATACAGAAAAAAAAATTAGCCGGGCGTGGTGGTGCACACCTGTAATTCCAGCTACTCAGGAGGCTGGGGCTGAAAAATCGCTTGAACCTGGGAGGCTGAGGTTGCAATGAGCCAGGATCATGCCACTGCACTCCAGTCTGGGCAACAGACCAAGACTCCAACTTAAAAAATATATATATATATATATATATATATAATTTTTTTTAAGTTAAAAGTTAAATTTTAACTCCACAAAACACTTGTGCAAGAATTTGTCATTGTGAATGTTAATGTTGCACACTGATGATCTCAGGAGTTAACATCAGGAGTTACTAAAGTATAGTGGTGATACTGTCAAAGTAATAAAATCACAGGGCTGACTTTTATAGTTTACTCCCTGCTTTCAGTTCTTACTCCTTGGCTTGTTTCTGTAAAGGTATCTAAAATTAAATCTTAAGAATAAAATCCACTTAAAATTATGTTACATTTTAAGAAAAATTTTATACTCCCCCCTTTCTTTAAATCACAAATGATAGCCCTTAGAACAAGAATATATGGTAAAATAGATACTGAGACTCATGACCAAGTTAAGTGGTATCTATTTTAGTTCTCCTGAAGGATTTTTAAAAAATATTTAGGTTTGGTGGTTGTAATTACTTTGTTTTTAATTTAGTGAGATATAATGATATGCTGAACCATATGTGTGGCACTGTATGTACAGGCCATCAAAAGAGGATGCACTTTGAAATTCTTATTTATAGTGATACATTTGTGCTGATTGGCATAAAGGGACTTGGATTTTTTCTTGTGACCACACTATAAGTAGCGTATAGCACTGTGATCAAATGGAGTTACCTAATCTACAGGAAAATTGGAGTCTATTTAAGAAATGGAAACGAACAATTTTATGCTGCTTTAAGAATCAGATGTTTAACTTGGTATTACCTTTTCTACTAGGTACAGCATCCTGCTGCAAAAATGATTGTAATGGCTTCTCATATGCAAGAGCAAGAAGTTGGAGATGGCACAAACTTTGTTCTGGTATTTGCTGGAGCTCTCCTGGAATTAGCTGAAGAACTTCTGAGGATTGGCCTGTCAGTTTCAGAGGCAAGTGTTCATTTATAACTTACTCCTACTTAATTTTTGCTTACATGTACACCTGCTTAAAACATAAACTAAAATCATTATTATAGTAGTAGCTAACATGTACTGAGCAGTTTCTCTGTACCAGCCATTATAGTACATATGCTTCACATGCAGTATCATTTTAGTCTCACGAAAACCCTATTAGTGAGGCCTTATAATCCCATTTTATCTATTTTTTCTTTTTTTTTTTTTCCACTTTATTTTAGATGAGAAAAGAGATTAAAATTAGAAAAATCTTGCCCAAGATCTCATAGCTAGTGAGTTAGGTAGAGTTAAGATTCAAATTTGGGCTGTCATCTAAGCCTCCATTCGTAACTAGTAGAGTCTACTATATGTATTATTCCAGAGTATATTCTTTGTCATTTTATATCAAAAATAAACTTCCATATGTATTCAGTTACTTAAGTAAGCTACTTTAAGTCATGTCAGAATAGGAAATGTTGTTGTTTATATTTTAGGTCATAGAAGGTTATGAAATAGCCTGCAGAAAAGCTCATGAGATTCTTCCTAATTTGGTATGTTGTTCTGCAAAAAACCTTCGAGATGTTGATGAAGTCTCATCTCTACTTCGTACCTCCATAATGAGTAAACAATATGGTAATGAAGTATTTCTGGCCAAGCTTATTGCTCAGGCATGCGGTAAGTAAATATCAGTAAATGAAAAGATCCAAAATAAAAATGTCTTTAACATGACTAGGTATTTTCTCTGTTGTCCCAAAATAATCTTTTGATATGTCTCATTTCTTAACAGTATCTATTTTTCCTGATTCCGGCCATTTCAATGTTGATAACATCAGAGTCTGTAAAATTCTGGTAAGTAGAAAATGCATTAATGCTACATATCTAGATCAGTTTTTTTTGTGGTGTTTTTGTTTTTTGTGCAAAAAAAAAAAAAAAAATTGTGTTCATCAAAACCTAAATGTTACTTCATGATTTTGGACACTTAGGACTTTTTTTGAGGCATTATTATTTTTTATTTATTTATTTTATTTTTTGAGATGGAGTCTTGCTCCTGTTGCCCAGGCTGGAGTGTAATGGCGCGATCTCGGCTTACCACAACCTCTGCCTCCCGGTTCAAGCGATTCTCCAGTCTCAGCCTCCCGAGTAGCTGGGATTACAGGCATGTGCCACCACACCTGGCTAATTTTGTATTTTTAGTAGAGATAGGGTTTCTCCATGTTGGTCAGGCTGGTCTCGAACTCCCAACCTCAGGTGATCCGCCCGCTTTGGCCTCCCAAAGTGCTGGGATTAACAGGCGTCAGCCACTGTGCCTGGCCTTCGAGGCATTATTTTATAACATTTTGATATTGCTAAGTTGTAATAATACTACTACCTATTTAAGTTTAAAAGGATATTGACATACTATCTCCTTATAAAGTCATTTTCTGTGATGTCTTGTGGGTTTAAGAACAATGTATAAACAAAATGCTAAATTTATTTATTCATTTATATATTTTGAGATAGTCTGTCTCTGTCGCCCAGGTTGGAGTGCAGTGCCACGACCTTGGCTCACTGCAACCTCCATCTCCCAGTTTCAAGCGATTCTCCTGCCTCAACCTCCCGAGTAGCTGGGATTATAGGTGTGCGTCACCAAGCCCAGCTAATTTTTGTGTTTTTTAGTAGAGGCAGGGTTTTCGCCATGTTGGCCTGGCTGGTCTCGAACTCCTAACCTCATGATCCGCCCACCTTGGCCTCCCAAAGTGCTGAGATTACGGGTGTGAGCCACCATGGGTGTGAGCCACCACGCCCAGCCCAAAATACTAATTTTTTTGTGTTCTTCATAATACTCTGAATTATAATAAGCTTAGAAGACAGTTTTGAGTGGGGTGGAAATTGCCCTATCCCTCTTCAATAATAGAATTCACACTTTAATGTTAGTATTGAAATATTATATTTTTGATAAAATGTGCTTGATAGAGTAAAACCTATCAGTGGAGTGGTTTTGGTTTTGCACATTTGGCATTCTGATTGTTAATGTGAATTTAGCTTAACATAAGTACATGTGCTTTCCCTGAAGATCCTCATGTGTTCCATGTTTGCTGTCTCCCTCCACGTACTGCCAGCTTTCCCCATTAAATTGTGACCTTGTGAGGACAGAATCTTTGCCTTGTTGTGTGTTGTATTCGCAGTACTGACAGCTGTGGCTGGTATATTGGCACCAAGTACTAGGTAACTGAATGGCTAAGAGCAGTTCTCTGCCTTTGGTTCTTCCCAGTACACTGAAGGACCTCTCCTCTCTAACAGTAGCTCATTCCCTCAGTGATTTCTGACTAGAGCAGAAGGGCGTGCTTTATGTCCACCACCCCACCCCTTATCCCAGGAGTCACTGTCTTGGTTTATGACTTTATTTTAGAGAGGGAGATTTTTGGTATATGGAGAATCAACAGTTTGACCGTAATGTTATTTTCATGAGATCGCTGATGGTTTTGGTATTCAATTCCTTAGGGCTCTGGTATCAGTTCCTCTTCAGTATTGCATGGCATGGTTTTTAAGAAGGAAACCGAAGGTGATGTAACATCTGTCAAAGATGCAAAAATAGCAGTGTACTCTTGTCCTTTTGATGGCACAATAACAGAAACTAAGGTATGTAGACTTCAAACCTTAAAAGTAATAATTGGGGTTGCACTTTCAGATTGTTTGAGTTAGCTCTTAAAGCAGTAAGTACTTCTTAAAAAACTGAACATTGCAGGATCTTACCTATTTTTTTATGCCAGATTTATGTTCTTTGAATATCTAATTCAACTACTGAACATTAAACTTGAAATACAAAGATGGTGGCCATATTATTTATAATCTGACACACAGCCCTTCTAGTACAGCTTATAAATTCAGCAAGTGAAAGAATATGAGAATGCGAGTACTTTGTGTGCTCTTCACAAAAATAAAATTGACATTCTCTAGCATCCTGAAACAAGATAATGTAATTTGAAAATGGTAGGTATGTTTCTAAAAATATATGTTAGAAAGTTTGAAGTTTGTGTTTACAGTCAATAGTGACTGACTTCATCTCTAGAATTCTTGAAATCCAAGTTGTTGACAGTTTTTAAATTTTGCAGCATGAGCTGGTTGTGGTCTTTGGTCCACATTTTATTTTATTTTATTTTATTTTATTTTTATTTTATTTTATTTTTTTTGAGACAGTGTCTTGCTTTGTCACCCAGGCTGGAGTGCATTGGTACGATCTCGGCTCACTGCAACCTCTGCCTCTTGGGTTCAAGTGATCTCTGGCTAATTTCTGTACTTTCAGTAGAGACAGTTTCACCATGTTGGCCAGACTGGTCTCCAACTCCTGACTGCAAATGATCCACCTACCTTGGCCTCGCCAAGTCCACATTTTAGAAAAAGTTTGAGAACCACAATGTTGTTTTGCTAATACTAGTTAACCTTTGTCAAAAGACAAATACCAGGACACCTATCTGACATATTTAAAATAAAAGTGCTTCTCAGCCGGGTACGGTGGCTCACGCCTATAATCCCAGCACAGGCTAAGGCAGGCAAATCACGAGGTCAGGAGATTGAGACCATCCTGGCCAACATGGTGAAACCCTGTCTCTACTAAAAATACAAAAATTAGCTAGGCGTGGTGGTGCTTGCCTGTAAGCCCAGCTACTTGTGAGGCTGAGGCAGGAGAATCGCTTGAACCAGGGAGTCAGAGGTTGCGGTGAGCCGAGATCCTGCCACTGCACACCAGCATGGCGACAGAGTGAGACTGTGTCTCAAAAATAAATAAATAACTAGAAGTACTTTTCCACCTAAGTACTTATCAAAAGCAGATGCATCTAGAAGGTTCTAGAAGCATTTAGTATTCTGCTGCTTCATAATATATGCACATTTATCTTTTTTTTTTTTTTTTTACCAAACCTTAAAATTATTTATTCAGTAAACTGTTATCTTACAACTTTGAACACCAATGTAGTGAAATGATTTTAAAGGGAATGTTTACTTGTTTTGCCAGGGAACAGTGTTGATAAAGACTGCTGAAGAACTGATGAATTTTAGTAAGGGAGAAGAAAATCTCATGGATGCACAAGTCAAAGCTATTGCTGATACTGGTGCAAATGTCGTAGTAACAGGTGGCAAAGTGGCAGACATGGCTCTTCATTATGCAAACAAATATAATATCATGTTAGTGAGGTAAGAGAAAGCCGAATTCTTTTTACCTATATCATAAATGTTTTTTTCGGTGGTGAAAACACTAAACAAAATAGACCACGACGACTGTTAATAAAGGGAAAGTATAGGTATTAGGTCAAATAGCAAAAGGACTTAGTTTGGGGAGGGGTCAGGAAACACCTCTGATAAAACATAAATTGACGCTGAGAGCTTGAAGAACCAATGACCAGATATCTGAAGAGGGAAAAGCATTCCAGGCAAAAGGAACAACTTGTCCAAGAGACTAGACACAAGCTTGGTGCGTTGCCTATCAGAGTGTGGAGTCAGGAAGATCCCTTTTAATCCATGAGCACATTTATGGTGCACACTAGACAACTTACCCGTTTCTACCTACCACCATCCCTAGTACCTAATAAAATGTGCAAAATAAATCACTCCTGTTCACAGAACATTGATTGCACAAAGTAAAGCAAAAATTTTCTATATGCTGTTGAGTTTTGTAAGGGTTTCCCTGGTGTTTTAGAACTATAAACCACTGGCATCCTAAAGTGACTTCCATTCTCGCAATTCTAGAACAATGCCATACAACACAGACTTAAGATGTGGTACTATTGGCCAGCTGGATTCACTCAGAGTCAGCAATCAGCTTCCTGGCCTCAGTGTTCATTGCAATCCAGATGTGTTCTGAGTTAAAATCCACTGTCAAAAGAATGTGACATGGGGGCTGGTATACAGGTTCCTCTTTAATTTGAAGTTTATATGCTATCTGAAATTAAAATCAAATGGATTAAAACTTTTATTAAGGTCTTTCTGTTTTTTAAAGGCTAAACTCAAAATGGGATCTCCGAAGACTCTGTAAAACAGTTGGTGCTACAGCTCTTCCTAGATTGGTATGTATTTTGGAAAACACTGAAAGATAGTTGAACATGATGGAATTTTTATTACAACAGTCACTTTCTTACAGACACCTCCTGTCCTTGAAGAAATGGGACATTGTGACAGTGTTTGCCTCTCAGAAGTTGGAGATACTCAGGTGGTGGTTTTTAAGCATGGTATGTAGGAATGGTAAAACATGTTTAAGTGCAGGGCTTTAGCTCTTGTATTTAATCACCAAATATATTTAATTTTTTGATAGAAAAGGAAGATGGCGCCATTTCTACCATAGTACTTCGAGGCTCTACAGACAATCTGATGGATGACATAGAAAGGGCAGTAGATGATGGTGTTAATACTTTCAAAGTTCTTACAAGGGTCAGTATTAGCAATAATCTTAGTAGTTTGTAAGGTCTGAGTACTTTGTATGTTCTTAAAAGTACAGTTGGCAGACTCATGCACATCACGAGTACTTCAGAATGAGTGGTTTATATGAAATGAAGCACCCGTTTTTGTTTTTACCTAAGACTTAAGTGTTCACTGCTATTGAATATGATAGTTTCCAAAAAGGATTGTACAGAGGAGTTAACAGCAACGCAGAGCTTTTACAAACATTGTTTATGGTAGTTTTCCATTGTAATGTACTTTGAGTTGCTAAAGCAGTTCTTAGTGCTATATCTGTGGATATGCAAAAATGATATGGTGCTATTCCCATTCTTCACTTTGGTCCTTTTCATATACCAGACACCGTGCACTAAGAAAATCTGCCCCACCCACTCACTTTTACCAAATTTGTAATATGTATTTGAGTAACAATGACTGATGAAAACTCCTGTTTGGTGGGGTACTGGAATGTGAAAAGATGAGAAAACTGCGAACTGCTTTTTAGTGAATTTTTGTGTGTGTGTTTTTTTTTTTTGGCGGGGGGACTACGTACAGGATAAACGTCTTGTACCTGGAGGTGGAGCAACAGAAATTGAATTAGCCAAACAGATCACATCATACGGAGAGGTACAGCTTTTTCTGTATAAATTGACTTTCTTTCCATTGCTTGAATAAAAGGCAATAATTAACACATTTTTGTTTTAGACATGTCCTGGACTTGAACAGTACGCTATTAAGAAGTTTGCTGAGGCATTTGAAGCTATTCCCCGTGCACTGGCAGAAAACTCTGGAGTTAAGGCCAATGAAGTAATCTCTAAACTTTATGCAGTACATCAAGAAGGAAATAAAAATGTTGGATTAGATATTGAGGTATTTGAAAAAACACTGAACTTAAATTGCTTTATTTGGGGAATACACAACCTAAAAATAGTGTGAGTTTAAAAGTATCAATGAGAAACAGTGTTCTGATTTGGGAGCAGATTATTTTCTTAGTTTTTACATAGTTTGTCTGATGGAAGAATGTTTCATTTTCCTTCTGTTTTATTGATAGCCTTCTGTTCTGTAGTGTGTAATCAGCCCAGTTCTGTAGCCATTGATTCAACCAACCACAGATTGAAATATTTGGAAAAACTAAACACATTTAAAAATACAGTATAACAACTATTTACACTGTCATATAATTAATCTGGAGATGATTTAAAGTATATACGAGGATGCGCATAGATTATATCCAAACACCATGCCATTTTATGTAATGGATTTGAGCATCCACGGATTTTGGCATCCTTGGGGGTCCTGGAACCAATCCTCACATACTAAAGGATGACTCTGTAAGGTAGTACTGTGCTTGGTTACTTTCCAGTACTATTTAAGGAGCTATGTGGGGCTTTTTGTTAGGTATAAACATTTTCACATAAGAGGATTTTAAATGAAAGGATGAAAATTGTGCTTTGACAGGCTGAAGTCCCTGCTGTAAAGGACATGTTGGAAGCTGGTATTCTAGATACTTACCTGGGAAAATATTGGGCTATCAAACTCGCTACTAATGCTGCAGTCACTGTACTTAGAGTGGATCAGGTGAGCAAAGTGAAATTTTGATCTTTAAAAATACTTATTTGCATATGGTTTAATAGTATATTTTCCCAGAACTAGAACATAGCATAGTTCTAATTCAAAGGATTCTTAGTCCTCACTCCTCACATATTAGACACTATGTGCCCCCCTCCGTTTTTTTTCTTCTATTATAAATTGTATTGAATATATTACAACTAATTTAAAATGGACATCTTTCTACTGAAAGAATCCTTTGCCATTTTAAGTTGGAATCAGTGGAACAAATGTAAGTTAAATATAACTTTCAAACCTTTTAGCCTTAGAACCCCTTTGTACAAATAATTTAGAGAGTAAATTTAATGTGTAATACTAACATGGAATTTGGAAGGACCATAAAGCCCTCAAGCAGACATTGCAGACCACCAACCTGAAGGAAAATGGAGTCTCTGGCTGTCTGCAGATAAGAGGACTGGGCATTGAAAATTTTTTCTGCTATGACAAATTATAGCTTGAGGTACTAAAAGATGTTAAAGGTGTTTAAAAATCATATTTCTACTTTTTTTTGAACTGTGGTAGACTGTTCTATATATAGAAGTAAACCTGAAATCATAATTATTTTTCCAAAAGGCATTTTCTGGCAAACTTAATACATTTCCCCACAAAATTTCAGAAGTAATTAATAAGCAATGACTATTTATAAGTACTTAATAGAAAATTTTAATTTGCTAGAGGGACAGTATAAATCAATTAGGTAAAAGTCATGTCATATTAAAGTTGGAGTAAGTCCTAAGTAGAAATGAGTGAAAAGATAATTCAACTTTTAAGTACAGTAAGGACCAGTTGGTTTTAATTATAACAAATTTATTGGAAGAACTATGATAGCAAGAGATAACCAAAAAGAACTGGATATTTGGTTTCAAGTCACTGGAAATAAGCAGAAACTAGATGTTTGGGTACCAGATTAACAGGGGTTTCTCTATCAGCTTATTAGGTGATTTTCAATGGAAGAGTATGTTTGAGTTTTTAAATAAATAGAGACCTAAGGAAATACTTATTCTAGAAATTAGAATGTGGCTAAGAATAAAAGGGGAAACCAAAAATAGCAGGGACTTAAGAAGCTAAGTAGACTGCAGCATAAGGTACGCAAAAATTGCAACTGAGTTAGGAACTGAATGTCAATTATTTCCAAGCAAGACAATAACCACCACCCTTGGTCACAAAGGCACTTGGAATTTTGGCTTTAAACTAGGAACTCTGCTTTATCTTATGGTAGGGGAAGTTGTTGGTTGATCTGTTCCCCTAGTCTTTGCACTCTGTGTAAAGTATGTATCTAAAGAACCCATCCAACTATACTAACCAGTTTGTGTATATAGTGTATAGTATAATGAACCTCAATTTGTATAGTATATATTCTAGAAAAGGAATTGCACATCAAGCTTTAAGCATTAGATAGTGTAGTACGGGCTGGATTAATCTTTGTTCGAATGTCTATTTCACTAGTTCTCAAAGTATGGTCCCAAAATAGCATCAACACCACCTGAGAACTTGTTAGAATGACAGATTCTCAGCCAGGTATGGTGGCTCACACCTGTAATCCCAGTTATGCAGGAGGCTGAGGTGGGAGGATCACTTGAGCCCGGGAGTAGAAGGCTGCAGTGAGCTATGATCAGATCATGGCACTCCAGCCTGGTTGACAGAGTGATACTCCATCTTTTAAAAAACTAAAAATAAATAAGAAATACAGATTCTCGGAGGCCGGGCGCGGTGGCTCACGCCTGTAATCCCAGCACTTTGGGAGGCCGAGGCAGTTGGATCACAAGGTCAGGAGATCGAGACCATCCTGGCTAACGTGGTGAAACCCCATCTCTACTGAAAAAACAAAAAATTAGCTGGGTGTGGTGGCAGATGCCTGTAGTCCCAGCTACTTGGGTGACTGAGGCAGGAGAATGGTGTGAACCTGGGAGGCAGAGCTTGCAGTGAGCATAGATGGCGCCACTGCACTCCAGCCTGGGCAACAGACTCAGACTCCGTCTCAAAAAAAAGAGAAGAAATACAGATTCTTGGATTTCACTCCAGACCCAGTGATATCAGAAATGTTGGAAGAAGCCTAGCAGTCTGTTTTAATGAGCACTCTGTCTGATTATGGTGCCCACTAAAATTTGTGAACTACTTGTTTTAGTTATTTTATTTATTTATTTATTTTTTATTATTTTGAGATGGAGTCTCGCTCTGTCGCCAGGCTGGAGTGCAGTGGCGTGATCTCAGTTCACTGCAACCTCCACTTCCCTGGTTCAACCGATTCTCCTGCCTCAGCCTCCCAAGTAGCTGGCACTACAGGCACATGCCACCACGCCCACTTAATTTTTTTTTGTAATTTTAGTAGAGATGGGGTTTCACCATGTTGGCCAGGATGGTCTCGATCTCTTGACCTCGTGATTCGCCCACCTCAGCTGCCCAAAGTGCTGGGATTACAGGTGTGAGCCACCACACCCGGCTTTCAGTTACTTTTTCAAATCAAGGTGCACTTAGGTTCTAAAATTACGCTTAATGCCTTTAATTCAATCTGAAATTACCCTCAATCAGTAACATGTTACTCTGAGAATTTCAGGTTTAGGTATCTTTGTTGTTGTTGTTTTTGTTGTTGTGATAAGGTCTTACTCTATCACCCAGGTTGGAGTACAGTGGCACAATCATAATAAGCTCCCCCACAACCTCAAAATCCTGAGTTCCAGTGATTCTCCTGCCTTAGCATCCTGAATAGCTGGGACTGTAGGCAGGTGCTGTCATGGTTGGCTGATTTTATGTGTGTATATATATATATTTTTTTTATATATATATTTTTTTTAGTTTTTGTAGACTGGGTCTCTTTGTTGCCGAGGCTGGTCTCAAACTCCTGGCCTCAAACCTTGGCCTCCTAAAGTGCTAGGATTACAGGCATGAGCCACTGTGCACAGCTTATGTTTGCAGATGGTAATTAAGATGTTTTCTGGCTGAGCACAGTGGCTCAGGCCTGTAATCCCAACACTTTGGGAGGCCGAGGTGGGTGGATCATGCAGGAGTTTGAGACCAGCCTGGCCAACATGGTGAAACCCCATCTGTTCTAAAAATAAAAAATTAGCCAGGCATGGTGGCAGGCACCTGTAAACTCAGTTACTTGGGAGGCTGAGGCAGAAGAATTGCTTGAACCCAGGAGGCAGAGGTTGCATTGAGGCAAGATTGCGCCACTGCACTCTCTAGCCTGGGCAACAGAGCAAGACTCTGTCTCAAAAAAAAAAAACTAAAACCCATTTTATTTTAGATAAAGTAAGGTGAGGTTTGTGGTGCTTTTTTTAAGTTGGGAACTAAGGGCTTAGATTTTTGTTTATGAAAACCGGATGCTTTGAATGTTTCTCATTTACAGGTTTTGGAAAATTTCAGTGTTAAACTTTGTATATATTTATGTATCAACTACTTTAGATTATAATGGCAAAGGTGGCAGGTGGACCTAAAGCTCCTAAACCACAAGGAAATTGGGACAGAGATGGTTGGCAAGACGAATCTCATATATAAATAGCAAATCAGGTGCCAAACTGACTGACCGACTTATACTAGTGATGCATGCACATATTTTCACTTTCAGCTTTTTCAGTTATTGAAGTGCATGTCTTGGAATGTTCACTAATCTGTGTGGATTTTGTTGCAGTTATCCACAAAAGCAGTAAACCTCATGCTGCTGAAAGTTTACAATTGAATTTCTAACAAGGGAGCTAGCAAACTGCTATAGTGTTTTATATGCAGTACATAATTATATCAAGAAGATTGCTTAATCTTAAATCATGCTAATAGAAGCATTCTTTTCATTCTAAAGGTTGAGTTTATAAGCATACTTTTGTGTGATTCTTTTTTATGCAGATCATCATGGCAAAACCAGCTGGTGGGCCCAAGCCTCCAAGTGGGAAGAAAGACTGGGATGATGACCAAAATGATTGAAGTTGGCTTAATTTTTACTGTAGGTGAAGGCTGTATTTGTAGTAGTACTCTAAGAATCGCCTGATGTTTTCTTATTCTCCTTAAATTAAGAGGTATTTTGTGTTTGTATTCTTGGCTGGATGTTATAATAAACATATTGTTACTGTCAAAGCCTTACTGTCTAATGACCACGGTTATTGGCTCTAAATGACTTGTGTTCCTCTCAACCTTGTTAATCACATCAGCTGTGGGACTTAAGGCAAGTCATTTATGTAAGTAGAGGCCTGTTACCCATGTGTATCTGGTCTACTGCCTGTGTGTGTAAATAAGTTATTGGAAAACAGCCATGCTCATACCATTACATATTGTCTGCAGTTGCTTTCTAACAAGGGAGTGGCAGAATTAAGTATTTTTAACAGAGACCAAATGGGCCTACAAAACCTAAAATATTTACTATCTGGCCCTCTACAGGAAAGGTCTGTCAACACCTGGACTAGATTTCCAGAGTATTTTTGTCACAGCTCTGGAATGCCTTACTCAAGGTGACTTGTTTCAATAGCAATTAATAATTTGTTGAATGGAAGACACTCTACTTAGCAAAGTACCAAAAAATGCTTATAACTGAAAATAGATCTCCTGACATGTACAAAATTAAGTCCGTTTTCATAAAGCAGATCCTATTTTGTTACAATCAGGAGTGTTGAAAAAGCCAAGAACATTATAAATAAATTATTATAAATTATACTGAATTTTATAGGACATGTGCTACTATACGTGTTGGTTATGTAAGGTCCTCAATACTGTTTGAAATTGTGTGTGTATATATTTTTCCTTGAGACAGGGTGTTGCTCTGTCGCACAAGCTGGAGTGCAGTGGTGAAAGCTCAGCTCACTGCAACCTCCACTCTTGGGCTCAGGCAATCCACTTATCTCAGCCTCCTGAAAAGGGTCTCACTGTGTTACCCAGGCTGGTCTCAAACTCCCGGGCTCAAGGTTTCTACTGCCTTGACCTCCCAGAGTGCTATTACAAGCATAAGCCACCATGCCAGCCTGTTTTTAGTATTCTTTCCAAGAGATTTTAGAAGCAATATGACTGACTGGGTCTTACATAAACTCAACAGGTGTTAGGAATGATACAACTCTCATTACTGCCACAGCAGGTTAGAAGTGTTCATTGTATGTCGAAGTCGTCCTCATGTAGAACCTTTCAAGAAGTTCAGAGAGGCTTGGTGTCCCTAAGCTCTTTGCATTGCATGTAACTCAAACACTGGCTGACTTGGAACAGTTCGCAGGCTTTCTCTGGTATGCTGGTATTAAGGGCTTTGGTACCCAATTATACTCACAGGAGTGAGACTAGTTTGTCTTAATCTGTCCCAGATCAGTTGACCACTGGCACAGAGCAAATACAGAGTAAGGCCTTATGTACCCCAGCTTATGCACACTGGCATCAGGATTATAAAGAAACATTCCTCCCATTTATATTCTGCTGTCAGTATAGATTTTTATAAAATTAACAGACTTGTAATGAAGCTTCATTAGCCCATCTGATGAAACATTTTTTAAAGTGTTACCTAGTAGGGTAAGTCAGTAGAAGTTAAAATCTCAGTAATAAAACAAGATTTTAGGTAAGTCAGTTTATTGATGTGTTGTGATCCATCACCCAGACATTAAACACAGAGGACTTAAGTAAGTCAGGATTTGCTTTCCAGAAACGAAGCAGGAATTAAAACCACCATGACAATACAAAACCTTTGTAAATTTTTAGGTATTTTTCCCTTCAATATTCAAATAAACATGATTTCTTCTGGCATGTATTTCATGTTAAGTGAACATGATTTTAATTAGTTTTTACTTTTTTATTGTTATTTCAGCCATTATAAAAGCCATAAATGTGTTTCCAGAAAAAGTACTTTTGATACTATTACAGTATTCTCTCATAAAATAGGAGGTACGCCTGTGAGTTTAGTACTTTAGTTGTAGGCACAGCTTGTACATGTGTGTCGCTGATGTGAAACCACTGCCCTTTTGATTCCATTTCAAAATCTGTCAAGAGGAAATGAAAAATCAAACAGAAATGCAAAGATTCAAGTTCATTACTTTTTGGTGTTGCCATAATCTGCTGAGTGCCTGAATTTTCCAAGACATCTTACCTTGTGGAATATCACCGTGAAGAACAAGATTAGAGAGATGACTGTTTGCAGTTCTTGCCTTGGCATAGGCAGTGTAATGCCCCGACCTCATTGTACCACTGTGTTCAACAATTCCATATAAGGAATAGAGTACCCTTGTATTTTCTTCTGCAACATTCTTTAAAAATGAGTAGAATCCAAAAGTTAGTTCAAGTTCCATTTACACAGATGTCATTGGCAAGGCAAGTTTACACTATGCAAAGGGTCTTTAACCATTACTTTGAGAGTGCAGAAATCACTCCTGAGTCTACTCTTCTCCATACCTCTTCTCAGCCTGAGACACTTCCGGTTTTATTATAAATTTACCATCGTTCCCCTGCTAGAAAAGTCATACCCATAGGCCACTTGATGCCGTTACCTGGCTCAGATACCAAATAAGTGAATTCAACTTGCCAGTTTCTTTAGGAGCCTGAGGATAATTCCAAAATACCTTAACAACCCTAGCTATTAACAACCCTGAATACCCTGTTTAAAAGACAAGCCCTGAACAGGAAGAGGACAGCATTTTAGGTTGTGCCAAAAATTACCCCTTACATCTTTAAATGTCCCCAAGGGAGTTGGTGAGAAGCACATTCAACCTCTCAAGTGTTCACTTTCCCCACCAGAGGGTGCAGTCTGCTTATTCTTTCAGGACTCCATATGCCATAGGGCTGGTAATAGGAACAGGCATTCTCTGGGCCAGGAGCCACTTTTCAGACAACTATTTTATGTTCTCATGTAAAAAGTTCGTAACATGCATCACTGCCCTTCAGTAGTACTGTCTCAACTTCCCAATCTGTGCCTCCATATTCACTGAAGAACTTAGTTAGTACTTCTCCGTCCATCTATGATCCTCACAGGACTTTAAATGCCATTCCATTTTAGCCAACCACAACCAGGACTAAAGTCTGGGCTTGTTATCACTCAGAATTGTTCAACTTCATAAAATGTTTTTTGAGACAGGGTCTCTGTCACCCAGACTGGAGTGCAGCGGTATGATATCGGCTCAATGCAACCTTTGCCTCCTGGGCTCAAGTGGTCCTTCAACTTCATAAAATCCTTTTTGAGACAGGGTCTCACTCCATCACCCAGGCTGTAGTGCAGTGGTGTGATCTCGGCTCAATGCAACCTCTGCCTCCTGGGCTCAAGTGATCCTCCCGCCTCAGCCTCTGGAATAGTTGGGACTACAGGTGCACACCACCATGACCTGCTAAATGAATTTTTTGTAGAGACGGGGTTTCAGCATATTGCCCAGGTTGGTCTCAAACTCCTGAGCTCAAGGGACATAAATCTTTTTAGTCTTAGTCCACAAGTCTTCTATTTATTCAACTCTCATCTCACCTATTCTGTACTCTTTAACCTAACAGGATCTCCAATGCTCATATTCTCCTTGCTTATGAAGACTTTTGGCTTCATTCCTGATATGGTTTGGCTGTGTCCCCACCCAAATCTCATCTTGAGTTGTAGCTCCCATAATTCCCACATGTGGTGGGGACCTGTTGGGAGGTAACTGAATCATGGGAGGAGGTCTTTCCCATGCTTACTCTTGATAATGAATAAGCCTCACAAGATCTGATGGTTTCATAAGGGAGAGTTTCCCTGCACATGCTCTTGCTTTGCCTGCTGCCATCCATGTAAAAGTGACTTGCTCCTCTTTGCCTTCCGTCGTGATTGTGAGGCCTCCCCAGCCATATGGAACTGTAAGTCCAATAAACCTCTTTCTTTTGTAAATTGCCCAGTCTTGGGTATATCTTTATCAGCAGCATGGAAACTGACTAATACAATTCCCCATATGTAGTCTAGACCATCACTATTCAAACTGTGGTCCATGAACAGCTAATATCAGCATCACCTGAGAGTTTACATTAAAGATGCAGAATTTTTGATCCCATGCCAGACCTACAGAATCAAAATGTGTAGGTATGATTCCTACATACACATTAAAATTTGGGAACTTGAACCACATGTATCACTTACAAATGATATCCTCCCAATACTCACCACCAGCTTTGCCACCATATCCAATTCATCACAAAACCTCACCCTGAATCCTATAATGTACCTGCCATGCCCCAAATCCAGACAGCCGCTACTGCTAAGAAACAAAACTATAACATATGATCATGTACGTTGTCATAGTCCTCAATGTGACTATAATCTTATAAATTGTCCTTAGCTGCCTCTTCCATTATGCCCTTCACAGCTACTGGCCCAGACATTTTTTTTTTTTTTTTTTTTTTTTGAGTTTCTTGCTGTCATCTAGGCAGGAGTGCAGTGATGCAATCTCGGCTCACTACAGCTCTGCCTCCTGGGTTCCAGCGATTCTCCTTCCTCAGCCTCCCAAGTAGCTGGGATTACAGGCGCACACCACCATGCCTGGCTAATTTTTGTATTTTCAGTAGAGACAGGGTTTTACCATGTTGGCCAGGCTGATCTCGAACTCCTGACCTCAAGTGAGTCAACTGCCTTGGCCTCCCAAAGTGATGGCATTACAGGTGTGCGCCACCACGCCCAGCCCCAAATTCTTCAACACGGAGATTCTTTGAGATCCTTTGTGGCGTCCTCACTTTCTACCCCTGCCTATTCCACGCAGATACTTAGGAGGGTCCTGTCATTGGCCATCTCCTCTTTCTCTCTTCGGACACTATACACAAGGGATCCCATCTCCTCATATTTTAAACCACCACATATGTACTGATTTCTAAATCTTTGCCCTGGGCCCATCCTAACCTCTCTGCTGTAGGTCTCAGATATGTATATCCAAATGTTTTCTAGACTAAGCACATTAATTTCTCAAAGGTATCTGACACTCAAATGTATCTAACACTCAAGTTATTATCTTTTTTCTACCTGCTTTTCTCAACCTGCTTTTCTCCCTATATTTCCTACCTCAATTTACAGCACTCCCATCCGTCAAGCCAGGCCTCAGGAATCATCCTCAACCCTTTCTCTGACACCCTCAGCATCCACTTACAAAAGGCATCTGCCTCACCTTCCACTCTCAATCAGTCATTAAGTCTGGTTAATTCTACCTCCTGAAGTAGTCCTCCTATCTCCCCATCTCCTGCCAAACTTTAAGCCCTCATCAACTACTGGCTGAATTAATGCAACAGCCACCTAACTCATTTCCCCACCTCTAGTCTTTCCCTCCTAAAATCCAGCCTCCATATGTCAGTAAGTAACCTATGTCACATGCAGATCTGACCATGCCACCCAATGCTTTAAACTCCTCAGGGCTCCCCATTGTATACCTAATGAAGTCCAAGTTCCACACCATGAGAACTCTCCAAACCTTCATTCCTATCTCACTTCTCCGGCTTCATTTCTCAACTCCCTCATACCTTGTACTGTAAACTCTAGAACTACATACATTACCAGTCTCTGGCACTCACCATCCTATTTTACACTGTTGCCTTTACTCCTGCTGTTCCTTCTGCCTGCAAAACTCATTTCATCTTGATTCATCATACTTTTACGCCTTCTTTAAATATAGTTGAGGCATGGTTTACTTTACAAAACCATTCCTGAACCACCAACATGCTGGGTTAAGTGTATACCACCCCTGATCTATGTTCACCAGCCTTAATATTCAACCACATTAAACTGAGATTATTCATTAATAGATGTGCTCACCTTCAGTTTTATGCCTTCAGCTCACAAGACAATGTGTGCCATAATAAAGGGGATTCTAAACGTTGAACTGAAATAACCCATTCTTCAAAATGATTCATCACTAATCTTCAAATTATAAAGGTACAATGATCGAAGACCCACTCTCAATAATTGTTATCAACTTCATACTTAAGTGAGTTGCTACTGGAGCATTAGGTAAGTAAGCTATGATTTGACTTTAAAGGACTTTCCTGAAAAAGATCACTTTCACTTACCTTACATTTAAGCGTGCAAAAAGGAGCCAAATCTAAGATTTCCGGAAACTTTATGTGTTTGTTAACTTTGCGTAGGTTAAAACCAGCCTAAAAGAGAAGTATAACAGATTGACTTCTTTTCCTGGAAAAGCAATACAGGTTAAGTAAACCAAAGTCCCCTCTGATGTCCAAAAGAATATCAACATTAAGTCCTAGTTCAATTTTCTTTGGAGACTCAATTCTTTCTGACCACTAACTGGTTCAAAGTTGGTTTGCTTTTGCTAAGTGCACATGTATCACACAAAAAACACACATCAACACATTAAGAAAGCTATTTCCAGCTGGGCACGATGGCACATGCCTGTAATCCCAGCACTGTGGGAAGCTGAGGCAGGAAGATCACTTGAGCCCAGGAGTTCGAGACCAGCCTGAGCAACACAGTGAGACTCTGTCTCTACAAGAAAATTAAAAAATTAGCTGGACATGGTGGTAGCCACCTACGATAGAGTCTGAGGTGGGAGGACTGCTTGAGACCGGGAGGTCAAAGCTTCAGCAAGCCACGATCGTGTCATTGCATACCAGCCTGGGTGACAGAACAAGACCGTTTCAAAAAGAAGAAAAAAACTGTTCTCGTGAGAAAATTCTCAATGTTTCTGCTTCAGTCATCCAGAAATGCCAGATTAGACCAGAGGTTCTGAGTGCTTAAAACTCAGCGATAGCATAATACTTTTCTGTGAAACATGCACTCTCAGCCTCATGCTCGAACCAAGCTTAGTGAATTGCTAATAAAGGCCCATCCAATTACTCAAGCCCATACCAACCACAAGGGGAAAAACGTTCTGAAGATACTGAAAGTACTTTCAGAATTTGGAACACAGTTTAGAAGTTATACAGCTATAGCAAACGTTTTCCAGAAAAGACGAGGTCACCAAAATGATGACAATCTGAGGCACCAATGTCTTTTCATCAAGGGTCCATAAAAATAAGATGCCACACACAAAACAGAAAAGATCAGCTAATACTCCTAAGCATGAGATATATGTAATACACCAGTCTTTTGTTTTATTTAACCTGAAATAAAAGTAAGATGCCAATCTTACTAAAAAGAAGAACATGAGTTCTAGGAAATCTGAGGAGATTGTGCCTCCACCTTCACATGCGCCTCTGCCTAGCCCCTATTTTTTTCCCTTTCTGACTTCATTGACATTAGAGTTAAGAAACAACAGAAAACCAAAGTAACATAGTAATATGTTGAGACAGTACTGAATAAAATAGGTAATAAACAAAGTAGGTGTTACATATTTAAAACAAATTTTGGGTAACAAGGAATACCTGCTGAAATCTCTTTAAATGAAGAGTGAGAACAGGAGGAGCAAGAGAAATTAGCATCTGCTTTTTGGCATTGGTATAAACATGCTTCCTTTCACCTAAAGAAAAGAAGAAATTTTTAATGGTGAAAATCATTTTAGACCCCTACAGCATTCAGGTTTGCTATAAAATCATTTCAAACATCTAAAGCAAGGATCAGTAAGCTTTTTCTATGAAGGACCAGATAACAAACACTGTAGAATTTGTGGAGTAAGAGGCAAAATCAAAGATATTTTATAGGTATTTATATGAGATTAAAATGTCCATAAATTATTACTGATGAAATCAAAATACTGTAATAACTGAGAATGATTACAATCAAAGAGAAAAGTGGAATTACTGTGGAAAGACACAATATTTTGGTTAATGAGGTTCAAAGTTTAGTATATTCCATCATATCAAATACTTTGCAAATGTTCACCTATAAAAAATATTTTTTAGGCTGGGTGCGATGGCTCACACCTGTAATCCCAAGACTTTGGGAGACCTAGGCGGGCAAATCACTTGAGGTTAGGGTTCGAGACCAGGCTGGCCAACGTGGCGAAACCCTATCTCTACTAAAAATACAAAAATTAGCCAGGTGTGGTGGTGGGTGCCTGTAGTCCCAGCTACTTGGGAGGCTGAGGCAGGAAAATGTCTTGAACCTGGGAGGTAAAGACTGCAGTGAACTGAGACTGGCCACTGCACTTTAGCCTGGGAGACAGGGCAGGACTCTGTCTCAAAAAAAAAAAAAAAATATATATATATATATACACACACACACACATACACACACACACACACATACCACACACATATATATATGTATGGTCTCTGAGCTGATATATATATAGACAGAAAGTAAGCCCATTCTTGTATGGTCTCTGAGCTGATACATATCTATATATATATATACACACACACATATAATATTTATATATACACATACACACACAAAAACAGCCTTACTTTTTGTCTCTACATACAAATAAATAAAATTTTACTTAGAATTTTAAAATGTTTCAACAATTCTAGTAAAAATCCTTAGGAATTCATGGCCCCTCCACATCCTATTTACCCAAACTCAAAAAAAAAAAAGGCAGTGGTGAGATAAGGGAAATTGTCAGTATGTTTCTTTTTCCCATTTGAGGAAGACTGTAAGAAAGCACTGTCTTCCCAGAGCTTTGCACTGGGCATGTCACATTAGTTCATTGATAAATTCAAGTGTGGCATACTGGGTGCAAAGGAGGTAAGGGTGGTAAAAAATAGCCACTGTGTGTAAGGATGCTGTGGTGACTGTATTCCAAGGGGATAATTTACCCACAGGGAGAGATGTCAGGGAGAAAACTGTCCCATTTAACTGCTGCTGGGATGTCATAGTGTATTAGCCAATTCAGTAAAGTCCTACTTCTTCCATCCTTCTATTAAAATATCTACAAAGAAGAGGACACTTATTCATGCCATCCAAATCCCGATACAATTAGAATAGGAGCACTCTACCTATGTAGGGCAAAATGTGCCCCTGAATATTAATTTTACATACAGTGAGAGCATTAAAATACCTTTCATATTTGCCTTTGGTCCATTACACTGTCTCCGTGTGCATACTTCACAAAGCAGTTTATTCGCATCTCGAAGTTTCTCGTTACGGGTGAACTGATATAAACAATGTTGGATTGAACACTCATCGGTATTGAAAACTTCCCTGTTTGCAAGAGTACAGAAAGCAGTTTCTGGATCTTCATTTACAACCTCATACATCTTTGTTCCAGGAGTATGACTATCATTCAGAATCTCTATATTTATTTCATCAGGATGAAGAGCAGCATTCAAATTTAGGTTTTTGAAACCATTGGAAATGTCCACTTCTCCATTGCTCGCTTCCATTAGGTAGGCACCATTTAAATTCCTAGTACATTCAGTGGGAGAAGATGTTAAAACCTCCAGATCATTATCCATGTTGATATTTTTCATATCGACTTCCTCTGTGGATTTTTGATTGTCAGTTACACTTTCTATCATTTTTTCTTGGCCATTCAAATCTTTCTGGTTGACACAATATTCTTTATGCATAACACCCTCTTGTGAAATATGGTTGGATTTAATATTTACTTCTCCTTGAAGTGACATTTCAGCTTCATATTCATTATCTTCAGGATGGTCAATAGTACAAATATCATTTAAATGAAGAACTTTTCCTTGAATTTTTTGTTGTCTTCGTTGGTTCTGGGTAAAAAGTATAAGGTATTAAAAAATAAAGAAAGAGAAAGAAAGAGAGGGAGAAAAGGAGGAAGAGAGACAAAGGAAGAAAGAGAAAGCACATACATGTACTATATCCAGTTTTGTTGCTTGTCAGTCAAAAATAATTTCCTAAGGAAGAGTTCACTCTCACAATCTGATCCTAAAAAGTTCCTTTACTACCAAGGATCGAATAAATTATGAAGAAATTGGCTGGGCATGGTGGCTAACACCTGTAATCCTAGCACTGTGGAAGGTCAAAGCAAGAGGATCACAAGAGACCACTTGAGGAGTCTGGGACAAGCCTGGGCAACATACTGAGACCCCATCTCTAAAAAAAAATAAAAATAAAAATTAGCTGGGCACGTTGGTGTGCACCTGTAGTCCCAGCTACTCAGCAGGTTGAGGCAGGAGGATCACTTGAGCCCAGGAATTCAAGATTACTGTGAGCTATGATCACGCACACCATACTCCAGCCTAGGTGGCAGAGCAAGACTCTGTCTCAAAAAATAAATAAATAAATTATGAAGAAAAGTTATTTAGGCCAGGTGCAGTGGCTCACACCTGCAATCCCAACACTTTGGGAGGCTGAAGAGGGCGTCTCACTTGAGATGAGGAGTCTGAAACCAGCCTGGCCTACATGGTGAAACCCCATCTCTACTAAAAATACAAAAATTAGCCAGGCATGCCTGTAACGCATCCATGGGTGGTGCGTGCCTGTTGTCCCAGCTACTCAGGAGACTGAGAAAAGAGAATCGCTCGAACATGGGAGGTGGGGGTTGCAGTGAGCTGAGACCACACCACTGCACTCCAGCCTGGGCAACAGAGTGACTCTTCCCAAAAAAAAAAGAAAGAAAAAGTTATTTAAACGAAATCAGGAATAAACCATCACCAACCATCAAAAAAGCACCCTATTGCAGAAATAAAAATACGCAAGACATGGTCTCTGTGCTAAGAGAAGTAATCCAGGCAGAGTAATAAGACTGTTAAACCCAGGCAGTCAAATGTTATACCATATGGTGGGTCTGACTACACACCTAACAGAAAGAAATATATCCACATGAGTTACTGGGTCAAGGTTTCACTGAGATTAAAAAAAAAAAAAAACAAACTGAAAGAACTCAAGGATGTACAAGTACAGTGTAGATTGGTCAGAGGAATGGACAAAAGTATTCTGAGAAAAAAATGGCCTGAAGTTAACAAAGAAGCAAGGCAGCCACACTTACAGAAGAGAGTGAAGAACTTTTCCCTTTAAATCACTCTTGCCACTTGCAACCTACTTCCAAACAGAGAGGAAAAGAAGGCATTTCATCAAGATTCCTGTTACTGAAATGCCTAAAAACCCAAAGGGGTTAGCATTTCTGGTTGTAACTGAAAGAACAACCCGCGTGAGGCTACTCTGTAATACCAGAAGAATGAAGGGCAGCCAACAGGATGGGACCCAAACATTTTCTGAAGTGTTTCCGTAAAAACAGAGGAATGCGTGAATAAAACATGAGAAAAGAATATAAGCAAAAACGTCAAAGAAAATGAAACACAAATGGCTCTGAAACATAAAAATATGCTTAATCTAATTTATATTAAAATAAATGCAAAATAAAACTGCACTGACATAATATTTTCCATCTAACACATCAATCAAAATCTGGAAGTTTGATAACACACAGCTGTCAAGGGTCAGGAGCAGCCTTTGTGAAGGACAATTAGTATCAACCAAAACTACAAATGCAATCCCTCTTCTCAAAATTTACCCTACAGATGACACATGTGTAGGGTTATTCACTAGAGCATTGACCATTATAGCAAAAGACTAGAAACAACCTAAATCAATAGAGAAATGGTTAAATGAATTATGGCACATCCATAAAACAGAATCATGCAACTGTAAGAAAGAAAAGAACGAAAAGAACGAAAAGAACGAAAGAACGAAAGAAAGAAAGAAGAAAGGAAAGAAAGGAAAGGAAAGGAAAGGAAAGGAAAGGAAAGGAAAGGAAAGGAAAGGAAAGGAAAGGAAAGGAGGAAGGAAAGAAAGAAGAAAGGAAAGAAAGGAGAGGAGAGGGGAGGGGAGGGGAAGGGAGGAGAGGAGAGGAGAGGGGAGGGGAGGGGAGGGGAGGGGAAGGGAGAAGAAAAGAAAGAAAGGGCCAGGAACAGAGTCTCACATCTGTAATCCCAGCATTTTGGGAGGCTGAAGCGGGCAGGTTATCTGAGGTCAGGAGTTAGAGACCAGCTTGACCAACATGGCGAAATCTGTCTTTACTAAAAATACAAAAATTAGCCAGGCACGGTGGCACATGCCTGTAATCCCAGCTACTTGAGAGGCTGAGGCAGGAGAATCACTTGAACCCAGGAGGCAGTGTGCCAAGATCTCGCCATTTGTACTCCAGCCTGGGCGACAAAGCAAGACTCCATCTCAAAATAAAAAAAAACAGAAAAAGAAAAAAAAAAAAAAAAAGAACAAGTTTTATATACTAAAATGGAAAGGACTCCAAGAATCTAAGTATAAACAAACAATACAATCCAGAATGGTGTGTATGGTAAGAAAGGGGGGAAAAAACCAAGACTGCATATTTGTATTTGCTCATATTTTCCAAAAGAAACTCCAGAAGGATACGTAAGAAGAAACGAAAATGTTTATCTTTGTCATAAAAGGAAAGTGGTGGTCGGCCAGGCGCAGTGGCTCATGCCTGTAATCCCAGCACTTTGGGAGGCCGAGGCGGGCGGATCACTTGAGGTCAGGAGTTTGAGACCAGCCTGGCCAATAATGGTGAAACCCTGTCTCTACTAAAAATATAAAAATTAGCTAGGCTTGGTGGCATGCGCCTGTAGTCCTGACTGCTCAGGAGGCTGAGGCATGAGAATTGCTTGAACCTGGGAGAGAGAGGTTGCAGTGAGCAGGGATCATGCCACTGCACTCTGGCCTGGGTGACAGCAAGACTCCGTCTCGGTGGCAGCGGGGAAAAAAAAAAAACAGTGGTGGGAGGGGGACTTATTATCTTTATATATTTTCAAATTTGTGGGTGTCAATATATTAACTCAAAAAATTAAGTTAATTAAATTCACTACAAATACTTGTTACAAGCAATGCAGGATTTTAAAAAGAAGCACGACATTTTCTTCCCATATACTCAAAGCAATTTCCCTGCAGAGAATACTAAATGAGCTAAATTCCGCAACTGCCAAATGAAAGTGCTGTATCTAAAACAACAGACATGTCTAACCAATGTCATTCAGACTACACACTCAACAGTTCAAAATATAAAATTAGAAGTATATGATTTTCCTACTAATTACCCACCTTGGCTTGCTTTTTGGCTTGTTTCTTTGCTTTTTTCTGTAAGTGCTTACTTGTTCCAGAAGGAATATCACTTCTCTCTTTTATATAACTGTCATTATCTTTTTCTTCCTCGCTATCTTGATCTTCATCCTCCATTGTCTTTTTCAGATTTCTATCATTTACACTTTTCTTACCACTCTTAAAATATAGATAACATAGGTCAAAAACAAAATTTTACAACTACCATTTGGTGAAAAAAATCCGTGCTATGTAAATATTTTTCTAATTCTATTATATACTAGTTTTATTTTCCACAATATTTGAAAATAGACGAGACAAAATTCACTTATCTCATATACTAGAAAGCAATCTTCACATAATGAGAAAACAAGCAAACCAACAAAACAGCAAAAGGCAACGCCACATGCAAGTGTAATAGAAATACAATGAATTTTATTAGATACATGCTGTGTCACCCTGTAAATATGTCCATTTCCAAATACATTTTCTAAGTGACTTATATAAGTCACCACAGTGTATTCTTTTTTATTCTTTTCTTTCTTTGCATGCATATGACAGTTTTAGAAAAAGAGAAAATAAAGTTTGGTGAGACTAATTGCCAAGTAACAAGCCAAAGGTCTCATAATTCATACAAAGTTGAGTAATGATTTATCCAATACTCATAACATCTCTTTTTTCCTACTACTACTTAAAAGGAACCAAATTAAAATGAAATAATACTCTTTATCTAACATTTATGAACTTAGGTGTGCAAGGGATTCGTGGTTAGTCTTATATAACAAAAATAAGTATTAATTTTAATATAAGGAAAATACTTCTCTGTATGGAAACCAAACTAATTACTTGTACAGAATTCTGAATACATCATCTTTTTTTCATCCTTGTTTTTAAAAGTAGTTACCCTGTTCTTTATTCAAATCCTAAAAATTATTCTACCTCAAATTAAGAAAAATTTCTGCATGTGCTAGTAATATACAAACTTAAAAAGAGTAACAGGGCTTCCCCCCCGTAAAATCTTACAGGAAAAAAAACTACTTGAATAAAATAAACTCAATAGTCTTACCTGGTCATCTAAAACTGGGAGAGACAAATCAAGGAAAGATTCATGAACCAAGGAGACCTTAACCAATCAAAAAAAAAAGTGTAAAAATGTAAATACTGTAAATGTTACATAGTAAGATATTCCCTGCCCTGTGGGATGGGGGGTAGGGGAGGGTTTTAAAATAAACAACGGCTTAAGAAAATTTGAAATGAAAAATTACACAACATTGAGGACTTTGGGTTGGGGGAAATAAATCAAAATGTTTAACTTCTTCAAGATTTAAGGAGTGCTGACATTTCCCACAAAGAACCATGCACATCTGAATAGTTTAAAAAGATATCCTATGAAGGTAGAGATTTCTGTTTTTGAAATAAACAACAGATAAACTACTATATGAATATTAATGAATAAACCCAGTACACATCACATCTACTTACAGTTCTGCATTGATCACACATGATCGTACTAGTTAGTTCACCACCAAAGATGCGGTCAACAAAACTTGGTATTGATTTTTTCTTCTCATAGTCTAAGGAGAAAAAAAAAAAGTTCATCAATTACCAATTACCTTTATATAATTAATTAAACAAGAAAAACTAAAACTACTTACCTATCTAACTCTAAAATTTTATTTTAAATTTCCTGTCCCACAGACTTCTTCCTCCATTCATAATCACCATTATTTCATTTTTATGCGATAGAAGTCAGTATTATATATTCCACCTCTGAGCATAACATAATTGAACACAATCACCTTTTAGGAATAAGACAAAAAAGTCTGTATCCAAGACCTAGTCAGTGGGCAGTAAACTGTGCAAGTCAGTGAGACTTCTATGTCTCTCTCTCTGTTAGTATAAAATGAACAGCTCGGACTAGGCTGAATGACAGTCTAGCTCCTTAGTTCTAGCTCTAACATTCTAACATTCAAGACTGATAAAAGATACCACAGTAGCAAACTGGGAGAGAAAATGCATGTAACTTGTTTTGTGAACTCTAAGACCGAACTCCTTTGATATTTTAAAAACAAAAGAAAGGCCGGGCGCGGTGGCTCAAGCCTGTAATCCCAGCACTTTGGGAGGCCGAGACGGGCGGATCACGAGGTCAGGAGATCGAGACCATCCTGGCTAACACGGTGAAACCCCGTCTCTACTAAAAAATACAAAAAACTAGCCGGGCGAGGTGGCGGGCGCCTGCAGTCCCAGCTACTCGGGAGGCTGAGGCTGGAGAATGGCGTAAACCCGGGAGGCGGAGCTTGCAGTGAGCGGAGATCTGGCCACTGCACTCCAGCCCGGGCGACAGAGCGAGACTCCACCTCAAAAAAAAAAAAAAAAAAAAGAAAAGAAAAGAAAAAGAAAAACCTCAGGAAAATATTTCAAATGAAATCTTCCTTTTATTTTCCTATGTTCCTAGAAATAATCTTGATAAGTTTAATCTAACTAAAAGCCCTAATTTTACTACCTGGTCAGCCAATTTTCCAAATACATGAAGCCTATAAGCACTATTCAAATGATAATTTATGCGGAACCACACTTTTACGACAGAAAATGCCAGCGGGGATAATTCTCTTCATTACTGGCCAGGCTCTAAAGGGCACCAAGGAGGCAAAGAGTTGCTATGAGTTGATTCAGATCTGTGCTTTATAATACAGTAACCCTTAGTCACTTGTGGCTATGTAAACTTAATTACAATTAAATAAAAATAAAAATAAAAATGTAGTTCCTCAGTTTCACCAGTCACATTTCAGGCGACACACGTGCCCAGTTGCTTCTATATGGGACAGCAAAGATATAGTAGAGCTCCATCAACACAGGAAGTTCTACTGGGCAGATCTGTCCTAAATCTTTACATGCCATATAATAAGAACTAAGTTGGCTCCACGATTAATACCAACTACTGACAACTCACAGTAACAAATACAATTCATGTATTACTGCTAATTATAATTTTAAGCTTTTGAAAAGTAAAACTGTAATTCATCTTAGCTCTATCTTTAATACATAAAAAGAATACACTATAGGTTAAAATTGTCCACTTTTGGAATACCGAATAATTTTTACTAATCAATGTTGATAAAGAGAAATTATACATTAAGAATTGTGGACTTGGAAATACATGTGCCAGCAATCTTGTCCTAAGATACAGAGGATTTCAACTATAGTGTTTTAGTTCAAAAAGTCAGACATTACCTTTAACTTTATTTTTTAGTTCTTCATCCAATTTTTCAGTAGAATTACCAAATGCTTTAAGTATTCCTTTACTCACTCTCTAAAAGTAATAAAATGAATATATATACACTATTAAATTTTAAATTTTATTTTCCTTAGAAAATATGTAATCAAGTCAAGAAAGTGATCAGGATACAGCTGCCCATTTTTACTAAATAATTCCAAAATCACATTTTCAAAATTAATTCCAGGAGCTAAAAAGGAATTATGCTGCAAAGCAATCACTAAAAAAGGTATTATCTCATCATTTCAAGATCTTAAACCTTTTCAAACCAAAGCTTATCAGAACATGCCCGCCTCCTTTGAAAAGCAACTGAAATAGCTTGTCCTATAAGCAGAATGATTACGTGAGAGCCACAGGGGCTGACTCCAGTGCTTAAAGCCCAGCTCCATTATTTCTGGGGGACCTTAAACTAGGTACTGAACCTCTCCACAGCCTAGATTCTCTATCTATGGAATAGGAAAAAACCACAGTATCCACCTCGCAGAAACTTTGTGAGAACGAAGTAAGGGAATTAATACAAAACACTGAAAACAGTGATTGGCATAAAATAAGTGCAAAATAAATATTAGTTATCACTATTACGAGTACTCATTAATTCATATCCCCAAATACATTATTTTATATCCTGGCAAATAACAAAAATTTTAAAATGCAACAAATGTTCCCTGACTCCTACAAAATGAAAATACTTTCTAGATTCAAAAAACAGTGTTAAATCAGACTCAGAATAAGAGTAAGGGTGTGCTGCACCTGGGAACCATTTTGGGAGAAACATTTTCCAATATTTGGCAGCTCTTCTCATAGGTTAGTACAACAGAACCTTTAAAGAACATTGATGTTGTAAACATCAACTAAACATAAGCCATCATGAGAAAGAGAATCACTGCTAATTCTCTGGATTCATTCTAATGGTGAAAACATACTAGTTGAAAAAACTGGTGTAAGAAAAAATTTAAAAGTATGATGGCCTTAATATCTAGCTTTCATTGTTTTAACTCGTAAGATATCAAATGAGACAGAAAGCTTATGAAGATAAGATCATAAAATACAATGGTCATAACATGCTAACTTGGTGTTCTTCTGCTCTCATCCCATCCAATAAATAGCGAAGCAGCTCCTGGCTGTCTTGCTGCTGATAGCCTTTAAACCGCACTGCTCTGGAGAAAAACAAAAAGACGGAAAAGCAATCTTCAGTCTACTAAGATCTGAAGCTATTTTTAGAAAATCTTAGGATCATATCCCAAATCTCAGAGAGTTCTAGTTTCTTTTCTTTGTTTTTTTTTTTTTTGAGACGGAGTCTTGCTCTGTTGCCCAGGCTGGAGTGCAGTGGGGCGATCTCGGCTCACTGCAAGCTCCACCTCCCAGGTTCACACCATTCTCCTGCCTCAGCCTCCAGAGTAGCTGGGACTACAGGGACCCGCCACCACGCCCAGATAATTTTTTGTATTTTTATTAGAGACAGGGTTTCATTGTGTTAGCCAGGATGGTCTTGATCTCCTGACCTTGTGATCCGCCCACCTCACCCTCCCAAAGTGCTGGGATTACAGGCGTGAGCCACCACAACCGGCCAGAAAGTTCTAGTTTCTACAAATTCCTGTTTAGTCCACTAACACCGTTGGGAGATTTAACTATCACATAAAATATATGTTAAAATCCAAATGAAAAAAAACTATGCATTTTGTATACAGAGAGTTGACTAAATGTAATGCTATTAATATTTTTATATTTTAATATTAATATGATTTCTCAGCATGTGAAACACTAAAAGCACAATCAAAGTGGATACTCACTTTTTACAGACCTGAGAAAAGAGTTCTTTAGGTGTCACAATCCCCTTTTTGGTCTCTTGCATCTCATTAAGAAACTGGCTCATGGCTAAAGTAAGAGGGCCTGGAGGCTCAAGGTTTATTTCTAACGGTTCCTGAATATGGGAAAAGAAATTACTTTCTTCAGTCAAATTTTGGAATCATTGACTTTACTAAAATCTAATTAGTTAACATATACTGTCAATGTTCCTGACAGAACTGCCCTATTTAAAAGTTTAAAATGTACATCAAAAGATACAGAAACTGTTTGGTCACAGACTGTTTTATGCAGAATTCAGCTCTACTATTTTAGTTTTAGATTATCCGGAACACTTACTACCTAAGAATTGAAAGAGCCAAAGCAAAATGTAAATAATAAAAATGGATAAGGCAATATTTATTTGATTACACAGCTCTTAAGTACCTTAAAGATGTTAAAAATAATAAGGTAAGCCTAAGGCTTCACAAACATATACACGTTCCCAAGAAGGAAGCTTAACCCTCGAGCACAGAAAATCAGCGCATACACAGAGCAAACAGATGTAAAGGCTCCTCAAAACTTCTATTAGCCTGAAACTGTTCAACTTAGTAGCCTAAAGTAAAACAAAACCAAAACAGTGGAAATAAGTGTCAATTATTCAAAATAATTCAGAAAACAGACATTCAGAGAGGAAAGTTACAGATTAGAAAAGTTTAAAGAACATACTGTTAATGCCAAATCAGGTGGTTCGATTTTTACAATTGTTCCAGACATTTTCACTTCTTTTAGTAGTTCTCTAAGCACTGGTGTTTGTGACAAGTTCTAGCATGTAGGGTGAAAAAAAAAGAGAAAAATTACTTAAAGGCAAATCAACTCAAACACTTCTTAAGTGTCTATTCTATCAAAACAGAAAATCATGACCAACACTAAAATCTCTATTGTATCTGTACTCGGAAAATGAGAAGTTACAGACGCTTCTCTCCCGGCTCTATATGGGTCATAACTACTTCATTTCTGAACTTATTCATCACCTCAGTGGGGCACTCTCCCACCAGCCAATCAGAAGTAGCTATCCCCAATACTCCACCATGATTCTCTCACAACCACTTACCGCCACCTGTAGCTACATATTTGCTTCTGTATGAGGTTATCCTGTGTTTCCGCCGCCCAAGTGCAAGCTCCATGAAAGCAGCAGCAATATTTGTTTCAAACCCACTGCACCCGAGTGCTCACCAAACTGTCTTACTGTTATGCAATAAAACTTTCCTTAAGTTTTCTCTGGCCAGGCGAGTTGGCTCACGCCTGGAATCTAAACATTTTGGGGAGCCCAAGTGGGTGGACTGCTTGAGCCCAGAAGTTCAAGACTAGCCTAGGCAACAGGGCGAAACCCCATCTCTACAAAAGATACAAAAACTAGCTGGAAGTGGTGGTGCATGTCTACAGTCCTAGTTACTCTGGAGGTTAAGGTAGGAGGATTGCTTGAGCCCAAGAGGCAGAGGCTGCAGTGAGCTGAGATCGTGCCACTGCATTCCAGCTGAGTGACAGAGTGAGACCCTGTCTCCAAAAAAAAAAAAAAAAAAAAAAAAAAAAGTTTTCTTTGGATACATAGAAATAAATTACTTAGGGGGGAGTTAAGTAGCAGATTCTATAAGGAAAAGGATGGTTTTTTTTTTTAAAGGGAAAAAAATGACAATGTACCTGCATAACTGCATTGAAGAAACACGTGTTTCCCAAATTACTGAGTCCTTTCACAGTTATCTGAGAAAGAGAATTCATGGGAGGATTCTCTTTAGCCATGTTTTCCTTCTTTTCTCTCTCTTGTTCATTTTTACTCTCTTTTTCTAACTTTTTATTTTCAAGTTCAATATTTCCATTATCTTTCTCTGCTTTAAAAAAAGAAGAAGAAAACATTTGGCAAAATGTGTAATATGGTCATATCGAATGCAGACGTATACTTGGGAAACAGTATTTTAGAGTCTGTGAGTTTACCTAAAGACATTATTTCCAACCCACCCACCCATTTGATTTTAAATAAATACAGGTAAATTGCCATGCAAAAAACAAAACAAAACAAAAACCCAATAAACAACAAATACTCAGACCTAAAGTAAGCAATAGTTTGACAAATGAAACCAAACAGTATGTGCTTTGGTATAAATCTCCCTTTTTTACTGCACAAAAATTATTTACAAACGAACACATCTTACCTTGTAAAATTAAGAATATGAAACAATCAAGAACGTGGACATAAAATAAATTTTTTAATGAATTCTGTGGGTCAAAAATCAATCCTAAAGTAAAAAACAAAAGTAATTCTGGCTCTGACAAAGATACTTGTGACAATAGAAATTTAAAAAACATGCTTAAAGCAAACGCTGTACATCAGTCAATTATTTTAATTATGCATGGAAAGAACCTAAGAAATATCTGACCATTAGAAGGAATCACAAATGCTTTACTTTTATGTTATCCCAGCAAACAGACAGAAATCTTGCTATTACAAAATTACGACACTAAGAACAGTGTTAAGGCAAGTCTATAGTAAGCCTGGCTAGGGTTACGGGAACAGGTCTATTGGTCATTACCTTAGTCTATGGCCTTCATCACATCTGACTAGACCATTTATTACATCCCTTCTAACACCTGAAACTAAAAAGTTTCATAGTTTGAAATCAACCATAACTAATGTTACTCAGCTGTATGTAACACTAGGTAGTATAACAAATCTAAGTATCAGCAGATACATAAATCAACATTTGGTATATATTAAAGAAACAAATTATTTTACCTGGCTTTGGAGTTGTAATGCCAGCTTGTTTTCTAACATAATCAACCACTTGACCCAATTGGTTTGAACTACAATACTGGACCTCATTATCACATATATAACACCTGTGTCCCAAAAAAATCACAGAAAGAAAAATGACAAACTGACAACCAAAAAGGGGGAGATAAATAATAATTCCTGGAATCCAAAGTGTGTAACTGCCAACTTATTCTATTAAAGAAACTGAACATAAAAATTCTGTTTTCCTGAAGAAGACAGTGCATATTTACTCTGGTTTATTATTACTAAGATTTGCCAGAATTACAGCTGCATATAAGTAGTACGATGAAATACCCCAAATATTTTACTTTACTGGTTATAACATTGAAGTCAAAAGATTTTTCTACATATATTTTAAAATACAGAACTACACTAACAAAAATAACAACTTCTTTTTTGTTTTTTGAGACAGAGTCTCGCTCTGTCGCCCAGGCTGGAGTGCAGTGGCGCCATCTATGGTCACTGCAAGCTCCACCTCCCGGGTTCATGCCACCCTCCTCCTGCCTCAGTCTCCTGAGTAGCTAGGACTACAGGTGCCCACCACCACGCCCAGCTAATTTTTTTTTTTGATATTTTTAGTAGAGATGGGGTTTCACTGTGTTAGCCAGACAAAAGTAACAACATTTAAAATTGAAAGATGTCATTCAAGCTAGGCACAGTGGCTCATGCCTGTAATTCCAGCACTTTGGGAGGCCGAGGCATGCGAATCACGAGAGGATCACGAGGTCAGGAGTTTGAGACCAGCCTGACCAACATGTTGAAACCCTGTCTCTACTAAAAATACAAAAATTAGCTGGGCATGGCGGTACATGCCTGTAATCCCAGCTACTCGGGAGGCTGAGGCAGGAGAATTGCTTGAACCCAGGAGGCGGAGGTTGCGGTGAGCTGTGATCGCGCCACTGCACTCCAGCCTGGGCGAGAGAAAGAGATTCCATCCCCCCCCCCCAAAAAAAGATGTCATTCAGTGAAGACTACTGTGAAAATGATTTTTAAGAGGTAAAAATCTGTTTTAATGATGTTACGATGCAGCGTCTATGATATACCAGCCTGATATTTATTTTCACGCAAATTTATAGCCAAAATTTTATTACAATCTTGTTTATCTGAAATTTGTTCTTAGCGTCCCTATCTCCACTATATACCTTATAATATCACAAGCAACAAAAACAAAGGGGTAAAGATTCTTAAGTCTTCTATGTTACAATTTTTCTGTTTGTGCAAACGTCCAAGCAGAAGCTTCTCATAACACCACATTCTTCAGCTTTGTGAAAGTGATGGTATTTTAAAACATACTACAAAAATTTTAAATTGTTTTCTTCTTAAACATATTTAAACATTTCTATTCTCCAATATTTCAAATAATTTCCACCCAACAGGCAGAGGAAGCGAAACTCACCATACACTCCAGTTGTCCAAACTAAGAACCAGACAGTGAGGTTCAGATCTTGGTGTAAGATAGTGCTTCAAGGCATGCTGCTCCTGAGAATTTCTGCCACAGCCCTAAAAAAATCATAATCATAAACCTCAAAGCCATAAAAATTCAGCAAGAGGGGAGAATGCAAAATCTATCATAAACAAGGAAGTGGCTCATGAAACTCTGCCACTCTTACAATCTTGAAAAGAAAATGTCAGACTCCAGAATCAGCATTTTGTTAAAACTCAAATATGCACAGGCAACTGAGAACATTTAAGTCAAAAAGTATTTAGAAAACCATGCACTTGTTGGGTGCAGTGGCTCACACCTGTAATCCCAGTACTTTGGGGGGCCGAGGTGGGGGGATCACCTGAGAGGTCAGGAGTTCAAGACCAGCCTGACCAACATGGTGAAACCCCGTCTCTACTAAAAATACAAAAATTAGCCAGGCATGGTGGCATACGTCTGTAATCCCAGCTAATTAGGAGGCTGAGGCAGGAGAATTGCTTGAACCTAGGAGGCAGAGGTTGCCGTGAGCCAATATCATACCACTGCACTCCAGCCTGGGCAACAAGAGTGAAAACTCCATCTCAAAATAAAAAAAAAAAAAAAAGAAAACCATGCATTCAAAGTACTCTTCCTTTCCAACTTTCCAGCCCAAATTAAACCACACTAACGCAGTCACTCATGAAGTCTGGTTTGGATTCCTTAACAGTCTCCTAAACATTCCCCTAACTTCAGCCTCCTCCTTCACATGAATATTCTTTTAGTTTAATGTTCCTAAAACAAAGCTCTGTTCATATACAATTCAAAAATTATGAATTGCTCTCTTAAACCCCTAATAAACAAACCTGACATTCTCTGACCCCAACATATCTCTCCAGTGTTAACTCCACATTCTCTTATTCACATACCAATGACCAGCTAATAACACACCCAGCACTTTTCACAACTATGCAATTTTGTTCACATTATTCTATTTATCCAGAATCCTTTATGAACACTGCTACCTAACAAAATCCCACCAACTCTTCAAGATCTTGCTCAAAAGCCACCTCCTCCCAGAAGCCTATACTTATCTCCCAGCTGAGAAAATACTGTCTCCTTCCTTTAAACAAATTCTATAACATGGTGTAAATTCCTAGTGGCATTCCTTATTTTTTACCTTGTACTAATGTTACTGATATTTATCTTCATTCTCCCCTGAACTATAAATCCCAAAGGCTCAAAGCAATAGACTTAATATATTACCAAATATTCTAGAACACAGGAGGTGGTCAAAAAGCACTATTTAAATAAGTAAATGGGAGACTTGTACCTAAAAGATGTATAGGCTTATTCATGAAAGAACATGACCAAAACTCCTGCTTCCAGCTAGTCAGATCACTGCTAAGAAACATACCTTCACTGTGTATCTACTGGAACCAGTCTATCAACTTTTGGACCACAGTACAACAACCAGTCCTGTTTCTACTGCAGCTAGATATATACTTTGGAGAAGGAATATACATTGGTAGTTTCTAATTCCTTAACTATGATACCAAACACTATTGGCTTAATTTATCCCACTCAACATTTAATTCCAAAATAAATGAATTAACATTTGATATTATTTTTGAAAATTACATCATTTAAGATCATCTGAAACATACAATTGTCTTGAGACAACAGTTAAGAATCATTAGCTAACAGTGCCAAAAGTATCTCATGGGAAAAAAGTTAATACTGACTTGTCTTCCTCTTATGAATTAAAAAGGTAGCAAGTAAAATTTGTAACACAAAATACATTCCGAAAAATCGAAATAGCAAAGTATATTCATACTCACCATATGTATTTAAAAGGTTACAATTAAACCTTTCAAATACAAGTAAACAACATTCTTTCCTAACATACAGATTTTTTTAACTGACCACAATGAGATATCAGTATATAACTCTCACAACGGCTAAAATAAAAACCTGTGACAATTGCAATTGCTGGCAAAAATGAAGAAAATGAAGAAAAAGTGAATCATTCACACACTGCTAGTAAGAATATAAAAAGTAGAGTCACTGTGAAAAAACAGTTTGGCAGTTTCTTAAAAAACTAAACATTAAATTGCCATAGGACCCAGCAAGTGCACTCTTGGACATTTATCCTAGAGAAATGAAATCTAAGTTCACACAAAAACCTGTACACAAATGTTAATAGCGGCTTTATTTAAACACCAAAAAATGGGATCAGCCCAGATGTTGTCATTCGACAGGTAAACAGTAAAAACAAGCTGTGGTTCATATATACCATAAAATACACTCAGTGATTAAAAAAAGAACAAACTTGATACAGCTTTGATAAATCTTCAGGTGATTATGCTGAGTGAAAAAGCCAATCCTGGCTGGGCATTGTGGCTCACACCTATCATCTTAGCACTTTGGGAGGCCCAGGTGGGCAGATCACTTGAGTCCAGGAGTTTAAGACCAGCCTGTGCAGTATACCAAAACCACATCTCTACAAAAACTACAAAACTTAGCCATGAGTAGTGGCATGCAGGTGTAGTCCCTGCTACTCGGGAGGCTGAGGTGGGAGGATCACTTGAGCCTGGGACGTGAAGGCTGCTGTGAGCCATGATTATACCACTGAACTCCAGCCTGGGTGAGAGAGTGAGGCCCTGTCTCGAAAAAAGAAAAAGCCAATCCCAAAATGTTGCACACTGTATGACTCCATTTACATAACCTTTCTGACGAAGTGACTAAATTTAGAAATACAGAATAGAATGGTGGTTGCCAGGGGCTGGAGAGAGTGGTGGCAGTAGGGAGATGGGTATGAGCCATCCCTGTGATGTTCAACTATTTAGTATCATGACTGTGGTGGTGAATAATCTACACAGGTGACAAAAGTGTACAGAATGTAATACACATGTACACATACACATGCACAAAAGAGAAGTCAAACTCAGGAGATCTGATTGAGATTGGTGTGTTGTATCAATCTCAATATCCTGGTTGTGATATTAGACTCATTTTGTAAAATGTTACCATCTGATCAAAATGTGTAGGGATTTCTCTGTATTATTTATTAGATCTGCACATGGATCTATAACAACCTCAATAAGATTTTCAACTTGAAAACATATAATGAAAAAAAAAAAATCCTAACTGGGCACAGTGGCTCACGCCTGTATTCCTACCACTTTGAGCGAGCCAAGGTTAGTGGATCACTTGAAATCAGGAGTTTGAGGTCGGCCTGGCCAACATGGCAAAACCCCGTCTCTACTAAAAATACAAAAATCAGCCGGGCGTGGTGGCACACACCTGTAATTCCAGCTACTTGGAGACTGAGGCAGGAAAGCTGCTTGAACCTGGGAGGTAGAGGCTGCCGTGAGCCAAGATTACACCACTGCACTCCAGCCTGGGTGACAGAGTAAGACCCCATCTCAAAAAAAAAAAAAAAAAAAAATGGCTATCTGCCTCATCTTGAAGCCTCATGACTTCATGACTACTGCCTAGTAGCCCAATTTCCTAACATATAAGCTTAACTTGCCACCACTAAGGGTAACTGAGAGGCCCTGACTTTAGTACCACGGTAGTAACTGTGAGCTGGTAGAGCAGACACTGTGATGTGCCAGCCAGACATGCCCTCACTCCCAAAGATCAAGGTACTACTCATTCCCCCAGGTGCTGAGAATGTGGCCGGCTGAGAGCTCACAGTCTAGTCCATCCATTCCCAGGAATCGGTCTCAACAAAAGGGAGCTGCCTTGCTCAAGGTTACTTCCTGCTCTAGGGACAGGCCACATCCAGTGACTGGTCTATACACAGATAGAAAGGCCTACTTCCTTGCCTCAATTCAGGCAGAGATCACTGTGGGATTGGCTGAGACCCCACTGCCACTGCCTCTTCATTCAACTTCTCCCTGTGCTTAATCTTGCTTCCCTTACTTTTATTGGTGTGGTACCAGAGAATACTTCACCACCTATACACACACTTCAGACTCAGAACTGGTTCCCCAGAGAACACGATCTATGTTACCAGTATCCTTTTATCCATACTGTACTTTCAAGTAATACTTTCTAAAGTAAGTTCAAAGAGTTTTCTAAAATCTCATATTGATCTTAAAAGTAAGCATACCTGATGGCCACATTTAAGACATAACCAAACTGAAGGCTTTTCTTCTGTTTCTTCTTCAGCTTTATCTTTCACTTTATTGTCAGTCTTACAGTCTTGGCAAATATTCCATTCCACATTCACTAAAGCCTTTTTCAAGTTACCTTGTTCCAATCCTTTTCTAATGTGTCTGCACATAGGTTCTGTTAAAACAAATAATAAAGAAGGAATATATAAGGTCAAAAATGACTTTCTTCAGTTAATCTCAAAACTTACCCTTGATTCACATTTCAAAAATGAAATTTACTCTATAAAGTAACTGTTAGATATTCTGAACTTAAAATTGTTTGATGTTTGAATAATACAAGATGAATATGTGAGAAACAGATTTGATACAAATTTGTGAAGTTTCGCTTTCTTAAAGTCCTAAATATAACCACCACTGTCCCCCACTACAAATTCATTTCAATTTATTTGGCTAGTTCCTTTAAATTAAGGACCTTTATCATATTTATGATTCTCTTTATCTTTAAAGATTCGTAGAAAACATCCTTCAGTTGGCCGGGCGCGGTGGCTCAAGCCTGTAATCCCAGCACTTTGGGAGGCCGAGACGGGCGGATCACGAGGTCAGGAGATCGAGACCATCCTGGCTAACACGGTGAAACCCCCATCTCTACTAAAAAGTACAAAAAACTAGCTGGGTGAGGTGGCGGGTGCCTGTAGTCCCAGCTACACGGGAGGCTGAGGCAGGAGAATGGCGTAAACCTGGGAGGCGGAGCTTGCAGTGAGCTGAGATCCGGCCACTGCACTCCAGCCTGGGCGACAGAGCAAGACTCCGTCTCAAAAAAAAAAAAAAAGAAAACATCCTTCAGTCAATGGTACACCTACTACAGGGCAGGCACTGTGCCAGATGCTCAGGAGCCCAAAATTGACCAAGTCACAGCTCTTTTCTTTGAGTAGCTCACATTCCGGAAGGAAAGGCAGCTAAATAAATTAATGTATAAAAATCTCTGAAACATGGTGTAGCAGCAAAAGAAGAGAAGGCTAAAGTCACCAAAAGTGTCACAGGGGAGGTAATATCTGTGCAATCCTAGAAGATAATAATAGTAATAAAAATTGCTGATATTAATTAAATATGTTCTATGTACTTTGTTAAATGTTTTGCATACATTATCTCATTTAATCCTTACAATCACCCTAGAAGACACTATTATTCCCAAAGACAAATGAGAAAACTAAGATTTACTGCCCACATAACTACTGAGTATCTATGCCAGAATTTATACTCAAGTCTTTCTGACTTCATGGCTCACACTTTAAACTGTGACCTCAGGGAGTGAAGCGCAATCTGAAAATGCCAATGCCAAGAACAAAAACATGTAAAAGTGCATGCTGTCTCCCCAGATGATGGAGTTACACAATGTGTGAAAATGAGCAGTTGAACCTGAGGCTGAAAACTCTGTTGGAGCCAAGATAAGTAAAGAGCTTTGCAAATCACACTAAAGTGCTGAGTCGTTTCAGGAACATTGGAGGTTTAGAAACTAGTCAAGTGGCATAATTAGGTTTATGTCCAATGATCTTGCACCAAGAAAAGAAATATAAATGCAACTGAGATCAGGTGGAAAAACTACCAAATCTCAGTACTCAAAGAAATACAAACTGGAAAAAGAAGGTACCCTTTTTCAACTATCAAATCAGCACAGATTTTTACAGATGATACTAACCAGCGCTGATGAAGGTTCAGGGAAATGGGCACTTTTCTATGCTGCTAGGGGGCCTGGAAATTAGTAAAACATTCCTGGATGGCAATTTAGCAACAGAATCGAAAGAGCCTTGAAAATGCTGATACCCTTCGATTAAAAAATTATATATGTGTAGTAGGAAAATATTTAAATGTACACAGAGATTTAGCTATAAAGTTGTTTACTACTGAGCCATTCATAATACTAAAAAGTTAAAGATTACCTAAATCTGTAACAGTAGAAAATTATCTAAATAAATTATGAAATATCCATGGTCTTTGGTCAATGCAATAATATGCCATTAAAAATGTTGTTGAAGGTCCGGTACAGTACGGTGGCTCATGCCTGTAATCCCAGAACTTTGAGAGGCTGAGGCAAGCGGATCACTTGAGGTTTGGAGTTTAAGACCAGCCTGGCTAACACGGTGAAACCCCATCTCTACTAAAAATACAAAAATTAGCTGGGTGTGGTGGAACACACCAGTAATCCCAGCTACTCATGAGGCTGAGACAGGAGAATCCCTTGAACCCGCAAGGCAGAGGCTGCGGTGAGCTGAGATCATGCTACCGCACTCCAGTCTGGGCAACAGAGCCAGACTCTGTCTCAGAAAAAAAAAAAAAAAAAAAAGTTGTAGAAGGTTGGGCACAGTGACTTTTACGTGTAATCCCAGCACTTTTGGAGGCTGAGGCAGGCAGATCACTTGAGGCCAGGAGTTCAAGACCAGCCTGATCAACATAGGAAAACGTCGTCTCTATTTAAAAAAAAAAAATTAGCTAGCTGTGGTGGGATATGTCTGTAATCCCAGTTACTCGGAGGCTGAGGCACAAGAGAATCATTTGAACCTGGGAGGCAGAGGTTGCAGTGAGCTGAGATTGCACCACTGCACTCCAGCCGGGGTGCAACGAGACAGAACGAGACTCTTTCTCCAAAAAAAAAAAAAAAAGTAGAAGACTGTTAAATGACATATAGATTATAAACATTACATTAAAATGCAGATAACAATAATGTGCAGTTTTATACCATTTTCATATTTTAAAACATATTCACTTAGAGATATAAACATTAAAGATTCAGTCAATGAAATATACCTAAAGTTTCAGAGGAATCATCGATTGGAACAGTTTTTCCCTTTGTCCGTTTCTTTCCCATGTTGGCACTTTATGGATTACTTACTGACACAAAATAACAATCTAGAAAACAAGATAAAGTTAGCTTGAACAAAAAAGAAAGTATGTCTTATATTTCTCTAGGAGACAGTAAAATAATGAAGCCACATATATGATGCGTGTCTATCACACTGTAATTTATAAAGACCAATCACATATAATCATCTAATTTTCAATAGGAACTGAAGTAGATAGAATAGTTATCTCCCGTTTCTCATAGCGTAGGAAACTGATTCTTAACTGAAGTAGATAGAATAGTTATCTCCCCTATTTTTCATGGCATAGGAAACTGATTCTTAGCAAGCTTAAGAGGTTTTCAATACATGTAAAAGGTCAGGAGAGAACCCTGGTCTTCTTACACAGGTCTTGAACAGTCTCAGAACTTGATACTCTTAGGAAGCTGACTCCTCTCTACGTACATGTGAAATAATGGTGGCACTTTAATCAGAAAACTGATTTCCTTTCCTTCTAAGCTACTTTTCTTAGCTCTGCAGTCTAGGCAAATTAAATTGATAATTTCTCTAATAAAAATTAAAAATAATTCTGACAACAACCTCCTGAAGGGAGTTAGAAATTTTCCAACATAGCTTCAAAGCTAAATACAAAAAGTGATACACTGTTGTGCATTTTCCACACCAGGATTTCCTATGCATATCAGCTAAATGGAAATTGATTACAACTGCATTCTTGACTATTTACATTATTACATTATTGCCAAAACCACTTTGGAAAGCTGTGACAAATCTAGCTGCACATCACATCTTCACCTTTTTAGTCAACAATTCAAACTTAGAAAACAAGAAAAGTGCTAAAAGTACATACAGGTCTACCTATCTAGAATTATAGATTTTAAAAATAAATACAAAAAATAGCACCCAGGTTCTTGCTTCCAATCCAACTCACTCTAATCGGCGTGGGAGTTCAGTACTAGATTCATCTTCCAGTTATGCCATTTTTATCATATCATTCTCTTGATTGAAAGCATTTAACAGTTTTCCAGACCACACTCCCTAAACTTTAGCCTTTATAAATAGGCCCCATAGGTCTTTATAAATTTGGCCCCAATGCTCAGCTAATCCTGACTCTATTATGCCTCAACAACAACAATAACAAAAAACCCACTAAAATTATAATTATATAGTACTTTCGATCTTCAAAGTCCTTTCACAAACATTATCACATTGGATTTTCATAACAACACTTTAAAAAGACATTTCACTCAAGGAGAAAACTCAGGAAAAAAATGGTGAAAGATCACACAGGGTAACAAAAATGAGCTAAAAGGCAGGTGTTGTCTGGATGCGGTGGCTCACGCCTATAGTCCCAACACTTTCGGAGGTCGAGGTGGGAGGATCGCTTGAGGCCAGAAGTTCAAGACTAGCCTGAGCAACAACAAGGCGACACTCTATCTCTACAAAAAAAAATAGGTAAAACGCAGATGTTTGGGTTTCAAGACCACCACTTTTTACCTGCCAATCAAGTCAGTCTCTTTGTGTTTTTTTTTAAGACAGAGTCTTGCTCTGCCGCCTGGGTTCAAATGCTTCTTCTACCTCAGACTCCCGAATAGCTAGGATTACAGAAGCCCACCACCACGCCCGTCTAATTTTTGTATTTTTAGTAGATACGGGGGTTTCACCATCTTGGCCAGGGTGGTCTGAACTCCTGACCTCGTGATCTGCCCGCCTCAGCCTCCCAAAGTGCTGGGATTAAAGGCGTGAGCCACCGCGCCTGGCCAAGTCTGTCTCTTGTACTCCACTCCAAAACACTTTGTACCCTCTGTGCCTTGATGTCTTTGATTTCTAGCCGTAATGTTCTATCTATCTAAATCTTACCAATCTTGCAAGCTCTCCATTTCAAGGAAGCCTTAGACAATCATTCTACTCTAAATTAACCTCTCCACTGAACTTCTCTAGTATTTATGGTATGCTCCAGTCATCTTGTCCCCTTATCAGATATTCCAGTGAATTTCTTAAATCTTTATCTGGGTTTATCTTATTTCTCTAAGCAGAATCTAAAGTTCTTAGAAAAATAAATGGCTTCAGGCATAGCTTTGGAACTGCCTATAATATCTAGCATAATGTTTGTACATAGTAGATCCTGACGAAATACTTCTTGCATTTAAATAGAAAAATAGAATAGTACCTGAGGCATAAAGGATGATTATAACGTGCAAAGGTAGGTACATAAGAATGAAGCAAACAAGTTCTGGTGAAAAAGAAAAGAGTGAAGAATAAGAAGTCAGAAGTCTGCAGTAGTGAAGACAGCACTAGTAAATCCGGTTTTAGGATTGCAGCAGCTCAGACTCCATAGGAAACTTGAAAGACGAATTGTTTATTGCTGCAGGCAGAGGACATAGAGGGGTCACTCCAGTGCTGCGGAAAGAGCCCCAGTAAATTTCTGACAACTATAAAGGCAACTAATGAGTCATGAGGAGAGAATACTGTGACTTCCATCAGCTCTAAAACATCAATAAGCTTACTACACTTTTCAAGTAGTGTCATCGGATGAGTATTAGCGTCCTAGTGAAATGACTCTTTGCAGGACTCCGTACAAAATCTAAATCAAAGATAGTCTTGCCGCCTCTCATATTATTCCAAGTCTCTTCTCTCTCTGCCCTCCCAGTTGTCCCCTGCCTACTCGGTTCCATTAAAAATGTAAGCGTGTGGAAAACTTTGTCAGCAGGTCTTAACGTGGCTTTCAAGTTTTGCGTAGATCAGTCCTCTCCTAGGTGTAGTCAACCGGATAGGTGACAGATCCTGCTTTTCCTACCAGCAGTAAGAACACGGCTGCAAACCCAGCCCCAACCCATAGGGTAATCCCTGCCACGCGCCACCCACCCACTTGCTCGGCGCCTGCCACACCTCCCCTCTCCTCCGTTTCTAACTGCTCCGATCCCACCGGGGAACCTCGGGGTCCACGGGGTCGAGAAGGGCGCCAGCAGCGGCATCTCATTGGCCAGCTTCTGGAACTGACAAGACACGCAGCCAATGAGATCGCAGTACCGGAAGTAGCCGGGTTACGTGCTTAAGGAGTGGGGCCTTCAAGAAGAGAACGAAGTTGGGGCGGAAAACAGGGGCTCTCCCAGCGCAGGAGGTCAGGCGTGCGACGACTGCCAGGCAGTGGGACCAGAACTCACCCACGGCGACAGAGCCCATAACTGCATCCCCTCATGGGCCTTTGGGCTGGGCAGCCAGCTCCCTCTTCCTCCTGGTGACGAATTGAGAGCGACGGAGCCGAAGCCAGTGACCCCTGGAAAGCAACAACTTCCGGAACGCGGCATTATGGGAAGTGGCTAGGCCACCACCTCCCCACCCCCACCTCCCGGGACCATCGGCTCTGACGCTAGTAAATCTGCGCCTGCGTGCGGCTTGCGCCGGAAGTTCGGGCTTAGGGATTTGGTTGGCAATGGGTTTGGTTGTCAGTGGGTTTTCTGGTCTCTGACATAACCATGAAGTTATATAAATGCCTCTGAAGTGTGGGCATCTGGTGGTGGTCTGAGCCTTGGAGTTTCCCAGATGGTTACCTTTCTGGAACACATTACATTTGGAGGCTAAGAGGGGGAGCGCTTAAATTTCTGTCTCCGTAATTCTGTCCTCTCGACTTCTAAAACTGAGTACTTAAATTGTCTTGAATTTACCTTTCTGCGCCATGTCAGAATAAAAACGCAGCGAGTTAATTGTTTTTTTTTTTTTTTTTAGAATATCCCTCTGTCGCCCAGGTTGGAGTGCATTCTTCTGCCTCAGCCTTCCGAGTAGCTGGGACTACAGGCGCACGCCACCACACCCGGCTAACTTTGGTTTTTTTTTTTTTTTTTTTTTTTGAGAGGCAGTCTCGCTCAGTCGCCCAGACTGGAGTGCAGTGGCGCGATCTCACCTCACTGCAAGCTCCGCCCCGGGTTCACGCCATTCTCCTGCCTCAGCCTCCCGAGCAGCTGGGACCATAGGTGCCCGCCGCCATGCCCGGCTAATTTTTTGCATTTTTAGTAGAGACGGGGTTTCACCGTGTTAGCCACGATGGTCTCGATCTCCTAACCTTGTGATCCGCCCGCCTCGGCTTCCCAAAGTGCTGGGATTACAGATGTGAGCCACCGTGCCCGGCTAACTTTTGTATTTTTGGTGGAGACAGGGTTTCACCATATTGGCCAGGCTGGTCTCGAACTCCTGACCTTGTGATCCGCCCTTCTCGGCCTCCCAAAGTGCTGGGATTACAGGCGTGAGCCACCGAGCCCGGCCACGAGAGTGAATTTTTAAAGCACAACTGAAAGACAGTGTCAAACATAAATTGCGGGAGAGGAGGGAATTTTCAAATATTTACTGTTCATTCTTTGAAAATTTGTAAGTGCAAGGCCGGGCGCGGTGGCTCATGCCTGTAATCCCAACACTGGGAGGCTGAGGCGGGTGGATGACCTGAGGTCAGGAGTTCGAGACCAGCCTCGCCAACATGGTGAAATTCCGTCTTTACTAAAAATACAAAAAATTAGTCGGGCATGGTGGCGAGCGCCTGTAATCCCAGCTACTCGGGAGGCTAAGGGAGGAGAATCGCTTGAACTCTGGAGGCAGAGGTTGCAGTGAGCCGAGATCACTCCATTGCAGTCCAGCCTGGGCAACAAGAGTGAAACTCTGTCTCAAAAAAAGAAAATATGTAAGGGCACACTTTGTGCCAAGCGTTCCCTCAAATGAATTAAACATAGTCCTCTCTGCCCTGGAGTCTTAGTTCAGTAGAGAAAGTAGTAATCGCTACCAAGGGTGCAAGGGTGGGGGGGTTGCAGATATCTATAGAAAAATAGTCAAAGAATGTAAACAGTTCACCATAAAAAAACAATTAATCGCCGGGCGCGGTGGCTGAAGCCTGTAATCCCAGCACTTTGGGAGGCCGAGACGGGCGGATCACGAGGTCAGGAAATCGAGACCATCCTGGCTAACACGGTGAAACCCCGTCTCTACTAAAAACTACAAAAAACTAGCCGGGCAACGTGGCGGCGCCTGTAGTCCCAGCTACCCGGGAGGCTGAGACAGGAGAATGGCGTGAACCCGGGAGGCGGAGCTTGCAGTGAGCTGAGATCCGGCCACAGCACTCCAGCCTGGGTGACAGAGCGAGACTCCGTCTCAAAAAAAAAAAAAAAAAAAAAAATCATAAAATAAATGTCTATTGTTACTAATGAGATCAAAGGAGTTTAAGATGGTGGCATACTAACCACCAGAGTAACATTTGGTTAAATTTGGGGGAAAACTAGCTCTCTTGCTTTTTACTGCTGAGATAAATTTTTTTGTTTGTTTGTTTTATTTTGTTTTGAGACTGGCTTGCACTCTGCTGCCCAGGCTGGAGTACAGTGGCACGATCTCAGCTCACTGCAACCTCCACCTTCAGGATTGAAACGATTCTCCTGCCTCTGCCTCCTGAGTGGCTGGGATTACAGGCACATACCACCCCACCACACCCAGCTAACGTTTGTAGTTTTTGGTAGAGGTGGGGTTTCAGCATGTTGGCCAGGCTGGTCTTGAACTCCTGGCCTTAAGTGATCCACCTGCCTCAGCCTCCCAGAGTGCTGAATTACAGGTGTAAGCCACCGCGCCCAGCTTAGTTTCATCTTTCACTTTATTCTGACAACATTATGACATTAAAGTCCAAGAGATATTGGGCTCGTCCTTGTTTGGTCTCTGGTGATCTAGATGAGGCAGGACTGAGCCCCTCGAATGTATTATCTCAAAAAGTTAGTAGCAGCTACTATGCAAAGTTCCAAGGCTCAAGTTAAATCCTGGGCATATCCACGGATGTGTGGTAGGGCATAGACTCCAGCTCTCATGCAAGAAAGAACAAGAGTGGGATGAGATAATTTTTTTTTTTTGAGGCGGAGTCTCGCTCTGTCGCCCAGGCTGGAGTGCAGTGGCGCTATCTCGGCTCACTGCAAGCTCCGCCTCCTGGGTTTACGCCATTCTCCTGCCTCAGCCTCCCGAGTAGCTGGGACTACAGACGCCCGCCACCTCGCCCGGCTAGTTTTTTTTTTTGTATTTTTTAGTAGAGACGGGGTTTCACCGTGTTAGCCAGGATGGTCTCGATCTCCTGACCTCAAGCGATACTCCAGCCTCAGTCTCCCAAAGCACTAGGATTCTAGGTGTGAGTCACCGCATCCAGCCTCTATACATGCTTTAAAAGTCACTTCCTTCCAGTTACAGGGCAATCTAGGTAACACAGTCATCTGATCACTCACATCACCTTACTTTACTTCTCTGTCCAGCAATTATCCACTATCTGGTAATTTTCTTTCTTTTTTTTTTTTTTTTGAAACAGAGTCTCACTCTGTTGCCCAGGCTGGAGTGCAGTGGTGCGGTTACAGCTCACTGCAGCCTCAGTCTCCCAGGCTCAAGCAATTCTCGTACCTCAGCCTCCTGAGTAGCTGGGACTACAGGCCTACAGGCACAGGACCCCACATCTGGCTAATTTTTGTATTTTTTGTAGAGACAGGGGTCTCTCTCTGTTGCCCAAACTGGTCTCAAACCCTGGGCTCAAGTGATCCTCCTTGGTCTCCCAAAGTGCTGGGATTATAGGCATGAGGTATTATGCCTGCCGTAATTTTCTTTTCTTTCTTTTTTGAGGCTGAGTTTTGCTCTTGTTGCCCAGGCTGGAGTGCAATGGCGTGATCTCGGCTCACAGCAACCTCTGCGTCCCGGGTTCAAGCGATTCTCCTGCCTCAGCCTCCCCAGTAGTTGGGATTACAGGCATGTGCCACCATGTCCAGCTAAGTTTTGTATTTTTAGTAGAGACAGGGTTTCTCCATGTTGGTCAGGCTGGTCTCGAACTCCCAACCTCAAGTGATCTGCCTGCCTTGGCCTCCCAAAGTGCTGGGATTATAGGTGTGAGCCACCGTGCCCAGCCCATAATTTTCGTTTATTTTTACCTTTATGTTTAGCCCTCTTCATCCATACAGAGAAATGTGCAAATATAAGGTCTTTGAGAGATGCAACATCTTTGTGTTGTTCATGGCTATAATTAGTACCTGGAAGTGCCTGGAATATAGTAAGTGCTCGATAAATATTTATTGAAAAGAAATAGTCATGAGAAATAAAATGCTGTACAAGAATGTTCGCTGCTGCTTTATTTATAATAGCCAAAAAACTGAAGATAGCCCAGGTTTCTATCAAAACAAGAATGGAACTGGTATATTCATATGATGGAATACTACTGAGCAATCAAAAGAAACTGATACACATGATAACAGATGAAAATATTTCCCTGAGTGAAAGAACCCTTACACAAAAATATCTATTGCATGACTCCAACCATATGAAGTTCTAGAACAAGAAAAATAAGTATGGTGGGGAAAAAAAATTAGAACAGTGGTTACCTTTGGGGAGAACTGGGTGGGGTCTAAGAAAGGGCATGAAAGAACTTTATGGGGTGATGGTAATGTTCTATACGTTAATATGGCTTGAGTTCCATAGGTGTATGCATTTAAAAACTCACGTGTATTTAAGGTATACATTTCATTTTTACCTTTAAAATCCTTAATTTGGGCCGGGGCACGGTGGCTCATGCCTGTAATCTCAGCACTTTGGGAGGCCGAGGTGGGTGGATCATGAGGTCAGGAGATCGAGACCATCTTGGCTAACACGGTGAAACCCTGTCTCTACTAAAAATACAAAAAATTAGCTGGGCGTGGTGGCAGGCGCCTGTGGTCTCAGCTACTTGGGAGGCTGAGGCAGGAGAATGGCGTGAACCCAGGAGGCAGAGGTTGCAGTGAGCCGGGATGGCGCCACTGCACTCCAGCCTGAGCGACAGAGCAAGACTCCGTCTCAAAAACAAAACAAAACAAAACTAATTTGAATGATGTACATTAGAGATACTTAGAAGCTACTGTCTGCAGTTTACTTTGAAATGTATGAAAACAGATGGATTGATGGGATATGTGACAAAGCTGGTAGAGTAAAATTCTATACTCTCCAGGTCAGTGTTTTTCAACCTCAACACTATCAGCATTTTGAACCAGCAAATTTGTTATTGTCAGGGGATGTCCTGTTCATTGTAGGAAGTTGAGGAGCATCCCTGGGCTCTACCTACTCCATGCCAATAGCATCCTTCCAGTTGTGACAACCCAAAATGTCTTCAGACACTGCTAAATAGAGGGGAAATCCGTCCTTCCCCTTTCTCTTGAGATCTGCTCCACTGTAAAATTCTCTCGACTTTGCTTTACACTTGAATTTTTTCATAATAAATGTTGTAGGAAAAAATAAATTATGACATTGAAAAATGCTCATGAAACACCATGCAGAAGATGTAGTTTATGAACACCTACAATACATACTGTCTTTTTGTTTAAAAAAAAAAAAGCGGCGGGGTTGGGGGGGGAGAGCTAGCAGTGATATTTAGTATTGCTAAATGTCAGTGTCTACAAATCGTATCTATGACACTTCTAAAATGAATATTATAAAGTGTATTCCATATAGTTGGATTGGGAAGAAAAACATTTCCAATTACCCTCCTGTCAGCATCTCCTTCAAACTACCCTTTTATTAAGAGGGATAAATATGCATTCACACGGTTCCTCCCAGGTTGGTTAATGGGCAAGAACACCTAAGATAGCCAAGGCCACCATGCATCCAGGCTCAGATCTCCCTAATTGCCCTCCTCCTCCATGATTCAGGGACAAGGAGGATCACCGCTGTGTGGGAAGATACTAGAAATGCAAAATTTGGAACCCCGCCCCTACCTACCGAATCTTGATCTGCATTTCAACAGGATCCCCGAACTATTCCTAGGCACGTTCGAGTTCGAGGAGCATTAACGGACCAATTCTTTGTCCCTGAAAAGTGCCCACTATACTGACAGTGGCGGCCGCTGGGAAATGACAACGGGGTTGGCATGGAGAGTTATTAAGAAGAAAAACTCCAGCCGGGCGCGGTGGCTCAGGCCTGTAATCCCAGCACTTTGGGAGGCCAGGGGTGGCGGATCGCCTGAGGTCAGGAGTTCGAGACCAGCCTGGCCAACATGGTGAAACCCCCGTCTCTACTAAAAAATACAAAAATTATCTGGGCATGGTGGTGGGCGCCTGTAATCCTTGCTACTCGGGAGGCCGAGGCAGGAGAATCGCTTGAACCCGGGAGGTGGAGGCTGCTGTGAGCCGAGATCGCGACACTGCACTCCAGCTTGGGGGACAGAGCGAGACTCCGTCTCAAAAAAAAAAAAAAAGAAGAAAACTCTGCGACTGAGAAGTACCTAGCAGGGACAAAGCATTCCCTATGTCGTTCCAGGTGCGTACACAAACACTGGCGGACCCGGCGCCGGACAGGCCAGCTCTAGCTTCCGGCCGCCGCCCTGCGCGCGCATGCGCCGCGCGCCGTGTTTTTTTCTGGTAGGCCGCTAGCTGAGGCGGTTTGTAAGTTTTGGGTCGCAGTATACTAGAATTTTGAGGCTCCCTTCCGATGAAAACTGAGCTGTCCGTGCAGCCATGGAACCCGGGTTACAGCAGTGAGGGGGCCGCGACTCAAGGTGAGTCTCGCCTCAGCGCCAGTGGCGAGCGCCACGGGGGTTTCCCACGCTGCCCCGCCGGGCGCAACTCTTTGGGAACGTTCCCGGCATGACTGCCCGCCGCCTCCCCTCACTGCAGGCGCCCATCGGTCGGTTTGGACCTCGGCGTTGCTTCCCGGCTTCAGCAGCCCCCCTCCAGCCGGGGACCTCGCCCCGAGGGCAATCAGGGTGCGAGAGCGGCTGCGTGCTGGGCATTCTTCCTGAGAGCTTCGTGGCTTGGGTCGCGGGGTGCCGTGCTCTGTTTTTCAAAAAAAAAAATCTGCAAGGAAAAGATATTCCACTCAGAAATATCAAGTTTCAGTCTACATTCTCTTAAATATATATATATATATATATTAAATAATAGTAAAGGCGAGGTCTCCCTGTGTTAGCCAGCTGGTCTTGAACAATTGGGCTTAAGCAATCCCCCTTTCTCTGCCTCCCAAAGTGCTGGGATTACAGGCCTGAGCCACCGCGCCCGGCTGCAGTCTATTTCCTTACAGCATTCGCTGAAATCTTGAGTCATAAAATTATCTTGAGGGTTTTTTGGAAGGACTGAAATCTCTTAAGCGAAAATAATTTGGCAGATAAATGACCTGTGACATCACTCCCGTAGTTATCCATTCAAGAGTCCCTCCGTCCCGTACTTGTTTGCTATTCCATTTTATCTTCGCTACCTCCAATTCGATAGGACCCTCTCCCGACTTTGCTCACTCCCTGGGAGCCTTTAAACAAATACATAGCTCCAAATAAGTGTGGACTCCCAAAATTATATCTGTAGCTCAGTCTCTTGTAGACTCCAATTTAACAGGTGCTAGACATCTCTATTTAACAGGTGTCTTAGTAGGCACTTCATTACTTCAGCTCTCCATGAAGCTCTCATGGCACGCACCGTCCAAATAAATGGCACATCCATACTTTCAGTAGCTTAAAGCATTGGAGTCATTCTTCCGTGTCTCATGTAATTCATCTGTAAATTCTGTTGCCTCTGTTCTCTCCAGTATCCAGAACCTGAAGTTTACCAATGTGACCACTATAATCCTATCCAAGCCACCATGGTGTGGGGATCTTCGTAAGTCAAACCTCTCTTGTAGCTCTTACGTATCAGTCGGGATAAAATTCGAAATTCTGGCCATGCTTAACTAGTCCCAACATAAACTGCCCCACATTTCTTTACTAAACTCTTTCATTCCCCCTGTCCCCAGCTCACTGTGTGCTGGCCAGCTGCTCTAGCACCCTCCTACCTCAAGGCATTTGAACATGCTGTTCACTTTCCCTTGAACACTCTTGGCCAAGAAAAACACATGGCGTCCTTTTTCAGTTCCTTAAAGTCTCTTCCCTAGTCACCTTAGGAGAAAGGCCTTTCCTGACAACCCCTGTGCAGTCTCACCCCCTGCTGCTTATTGTTTCCCTTGTCCTTGTTTTCTTCACGTTTCTTCACAGCAGTTATTTACTGGATATAAAAATTCTTTTTTGTTTTTTTTGAAACAGTCTCACGTGTTGCCCAGGCTGGAGTGCAGTGGTATGATCTCAGCTCACTGCAACCTCCGCCTCCCCAGTTCAAGTGATTCTCCTGCCTCAGCTTCCCTAGTAGCTGGGACTACAGGCGTGTGCGACCACACCTGGCTAATTTTTGTATTTTTAGTAGAGATGGGGTTTCATCATGTTGGCCAGGCTGGTCTCAAACTCCTGACCTCAGGTAGTCCGCCCATCTCATCCTCCCGAAGTGCTGTGATTACAGGCGTGAGCCACTGCACCTGGGCTGAGCATATAAATTTGTTTTTGATATCATGGTATCCTCCCACTAGTAGAATTGTTTTATTACTTTCATTCATTGTTATCTTAGTGCCAATGCTTGAACGTAAGTGCTTTAGAAACATTTGTTGAAATGATGACCAGGCCGGGCTTGGTGGCTCATGCGTGTAATCCCAGCACTTTGGGAGCCCAAGACAGGTGGATCACAAGGTCAGGAGATCGAGACCATCCTGGCTAACACAGTGAAATCCCGTCTCTACCAAAACTACAAAACATTAGCTGGGCGTGGTAGCGGGCACCTGTAGTCCCAGCTACTTGGGATGGGAGGCTGAGCCAGGAGAATGGCGTGAACCCAGGAGACGGAGCTTGCAGTGAGCCAAGATCGTGCCACTGCACTCCGGCCTGGGTGACAGAGCGAGACTACGTCTCAAAAACAAAAAATAGTAATAAGCGGCCCGACACCGTGGCTCATGCCTGTAATCCCAGCACTTTGGGAGGCCGAGGCGGATGGATCACAAGGGCACGAGTTCGAGACCAGCCTGGCCAATGTGGTAAAACCCCATCTCTACTAAAAAACCCAGAAAGCAGAGGTTGTAGTGAACCAACTCTGCACTCTGGCCTGGCAGAGCTAGACCTTGTCTCAAATTTAAAAAAAGGTTTTTAAGTTAATAATAGTAGCAAGTGCCGGGCGCGGTGGCTCAAGCCTGTAATCCCAGCACTTTGGGAGGCCGAGACGGGTGGATCATGAGGTCAGGAGATCGAGACCATCCTGGCTAATACGGTGAAACCCCGTCTCTACTAAAAAATACAAAACCTAGCCGGGCGAGGTGGTGGGCACCTGTAGTCCCAGCTACTTGGGAGGCTGAGGCAGGAGAATTTTGTAAACCCGGGGGGCGGAGCTTGCAGTGAGCTGAGATCCGGCCACTGCACTCCAGCCTGGGCGACAGAGCGAGACTCCGTCTCAAAAAAAAAAAAAAAAAAAAAAAATAGTAGCAAGCACACATAAAGTTTACTCTGTTGCCAGGCACTTTCCGCAAATTCTCATCTAATCATCACGGCAACTCTCTCATCCCAGTTACGGAGTTGGGGAGACTAAAGCACAGATAAATTAAGCCACTTGCCTAAGGTCGTGCAGTTGGTAAGTGGCAGAGCCTGGAGTTGCACCTTGGCAATCTGGTAATAGAATCCAAACACTGGTAACAGAGCCACTCCAACAAAAAACAAAGTAAATGCACTTCCTCTAATAACCAGCCAAGAAGTTGTTTTCTGTGTTTCTCAACTCCAAAACAGACTAGCAAATACGTCTATGGAATTCCAGTAAGTCCAGGGATTTTAAGTATGTATGAGGATTTTGTTAAAAAAAAAGAAAAAGGGCTGAGTGTGGTGGCTCACGCCTGTAATTCCAGCACTTTGGGAGGCCGAGGCGAGTGGATCACAAGGTCAGGAGATCGCAGCTATCCTGGCTAACATGGTGAAACCCCGTCTCTACAAAAAATACAAAAAAAAAAAAAAAAAAAATTGCTGGGCGTGGTGGCGGGCACCTGTAGTCCCAGCTACTTGGGAGGCTGAGGCAGGAGAATGGCGTGCACCTGGGACGCAGAGCTTGCAGTGAGCAGAGATGGTGCCACTGCACTCCAGCTTAGGCGACAGAGCAAGACTCTGTCTCAAAAAAAAAAGAAAAAACAAAACACCACCACCAAATGTTTGTACGATATCAAGTTACAAAAGTGGGATATAACATTGTACGAAGTCAGTGGTTAGCAAAGAAAACATTGTCATGAGGCCAGGTAAGGTGGCTCACACCTATAAGCCCAGCACTTTCGGAGGCTGAGGGGGCAGGTGAATCACCTGAGGTCGGGCGTTTGAGACCAGCCCGACCACCATGGTGAAATTCCATCTGTATTAAACACAAAAAATTAGCTGGATGTGGTGGCGCATGCCTGTAATCCTACCTACTTGGGAGGCTGAGGCAGGAGAATCACTTGAACCTGGGAGGTGGAGGTTGCAGTGAGCCAAGATCGCACCATTTCATTTCAGCCTGGGCAGCAAGAGCGAAACTCCGTCTCAAAAAAATAAATAAATAAATAATCTGAAAAAAGAAAACATTGCAATAAAAGGAGGGAGGAATATTTACAGTTCCAACAGTTATTAGAAAAGGAAAACTTCAAATTAAACATTAATAGATGTATTAATAAATATATGTTAATATATGTATAAATATTATCATGGCTACCCACCATCTTCTATGATACTTTAAATGCTTATATTTAAACTACTTAAATTTGGGTGATTACATGGCAAAGCAAGGAATCCTGCTCTGTTCTGTGGAGAGGAGGGCTAATGTCATTTGGCCTGGAAAAACCTGTTCTGGAGACAGACAGAATACTGAACACCCCTCTTGGAAATTCACAGTGCTCCATATTGGGATTTAACAAGACTCTGAGAAGTCACAAATAAGAATTGTGCCCATATAATCTATCGCCTAATTAGGATTGCTTTTGCCTAGGATAAATACCTAAACCATTTGGGGCCGGGCATGGTGGCTCATGCCTGTAATCCTAGCACTTTGGGAGGCCAAGGCAGGTAGATCACCTGAGGTCAGGAATTTGAGACCAGTCTGACCAACATGATGAAACCCTTTCTCTACTAAAAATACAAAAAGTTAGCTGGGCGTGGTGGCGAACGCCTGTAATCCCAGCTATTCAGGAGGCTGAGGCAGGAGAATCACTTGAACCCTGGAGGCGGAGGTTTCAGTGAGCCAAGATTGTGCCATTGCACTCCAGCCTGGGCAATAGGAGCAAAACTCCATCTCAAAAAAAAAAAAAGGTTGGGTGTGGCAACTCACACCTGTAATCCTAGCATTTTGGGAGGGCAGCACAGGTGGATCACGAGGTCAGGAGTTTTAACATGGTGAAACCTCATCTCTACTAAAAATACAAAACTTAGCTGGGCGTAGTGGCCTGTGCCTGTACTCCCAGCTACTCAGGAGGCTGAGGCAGGAGAATTACTTGAACCCGGGAGGTGGAGGTTGCAATAAGCCAAGATTGTGCCATTGCACTGCAGATCCGGCCACTGCACTCCAGCCTGGGCGACAGAGCAAGACTCCGTCTCAAAAATAAAATAACATAAAATAAAATTAGTGACAAAAATGAACCTTATCTATAAAGGAAAACAATTCAAATGAGAGTGATTTCTCATCAGTAACCAGAGAGGCTAGATGAAGAGGCACAGCATTTTTCAAGTGTTGAAAGTAAAAAACTATTAGGCCAGAATACTGTGTCCAGTGAAAGTATTCTGCAGAAATGAAGGGGAAATCAAGACATTCTAAGATGAAGGAAATCTAGGAGATTTGTCACCAGCAGACCTATCCTAAAAGAATGGTTAAAATAGGTTCTCTAAACAGAAAAGAAATAATAATAGAGTTATTATTAAAGAAATATAATTTAGACCTATTTTATTTTAGTTTAGTTTACTTTTATTTATTTATTTTTTTGAGACAGAGTCTTGCTCTGTTGCCCAGGCTGGAGTGCAGTGGCACCATCTCAGCTCACTGCAACCTCCACCTCCCGGGTTCATGCCATTCTCCTGACTCAGCCTCCCGAGTAGCTGGGACTACAGGTGCCTGCCATCATGCCCGGCTAATTTTTTGTATTTTTAGTAGAGACAGGGTTTCACCTTGTTAGCCAGGATGGTCTCAATTTCCTGACCTTGTGATCCACCTGCCTTGGCCTCCCCAAGTGCTGGGATTATAGGCGTGAGCCACTGCACCCGGCCATTTAGACCTATTTTAGACCTGTTGAGACTGAGATGCTCTCTGCTGTGTGGTTTAATGTGTGCCCCAAAGTTCATGTGTTAGAAACTTTCTCCCAATGCAATATAGTGTTGAGAGGTGGGAACTTTCAGAGGTGATGAAGGGATGTGCAGGGATATAACAAACAATGTAACCTTCCTGTCATCAGCGTTCCAGAAGGAGAAGAGAAACAAGGCAGGGTTGAAAAAGTTCTCAAAGAACAGAGCCCTCACGAATGGATTAATGGTGTTGCTGCAGGAGTGGGTTAGTTATTGTGGGAGTGGGTTCCTGATAAAAGCATGTGTTTGGCCCCTTCATCTCTCTTGCTCTTGCTGTCATTCTCTCTTGCCCTCTGCCTTCCGCCATGGGATGACTCAGCAGGAATGCCCTTGCCAAACACAGGCACCATGCTCTTGGATTTCCCAGCTTCCAGAACAAGAAGCCAAATAAATTTCTCTTCATTGTAAACTATCCATCTCAGGTATTCTGTTATAGTAACAGAAAATGGACTAATATACCATCCAATAGAAATATATAGATATAGTTAAATTTACAAATATTGGGGCTCAAGAATTTGGAACATCATAAGAATTTGAGAATTGTGGACATTTAATATTCAATAATACTTGGTACCATGAGACAGTAGAGAAGATAGAGGTCCCCAACTAAACCTTAAGGGATGCTAACATTTTAAAGATCTTGCTTGGCGATAGTATAGTATGGTATATAAATTATACCTCATTAAAGCTGTTAAAAAAATGTTATAAACATATCGTCTTTTTGTGCGTTAATCTTTAATTGCAATGCAATTACCATTTTTTCTTGTTTTCAAAGCTTAACAAAATTATTCTAATGTTTATATGTGAGAAGAGCCAGGAAATACCAAAAAAGAATTCTAGAAAAGAAGAGTGATGGCTATGAAGAGACAGAGTAGGAGCAATTTACTAACCCATCATAGTGATTTGAAGAGTTGAGTATTAGCTGGGTATGGTGGTAGCATGACTGTAGTCCCAGATACGTGGGAGGCTGAGGCAGGAGGATTGCTTGAGCCTAGGAGTTCAAGGCTGCAACAAGCTGTAATCGCACCACTGCACTCCAGTCTGGGTGACAGAGTGAGATTCTGTCTCAAAAACAAAAAAGAGGATTAGGATATGATGTTATAGACAGATCAATATAACAAAATGGAGAATCCAGAAAAAGACTCAAATACATATAGGCACTTAACATATGTTGAAAGAAGCATTTCAAATGTATTATAAGATGTAGTGGTACAAATGGCTAGTTAACTGGAAAAACAAAAATAAGCTGGAAACTTCTGTTACCTTTTAAACTGAAGTATATTGCAGATGGATCAAATATTTAAATGCAGAAATTGAAAATGTATTCCAAATTGAAAATAGAAGTTTTTTTTTTTTTTTTTTTTTTTTGAGACGGAGTGTCACTCTTTTTGCCCAGGCTGGAGTGCAATGGCGCGATCTCAACTCACTGCAACCTCTGACTCCCAGGTTCCAGCGATTCTCCTGTCTCAGCCTCCCAAGTAGCTGGGATTACCAGTGCCTACCACCTCATCCAGCTAATTTTTTTAAAAAATAGAAGAATTTTAAAATAATCTTGCAGTAGAGAAATCCTTTCTAATCAAGATATATTAGGCTGGGCACAGTGGCTCACGCCTGTAATCCCAGCACTTTGGGAGACTGAGGCAGGCAGATCACCTGAGGTCAGGAGTTCGAGACCAGCCTGGTTAACATGGTGAAACCCTGTCTCTACTAAAAATACAAAAAAAATTGGCCAGGCATGGTGGCATGTGTCTGAAATCTCACCCCTTGGGAGGCTGAGGTAGGAGAATTGCTTGGACGCTGGAGGCAGAGATTGCAGTGAGCCGAGATTGCGACACTACACTCCAGCCTAGGCAACAAGAGTGAAAACTACATCTCAAAATAAATAAATAAACAAATAATAAAAAAATACAAAAATTAGCTGGGGGTAGTGCCGGGTGCCTGTAATCTCAGCTACTTGGGAGGCTGAGGCAGGAGAATTGTTTGAGTCAGGGAGGTGGAGGTTGCAGTGAGCTGAGATCATGCCAGTGCACTCCATCCTGGGCACAAAGTAGGACTCCATCTCAAAAAAGAAAAACAAACAAAAACATAAAGCTTGAAACTTGTAAAAGAAGAGATTGATAAAAGGAACTATGGTTTAGGTTGTTTGTTCGTTTGAGACAGAGTCTTGCTCTGTCACCCAGGCTGGAGTGCAGTAGCATGATCTTGGCTCACTACAACCTCCACCTCCTGGGCTCAAGCCATCCTCCCACCTGAACCTCTCAAGTAGCTGAGACTTCAGGCACACACCAACACACCTGGGTAATTTTGTTGTATTTTTAGTAGAGACAGGGTTTCATTATGTTGCCCAGGCTGGTCTCAAACTCCTGGACTCAAGCTATCCACCCTCTTCAGCCTCCCAAAGTGCTGGGATTACAGGTGTGAGCCACCGTGCTAGGCCAAAAGGAACTATGTATTAAGAATTTTCCTTTAAAGAAAGAAGCAGGGGACTGAGTACAATTGTAAACTTCTGTTCTGTGTGGCAACTTTGTGGAAAGCAACTTGGCAGTATCTGTCAAAACTAAAAATGTACCTGTTGATCCAACAATCCACCTCTATAAGTTTATTCTTGAATACACAGTATTCAGTTTACCATACTATATATATAAAAAGAACTTGCATTATAGGATTGTTCATATTAGTAAAAATGTGGAAGCAACCCAAGTGTCCATCAATAGGTAAAGAATTAAATAAGTTATGGCATATCTACATGATTCAGTATAACAGCCAACATTTACAAAGAATGAGGTAGGCCACTATGTGTTGACAGTGAATGGATCTACAAAATATATTTGGTGGGGAGGGAGATAGGAAGTAGGAGGAAAAAGTATATATTACCCCCTTGGGGTACTTTTTAAATATATATACTGTATATATCTCAACATTGTACATATTTTTACATTATACCAGCATTTTTCACATGTATATGTATATATATGTATAATGCTTAAAATGTTTTAATGTTAACAGGGGTTACTTAAGCAACAGGACAATTAGCATTTATTTTCTCTTTATGTTCCTTTGCTTCTTAAAAACTAATAAATGGGCTGGGTGCAGTGGCTCACGCCTGTAATCCCAGCACTTTGGGAGGCCAAGGCTGGTGGATCACGAGGTCAGGAGATCAAGACCATCCTGGCTAACATGATGAAACCCCATCTCTAGTAAAAACACAAAAATTAGCCGGGTGTGGTGGCGGGTGCCTGTAGTCCCAGCTACTTGGGAGGCTGAGGCAGGAGAATGGCATGAACCGGTGAGGTGGCGCTTGCAGTGAGCCGAGATCATGCCACTAAACTCCAGCCTGGGTGACAGAGCGAGATTCTGTCTCAAAAAAAAAAAAAAAAAAAAAAAAGAAAAACTAATAAATGCCATGCACAGTGGCTCATACCTATAATGCTAGCACTTGGGGAGGCCAAGACAGGAGGATTGCTTGAGCCCAGGAGGTTGAGACCAGGCTGAGCAACATAGCAAGACCTTGTTTCTACAAATAAAAAATGAAGTCAGGCGTGGCAGTGCATACCTGTGGTCCTAGCTACTCAGAAGTCTGAGGTGGGAGGATTGCTTGGGCCTGGGAGGTTGAAGTTGCAGTGAGCTGGGATCATGCCACTGCACTCCAGCTGGGGTGACAGAGCTAGACCCTGTCTCAAAAAAAACTAACAAACAATATTTACTTAAAAAGAAGAAACTGACCATTCACATAATCAAACTCTCTGACTTATTCTGTTCATTCTAGATTTCAACCAGTCATATCCTCTCTTCTGGCTACATTATTGATACAGCTTTTTGACTACATAATTGGTTTACTTTGATGAAATTGCCCACTTATGGTAGCTCAAAATGTCCGCTTAACTATCTAGACACAGAAGAATGTGGTGTCTACTTACTATTAAAAGTTTTTTGTGTTTGTTTTTTTATAGATGGTCTCAGTATGTTGCCCAGGCTGGTCTTAGCATAGGACTTAGCATATTATATCTGAAAGTAGAGTAATGGGGAAGAGACTAATTAAATTGTACAATTTACGAAGAAATCAAATACAATTTTAGTAAGTGCCCTTGTTGATGTATTCATTTCTTCTAAGATTGCATATGTAAATTGTCTCTCTTGTTTTTACCTCTTTAGAAACTTACACATGTCCAAAAATGATTGAGATAGAGCAGGCGGAGGCCCAGCTTGCTGAGTTAGACCTGCTAGCCAGTATGTTCCCTGGTGAGAATGAGCTCATGGTGAATGACCAACTGGCTGTAGCAGAGCTGAAAGATTGTATTGAAAAGAAGACAATGGAGGGGCGATCTTCAAAAGTGTACTTTACTATCAATATGAACCTGGATGTATCTGAGGAAGCAATGGTAATTCAGTTTTGCTTTTGGAAGGATTGAAACATGTTGAGACTTAAAACATTGGTTAGTGCACTTTTTCTTCTTCTCTTTAATCAGGCGATGTTTTCTCTGGCCTGTATTTTTCCCTTTAAATACCCGGCAGTTCTGCCTGAAATTACTGTCAGGTACGTTACAGAAGTTCTGGCCAACTTTAGAGGTCAAATTAATCTGAGAATAAAAGCAACTCTCGAATTTGTTTTCTGTTCCAAGACAATTATTTTCTTATATCTTTTCTGTTAGATCAGTAATATTGAGTAGATCCCAGCAGACTCAGCTGAACACAGATCTGACTGCATTCCTGCAAAAACATTGTCATGGAGATGTTTGTATACTGAATGCCACGGAGTGGGTTAGAGAACACGCGTCTAGCTATGTCAGCAGAGATACTTCATCTTCACCCCCCACAGGAAGCACAGTCCAGTCAGTTGACCTCATCTTCACGAGACTCTGGATCTACAGCCATCATATCTACAACAAATGCAAAAGAAAGAATATTCTAGAGTGGGCAAAGGAGCTTTCCCTGTCTGGGTTTAGCATGCCTGGAAAACCTGGTGTTGTTTGTGTGGAAGGCCCACAAAGTGCCTGTGAAGAATTCTGGTCAAGGTTTGCTTTCACATATGTATGTGAAGTCATGTCTAAAATTTTAATACTAAACAAGATACAGGCATGTGCTGCCTAGTGATGTTTTGCTTAACAATGGACCACACATAAAACAGTGGTGCCATAAGATTATAATGGAGCACATGTAGAAACCTGATACATGGCACTTGATCTTCCCACTATTGAATATCAGAGTGATATTCAGTAATCGTGCTGGGACATTTGCTTTTCTATATGAAAAAATATAAATACTAAAAAAGTTCCATCTAGGTTTGTGTAAGTACACTCTACCGTGGTGGTACAATGACAAAATAGCCTGAAGATACATTTCTCAGAATGTATCCCCATTGTTAAGCAACACATGACTATTAGAGATGTGGAGATAAGTATGTCCCAGGGGTTGTATCTTTATGGGGATTCAATCTCAAGTTGATGGATATGGCAGAAATCGCATGTAGTCAGCATTTTCCCCCTCACCTGACAAGTGCATATAGGAGACATTCTGTAAATATACACTGAATGAATTGAGCTCCTGCCCAAGACACTATGACCCTCTCCACTTCCATGGATCTGATCCTTCCCTTATCTTAGTGATGCTGCAAACTGTATGCCCTATGAAGTAAGGGGCTTTCTAGAAGCACTAGAATTGCCACCAGTCTTCTCATTTCTCTACTGATATCCTAAATGAATTTCTGAGAAGATCCATTAATAGTTTGGGATTCAGTAATTCCTATATTTCTAAACTACTGATACAAGGCCGTAGTAAGGGCAACAAATGAGTTTGGGGATGGGATTATGACCAGAATCATATTTGATTAAAATAAATCCCTCTGAGATAAAAGTAGATTTCTTGGGTGGGGTGTGATGACTCACACCTGTAATCCCAGCACTGCGGGTGGCTGAGGCAGCATATCAATTGCAGCCAGGAGTTTGAAACCAACATGAGCAACATAGCAAGACCTGTCTCTACTAAATAAACAAAAGTTATAAAAATTTTAAAAAGTAGACTACTTCTAGGAAAAGTCTGTTTTATAACTTCTGTTTTATGTGCTCTATACATTTTGAAAATGTTTACTTTGGAAATTTCTTTTCAGACTCAGAAAATTAAACTGGAAGAGAATTTTAATCCGCCATCGAGAAGACATTCCTTTTGATGGTACAAATGATGAAATGGAAAGACAAAGGAAATTTTCCATTTTTGAAGAAAAAGTGTTCAGTGTTAATGGAGCCAGGGGAAACCACATGGACTTTGGTCAGCTCTATCAGTTCTTAAATGCCAAAGGATGTGGGGATGTTTTCCAGATGTTTTTTGGTGTAGAAGGACAATGACAGTAAGAGTAGTTGAAAGTATCTTGTCACTGTTGGCCTTCTGATTTTTTTCCCCCACTTTTTCTCGAAAGATTAAGTAATTTTATTTTAGTTCCATTCTAGAATGTTGGGGAGTGGGGGACAAGAAAAAATAGTATAGCTGAAATGCATCTGTTAAAAATGTCATGATTGAAAGCAGAACTGAGTTTCAAATTATAACCTTAAAATTGTTGTTAAATACTTCTTCACATATCAGTTGCCCATTTTGAAAAAGAAATTATCCACAAAGGTAATGTTGGTGCTCCAATTTGCCAGCCATTCCCAACCCCCTTCTCCCTTACCTGCCTTCACTAAAGAACCCAGAAAAGCTAATTGCTCCCCTTTCAGCCTCTGTTGCAACTAACAACTCTCAGTGGCCTCAGGACACAGCTTTGGCCTTGGGAATTCTGGGAAAACTTTGCTTCCTGATTAAAGAAACATATGCAGCTAGGCCACCTCCTCCCCCTCTTACTGCCATAAACGCCAAAGTGATGGCTGGAGCTGGAGGAGTTATTTGAACTACGACAGAAGGAAGGACCAAGAGAACCACGAAGATGCCAGTTGCCACATTGTTGAGCTGCTGACCCAACACCAGCCGCTGCCTATCTCTAGACGTCTTTTTTTTTTTTTTTTTTTTTTTTTTTTGAGACGGAGTCTCGCTCTGTCGCCCGGGCTGGAGTGCAATGGCCGGATCTCAGCTCACTGCAAGCTCCGCCTCCCGGGTTCACGCCATTCTCCTGCCTCAGCCTCCTGAGTAGCTGGGACTACAGGCGCCCGCCACCTCGCCCGGCTAGTTTTTTGTACTTTTTAGTAGAGAGGGGGTTTCACCGTGTTAGCCAGGATGGTCTCGATCTCCTGACCTTGTGATCCGCCCGCCTCAGCCTCCCAAAGTGCTGAGATTACAGGCTTGAGCCACCGCGCCCGGCCATTTATCCATTCTCAAAAGAACTTTCTCATCACAAGATTGGAAAATCTGTACTTCCCTGGCTTAGTATGACTTAATCATAAACGTCTAAATTTGACTGATGTCCCAGGAAAGAAAACTTGTAAAACTACTCTGTTGCATTCTGTGTTTGTGACATTTGAGATCTGCATATTATGCATAACAATCTGGTTTTTAATATAATGTACAGAGACGGAACAAGTTTTAGCGGTTTAGCTGCCCCTTTAGCTGCTTAAAGTAATATATGCATCATCTGCCCCCTTTGGTGGTAGGAATGTCAGATTCCATTCTCTGTAGGGTATTTCGTACAAATCTGTTAGTCACTGGAGGAATCAGAAACTACACACACAACTGGTCCATCTGGCTGTCTGGTGGCAGCAGAGGACCTGGGATTTCCAGGGCAACTGACAGGGCAATAGAATGGGCAGCAGGGAGGAAATCTGGGGAGGTACATAAGATTTAGGTCCAATAGAAGCACTGTGCTTTAAATACCATTCTGACCCTCATTTATGTTTAATAACCTTTATATTTAAGATCTATCCACATTGCCTTCTTCCATTTTATTTCTTCAGATTTCTACATTGTATTACATAATATATGCTATCTTTCACTTACTGATTCATTTTGTGATAAGCATAGTTTGCCTCCAAGTTTTTACTAACTTAATGCATTGTCTCTCACCCCAACTCCATTCCTCAACCAAGTCTGACTGGTCAAGAAATATCCAACACCTGGTATCAACCTGCGTGCTAGCAAATTAATAAATAATAAATGCTTTTGGAACCAATTTATGGAGGTCCTCAAAAACTGGGTGGTGTGTTTAATGGTAGGTCAAAATTTGGCAAAAATAAATGTACGGAAAGCCATTTCCAGAATAAAAAAATGTCAGAATACAATATGCCAAACAAATCTTCTAAATTACTAATCTGATGAATTGTTGATGCTTGTTTAAAAAGTTTAAGCCCTACTCATGCCTCAGCCTTGTCTGAGGCAAGCCCAGGAGCAGGGGCAGAGCATGAGTATACAAAACAAGACGAACTGCAAACTCCACTTCAGAAAAACTTCACCTATTTATGTATCAAAAGGCTGGAGTAAATGCAAAACTAAAGCTCTGAAAAACTCTATTTGACAAACTAGCTTTCAACTGCTAGTAAAAAGCCTAGAAATTGGCTGGGCGTGGTGGCTTATGCCTGTAATCGCAGCACATTGGGAGGCCGAGGCAGGCGATCACCTGAGGTCAGGAGTTCGAGACCAGCCTGGCCAACATGGTGAAACCCCGTCTCTACTAAAAACACAAAAATTAGCCAGGCATGGTGGCAGGCCCCTGTAATCTCAGCTACTTGGGAGGCTGAGGCAGGAGAATCGCTTGAACTTGGGAGGCGGAGGTTGTAGTGAGCCGAGATCGCACCATTGTACTCCAGCCTGGGCGACAGAGCAAGACTGTGTCTATTAAAAAAAAAAAAAAAAAAAAAAAGCCTAGAAATTAAACAAAACTGGTTTTATTTCACAGAGCGAGACTCCGTCTCAAAAAAAAAAAAAAAAAAAAGAATGGATAAATGTAGTGAAATGTTAGAAATGTTAAGAGTATAAGCAATATAGCTTTCTTAGCTTTCTTTCTTTCTTTTTTTTTTTTTTTTTTTTTTTTCTGGAGACAGACTCTGTCTGGATCTGTCACCTAGGCTGGAGTGCAGTAGCACAATCCTGGCTTACTGCAACCTCCGCCGCCTGGGGTTCAAGTGATTCTCCCACCTCATTCTCCCGAGTAGCCGAGATTACAGGTGCGTGCTACCACGCTCGCTATTTTTTGAATTTTTAGTGGAGACGAGGATTGACTATGTAGGCCATGCTGGTCTTGAACTCTTGACCTCAGATGATCCACCTGCCTCAGCCTCTCAAAGTGCTGGAATTACAGGCTTGAGCCACCGCGCCCTGCCCAGTTTCTACCAATGATTATATACTTGATCTATAAACATCCTTAAATGTAAAATGTTCCATATGATTGCACATAAAAAAATTTGTTCAGCAATGACGATTTGTCAACATATTAATGTAATAAATATTTTGAACTGGAATCACCTATAAAAAATGATAAATCCTGAAAAGAAACCGTTTCAAGTCAAATTATGTTTAAAAGTTACATTTTCTAAAGAAAACAAGTATTGGCAGGGAATATTGGCCACATGCCTTGTTTTATTTTGTTTTTGTTGTTTGTTTGTTTGAAGACGAAGTCTTGCTCTGTAGCCCAGACTGGAGTGAGTGGGGTGGCGTGATCTCGGCTCACCGCAACCTCTGCCTCCCAGGTTCAAGCAATTCTGCCTCAGCCTCCCGAGTAGCTGGGATTACAGGCGCGCATCACTGGACCCGACTAATTTTTTGTATTTTTGGTAGCGCTGGGGGTTTCACCATGTTAGCCAGGCCGGTCTTGAACTCTGGACCTCAGGTAATCCGCCCGCCTTGGCCTCCCAAAGTGCTATTTATTTTGTTATTAAGAAAGATGTGTATCAGGGAAACTCAAAAATAACAGACCATTGGTGAAATTCCATAAAAGCGGCAATGCAGCCAAGGTTTAAAGTTATTTAAGGGCAGACGCAGAAATTACGTTCCCGCCCCCTCTCTCCCCGCGATTATTAGAACTACTTGAAAAAACTGAGTCCATAAAATTTCAGCAAAGGGGCACCACGAGCATTCCACTTAAACACAATCTGCCAATCTGAAGCCAGCAGATCGGGGAAGGGATGTAGGTTGTAATGTCCTTTGCCATCCCTGTGAGGGGCAGAGCCGGGCGAGGGAAGATTCCAGATCAGCGTGGAAGTGTCTGCTGACTGCCTACAGACACCTGGGTATCGCAAGGCTCCCAGGCGCTCTGGGGCTGTCATTGACAGCTAGGCTTTCTCTTGTGACCCCGGCAGCTCCCGAGCACTCGCAGGCCTCACCAGCCGCCTAAGAGCGCGGAGTGAAGCGTGCCATACTTCGCGCGTGCGCCTTCCTGGGCCGACGTGGCCCGGAAGCACTAGCCCGTGGGTTTCCGGGATGCTGTGAGCGCAAGGACTTATGGGTAGGTCGCGTCACTGCAGCTGCAAGCGTTGCCTTTCGGATCTCCGCAATAGCTTCCGAACCCGGGCTTGAGTCCTAAGCTGTGGACTCGCCTCCTGAGTGGGCATCTCGCAGGCCAGCCGATGCTGCTTTGGGGCCGAGATGGACTTTTTGTTTATTTTTTGTTGTTTACGTTTAATTATCTTTCGGAAAAAGAGGCATCGATTCCCATTCTCGGGACTTCCCAGATGTTGCTCTAAATGGGGGATTAGAGGAATGGTGCACCCTGGGACCCAGGTAGTGCCTTCGAAGTCCAAGGTGTTCCTCGATTTTAACCAGGGAATTACGGAAATCGAGCCTTTTTTCCCACTGGGGCATTTGGCTTTTCGGATTTTGTAAGCCTGCTGTCCCTCGTTCCTCCCGCCAACAAATTATATATATTATTTATATATTATATATAACGTGTTATACATATGTATTACATATATGATTACACATAATATATATCATTATAAGAAGAGTAGAAATAGCTGGATTTTAAAGTCATCCACAATCCCATGTCCAAAAAGACAATATTAAATTTTGGTTTTACATTTTATTTTCTAGTATCCTATTTTTGCATGAGTGTATATGTGGGGTTTTCTTTAAAAAAAAAAAAAAATTACGGCCCGGTGTGGTGGCTCACGCCTGTAATCCCAGCTACTCTGGAGGTTGAGGCAGGAGAATGGCGTGAATCCGGGAGGCGGAGCTGTGAGCGGAGATCGTGCCACTGCACTCCAGCCTGGGTGACAGAGCTAGACTCCGTCTCTAATAATAATAATAATAATTAATTAATTAATTAAAATTTGAAAAATAAAAAAATTAGGCCGGATGCGGTGGCTCACGCCTGTAATCGCACCACTTTGGGAGGCCAAGGTGGGTGGATCACCTGAGGTCAGGAGTTCCAGACCAGCCTGGCCGACATGGTGAAACCCTGCCTCTACTAAAAATACAAAAAATTAGCCAGGCGTGGTGGCAGGCGCCTGTAATCCCAGCTACTCAGGAGGCTGAGGCAGGAGAATCACTTGAACCCGAAAGGCGGAGGTTGCAGTGAGCTGAGATCAGGCCACTGAACTGAAGCCTGGGTAACAGAGCGAGAATCCTTGTCAAAAAAAAAAAAAGAAAGAAAAAGAAAGAAAAGAAACGGTGCAGCAATGACTAGCCTTGTGCATTCATTCCCCGCCCCCCCCCCCCCCGCCCCGTCTTTTAACACTTCTTTTTTTAGCAGAATTATGGAGCAACTATAGTTGACGATGCAAGGAAGGTTCATGGGAAGGGATGATATTCAACACAGTTAACACCCAACATGACCTGATCACCATCCATTGGACTAGCCACATGTCTAGGGCTGGAATGGGGTTTTGGAAGACTGATAAATCAACAATTAACACTTTAGCCGGGAATCGGGAAGGTCAGAGAAGTCCTAGGGAAATGGCAAGGGCAATGAAAGAATATATCAGAGTGTATCAGATAATTTTACTGTTTTAACAACCATTTAAGTTAAACGGAGTATAATAATCATCGGTCCAATTTATGTGTTTGCTGTTGGAAAGATAAGGATTATAATCTGATTATCTTGTCCTGTGAAATTGGAGGAAAACTCGTCTGTTGAAGTCAAGGAGGAAGGTAGAATGGTCAGAGTTTTGAAGACGTGTTCAGATAATTACTGAGGGTCCTAGAAAATTACAGAAGTATGGTACATTTGTTGGGCTGTAATGAAGACACAACTAAGGCATGGGATCATTAATTCTTAGTGGTCTAAAGCTTCTGTTGACTGCATTGTTTGTTTTCCAGGCAGTGTTCAACTTTTCTCTGGAAAAAAAAAGCTGAAAACAAATAATTGGGTTTGTGTAGTGTTTGGTTTCTCCAGATGAATAGGCTGAAGGAGCAGATGTACAAGAGACTTTGTGGTATTGGCAAGAGAGTGACTGACACAAAAGATCATGAAATCTAAAGTGAACAATGAAGGGAGTAAAGAGAAAAGAGTCCTTAGTGTTAGGGAGAAAATATAAGGGCCAATGCAAGGTCAAGATTTCCTTGAAGAATGTCTAGGTGGAAACAGTTAAATGAGGAATCTGGCAAGGGGATCGTGACCCAAGAGTGGGGTGAAATTGGGAAAATGTAAGTAGTAATATCAGGATGTGACTGTGGTGTGGCAGATGAAGTGGAATAGAGGAAAAGGATATGGGAGATGAAGATTTTTATAACTGAGAGGCCAAGCAGTGGACAGATATGCCACATGAACCTAATCAGGACTTTAAAAAGACCGTCGAGGATGATGTTTGGAATGAGGGTGGAGAGCCAAGTGTTAAGTGTTTAGAGACTAAAAGGGTATGACCAGGAGGCTGGTAAGAGGACAGATGTCAGAAGGTGTATTTTGTTGACAGCAGCAGGTGTATTTTGTTCCTTATTGTTTTAAGGAAAGTAGAAGCAAAGAGGATCCTATTCTTATCTGCAGACCCCTGAGGTAGGTGGGATTTTAAATGATAAACAGCATTCATGAGATGCTGCTGTGGAAGCACTGTCGTTAGCCAACCTGTGAACAAGTGTTGAGGGTGAATACTGGCTAATCACGGAGCTACAATTCCAAATAATATGTGGGAAGGAAGGGCTTTGTAGGGCAGATGGGAGTAGGGGTTAGACCAGCAAGAAAGGACACAGTTTTATGTGGTAGGGAAATATATATACAGGTACCTGTATCTCCTTCCTGCCTTCTTGACTTCCTGAGTCCAGACTCAGTATTACAGTTTCCTTCTGGATTCTGAAAATCTGTTTTTCATCAGTTTTAGTTTTAGTCATGCTGTTTCTGTCTTCTTCAATGTTTTCATCAGTGTGTGTGTGTGTGTGTGTGTGTGTGTGTGTGTGTGTGTGTGTGTGAATTTGGGAGAGGCTGCTAGCGGATGCTATTTTTTTTTTTTTTTTTTTGAGAAGGAGTCTCGCTCTGTCGCCCAGGCTGGAGTGCAGTGGCCGGATCTCGGCTCACTGCAAGCTCCGCCTCCCGGGTTTACGCCGTTCTCCTGCCTCAGCCTCCCGAGTAGCTGGGACTACAGGCGCCCGCCACCTCGCCCGGCTAGGTTTTTGTATTTTTTAGTAGAGACGGGGTTTCACCGTGTTAGCCAGGATGGTCTTGATCTGACCTCGTGATCCGCCCGTCTCGGCCTCCCAAAGTGCTGGGATTATAGGCTTGAGCCACCGCGCCCGGTGGAAATCCACCTATATATTCCTCAGTACTATTATGGTTATTTTCTTTTCTTTTAAATCCCTCTGATATAGTTTGGATATTTGTCCCCACCCAAATCTCGTATTGAATTGTGGTGAGTTATAGCCGATATATACTGAAATTATTCTTATTGTACATTTGTTTTGTAATGTTAGCAAACTATTATATCTTATTTTCTCAATTGACTCTATAGGGATCCCAGTTGACAAATGCTTTCCTGGCATATACTACCTATGTAGTGTTGCTGCTATTTAAATACGAAGTTCGCTTTAAAAAATTTGAAAATACTTTTTTCCTTCTTTCCCGTGTTCAAGATGTCAAAGCGAGGATGTGGTAGGTCCTCTGGTGTGAAATTCCAGATTTCCTTGGGTCTTCCAGTAGGAGCTGTGATCAACTGTGCTGATAACACAGGAGCCAAAAACCTGTATATCATCTTCGTGAAGGGGATCAAGGGATGGCTGAACAGACTTTCCGCTGCTGGTGTCGGTGACATGGTGATGGCCACAGTCAAGAAAGGCAAACCAGAGCTCAGAAAAATGGTACATCCAGCAGCGGTCATTCGACAATGAAAGTCATACCGGAGAAAAGATGGTGTGTTTATTTCAGAGATAATGCAGGGATCATAGTGAGTAATAAAGGTGAAATGAAAGGTTCTGCCATTACAGGACCAGTAGCAAAGGAGAGTGCAGACTTGTGGCCCTTGATTGTGCATTGCGTGATTCTCCAGTATATTAAAAAAAAAAAAAAAGAAAAAAAAGAAAAACTTTAAAGCCATTAAAAAAAGCCATTAAAAAGTATTTGTCCACCCCCAAAAAAATACATCTTAGTAACAGTTGAAGGTAAAGTACCACCAAGTTTAATAAAGACTAATTAATGCTGAGTTTTATCAGCATTTTTTATGACTGTCACTGGATTTCACTATATTTCTTATCTTGGTAAAGTATATCTGAAAGTAGAATAAAGGGGAAATCCTGTCTGTGATTAATTTTGGTAATCAGATACATTTTCTCTAGTAGCCACATTTCTTTATTTTTTTTTTCTGATACAGGGTCTCACTCTGTCGCCCAAGTGGGAGTGCAGTGGTATGATCACGGTTCACTGCAGCCATGACCTCCCGGGCTCAAATGATCCTCCTGCCTCAGCCTCCCTGAGTAGCTGGGACCACAGGCATGTGCCACCACACCTGCCACCATGCTGTGTTTCCCAGGCTGGAAGTAGCCATATGGCTGGAAGTAGCTGTATTTCTATCCCATTGGGTTCTCCCAAGTTTGTGGGTATAAATTCTCTTGCCCTTGCCTCTCTAGAAACTTGTGAATTATAGCTGGGCATAGTGGCTCACACCTGTAATCGTAGCACTTTGGGAGGCCGAGGCAAGTGGATCACCTGAGACCAGGAGTTCGAGACCAGCCTGGCCAACATGGCGAAACCCTGTCTCTACTAAAAATACAAAAATTAGCCGGGCGTGGTGGCTTGCTCCTGTAATCCCAGCTACGCAGGAGTCTGAGGCAGAAGAATCGCTTCAACCTGTGCTGGGGGTGGGGGTTGGAGTGAGCTGAGATCACCCCACTTCACTCCAGCCTGGGCAAAAGAATGAAATTGTCTTAAAAAAAAAAAAAAAAAAGAGAGAGAGAGAAAGGAAGGAAGGAGGGAGGGAGGGAGGGAGGGAGGGAGGGAAGGAAGGAAGGAAGGAAGGAAGGAAGGAAGGAAGGAAGGAAGGAAGGAAGGAAGGAAGGAAGGAAGGAAGGAAGGAAGGAAGGAAGGGAGGGAAGGACTTGTGAATTATCACAGAATGACTGAGATTGCCTGAGTTACAACTGCTGGGTAGTATGTTCTCCAGTTAGAAAAAGTTCACTGTGAATGACAAGGTGGCTACAGAAGAATTGAAAGATTGTATTGAAAAGGGGACCATGGAGCTGAGATCTTCAAAAGTTTCCTGTGACTATAAACCAGGAGATGTCACATATAGCTATGGTACTTTCTTTTGCAGTTTTTAGAAAAAGCAAGTCTATTATGTGTAGAGGAAAAATTATTGAGTACTCTGCTATATTTTCAGGTAACACTTTCTCTGACTTCTGCATTCCCTTTTAAATATCATGAAGCTCTACCTGAAATTACTGTCAAGTGTGTTACAGAAATTCTCTGCCCAGTCCTACCTATATTTTTTGGTATATAAAAATGACTTGTGTGTGTTTTTTGAAGGACCTAAGAAAGCAATATGTTCTTATCAGGTCAGAGTCCTTAAAACAATCCCAGCAGACCCTACTAAACACAGATTTGAGTGTGCACTTGCAGAGCGATTGTTGTGGTGAGTCTGTACACTGAATGCTAGAGGACGGGTTACAGAACATGCCGCTGAATATATCAGCAGGGATGCCACAACTTCCATCTGCAAAGAAAGTACAGCACAACACACAGATCCCATTCTCACCAGGCTGTGGATCTCTAGCCGACAAAAAAGAAAGAATATTGTGGAACTAGCAAAGGAGCTTTTCCTATCTGGGTGTAGCATGGTGGGAAACCTGGTGTCATTTGCATGGAAGGCTTACAGAGCATATGTGAACAATTCTGTGGATTAGGTTTGCTTTTTAATTTTCTTTCCTTTTTCTGTACTATGCAGCCTGTTTAGTACAAACTGAGGTTGTAATAGATGGGAAGGCAAGTGATTATACATTCAGGCCATGGAGCCAAAAGTGATTTTTCCATTGTAATGGCAACAATGGACTGAGAGTCAGTGCCTTTTGGTTCTAGGACTGTTATTGTGGAGCTTATGCCAGTTGCTTAGCTGTTTCTAGACATAGGCTCTTAATAGGTCAAGAGCTTGGAAAGTGTTTGATAAATGTTACATTGATTTCTAAAGCTACTAGATGGTTTCTGAGATATAGTTTGATTCTAAAATATGACTCATCATCTTAGTTTATGTTTTGAATCCCATAAAAAGGGACTTTCTCAGAAGTTTTGTGGTTAAAATCCCATTGAGAGTGACAACCCAACCATCACAAATCTGGGGTCTCCTTTCCTGAAACTGATAGATTAAGAAGTTCAGCCATTTCCACTCTTCCAAACTTATGAGGTAAATGAGGACAAAACAGATGAGTCTGGAATGAGATATGAACTGGATAATATTGGGCAATAAATGTATTTGTATGAAATAAAAATAGATTTCTATTTTATTAGCATTGGTGGGTTAAAAATCAAACTACTTTTAATATTTCTGAACACATCTTACTTTTAAAATGTCTACTCTGAAAATTTATTTTCCTCTGGGTGCAGTGGCTCACACCTGTAATTCCCAGCACTTTGGGAGGCCGAGGTGGGCAGATCATGAGGTCAGGAGATCGAGACCATCCTGGCTAACATGGTGAAACCCCGTCTCTACTAAAAATACGAAAAATCAGCCAGGCGTAGTGGTGGGCGCCTGTAGTCCCAGCTACTCGGGAGGCTGAGGCAGGAGAATGGCGTGTACCCAGGAGGTGGAGCTTGCAGTGAGCCGAGAACGTGCCACTGCAGTCCAGCCTGGGTGACAGAGCAAGACTCCATCTCAAAAAATTAAAAAAAATTATTTTCCAACTCAGATGAATAACCTGGAAGAAAATTTTAATTCACCATCAAGAAGGCATTCTTTTTGGTGGCACTCTTGATAAAATAGAAGAGCAAAAAAAAATTTTCAATTTTGAGAAAAAAACATTTGATGTGATTGAACTCAGGAGGTCATGTGAATTTCAGCCAACTGTGCCATTTTTTAAAGCCACAGGATATGGTGATGTTTTTCGAATGTACTTGGGTATGGAGGGTCAATAAATAAATAAAATAGAATGTGGAAATATATTTTTAAGTGCTTGATGTCTGATTTTCCTCCTCAGAAACTTGTCTGGATGGATAAGATTATTCTAACATCAGGCATCTGTAAGTCATGCCCAATATTTACTTAGGGAAAAAGGCTATAATTCTGTTATATAATTCTTAATCTGTGAAAACAATAATTTATAATATTAATAATCATGAATGAAGAAGGAAGAGTTTCAAATTTTTTTTTTAACTCCCAACCTGATTTCTGAAGAGTTTCTAATCTTGGCCTTAAAAGTATTGACATTTCTTTTTTCTTTTTTTCTTTTGAGACAGTGTCTTGCTCTGTTGCTCAGGCTGAAGTGCAGTGGTGTGACCTCAACTCAGTACAACTTCTGCCTCTTGGGTTCAAGTGATTCTCCTGCCTCAGCCTCCTGAGTAGCTGGGATTACAGGTGCACACCACCGTGCCTAGCTAGTTTTTGTATTTTTGGTAGAGACGGGGTTTCACCATATTGGCCAGGCTGGTCTTGAACTCCTGACCTCAGGTGATCCACCCACCTTGGCCTCCCAAAGTGCTGGGATTATAGGCATCAGTCATCTTGCCCAGCCTGAGTTGATTTTTAATTACATAATTAATACAGGAATATGTTGTCCTTGTATAAAATAAAATCTTACAGATAAAGTTTAATTTCTTTTGACTGTAACTCATAACCCTGATCTCTTTTCTTGCCACTTTTTCCCACAAAAATTAACTACAATGATCAGACTGATATGTTTTCTTGCAGATCTGTATTCTCTGTATTCTTCTTCTTCTTCTTCTTATTTTTTGAGATGGAGTCTCACTTTGTTGCCCAGGCTGAAGTGCAGAGGCACGATCTTGGCTCACTGTAACCTCCATCTCCTGGGTTCAAGCAATTCTCCTGCCTCAGCCTCCCTAGTAGCTGGGATTAGAGCCGCCTGCCACTATGCCCAGCTAATTTTTGTATTTTAGTAGTGACAGGGTTTCACCATGTTGGCCAGGCTGGTCTTGAACTCCTGATGTAATCCACCCACCTCAGCCTTCCCAAGTGCTGGGATTACAGGTGTGAGCCACCACACCCGACCTATTCTCTGTATTTATATTATATATATGCATAAATATATATATATATATTATTGTGTTGTGGGTTTTAAAAACACAAATGCTATCATACTGTATATATTACTTGGTATTTGCTTTTTACTTAAGAATGTGTCATAATTCTTCCTATATATGTACAGATAAACCTTATTCTTCTTAAATGCTGCCTAATAGCCTATTGAATACATATACCTTATTTAGTCATTCTCCAATATATAAGCATAGGTTGCTTACAATTATCTTCCTATTATAAAGTTTTTGTGAACATCCGTCTCTTTGTGTGACTTTTTTTTTTTTTTTTTTGAGGCAGAGTCTGCTCTGTTACCCAGGCTGGAGTGCAGTGGCACGATCTCAGCTCACTGCAGCATTTGCCTCCCGGATTCCAGAGATTCTTGTGCCTCAGCCTCCCAAGTAGCTGGGATTACAGGCACCTGCCATCAGGCCCAGCTAATTTTTGTATTTTTAGTAGAGACGGGGTTTTGCCATGTTGGCCATTCTGGTCTCGAACATCTGACATCAGGTGATCCACCTGCCTCGGCCTCCCAAAGTGCTGGGATTACAGACGTGAGCCTCTACACCCGGCTTTTGTGTGCATTTTAAACTTAGGGTCCAGTCGGGAAAACAGAAATCACATTAGTTATTGAGAAATATTTTAATATGGGAAATCGGTCAAAAGGAATTATAAAAGGTAACAGGTAATCACTGGAGGTAGCAGCTAGCATTCTTAGAGCTAGGAAAGGATGGAACAAAAGAAGTGGTTGGAGTCATCAGAACCTAAAAGCTTGGAGGAGGGCCCTGAACACCTTAGTTCAGGTCTATGAAGAATGTAGAGAGGGTGATGGCTGGCTGTTGCTGGATCTCTGGAGCTCAAAGAAGGGATCCCACGGTGTTGGGGCTCAAACTCCTGAGGAGGTGGCTCAAACATTGGCTATCTCAGGAGCTCAAGGGAGGGGCTCCATGAAAGTAGAATTCAGATCTCCGAGGAGAGCACTGACTGCTGCTGTGATCGGTAAGGGGTGCAATAAGGCTGATTTGTGATTGTTGGAAAAAGGATGGAGATTAAAACCACCTGCTGGCTAAAGCAATTGCTCCTGGCACGGTAAAAGGCAGCTGCTGCTGGCATGATGCTCACAGAATGGAGCAAGTCCCTTCTTCCTCTTGCCTTTGTTTCCCTCTAGTTCACCCTGTCGGTGAAGTCTAGCAGAAGCGCCCCAGTAACATGGAGTATAAAAGGGTGACTGCGTGGACAATAAAAAATAACCAGCACACATTTATTTGTTTCTCTAGTGCGATTGAGTCGCACAATCACTAAGTTACAGGATTCGTACATTTCAAATTTTAATAGAGACTCCCACATTACACTCTTTTAAACTGCACGTAACAGTTTCAATATGAATAAAAGGGGACGGGGGGGTAGATTTACAGAGAATATTGCCTAGAGCAGTAATCACATTTTAACAAGACTTGGGAATGCCGTCAAAATTCAGGATCTGATTCAGGAGTTCCGAGGGGCCCGAGTTAGCCTTTTCTAACAAACGCACAGGTGATACTGATGATTGCATCATGTTGGAAGTCTAACACATTCCCATCTTCCCACAGCCTCTACCACAACATTCTATTGCTACCCTTATGTGAACTGCCTCTCTGGTGTTTCATGCCAGTTTCCTAGCCGCTAAGCAAGGAACAAACCTAGCTTCTGAAAGCGGGGAAGACAGGATTTGGCGCCACGGGTCCAATGCTTGGCTTCCTATTGGCCAGAAATGACATCACTCAGACAGGAGTGGCTTTAACTGTGACGTCTCCGGCGGCGGATGGTCAGGGACACAGCGGGAGGCGGGAGCGGAAGTGGGGCAGCAAATGGACAGGGTGGGTGGTGGAAAAAGGGCCCGGGGGAAGTTATTACAGGGAGTCCTCTTCCGGCGCCAGAGGCCGGAAGTTGTGTTCCAGACGAGTCCACCGGGGTCTGAGTGCCCAGAATACAGCTGCAACCGCGACCATGGGCGGGAAGAACAAGCAGCGAACTAAAGGGAACCTGAGAGTGAGTGGGGGGGGTGGCTCGGTCGACCTGGGAGCCTCGCTTCGAGGCGGCTGGCACCGCCCAGCGCGTTGCTGGAGGGTGTGTGGAGCGCGGCTGTGGGGAGGCGTGCTTTTGCGTGTCGTGTGTGACCTCTCTGTTGTGTGTGCGTCCCTGAGGGTGGTTTGGGTTATCTCTGAGCAGATTGGGGAATCGTGAGAGAAAAGATGTACCATGCCAGAGCTGTCCCCATCCGAGCACACACCCACAATATTCATGAAGAAATGATAATGTATCAGGTTCACTGGAAGGTGATCTGGCTGAGGTAGAGGGTTGGTTGGGGGAGGGCAGCGCTAGGAAGAAGGAGAGTTGGGAGGATGTTAAAGTGAACCCACTGTGGAGGTTACAGCTGATTGTGCCTCTCCTTTGGGCTTCTTCTAAGCTGAAGCTTTTAGGATGGTATATTTGGTTTCTGGACTGCCTGTTACCCCTTTCTATCTGCAGTCCCATCTTCAACTCCCTCCTCTTGGTTTACTTCATCCAGCCACACTGATCTCTTCACTGTGCCTTGACCTTACCTGGCCGGCTCCCAACGCTCTTCAGTTAGGAGGCTCCAAACTTTGCTCTCTACACCTCAGTGAGGTTTTCCATGATCACCCTCTTGCAGCCCTTGCGCACTCCCTGTTCTTCCTACTTTGTTTTAAATTCCATTGTATTTATGACATTTATTGTCTTAGTTCACTAGTATGTAAGTATTTTGAAAGCAAATGTTTTTATCCTCGGAGCCTAGAACAGAGACTGGCACCTAATAGACGCTCACTAAGTACTTGTTTAAAGACGACCTTAGAGTGGATTCGTGTAAAACTACATGATGAGGGGTTTGTAATGGTATTTTTTTATGGTGTTGGATTTATTATAGCACAGTCCAATTTTATGAGAATGCTTTTTTTCCTGTTTCTGATATAGTTAATTCTAGTGATTTCAATGTCACATTTTCTTAGAACTGTCACTTAATCTGTTTTGGAAGATAATAACAGTATTAACAGTTATAGCAACCTATTGTGTTACTGTGCTAAGCACTTGCATCCTCATTTAATATTTTTTATTTAAATTTTCTCAATGTTTTATATTTGAAAAGTTCTTATGAGGAAAAGTTGCGAGAATGTTAGAGTGACATCTCATATACTCTACCTAGATTCACCAGTTGCTAGTACTTGGTTGCATTTGCTTTCTTTCTGTTAATTTATGTATTTTGCTGAACTGTATGAGAGTTAGTTGCAGAAGTCGGGACTCTTAACTCCTAAATACATCAGCATGTATCTTCTAAAAACAATGCCATTTTTCTAGCCTGCAGCAATTATAATAATGGTTATAGCATCCAGAAACTTTGACTTTTGTGTAATACTGTAATCCAGGATACAGCCTTGCATTTAGACTTCTGTAGTTATCCCAGTAATGTTCTCTCTTTTTTTTTTCTTTTCTTTTTTTTTTTGTAAGACAGGGTGTGGCTCTGTCTCCAAACCTGGAGTGCAGCGGTATGATCACGGCCCACTGCAGTGTCAACTTCTTGGGCCCAAGAGATCGATCCTCCCACCTCAGCCTCCTTAATAGCTAGGACTCCTGGCTAATTTTTTTTTTTTTTTTTTTTTTCAGGACAGAGTCTCGCTCTGTTACCCAGGCTGGAGTGCAGAGGCGTGAAATGGGCTCACTGCAATCTCCGCCTCTTGGGTTCAAGTGATCCTCCCAGCTTACCCTTTCCAGTAGCTAGGACTACAGGCACAGGCCATCATGGCTAGCTAATTTTTGTATTTTTTGTAGGGACGGTTTCGCCATGTTGCCCAGGCTGATACTTTTTTTTTAAAAGATAAACCATTTTAACATTTGAGATCCAGTCAAAGATCACTCATTCCATTTAGTTACCATTTGGGTTTCCTTGATCTAAACAGTTTCTCAGTACTGTTTAAGCGGGGAGAGGAGTGTCTTTTTTAACAACATTTGGAAGAGCCTGGGCCATTTGTTTGATTAATTCAGATTCATCTAGTTGTTTCCTTGTGATTAGATTCAGGCTAAACAATTTTTAGAAGGAATTCTTCATAGATGATGAGACTTCCTCAGTACATCACACCGGGGCACTTCGTACCCATTTGTCCCCTTATTGGTGGTATTTGTTTAATTACTTGGTTAAGGTGTTGTCCATTATAAAGTTGTCTTTTTCCATTGGCCAATAACAAATAATATGTTAGTTTGAAACTGTGAAATGTCCTGTTCTTCCACAAACTTTCACCTAATGGTTTGAGCACCCTTTGATTCTTGCTGGAATCAGTTATTACTATGGTGATTTAAAAACTTATGCTTAATTATGAAAACAATCCAAGTAATGAATTAATTACTCATATCTCATTTTAAGTGTGATGAAACTGAGGTTTAGAGAAATTAGCTTGCCTAAGCTTATGTAGCCAGGAAGTTGTGGAGTTGGGATTTTAACTTTAATGTGGCAAAGTCTTCAATAGAAGACTTTGATACTGGATTTCAGGTGTTCAGAGATAATAGATGTCTGCTGTTCTTGAACTATTAGTTTGATGATACAGACACATATGTAAGCAAATATAATATATTAAAGAATTATGATGCAGGTATTAGAAGAAAGAATGTGGGAGAATGGAAGAGACTGGAGGAAGGCAAGTGTTGCAAATATGAGTTTGAAAGATGAGTAGGAGTTTGTCAGTCAATGAAAAGAAAGGAAGCGTTTTCAGGTAGAGAGAAAAGATTATATAAAGATCGAATTGCGAAAGGCCATCACATAGATAACTTTTTTTTTTTTTGAGACAGAGTCTGGATCACTGCAACCTCCACTTCCCAGGTTCAAGCAATTTTCTTGCCTCAGCCTCTCAAGTAGCTGGGATTACAGGCGTGTAACATCACACCCGGCTAATTTTTTGTATTTTTAGTAGAGACAGGGTTTTGCCATGTTGGCCAGGCTGGTCTCGAACTCCTGGCCTGAAGTGATCTGCCCAGTTGTCCGCTTCGCCTCCCAAAGTGCTGGGATTACAGGTGTGAGCCACCATGCCCTGCCTCAGAGAACTTCGAATTTGATTTGGTACTAGGGCAGAATGATGACAGCATAATTTGGAGAAGACAGAAGGAAGTGGGGCAAGGGAAGGAAAGAGCGGCAGGAGATAAGACTGGGAAAAGTTGAGGTTAGACAGTGAAAGATCTTGTAAGTCTTCCTTGGTTTGGTCTTTAAACTGTAGACTCAGGATTGCCACCACAAATACCTCTAGAAGGTAGGCATGAAAGAATGTAGACAAAAGTAGGCATAGTCCAAAAAAAAAAAAAAAAGTGCCATAAATAGAATTGTTTCTTAATTTTTATTGAACTCTGGGTATAGCTCTTAACATACAAAGATCATAAGAGTAACTATATTTTAAATTTAAAGTAGACATTTTAAAAAGTGCATTTAAAAGTAACAAGTTACTTAAATTGGAGACTGGACATTTGATACCTTCTCTTTTGCCCCTAGTTATCACTTTTAATTCTGTTATTTCAGCCTCAACTCCTTTAGATTTTAGCAATAATTACTTTTTTATTGTGTTTCATAATAAAACTGTTTACACATGAGACTGTAGAAAATTCTGATATCCTAGAGTCATCATATTTAGTTTTTAGAATTATAATTCACTAACTACTTCCTTTGTGGCTCTTTATTCATGTACCAATATTAAAAAAGGTGAATTGAATAATTAATTCATTTTAATAAACTTAAAAAATAGAGAACAGCTGCTTTGCCTATGGAGTAGCCATTCTTTTATTCTTTTCTTTTTTTTTTTTTAGAAATGGAGTTTCATTCTTTTTGCTGAGGCTGGAGTGCAATGGTGCGATCTCAACTCACTGCAACCTCTGCCTCCCGGGTTCAACCAGTTCTCCTGCCTCAGCCTCCCAAGTAGCTGGGATTAAAGGCATGTACCGCTACGCCTGGCTAATTTTGTATTTTTAGTAGACACGGGGTTTCACCATATTGGCCAGGCTGGTCTTGAACTCCTGACCTCAGGTGATCTACCCTCTGCCTCCCAAAGTGCTGGGATTACAGGCATGAACCACCATGCCTGACCTATTTTCTTAGTAAACTTACTTTCACTTAAAAAAAAAAAAAAAATAGGCCGGGCGCAGTGGCTCAAGCCTGTAATCCCAGCACTTTGGGAGGCCGAGACGGGCGGATCACGAGGTCAGGAGATCGAGACCATCCTGGCTAACACTGTGAAACCCCGTCTCTACTAAAAAATACAAAAAAAAAAACTAGCCGGGCGAGGTGGCGGGCGCCTGTAGTCCCAGCTACTCGGGAGGCTGAGGCAGGAGAATGGCGTAAACCCGGGAGGCGGAACTTGCAGTGAGCTGAGATCCGGCCACTGCACTCCAGCCCGGGCGACAGAGCGAGACTCCGTCTCAAAAAAAAAAAAAAATGGAGAACCTTTTTTTGGAATTAGTCTTAAATGCTACAGATTGAAAAAAAAACGTAATGCAGGCCATCATTTTCTTTCTTGTTCACTCAATTCAGTTTAGGAAGTAGGCCAGATTGTTCCTTGTCAGGTGAGTTTTCCAAACACACTTTTGCTAGGTATTAGCAATTTTTTTTTTTTTTTTGAGACAGAGTCTTGCTCTGTTGCCCTGGGTGGAGTGCAGTGGCACGATCTTGGCTCACTGCAACCTCAGTCTCCAGGTTCAAGCGATTCTCATGACTCAGCCTCCTGAGTGCTGGGATTACAGGCACACGCCACCACGCCTGGCTAATTTTTGTGTTTTTAGTAGAGACAGGGTTTTGCCATGTTGCCCAGGCTGGTTTTGAACTCCAGGGCTCAAGTGATCCACCTGCCTTGGCCTTCCAAAGTGTTGGGATTACAGGCATGAGCCACCTTGCCTGGCTGGTATGAGCAATTTGAATCACACATTTGGATAACCGTTGGCAAACATCCTTATAGAGAAATAAGAAATAGATGAGTTTAGATGGGTTGTGATGTCAGCTTGGTGGTCAAACTGAAGCATTTTCTGTTTAGCTGACAGTAAGTTAATTTCTTTCAGCAGTTCAAATATTTTCTTTCTCTGTATCAACTAACTTCCTTTTATTAGAAGACTACTATATTGTGTATCGGTCAAACAAAGCACTGACTGTGATTGAAAACAAAGGAGTCTGTATTATAGATTGACCGTTGTATTGATTTTTATGGTTATAATAATGTAATTTTAGCCCAAAGAGGTTAGGCTAGGCATTGGAGTATATGGAAATGAGTGTGTCCACCCTCAAGGAACTCCCAGTCTAGAGGCAGCTATCATTAGACCTGGGCCATTGTGATTGCTTAATAAGTATTTGTTCAATTAATGGGTGAATGAAAGGATGGGTTCTATTTATGAGTTAATTTTACATCTTTACATAGTACACGTATGTGTATACATACTATTTATATGAAAGTTGGAAATAAAAAAATTCATAAAACAGCATTTATGAAAATTTTACCACATGTGATACATTCTGATTTTAAAAGTTTTAGTCAATTACTTTAAAATTCTGTCATGGTCCATTATATTGATATCATGAACCTCTAATGGATTGTATCCACGGTTTACAAAACATTCTAATGTTTAGGAAACGGAATAATTTCTAGGATCAGTATTGATGGATTCTTGGGAACAAAACCATTAATCTTTGGGGAACTTTGCAATAGATGAAATTTTAGGCTAGGAAAAAATAAAATAAAAGCTCATTCTGACCATGGGAATAGCCAAGGAATTATAAAGTTAAGTTTTGAACCCTTCCTGGACTCTGACTTTTTTTCTCCGTAATTTTCTTATCAGCCGTCAAACAGTGGCCGAGCTGCAGAACTCCTTGCCAAAGAACAGGGAACAGTGCCTGGATTTATTGGTTTTGGAACATCTCAGAGTGACCTAGGCTATGTTCCTGCTATTCAAGGAGCTGAAGAAATTGACAGTCTTGTAGATTCTGATTTCCGAATGGTGCTGCGGAAGCTTTCAAAGAAAGATGTCACCACAAAATTAAAAGCAAGTTTTCTTGTTTTCATAAAAATTATCAAGAAAATCCCTTTGTTAAAACAAAATGTCATTAGCATGTTTTATGTAAAGAAAAATGAACAATTGCTAAGTTCTTTTATAATTGTACTTTTTTCTGACACACAGTCTTAAACTTAGTTGATATTTATTTTCTAGGTTGTAAATTCAGTTTGTTATATTGAACTTTTTTAAACTGCTTTAGAATTTTGGCTGTATAGTTTTTCCCATTAGGAAATGTAACTTTGACCTTGTAACTTTAAATGAGGTTTTTTCTTTTTGTAGATGTTTTATTTTTTAAAAAACAACTGAAGAGTTTCTACCATAGTAGTCTGTGAAGGAGCTCTTCAAACTAGTCTCATATGGCATAAACAGAAATAGGGTATTCTCCTATTACATAAAATAGACAAAGCTTCCAGAACAGAATAATTAATAGCCAGTATTATGGTTGTTAATCCTCATGATGTTAATAATGACTTACTTTTAGGCTATGCAGGAATTTGGAACCATGTGTACAGAGAGAGACACAGAAACTGTGAAAGGAGTTCTTCCATATTGGCCAAGAATTTTTTGCAAAATTTCACTTGTAAGTATTAAAACTTTGCTAGTTTATTTCTGTTGTATATTTTTTGGTTGGAGTCATGGAGACTCCCAAATTTATAATGTTGATGTTTTGGTGAGGGTTATTAAATGTTATGTCAGCATTGTTATGCAGATTGAATTGTTAATACTTCAGAAGAGCATGGATATAAAAAAAGAGGTTGGGGCCTGGTATGGTGGCTCATGTGTATAATCCCAGCACTTTGGGAGGCTGAGATGGGCAGATCACTTGAGGTCAGGAGTTTGAAACCAGCCTGGCCAACATGGTGAAACTAAAATGAGGCCAACAAGTCTCTACTAAAAATACAAAAATTAGCCGAGTGTGGTAGTGGATGCCTGTAATCCCAGCTACTTCGGAGGCTGAGGCAGAAGAATCGCTTGAACCCAGGGGCGGAGGTTGCAGTGAGCCAAGATTGAACCACTGCACTCCAGCCTGGACAATAGAGCAATACAACATCTTTAAAAAAAAAAAAAAAAAAAAAAAAAAAGATTGGATTGTGTCGGGTTATGAAGAACATTTAGGAAGTCTGTTTTCAGAAATTAGATTGTTACTAGAGAATTACCCTGGTGCTTTCCAGTTTTAATAAATTTTGATGATGATTTTATTCCTTGTATATTTGCTGCAGAAGAATGAGAGTGAGTTGCTTACTTATTCAAGACCCAACTTTTGTTTTTTTTTTTTTAAACTGAGATGGAGTCTCATTCTGTCACTCAGGCTGGAGTGTAGTGGCACGATCTCTGTTCACTGCAACCTTGTCTCCTGGGTTCGAGTGATTCTCCTGCCTCAGGCTCCTGACTAGCTGGGATTGCAGGTGTGCGCCACCATGCCCCGCTAATTTTTTGTGTTTTTAGTAGAGACAGGGTTTCACCATGTTGGCCAGGCTGGTCTTGAACTCCTGACTGCAAATAATCCACCTGCCTCAGCCACCGAAAGTACTGGGATTATAGGCGTGAACCACCAGGCTCAGCCTCAAGGCCCAACTTTGAATCTGTCTTGAATACAATCCAATCTCATTGGGAGAAAGTGAGAAAGAAAAATTAATAAATTATTTTATATAGTTTCTGATTTAAAAACCTCGAAGTTATTGATTTAAAAAAATGATTTCAGTTTAGCTTAATACATAGGTGAATTCTTGGTAATGGGTTATTATAGCATATCCAGAAGTGTCTGTGATTGTTTTTATGGGCTAGAGCTATTTTAAATCACATTTATATTTTTAATAGGATCATGACCGTCGGGTCCGAGAAGCCACACAACAAGCTTTTGAAAAACTTATCCTTAAAGTAAAGAAACAGTTGGCTCCCTACTTAAAAAGTTTAATGGGATATTGGTTAATGGCTCAATGTGATACTTATACACCGGCTGCGTTTGCAGCAAAAGATGCATTTGAAGCGGCTTTTCCTCCAAGCAAGCAACCTGAAGCCATAGCATTTTGTAAGGATGAAATTACAAGTGTAAGTTCTGGAATTATTCTGAATCTTTTTTTTTTATTTTAAGTATTTAATGGTTATAAGCATAATGACAGCTTTTTTACTTAGGATTGTAGGGGAATGAGTAAGTATAATATTTCCAACTGAAGGCCGAGCGCGGTGGCTCATGCTAATCTCAGCACTTTGGGAGGCTGAGGTGGGAGGATCACGAGGTCAGGAGATCGAGACCATCCTGGTTAACATGGTAAAACCCCGTCTTTACTAAAAATACAAAAAATTAGCCAGGTGTGGTGGTGGGTGCCTGTAGTCCCAGCTACTTGGGAGGCTGAGGCAGGAGAATGGTGTGAACCCAGGAGGCGGAGCTTGTAGTGAGCCGAGATCGTGCCACTGCACTCCATCCAGCCTGGGCGACAGAACGAGACTCCATCTCAAAAAAAAAATAATAAAAATAAAATAAAATAAATATTTCCAACTGAAGATTGATGTTTTAAAATTCTGTTTAGTAAAATTGACCATTTTGGATCTTTAACAAAATTAACATTTTGGATTGGATCTTTCTACAGTATTTAAATTTTCCATTTTAATTTTGAAGTCTTAATTATATTTTTAAAAAGTAGACATGTTTTATGTAATCTAAATAAATAATATCTCTAAAAATAAATCTAAAATTACTTTCTCTCGTGTTTCTATTATCAATCTATATATACAGATCTACCTTAGTGTCTTTTTCTTTTTATTGGGTCTCTGGTATTACTATACATGGATGTACTATAGTTTATTTAACTCTTTTTATATTAAAGTACATTTGGATTTTTTTCCCAATTTTTATCATAACAAATGCTACTTCAGTAAACAATTTTAAGTAGATCTCTTCATACCTTTGTGGGAGTAATACTTACTAGAACTTCTAGTAAGCATATGTTGGGCCAAAGGATAAGAGCATTAAAAATTTTTATAGATAATGATAAATGGCCCTTCAAGGCCAAGTAAATTTATACTCCCATTGTCAGATGAAGTTTCTCCACACTGGGCCAATGCTTTTGCCATAACTTTCTCATAAAAAGTTATCAGCCATACCTGTTTGTGGCTTTCAGTGTGTCTGTTTCTAGTAGTGTCTCATTCCTTCCCCCTTCATTTGCTATTCCCAGTATATGCACTAGAAAAACCAGACAACAAAGTTGTTAGAATTATATTGAGAAATAAAAGTAGATGAAGTAGGAGTGAGGAGGGAATTGATAATTTTTAAATCTTTGCTTGTATTTATTCCCTTATTTAGTACTCCTATGTTTCCACAACACCCTGTGTATAACCCTACTTAAACATGTCCATCTGACCCTCTCTCCCCGCTTTCCTTTTTCCTTTCAATTAGCCATCCTTCCTGTGGCTCTCCATCACAATTTAAGTTCAGATTTCTTGTCTTGACATACAAGGCTCTGCATGGTCAGGTCCCTGCTTACCGGTCTAATCTCTTCACCTAACATCCCCCAACACGTTATGTTTTTTTTTTTTTTTTTGAGATGGAGTCTCTCTGCTGCCCAGGTTGGAGTGCAATGGTGCGATCTCGGCTCACTGCAACCTCTACCTCCTGGATTCAAGTGATTCTCCTGCCCTACCTTAGCCTCCCGAGTAGCTGGGATTACAGGCACCCACCACCATGCCCGACTCATTTTTGTATTTTTAGTAGAGACGGGGTTTCACTACATTGGCCAGGCTGGTCTCGAACTCCTGACCTTGTGATCCACCCGCCTCGGCCTCCCAAAGTGCTGGGATTACAGGCGTGAACCACCACGTCCAGCCTTCTGACACATTACTTGATTCTAGTACCCCATTTAAGTTCTTCCATTCTTCATTTCTCAGGTGTACGAAGTGTATTTTTCTAGGGAGAGGGTTTGTAGCTTTAATCATATGCTCAAATGGAGTTCTCTAATCCATCTGTAACTTAAGAATCATTGGTTGATTTAAAATGCCAAGTCATAAATGTTACAAGAGTGAAGTGTCATGAGTTTGGACACTAAGAGCTTTAGGAAATGGATTTTGAGACAACTAATTTGGCTCTTCATGGGCTTTAAAAAATAAATTTGTTCTTGGCTTTGTCATGGCTGGATAACTGATTGTTGAACATATGGGTTATTTCTTCTATTTTAGTTTCCCTTTAGTTGGCTATGTCACAATTCGTTACAGCTATTGGCATTGAACTGTCTCAAGTTCCAAACCCACGTATTAGAGAGGAGTTAGGCAAATGAAAATAAAAATGTCAGCGTTATAGATAGTATATCATACTGTCTATAAGACATGGGCTCTGGGTCACACTGTTAGTTCTAATCCCACTCTGCCATCAGCTAGCAAATAGGTGTGTGACCTTGGGCAAGTTTCTGTGCCTTCGTTTCGTAATCTATAAAGTGGGAATTAACTTGTACTTCATGGAGTTAAGAGGATTAATTTAGTTAATGCCTAAAATGTGCTCAAAGCAATACCTGGCACATGCAAAAGCTCAATAAGTGTTAGTTATTGTTATTGCTGATAAAGCAGTTGCTGGAACAGTGGACTCCCTTGCATTACACCCCAGGAGGAAACAGACTTCTCCACATTTGAAAACCTCATACCATCCTCTGTGATGGAGCAGAGCACAATGTATGGCATTCTTTGTGGGCAAGCAGGCTTACAGAAAGCGGGGAGAGGAAAGCAGAGCCTAATTTCTCTACCAGATTCACATTCACTTCATTGCTATGTGCAAGATAAATGGAGGAACCAAGTGGTCAGGAGTATTTATAGTTGTGTGGGGAAGAAGTATCTATCCTTATTCCAACAGCAGCTAACCTTGGGAATTGATAGGGAAAGAAAAATTGGTAAAATTCATACGTTTCAGTTTTGCTATTTGATTCTTCTCTCTTAGGTAAGATGAGATTTATGGGGATTTTTAAAATGGATTTTATTTAACTAGGCTCTGTCTGTTCACCATTGACAGTTCAATAAAACCAAAGGCTTTGGTATTTTACCCCCTTTGTAGGTGCTGCAGGATCATCTTATAAAAGAAACACCTGATACACTCAGTGACCCGCAGTAAGTTGTATTATTTCATTGTAACTCATGTTAAGGATTTATTTCACTCATAAGTAATCAGATGATTTCAATGTGACTTTTTTTTTTGAGACAGAGTCTCACCCTGTCACCCAGGCTGCATTGCAGTGATTCAATCTCAGCTCACTGCAACCTCCACCTTCTGGGTTCAAGTGATTCTCATGCCTCAGTCTCCCGAGTAGCTGGGATTACAGGCATGCACCACTGCACCTGGCTAATTTTTTTGAATTTTCATAGAGTCGGGGTTTTACCATGTTGGTCAGGCTAGTCTCGTACTTGTGACCTCAAGTGATCCACCCGCCTCGGCCTCCCAAAATGTTGAGATTACAAGCATGAGCCACTGGACCCGGCCCAATGTGACATTTTTAAAAAGAAGGAATAATATATGTAGAGATGAAAATAATATAATGCTATATGTGAGATGCTGTATTAAGTGCTTTTACTTGCAAGCTGTCCTGATATTTAACTTGAATTATCTGGGAGTTACACATTTGGTTGTATTAGAAAGAGATATTTGTATATGTTTCCTGCATTTACTTTTTGACAGTTGTCAGAGGAAGTAGTTTAAGGTCTGGTTGAACAAAGTTGAAGAATATAAATAGTTCTGTTGAAAGAGTAGTCAAGTATTTTGTTTACTTTTATATTCGAATTAAAGTTTTAAGAGTCCTTGAGGGAAAATAGTCTTAGATGGCTTGATACCCATTTCCTGGGATCGCCCTTGTACATGCTACTGAGAACAGTGATACTTTCTCACTTACTGCAAGCCCTGGCTTTTCGTCTACTTTCACTTTGTATTAGTAGTAAAGTATGTGATTAAATTTCTTTGTATGTTTACATTTTGAGGGGCATTGGCACAGAGGAAATAGAAGATAGAAATAAAGCAACTTTGGTACATACTTAATGATAAAATGTTTTAAAATGGAACTACCAGATATATAGTTTGGCTTATTCTAAATTTTTTAATATATTTATTTTGTTTTATATCAAGAACTGTTCCAGAGGAAGAAAGAGAAGCTAAATTCTACCGGGTTGTAACTTGTTCCTTGTTGGCATTAAAGAAATTGCTTTGCCTTTTACCTGATAATGAACTCGATTCTCTGGAGGAGAAATTTAAGTCTCTTTTATCACAGAATAAGTTTTGGAAGTATGGAAAACACAGTGTACCTCAGGTATATTAATCTTTTTTATCTTAAGGCATTGCTCTGATTCCTTAGCCCCATCTTCTTAGTTTATGTTTTATGTTTATTGTTTATATTTAGAACTCTGCAAGCACATCTCTGTGGTAGGCCATTCATTTACTGAATTGCTTCTCTTACTAGAATGTTACTCCGTTTTTACTTTTTTATTTAGTTTGGGCCTCAGATTCAGAATTATCAGTATGAATTACCATACTCCTTTGTTCATAGCACCTTAAAATTGGTGTGTGCAAGTCTCTACTCATTTAATGTATTTATTTTTTCCCTTTTGTCCAGCTCTCCATTCTCTACTTTCACTGGCTGACTGCTCTACTATGTGTAATATATGTGCTTTTGTTTGTGCAGTTGATTCTCATCATTCGTAGTAGTTACGTTCTATAAACTCATCATGAATACTGACTTAGTGAATACTGAGGCATTGCCCTTACGGGAAATACAGGGTTAGGTTCTTGTGATCCTCTATTCACAGCATTTTTGTCAGTTGATAACTGATACAACCGGTACATAACCTTGTTTTATGTGTGTTTCTGTTTGAAGACACCTTTTTTCATAACTATTGTTGATTCATTATCATTGAACTCACGGCCAAGAGCATTAAAACTCATGCCTGGATAAAGCATATCTAACACATATTTTCTTTGTAAGGCACATCAGAGCATTCTTGTGCTTAGATACAATAGACAGCACTTCAGTGCTGCTGCTTGGAGGCCATTTAAAACATGAAATCACCAATCGAAAGCACAAAAATTTGAGAAAATACTGTGAAAAGGACACTTGTTTACAGTATGAGAACTGAAATAAGGGAATGTTGCCTTGTTCAACCTCAGCTGGGAATGTGCACGTGGGTGACTCAGATTTTTTTTGCCATTCTATGCATGTCCACAAATGACTGCAAGACACTGCAAGTTTTTTTTTTTTTTTTTTTTGAGACGGAGTCTCGCTCTGCCGCCCAGGCTGGAGTGCAGTGGCCGGATCTCAGCTCACTGCAAGCTCCGCCTCCTGGGTTTAGGCCATTCTCCTGCCTCAGCCTCCCGAGTAGCTGGGACTACAGGCGGCCGCCACGTCGCCCGGCTAGTTTTTTGTATTTTTTAGTAGAGATGGGGTTTCACCGTGTTAGCCAGGATGGTCTCAATCTCCTGACCTCGTGATCCGCCCGTCTCGGCCTCCCAAAGTGCTGGGATTACAGGCTTGAGCAAGTTTTTTGTTGTTGTTGTTGTTGTTTTTGTTTTTCCAGACAGAGTTTCGCTCTTGTCACCCGGGCTGGAGTACAATGGCGCAATCTAGGCTCACTGCAACCTCTGCCTCCTGGGTTCAAGTGATTCTCCTGCCTCAGCCTCCCAAGTAGCTGGGATTACAGGTGCCCGCCACCATGCCTGGCTAAATTTTTTATATTTTTAGTAGAGGCGGAGTTTCACCTTGTTGGCCAGGCTGGTCTCAAACTCCTGACCTCAGATGATCCACCCACCTTGGCCCCTCAAAGTGCTGAGATTACAGGCGTGAGCCACCACACCCAGCCTAAGACACTGCAAGTTTTGATTTTGGGGTTACAAATACATTTTAGCAAGCAGGTGAATTGGCAAATATGGGATTTGTGAGGATTGACTGTATTTTTGAAAAATGTGCTTTTGTGTGTGCTTGAGTTTTTAATTAACATAAATGGTACTGTGTTACATTTTATTCCATTTATTTTCATTTATTGCTTTTAAAAAACGATCCCTCATGTTCCTATATGTACAACTGATCCATGACTTCTACCTGCCTTGTAGTATTCAGAAGTTTGCATGTACCTATGCATTTAGCTTGCCCATTCCTCCAGTGATTGATCCTGATTGCCTCCAACTCCTTGCCTTCACAAGTAGTGCAGCAATGAACATCTTCATTCATGTGTCCTTGGATCTTAAGAAACTATCGGAATTGCTGAGTCAGTAAAGTGTGTGCATACCTAATTTCCTAAAATAGTGCCAGATTGCTTTCCTGAATGGCTGCGTTACTCTAGACTCAACCATCAATACATCATGACCCCTTTACTGCATAATCTTATCTTCTAGCCTTTACTAGGCAGCATTCAGCTGCTTAATTTTTCAGTAGCCTAATAGGAATTCAGGTGATATCTCTCTTTAATTGGAATTACTTTCCTTATTGGTGATTTTGCATCTCTTCAAGACTTTTTAGCGTGTTTTTGTTTTTGTGTTTCTTGTTCATTTTTCCTTTTTGGAGTTCGCTTTCTTTTTATGCAGGAGTTCCTTTTATAATCTAAATATTAGTCTTGTTGTCTTTTTTAAAAATTCCAATCTCATGACAGGTTATCTTTTGTCATTTTTAGGCAATGCAAAAAAGCTCCCATTCTGTCACCTCTCCCATGTGTCTTATGTCAGAAAGAAATCTTAATTTTGATGTGATCAAAGTCACTGATTTTTGCCTTATGAAGGCTATTCCCACCTTTAAGTCATAAAGATTTTCTTATATTTTTAATTTTTTTTAGCTTTATAGTTGTAGGCTTTATACTGCAGTTTTACCTTTCTTATAAAATCTTTACTTCATCAGTAATCTACCTTTTCATTTCGTGTTAAGTATGGATCTAGTTACATTTTTCTTCATATATGGTGAGTCAGTTTTCCTAACATTACCTAGTAAACTGTTTATTCCCTGTTCATCTGTGGTCATGTCATTACAAGACATTACGTTCTTAGATATTGCCGGGCACAGTAGCTTATGCCAGTAATCCAGAACTTTGGGAGGCCAAGGCAGGTGGATCACTTGAGCCCAGGAGTTCCAAACCAGCCTGGACAACATGACAAGATCCTGTCTCTACAAAAAAATAATTTAAAAGTTAGCCAGGTGTGGCGGCATACTCCTATTGTCCCAGCTACTCAGAGACTGAGGCAGGAGGATCACTTGATCCCAGGAAGTCAAGGCTGCAGCGAGCCTTGATTGTGCACTCCAGCCTGGGGGAAGAGCGAGAACCTATTAAAAAAAAAAAAAAAATCATACATTCAGAAATTTGCCTCTAAACTGTGTTCTTATGCATTGATCTCTGTTTCTGCTTATACTGGTGCCACTGTCAGTATGACATTATGATATGTCTTTTTTTTTTGAGACAGAGTCTTACTCTGTCACCCAGGCTGGAGTGCAGTGGCATGATCTCAGCTCACTGCAACCTCTGCCTCCCAGGTTCAAGCCATTTTCCTGCCTCAGCCTCCCAAGTAGCTGGGATTATAGGTGCCCGCCACCTCGCCTGACTAATTTTTGTATTTTTAGTAGAGACGGGTTTTGGCCTGTTGGCCAGGCTGTTTTCTTGAGATGGAGTTTCACTTGGTTAGTCAGGCTGGAGTATAGTGGCAAAATCTTGACTCACTGGAACCTCCTCCTCTTAGGTTCAAGTCGTTCTCCTGCCTTAGCCTCCCAAGTAGCTGGGATTAGAGGCACCTGCCACCATGCCTAGATAATTTTTGTATTTTTAGTAGAAATGGAGTTTCACCATGTTGGTCAGGTTGGTCTCGAACTCCTGACCTCAGGTGATCTGCCCACCTCAGCCTCCCAAATGGGATTACAGGCGTGAGCCACTGCGCCTGGCCTTGTGATATGTCCTAATACCTGCCCAAGTTAGTCACATTTTTTGGGTTGTGTTCTTTTTTTTTGAGATGGAGTCTCACTTTGTTGCCCACGGCTGGAATGCAGTGGCACGATCTCAGCTCACTGCAACCTCCGCCTCCTGGGTTCAAGCGATTCTCCTGCCTCAGCCTCTCGAGTAGCTGGGATTACAGGCACCTGCCACCACGCCCAGCTAATTTTTGTATTTTTAGTAAAGACAGGGTTTTGCCATGTTGGCCAGGCTGGTTGCAAACTCCTGACCTCAGGTGATCCACCTGCCTCGACCTCCCAAAGTGCTGGAATTACATGTATGAGCCACTGTGCCCAGCCAGAACTTTATTCTTTCATAAAATTTTCAGTAAATTTGGGCTGGACGTGGTGGCTCATGCCTGTAATTCCAGACCTTTGGGAGGCCAAGGCGGGAGGATGACTTGAGGCCAGGAGTTTGAGACCAACCTGCACAACATAGACCCCATCTAAAAAATGTAAAACAATTAGCTGGGCACAGTGGAGAGTGCTAGTAGTCCTAAGTACTTGGGAAGTTGTGGTGGGAGGATCACTTGGGCCTGGGAGATTGAGGCTGCAGTGAGCTTTGATTGCGCTGCCACTGCACTCCAGCCTAGGCAATAGAGTGAGATCCTGTCTTAACAAAACAAATTCCAGTACATGTATTGAATTTCTTAAAATAGTCTAACTAGATTTTTAATTGGAGTTGTGCTCAATTTATAGACCAATATGGAGAGACTTGCTTTCTTTATGTTATTGAGTCTTCCTATCCATGAACTTCTCATCTCTTTCAATTTTTATTTTTTTATTTTTTTTTGAGACTGTCTCACTCTGTTGCCTATGCTGGAGTGCCGTGGTGTGATCTTGGCTCACTGCAACCTCTGCCTCCTGGGTTCAAGTGATTCTCCTGCCTCAGCCTCTCAAGTAGCTCGAATTACAAGCATGTGCCACCATGCCCAGCTAATTTTTGTACTTTTAGTAGAGACAGGGTCTCACTGTCTTGACCAAACTGATCTTGAACCCCTGACCTCAAATGATCCACCAGCCTTGGCCTCCCAAAGTGCTGGGAATACAGGTGTGAGCCACCATGCCCAGCCTCTCAATTTATTTGGGTACTTAAAAATATCCTACAATAATTCTAAAAAAATCAACTTTATTGAAGTATAATTTGCACACAATCCTGTAAAATGCAGCTGTTTTTACAGTTAAGTTTTGACCGATGTATACACCCATCTACATGTATATATACCCATATAACCACTACAATAAAGAAATAGAACTTTTTTTTTACCCAAAATGCGTTCCTTTTGTCCATCCAAGTCATCCTCTGCCTTTATCCCAGGCAGTCATTGATTTGCCTTCCATCACTACAGATTAGATTTGTCTTTTCTGTGCTTTCATATAAATGGAGCTAGACATTACTGTTTATATAGCTTCTTTTGCTTAGTGTAATGTTTTAAGATTCATTCATGTTGCATATATCAGTCCATTTTATTATTTAGTTTCATATAGTTTTCATGTGAACATATGTTTTTATCTTTCTTGAGTAAGGAGGGGAATTGATATGTCATATGGTAAGTATATCTCTATAGGAAGCTACCAAGATGTTTTCTAAAGTTGTAGTACTCTTACCAGCAGTGTGTGAGATTTTTAGTTGCTCCATATCCTCATGTTTCATATTGTCAGCCGTTTTAGTTTAGGTCATTCTCCTGGGTATGAGATCAGGGATTGCAGTAGCTCGTCTGTCAAATCTTGCACATCTGTTTTTGTTTTTTTCATCCCTATCCCCATGGACACGAGGGAAACATCTATTTTTGTAAATAGTTTTATGTATTATCTATGGCTCGTTTACTTCTACAGAGCAGAGGTAAGTAGTTGCAACAGTGACGTCATGGCCTGCAAACCCTAATATATTTCTGTCTCTTTATAGAAGATGTTTACTGACCTCTGGAATAGAGGTTTCTCATTGTGGTTTTACTTTGCATTTCCCCGATGACTAATGATGTTGAACATCTTTTAATGTGTTTATCGGCCAATTGTATATCTTCTTTTTGGAGGTGTCTGTTCTAATCTTTTGCTTATTTTTTATTTCATATATTTTTTATTCCTAGAACTTCTACTTGGTTTTTTATATTTTCTGTTTCTTAGATGAAATTGTCTATGTTTTCCCCATTGATCCTCATCGTATTTTCCTTTACTTTATTGAGTATAGTTTTAATAGCTTTTTAAAATCCATGTCTGATAACATCTGGGTCATCTTGGGGTTGACATCAGTTAACTATCTTATCCCTTGTGATGAGACCACATTTTTCTGGCTCTTGGTATGTTGAGTAATTTAAGATTGTATACTGGACATTGTGAATGTTATGTTTTGGAGACTGGATTATTTTATACTTATCCAAAGGGTATTGTTTTTGTTAGCGGGCAGTTAACTTGATTAGACCCATTCCAAACCCTTATGCCTGTGGTGGGAAATGGCTTACCTCTCAGTTCACTTCTTGTTTTAGCTTTAAGCTGCTTCTAGTTTACTTGAGGCCAGGAGTTCAAGACCAGGCCTGTGCAACATAGTTAGACTCATATCTCTAAAAAAAAATTTAAAAATTAGCTGGGCATGGTGGAGTGCATATGCATAGTTCAGAGATAAACTGTAGATTTAGGCTGTTAAAATACAGAATATAGAGGTTCCTTTCTGTGGTCCTCTCCTTTGTAGAGTCCCCCATCATTTTCCTGCATCGTCCCATGTTATCCTGGCCTTCTTTCCTGGTTCTTCTAGTTCCTCTGGCCAGAAAGATGTCAGTCTTTCAACTGAAGTTGTAGCTGGTCCTGTGCCTTTGTGATGGTGACCACAGCCACGTGTGGGCAAGGCTGCCAAAATTGGGATCTCAATCTACATGGATCACTTACTCCCAGTTTGATTCTCTTCTAAAATGCATCTGTATTTCAGTCTCCAGAGCCCTCAGGTAGTTGTTTTTTTTGTGTGTTTTATCCACAGAGCCTCCTTTTAGGAGGATTGATATATTGGGCTCTTACTCATTCATATTTTTTGGTCCATTTTAAAATTGCAGTTTGGTTATTTTTGAGTTGCAAGTGTGCTGTATTTATCTTGAGTAGAAGTATTTGTCAGATAAAAGTAGAATGAATGGTTTCTTCCAGTATGTGGCTTGCCTTTTAATTTCATTCATGTTTTTGAAGAGTAGATGTTTTGATTTTGATGAAGTTTAATTGATCGTTTTTATTTTTATGGTTGTGCTTTCGATGTCTTATTTTTTATTTTTATTATTTGAATGGCCAGTTACTAGATTGATGTCTTATCTAAGAAATCTTTGCCTAAGTTTGCAAAGATTTTCTATGTTTTATTTTAGAAGTGTTACAGGTTAGCTCCGTGTAGTGGATTTAGGGTTACTTTTTACATATAAACTGAAGGTGAAAGTCAAAATTAAGTTTTCGGTTATGTAGTAGTCACTTGGTGAAAGACTATCCCATCCTTACTCTGACACCTTTGTCAGAATTCACTTGACCGTATATGTACAACTCTCATTTTAGACTCTGTTCTGCTCCATTGATCTGTATGTCTATCCTTACACCCAGTACCATGCACTCGATTATTAATGTTTTATACTGTGTTAAAAACTTGCAACTTTGTTCTTTTTCAAAATTCTTTTGGTTATCTTAGGTCTTTTGCATTCTAGAATAATGTTTTACAGTCTGCTCAGTCCTTATGGTTTTTGTTTCTTTCATGAATGAGTGCTTGATTTCAAAGCAAAGCAAAATTTTCTTGATTTTTCTCATGTTTTATGATCAAAGTTTTTCAGCATACCTAGAAGTTTGCTGCCTTTTTAAATGTCATATCTTTGAAAATACTTTGCTAACTTTGATTTGGTAATATTTTATATAAAATATACATAAAATATTTTGTGGGGTTAAATATGTGTGTATTTTTAAATCTCACAAAATATTATACTCTCAATCTTTGTTTAGATTTGCTTATATATTTGTTGCTTTGTGTCAGAAGGTGTTTTTATTTCACCCTCATTCTTTTTTTTTTTTTTTGAGACGGAGTCTCGCTATGTCACCCAGGCTGGAGTGCAGTGGTACAATCTCGGCTCATTGCAACCTCCACCTTCCAGATTAAAGTAATTTTTGTGCCTCAGCCTCCCAAATCCTGGGATTACAAGCATGTGCCACTATGCCTGGCTAATTTTTGTATTTTTAGTAGAGATGGGGTTTTGCTATGTTGGCCAGCCCGGTCTTGAACTCCTGGCCTCAAGTGTTATCTGCCCACCTCAGCCTCCCAAAGTTCTGGGATTACAGACATGAGCCACCATGCCCGGCCTTCACCCTCATTCTTGAAAGACATATTTGCTGAGTACAGGATTGTATGTTGGTAGTTATTTTTGTGTTGAAGATACCATTCCATGTCTTCTGATTAAATTATTGCTGTCAAAATTAACTATCAGTCTTATTGTCCTTCTTTTGAAGGTACTTTATCTTTCCTCTTGGGCTACTTTTAAGTTTTTCTCCTTGTGTTTTTCCATTTGCACTATAATGTGTCTTTGTGTGGATTTCCTTTATGTATCCTGCTTGGGATTTGTTGGGCTTTTTGAATCTTTGACTTGGTATATTTCATTGGCTCTGTAAAATTCTCAGCTATCATCATCTCTAGGTATTTCCTTTGCCTCATTCTTCTCTTGTTTTGGGATTCTGATTAAATAGATATTAAACCTCACTGTATCCTCTATGTCTGTTATGTTTTCTTTGTTGTTTTTCGTTTTTTTGTCTCTCCATGCTGCTTTGTGGATAATTTCTTTTGCTCAGTCTTCTAGTTCACTTATTCTCTCTTATTTGTATCTAACCTCCAGCTGCCTTAGTCCATTCAGGCTACTTTAACAAAATACAGTCAGTCCTCCATATCTGCAGGTTCTGCATATGTGGATTCAATCAACTGTAGATGAGGAACCCGTGGATACGGAGGGCCGACTGTATTACACCATTTGATGTCAGGGACATTTTATATAATTCCTGGGAATTTGGCATATGTGTGGGGGTGGGAGGGTGGGGTGTCCTTGAACCAATCCCCTGCAGGTACCAAGGGATGAACTGTACCTTAGACTGAGTAATTTGTAAATAATAAAAATTTATTTCTCACGGTTCTATAGGCTGGACATTTCAAGATCAAGGTGCCAGCAGATTCAGTGTCTGGTGAGGGTTGCTTTCTCTGTTTCAAAGATGGCTGCTTTTTGCTGTGTCCTCACATGGCAGAAGGAGTAAACATGGTCTCTCATACCCTTTTATAAGGGCACTCTGATCCTATTCATGAGGGTAGTGCTCTCAAGACCTAATCATCTCCTAAAGTCCTTGCTTCTTAATACTACCACACTGGTGATTAAGTTTCAACATATTAATTGTGGAGGGAGACATTCAGACCATTGCACTGTTCTTAAACTATGAGTTGAGCTTTAAATTTTAATTATTTTTAGTTTAGTAATTGTGCTTGATCTTTTTCAGATCTGCTCTGTTTTTTCCAGGATCCTTTTTCCTACAAGTTTTAAAAAACTTTTGTTCCTTTAAATGTAATAAGCATCGTATTATAAAATTTGTGACTGATCATTCTAAGATTTAAAGTCTCAGATCTTTTATTTCTCCTGATTGTGGCTCATGGTGTCTTATTTTCTGTTTGTTTGGCTATAATGGAGGCCCCAAATGAAGGCTTCTGCTACTAAAGAGGATTTGTGTTTGCTTCAGTCAAAGAAAGAGAAAGTTGAATTAATTCTTTCAGCCTTCACTTTTGCCTTGGTAATTCCTTATGCCTTTTCAGCCATTTCATACACTAAGATTTTAAAAAGTATTTTTTCTAGCCATTTTAGTTTTCTTAATGGGAGGGTTAGTGTGAATAATCTATTACTATAAATTAAAAATCTTATCAAGTTTTACTAGGTTTTAATTTAATTCAGCTTTGCTTTCTTTTAGATTCGCTCAGCTTATTTTGAGTTAGTTTCTGCATTGTGCCAGCGCATTCCACAGCTGATGAAAGAGGAAGCATCCAAAGTGAGCCCATCGGTTCTACTTAGCATTGATGACAGTGACCCAATTGTCTGCCCAGCTCTCTGGGAAGCTGTACTCTATACACTTACAACTATTCAGGTATGTAAGAGAGGCACATTTAGTACACTGAGGAATCCTTACTTGTCTTTTAGTTGCATTTTAGAACCCTTGGGTATCATATGACCGAGAACCTATGAGATAAGAATATGTAAAACTTATTGGGAAAATGCTTTCTTGGAAATAAAATAATCTAAACTTGGCATAAATCTTAAAGTGACTAAAAATGGCATAGAGTTTTTATTTTATTTTGTTTAGCCAGTATTAATTATTTCTTTAAACCTTATGTGGCCTAGTGCAGTCACCATATCTGAATTTTATATTTAGAATGAAATATAATTAAGATTGAAATATAATTGTCCCTTTTAGAAAGCAGCTTATATAGAAATAGAAGTTAAATAATTATTTCTAATCAATACTGCCTTGTATGCTTGTCAAATATATGATCATTATATGTAATACATTTACAATTTCAGTTTTAGTTTTTAATGGTGGTGAGAGATTTTAGCTTTTTTTAGGTAAAATACTGGGTTTTTCTTTTTGAGAGCCTATATGTTTTCTCTTTTAATTGAGAAAAGTATGTTTATAATGTCTAATTACTACTATAATCTTTTCTTTGGTTAGGACTGTTGGCTTCATGTAAATGCAAAAAAGAGTGTGTTTCCCAAGCTATCAACTGTGATTCGTGAAGGTGGTCGGGGTCTAGCTACTGTCATATATCCTTACCTTCTGCCATTCATCAGCAAGCTCCCTCAGTCCATCACAAATCCACAGTTGGATTTTTTCAAAAATTTCCTCACGTCTCTAGTTGCTGGGTAAGAAATTTAAATTTTTGATTTTTAAAACAGATTTTCCTGGTTTTGTATTCATTATTTTCTTTCTTAAATTTCTCCAAGTTGTTTTACTATTCATTAAATACTTTTAAAGTTTTCAGAGAATTACAGTTGGTATTTTTTCTTGAGTACGTTCAAGACTTCAGTAGTAGCACACAGCAGAAAGTTATATGGTAAAGCTCCTAGTTAGAAATAGGTCAACTAGGCTATTTTTCAAATTAGCCATTTTTTTAACAGCAGAATGTGCTAACCAACTGCACCACGGAGACATGTAGCCATTTTTTATTTTTTATATTGATAAATACAAATGCCTAAATGCAGAAAATTAGCCAGTGAAATTTTTAAAACTTCCACAAATTTAACTACTGTAGATGTTTAAATTCACACTTAAAAAAACCATTTCAGTACATTTGTTGAACTTAGAAGATACATGATTTTATTAATGATTACAAATTTTTTTTACTACACTATTATCTTTATTTGGTTAATAAGTTATCTCGAATTTGCAGGTGGATTGGTTCCTTGAATAGAAAATTAATATCTCGGCTGGGCGTGGTGCTAGCACAAGCTGAAGTGGATTGCTTGAGGCCAGGAATTCACGACCAGTCTGGTCAAGATAGTAAGACCCTATTTCTAAAAAAAAAAAAAAAAGAAGAAGAAAAAGGAAATATTCTCTTATTTTTTACTGATAATTTTTTGCAAAACTTTTTCAAAGTTTTTTAAGTTCATATTCTCATTGGGCTATATGTATTTTCATTGGTATTTAATTTGCAGTTTAAGAAACTGCTTTAAAAATGTTTCTTCTGTCATGATGCCTTTTTGAGGTTTTTATTTTGATAATTCTGAGTTCTTATTTCTTCTTCACGAAAGAGTAATCCAGTTATTAATTATTTCTTAGGCTGTCAACAGAGAGAACTAAAACCAGCTCTTCAGAGTCCTTGGCAGTAATATCTGCTTTTTTTGAATGCTTACGTTTTATAATGCAGCAAAACTTAGGTGAGGAAGAAATTGAACAGATGCTCATCAATGATCAGGTATCTAGTAAAAGTCGTCTCTGTCTTTGCATACTGATTATATAGGATCAACCTCATTGTGTCTTGTTGCCATTTTCAGTAATAAGCCTTCCTTGTAAAAATTTTATTTTTATAATTTACCAATTGAGTAATGTGTATTTCTGACCAGAGAAGTTAAAATTCCATACTCTCAGTTGCTAGCATAGTATAATACCTAAGAAACTAATCAGTGTCTGGATGCAGAAACCCTGTGTTTTTTTTTTTTTTTTTTGAGATGGAGTTTCGCTCTTTGTTGCCCAGGCTGGAGTACAGTGGCATGATCTCGGCTCACTGCAACCTCTGCCTCCTGGGTTCAAGCGATTCTCCTGCTCCAGCCTCCCAAGTAGCTGGGATTACAGGTACCCGCCACCACACCCAGCTAATTTTTGTATTTTTAGTAGAGACGGTGTTTCACTATGTTGGTCAGACTGGTCGAGAACTACTGACCTCAGGTGATCCACCCGCCTCGGCCTCACAAAGTGCTGGAATTACAGGTGTGAGCCACTGCGCCCAGCCTGTAAAAATCCTGTTTTAGAAAGATGTGATGCAGGCTGGGCGTCGTGGCTCACGCCTGTAATCCCAGCACTTCGGGAGGCCGAGGTGGGTGGATCACCTGAGGTTGGGGCTTCAAGACCAGCCTGACCAACATGGAGAAACCCCATCTCTACTAAAAATACAAAATTAGCCAGGTGTGGTGGTGCATGCCTGTAATCCCAGCTACTCAGGAGGTTGGATAATTGCTTGAACCTGGGAGGCGGAGGTTGCAGTGAGCCAAAATTGTGCCATTGCACTCTAGTCTGGGCAACAAGCGAAACTCCATCTCAAAAAAAAAAAAAAAAAAGATGTAATGCAAAGCAGAATTTTGAAGATACTATTTATGATCTTTTGTAGTAAGTTTAAATAAATCATGAAGCAATCATCTTGTTAATTCTAAAATACTCAAATTATGCTTTGTGAAAGTTTGGCTTGGCTTTCAGAACCAGAGATGAGAGAAGGTTATGGAATATGGTTCTTTACAGTAGGAGATTAATGAGATTATAGAAGCCCAGATCCTAGGATTTCTCTAACTACCCTTATTTTTGTAATTTAGGAAATAGGATACCACACTCTGTGGGTTCTAGGTATCTTTCATATTGGCTTATAGTCTCACATCTTAGATTTGCCTGTAGTTAAGGCAGAAAAGCAAAACACTTAAGTCCAGAAGATGCAAAGAAAACTAGATTGTTAATGACCAAGAATCCCAGTCAGTTTTATCACGAAAAAGGAATAATTGAGGTGAAATCATTCAGCTCTTTTATGATATGAAAGACATCTTCAGGTTAACTTTTTCAGAGTTCTAGGGGAAAATTTATGTTTTTCAGTTATTAAATATGAAATTTTATAGTGTTTTACAAATACTTTGTTTAAATTTTATTTCTCTTGAAAATTGAACTTCTCTATTTTTTACCTTCTATGAGTGGAAAAAACAGTTTTTCCTCTACTCTCACACCATAGTAATCAACACAGAAGACTTCTGTGACCAAATATGTGGGGATTTCTCCCCACCCAGCAAGCAGTCAGTTCTGCAGCAGACACCAGCTGTGTGTCCTTCAATTCAATTCTGACTGTCTACCTGGAGATAGTGTCAGATCTCACTGGCTTAGGACTCAGTCCCACAAGACCGCTCCCCACTTCTGATGCCAATCGCAAGCCCCAGGCTGTTTTACGTGAACTTCTGACCAACCAGCTATACATCTTAATTGGGGATCCCATGACCCCCTCCTGGGGTTTGCTTAATTTGCTAGACTGGCTCACAGAACTCAGAGAAACAATTTACCAGTTTATTATAAATGATATTACAAAGGATACGGATGAAGAAATGCACAGGGTGAGATACGGGAAGGGGCGAAGAACTTCCACACCCTCCCTGGGTGCGCTACCCTTCAGGAACCTCTACAAGTTCAGCTATCTGGAAGCTCCCTGAATGCTGTCTTTCTTGCATTTTTATGGAGGCTTCATTACTAGACATGAATGATTAAGTAATTGCCACTGGTGATCAGCTTAACCTTTAGCTGCCCTTGTATCCCTGGAGGTTGGGGAGGTATTGAAAGTTCTAGTCCTTTAATCCTGCCTTGGTCTTTCTGGTGATCAACCCCCATCCTGCTATATAGGTGCTGCCAGCCATCAGTTAACCCATTAGCTTACAAAATGATATCACTTTGGAGATTCCAAGGATTTTAGAGTTGTGTGTCAGGAGGTGGGGTTGAAGACCAAATATATATTTTATGATATTATACCTTTTCTTTCAGTTGATCCCTTTTATTGATGCAGTTCTCAAAGACCCAGGGTTGCAACATGGGCAGCTATTTAACCATTTAGCAGAAACTCTAAGTTCCTGGGAAGCCAAAGCAGACACGGAAAAAGATGAAAAAACAGCTCACAACTTGGAGAACGTACTGATACATTTCTGGGAAAGACTGTCAGAGATTTGTGTCGCAAAAATCAATGAGCCAGAAGCTGATGTTGAGTCCGTTTTGGGTGTATCTAACCTATTACAGGTGCTTCAGAAGCCGAATAGCTCATTGAAGTCAAATAAAAAAAAAAATGGTAAGGTTAGATTTGCTGATGAGATACCTGAAAGCAATAAGGAGAATGAAAAATGTGTATCTTCAGAAGGAGAGAACATTGAAGGCTGGGAATTAACAACTGAACCTTCTCTCACTCATAATTCTTCAGGCTTTTTGTCTCTGCTAAGGAAAAAACCTTTGGAAGACTTAGTCTGTAAACTCGCAGATATAAGTATTAATTATGTCAATGAACAAAAGTCAGAGCAACATCTAAGGTTTCTTTCTACTCTGCTTGACTCCTTTTCTTCAAGCCGAGTATTTAAAATGCTACTTGGTGATGAAAACCAGAGTATTGTCCAAGCCAAACCTCTTGAAATAGCCAAGCTTGCACAAAAAAATCCTGCGGTGCAGTTTTTATATCAGAAACTGATAGGCTGGCTAAATGAAGATCAGAGGAAGGATTTTGGTTTCCTGGTGGACATTTTGTACAGTGCTCTCCGGTGCTGTGACAATGATATGGAAAGAAAAAAAGTCTTGGATGATCTAACCAAGGTATTCCTGTTGTATATCTTTTCAAACTATTTTAATAATAGATGAGTAGAATGAGCCTGCATATTGCTTTCTGGTTGTTTCTTCACTGTGAGTGTCAATTTTAGGACAAGCAGTATATTCTTGATCATGATTTGGGAAATATCTAAGGCTGCTGGGTAGATGTTCAGCAGTATCAGGATGACAAATACTTGTAATGAAAAGGTGAATTCTTTTAATCTATACATTTAAAAGGGTGGATAAGAACATTTTAGTTTTGTATTGGTTTCATGGGTACTTCATTTACTTTTTAAAAGTTTTAGCTGGACATGTTGGTGCATGCCTGTAGTCCCAGCTACTCAGGAGGTTGAGGTGAGACAACTGGCTTGAGCCCAGGAGTTCTAGACTAGCCTGGGCAACATAGCCAAACCCCATCTCAAACAAAAAGTTGTTCTAGCAGATTGTTTCTAACTCTTTTTCTTTTTTCAGGTGGACCTGAAATGGAATTCTCTTCTTAAGATTATTGAAAAGGTATCTTAGGGATTTTTTTTTTTTTTTTTGGTACTTATGGGAATAGAAATATTATAACTATAGTCCTATTCACACAATAAATATGGTCAGTCAGGTTCTGTGTTAGAGAACTTCCTCATTATTGTAACTTTCTTCCTATAATGTGGGAAGATATGTGTTCTTTTCCTTTCCTGTAGTATTTTTCTGGTTACTAATACTAGGGAAAAATGAACAGGCTCTGGAAAATCCAGTGTTTCTTTCCTAGAAGGTAACAAAGGCAGATTTAAACATTTTATTATCTTTTAATTAAGGCTACAACTTTCTGCTCTTATCCTAGTTACTTTTTCTACTGTAGAAATGGATTGGTGGTTCTAGCTTTGGCTAGAACACGAGAAAATTAAGTTTTCTCTACTCTGGAACACTAAGTAGGTAAATAAAAATCTTCCAGTCTTTGTATGATTGCCACTAAGAAAATTAGTGGAAAGAATAATGAAAAGAAATGAAGGAACACAAACCATTTACAAGTTTTCAAAATGGCTTAAGTATTCTTTCCTAATGAGGATGTAAATGTTATAACTAATACTTTTCCAACTGTAGAGATGTTATGACTAGCTACCTAAAATTCGTACTCCTTTTTAAAGCATTTTCAAATGATTTTTCTGTTTTCATAGCTAACTCCAATTTGCAAGTTTTTTTCTATTTTTTAAATTGTAGTAAAAAAACACATAGCATGAAATTTACCATGTTAACCATTTCTAAATGTACAGTTCAGTAGCATCACGTATATTTATATTGTTGTGCAGTTTCCATAACTTAATTCGTCTTGCAAAACTGAAACCCTGTATCCATTAAACAGTAACTCCCCATTTTCCCCATGGTTTTATTTTTACAAAATAAATACAGAATATTTATTATTTTTCAATGAGGAATATGACTTATCAGGCACACTATTTGCCTTAGTTTATCTAGTGCCTTCTTTCCCTGTAGCCAAGTTATATGAAGAGCTAAATTATCAGAAAGCTCCTTGATAAGCCTTGAATCAGAGCAGGGGGTGTAAATAATTTGATAAGAGTAGACTAACGTATCCATTTCCAACTTAGGAATGTACCTGCCATGAAGTGCAAATACTCACATCTGTGTGGAAGAATATCCTCTTCCTGAGCAGTGATTGGAAGTTCCTAGCCAGTGTTTGCTGCCTGCGCTTCCATGACTCACTAGCCTCCTCATCTCCTTACAGCTAGGCAGCTTTCATTAGATATGTTCATACTGGCATATCTCAGAGACATCGTAAGTTCAGTTCCAGACCACAGCAATAAAGCAAGTTACACAAATATTTTGGATTGCCAGTGCATATAAAAGTTATGTGTACACTATAGTCTATTAGGTGTGCAATAACATTATATCTGAAAACCAATGTACATATCTTAATTTAAAATTACTTTGTTGCTAAACAGTGCTAATGATCATCTAAGCCTTCAGCGAGTTGTAATCATTTTGCTGATGGAGAGTCTTGCCTCGATGTCCATGGCTGCTGACTGACCAGGGTGGTGGTATCTGAAGGCTGGAGTGGCTGTGGCAATTTCTTACAATAAGGACAACAGTGCAGTTTACTGCACTGATTGACTCTTCCTTTCATGAAAGATTTCTCTGAAGCATATGATGCTGTTTGATAGCATTTTACCCAAAGAAGAACTTCTTTCAGAATTACAGTCAATCCTTTCAAACCCTGCCACTGCTGTATTATCTAAGTTTATATAATATTCTAAGTCCTTTGTGGTCATGTCAACGATGTTCATGCCTTTTCACCAGGAGTAGATTCCATGTCAAGAAACCACTTTCTTATCTGTAAGAAGGAACTCCTCATCCATCCACATTTTATTATGAGATTACAGCATTTCAGTCACACCTTCAGGCTTCATGTCTCATTCTAGTTCTTTGCCTCTTTCCTCCACATCTGCAGTTACTTCCTAAAGTCTTGAACCTCCCATAGTCATCCATGAGGGTTGGAATCAACTTCTCAACTCCTATTAATGTTGCTCTTTTAGCCTTTCCCATGGTTCATGAATGTTTTAATGACATCTAAAATGGTGAGTTTTTTCCAGAAGGTTTTCAGTGGACTTTGCCCAGATCCATCAGAGGAATCACTGTCTATGGCTGCTATAGCTTAATGAAATGTATTTCTTATTAATAAGACTTGAAAGTTAAAATTACTCTTTGATGCATGGGCTGCAGAATGGATGTTGTGTTAGCAGGCGTGAAAACAACATTAATTTCCTTGTACATCTCCATCAGAGGTCTTGGGTTAACCAGGTGCATTGTTAATGAGCAGTAATACTTTGAAAGGATTTTTTTTTTTTCTTTTTTTCCTTCATTTTTCCCACAGTGGGCTTAGGATATTCAATCAACCACACTATAAACATGTGCTGTAATTTAGTCCTTGTTATTCTACTTATAGAGCACAGGCAAAGATTTAGCATAAGCTTAAGAGCCCTAGGATTTTTAAAATGAGAAGTGAACACTGGCTTCAACTTAAAGTTACCAGCTGTATTAGCCCCTAACAAGAGTCAGCCTGTTCTTTGAAACTTGGAAGCCAGGCATTGACTTTTTGCTAGCTATGAGAGCCCTAGATGGCATGTTCTTCTAATATGTGACTGTTTTGCCTCCACTGAAAATCTCTTTAGTGTAGCCACCTTCATTATTGATCTTGGCTAGATCTTCTGTTTAACATGCTGCAGCTTCTACATCAGCACTTGCTGCTTCACCTTGTACTTTTGTATTGTGGAGATGGTTTCTTCCTTTAAACCTCACGAACCACCCTTTGCTAGCATCAGACTTCTTTTGCAGCTTCCTCACCTCTCAGCCTTCACAGAATTAAAGAGAATTAGGGCCTTGCTCTGGATTAGGTTTTGGCTTAAGAGAATGTTGTGGCTTGTTTGATCTTCTGTCTGGACCACTAAAACTTTGTCCATATCAGCAGTAAGTCTGTGTGACTTTCTGTTACTCTTGGGCTCACAGGAGTGGCACTTTTAATTTCCTTCAATAACTTTTCCTTTGCATTCACAACTTGGCTGTTTGGCACAAGAGGCCAGCTTTCCACCTCTCTTGGCTTGCAACGTGCCGTCCTTGCTAAGCTTCATCATTTCCAGCTTTTCATTTAAAGTGAGAGATGTGTGACTCTTCTTTCCACTTGAACATTTAGAGGCCATTGTAGTGTTATTAATTGGCCCAGTTTCAGCATTGTCTTGTCTAAGGGAATAGGGAGGCCCAAGGACAGAGAAGAGAGATTAGGGAACGGTCAGTCAGCGGGGCAGTCAGAACACACACACAATATTTGTTAATTAAGTTTGCCCTCTTACATGGCAGTGGTTTGTGGCACTCCTAAACATAATCGTAACATCAAAAGTCACTGATTGCAGATCACTGTAACAGATATAATAATGAAAAGTTTGAAATATTGTGCGAATTACCAAAATATGACACAGAGACACAAAATGAGCTATTGTTATTGGTTGAAAATATATTGTTGTTAAATGGTGCTAATAAACTTGCTCGATGCAGGGTTGCCACAAATCTTCAAGTTTTAAAATTGCGGCATTTACAAAGCACAATAAATATAAGCCCAATAAAATGAGGTATGCCTGTACATTGTGTTGAACTTTTTATCTTGCTAACTCGAGAGGCATTTTATTCAGAAGTTTATTTTGTTTGCCAGGATTCTGCAGAATAGATTGGTTTTACTTGGCAAACTACACTGGGAAAGCAGGTATCACAGCCATCTAAATTCTAAAGTAGTTTTTCTTGTTTTATGGAACCTTAATACTTTATGAGCAGAGTCTTAAAATCATCTTTTTTGAGACAGAGTCTCACTCTGTTGCCCAGCAGGCTGGAGTACAATTGCACGGTCTCGGCTCACTGCAGCCTCTGCCTCCCAGGTTCAAGCGATTCTCCTGCCTCAGCCTCCTGAGTAGCTGGGATTATAGGCACCTGCCACCATGCCCAGCTAATTTTTGAATTTTTAGTAGAGACAAGATTTCACTGTGTTGGTTGCTCAGGCTGGTCTTAAAGTCATCTTTTAAAAAAACAATCAATTAAAAAACAGATTTGAAAAAAAAAAAAAAAAAAAAAAACAGATTTGAGTTTTGGAACCATAAAAGGACCTTAGAGATTTTCTAAGTTAATCTTTCCAACTTTCAAATTAGGAGATAGGCCCACGCTGATTAAAAGATTTGTCCAAGGTTGTAGGCTAGTTAGTGATAAAGCTTGGACTAAAATATAAGCTCTGGTTACCTACAATTTTTAAATAAAAGGATAAAGTTTTCCAAGCACTACCCAATCTGCACTTGGATTTTTTTTTTTCTTCCAGATTGCTTTGAAATGAACCAAGTTGCAAATTCCTTTCTTCTCAGCCCTTAAAGCAAAAGAAGCTCTGGGAACATGGATCAGCATGCTTTAGGGGTGGATTTACAGTTTTTTTTTCTTGCTTCCCCACCTCATGAAAATAAACAAGTTGCTGTCAGATATCTGGCCCTAGTAACTCTATCAGAGAATTTGGGGAAATAAATCCCATTGTTCATATTGAAGTTATTTACCATTATTATACATTAATTGTTCTTTAATTTTAGCAAAATTAATGAACAAAAATTTATAGAGCATTTATAAATCTATCTTCAAAGTTTATTCATTATTCATTGAACATATCTACAGTGTTGATAGCAGGTATCAAAGAAGTTTAAGACAGTCTCTACTCTCAAGGAACTTACAATCTCATTGGAAAGACAAGATATACACAGATGAAACATTTAAATAATTATACAATCCAGTAAGTGCTTTAGAAATTCAGAGAAAAGCAGTGATCATTGTGGGCTGGAGTGGATGGGGAGACTCCATAAAGTAGGTGGGATTTGTACTGATTTTCAAAGAATGGATGGGATTTTAAGTAAAAAAAAAAAAAGGTATGGGGGGGAATATTTATGGCTGGGAAGGTAGCATGAGCAAAGCATGGAAGTGAACATCCTCCAGGCTTAGTGGGGAACAGGGAGGATACCAGTCTTCCTAGAACTTCAGGAGGAGGAGGAGGGGGGATAGAATTGGAGCCATCATAACGAAGGGAGAGTAATATGGTACAAGTAATATTTTGGACAAAGAGTATTTGATCTTGCTGTTAATCTTTGCTTTAATTTTATGGTTTTAGGCATGTTCTAGTTCAGATAAACATGCTTTAGTAACTCCTTGGCTAAAAGGCGATATCCTTGGTGAGAAATTGGTCAACTTGGCAGATTGTCTTTGTAATGAGGACTTGGAATCCAGGGTATCTTCAGAATCTTACTTCTCAGAAAGATGGACTCTTCTAAGCTTGGTGTTATCCCAACATGTTAAAAATGGTAGGACTTTTGTTTTCTAATAGGGGATAATCCATTTCAGCTTTGTGGGGGATTCCATGGGGCTCAGGTTACGTGTTATTGGTTGAAAATAACAGGACTTATTCATTCAAAAAAATTTTTTTTCTTTCTTTTTTTTTTTTTTGAGACTGAGTCTCCCTCTGTCATCTAAGCTGGAGTGCAGTGGTGTGATCTTGGCTTACAACATCTGGGTTCAAGTGATTCTTGTGCCTCAGCTTCCCAAGTAGTTGGGACTACAGGTGCATGCCACCATACCTGGCTAAATTTTGTATTTTTAGTAGAGATGGGGTTTTGCTGTGTTGACCAGGCTGGTCTCGAACTCCTGACCTCAGGTGATCTGCCTGCCTCAGCCTCCCAAAGTGCTGGGATTACAGGCATGAGCCGCTGCACCCAGCTCATTTACGTATCTTAATATTGTAAGCACCCTAATTGTTTATTAATCTTCATACCATGACTTGGAAGATATTTAATATTTTTAGTTCTATATCGTAAAGGTTTTTTTCTTTTTTTAAACTCATATAGGCCGGGCGCTGTGGCTCAAGCCTGTAATCCCAGCACTTTGGGAGGCCGAGACGGGCGGATCACAAGGTCAGGAGATCGAGACCATCCTGGCTAACACGGTGAAACCCCGTCTCTACTAAAAAATACAAAAAACTAGCCGGGCGAGGTGGCGGGCGCCTGTAGTCCCAGCTACTCGGGAGGCTGAGGCAGGAGAATAGCGTAAACCCGGGAGGCGGAGCTTGCAGTGAGCTGAGATCCCGTCACTGCACTCCAGCCCGGGCGACAGAGCGAGACTCCGTCTCAAAAAAAAAAAAAAAAAAAACTCATATAAAGTTGACTCATGACTTAAAGCGTTTTCATTGTAGCAAAGTTGCTCACCCTAACTGTGTAAACTATTTCTGTTTTCTACTTAATTTAAAACTGCCTTTTTTATCTGAGGGCCTTTATGTGTGAGAGAATGTGTTGATTTGTTGATAAATTTTGTCTAATACATAAACACCATTTTAAAATCCAGGAAAGACCCATAGAATTATTAATCCAAAGTAAGATATTTAAAAATACACGTTAATATTTTTATTTTTTGTCTGATTGAACCTTTTTTCTCTAGATTACTTGATTGGAGATGTATACGTTGAAAGAATTATTGTTAAACTTCATGAAACTTTATTCAAAACAAAGGAATCATCAGAAGCTGAAAATAGTGATTCATCAGTGTCTTTTATCTGTGATGTGGCCTATAACTATTTCAGCTCAGCGAAAGGATGCTTGCTAATGCCATCATCTGAAGATTTATTATTAACTCTCTTTCAGTTATGTGCTCAGAGCAAAGAAAAAACACATTTGCCAGGTAATAGCCTACTGCTCAAATGTTTTGTTGGGAATCTCCGGCTCTGACCTTCATAGTGAGTGTAAGTGCCCAGGTTTTATTAATTGAATCATAATGTGTTTGAAAGTTGAAAGCATTTTGAGTAAAGGGCTACAGTCTTAAACACTTTCAGCTTTAGAAACCAAGTTAAAGATGTAGTAGATATTATTTCTAAAGATCTCACTTGATATTCAAAGAAATTTGGAATGAGCCCTAATTGATTAGGTAGAATCTTAGTCCATTCAGCGGTTCTGGCATGTTCCTTAATTTCTTGATGCCTTAGTTTCCTCATTTGTAAAAGGGGGATAATAATATCCCTTTATTATAGTAAAACATTCAATCTTTGGTGTATATCAAAATAGAATTGAGATTATCTTTTTAAGGACTAGATTCTTGCCTTATATGCTAATTCAGACTTATTTGTGAAAGGAACATACAACAATACCATCTCTAGAGAGCTCTCCTCCAACCCTTCATTGTTTCTTTTTTTCTTTCCTTCTTCCTTCCTCTTTCTCTCTCTCTTTTTTTCTGCTCATCATTGTCTACCAACCCTGTCTTAAATACTAACTCCTGTATTTGGAAAAGGTGTAATAATTTTTTTTTAATGTCTCCAAAAGGACAATTCTTGTAAATAAGTTCAAGCATAAAAAATGTAACTTTAAATATCTTACCATTTTATATTTATATGATACGAGCTAGCTTGTATGATTGCATGTTTATGACACAGTTGCTTTGTTTGGCAATGAATTTTGAATGGCAATTTAAAATTTTTCATTTTTAAATGGTATTTTAAAAAATCTCAGATCTGCAGAGTTGTTTCAAACATTTCGTGCTGATTAGAGTTAATTCAGTGAGATTACAAATTCCTGTTGACATCTTGATTTTAGATTTTCTTATCTGTAAACTGAAAAATACTTGGCTCTCCGGTGTAAATTTATTGGTTCATCAAACTGACAGTTCATATAAAGACAGTACCTTCCTACATTTGTCTGCTGTGTGGCTAAAGAACCAAGTTCAGGCTTCATCTTTGGATATCAACAGGTAACCTTTTTTGAGCTTCGCTTCGGTATCTTTTTTATATTTGGTCAGTGTCCTTAAATAAGATTCCATGATCAGTGTGAATGCCATGAAAAATGACTTGTAGGGCTTGCACCTATAATCCCAGCTACTCAGTAGGCTGAGGTGGGAGGATCAGTTGAGGCCTCCAGGAGTTCGAGACCAGCCTGAGCAACATAGTGAGATGCCATCTCTTAAAAAAAAGAAAAATGAAAAATGACTTGTTAGGTAACAAGATCCAAACAAATTTTTCCAAAACCATTTTGTTTCAATGACCATCCATTTAAACTGCCAATTAATTGAAGGATAATTTATTATAACATACCTGCTGGACTCATAACTTATAGGCAGTAAAGTGATGGTAATACAATCCTTTGTCATAGGCCGCTGTGCACTGTAGCCTCTCATGGTCACCACATGTACTGATTGTCCTTGGTTATTTATTTTTGGGGGACAGGTAGGCACTGTTTTAAGGTGTTGAATTGCAAGTATATTTTACATCTCATACCTACATCCATATAATAAAGGAGAAGAGAGAATGCATTTAGAGGATATTGGGGTTAGGTAAAATAATGCTGAATTTCATAAGGTAGCTATATTCCTGAAATACCTGGTCTGAAATAGGTCAGGTCCTCTTCATTCTGAGATAGATAGGAAGCAACACTAGATTTCAGATGATAAATATTGGATTACTTCCCCAGTGTGACTGTGTTATGTTGGTGTGTTGTCGGTGGGGGAGCATCACTTACCTCTTTTTATTTTCATCATTTCTTTTTGTTCAGGTAAACTATTATAGGGTATTTAATATGTACTGGGGTATTCAAACTAGTGATAGCATAACTACAACAGTTAAGTTTTTTGCATTATTTTTAGTCTCCAAGTCCTCTTGTCTGCTGTTGATGATTTGCTAAATACACTTCTAGAGAGTGAAGATTCTTATCTTATGGGAGTTTATATTGGAAGTGTAATGCCGAATGACAGTGAATGGGAAAAGATGAGGCAGTCTCTTCCTATGCAGGTATTTTTGAAATTGAAGAGTACGTATCTCATTCTGAAGTTTGGATTTCATGCAAGCTTGAACACTTTTTATTTTGGGGAAGAAAAACATAAATAAAATGAATATTTTGCTTTGCTTTGATGTCTTTGTACACTCATATACTGGATGTTTGCTTTTTGCAAGACACCATTTGACAGTGGCAGTGGCCATGGTACAAAGACTTAAGACCTAGTTCTGTACTTAAGGAGTCTTAAAGAAATAGACATGTTGATAATTTCCTGTAATAGAAAACAAACTTCTAGGTTTCTGTTGTTTTGGTAATATTCTCACAACTTCATTTTTGTTCAGTCTTAATTGCTTAGGTAATAAATAATTTTGTATATAATGTACTCTTTTCACAGTGGTTACATAGACCTCTTTTAGAGGGAAGATTGAGTTTGAATTATGAATGTTTCAAAACAGATTTTAAGGAACAGGACATAAAGACACTTCCCAGCCATTTGTGTACTTCAGCATTATTGAGCAAAATGGTCTTAATTGCACTGAGAAAGGAAATAGTCTTAGAAAATAATGAGCTTGAGAAAATAAGTAAGTATATATGAGCATTTACATATAACATAATGCATGAATAAATATAATCTTGAAATAATCTTGATTATACTGCAATTTAAATCTTTAATTCAAGAATCTTCAGCTTCCTTTTTCCTATTTTAATCATGAGAACCTTGAAGTTACTTAAGTGATGAATATTAAATTGCAAATTAGATACAAATATATTGGAACCTTGCCATAATCTTGTTAACTGTGGATCATAATTTGGTGTTAGCTACTCAGACTGTCATGACATCAATATAAAAAGATCCTGTGACACATACCCTAAAGAAAATGGGTGAGGCTTTGGTGTTTTTCAAGGATTCAGAATTTTCTGTTGATTAAAAAAAATTGATACCTGATAATTGTACATATTTTGGGTTACACTGTACATATTTTGGGTTACATATTTTGGGTTACATGTGGGTTACATATGTACATACATAGAATGTGTAGTGATCAAATCAGGCTAAGTAGGATATTCATCACCTCAAACATTTATCATTTCTTTGTGTTGAGAATATTTCAGATCTTCTAGTTATTTTGAAATATAAATCATTGTTAACTATGGTCATCCTACTGTGTTATTGAATACTAGGTCTTTTATCTTCTCTCTAACTGTATTTTGGTACCCGCCTCTCTTCATCCCCTGCTCTCCTTTACCCTTCTCAGGGTAACCATCAGTCTATTTTACTACTCTGTCTTCATGAGATGCACTTTTTTAGCTCCCATATACAAATAAGAACATGCGATGTTTGTCTTTCCATGTGTAGTTTATTTCATTTAGCATGATGATGTCCAGTTTCATCTGTGTTGCTGCAAATGACAGGATTTCATTCTTTTTTTTTTTTTTTTGAGACAGAGTCTTGCTCTGTTGCCCAAGCTGGAGTGCAGTGGCGTGATCTCGGCTCGCCACAACCTCCGCCTCCCAGGTTCAAGTGATTCTCCTGCCTCAGCTTCCCAAGTAGATGGGACTACAGGTGCACGCCACCATGCCTGGCTAATTTTTATATTTTTAGTAGAGACAGGGTTTCACTATGTTGGCCACGCTGGTCTCGAACTCCTGACCTGTGATCTGCCTGTCTCAGCCTCCCAAAGTGCTGGGATTATAGAAGTGAGCCACCGTGCCTGGCCTCATTCTTTTTTTAATGGCTGAATAGTATTCCATTGTGTATATGTACTACATTTTATGTATCCATTCATTCATTGATGGACACTTAGGTTGATTTCATCTCTCTCAGCTATTGTGAATAGTGCTGCAGTAAATATATGGGGGTGCAGATACCGGTTTTCTAAATACTCAGTGGGATTGCTGGATTGTATGATAGTTCTGTTTTTAGTTTTTTGAGACACTTCCATATCGTTTTTCAAAATGGCTGTACTAATTTGCATTCCTACCAACAGTATATAAGTTCCTATTTCTCTGCATTCTTACCAACATTTGTTATGTTCTTTCTTTTTTTTTTTTTAGAGATGGGGTGTTACTATGTTCCCAGACTGGTCTTTATCCTGGGCTCAAGCAATACTCTTGCCTCAGCCTCCCACAGTGCTGTGATTACAGGCAGTGCTACCATGCCCAGCTTATTTCTTACCTTTTTGACAATAGCCATTCTAACTGGGGTTTTGATTAGCATTTCCCTGACGATTACTAATATTGTGCATGGGATTTTTTTTTTTCCTTTCTTGTTGTTGAGTTGTTTGAATTCCTTATATATTCTGTATGTTAGCCCCTTGTTGGATGAATAGTTTGCAAATATTTTCTCCCATTCTACAGATTGTCTCTTCACTTTGTTGATTGTTTCTTTTGCTGTGCAGAAAGCTTTTAGTTTAATATAGTCCTGTTTGCCTATTTTTGTTGCCTTCGCTTTTGAAGTCTTAGCCATAAAAATATTTGCCTAGACCAATGTCCTGTAGCGTTCCTTGATGCTTTCTAGTTGTTTTATATAATTTCAGTTCTTATGTTTAAGTCTTTAATCCATTTTGAGTTGCTCTTTTTAGATGGTGAGAGATAGAGGTCTATTTTCACTTTTCTACATATGAATATTCAGTTTTCCCAGCACGATTTCTTGAAGAGGATGTCCTTTCCCCAATATATGTTCTTGGCATTTTTGTTGAAGACTTTGTCAGTTGGCTGCAAATATGTGGATTTATTTCTGGGTTCTCTAGTTCTGTTCCATTGGTCTGTGTCTGTCTGTTTTTATACAGATACCATGCTGTTTTGATTCCAGTGGTTTTGAATACTTTTATATTTCATCACGCTCTAATTTTTTTTTCTGGCAAGTGGACGTTCAAATGTTGAACCCTAAGAGGACTTAGGGCCTCAGCAAATTTCCCTGTTTCAATAAATGGTTTAGAATTATAGGTGATGGTGTGACTTTTACCAGATGGTATTAAAGGTAGAGGATTTGCAGAAACCCTGTATCAGTCTTGTTTGTAAGCCCTCAGCTGTAACACAGTTACTAGAAGGGGGAATATATGCTCTGTGGAAGAAAGTTGAAACACCTCTTTTGGGCAGCCAGCTTCACATTCAGTTAAGGGAAAGGAAATTAGCCTGTAGTTTACATTGCTCACAGAGTAAATCTGGGCAAACCCAAAACTAGTAAGTAGAGTAATAATTTTTTGTGTTACTAATTACAAACGCAATATTATTTCTTTAATTTTATCGAGCTCATTGGTCAGATATTATCATTGTTTATGTTACCATGTCTTGATTAGAGTTGCTTAGCTGTTAAGTGTAGGATTAGATTTTGAACCAGGTTGCAATGCTTCTCACTCCAAAATCTATACATGGCTTTATAAAAGGGAGTTGTGACTGTGTATTAGAAACCTATGAGATGCCAGGCTTCATGATAGATACTTGTCCATTTAATTCTCATTGCAGTCCTGTGAGTTAGTTTGTAGTATCCTTATTGATAACTATTGATATAGCTTGAGAGAGAGACGCAGATTTGAATCCACCCCAATCTGTCGCTGAGGCCCCATGTCCTTTTACTGTATCATACTGTCTCCCATCTCTCCCATTTGCCATGGACTTCTCACCTCAGGTCTTGGGTCCCTTAGTTGTTTTTCCTGTCTGGAACTTTTTACCAGTTTTGCCAAAATGGTAGGAAGATTCTTTCAGTATCTCTAGTAACTTAGGTTCTTGTCACATTCTTAACTAATTAGAAAAAGGACCAAGTAAAATTTGGGAAAAGGGTGATATTTTGTATCAGACAAATATTCTCAGTTTTCATTATCCTTGAACATGTCAAAGCAGATCTGAAAATCAGTTCATAGGTGTTTTGAGATGAGTGAGCACAACAGTGTTAGAAAACAAGGCAGAGAAGTGAAAATAATTGAAGGGTTTGTTCACAAAGTACTTTTGATAATTTGGTGCTGTCTCTTCTCTTAGTTGCGGAACTGCTTTATTCACTGCAGTGGTGTGAAGAATTAGATAACCCACCTATTTTTCTAACTGGATTTTGTGAAATGCTTCAAAAAGTGAATATTACGTATGATCACTTACGTGTACTTGGTAATACTTCTGGCCTTTTGCAGCAGTTATTTAACAGGTAAGAATCTCTTTCAATTTCTGTTTTTGAAATGACTGAAATGACTAGGCTACTTCTTTATGGCTTTGCCTTCTATAAGAGGTAACCCTACTTCATGCTAATGTTTCAGTCAGAGGATTGATCTAAACAATTCCTATTCTTAATGATAAATAGTGTATGAATTCTAAATACTTCATTTAACCTTCTCAGGGGAAGATATTTGTATTCCACATGTCTTATTAAATCCATAAATACATTCAGGGATCAGATGACAAAAAAGAAGTAGAAGCTTGTAGAAGTTGTTTTGATTTATTTGTGACTCATCCTCCCAGTTCTCTGATTCATCCTTTATCTTACATGTTATTATAGGTGTGTCTTAATGTTATGACCATAAAGCTCTCTCCCCTAGATTAGGAAGGCAGGTATGAAAACAGTCCTTGTAGAATATATAGTAGTAAGATGTTTAGCTTTTTGAAATTACCATGTTGAACTGCTTTAAGGGTTTATCATTTGCCGATAGTATTTTGAGCATGCTTTGCTATGTCAGAGGACCCAGGCTTCCTTTCCAATCCCATTCTACTTAGTTGACACTCACAACTTTCCTCAGAATCAAAGAACCTCTTTGATTGTTCAACTTAAGCCAGCCTAAGTGTCCTCTGGGAGATGTCTTTTTCCCAGCTACAGCCTCTGGTTTTCAAGCCTGATCTCTAAGATCATCTCCCCTATTGGGACTGAAGAGACTGTGGAGTTTCCTAGGGATGAGAGCTCAATACCAACTGTGAAGGAGTGTTGAAAGCCTAAACTCCCAGTTCTTTGGATAATTACTGGCAGTTGCTTGGGTGCAAAATCTTAGGTGAATTGATGCCATCACAAGGTGCCTTATTTAATTCTGTAAAAGGAATCCAGCTAGCCAGTGTTTAAACATTTTATTCAGTACACTTTCAAAATGGAATATAATTTTTTTCTTTCTTTTTTTAGGTCCAGAGAACATGGCACACTGTGGTCTCTTATTATTGCTAAGTTGATTCTTTCCCGAAGCATTTCATCTGATGAAGTAAAACCACATTATAAGAGAAAAGAAAGGTATTCTTATTTAAAATGTTTTTACTTTGTAATTTACTGTAAATGGTCACTTTGGCAGCCCCTAATTAATGAATAATCTGTAGTGAATCAAGAAAACAGGTTTAGGAAATGAGGAAATTAAAGACTTCAAGGCAAATTAAATTGTTTTAGGTTGGGGACATACCTTTTTATTTATTTATTTTTTTGGAGACAGGATCTCACTCTGTTGCCCAGGCTGGAGTTCAGTGGTGCGAACATGGCTCACTGTAGCCTCAACCTCCTGTGGTCAAGTGATCCTCCCACCACACCCTCCTGAGTAACTGGGACCACAGGTGTGCACCAGCACACATGGCTAATTTTGTAATTTTGTAGGGATGGGGTCTCACCATGTTGCCCAGGCTGGTCTCGAACTCCTGGGCTTAAGCAGTCCTGCTGCCTCAGCCTCCCAAAGATCTGGAATTACAGGTGTGAGCCACCATGTCTGGCCCATACCTTTTTTTTAAAGTAAGTAGTTTCAACTCCATAGCCTTTTGTTGTAGAATTTTATATGGTACTTTTTTTTTTTTTTTTAAGCCAACACATTTCATGAACTTGTTTTCTTTTCCCCAGAAATCTTTCTGATAGAAATATTTACTTCTGCCCTTTCCTAATACTCTTTTTCCATCACTTTATTTGCTATATGGAAATGACAGGGAAAGTTACTCTTCTCTTAAATAACATCATCCTATTGAAGTATGTTCTAGAAATGTAACAAATGTGTTCTGTTCTTCAGACAAAGAGATAGCTTGTGGGTTTGGGTGTGCTGGTGAAGCTCAGCATTCAAATTAATACTTAGCTGAGATTTACCAAGAGGCACTCTGAATTTACAGATTTACCGAGAAGAATTCTGAAATGATAGATACGTGTTTGGGCATAGAATTCTAAATTAAATTTTGATCATTTTTTATCTTAAAAGTTTTAGAAAACTTTTTATTTTGAGGTAATTGTAGATTCACATGAATGTGTAAGAAGTAATACAAAGAATAAAAATCATATATCTACCCAGTGGTACTGTTTTGCATAACTTTAGCATAGTATTACAACCAAGGAAAAGGTGTTGATACAGTCAGTTGACTTAGTTTACATGCACATGTTTGTGTATGTTTGTGTGTGTGAGAGATAGAGTGTGTGTGTGTTCTACGTAGCTCACATCTGTGACCACCACCACAGTCAACTACAGAACAGTTTCATTATCAGGATCCCTTAGGTTATCCATATGTAGCCTCAGCCACCTCCCTTCCCATTGTCCTAATCCCTAGCAACCACTAATCTGTTCTCTTATGTTTGTAATGATGTCATTTAAGAATATTATATAAATGGAATTGGCCGGGTGCAGAGACTTATGCCTGTAATCCCAGCACTTTGGAAGGCTGAGGTGAGAGGACAGCTTAAGCCCAGGAGTTCCAGACCAGCCTGGGCAACATGGCAAAACCCCATCTCTACAAAAAATACAAAAATTAGCTAGGTGTGTTGGTGTGCGCCTGTAGTTTCAGCTACTCATCAAGCTGAGGTGGGAGGATCACTTGAGCTCAGGAGGCGGAGGTTGCAGTAAAGGCAGAGGTTGCAGAGAGCAGAGATAACGCCACTGCACTCCAGCCTGGGCAACAGAGTGAGACCCAGTCTCAAAACAAAACAAAACAAGACAAAAAACAATATTATATAAATGGAATCATACTGTATGTAACTTTTTGACATTAGCTTTTGTAGCATAATTAAAATTTTTTTCTGATTATAAAAGTAATGTGGAATTAGCTAAAGAACTATTGCAACTAATTACTAAGGAGATGGATGTATACCACACAAAAATGAATAACTTTTTTATTCACCCATAGTAATAAATTTAAAAAATGGTATGGGAAAAAAAGATTCCATTCACAATGACAACAAAAACTATAAATACTTAGAAATAAATTTAACAGGCCGGGCGCGGTGGCTCAAGCCTGTAATCCCAGCACTTTGGGAGGCTGAGACGGGCGGATCACGAGGTCAGGAGATCGAGACCATCCTGGCTAACACGGTGAAACCCTGTCTCTACTAAAAAATACAAGAAACTAGCCAGGCGAGGTGGCGGGTGCCTGTAGTCCCAGCTACTGGGGAGGCTGAGGCAGGAGAATGGCGGGAACCCGGGAGGCGGAGCTTGCACTGAGCTGAGATCAGGCCACTGCACTCCAGCCTGGGCGACAGAGCGAGATTCCGTCTCAAAAAAAAAAAAAAAAAGAAATTTAACAAAAAAATTACAATTGTAAAACTTGAATAAAGATCTCAAAAGAAGGTGGGAAGATTAATTGTAAAAATGATTGTGTCAACCTATAATTTCAGTGCGATCTCAATCAGAATTTCAGCAGTTTTTGATAAAACTTAGTAAACTGTTCTGAACATAGTATACATTTGGAGGAAAAAGTTATCAAAAATAAGAAATTTTTGAAAAAAGTGAAAGAAACTGCATGCCAAATATAAAATATAATATTGAATTATAGTAATTAAGCAGTATGAAATTGAAGAGTAGACAAATCAGTGGATACAGTCCAGAAACCTATCCACACATATATGTGAATTTAGTTTTTAATATAGGTGGCATTTCAAATCAGTGTGGTGAATAAATAATAATGATATGAAAATTGGTCATGTGTTTGGAAGAAAAATACTGAGACCTCCTCCTTTACATTATATGTAAATATATATATATATATTTGATTTTGCAAAAATGAAAACTTCTTGCAACCTAAGTGCCCATCAGTGGATAAATGGATAGATAAAAGTGTGATATAACCGTATAATGGAATATTATTAAGCCTTAAAAGGGAAAGAAATTCTGACATGCTACAGTCTGTATGAACCTTGAGGACATTATGCTGAGTGAAATAAGCCAGTTACAAAAAGACGGATACTCTATGATTCCTTTTATAGAGTAGTCAGATTCATAGGGATAGAAAGTAGAAGGTGGTTGCCTGGGGCCGACGGTGAGAGAGGAATGCAGCATTCGTGTTTAGTGGGTAGAGTTTCAGTTTTGCAGAATGAAGAGGTCTGGAGATTAGTTGCACAATAGTGTGAATGGACTTAACACTGCAGAACTCGACACTTAAAAATGGCTAATACATTAATTTTATGTGTATTTTATGATAGTTAAAATTTTGTATATAGTATTTCTGAAAGATGAAAACTGTGACAAAAATATAAAGATTACAGGGACAAATGACAATGGGAGAGGACATTTGCAAATCAACAAAAAGTATCTGTAATATGTAGATAGTTTATATAAATCAGTAAAACCCTCCAAATTGAAAAATTAATCAAAGACTTAAAGAGGCAACTCATAGATGAAATGGTCAAAGGTAGGTCAATACTGAAATGTGAAATATGAAAGGATTTGCCTTACTAATAATGACAGAAGTACAAATTAAAAGCAATGGTTTTATCCACTATATTGCCAAGAATCAAAAAGATTCATTAAGTGTGCAGCTAAACAGTCACACATGCATTTTCAGTGTCAGTGTAAATTGATTATGAGTTTTCAGAAGCAATTTGAAATTGCCAACATATAATACATTCAAACCTTTGAGTTTTCAATTCCACTTCTAGGAATATAGCCTGGAGACGTATTTATACATTCGCAGAATAATATCTTCTTAAGGATATTTATTGCAGCATTATGTGTGAGGGCAAAAATTTGGGGGGGAAAAACCTAATGTTCACGGATAGGGAAATAGTTATGACACATCCATAGTATGGAGTGTTAGGTAGATTTTGTTTATTTTTGTTATATAGCTTTAAAACAGAATAATTTATACATTCTGACAGAAAGTATATATAAGTGGTAAATGATAGAACAATATGTTTAGTGTCATCCCTTTTATATGAATAAAACCCAACTATATATATGCACAAATATGAGTATCAGTTCAAAGAAAGGACACACAGGCCTGCAATCCCAGCACTTTGTGGGGCCGAGGCGGGTGGATAACCTGAGGTCAGGAGTTCGCGACCAGCCTGACTAACGTGGTGAAACCCTGTCTCTACTAAATACAAAAAAAATTAGCCAGACGTGGTGGTGCATGCCTGTAATCCGAGCTACTTGGGAGGCTGAGACAGGAGAATCACTTGTACCTGGGAGGCGGAGGTTGCATTGAGCTGAGATCATGCATTGCACCCCAGCCTGGGCAACAAGAGTGAAACTCCGTCTCAAAAAAAAAAAAAAAAAAAAAAAAAAGAAAGGACACACAACTGGTACTATTTATTTAAGTTGAATCAATTGACTCTTTTTTTTTTTTTTGAGATGGAGTCTTGCACCATCGCCAGGGCTGGAGTGCAGTGGCGCGATCTCAGCTCACTGCAACCTCCGCCTCCCAGGTGCAAGCGATTCTCCTGCCTCAGCCTCCTGAGTAGCTGGGATTATAGGCGCCCGCCACCACACCCGGCTAATTTTTTGTATATTTAGTAGAGATGGGGTTTCACTATATTCGCCAGGCTAGTCTCAAATGCCTGACTTCATGATCTACCCTCCTCAGCCTCCCAAAGTGTTGGGATTACAGGCGTGAACCACTGTGCCTGGCAGTTGACTCTTTTTTTTAAAAGAGAACATGTCGTGTGACTAGTGTAATTTTAAAAAATCATACATGGGGAAACGTTATATATGCTCATTTTAAAAATTTATGCAGAAAAAAGGAGCAAACAAAAAAAATTCAAGTCAGCACTTGTTAAAACCTATCATAGTTTCTTTTTATGTAATTATATGTGATAGAATTATTCATCTTTTTCAATAGTCCAAATAAAAGGAATATGTGAAATAACTGTATGTTTGGAAGAAATCTAACTTGTGCTTTTTCTTTTCTTTAAACAGTTTTTTCCCACTAACTGAAGGCAATTTGCATACCATTCAAAGTCTATGTCCATTTTTGTCAAAAGAAGAAAAGAAAGAATTTAGTGCTCAATGTATACCTGCTCTTTTGGGCTGGACTAAGAAAGATCTTTGCAGTACTAATGGTTAGTTGCTTGATAATAAATATTTCATTAATTTAATTATTGCTTGAGATAAAGAACTATTTCTAATTTATAAGACCATATCTATTAGAGGTAAATTGAATTACAGCTGATTTGTTCTGAGATTATATGGATGAGTGTCATTAGACAATGGCTGTTACCATTTTACAGTACAAAAATGCTGGGCCTTGAGGGAAGACTTACACCCAGAAATACCTTCTAACCATTTCTTTTCTATCTATAGCTTTTTAAAGTTGTGCCTCATTTCTCCCTAGCCAACCAATGACTGAACATATAAAGGCAAAAATAGCTTCCGCCGTATTTAAAACACTGCACTTTTCATTTGTTTATAAATTTTTTTTTTTTTTTTTTTTTGAGACAGGGTCTCACTCTGTCACCCAGTCTGGAGTGCAGTGGCGCCATCTGAGCTCACTGCAAGCTCCGCCTCCCAGGTTCACCCATTCTCCTGCCTCAGCCTCCTGAGTAGCTGGGACTACAGGCGCCTGCCACCACGCCTGGCTAATTTTTTGTATTTTTTTAGTAGAAACGGGGTTTCACCATGTTGGCCAGGATGGTCTTGATCTCCTGACCTCGTGATCCGCCCGCCTTGGCCTCCCAGAGTGCTGGGATTACAGGCGTGAGCCACCGCGCCCAGCCTGTTTATTAATATAATCAGCACTTATGAGCACCCTACATGGTAGTTCCTGTTGTAGAGAAGACAAACATGAAGTTGTATCGTGATAACTGATGTAGCAAAAAGATGTTATTACGTATACAAGTGGCAGAAAGGAAGGAGTTTTCACTCTGCTTTGAGGGTGTTAGTGGCGATTTCATAAAGAGAAATATTTCTACTGGGTGTTGAAGGATAAATCGTTTTCCATATGGACATAGTTGGGGAAGGGCATTCCAGGTACACAAAAACATACAAGAATACAGATTGTTCATTTTGACTGGTATGTAAGATAGAAAGCTGAGGACAGAGGGTGTTAAGATACACCAGTGGATGCATTTTGAGGAATGGTAGAGATTCTAAAGAGAGGGTCCACATCAGAGCTTAGCGCATATACTAGCTGCTATTTTTTTTTTTTTTTTTTTGAGACGGAGTCTCGCTCTTTCGCCCAGGCTGGAGTGCAGTGGCCAGATCGTAGCTCACTGCAAGCCCCGCCTCCCAGGTTTACGCCATTCTCCTGCCTCAGCCTCCCGTGTAGCTGGGACTACAGGCGCCCGCCACCTCGCCCGGCTAGTTTTTTTTGTATTTTTTAGTAGAGATGGGGTTTCACCGTGTTAGCCAGGATGGTCTCGATCTCCTGACCTCGTGATCCGCCCGTCTCGGCCTCCCAAAGTGCTGGGATTTTAGGCTTGAGCCACCGCGCCCGGCCAACTTAGCTGCTATTGAGTGAATGGATGTGTAAATTATGAAACACTATGTTCTATTTTCCATTTGCTGTTTCCAGCTACTCTGTAGCTGTAGGTTTTTTTTATTTGAATGATGAGTTTGCTGAATATGTCCTGCACTTAAGAAACCAAAACAAAAACAGCATAAGTCCGTTTAAATTCCAGTATCATTCCCTTACATTCCCCTCCCCCAAATTCTCTATTGTGTGCTAGGTGCTGGGTATGGAGACAGAGTCCCTACCCTTTGCAGCTTATAAGCTCATTTGTTGACTCTTACATAAAAGCCATTTTTAGAGTTCTTAACCTGAGCACTTCTCAAGAAAGTTTTTTACTTCTCAAAGTGGACTTTTTAAAAATAGCCATATAGTTCTTAAAAATTTTTAATTTTCATTTTGAATTTTACTTCAGGAGGTTTTGGACATCTTGCCATTTTCAATTCTTGTTTGCAAACCAAAAGTATAGATGATGGAGAGCTATTACATGGAATATTGAAAATCATAATATCCTGGAAGAAAGAGCATGAAGATATTTTTCTTTTCAGTTGGTAGGTGATGCTTTATACTATGTTTTTCCTTCAGTATACAATTCAGATGAAGATTACGTATCTGTGTCACAAATTTGTAGAGTAATTATGGTAGACATTTAAGTCAGTTATTTATGAGTACATAAGATTTAAATAACATTTTCTAATTAAATGTCAATATAATTATTATTTTGTTGTCATTTGTTTTTATCTTTATCACAGTAATCTATCAGAAGCAAGTCCAGAGGTACTGGGTGTAAATATAGAAATAATCCGGTTTCTTTCCCTATTTCTGAAATATTGCTCATCCCCTTTGGCAGAGAGTGAGTGGGACTTCATCATGTGCTCTATGTTGGCTTGGTTGGAGGTAAATTAACCTGATATGTCATCACCTCTTGTGGGTCTTTGTACATACTTTTGCATCAGAACTATTTACCAATCTCATTCTTTAAGTGATGATTGTAATTGGTTCCTTTGCGTAATTTAAAGCACTTTATAGATGTTCTTCTTACCAGCTACGATTTGACAGAATAGTAAGATGATAGATTTTTAATGACTACCAGCATCATTCAGTGATCAAATCTCCTGTTATTAAAATGCTTTCTCCATTAGCTTATTATAATATTTGCAGCACAGCCCTTTTAGGTTTTATCTGTTAATGACAATTATTTTGGTCTTTTTTTGGTTATAGTTAGATTGTTTCTAAAACATACTGTATGAATATTGTGAGAGTAATGCATTAAATAGCAAATTCAGAGGGAATTAGTGTAATTTTATGACCCAGAGCAACCAGAAGTATATTACTTGTGGGCTCCAAGGCAGCAAGTCGGTCAGGGTCGAATTGGTCTCAATCTCTGCTTTGCCTACTATTAGCTATGTGACTTCGAGTTTTAAACTTAAACTCAGCTTTCTTTCTTTCTTTTTCTTTTTTTTTTTTTTTAATTTGAGATGGAGTCTCTCTCTGTTGCTTAGGCTGGAGTGCGGTGGTGCAATCTTGGCTCACTGCAATCTCCGCCTTCTGGGTTCAAGCAATTCTTGCGCCTCAGCCTCCCAAATAGCAGGATTACAGACACTCACCAGCATGCCTGACTAATTTTTATATTTTTAGTAGAGATGCAGTTTCACCATTTTGACCAGGCTGGTCTCAAACTCCTGCCCTCATGTGATCCACCCGCCTCAGCCTCTGAGCCACTGCGCCTGGCCGATTTTCTTATTTTAAAATAATAACTTACAACTTGTAGGGCTACTGAGAAGATTAGAAGTGTGTATTTAATGTATCTGACTTAGTGTTTTCTTCCATAGTTTAGAAATTAAAAAGGGCATTTGAGAATAAATTATTTATTAATGATTCTAATTCATGGTATTTAATTTTGAAGAAAAAAGTTATTTTGATGTAAAATTGTTTTATTTCTCCTGAGACTACACACTTCTACTACTTTTCATTTTAAAATTCAAAGAAATGAAAGAAAGGCTTTTCTTTATATTGGCTTTATTTGTAGTGTTCTGGTAGAAGTCTGTTTACCTATTTCATTTTTATTGTTTTTTTCAGACAACAAGTGAGAATCAGGCATTGTATTCTATTCCACTTGTGCAACTGTTTGCCTGTGTCAGCTGTGATTTGGCCTGTGACCTCAGTGCTTTCTTTGATTCCACAACTCTGGATAACATTGGCAATCTTCCTGTAAATCTAATCAGTGAATGGAAAGAATTTTTTTCCCAAGGCATCCATAGTTTGCTTTTACCTATTTTGGTGACTGTTACAGGCAAGTGAAAAAGGGAATAATAATGAGATTGATTCACTGAAAATGACTTACTGAAAATTCAAAACCAAAAATTTTGATGTTTAAATCAAATAATACTAAATAATAAAAGAAAAAGCCAGAAAAGAAAGCTTGGCTTCTCAGAAGCATCACATATGCTTCTACTTTACAGACAAAAATTGAAAAATGGCAAAGTATCCAATGACTGTTGCAAGTTAAAATAGTAGTAATTCGGATAACGTGAATGGATCACGTGAATAGAACCTGTTGAACATTCGCTTTCTTTTTAGATAAGGATCAGATAAAAGTCATGAAAACAGTTGAGATTAACTGGAATATATATTCAGGTCATGTTTCCAGTTAAGAGTGCTTTATTGTTGATGTCTAGTTTTTATTTCGTTTTCTTAAATGATACTTGATTGTGAATCAGTTAAGCTATACTAACTTTCTTTTGGGACGGGCATGTTTCTTTCCTTTTTGTCATTAGGAGAAAACAAAGATGTGTCTGAAACATCCTTTCAGAATGCAATGCTGAAACCCATGTGTGAAACATTAACATATATCTCAAAGGAACAGCTACTGAGTCACAAACTTCCTGCAAGATTAGTTGCTGACCAAAAAACAAACTTACCAGAATATCTCCAGACTTTGTTAAATACATTGGCCCCATTACTTCTCTTCAGAGCTAGGCCTGTGCAAATTGCTGTTTATCATATGCTATACAAGTAAGAATTCATCCAATTGAATCAATGTTACAGTGGTCTAAAAAATAGAATATATGCTTAGTTTTTACTTTTAATCATTTAAAAAAGTGAAATTTTTAAAAGAAGGAGATCTGACTGCTTCACTTATAGGGACACTAAGTTGCCTGTTCTTTTAAGTTATTGTTTTCTATACACAATTTATATTTTAATAGTCCTGGCTATAGTAGTTATTTTAGAGAAAACTCATTAAAACATTTACTTATTATAAAATAAGTATTGGTCTTTCTGCTCTTGAGCATGACTTAATAAACAGTTTAATATCACGTATTTTAAAATACTGTTCTAATTTCTAGATTGATGCCTGAATTACCGCAATATGATCAGGATAATCTAAAGTCATATGGAGATGAAGAAGAAGAGCCAGCCCTGTAAGGTTTTTTTAAATAATTTGTTTTATTAAATTCTTATAATCCATCTCACTTATGATGTCTTTAGAGGACTGAAGCAGCACAGAAGCTATAAATTAGAGTTATATTCATTCTACAGATAGATCTTTTTAGTTATCTGTAAGATATAAATGAAATCTAGATTTCACTCAAAAGATTGTTTCTCTCTCTTAATTGTTCTTAAATCATATTTTCCATTTGCTTCTGTTCAGTAAAACTGTCCTTGGCCATATGGTGGCTGTGGAAAGAGTGTATCAGTTCAAATATCTATTGAGCATCCACTTTGTGCAGAGTATTAATTAAATGCTGAAGGGAGTATGCAGTGTTTAGTGAGCACTTTCTTTTTCTTAAGGAATTTATCTGATACAGATGATACCGTAGCCTTATAGAAAATATAGTATATGGTAAGTGCTAAGAAGACGGATAGATAACATTTTTTTAAATGTCATTTAGACCTATAGAAGATAGCATGTGATGAGGGCACAATTAATGTACATCAGGAAGGGAAGACTTTCTTTAGAGGAAGAGGCATTTAAACTGGTCCTTTAAGGTTAGGTAGCATTTCTGCAGGACAGGAAAGACAATATACGTTACAAGAACATCATGTACAAAGGCACTGAATCATGAATGTCAGGATGTGCTTGGGCAATATTGAGTAGTTCCCACTTAATGTATACTTTTATTGACGGTGTCTTTCTTTCCTGGAATTTAAGTTCTGTGAGGGCAGGAATTTCTGTCTCTCATTTCTGAGAGAGAAATAGGCTAGATTGCTATAGGCCAGAATGCTTCCTGGTCTATAGCAGACATCATGAGTAGTATGTTGAATGAAAGAATAAATGAACCAGTGTGTATAGAGTAGGCAGGGTATAGTGGAAGATAAAGCCGAAAGGGTAGTTAAGGAGGTCCGATAAGGAATGGCCTTAAAAATGACTTTTTTGTGGGGGATTTGGGCATCATTTGGTAGGAGACAGGGCACCATCAGCTGATTCTGACACTAGTGTAGTGTGAAACATGAATTGTAAAAAGAAGCAAGCAGAGGTGGAGGTCGTTCCAGAAGTTAAATAACAATGCGTGGAGGGCAATGTGAAAAGTGGAGAGATTTTGGAGCTGGTGTTTTATAAGATCTAGTGACTATCAATATGGAATATAGAAGGCTGGGTATGTGAGATGGAGGGGTTGAAGGAAAAGACCTGAGAGCAGAAGTTTGGAGAAGGCCTATGCTTGTGGGCTGGGAGAAGGAAGCCACAAGGGAAGAACGATCACAGCAGTGAAAGGAGAGAACCAGGCTAGAGTATCACAGAGAAGAGTTAAGCATTTTACTTTTTGAGAATCTCATAAGTTCACCTGAAAGTATAAATGAGTAGAGTAGTTCAATAAAGAAGAAAATTAACTTACTTTGTTGTGAAGTAATCTGAATGGTACATTTATTTTCCTAAAAAGATACAATCACGATTTTTTAAATAGGCACATAATTATTTTCTGTGTTTATCATTCTGATTAATAGTACCATTGTGATATTTCTCAATAGTGCTAAGTAGACAATATGCAGTAAAACAGAAACTAGAACGAAGTGACAAAGTTCGAAGCCTTAGTCTTCACGTTGTCTTTCATAGGGTGATAAAAGGCCTGGTAGGATTTAGAATCCCTAACCGTTTCCCCTACTAACTGAAAGACTTTGGACTAATCATTTGGCTTCTCTGGGTGTGTGATTTTTTTTCACTTATAAAACAGAACATTGAAATAGATGTTTTATAAAAATGTCTTTCCTTCAAGTGCTATAATATGTCTTTTTGATTTTACTGTTACGTGAGATTAGGAGTTAAAATTGGATCCATAGAGGGGAATTTTTAAAACGTTTTTTGGAAAATAGAGAAATTTTTCTAAAATGCTTGAAGTTTACAAGTACTGTCAGTTTGTTAAGGGATGAGTTATAAAGAAAACTTGTGGTGTTTAATCATTGATTCTTAGGTCACCACCAGCCGCACTGATGTCTCTTCTTAGCACTCAAGAGGACTTACTAGAAAATGTTTTGGGGTGTGTTCCTGTTGGACAGATAGTTACTATTAAACCACTGAGTGAAGACTTCTGTTATGTTCTGGGATACCTTCTCACTTGGAAATTAATACTCACTTTCTTCAAAGCCGCGTCATCACAGGTAAATAAATATGTGACAACTTTCGATAGTTCTGTCCTAATATGCTTCTGATACTGTTCTAAATACCTTCCTTCCCTTCAGTTTAATAAAGGGGAAATCCTTATGTTTTAATCTCATCCTTTTTTTTTTTTTTGCATTTGAGACAGGGTCTCACTCTGTTGCACATGCTGGAATGCAGTGGCACGATCTTGGCTCACTGCAGCCTCTGCCTCCTAGGCTCAAGCGATCTTCTCACTAAGTAGCTGGGACTACAGGTGCAAGCCACTATGCCTGGCTAATTTTTATATTTTTTGTAGAGATGGGGTTTCACCATGTTGCCCAGACTGGTCTCATACTCCTGAGCTCAAGTGATCCACCCTCGTTGGCCTCCCAAAATGCTGGGATTACAGGCATGAGCCAAGGTGCCCGGCCTAATCTCATTTTATCCAGCTAACTTCAGACAATCTGCTTAATAAGTTTACTTCTGTCCCTTATACCGTACCCCTCCAAGCAAAAGTAATTACTCTGATATGTGGCCAGATCAACTTTTTTTCTAACTGAATGTAGTCACCAGGTTCTTTTATATCAAGAAATAATATTTATATAATTTAATTGTGTACTATCATAGTAATTATTTCAAAAGAATTGAATCTTGTGTTTTTTCTGGTTTTTGGGGGGGGGGGTTCAGTTTTTCACTCTGTTGTGGAGATTTCACTTAATACATCATTGGCAATTTACCTTACTTGAAAATCACTGTTTGGAGAAAGATCTGTGAAACATTACCTGTGTAATAATTCCAGCTGTTACCTAAGTGGTAAAAATATCTGAAATATTTTGCCCAAATTATTCTAGCAGCCACTAGATGTCTCTGTTGTCTCATGTTTAGGAAGTAAGACCTTGTCCAAGAAGAAACTGGAAAGATCTCTCTAGTTTTTATTTCTTATAGAAAGATCCCCACTTGAGGGTAGTTTGAGCCCAGGAAGCGGAGGTTGCAGTGAGATGAGATCATGCCACTGGCACTCAGGCCTGGGCGACAGAGCCAGACCCTGTCTCAAAAAGAAGAAGGAAGATCCAAATCTCTGTCAATCTTTGATTGAATTAACCTAGTAAAATATGTGCCTTCTTTGACAGGTCAATACAAAAAGATTTAGTTTATCACTTAGTGTGATTAAGTATTCATGGCATTCATTTCCAATGTGACTTTTTGGAATTTTTAAATTATAATTTATGTTGTTGCTCATAACCTATACCTTGGTACAAAGATATCAATTTTTGCATCTTTGCATTTGTACATCTAAGGGGAAAAATCAAATCACAGAAGTAGCATTGATCTAGTTGTTAAATAGATTAGTTTTCTTTTTAGGCCTGTCATGTATTTTTGTGACTTAAGCTGGTTTTATTTGCTGATGATGTATTTCAAGAGCTCCTTATTGGGCTTTTACATCAATTTCTTAAAATATTGTTGATCTCTAAAAAATAGCAGCAGATTGAGGCTTTTGTGTATAAGAGTTTTGTTCTCATTTTATATTCAGAAATTAGGAAAATGGCCATGCATCACCTTTTTTATTAGGCTGGGATTGGGTTAGGGTACAAAATTATACAGCAGCATTTATTATTATTATGTCTGAAAAACTTGAACTGAGCTGTAGGCAGATAAGCCAGAATAACCCACCTAATAATTAGTATTATTAGGTGGGTTATTCTGGCTTATCTGCCTACCTAATAATTACATGAATCCTAAAATAAACAATTTTTCTTCAGAAAACTTTAAATGTTCCTAAATCATGGGTTAACTTTTTTCTCAAAAAAACTCCTAGCAAATCAGATTGAACTAGAAAAAGTTGTATATGTACATGTGTATGTTTATTTGTCTGTTTTATAAAGCTTTACTGAGATATTGCACATACCACAAAATTTACCCACTTAGCATACACAGTTTGGTGTTTTTTAAATTTTTTTTTTTTTTTTTTTTTGAGATGGAGTCTCGCTCTTGTCCCCCAGACTGGAGTGCAATGGTGCGATCTTGGCTCACTGCAACCTCCACCTCCTGGGTTCAAGTGATTCTCCTGCCTCAGCCTCCCGAGTAGCTGGGATTACAGGCGCCTACCACCATGCCTGGCTAATTTTTCTATTTTTAGTAGAGACGGGGTTTCACCACGTTGGCCAGGCTGGTCTCAAACTCCTGACCTCAGGTGTTCCGCCCCCCTTGGCCTCCCAACGTGCTGAGATTACAGGCGTGAGCCACCTCACCTGGCCACACAGTTTGGTGTTTTTAGTATATAGTCATCCCTTGATATCTGCAGGGGATTGTTTCCAGGCTCCCTCCCATGGTCCACAACCCAGTGAATACTCAAGTTCCTTACATAAAATAGCATAGTATTTGCATCTAACCTATGCACATCCTCCTGTATACTAGTTAAAATCATCTCTAGTTATGTATACAATGTAAATGCTATTGAAATAGTTGCTATACTGTATTTTTAACATTTATAGTATTTTTATTGTATTGGGTTTTTAAAAATCACTTTTTTTGCCCCTCAAATATTTTCTATCTGCGATTGGTTGAATTCTCAGATGTGGAACCCGTGGATGTGGAGGGCTGACTGTATTCACAGACTTGTGCAACTATTACCACTATCTAATTTTAGAACATTGTCAACATCCCATTGTATTTGGTAGCAATCACTTCCCATTTCCTCTCAAACCCTACAGCTCCTGACAGCCATTAAACTGTGTTCTGTCTCTATGCATCTGCCTGTTCTGGACATTTCACACATCTGGTCTTTTGTGTCTGGCTTTTATCTTAGTATATTGTTTTCAGGATTTATCAGATTGTAGCATGTATCATAAATATTGCATTTCTTTTTGTGGCTGAATAATACTCCATTTTATAGATATCACATTTTGTTTATCTGCTTATCTGTTAGTGGACATTTAGGCTGTTTCTGGTTTTTTTGACCATTGTAAATAAAGCTGCTGTGAACATTAATGTATAAACTTTTGTGTTGAAATGTGTTTTCATTTCACTTGTGTTGTATACTTCAGTGGGATTGCTGGGTCATATATGTGTGTTTTTTAAAGTCCATTGATATTGCTGATTAATTTTTAAAATATCTCTAACTTTTTATTTTGAAAAAAATTAAACAACAACGTTGGAAGAATAATTCAATGAAAAGTCACATACTCTTTTAGATCAACACATTTTTAACACGTGGCTACATTTGCACATACTGTCTCTGTATGTACTCTTTTTCTGCTGATCTGCTTGAAACTAACTTGCAGACATTACGATGCTTTACCAAAAGCATTTAAACATGTATCTCCTAAGATCAAGGACATGTTTCTACATAAGCAGAATATAATTTTTATATTCAAATTCAATTTCGATGCAGTAGTACCTAATTTTTATTTAGATACTCTCAGTGGTCCCAGTAATATCTTTATAGTTTTGTTTTCTTCTGTGTTGAAGATCCAATCAAGAACCATGTTTGTATTTGTTTGCCATATTTCTTTAGTTTCTTTAACCTATAATTCCTATACCTTTCTTTTCTTTCTTGTCATTGTTTTGGCCAGCTGTTTTTACCCTGTCATACAGTTTGAATTTGTCTGATCGTTTCCTCATTAGATTGTGGTTGATTTTCAGCAAGACTACTTACTGCACAAGTTGTTACATGTTCTCAGAGTCTTACCTCAGGAGCCATATAATCTCGTTGTGTTCTTTTACAGGTTGAGTATTCCTTATCCAAAATGCTTGGGACCAGTAGTGTTTCTGATTTCAGATTTTTTCAGATTCTGGAATATTTTTGTTACACGTACTGGTTAAGCATCCCAGATCCGAAAATCTGAAATGCTCCAGGAGCATTTCCTTTAAGCATCATGTTGGTGCTCAACAAGTTTTAGATGATGAAGCATTTTGGATTTTCAGATTTGGGATGTGCATCCTTCATTAGTGATGTTAAGTTTGATGATAAGAGCCCTTTGGTCAACATATTTTAAAAATCAATTCCAAATTCTATTACTTGATCCTTGTAAGTATTCATAGTGTTTATAAAATAAAAGGCCGGGCACGGTGGCTCAAGCCTGTAATCCCAGCACTTTGGGAGGCCGAGGCGGGCGGATCACGAGGTCAGGAGATTGACACCATCCTTGCTAACACGGTGAAACCCCCTCTCTACTAAAAAAAATACCAAAAAACTAGCCGGGCGAGGTGGCAGGCGCCTGTAGTCCCAGCTACTCAGGAGGCTGAGGCAGGAGAATGGCGTAAACCCGGGAGGCGGAGCTTGCAGTGAGCTGAGATCTGGCCACTGCACTCCAGCCTGAGGGACAGAGTGAGACTCCGTCTCAAAAAAAAAAAAAAAAAAAAAAAAAAAAGAAAAGAAAATGTTGTAGTTTACACAAAGAAAGGATAAATGCTTGAGGTGATAAATACCTCACTTACCCTATTACATATTATATGCCTATAAAATACCTCATGTGCCCCATAAATATCTACTGTGTACCCACAAAAATTAAAAATACAAAATTTTTAAAAAGAAAAAAGAAAATGGTATCTTTGTCCTATGAGGAGATATGTGATATAGTAGAAGAAATTATCTTAAAACCAATACAGATACCAAAGAACTGCAAAGTCAGTGTGGAAAATGCAAGCTGTGTTACTGAGGGAAAGCAGGAGTTGTGAAGCACAGGTCTGACAGATACCTGCAGTGCTCCCAGTGGTGGCTCGTTTTTCTGTTTTTAAAAGAGAAACCAGAAATCCGTATTTTTATGTGAAATCTCCTGATTGAAAAAACAACTCTGAGAAGACCCCCAAGACATCTTGGACTACTAGTTTGTGCTCTCTGTCCTAAAGGAATGTCGGAGGTTTGGATACCGGATGAGGTCAGCCATAAAAACGGGATAGTTTTAAGCAGGAATTTGAAAGGTTAAGGACAATGGTGTGGAAGACTTGGGAGGAGAGTGAGGGAGTCATCTGTGGGAATGGTGAGTAGATTTTCTTATCTCAGACACTAAGCCAAGGTGAGTGTATTCTAACACAGGAAGACAATTTGAGAAAAATATTAGCAACTTGTTCTAATAATGAGGGGATAGAATGTCTGTTCGTTTACGAGGAAAGGACATTTGTTATACTTTGAGTTCTTTTATACCAATTGTCTTGGTGTATTTGGTTTACTAACAAATTCTTTGCTCTCCACCAGCTTCGGGCTCTGTACTCAATGTATCTTCGGAAAACAAAGAGTTTGAATAAATTGCTCTATCACCTGTTCAGGCTTATGCCAGAAAATCCAACCTATGCCGAGACCGCAATTGAGGTCCCAAATAAGGACCCTAAAACATTCTTTACTGAGGAGCTCCAGCTGAGTATTCGAGGTCAGTAAGATATGTGTTTATGTTCTTTCTTGGATGCTAGATTCACACTAGGTTGAATTAAACTTTTCCCTGGGAATGTGGAGAATAACCCCAAAGGTAGGTCCTGGCTATGAAAATGTTGAATTTGACCATTTTCCATATTTCTCTAAATAGGATGAATAATTCGATTTTACCCTAAAATAAAGGACTGTGAGGAATTTAATATATTTTTGAAGCTTAGTGTGGTGGGACTATTAACTTTTGACTCTGTAAAACATTTCTTATGTGATAACATTTTATAGGCATATAAATAAGGGGAAATAAAGTTGAATAAAATGTATTTCATTCTGGGAGCTCGTATGTGAGCAGAGAGGATAGATATGCATATATGTGGTTGTACCACAGTATTGGAAACAATTTACTGAGAATATGCTTTTTTTAAATGCCTTGGAGATCTGAGGATGGACTGCATCTTGTGAATATTGAGTTGGGTATTCTAAGACTTCTGCACAGCAGCACAGCGAGCTCTGGGGAAAGTAAAGGAGGCCAGACTCCTTTTCATAATTTATAATACCAAGCATCTTTAACTTTTCCTTCTTTTTAAAATGTGTATACTCTATTTTATTTGTGGTCTTTCATGTTTACTATAGAATTCTGTTTCTAGGTAGATTTTTTTCAGTGTCAATTGGGATTTTCACTTAAAAAAAATTATTTTGCCATTCTTATGGTTCATTTTGAATGTGTGGAAAGATGCTGATACTCCAGAGTTCTGGTTTCTCTGGTATATTTGTTTGATGAGCTATAGCACTATCGTTGAGGAATTAAGGATCACTTTTTAAAGAAAATACTAATATTAGTCTGTTATTCTATGTAAGAAATACATGTGACTAATCAGGAATTTGTTTTTTCCTCAGAAACAGCAACTCTTCCATACCACATTCCACACTTGGCTTGCTCAGTCTATCATATGACATTAAAAGATTTGCCTGCCATGGTTAGGTTGTGGTGGAATAGCAGTGAGAAGCGTGTTTTCAATATTGTAGATAGATTTACAAGCAAGTATGTCAGCAGTGTTCTTTCTTTTCAAGAAATATCTTCTGTACAAACAAGTACACAACTGTTTAATGGCATGACGGTTAGTATTGTCTTGACTTTCTCTAGAAAAGTTGTTTTAATATTGGGTATGTCTGTCATTGTTAATATCAAAACAGACTGTAGCTCTTGGCTCAGAATTTATAGAAACTGGTGGCCAGGATTTGTGGCTCATGCCTGTAATCCCAACGCTTTGGGATGCCAAGGTGGGAGGATCACTTGAGCCCAGGAGTTCAAGACCAGCCTATTTTGTTTTCTCATTTGTGTGTCAAATCTCAATATTACTTCATGTATGGATTGAAACAGTGGTATAATTTTCATTCACACACTACAGTAGTCTATTCTCACATTTCTATAAATGCCTGAGACTGGGTAATTTATAAAGAAAAGAGGTTTAGGCCGGGTGCAGTGGCTCATGCCTGTAATCCCAGGACTTTGGGAGGCCGAGGTGGGTGGATCACTTGAGGTCAGGAATTTGAAACCAGCCTGGGCAACATGGTAAAACCTCATCTCTACTGAAAAAATACAAAAATTAGCCATGCGTGGTGGCGGGCGCCAGTAATCCCAGCTACTCAGAAACTTAAAATCGTGGCGGAAGGCAAACGGGAGTCAGCATCTCACATGGCCAGAGCAGGAGGGAGAGAGGCGGGGAGGTGTCACAGAATTTTAAACAACCAGATCTCATGAGAACTCACTCACTATCACGAGATTAGCACCCGTGGGAAATCCGCCCCCATGATCCAGTCACTTCCCACTAGGCCCCACTTGCAATATTTGGGATTCAGCATGAGATTCAGGCGGGGATACAGATCCAAACCATTTCACCCAGCAGATAGTTTTTGAGCATTCATTAGTTCATTCAAAATCTGTATTGGAATACTTACAGATGCCAAGCACTGTGTCCCAGTCACCAAGGATATGAACAGTGTAGTAGGACTAGACTCTTGTCCTGTAATAACATACAGTCTAATAAAGGGAAAAGAGCGATACTGATAATGATTTTTGCCTTGGAAAGTAGCATGTTAAGAGAAAGAGTTCCTCATGATCTGAGTGGGAAAGATTCATCTGGCTGAGGGGATTAAGTGAGATTTTATGGAAGAAAATCACCTGGAGGTGGGCAGGATTTTGTTATGGGGAAAATGAAGGGAAAGGCATTTACTATAGAGAAAATAGGCCGGGTGCAGTGGCTCACACCTGTAATCCCAACACTTTGGGAGGCCGAGGCGGGCGGATCACCTGAGATCGGGAGCTCGACACCAGCCTGGCCAACATGGAGAAACCCCGTCTCTACTAAAAATACAAAATTAGCCGGGTGTGGAGGCACATGCCTGTAATCCCAACTACTTGGGAGGCTGAGGTAGGCGGAGGTTGCGGTGAGCCGAGATCATGCCATTGCACTCCAGCCTGGGCAACAAGAGTGAAACTATGTCTCAAAAAAAAAAAAAAAAAAAAAAAGAGAGAGAGAGAAAAAAATACTATTGCAAAAAGCACAAAAGTGAGAATGTCATTTCAGCTGTTGCCCAAGAAATGATAAATAACGCAGTACTCCAACCCAAATAATGAGTAGGAGTCCCAGAGGTGAATAGACTACTCAACAGTGAGTTAGAGGTATGTTGGGAAGGGCCTCAAATAACAATCCAAAGTGGTACAGTTCAGCCACTGAACATTTTTCATTCAGGCCGTAGCATGGTCAGAGTTATGATCTTTGAAATTGCTCTGACCATAGTCTATAGCATGATCTGTTGGCAAACAGTTTGGATTCAAATGAATGGTTAGAGGAGACTGTTGGGGTAGACATTATGAGCAAAGGACTAGGGCATGGGTGAGGCAGTATCAGTGGGAATATAAAAGAGTAGGGATGTGAGAGATGTGCTAGTGATTTAGTTAATATCTAGGATGAGGTAGAAGCAGAAATTTAAAATGGTGTGCTATGATGATTTTTTAGCCTGGAAGTAGGAAATTCAGAAGATGAAGTTTGTAAAGGATGATAATGTGTGCATTTTATGTTGAGTTTGCAATGTTGGTTTGAAAACCAAACAAATAACTATAAATGTTCTGGCAGTTGATGGTTGGCTCCAAAGCTCAGGAGGATAACATGGTAGAGGAAGACTTATTAGACGTAGAAGTGATATTCGATACTCGGTGTGGAAGAGAAGGGATAATAACCCATTCTGTCACTTATCTAGTCAAGGTTTATTGAACTATTATGTGACAAGCCTAACACAATAAAACCTTTTTTTATGAGCAATTAATGTCTTTTAAAACAAACTTTGAATATCACAAAATCACTGTAAAAATATACCAGGCAGGTATTTAAACCTATTTCCTTATCTTTTTTTAAAATTTTTATTTTTTTGAGATGGAGTCTCACTCTGTCACCCAGGCTGGAGTGCAGTGGCGCGATCTCGGCTCACTGCAAGCTCTGCCTCCCGGGTTCACACCATTCTCCTGCCTCAGCCTCCCGAGTAGCTGGGACTACAGGCACCCGCCACCTCACCCGGCTAATTTTTTGTATTTTTAGTTGAGACGGGGTTTCACCGTATTAGCCAGGATGGTCTCGATCTCCTGACCTCATGATCTGCCCACCTTGGCCTCCCAAAGAGCTGAGATTACAGGTGTGAGTCACTGTGCCCAGCCTAAACCTATTTCTTAATTATCTTATGTTAGATAAGTGAATGTGTTTACCTGCATTGTCCTTGAATGAAGCCTTTAGCTTTTAATAGTCAACCTATCAAAATGTTTTCTGGATGAAAGAAAGGAATTTGGCAAACAAAATATCCTTTGTTGTACTGCAGGTTAAAGCTCGAGCTACTACTCGAGAGGTAATGGCTACTTATACTATTGAGGACATAGTTATTGAACTTATAATACAGCTGCCTTCAAATTATCCACTGGGTTCAATAACAGTAGAAAGTGGCAAAAGAGTAGGAGTGGCTGTTCAGCAGTGGCGGAACTGGATGCTGCAGTTAAGCACTTACCTAACCCATCAGGTAAGTTTCTGTTTATACATTTGGCTTTATAAACTTGAAAAAAATGATCTATTTAAAAGGGCATTTAAACATAAAATACATCTTTTCTGCTTAAGGTAAAAATAGATATTAAACTTCCTTGGATAAATAAATACAGATATATGCCTAAATGGATTAAACCTGCCTTTCTGTTTTAATTTTTTTTTTTTTTTTTTTTTTTTTGAGACGGAGTCTCGCTTTGTCACCCAAGCTGGAGTGCAGTGGCCAGATCTCAGCTCACTGCAAGCTCCGCCTCCCGGGTTCCCGCCATTCTCCTGCCTCAGCCTCCCGAGTAGCTGGGACTACAGGCGTCCGCCACCTCGCCCGGCTAGTTTTTTATATTTTTTAGTAGAGACGGGGTTTCACCATGTTAGCCAGGATGGTCTCGATCTCCTGACCTTGTGATCCGCCCGTCTCGGCCTCCCAAAGTGCTGGGATTACAGGCTTGAGCCACCGCGCCTGGCCCTTCTGTTTTAATTTTTAAGGTTCTGTCATTTATTTTCTGGTGTTTGCGAGGGATTGACTTTATTTCATTAACATTGTAGAAGATGTGGAACGGTGCATGGTATTAAGGAAATTGTTTCAGAGAGGATCTTTTGAAAGATACTGGACAGATGAATACCTTCTGAGCTACTTTCACTTTTATCCTTACATTTCAACTCCTCTTTGCTTAAAGAAGTCCCAGTACCCTCAAAGACCTTTGACCTCTCACCACATTTTAACTCTTCAGTTCTGTTTGCACACTGTGTATCTCAGGCGTTCTACAGTAAGGAAAAACTTTTTTTTTCCAAGACAGAATTTTGCTCTTGTTGCCCAGGCTGAAGTGCAATGGCACAATCTCGGCTCACTGCAACCTCTGCCTCCCGGTTCAAGCGATTCTGCTGCCTTAGCTTTCAGAATAGCTGGGATTACAGGCACCCACCACCACACCTGGCTAATTTTTTGTATTTTTAGTAGAGATGGGGTTTCACCACGTTGGCCATGGTGGTCATCGAACTCCTGACCTCAAGTGATCTACCCACCTTGGCTTCCCGAAGTGCTGGGATTATAGGCGTGAGCTACGGTGCCCGGCCAAGAAAAACTATTTTAAACAAATGTGCTCACCAGTATTGTAGAGCTGGAGCAAATAATTTGAGATAATTTCCTCATTTTCAGTTAAACATTAGAACTAACCTAAATGATTTAATTATTAAGAGAGTTTTATCAAGCAATAAGCTTGGACTATTACACTTTAAGTATTGGTCCAGAAGCCTTTAAAGTCTGACTTTAATGGAGAAAAATTACATCTGGTTCTGAAAACTTGGGAGGTTATTTTAGAAACCAACATTCATAAAAGTTAGGAGATATGAACATAGCCAAGCAGATTGTCTTCTTTCAGAATTGTGATTCAACTTTAAAATTTGTGAAATTGAATAAAAATAAAATTGGTGGTCATCAGTGTGTTGTGACTTACTTTTTCTTCTTGTTAACAGAATGGAAGTATTATGGAAGGCTTAGCTTTATGGAAAAATAATGTAGACAAACGTTTTGAGGGTGTTGAAGATTGCATGATCTGTTTCTCAGTCATTCATGGTTTCAACTATTCCCTTCCCAAAAAAGCCTGTAGAACATGCAAGAAAAAATTCCATTCAGCTTGCTTGGTAAGTCTAAAGAGAAATTAACTTACTTACATTTTATGTATTTTATACACATAAACACACGCATGTGCACACACACACATACACAGTGTCTAACTTTGGAAGAGAAAATGTATGTTAAACTTAATTGTAGCTAATGGGAGATATATTAAAAAGTGATTTTTTTAAATCTGCAAAAGATAATTAGCAGTTTACCGAGACTGGTAGAATCAAGGCCCTCTAACAAATGGGTGTTTCCAGTGACCTTTTACTGCTCAAGAAGTAGAAGGTCTTCTGAGATCTAGACCATGAAGGAGACTACAGGAGTTGGTACGTACGGGAAGCCATCTGGCATCAGAGCCCTATGCTCTTTTTAAACATACGGAAAAAGAAGTTGCCATTTGTTCATTTGTTTCACAGGAGATTTCTCATATCTTAGTGGTTGTGTGCATGAGCCTAAGTAGAAAGAACTTAGTGTAGCCATCGGAAGTAGACTCATTTGTGTTGATTTTGGAGATACAGAGCAAAAATTTTAGTATTCTTCCCTTTTCACTTTATCATTTGAAGGTTACTTTAGATGTATATGTACTTTATGATATATGTAAGAGGAGAGCTTTAAAAAGTCTTTGATATTTAAAACCTTTTCTTTTTCAGTACAAATGGTTTACATCTAGCAACAAATCCACTTGTCCACTGTGTCGTGAGACGTTTTTCTGAGGTTTTCTTCACTGGAAGGGATCCCTGAAGTACATCAAGCAGAGGCATTGGATTTGGATCCATCTTAAAATGTGGATGTGGGGAAACCAGTGAGCATTACTTTTAAATAGGACCTTCTCTGGAAAATTATTTTGGTTAATGTAATAATCCTAAAATCAGGTTTACTTAACTTTAGATTGCTTTGTAAATGTTTGGAAACTTCCTTTTACAAGAGAATATTACATATTTGAGAGAAAATATTTCTATTAATGGTTTAATCTCTTTGTATATTTAAAAATAAATATGAAAAACCCTAAATTACAGAATTGGAATTTGTGAAAAGATTGTACAACTATATTATTGATAAACCCGTTCCATTTGTCAATCTGTATTTTAGAGTAGTCCAAGTGAAGCAAAATGAACGGAGAGAGCTGATTTACATCTATAGATATTTTAAGTCTTATTTATTAGTCATGACAATAAATTAGTAGTATTCTGATATTTGTAGATTATTTTAATGATAAAAATGACACTAAGCTATTAATATGGCTTAAGATATTTGGAAGCATGCTCTGAAATCCTATATAAAAGAGTTCCAACTGAACTTCAAGGTGCCTCCATTTATCAAGGGTTATGAAACTCAGAAAATTAAATTCTTGATGCTGACCTTATTGCTTGTGGAAGAATTATTTCTATATATTAGTGAAATTTGAATTGTAAATGTGTAAGTGAATTTATTACTCCGTTTGAGTGAGTATCTAGAGGGTGAGAATTTGAAATAGTAATTTGATTATTTCATTCATGAAGCAGAGTGGTAGTTATCTTTCTGTTGAGAGGGAAGAAATAAATGAGTATTACTGAAACTTAAAGATCAGTGGAGAAAAAAACATTTAAAAATGTTGTAGGAGACTTTCAATTTTGGAAGCAAACTTAGCTATTCTTACCAGCCAAAGTTATACTAAATAAGAGACTTGGGGGAGCAAATGTTTTTCAGCCTTCAGAAATGGAAAGTTAAGGATTTTAGCACTTAAGTAAAATTCAGTATAATAGGCTGAAGTGGAGTAAGTGAAAACCTGCCTTTTGCCACTCTTAAAAATTGTGCCCAAAATATAAAAGTATGGAAGTTTAGAACTTGGAACAATTTCATTGCAGTCTTCCATTATATCTAGGTTACTTGAGAGACCAGCTAATCATCTCTGCTGCACATGTTTAATTGGCAAAAAGCAATTCATGATAAATAAAATTACTGCTTTCCATCTACTGGGTAAAATGACTATTGAAATAGTATGAATGTGGTCAGAGGATTATAGTTGAGAGTGAAGTGCTACGTGTGGGTTATAGATCTCTCAAATTTTATTTATAGATGCAGTGTCTTGCCCAGTTTTGTTTGCTTCCTACATTTTTCTGTAAAATATTTATTGTTTTCTAGCCTTGAGACTCTGAGGGTAAGTGAAGTACAGATAGCAAAATTTTACTACCTCGTTAGCCCTTTTCTTAAAATATTCTCTATCTTTCTATGTCTCTCTGACATAGTAATCCCAAAGGATTGTGTTACTCCCCTGTGAAAGTTACTACTTTTCCTTTAAAAATGGTTTTATAATAAGACTGTTTAAAACCTTTCCAGTATTGGTACATCTTGGCTTCTGGCCCATACCCAAGCAGACAAGAAAACGGAATAATGGAGCATTGTTTTTCCACGTTAGTATTAGGGCATCAGATTCTTGGTAAAACACTGTAATTAAGTAGTTATAATTAAATAACTGTTCTTCATACTTAGGACTCGTAATACGTTTCTTTAAGACTTGTAAGTATAATTGTAAAGCTTGTTAACTGTTTATATATTAAAGAAGAAGCTTTACAAAATAAGACTGAAGTTCAGGATACCACATTAAAGTTTTATCTGTACAGCGTTGACAACTCTAACAAAAAGGATAGCAGCCCTTAAAATTTTAGCTTAAGGACATTTTAAAATTGCATGAGTTTAGCAAAATTATTAATTTAAAACCTCAAAGTAAATTGCAAATTTAAAAATTTATTTTTGACTCTTTTATCACATGCTCTAATGTATGTACATAAGTTTCTGTGGCTTAAATATGTTGTTATTTGATACATTTTTCTGGTGCGAGTAATTAATGTTATTATTTGATTGTTATACCATATGTGCCCATTAAAATTCTTTTTAATTACAAATATTTCAAATATACAGAAAAATAATAATATAAATGCCCTTGTACCCTTCACATACTATTTTGCCATATTTGCTTCTGATTTTTAAATAAATAAAATGTTACTCTTTTGTACTTCTCCCTGGCGCCATTCTCCTCCTTCTCTCCCTAGAGCTAATCTACTATTCTGAAGTTGGTGTGACTCCTTCCTATTTAAGATTTTATACTTTACCATGTGTTTTTATCCAGAAACAATATATAATAATTAACAAAAATTATGTTAATGATGTTTTACTGTATGTAATCTTTTGTAGCCTGATTTTCCACTTAACATAATATGCTGTTTAGTGTCATGTCAGTTTACTTACCAATTCCCTTACTAATGGTTGTTTAAATTGTTACTTTTTTGCCATTTTGAACAGTGCTGCAAGTGTACATTCTTGATCATGTCACCTCATGCAGATGTGCTAGATATTCAGGACATATGTCTAAAAATGGAATTTTAGCCCAGCATAGTGGCTCACACCTGTAATCCCAGCACTTTGGGAGGCTGAGGTGGGAGGATCACCTGAGATCAGGAGTTCGAGACCAGCCTGGCCAACATGGTGAAACCCCGTCTCTACTAAAAGTAAAAAAAAAATTAGCCAGGCATGGTGGTGCACACCTGTAATCCCAGCTACTTCGGGAGGCTGAGGCAGGAGAATTGCTTGAACCTGGGAAGCGGAGGTTGCAGTGAGCCCAGATCATGCCACTGCACTCTAGCTTGGGCAACAGAGCAAGACTCAGTCTGAAAAAAAAAAAAAAAAAAAATATATATATATATATATATATATAAAATAAATAAAAATGGAATTTCAGGTAGTAGGATGTGTATATTCTGTCACTTATCAAATTGCTCTCCAAAGTGATATGCAAATTTGCTTTCCCAACTGCAGTTTAAGAGAATTCTGGTTTTCCTATCTTGTCACCAACACTTAGTCTTATCAGAATTTTTAAGTTCTGCAGTCTGAAAGCTATGAGGTAGTAGCTCTTTGTTTTAACTTATATTTCCTTAAGAAGCCTAGTTTCATTTCATATATTTATTGGTCATTATTTGACAGATTTTCGTCCATAATCTATGCCTATTTTTCTGCTAGGTTACTTCTATTCTTACTGATCATAATGCTTTATCTCATAGGACTTCTAATATGTGGCTTGTCTTTAACATTTTCTGTGACTATCTTTAATACCACAGAATTTTTCAGTTAAATTTAATCAGATCTTTTTTTTTTACTTTTATGACTGAGCCTTTTTTATGTCAGGTTTTAAAAATTTGTTACTTAACTGAGGTTTAAAAAATTCCATTATATTTTGTTAAAAGTTTTAAATTTCAAAATGTGCCTAATTTACCTGGCATTATTTTTTTTTTTTAATTTTACTTTAAGTTCTGGGATACATGTGCAGAGTGTGCAGGTTCGTTACATAGGCACACATGTGCCATGGTGGTTTGTTGCACCTATCTACGCATCATCTTGGTTTTAAGCCCCACATGCATTAGGTATTTTTCCTAATGCTGTCCCTCCCCTTGCCCCCCCGCCCGCAACAGGCCCCAGTGTGTGATGTTCCCCTCCCTGTGTCCATGTCTTCTCATTGTTCAACTCCCACTTATGAGTGAGAACATGCAGTGTTTAGTTTTCTGTTCCTGTGTTAGTTTGCTGAGAATGGTAGCTTCCAGCTTCATCCATGTCCCTGCAAAGGACACGAACTCATTCTTTTTTATGGCCGCATCGTATTCCATGGTGTGTATGTGCCACATTTTCTTTATCCAGTCTATCATTGATGGGCATTTGGGTTGGTTCCAAGTCTTTGCTATTGTAAATAGTGCTGCAATAAACATACGTGTGCATGTGTTTTTATAGTAGAATGATTTATAATCCTTTGGGTACATTCCCAGTAATGGGATTGTTGGGTCAAATGGTATTTCTGGTTCTACATCCTTGAGGAATCACCACACTGTTTTCCACAGTGGTTGAGCTAATTTACATTCCCACCAACAGTGTAAAGGCATTCCACAGCCTTCCTATCTTCTATTGTTTCTTGACTTTTTAATAATCGCTATCTGATTGGCATGAGATGGTATCTCATTATGGTTTTGATTTGCATTTCTCTAATGATCAGTGATGTTGAGCTTTTTTTTCAAATGTTTATTGTCCACATAAATGTCTTTTGAGAAGTATCTGTTCATATCCTTTGCCCACTTTTTGATGGAATTGTTTTTTCTTGTAAATTTAAGTTTCTTGTAGATTCTGGATATCAGACTTTTGTTCAGATAGGTAGCTTGCAAAAATTTTCTCCCATTCTGTAGGTTGCTTATTAACTCTGATGACAGTATCTTTTGTGTGCAGAAGCTCTTTGATTTAATTAGATCCCATTTGTCAATTTTGGCTTTTGTTGCTATTGCTTTTGGTGTTTTCGTCATGAAGTCTTTGTGCATGCCTGTGTCCTGAATGGTATTGCCTAGCTTTTCTTCCAGGGTTTTTATGGTTTTGGGTTTTTTACATTTAAATCTTTAATCGATCTTGAATTAATTTTTGTATAAGGAAGGGATTCAGTTTCAGTTTTCTGCATATGGCTGGCCAGTTCTTCCAGTGCCGGGGTCCAGCCCTAGCGTGGCCAAGGTACCCCAAAGGGGAGAGGCAAGGTGGCGAGAGACAATAAAGACACCAGACACAACATGCAAGAGGACACAGACAAGACTGCAGCCCAGCAAAAGGCTGACAGCCCTGAATGATTTTTACTACAGGCTTATATAGTATCTTATAGAACAATTGTCAATCAGCAGAGCATCAGGCGATTACATAATTATATATAGAGTATCAGGCTATTCTCAGAAATTCATCAAGAACAGTTCTCTTCATGGATGGTCAGTTTGTTCTTCTTTCCTTGGTTACCCTTTTGGGGAATCCTGATCTTATTTTTTTTATGGAACTAGGTAAGCAAGCTTAATGGTTAACATAACAAAGTCTTCTATCAGACTTGGTGGCTCTTGCGGTTACAAGTGCTAGACGGGACCATTGTGTGGTCTCTGAGGAAATGGTCATAGGGACAATTATAGCAGCACAATTGGTTATAGGCTTAGAACTGGCACAGCAGTCTCTATTAAGTGCAAGGTTGTACTTTAACATTGATTATATGACTATGTATAACAATTTTTCTTTTTTCTAATTTCAGTATTTAACTTTCATTTTTGTTTAGGGCACCAAATTTAATATCCTTGTCGTCTTACTGTGTCCCACAAACTTAAATCTTTTCATAGAATTAACCTCCCATCTATCCACGCCATTTTTTCACCATTTATATAATTCTCAGAATATGAAATAAGTTGGGAACTTAACCATGACAAATTTTGCATAGAATTTTTGCCTTTAGGGAAATACCATATTTCCTTTTTTCCCTTATGTGTTCCCATCACATACCCCCACTGGCCATTAACCCATATTGTAGGGACAGGCCCAGGGCCAAATTTTCCGAGGGTAATGTGGTAAGATTTTTCTTCTATCTTTCCAGCTCATGGGTATTGCCCCATTTTCCAAGATCTGGAGTGGGGGTGGGCAGTACTATTACCGAATGAGTAACACTCCCCAGACCTCACCGTGAATCCCCTCCAATAGTTGTCTGCATATATATGATCAACCAAATGCAAAGCGAAATAGCATAGATTATTCCAGCGATACAGAAGAGCCCACCAGCGCCACCTGCTGCACAGGCCTTGGAAATGGCCTTGCCAACATCCAGAGGGCTCAGAGCCCTGCTCGAGAGCAGCCTTATGCGATCAGGGTCCGGGTCGTCCCTCTCCTGCATGGCCTGCGCCATTCCAGCACTATTTATTAAATAGGGAATCCTTTCCCCATTGCTTGTTTTTGTCCTGTTTGTCAAAGATCAGATGGTTATAGATGTGTGGTGTTATTTCTGAGGTCTCTGTTCTGTTCCATCGAAGACTACAGTTTTCTAAAGTATGTCTTTAAAATGTACAATCATTTCTATCCAGTGTGATAATTTTTCATCTTAATTGTAACATTTAGTTCATTTATATAATGTAATTACTAAGATAGTTTATAATTAGTTTTCTAATTTTTCCATCTGTGTTGTATTCTATTTCTTTTTCTATTTTCCCCTCCTATTAGTTTTTCACATCATAAAATATATTAACTTATTATTTAAGATTATCCTAGAGATTCCAACATTAATACCTGACTTATCAACATCTCATATAAGTTCTTTTTGTCACTTCCTGGAAAATTCAAAGCACACATCCTTAATCCCAGCCCTTTGGGAGATCAAGGCAGGAGGATCACTTGAGCTCGAGTTCAAGACCAGGTCGGGCAATGTGGTGAAACCCCATCTCTACAAAAGAAAATACAAAGATTAGCCAGGCATGGTGGTGTGCACCAGTAGTCCCAATTACTTGGGAGACTGAGCTGGGAGGATTGCTTGAGTCTGGGAGGTCAAGGCTGCAGTGAGATGAGATCATGCCACTGCACTCCAGCCTGGGTGACAGTGGGAGACACTGTCTCAAAACCAAAAAATAACTTCAGTACTATCATCATCATTATTATTATCATATTTTGTGATCAAGTCTCACTCTGTCACCTAGGCTGGAGTGCAGTGGGATGAACTCAGCTCACTGCAACCTCCACTTCCTAGGTTCAAGTGATTCTCTTGCCTCAGCCTCCCAAGTAGCTGGGATTACAGGCGTGTGCTACCACGTCCAGCTAATTTTTGTATTTTTAGTAGAGACAGGGTTTTGCTATGTTGGCCAGGCTGGTCTCGAACTCCTGACCTCAAGTGATCCTCCTGCCTTGGCCTCCGAAAGTTCTGGGATTACAGGCATGAACCACGATGCCTGCCCCAGTACTATTTTTTTTATACTATTGTTTAAATGCCACAGGACATTATTGTTGTTTTATGAATCTATATATTCATTTATATTTTTCTTCACATTTACCCTTTGTATATTTCTTCATTCTATTTTGCATCTGGTAATTCTTTCATCACCTTGGCAGTATTACTCCTTTGTCTTTTGGAGTTCTGTCGTTTCTGTTACAAAGTCATCTGTGAGTCTTATTCCTTTTAAGAAAATGTGTACTGTACCCCACTCTACCCCCAGCTGCTTTTATTTTCCCTTTGTTTTGGGTTTTGAACAGTTTTACTATGATGTCTCTAGGGGTATCTGTGATTTGGTGTCTTTCATTATTTTTGGAAAATTCTCAGGCATAATCTCTTCTTATATCACTTTTGCCCCAATTCTCTCTTTCCTCACCTACTCAATTAGGGCTTTTCACCATTAGTCATACGTGTGTTAGATTCTTTTCTGTTTTGTTGTTTTATTCGTTTTTTCTCTTCATGCTCATTCTGGATTTTTATTGACCTATTTTGTAATTCACTGAACTTCTCTTCGGCTATGTCTAAGCTGTCATTTAACTCATTTACTGCATTCTTAATTTCAGTTCTATTATTTTCAATTTCTACAAGTTCCATTTAATTATTTTTACTGATTTGGACCCTCTGCTGAAATTCATCAGCAGAGTATTTTGTATGTTGTAACTTTTCTAGAGCATATTAATTACAGTTACTTAGAAGTAATTTGGAAGCCCACGCTTGATAATTCTTAATACAGTTTCCACTTTTCTCTCTACTTTCAGTCATTTGGTCTTATCTTTTAGTATGGTCAGTAATTTTTGTGTGAATGAAAAATTATTGAGTTGATTATTGATTAACTCTTGATGCTATCTTTTTTTCATAGACAGTTTACTTTTTGCTTCTGGCAAACAGTTTGGATAAGAGCAGATCAGTGTGGCAGTTAGCTAATCAAACAGCTGAGCTTTAGTCCTTTTGAAGGTTGGTATATTTACTTTTCATTCAAGGTTCTTTCACCTCTACTAAAAATACAAAAACTAGCCGGGCGAGGTAGCGGGCTCCTGTAGTCCCAGCTACTCGGGAGGCTGAGGCAGGAGAATGGCGTAAACCCGAGAGGCGGAGCTTGCAGTGAGCTGAGATCCGGCCACAGCACTCCAGTCCGGGCGACAGAGCGAGACTCCGCCTCAAAAAAAAAAAAAAAAAAAAAAAAAAAAAAAAAAAACCAAAAAGGTTCTTTCACCTTGATTGATCCTGAACTTGTTTTTGTATTCCCAGACATGTAAGACAGCCTAAAGTTCTGCTCACCTTTTCAACCTCCGGGCCTCTGTTTTCGGCTCGTTATTTCCCACTATTTAGCTTCTTAGCCTTAGGCTACTGCTTATGAATTGGCAGTTGCCTCAAGGGGAAAACAGGTGCTAAATGTCATTCTCACCTTTGCACTTCGCTTTTGGACGTGGTCTTGACCCTTCAATTTCTTACTGCCTTGGTGGCTCTCTTGCTTAAGCAGATATCCTCATCTGTGTTTCTGTATCTGTAAGTATATCTAATTTTTGAGTAGAGTCACTGGCCTGATAAAAGTACATTCTAGCCAAAATGAGAGAAGTCCCCACAATCTGTTTAATGACAAAAGCTCCACTAGAGAGAAGCAGTTACCTAGATAAGTCTTAGAATGTCAGTTCCATCCTTTCTCTTTGCTTTTTATGGATAATTTATAACCTTTATAGCAATCATATATGCACATACAATGTTTTGGTATCCCTGCTTGAGCACTTTTGGGAAACCTGTACCATCTATGCCTTAAATCCATGTAGAGCTTGTGAACACAAAATATCTGAGACAGCTCTCAGTCAATTTAGGAAGTTTATTTTGCCAAAGTTAAGGATGTGCCCATGGCACAGCCTCAGGAAGTCCTGAGACACGTGCCCAAGGTGTTTGGGGGTACAGTTTGCTTTTATACATTTTAGGGAGACATGAGACATCAATCAGTATGTGTAAGATGTACAATAGTTCAGTCCAGTTAAAGCAGGACAACTCGAAGTGGGGGCTTCCACGTTAGAAGTAGATGCCGGGCGCAGTGGCTCACGCCTGTAATCCTAGCACTTTGGGAGGCAGAGGCGGGCGGATCACGAGGTCAGGAGATCGAGACCATCCTGGCTAACACGGTGGAACCCCGTCTCTACTAAAAATACAAAAAATTAGCCGGGCGTGGTGGTGCGTGCCTGTAGTCCCAGCTACTCGGAGGCTGAGGCAGGAGAATGGCGTGAACCCAGGAGGCGGAGCTTGCAGTGAGCCGAGATGGTGCCACTGCACTCCAGCCTGGGCGACAAAGCAAGACTCCGTCTCAAAAAAAAAAAAAAAAAAGTAGATAAGAGGCAAAAGGTTGCCTTCTTTTAAGTCCTAGATCAGCCTTTCCACTGAATACACAATTACACAATTTAGTCTGGTTCAATGGATCTGCATTTTCACATAAACAACAGGAGAGAGGAAGGAATCAGATATGCATTTGTCTCAGGTGAGCCTCAGAGGGGTTACTTTGAATAGAGTGGGAGGCAGGTTTGCCCTAAGCAGTTCCTAGCTTGACTTTTCCCTTTAGCTTAGTGATTTGGGGGTCCCAAGATTGATTTTGCTTTCATGAGGTTTTATATGCATTCACCAGCTCAAGCTTAGCTGGACAGAGGCTGGGATGTGAAAGCACTGGTCGAGTCAGCTGTGGATCGCACATGCCCTTTCTATCTGATCTCTTCAAACCAGGATGCCATCTGGCTTGGTTCAGAAACTTTCACTGTATACTTTAGTTTGAATTTAACTTTTTTTTTTCCTTTTTTTTTTACCTTGGATACTTTGGCAGACTTTATGGCTATTTTAATTCACAAAAGAGACTCACCTTAAGAGACATAACATTCCATTTATTGCGGGGTAAGAAAACATAAACAAGTCAATCCGTGGGTTAAAGTTTTTCTTTGGCCAAATCCTCACCATCGTCTTTATTGTTAAGACTAGGACACCCTTTAAAAGGGCTTCCTGACTAATGATTGCCTTTCACTTCACTGTACACCCCTCCACTCTGCAGATAAGTTCATCAGTTTAACTTCAGCCAATATGCACAAGTGAATGCACCTTAATTCATTAGCAGAAATACTAATTGATACACGTTTATTCTTAAATCCTAGATGCAGTATGTACCCTTATATCTAAAATGGGTTAGCACAATAGTGCACACGAAGACATTTCAAGAGGTACTTGTGCAAGGAGAATTTTAACCCATTTTCATTTCCTCCACTTCCTCGGTACTCTTTCCAAAATTTGATCTCATGTATATACCTGTCTCAGACTGGTTCTTTTCCCACCTGCCCCTTTCACATGTGTCCTTCTTTTTTAAAAGAAAGGCATAATTTCACCCATCTTTTTCAGTTTCACCATTGTCAAGGTGGGATGGGAAAAGCAAAACAAACAGAAAAAACCCTTGGAGTCTATACAGGTCATTTGAAAATGGGTTGAGAAAGAGGTTCCAATAATGGCTAACCCTTTTTTGCAACTCATTGGTTTTCAGTTATTTGCTTTCAATAAAATTAGAGAAAAGCCTAGGCAGGCTGTCAGCCATTAAATCATTAAAATTTGTTTCATCATTGACATATTACTAAAAAAATTGATGGATGCAGTGGTACCGAGTGACAAATAATTGAGTTATTACAAATCCCCATTCTCTGAATAAAGAAAATGTATTTGTACACAGTGGATGGAACTGGATGTTGTTATAGAGAAAATGTATTTGTACACAGTGGATGGAACTGGATGTTGTTATAAAGAAAATGTATTTGTACACAGTGGATGGAACTGGATGTTGTTATGCTAACTGAAATAAGCCAGGTACAGAAAGGCAAACATTGCATGTTCTCACTTACTTGTGGAATCTAAAAATCAGAACAATTGGACTCATGAACCTAGGGAGTAGAAGGATGGTTACCAGAGACTGAGAAGGGTAATGGCACAGGGGCGGGGTCGGGGGTGGAGATGGGGATGATTAATGGCTACAAAAAATAGAATGAATAAAACCTAGTATTTGATAGCACAACAAGGTGACTATAGTCAATAATATAATTGTACAAGTTAAAATAATTAGAGGAATATAATTGGATTGTTTGTAACACAAAGGATAAATGCTTGTGGGGATGGATGCCCCACTTTACATGATGTGATGATTACACATTGCTTGCCTGTATCAACATCTCATGTACCCCATAAATATCTACACCCATGTACCCATGAAAATTAAAAACAACAAAACTATATTCTCATCTATTTGTTTTACATTAAAAGTGATCTCATCTATAGATAGGAAAAATGGGAATATCATTTATGTTGACTGCTGTGTCATTCTAGTTATACATAATATATACCCACGGAAAAATGAACTAAAAAAGAAACCAAAAGAATACTACAAATTGGTCTTGATTATCAGATGAATTTCCAGTAAGATTTTTAATGTTTTATGTTTAATACTTATGTGTAAAAATATTCATGTTTGTGATATTATCTACTGTGTTCTAATAGTTATTGTAATAATTTAGAAAAAAAGTTATTTTTAATACAGCCTTTTAGTAACAGGAAATTTTTTAAATTTCAATTTATATTCGTTGCAGAGAAATACCTTAGGAGATAAATATTTTAAGTAGTGAAATATACTATAATTCTGTGAGGAAAGCAAAATATAAACAAAGATCCGGTGAATGATGCTTGCTTATGTATTATGTTGATAATGGTGGGAATCAAATTGCTGTGGTACTTAGATTCTGTGAGATACATTTAAAAGAATGACATAAAAGTTTTTATTTTTGAAAATGTAAATATTTACAGTATACCCCTGGAATTTATCTTATTTGCACTTACTTAAATTTATGATGATAAATGTTAGTTATCAACTTAAAAATACATGAAAGTGTACATACTTTCTAAATTTTATTTAGAGGTATGTAGGTGATAAAGTTTGAAGATACTCTTCTGGCAAATATGGTAAGTGAAAGTTTAGCGGGTTCCCAGACCAGAGTTAAACACACCAGCAGATCTTTATTGACCATCTTATATAATTTTTTTTTTTTTTTGAGACGGAGTCTCACTCTTATCCCCCAGGCTGGAGTGCAGTGGCGCGATCTCCGCTCACTGCAACCTCTGCCTCTCGGGTTCAAGTGATTCTCTTGCTTCAGCCTCCCAAGTGGCTGGGATTACAGGCGCCCGCCACCATGCCCGGCTAATTTTTGTATTTTTAGTAGAGATGGGGTTTTACCATGTTGGTCAGGCTGGTCTGGAACTCCTGACCTCAGGTGATCCTCCTGCCTCAGCCTCCCAAAGTGCTGGGATTACAGGCGTGAGCCACTGTGCCTGGCCCATCTTATAGAAATTTAAAAATATCTCTCAACTTTAGATTTGGTGTTAGGGAATCTATCATGAATAGCATCTCACACTGTCTTGCAGGTGAGCCAACCAAGTCCTAATGCTGGAAATGTTGAAAAAACTGCCTTACTCCTTGGGTGAGATCTTTCAGAGACTCTGTTGCTAGGAATGTAGCCACTGCTGGAAAAAAGGGAGAAATGAAATAGAAATTCTATGTAATCAAAGCCCAGTTCTTCCCTAGTAATAGAACTGACGGCTTTTACAAAGTGAAAAGATTACATTTTCTATCACGGAAAGAATGTATTATTAAAAATGGTTTTGTAGTTGTTTGTCACAAGATTATAATTAAGTAGTAACATTTTTGGAAAGCACTTCCCTTCATTTAACATCCCCTTATCCCAATACATAATCCCTCTCATGCCTTCATAACATGAGCTTTGTCATGGTCTGCTTGACAGTAGTTTTGAAGACAGTGCCTATGAATTTCACATCTTATTTTGTTATCTTAGCTGTGAAGACTTCTTAGTAAGCAGTTACTTTTGTCTTTTGATCGACTTTAAGATGGAATATTTTAAGTCATTAAATGTGATGTACCCCAGCTTTGAGCCACTTCCACTATATTAGGTTAGGAAGTTTCTATTTGCTTATATTTTTAAGTCCTGAGTGGATGAGTTTTATAAAATGCTTTTCCTACATCTATTAAGATGGCAAGTGTTTCCCCCCCTTCCCCCCTCTCCCTATTATGGTTGATTACATAATTTTGAACCATCCTTGCATTCTGGGATAAACCCAAATTGGTCATGATCAGTAGTATTTCTAATAATATACTTGCGGATTTAAAATATTTTATTTTTCAAATTTTGAATCTTCATTTACAAATAAACTATAATTTTTCTTGTTCTGTATATTCATAAGTGAGATTAATTTTCAATTAATTATATTTATAATTTGGTTTTTGTCATTTTTGTTTTCATTTTTTGAAATAAATGTCTATATGTACTTCATGTTGTTATTGTTTTCTCCCTCCCATACTTTATTCCTTGGAAATGAACCACGAAGTCCAGCTCACACTCAAGTGCTAGAGAAGTAGACTTCACGTTTTGGACAGAGAGGTGTCAAAGAATGTGTGGACATGCTTAAAATCCCCACAATGCAGGTAATGAATGCATGTATAGATTATATGCTAAATGCGGTGTTCTTTCTAACTTAAGAAAGCTATGATGCCAAAATGAATTTGAAATTGATTGTGATGTCTATATAATTTATAATTTTATCCAAAGTCTGATGCTCTATCAAAAATAGCTTTGTAATTATCAATTTACACACAGATATTTCATACTAACGGAGCTACAGAACACTTAAAACAAGCTGGTATTCAAACAAAAAATATACTTCAGCAAAGCAACACATTCTTTTTCTCTTCGCTGCTTGTCATAAATTAGATTTTAAATATAGTTGAGCCTTTTTGAACCTGTGTTGTAATTGACTGTAAGTATTCTGTGACAACATCAAACCTTTTCCAACAAGTCCTAAGTTTTGGTTTCATTTTGTCTAAACTCAACTGAAAATCTTTAATGAAAGAAAATGACATTTACTGTACATCAGGGGAAGGAGCCAGGGAGATATCAGTACTTAGCAAATTTTGCAAAATAAGCAGTCTCATCTACTTCAAAAATTTGTAATTATTCAAAGATGACTGAGCTCAAAGTGATTTATCACGTGCTACTACAAAAGGTACATTTGCATATCATGGTGAAGCATGATTTTTCACTAAGATGATTCTAAAATTATTTTCTAACAATTTTATTTCACATATGAAAAGCAATTACTCTTGATGCATTTCATTAGCAGAATTTTACAGTTACTTGATGCCAGTTTTATATTAATGTTGTCAGATATGTCAAAAGAAATCAATTTTTTCATCCAATTCAAGGAAGAAATAAACTCTTTGAAAATTTTATTTTGAAAGTGAAACATCTGACAATATTATGCCCCATGTTACAAGTTAAAAGCCCAATATTAAATGGCCATTTCTAATGGTTGTATTAATTATCTATTACTGTATAACAAATCACCAGACAGAAGCTATTGACCTTGAAGAAGTCACTGACCCCCTGGTACCTTTTTGGGAAAATAGGAGTAATAACCTTCCACTCCAGAAAAATATACATTCTGATGACATGAGGAAAATAAAGAATATATAAAAGAAGGAATGGGCCTGTGATGTAAGTTAAAATTATAGCTTACATTTTAAGTTCTCACTAAATTATCTTTTTAGCCATGAGTATTAGGCTAGGTGATCTCTAAGTTCTCTTCTAATTACACAATTTCTCTTTATTTTAGGCCAGGTGTGGTGGTTCATGCCTGTAATCCCTACTTTGGTAGGCCTAGGTGGGCGGATCACTTGAGGTCAGGAGTGCAAGACCAGCCTGGCCAACATGGGGAAACTCCATTTCTACTAAAAATACAAAGAAAAAAAAATTAGCCCCACATGGTGGTGCATGCCTATAATTCCAGCTACTCATGTGGCTGAGGCAGGAGAATCATTTGAACTCAGAGGTTGCAGTGAGCTGAGTTCACGCCACTGCAATTCATCCAGCCTGGGTGACAGAGTGAGATGACTCCATCTCAAAAAAAAAAAAAAAAACAAAAAAAAACTTCCTCTATTTTATTCCAGCTCTAAAATTCTGGTATTTCTGTATCAAATATTGCTTTCTAAATCAAACTATAAAGTCTTTGGAAACCATAGCTGTGCCTCAGACATGCCCTCACCTCCCACAGAATCTACGTTTCTTTGCACAGAAGGTTTTGTCATACACAGAGTAGACACTGACACACTGATTGATTGCTCAGTATTTTGGTCTCTGGATTTCTCCATATCCACTTAATTATTTCAATAATTGACATTACCCACAACGGACCAAAGGTGATACTTCTGGCAAGTGGAAGCATGAGAGTGCTATTTCTTACCGACATTCATTTATCCTTTTACATATGATCCATTCATTTATCCTCTTCATTTGTTGAGCACTGGAGCTCCATCTATTTTACATGACTTTTTGCAGTTATTATACCTATTCATAATTATTCCTGGCATATGTTGCTTAATGATGGAGATATGTTCTGAGAAATGTGACATTAGACCATTTTGTCATTATGCAAATATCATAGAGTATATTTACACAAACATTGATGGTATATGTATACATATATATTTAATTTATACATATTTTCCTATGGAAAAACAAATGTCTCAGAACCTTAAGTGAATTATCAGTCATTCCCCTACTTATTCTGCAGAGCCAATATCAAGTGTTACATATCAGGTTTCTATTTATGTTCCATTATAATCTTATGGGACCACTGTCTTACATGCGGTCATTGTTGGCTGAAACATCATTATGCGGCACATGACTGTACTTGTGTTAAATAATTATTTTGGCTATAAGACTTGGCGCAGAGGAATTTCTGGGGAATAATAATCAACTGCAAGAAACTGGTGACCCAAAACAAGCTGGTCATTAATTTTGTTGAAATGTCAAAAGCTCATATCTGAAAAGGGTGAGCAAAATAAGCAAATAGGTAACTTTTAATAGGTAGCACACTGTTACTGCTGCTCACATGAAGATGCTAATAAATGTTCACAATCCAACCACAACAGCTTCTTAGCATTCCATCCAATAGAGCAAGGAATCTTTATTAGCTTCTGAGAAGATCTCGCATCCAGAAATTATTTGAAGTGTTTCCACCTGATTTAGGGTTTATTAGGTTTTTTAGTTTAGTTTTTTTGTGTTAGTTTCTTGGGGGGTTTTGGGATTTTGGTTTTTGGGTTTGTTTGGCTTTTGTTTTTGTTTTGGTGTCACATAAGTATTTCAATTTTGCACGACAATGTTATGGACTAGAAAGGGAATCTGCAACAGATGATTCAAGTTATGGCCTTGGTAATTCCAGACAGAAGCTATTGACCTTGAAGAAGTCACTGACCCCCTGGCACTTTTTGGGAAAATAGGAGTAATAACCTTCCACTCCAGAAAAATATTATACATTCTGATGACATGAAGAATATTTACATATTTGTCTTCCTCGGAATACACCCCGTAAAGGCATAATGTTATTTCTAAAAACTGTATTTTTAGTGGCAAAGTCTTGCACTTATGTTACCAATTAAGTCTCTGAGGATAATTAAGTTTGTTATAAATATACTGGTAGAGACAAAGGCCACTAAGATTCTAGTGAAGTCACAGATGCAAATCAAAAACTGTGGGCAGCAAGTTAATGATTAGAGTGCTGGTGTGTACAGTATAAGGCTTGATGGGTAAGTTTAATTTCTACAAGAAACATATTCTAACAAATATAATTTTTCTTAACCAACATAATAAGAAAATATACTTTTTTAAACCAACAGACAAGGACAGCAAACACACAGGTTGCTTTACACAGGCACATTTAAAGTCAGAACATCCAAAATTAGGTCAGTGGTCTTTGGAACTATTAAATCAAATCTCTTATGATTACAGCAAAGCTCTTTTCCATTTGTAACAAACAAACTTGGAAAAAACTCAATTATATTACAAATAGAAACTAGCTATGGATAGATATAATTTAAATATTATGACAACTAGTTCTTCATTAAACTGCTGCCACTTGCAGCTGCTAGATTCAGTTATAATTTTGAATTAGGGCTGAATTAAGTATGAGGGTTATAATGTTCTATTGCCAACCTGTATGCCAATAATAATTATTATTATAACAACAATTATAATAGCAAAAGTAGGTAACATTTACAGAGTGCTTACAATGTGCCAAGATTTTAACTAAATATTTTATTTAATCCCCAGAACTACCCTATGAGGTGGGTACTATTGTGATATTCATTCAACAAACGAGAAAACGACAGTTTAAAGACATTAAGGGCCAGGCATGGTGACTCACCTGTAATTCCAGCATTTTGGAAGGCTGAGGCAGAGGATTACCTAAGTCCAGGAATCTGAGACCAGCCTGGGCAACACAGTGAGTCCTTGTCTCTATAAAAAAATTTTAAAATTAGCTGGGCATGGCAGTGGCTTGCCTATAGTTCCAGCTACTCTGGAGGTTGAGGTGTGAGGACGTCTTGAACGCAGGAGTTCAAGGCTGGGGTGAGCTATGATCAAGCCACTGCACTTCAGCCTGGGTAACAGAGTAAGATCCTGTCTCAAAAAAAAAAAAAAAAAAAGTAAGGCCACAGAGCTAGGAAGAGGTAGATTCTTATCTAACTCATACCCTTAAGGGCCAAACCAAGTCAAAGGGCCAGGCATGGTAGCTCACACCTGTAATTCCAGCACATTGAGAGGCTGAGGCAGGAGGATTGCTTGAACTCAGAAGTTCAAGATCAGCCTGGGCAACATAGTGAGACCTCGTCTCTACAAAAAATATTAAAAATTAGCCAAACATGGTGATGCGTGTCTGTAGTACCGTTTACTCGGGAGGCTGAAGCAAGAGGATTACTTGAGCACAGGAGGTTGAGGCTTCAGTGAGCTGTGATTGTGGCACTGCACTCCAGCCTGCGCAACACTGGGCAACACAGCAAGACCCTGTCTCAAACAAAAACAAACACAAAACAAAGGGTACAAAGTTTCAGTCAGATAGTATGAGTAAGTTCTGGATATCTATTCAACAGCATGCTGATTATAGTTAGTCATGATGTATTGTAGACTTGTAATTTGCTAAGACAGTAGATAAGTGTTCTCACAACACACACATAAAATAACTATGTGAAGTGATGGATATGTTAGTTTGATTCAATAATTTCACAATGTATACATATACCAAAATACCACATTGTATACCATTTAAAATATTAAATAAGATAAAAACTAAATATATAAATAAAATTTAACCAATAAAGCAAATGAGTTAAAGCACTTGTACCTCTCATCATTCTATAGCCTGATGTTCCTGAAATGCTCTCTCTTCATAACAGAATTTCATGTGATGGTGTTTTTAATGGAGCATTCTGCCTACTTGATATGGGGTCATCACATGTTTCTTTCCACAAAATACTACTTTCTGATCTCTTTCTCATCACCATACTGCCTTCCTTTATCTCTCTTTCCTTTATTGCTTTTATCTGTTATTTCTTTCCTTAACCTATTCCCATTTTCCCAACTTTTATCCCATTTTCCTTGTCCATGCAATTAGCTTGTCAGGAACATGCAGCATATCCCAAAACTCCAGAAAGGTGATTCTCAGGGCTCCAGAGGGTGGTGGTCCTCGAGTCAGAAATGGGAGACCAGGAACAGAGGCTGGGAAAACAGAACTGTTTCCCCTCCTGCTTATTTTGTTTTGAAAATTGCTTCTAGCTCCCATTTATCTTAGTGTAATTATCAAAATAAGAATAGCACCTGTTTCACATAAAATTAATGGGTTATGTGTAAATTTATTTGCATTTGGGGGTAGAATATTCTGAAAAAAATAGAAATTGAGATCAAATGGTCATTTATTTTGGCTCTTACCTTTTAGGAGGTAAGTGGTTATGATCTCATTTAAGCTTAATTACTTCCTTAGAGGCCCATCTCCAAATATAGACACATTGAAGGTGTTAGGGCTTCTGGGTATGAATTTTGGAGGGATACATTCAGTTCATAACACACAACTTAATTTTTTTTAAAGAGTGAAATCATTTTTTAAAATGATGGAAAAAGCTAAAATATGCTAAATATAAATCCAAAAAAACTTAAGAGTTATGGACTGAATTTGTCCCTGCAAAATTCAAATGTTGAAATCCTCACCCCCAGTGTGATGGTAGTAGGAGGTGGGGTCTTTCGTAGGTAATTTAGCACAACAAGGTGGAATCCTCATGAAGAGAATGTTTGCCTTTACAAAGGGATCCAAGAGAGCTCTCCAGCTCTCTTTCTGTGATGTGAGGATACAACGGGAAGACGGTAGCCTGTAACCTGGAAGAGAGCCCTCACTCCAACCCAACCATGCTGGCACCCTGAACTCAGACTTCCAGCCTCCAGAACTATAAAGAGTAAATTTCTGTTGCTTAGAGGCCACTCAGTCTATGGTTCTTTGTTACAGCAGACAAAACTGACTCAGACACCTGCTATAGCTATATTAACGTCACACAAAATAGGTGTTCAGGTAAAAAGTTTTACTAAAGATAAAAAGGAACATTTCCACAATGATAAAAATTCAATTCACCAGGAAGATATAATTATTTTAAATTTGGTCACCTACTAGTATAAGTTTGAACCCTATAATGCAAAAATTGAAACAGCTAAAAAAAAAAAAAAAAGAATTATCCACAATCATAGTGGGAGACTTCAACACACCTCTCTTTGTAACTGATGGAACAAGCAGACAAAAATAGATAAGTAAGGGCATAGAAATGTCAAACAATGTGGAAGTCATCTTTAAAGGGCTAGGACCAAAACAAAGAAAAAGATTAAAATGTCCATATATATTATAGGGGCAGTAGCTATAGTGGCATATATTATCTTTATTTTCAGTTACAATTTCATTTTATAGAAGAAGAAATCAAGGCTCAGAGAGGTAAAATAACCTTATACAGTCCAAGTGGTAGAGCCAGAAAATTCATTATTTTTTAAGTTTAGTAGAACTCACCAGTGAAACCATCTGGGTGGGCTTTTTTTTGAGAGGGGAAGCTTTTGACTATCATTTCAATTTCCCACTTTGAATTGAATAGATTGACATTTTTTCTCTGGGCTTATTTATTTTTGAGACGGAGTCTCACTCTGTTGCCCAGGCTGTAGTGCAGTGGTATGATCTTGGCTAACTGCTACCTCCATCTACTGGGTTCAGGCAATTCTCCTGCCTCTTTTTATATTTTTAGTAGAGACAGAGTTTCGCTGTGTTGACCAGGCTGGTCGTGAGCTCCTGACCTCAGGTGATCCACGGGCCTCGGCCTCCCAAAGTGCTGGGATTACAGGCGTGAGCCACTATACCTGGCTATATTTACTTTCTTCTATTGAGTTCTTACATTTTTCAATGCCTTTATTTCCCCGAACTAAATAATTTAGTGGGCTTTATGTCACTTCGAAATGAAATCGTAACTGAAAATAAAGTGCTTAGCACAGTGCCTGGGTAGAAAGCATCCAGTAAATACTGTCATTTCTGCTACTTTTACTACTGTTACGATTGCTATGTCTACTACTATTATTTATGCATCTTTAGAGTCTCCTGAGTCCCTGACAGCTACTGACATTGGGGCAAAGATAAGTCTATCAATATTTTTGAATTTGACTTACGGAAATAGATACTAGCTCTTGCAGGCATGAGAAATGTTTCTCAGCATGATGAAATCTGGAGAAAAAAGTTTGAATTAATTCCAAAGAAATCAGAAGTAATATTTGGTGGCACTGCTAATGGAGCTGAATGCATTAGAAAATGTCAGTTATAAAAACTGACTGATCTGGGTGTGAGATGAGTCCAGTTACAGTACTGCCCAGTTACAGTAAGTTAGAAAGAGGAACAGGATGGGAAGAGTTCATTCTTGTCCGTGACCTACTGGCAGGAATAACGAATGACATTGCTAAGTAGGTGCCTACTCCAAGCCCCTACATCTTTGCTTCTGTTTAGTACAGAGCAAATTTCAATTGGAAGTTTGGCTTTGCATATAGTAACTGCTCAAAAAAATGTTTATCAATTTGTCAATTTTGGTCTGTCAATTTAGCAATTTCAATAGTTTTGTCAACTTACCAATTAGGTCATTCATGATTTCTCAGTCTTCTTCAGATAGCCAACATTTTCCAAATTAACTTGTTTACTAATATCAAATCCTCAGAAAGTGAAATTCACACCAGGGGTTTGTGTTCCTTATTATGAACAAATAAAAGAAAATTTGCATTATAATCACTCTACAAAAACATCATGACCAAACTACCTTTCCAGAAGCTTGACTTGAAAATTTAGTATTTAGAGGGGCAGAGCAAGATGGCCGTATAGGAACAGCTCCAGTCTCCAACTCCCAGCGCGAGTGACACAGAAGACCGGTGATTTCTGCATTTTCAACTGAGGTACTGGGGTCATCTCACTAGGGAGTGCCGGACAATCGGTGCTGGTCAGCTGCTGCAGCCCGACCAGCGAGAGCTGAAATAGGGCGAGGCATCGCCTCACCTGGGAAGCACAAGGGGGAAGGGAATCCCTTTTCCTAGCCAGGGGAACTGAGACACACAACACATGGAAAATCGGGTAACTCCCACCCCAATACTGCGCTTTAAGGAAACGGGCACACCAGGAGATTATATCCCACACCTGGCCGGGAGGGTCCCACAGCCACGGAGTCTCCCTTATTGCTAACACAGCAGTCTGCGATCTAAACTGCAAGGCAGCAGCGAGGCTGGGGGAGGGGCGCCCGCCATTGCTGAGGCTTAAGTAGGTAAACAAAGCCGCTGGGAAGCTCGAACTGGGTGGAGCTCACAGCAGCTCAAGGAAACCTGCCTGTCTCTGTAGACTCCACCTCCTGGGAACAGGGCACAGCTAAACAACAACAACAAAAAAGCAGCAGAAACCTCCGCAGATGCAAACAACTCTGTCTGACAGTTATGAAGAGAGCAGTGGATCTCCCAACACGGAGGTTGAGATCTGAGAACGGACAGACTGCCTGCTCAAGTGGGTCCCTGACCCCTGAGTAGCCTAACTGGGAGACATCCCCCACTAGGGGCAGTCTGACACCCCACACCTCACAGGGTGGAGTACACCCCTGACAGGAAGCTTCCAAAGTAAGAATCAGACAGGTACACTTGCTGTTCAGCAGTATTCTATCTTCTGCAGCCTCTGCTGCTGATACCCAGGCAAACAGGATCTGGAGTGGACCTCAGGCAATCTCCAACAGACCTACAGCTGAGGGTCCTGACTGTTTGTTAGAAGGAAAACTATCAAACAGGAAGGACACCTATACCAAAACCCCATCAGTACGTCACCATCATCAAAGACCAGAGGCAGATAAAACCACAAAGATGGGGAAAAAGCAGGGTAGAAAAGCTGGAAATTCAAAAAATAAGACTGCATCTCCCCCTGCAAAGGAGCGCAGCTCATTGCCAGCAGCGGATCGAAGCTGGTCAGAGAATGACTTTGACGAGATGAGAGAAGAAGGCTTCAGTCCATCAAACTTCTCAGAGCTAAAGGAGGAATTACGTACCCAGCACAAAGAAACTAAAAATCTTGAAAACAGAGTGGAAGAATTGACAGAATAATTAATGCAGAGAAGGTCATAAACGAAATGACAGAGATGAAAACCATGACACGAGAAATATGTGACACATGCACAAGCTTCAGTAACCGACTCGATCAACTGGAAGAAAGAGTATCAGCGATTGAGGATCAAATGAATTAAACAAAGAGAGAAGAGAAACCAAAAGCAAAATGAAGACAAAGAAATGAACAAAGCCTGCAAGAAGTATGGGATTATGTAAAAAGACCAAATCTGCGTCTGATTGGGGTGCCTGAAAGTGAGGGGGAAAATGGAACCAAGTTGGAAAACACTCTTCAGGATATCATCCAGGAGAACTTCCCCAACCTAGTAGGGCAGGCCAACATTCAAATTCAGGAAATACAGAGAACGCCACAAAGATACTCCTCGAGAAGAGCAACTCCAAGACACATAATTGCCAGATTCACCAAAGTTGAAATGAAGGAAAAAATCTTAAGGGCAGCCAGAGAGAAAGGTCAGGTTACCCACAAAGGGAAGCCCATCAGACTAACAGCAGACCTCTCGGCAGAAACTCTACAAGCCAGAAGAGAGTGGGGGCCAATATTCAACTTTCTTAAAGAAAAGAATTTTAAACCCAGAATTTCATATCCAGCCAAACTAAGTTTCATAAGTGAAGGAGAAATAAAATCCTTTACAGATAAGCAAATGCTTAGAGATTTTGTCACCACCAGGCCTGCCTTGCAAGAGACCCTGAAGGAAGCCCTAAACATGGAAAGGAACAACCAGTACCAGCCATTGCAAAAACATGCCAAAATGTAAAGACCATCGAGGCTAGGAAGAAACTGCATCAAAAAAACGAGCAAAATAACCAGTTAATATCATAATGGCAGGATCAAGTTCACACATAACAATATTAACCTTAAATGTAAATGGACTAAATGCTCCAATTAAAAGACACAGACTGGCAAACTGGATAAAGAGTCAAGACCCATCAGTCTGCTGTATTCAGGAGACCCACCTCACATGCAGAGACATACATAGGCTCAAAATAAAGGGATGGAGGAAGATCTACCAAGCAAATGAAGAACAAAAAAAAGCAGGGGTTGCAATCCTAGTCTCTGATAAAACAGACTTTAAACCATCAAAGATCAAAAGAGACAAAGAAGGCCATTACATAATGGTAAAGGGATCAATTCAACAGGAAGAGCTAACTATCCTAAATATATATGCACCCAATACAGGAGCACCCAGACTCATAAAGCAAGTCCTTAGAGACTTACAAAGAGACTTAGACTCCCATACAATAATAATGGGAGACTTCAACACCCCACTGTCAACATTAGACAGATCAACGAGACAGAAAGTTAACAAGGATATCCAGGAATTGAACTCATTTCTGCACCAAGCAGACCTAATAGACATCTATAGAACTCTCCACCCCAAATCAACAGAATATATATTCTTCTCAGCACCACATCGCACTTATTCCAAAATTGACCACATAATTGGAAGTAAAGCACTCCTCAGCAAATGTAAAAGAACGGAAATTATAACAAACTGTCTCTCAGACCACAGTGCAATCAAACTAGAACTCAGGACTAAGAAACTCAATCAAAACTGCTCAACTACATGGAAACTGAACAACCTGCTCCTGAATGACTACTGGGTACATAACAAAATGAAGGCAGAAATAAAGATGTTCTTTGAAACCAATGAGAACAAAGATACAACATACCAGAATCTCTGGGACACATTTAAAGCAGTGTGTAGAGGGAAATTTATAGCACTAAATGCCCACAAGAGAAAGCAGGAAAGATCTAAAATTGACACTCTAACATCACAATTAAAATAACTAGAGAGGCAAGAGCAAACACATTCAAAAGCTAGCAGAAGGCAAGAAATAACTAAGATCAGAGCAGAACTGAAGGAGATAGAGACACAAAAAACCTTCCAAAAAATCAATGAATCCAGGAGTTGGTTTTTTGAAAAGATCAACAAAATTGACAGACCGCTAGCAAGACTAATAAAGAAGAAAAGAGAGAAGAATCAAATAGACGCAATAAAAAATGATAAAGGGGATATCACCACCGACCCCATAGAAATACAAACTACCATCAGAGAATACTATAAACACCTCTACGCAAATCAACTAGAAAATCTAGAAGAAATGGATAATTTCCTGGACACTTACACTCTTCCAAGACTAAACCAGGAAGAAGTTGAATCCCTGAATAGATCAATAGCAGGCTCTGAAATTGAGGCAATAATTAATAGCCTACCAACCAAAAAAAGTCCAGGACCAGATGGATTCACAGCTAAATTCTACCAGAGGTACAAGGAGGAGCTGGTACTATTCCTTCTGAAACTATTCCAATCAATAGAAAAAGATGGAATCCTCCCTAACTCATTTAATGAGGCCAACATCATCCTGATACCAAAGCCTGGCAGAGACACAACAAAAAAAGAGAATTTTAGACCAATATCCTGATGAACATCGATGCAAAAATCCTCAATAAAATACTGGCAAACCGGATCCAGCAGCACATCAAAAAGCTTATCCACCATGATCAAGTGGGCTTCAACCCTGGGATGCAAGGCTGGTTCAACATTCACAAATCAATAAACGTAATCCAGCATATAAACAGAACCAGAGACAAGAACCACATGATTATCTCAATAGATGCAGAAAAGGCTTTTGACAAAATTCAATAGCCCTTCATGCTAAAAACGCTCAATAAATTCGGTATTGATGGAACGTACCTCAAAATAATAAGAGCTATTTATGACAGACCCACAGCCAATATCATATTGAATGGGCAAAAACTGGAAAAATTCCCTTTGAAAACTGGCACAAGACAGGGATGCCCTCTCTCACCACTCCTATTCAACATAGTGTTGGAAGTTCTGGCTAGGGCAATCAGGCAAGAGAAAGAAATAAAGGGTATTCAGTTAGGAAAAGAAGAAGTCAAATTGTCCCTGTTTGCAGATGATATGATTGTATATTTAGAAAACCCCATTGTCTCAGCCCAAAATCTCCTTAAGCTGATAAGCAACTTCAGCAAAGTCTCAGGATACAAAATTAATGTGCAAAAATCACAAGCATTCTTATACACCAGTAACAAACAGAGAGCCAAATCAGGAATGAACTTCCATTCACAATTGCTTCAAAGAGAATAAAATACCTAGGAATCCAACTTACAAGGGATGTAAAGGATCTCTTCAAGGAGAACTACAAACCACTGCTCAGTGAAATAAAAGAGGACACAAACAAATGGAAGAACATACCATGTTCATGGATAGGAAGAATCAATATCGTGAAAATGGCCATACTGCCCAAGGTTATTTATAGATTCAATGCCATCCCCATCAAGCTACCAATGAGTTTCTTCACAGAATTGGAAAAAACTGCTTTAAAGTTCATATGGAACCAAAAAAGAGCCCGCATTGCCAAGACAATCCTAAGTCAAAAGAACAAAGCTGGAGGCATCACGCTACCTGACTTCAAACTATACTACAAGGCTACAGTCACCAAAACAGCATGATACTGGTACCAAAACAGAGATATAGACCAATGGAACAGAACAGAGTCCTCAGAAATAATACCACACACCTACAGCCATCTGATCTTTGACAAACCTGAGAGAAACAAGAAATGGGGAAAGGATTCCCTATTTAATAAATGGTGCTGGGAAAATTGGCTAGCCATAAGTAGAAAGCTGAAACTGGATCCTTTCCTTACTCCTTATACGAAAATTAATTCAAGATGGATTAGAGACTTAAATGTTAGACCTAATACCATAAAAACCCTAGAAGAAAACCTAGGTAGTACCATTCAGGACATAGGCACGGGCAAGGACTTCATTTCTAAAACACCAAAAGCAATGACAGCAAAAGCAAAAATTGACAAATGGGATCTAATTAAACTGAAGAGCTTCTGCACAGCAAAAGAAACTACCATCAAAGTGAACAGGCAACCTACAGAATGGGAGAAAATTTTTGCAATCTACTCATCTGACAAAGGGCTAATATCCAGAACCTACAAAGAACTCAAACAAATTTACAAGAAAAAAACAAACAACCCCATCAAAAAGTGGGCAAAGCATATGAACAGACATTTCTCAAAAGAAGACATTCATACAGCCAACAGACACATGAAAAAATGCTCATCATCACTCGCCATCAGAGAAATGCAAATCAAAACCACAATGAGATACCATCTCACACCAGTTAGAATGGCAATCATTAAAAAGTCAGGAAACAACAGGTGTTGGAGAGGATGTGGAGAAATAGGAACACTTTTACACTGTTGGTGGGATTGTAAACTAGTTCAACCATTATGGAAAACAGTATGGCGATTCCTCAAGGATCTAGAACTAGATGTACCATATGACCCAGCCATCCCACTACTGGGTATATACCCAAAGGATTATAAATCATGCTGCTATAAAGACACATGCACACGTATGTTTATTGCGGCACTATTCACAATAGCAAAGACTTGGAATCAACCCAAATGTCCATCTGTGACAGACTGGATTAAGAAAATGTGGCACATATACACCATGGAATACTACGCAGCCATAAAAAAGGATGAGTTTGCATCCTTTGTAGGGACATGGATGCAGCTGGAAACCATCATTCTTAGCAAACTATCACAAGAACAGAAAACCAAACACCGCATGTTCTCACTCATAGGTGGGAACTGAACAATGAGATCACTTGGACTTGGGAAGGGGAACATCACGCACCGGGGCCTATCATGGGGAGGGGGAAGGGGGGAGGGATTGCATTGGGAGTTATACCTGATATAAATGACGAGTTGATGGGTGCTGACGAGTTGATGGGTACAGCACACCAACATGGCACAAGTATACATATGTAACAAACCTGCATGTTATGCACATGTACCCTAGAACTTAAAGTATAATAATAATAAAAAAAAAAGAAAATTTAGTATTTATTGGGAACAAGAGAGATGAACACCTGAACAGGCTGGAAAACATATGAGGATAAATGCCTGAGTTCACATCAGAATGTTTGGCAAAAGAAAGAATGTTAGTGTGAAATATACAGAAATTTTGGTTATAAATTTTCCCACCAAAGTTTCACTTCAAAAAACAAACAGTGCAGACTAGTCGTTGTTTCAGAATGGAAAAAGAGTGTACCTTAGGAACTAGTTCAGGAGGATATTTTAGTTATCTTGCTTTGTTTTTTCAATCAATCATGTTACTATTTTGTGTATTTCCTTTCCTTGGGGAAATATTCTAACTCTGATCCAATGTTTTTTAAAAACTCTTTCATCATGTGCAAAATATCTTTGGTTTGTGAATTTACAAAATGTTCTTAACCTCAGAAAAAATAAATAAGTTAGAGAAAATTAAAATAAGTCCAAATCATTAAGTACATTTTTTGAAATCCCTCAAGTGTAGGAAAAATGTAGGTGGAACAGAACAACAGTCAGGCTTGGGCCAGAACCTAGGAAATCTCTGAAGATGTCAAAAATGATTTCATATGAAGAGTTGTGTTCTTTTTTACTTTAGGACTTCTTCAAAAGCAGAGGAAGGGTTGGAGAAAAACATGAAAAAGAAAAGCCTATCTGAGTTCAAGGTTTGGCATGAATACTTTCCCAAGTCCAGCCAGCTTACCATCAATGATAATTCAATTTCAATCAAATCAAAGGGAAGGTGCCATGCTAGGTGCTGAGCTTGTATAGAAATATGAACAAGACTGTATGCTCACCCACACAAGCGGTTTAAGATGATGAAGCTAGGTGAAAGATGAAAGATAATAACTATAATATTTTATGAGATTATAATATAATAATATTATGGAGAGGATTTTCAAGCCATCTTCTCCCAGAAGTCTAAGTGAGAAGAGCTCTACTTCTCACCTGTTCAAATCCTTCCTATCCCTCAAGGGCAGCTTTAGTCCCACATCTGGTTCAGACTCTCCAAAACTTTCCAGCCCATTGTTGTTTATATCACAGATGTGAGACCATTATAAACACCTCTTGATTTGGGTTATAAAAACAGGTAAGGAGTGTATTTTACTCTGAAGGAGAAGACAGCATAGTATTCAGAGGCAACAGAACACAGTGACCAAGAGAACAGATTTCAGAGCCAGCTGACTTTGCTACAAATCCTAGGATCACCACTGGGGAACACTGGAAAAGTTAATCTTTCTAAGCCTCAGTTTCCCCATCTTCAAAATGGAAACATTAATAGTTCCTACCTCATGGAATTGTGAGAATCAAATGAGGCAGCAATTGTACTTAAAATACTAGGGGGCAAGCTAGGCGTGGTGGCTCACATCTGTAATCCCAGCACTTTGGGAGGCTGACGTAGGCAGATCACTTGAGGTCAGGAGTTCAAGACCAGCCTAGCTAATATGGTGAAACCCCATCTCTACTAAAAATAACAAAAATTATCTGGGTGTGGTGGTGCACATTTGTAATCCCAGTTACTCAGGTGGGTGAGGCAGGAGAATCACTTGAACCCAGGAGGCAGAGTCTGCAGTGAGCTGTGATCGCGCCATTGCACTCCAGCCTGGGCAACAGAGCAAGGCTCTGTCTAAAAAAATAAAAAATAAAAAACACTAGGGGGCACAGTCAAGCACTGTGGCACATGCCTGTAACCCCACTTACTTGGAAGGCCAAGGTGGGAAGATCAGCTTAGCCCAGGAGTTTGAGTCCAGCCTGAGCAACACAGCAAGACCCCATCTCTAAAGAAAAAAATGAGGGAGGGGGGAATAAATATTAGACATATAAATGTTTGTTGGTTATGACTAATGTTCATCCATGCATTCCACAAATGTTCCTTAGGTGCCTTTTCTCTGCAAGATGTTGTTCTAGGCATGAGATCCCAACAGTGGATAAAACAGACAAAGTTCCAGACCTCATAGATTCTCCATTCATATGTCAACTGGAAAACAAGTTCTATGGGGAAAGAAAGCATATAAAATATCATTTTGTATTTCCTATGGTGCTTTACACAAAATAGACAACAAGAGTCTGTGAAGGAATTCTAAGTGGAAGAGGGAAGATGTGCTTGGAAAATCTTGCACTCCTGAGCAAAGAAAAAAATTATGTGAACAAACCATCTGTATTCAATGAAGGTCTTCTAGAATCTAGTCCTTTAGTATTTCATAAAATTCAACTCCTTGGTAATTTAAAATAAAATGGATTACACAAAGTTTCCACTGCACCATGCCATGCTTTGCTCACATGGCGGAGGAGTGCATGGCATGGAAAACATTTCTGGATTGTGACGCTCAGCCAGATGAGCTCAGGTTACTTGTGTTTCATGGCCTTTCAGTCTGGAGCTTGATTGCCAGTTGGAAGCCTTGGATTGACTCCTTGATCTTAGAGCTACAGGAGGTTAGCCATGTGGCCAGAGTGACTGCAGGAGGCCAGGGAGGCTCAGGGATGCCTAGCTAAGGAATTTCACTTCTTTAAGACTTGTGTTACTATTAAAACACATTCCTCTAGGACAGTTAGTAATTTGGGCTATTAACAGTTATTCAGTCTTCACAGAAATAAGGACCAGATATATTCTCTTTTTTTAAAAAAAGAACTTTGGCCAGGCATGGTGGTTCACACCTGTAATCCCAGCACTTTGGGAGGCCAAGGCGGGCAGATCACTTGAGGTCAGGAGTTCGAGACCAGCCTGATCAACATAGTGAAATCCCGTCTCTAGTTAAAAAACAAACAAAAAAAATTAGCCAGGTGTTGTGACACATGCCTATAGTCCCAGCTACCTAGGACGCCGAGACAGGAGAATAGCTTGAACCCAGGAGATAGAGGTTGCAGTGAGCTGAGATAGCGCCACTGCACTCCAGCCTGGGGGACAGAGTGAGACTCTGTCTCAAAAAAAAAAAAAAAAAAAAAAAAAAAGAAATTCAGCCTAATAATAAAAATAGTTTTGTTCATTGTAGGCAAACTGGAAGCTATAACTTTAGCTACATCCACGGTCTTAAGAGCAAGTTTTTGGAATTGTAGAATAACTTAGAGGTAGCTTGAAAAAACACTGGCCTTGGAAGTCAAGAGACCTGAGTTCTAGTTTTGACTAAGTAAGCTGACTGAACTTAAACAACGGAAATAATTCTCAAGCCCCAGTTCCCACATCTGTAAAATCAGAGTTCTTAGGAGCCCCTACCATTGTGTTTTTTAGTACTTATGAAATAATTATCCATCATATACCCACCTCTTTCATACAATATTTAGAACAACGACCTTGTATGATAGTGTCTTAGTGTGTTTTGTTCTAGTACAACAAAATACCTGAAACTGGGTAATTTATAAAGAAGAGAATTTTATTTTCTCACAGTTCTAGGGACTGGGAAGTCCAAGATCAAGGCACCAGCATTTGGTGTCTGACGAGGGCTTTTTTGCTGTGTCCTTATATGGGGGACGTCAGATGGTCAAGAGAGACTAACTCCCTGCATCAAGTCCTAGTTTGATGGCATTAACCTATTTATAAGGGCAGAGCCCTCACGACCTAAACACCTCCCAAGGGACTCCCCTTTCAGCACTGCTGCACTGGGGATTAAGTTTTTAATACATGAATTTGGGGGAACACATTCAGACCATAGCAGATAGTTACATTTGGCATTGAGGAGATTAAAACTCAAAGAAGCTCACTTATTTACCCAAGGCCATAGGCTATGGGGGCAAAGGTGTGATTTAAGGTTATCTGCCAACTAAATAACATCCTCTTCCTCCCAAAGCACAGCTGGCTTTAATTTGCTAGTATATGAAATACCTCTGGGTTTGAAAAGAAAGAATGACCCTGACAAAAAAAAATCTCATTGCCTACTTGACCCTTTTGCTTAAGATTCCCTCCACTCTGTTACTTACCTAGTGTGTAGGGCAATTTCTTTATGTTTACATTTCTGCCGTGAATAGGTTACAAAGTTAAGTCTTACCTAGAGAGGGTATCTGAGTTTCATGGAATGGATATTCAGAAGATTTGCTCTCAAATAACAGGGATCTTTATCTTCTTTCCACTTGTGTTTCAATGACTGTGAAGAAGTGTAATCAGAAAGTAAGATGGCATGCAGATCTAACTTACCCATAACAAACTCTCAAGGACTGTCAGGCATATCATTCATTATACCCTAGCAAAAAGAAGTTGTCCACCCATTCCCCTCACTGAAGGGCAGCCTTCTTAATGAACATCTTTAATTGGATTAGGAGTAAAGACCTGTCTGTCCCATCACCAGCCAATCCATAAACTAGTGATTGGGCTAAAATGTGAGCTGGCCAATAAGTCTGTGCTCAAACAGGCCAGAATGCCTGTTTCAAGAGCCTGAATTGTGAAATACAGAAAACACAAGCCCTTTGGTGGACAGGGGAGCACAGAGAAGACAACAGATGCATAGTGTCTTCACATTAACACTGGGTGCTTGGAGTGAAATTAATGGACTTCTACTTCTGAGGATCCCAAACTTGTGTTGGGTTCCAAATCACTTCCCCCAGAAATTGTTCTATTACAAATCCTGTTCTTGGATTTCTAATAGATGATCTTTCTCAAATATAAATAAATAAATAAATATATATATATATATGTGTGTGTGTGTGTGTATATATGTGTGTGTGTATCTAAACATATATATCATACTGATACATTAAAATTCTTTTAATTGTTGGAATTGGTGACTATTCTTTAAAAGCAAAAGAGCTGAATAAACCTCTGTACAACTATTTTGTTAAACTATATACTGTAATTCTACTCTGTCAAATAACACTGAAATTAGTAGGGATTTGGCACCTGGTCTGCCAGTTCCAAGGCCTGCTTTATAATTGCTGCATTATACCACCTGAAATTATTTTTGCTACTCCAACTGACTCAATTATACTCATTTAGATCAGAAGAATTTAGTAGGACTTTCCAGTAAGAGATATCTAGTACCCGACTTACCTCTCAGCTTAAAGACTACCATTTTCTAAGACTAATTCCATATTCTCTGGGGGGGTGAATTTTAAGCATTTGGTTTTAATCCATCTGTAACGTCTATACCACAAAGAAGCTGAAATATTTTAAGTATGATGAAACTATATGTAAAGATATGTGGTATTGATTATTTATAAAAGCAATGACTGCTCTTCCAGTAGGCAAACAAGCTTCTTCTCTTTAGAGGCTTCTTTGCTCACCTAATGAAGACTGGCCAATAAAGTTGAGCCAGAGGGTGTCTAAACTCTGACGTATTGAAGGCACTCAGCCTTGTTGTTTCTGCTTCCATCAACAGTAACGAGTTCTGCATGCCTTAGAAAAGAACAAAGCGCTTGGTTATTTCCCAGATTTTCACTCTCAATGTTCCTACCCCATCTAGCTCATCTGATGCTTGGAGGAATCCTTCTTCACACATTTAAATTTAATGTTAGCATTTCCTTCATTGACTCATTAACTGCCCTCTGGTGCAGGTTAACCAATGACCCTAAAAGAGGTCTCCAGTTGCTCTCCAAGGCTGATGAGCAATTCTCACCCTGCACTTCAGCCAACAAAAATGTTGTGCCATTTTACAAGCAGCAGAAGTCCCAGAAGGCCACACAGTTCCATGGCCTGATATACGCAGAAGAATAATAAAAAATTTTACGGCTCTGGGGAAACCTATCAATCCCAGGAGTGCCCCAAGGCAGGTAAAGTTGGTGTGTCCTCACTCAGCCTCCTGCCTTGACAACTTTACCCGAGAACACTTAGACTTGCAGGGCATGGTCTGTAAAACATAAAAACAGCCCTGGATTTGAGATAAACATATGCACCAGATTCTGCCTATATGCATTCATAGCTAACTGTATCTTATCTTAGAAATCAGGGGAATTGTTTATTTGAAGCATGAAACCTAAGTTAATGAATGGGATATTTTCGTATTCTTGCAAAGCCAAGAAATATACATTCTACTGCCCACTGGGAAAAAAAAACAGGATATTTGCCAATGGAAGTCCAGTTAGGATATTAGCCTCTGATAGCAGCTGACTTCCATCTTATCCAAGGGCTCTTTCAAAAGTTTTCCCTACTTTCTGATAACTTTGCTCTCTCTTTTTCCTTTCTCTTTTTTTTTTTTTTTTTTTTTTGAGACAGGATCTCACTCTGTCTCCCAGGCTGAAGTGCAGTGGCGTGACCATGGCGCACTCAATCAATCCTCCCACCTCACCTCCCGAGTAGCTGGGACTACAGGCACGCACCACCACACCCGGCTAATTTTTCTGTGTTTTTTTGTAGAGACGGAGTTTTGCCATGTTACCCAGGCTGGTCTCAAATTCCTGGGCTCAAGTGATCCGCCTGGCCCTGATAGCCTCTCTGTATATATATACATATATCAAAATGATAAATGTACATGGAGTTTTCAGGAAGTGGGGAAACTTTTCAGAGGTTACTATTTCACTAAAACCCTATAAGTGGTCAATACTTACATCAATTAGTAGACGCAGCCCCTAGATGAGTGTGGCAGCCTCTACAAAATAAAGTAAAAAACTGGTGATGGGTTGGGGGAGGGATGATCCAAGTAATTTAAAGAGAAATCCTTTCACTAATAATCATTTATGACACTTATTTACTTATTGAAATTATAAAGTTTATACAAACTTTCTGTTTTTCTTTTTCTTTTCTTTTTTTTTTTGGAGACAAAGTCTTGCTCTATCTCCCAGGCTGGAGTGCAGTGGCTCAATCTCAGCTCACTGCAACCTTCTGTCTCCTGGGCTCAAGTAATACTCCTACCTCAGCCTCCCAAGTAGCTGGAATTGCAGGCATGCACTACCACACCCAGCTCATTTTTGTACTTTTAGTAGAGACAGGGTTTTGCCATGTTGGCCAGGCTGGTCTCGAACTGCTCGCCTCTAGCCTCGCCCACCTCAGCCTCCCAAAGTACTGGGATTACAGGTGCAAACCACTATGCCCAGAACACATTTTCTTAATATATATTTTTTCATGCTGAGTGTCAAACCATGAGCCTCATGTCCTAAGTGATATTTAGCATTCTCAAAATGGTATAGAGTGCCCAGAAGGCAAATGTTTTGTCTTTTACCAAATACACATCACTTTGCTTTTGCATATATATATATATATATATATATATATATACACACACACACACACACACATACACACACACGCATGCCTAATATACACATGTATGGTTTTATCCCACACTGAACTCTAAGTGATCACCATGCAAAGCATAATTGCTTTCGGATCTTGTTTAGTTTCCTAAGAAGGAAGTTTCCTTCCAGGAAGCTGCACTGGCTAGATGCCTTCATGAAACACTAACAGGATTTCAAAAGAAATTTGTTTCTTCGGAAAGAGAAAGATGTGTCCATGAAACCTTTGTGAGAAGACAAAAACACTTAAGTGATTAAAAACTACTCATGGTCTGCAGGTAAAAAGGCATATGTACCCCAAATGTTGAAGCCATCGTACTTCTTCTGTTCATACCCCTAAACCGTGTAGAAGTTCGCCGGGAGGTGAGGACTCCAACAGCTGTGGAGAAATGTTTCTCTTTCCTCTCAGCTTGCACACATCATGGCGGTTGCCGCCCAGCAGCGTCCTCAGCCTGGCGGCGGGAAGTGCAGAGGCAAGGCTCACTATGTGCTGGCCAAGCTGGCTCGGCGCTGCGACTCTGGCGGACCCAGTCAGCTATAGCCCAGGCTAAGGGGCATCCTCATCACCTGCAACATGAACCAGCGCGTGTATGTGGAGGAGGCCTACATCCTGCTCAATGAATATGGCGATGACAGGTATGGGTTGGAAAAGTTTACAGACAAGGATCAGAAGCCCCCTGGAAGTGAGGGAGAAGATGATGATGTGGAGGCTACCTTGAAGAAAGAAGTTGGTGACATTAAAGCATCTACAGAGATGAGCCTAAGAAGATTCCAGTTAGTGGAAAGTGGAGCAAATAACATTGTCTTCATCAGGACACTCGGGATAGAACCTGATAAATTGGTGCATAATATTCTCCAAGATGTGTACAAAACCAAGAAGACTCAAGTTATTCTATGAATGTTACCCATCTCAGGCACATGCAAGGCTTTTTTAGAAGATATGAAAAAATATGCAGAAACATTTTTGGAACCCTGGTTTAAAGTTCCAAGCAAAGGGACGTTTCAGATTGTGTACAAATCTCAAAATAGCAGTCATGAGAGGTGAACCCAACTGGACTTCCTGGGTCCAGTGGGGACTTGGAGAACTAGTCTGTCTTACAGGGGATTGTAAAATGCACCAATCAGCGCTCTGTAGCTAGCAAGAGGTTTGTAAAATGCACCAATCAACACTCTGTAAAAATGCACCAATCAGTGCTCTGTAGCTAGCAAGAAGTGTGTAAAATGGACCAATCAGCAGGATTCTAAAAGTAACCAATCATTGTGAGGATTGAGAAAAGGGCATTCTGATAGGACAGAAACAGGACATGGGAGGGGACAAATAAGGGAATAAAAGTTGGCCACCCCAGCCAGCAGTGGCAACCCACTTGGTCTCCTCACATGCTGTGGAAGCTTTGTTCTTTCTTCACAATAAAATTTTGCTGCTGCTCACTCTTTGGGTCCCTGCCACCTTTAAGGGCTGTAACACTGACCGGGAAGGCCCACGGCTTCATTCTTGAAGTCAGTGAGATCATGAACCCACCAGAAGGAACCAACTCCGGACACAGTCACAAGAATAGAGAAGTTATCAAAGAATTGGGAGGAATAGTGTGTACCCTCAATTCAGAAAATAAACTGGATCTCACCAATCCACAGTACCTGGTGGTAGTAGAAATCATCAAAGCTGTCTGTTGCCTGAGTGTCGTGAAAGATTACATGTTGTTTAGAAAATACAATTTCCGGTTGGGCGGTGGCTCATGCCTGTAATCCCAACACTTTGGGAGGCCAAGGAGGTGGGCAGATCATGAGGACAAGAGATCAAGACCATCCTGGCCAACACGGTGAAACCCCATCTCCACTAAAAATTAAAAAATTAGCTGGGCATGGTGGCGCGGGCCTGTAATCTTAGCTACTTGGGAGGAAGCTGAGGCAGGAGAATCGCTTGAACCCGGGGGGCGTAGGTTGCAGTGAGCTGAGGTGGGAGATGGTGCCATTGCACTCCAGCCTGGCAACAGAGCATTCAAAAAAAAAAAAAAAAAAAAAAAAAGAAAGAAAGAAAAAGAAAATTCAATCTCCAGGAGGTGATAACGAGCTCTAAGGATCCATCACAGCTTAACTCAAAGCAGGGAAATGGGAAAGAAGGTAAACTGGAAGCTGCTGACAAATCAGATCAAAACAACACAGCAGAAGGGAAAAATAACCAGCAGGTACCAGAGAATACTGAGGTGCTGGGGCAGACAAAACCGAAAAACAGGTGGTAAATGAGGGAGGAGCCAAACCTGAACTTGCAAGCCAAGCCACAGAAGGGTCCAAATCAAATGAAAATGATCTCTCATAGGAGGCCATTTGGTGCTGGAGGTGGGTTTCTCAACTGGGGCTCTATAAGATGTTGCTGGGGTTCCACATTGAATTGTGACTAAAAACAGTTTTTTATTTGTGTGCTGCATTATGCTGTTCTCACAGTAGTGAACAATGATTGCACAGCCCTGTTAATCATTTTGTTAGGGATCTTTCAGCCCTTATGGAATTATGTAGAGGCAGACCCATGTGCCACACTATTGCAAAGAGGGGAGGATGGGAGGGGAGGGGGATGCTGGCCTTTCCCAGGCTCCTCTTATGCAGTGCCAGCTGACTTACTGTAGTGAACTAACTGTAAAGTAGAAAATCAGAGGGGAGTTTTCATTCGAAGGAAGGAGTTTTTACATGCCACAGCTCAGCTGTCCCCCTGCCACTTTGTTGTAAACATTGCAAAAATGTGGATCATGTAGGTTAGAAGTGAATTGTTTGAAGTTTTTGTACTTTTGTGATTTTCTTGTTTGGCTATGTCTGTTTTTATATTTTATTAACATTTGTGTGTAACAAAGCTGACAGTTCAGTGCTGCAATTTGGGAAGGCAAGATATGAGAAAGAAGAGAGCCATTTTAGGCACAGAGCTACAGACATTTCTGAAAAGGTTGGTGATGAAGAATTTTGGTCTTCTGAGTATACTTCAGTATTCTAGTGCAACAGGGGACACAAAGAAATTCTGTCTTTATAATGAAAGCTAGTCCTCAAGGGTTTTATATGAACTCAGTCCAAGCTGTCCTATCCCATTGTGCATAGTCTGTGGCATGCAACTTACAAAACTAGAAATTGTAACTATAAATCACAGCCACTTGACAAGAAAGAATATTCATTATTTTCAAATTGCTTTTGGACTATCAAAACAGTAAGGTTTTTGTTCAAAAATCACATTTAGTCAAAAGGTTTAGGAAGCGAATTATCTTGTAGCAGAACTTAGGAAAGGAAAATATGCATAGTTGATGAGAATCTAATAACATTACAATGCTGGGGCAGGATGCAGTACAAAATGGAAAAGACTTTATTCTCAATAAGTCTGATATCTCAAATGATGCTAAAAATGTTTTGCGTCATTAACTGAAAAGCAGCAGCTTCTCTATCCAGGATGATGAGTCAACAGGTTTCACAAATATTTGTCATGCTGTAGCATTTGTAAGATTTGTAAATGATGAAATTCAAAGAAAACTTCTCCTATTTCTAGGCTACCAAAACAAAGGCCAATATATAATGTTGTGACATCATATCTGGTAACCAGAGGTCTGTTATCTACCCTCCTGGTGCCCCATCAGTGGTTGTCTCCATAAGTCATTTTGTGTCATTAAAAAAAAAGGAAAGAAATCCTGATGTTGACATTATAGCACACTGCTTTCTTCACAGAGATGCTGATATCAAAAAACTTGAAGATACAGTGACGTTCTGAATAATGCTACAAAACTGGTTACCTATATCAAAGACCCATTTATGCAAAAATGTTTAAAAAATTAAAACACCCAAAACAAAAACCTGGACAAACAGCACATAAACCTCCTGCACCATCAGACATCCAGTAACTTATCAGAGGAAGAGCTCTCTACAGGACATTTGAGTTGAAAGGTGAATTGCCAAGTACTTAGAAGAAAACAGCCAGCTTTTGCTGAGTGCTTTGGAAATGAAAAATGGCTACAGAAACTAGCCTATTTAGCAGACGATTTTCATCACATGAACAAATGAACAAGTCTCTGAAAGGTTCTGGGGAAAAAAATTTTTCTTAAAGTGACAAGAGTCTTAGATCTAAAAGGAAACTGATTTGCTACCTTGCCAGGGGAATTCTTGAAATGTTTCTGCAGCCACTTGGACTTGAAAATGAAGAGTACAACTCTCAAATCTTTCTAGAACCCACCTGGAGGAACCACAAAACCCAATTAAGTAGTACTTTCTCTCCTTTTCCCAGCACTAGTATATGACTCTATGGGGAACCCTTTCTGCAAACCTGCTCAGCTTGAAATTTTGTCTCTGAAAGAAGAGAATGAACTCAGCTCTAGTCTGACAGTCCTACATTTCTGTGAATTAAGAGTATTCTTCAACTTAGTGCTCACACTCACACACCATAAGGGTTCCCTGCAGGGGTTTCCTGAATTTGAAAGTTTTTTCACGGCCTATTTTTTGGGTAAAATAATTGAAAAAGGCAGACACCAACAAAGTCTGCAAAGTAAACTATCCAGATTAAGAATATTAAGGAGCTGTAAAGTTAGCTTGTGGAAATGGGCTTTTCCTTAAGTTTTAAAAAGTTAGTAAGTAGTAAAAATGTTAGGCTTCCTGCACAAATGGCTATGTTTATTTAATGGCTAGTGAACATGGGAATATATTTTTATCCTCCTAGCTAGCAGTTCTGTTTGGTAAACCAGACTAGAATGATTGAGAGGGGCAAAGAGAATAGGCAGGACCTTCCTTCTACAGCTTTACATATTTAGAATGTTAATTCTTAATGGTGTTGAAGTGAGTTGAAAAGATTGATAAGAGGTTTATTAATATTATTTAGGGGAATAGGGAGGATAGAATTTTGGTGCCTTCTTCAGCAGACATACTCCATGACAAAGATTTTTTATTTTGATAGTGCATGACAAAAGGACGTGGAAAAAAATTGACCATATGCCTACAGAATATACAACTCTGTGGAACTAAGTTGTTTTTACTTTGTGAAAGTTGCCACTCTACAGAAAGATTTTGATTTTACAGTTTGTTTTTAGTTGCCTTTTCTATTTATTTGTATTTGGTAAGGCTTGGTTGTTATACAAGCTGTTCCTTCCCAGCTACAAAATCCTGTGTTTGGTTGTAACCTGAACTCATTAAAAGACTTGTTTTTAGGTTTATCAACTGTTTATTTTCACTGACATTTGAGCATGTTATTTTATAAATGATGAGATTCCAGGGTAGGAGGTGAGTGCTTTTTATTCACCTTTAGTTTTTTCTTCTAAAAATTATGTCAGTTAAAAAACAAAACAACAACAACAACAAACCTGCAGTCTTGTGGTTTAGAAAACTTGTGTAGCTCTATAGAGAAAAGAATGTTAAACTTTGTATTTTAAACATGTTTCTCTAAGGTTAAACATGGTTTTCATATGTTATTTTTACTTGTACTTTGCTTTTGGTACAGCCAAATATCAACCTTGTTTTTCATAGTTCCTGATATTTTCAGAAAAATCAAAATAAATTTGTTCCCTAAAAAAAAAAAATTAGTTTGCCAATAGTCTAGGAAGCTCTAACCTCATCATTCTATTGGTAGCATAGTTTATTCCTAACCAGACACACATGGGTTAATGGACCCACAAGGTTTAGGTCTTTCCTAATGGCTTCAGTTGGGTGATTTTTATACAAGCAACCTGCCTCCTCTTTTTAATTCTGTCTTCCCTGTAAGTATTCCTACACTAAAAGGAAAAAATACATTTTTCATTTTACCAAAGAAAAAATTACCTAAATTAGGGTTTTTATAGTAACAATGTCTTCATAGTTATGGACTACCTTTCCTTCCTTTAAAAAAAAAAAAAAAGGCAACAAAACATCCACAAAAGTCACTTTCACCCACCACAGAAAACCCTACCTCCCGCCATCCAAAAATGCCACCTTTGAGCTGCCAACAGGATTTCTCACTATTCCTTAGGCATTCCTCCAGATAGTTTTTTCAAAGTCTGACTTAACTCACCACAATTTAACCTGAGATTTGTAGAGGTCAGACTCTAGCAAAATACGATTACAAAAAATGGAGATTAAACTAGTTTTAAACTGCATAAATATATATATAAATAAATCCATCAACTCTCTCAACTGCAGCAGTCTAATCATTAATCAATAATCTATCAATTAACATAAGTAACCTACATGATATTAATTACATCATTACATAGAATTCATCTGTGTAGAGCAACACTGTCCAATAGAAATAAAATATGACTTATATGTGCAATGTAAGTTTTCTTGTAACAGCATTCATTAAGTTAAAACAAGTTAAAATTAAATTTAATAATATATTTTATTTAACCCAATATATCCAAACTAGTATCATTTTAACATGTCATCAATATTTTAAAATTATTGCCAGGCACAGTGGCTCACACCTGTAATTCCAGCACTTTGGGAGGCTGAGGCAGGTGGATCACTTGAGGTCAGGAGTTTGTACCAGCCTGGGCAACATAGGGAAACCCTGTCTCTACTGAAAATACAAAAATTAGCCAGGCACGGTAGCATGTGCCTGTAGTTCCAGCTACTTGGGAGACTGAGGCAGGAGAATTGCTTAAACCCAGGAGGAGGAGGTTGCAGTGAGCTGACATTGTGTCACTGCACTCCAGCCTAGATGACAGAACAAGACTGTCTCAAAAACAAAACAAAGCAAAAATCATCAAGGTATTTTTGTACTCTTCTTTACAAAATCCATAGTGTATCTTAGACTTCCTGCACATCTCATTACATTCTAGATACAATTCCAGGGCACAGTAGCTCCAGGTGGGGTGGACAGTGCAGGTCCAGAGGGTGCTGGGTTAAAGGGTTGGACAAACACTGCGTGAACACTACCAGTTCTCCCAGTCTTCAATGTGCCCATAGATGTCAGAAGATTAAATTAGTCTCTTATATCCACTTACGTTTGTCTCTTTAGAGAATCTGACTAGTGTGTAAAGTTTAAATTGCTTTTAAGTTGGTATTAGTTGCACCATGTTAAGAAAATAAAATCAGTGTTGATTTGCTGTATTCTTCTCCTATTGCTACTATAACAAATTATCACAAATTTATTGGCTTAAAACAACACATATTTATTATCTTACAGTTCAGGAGATCAGAAGTCTAAAACAGGTTGGCATGGTTGTGTTCCTTCTGGAGGCTCTTGGGGGAATCCATTTCCTTGCGTTTTCCAGCTTCTGGAGGTGGCCTGCATTCCTTGGCTCAGGGCCCCTTCGTCCATCTTCAAAACAAAAGCAGCAGCATATCATCTTCAACTCTCCATCTCTCTTTCTCTCTCCTCTGCTCAAACATCTTATCTCCTACTCTTATTTCTGACTTTCTTCCTCCCTCATAGGAGAAGCCTTCTGATGACATTGAACCCACCTGGTTAATCCAGGATAATCTCCCCACATCAAGATCCTTAACTTAATCATGTGTACAAACTCCCTTTTGCCATGTAAGGTTCATATTCACAGATTCTGAGGATTAGGATGTGAATATCTTTGGAGGACCACGGCAGACAGAATTGTCTACCACAATGAAATAGGCTCATACGCTCAACTCAGATCTACAGGTGAGATTTTGTCACATCTAATTATGACATAGCAATGGCAAAAACTAGCTATGCCCTCGATCAGTGATCCCCAGCCTTTTTAGCACCAAGGACCAGTTTCGTGAAAGGCAGTTTTTCCATGGCCAGGAGGCGGAGGGGATAGTTTCAGGACAAAACTGTTCCACCTCAAATCATCAGGCATTAACTAGAATCTCATAAGAAGCACACCACCTAGATCCCTCGCACGTGCAGTTCACCATAGGGTTCGTGCTCTTATGAGAATCTAATGCCGCTGCCGATCTCACAGGAGGCGGAGCTCAGGCAGTAATGCTCATTTACTTGCCACTCACCTCCTGCTGTGCAGCTCAGTTAGGAACAGGCCACAGACGAATACCGGTCCATGCTCCAGGGGTTCGGGACCTCTGTCCTGGGTGACTATTTGTTCCAAGCCGTATTTCATAAAACTAAAAATGTAGTGTAATAAATATTAGACACATGCTTGGCTTTAATAAGTGAATGTGGCGGTTTCTAGAATTTAAATATATACGCTTAGGGAAAGGCAAGATAGTAGGTATGTGAGTTGAATCTGGAAAGAAAGACTCTTCAGCTGTGTAGTACCTATTTTTTAAGCCGTTGTTCCAAATTTGCCAGGAAAAATCTTCACCTTCACACTCAAGTAATTAGTACCACATTTAGCATGGAGTATACTTTGTCACAAGGATATGATAAAATTCTTTTATAAGAATTTACTCTTTGCTAAATACATGTGATGAAGTAAAAAACATCTTAAATCAACAAATATCTAATAAGAATATTATGAGGAAGGCACAGTGCCCAGTACAAAATATACCATAACTTAAACTATAAATTTAACTTTCTTAAGAATAACGACTACTTTAAAAATTTCCTTCCTTAGCAAGTCAGTGCAAGCAAACTGTTCATGGATTCCACTGGAATACTGCCCTTTAATACTTTCTCTTCAATTTAATCTTATTTGGAGGTTCTGTTTACACACTGAAAGAGAAAATTGAGGCAACAATTCCAATTTTAAAACATGTGTTCCTAAACTGCCTGGATCAACATCTGAGTTTGCACCATCCCTGTGTGCTCAGGCTCCAAGTCTCTTGTCCTTGGGGGATGGACAGATACACCTTGACTTGTGATGGGGTTATGTCACAATAAACTAATCATAAATCGAAAATATCTTAAGTTTAAAATGCATTTAATACACCAAATCTACAGAATATCGTGGCTTAGCCTAACCTTCTTGAAACATGCTCAGAATACTTACATCAGCCTACAGATGGGCAACATTACCTAACACAAAGCCTATTTTATAAGGTGTGGAATATCTCATGTAATTTTTTGAATACTATACTGAAAGTAAAAACCAGGATGACTGTATGGGCACTCCAATTAGAGTTTCTACTGAATGCTTTTCACTTTTGCACCATCATAAAGTCAAAAAAGCGTAAGTGGAACCATTGTTAGGTTGGGGACCATTTCTAATCCTCAGCTCATGCTGCAATAACAAAATACCATAGACTGAGTGGCCCAACAACGGACATTTATTTCCACAGTTATGGAGGCCAGAAGTCTTCATGCACCAGCATGGTTGGAGCTAGATTCCTCTTTCTGGCTTGCAGATGGCCGCCTTCTCCCTGTGTCCTCACAATGGCAGAAAGAGAGACACACAGCAAGCTCTCTGGTGCCACTTCTTTTAACAGTACTAATCCCATCGTGAGGCCATGGCCTCATGACCTCATCTAAACTTAATTATCTCCCAAAGGCCGCATCTCCAAATACGATGACATTGGGGGTTAAGGCTTCAAAATATGAATTTTACAGGGACATAATTCAGTCCATAGCATGGAATATGCAGGACCTAGGCAAAAAAGGGCCTCAGGGTGATGGACCTATTCTGGCAAACTGGATCAAACTCAGCCCTTTAGTCATCCTGCAGCGTTCCTGGTGGCTTCTTCCAGACACCCCAGGCTATGGGGAGAAGAGTGAATATGATTACTGCTGAAAGCTCATTTCTCAGGTTCTCTAAATACGGGTTCAATGTGCAACCCTCAAAGGGAATTTTCTACCCAAAACTATAGCTTTGCAGCTAAACGATTATATTCTTGAAATGATGCCTAGGGAGACTGAGTTTTCTTAAATAACAAATCTAAGGAGAAACCAAATGCCTAGCTAGCAAGACAACTTTCTTGCCTAATTTTACTTTTTAAAGTATTTTTTACTTTCTTGAAATAGAAATAAATAGGGTGAAGTTCTATATGCCAGGGAAAAGATTCACTTACTGATTCTTGAACTAAAATATCACTGTGCTGAAAAGAGAAGTAGATGATGAGTATATATATGACAATCACTTTCATGAAAACTCAGTTCTAGAAAGACACTAAATTTCATTTATTGTTTGTCTAAAAAGAAAGCACATGCATAGTAATTAACGGACAAGATGGTCAAAAAGTAACTGTTCTAGTGCTTTATTCTGGATAAATGCAGTGTAATTATGATTCTTGTGAATTTCAGTAAAGTATGATTTAATACTATAGCAAGGGTGCCATTAAAGTGTGGGTATTAACTTTCCAATAATTTCTAGAAATTGAAATGGAATGTGTTTGGCAATAACATGACATTTTGACACCAATGAAAATATTTTATGTAGTTACGTAAGTGATAAAAATAAATGCTTTATAAAAATTTATCCAGAAGGACTTATAACTAGGAAAAACAATCATAATTAACAAGATTTTGTGAAGCGTGCAGCAGCCAAAGAAAACTTTTAGACCAGCTGAAGGTGATGAGGTCATTTCTGGTCCTAAGTTCATAGAATGTGACCACCTGTAGAGATTTTTTTAAAAGCACTTAAAAGAATTAATTTTCCAAATATGGAGAAACTGAGAGAGTCTCCGTCTTTTATGTGACTTTCTATTGTGCCAATGTAATGGAATCAAATACACACTTCAGCTTTTTAAGCAGCTGTTCCTATGGTGCAGGAGTAAATGTGTAAACTCTACCAGTACCAGCTGGAAAAAAAGAACATGAATCTATTATTTCCGAATGTATTATGAAGCCTAGATTTTGTTTCCAGGATAGAATGTGTCCAAAGCAACCAAATTAAGAGGAGGATTGTGAAATTATCCAGTGGATAAGGAACAATCTTGACATTTCAACTGGCTGACACAAACCAAGCTATATGGGCAGGCGACCCTGCCTCTTGTTGCATTAACTGTGCAGAGTCCACCACAATACTGAAGAGATTCTTTTTACTATTTTTAACTGAGATCATTACAGCACAAGACTCTTAACCACAGTAACATCAAAAGAACAAGAAGCAATTTTATCAAGTATATGTCTTTTTCAAAATGAACATTACTGATCTCTAAATTCATAATGTCTACTTAGGATTTCTAAGTCAAATGATAATAACTATGATGATAGTAATAATAATAGAAGATATTTCACTAAAACATGCATATCTTTTGACTCTACCTTTAAATATAATTTTAATAAAATTCTATTTGTAAGTATTACCAAATAAAGACAAAAAAGTTTTAGTGTATGATGGTGTTTTTCAAAATAAAATTTATCTTTTAGACAAGATTTAGGTTCACAGGGCCGGGCGCGGTGGCTCAAGCCTGTAATCCCAGCACTTTGGGAGGCCGAGACGGGCGGATCACGAGGTCAGGAGATCGAGACCATCCTGGCTAACACGGTGAAACCCCGTCTCTACTAAATGCAAAAAAAAAAAAAAAAACTAGCCGGGCGAGGTGGCGGGCGCCTGTAGTCCCAGCTACTCAGGAGGCTGAGGCAGGAGAATGGCGTAAACCCGGGAGGCGGAGCTTGCAGTGAGCTGAGATCCGGCCACTGCACTCCAGACCGGGTGACAGAGCAAGACTCCGTCTCAAAAAAAAAAAAAAAAAAAAAAAGATTTAGGTTCACAGCAAAATTGAGTACAAAGTACAGAGAGTTCCCATCTATACCCTGCACCCCCTGACACACACATGTAAACAACTATCAGTATCCTGCAAGGAAGTGGTACATTTGTTACAATCAACAAACCTACATTTATACATGTTTATCATCCAAAATCCATAGCTTACTAGAGTTCATTCTTGATGTTGTATATTCTATGGCTTTGAGCATGTATCCACCATTATAGTATCATAAACAATAGTTTCACTGTTGTAAAAAATCCTCCATGTTCCATCTACTTATCTCTCATTCCTCCTCAACCCCTGGCAAGTACGGTTCTTTTTATTGTATCTACAGTTTTGCATTTTCCAGAATGTCATATAGTTAGAATCATACAGTATATAGCCTTTTAAGATTGGCTTCTTTCACTTAGCAATATGCATTTAAGTTTTCCCCATGTCTTTTCGTGGCTTCATTTTAGTTTTGAATAATCTTTTGTTTTCTGGATGTACCACAATTTATTTACCCATTCACCCAGAGAAAGACATTGTGATTGCTTCTAAATTTTGGCAATTATAAACAAAGCTGTTATAAATATCAGTGTGCAGGTTTTTGTGTAGACACAGGTTTTCAACACATTTGAGTAAATACCAAAGAGCACTATTGTTGGAGTATATGGTAAAAGTATGTTTAGTTTTTGTAAGAAATTGCCCAGCTGTCTTCCAAAGTAGCTGTACCATTTTGCATTCCCATCAGCAATGAATGAGAGTTCCTATTGTTGCACATTCTCATCAGCATTTGTTGTCAGTGTTTTAGATTTTGGCCATTATAATAAGTGTGTAACAATATCTCATTGTGGCATTAATTTGCAATTTCCTAATGCCATATCATTTTCAGGATCCTTACACATGCATATTTGCCATCCACATGTCTTCTTTGGTGAGGTGTCTGTCCAGGTCCTTTGCTTATTTTTTAGTGGGGTTGTTCCTTTGGTCCTTTGCCTGATTTTTAGTGGGGCTGTTGCTTTTCTTATTGTTGAATTCTAATACTTTGCGTATTTCGGATAGCTGTCCTTTATCAGATATGTCTTTTGAAAATGTTTTCTCCTACTCTATGTCACAGTGTTTTAAGTGTTGGTCAACCTTAAGCCTTTATAGAAACAAAAAAATTTGAACAAATTATACGGTTGTAAAGCTTTAGAACCATTCTTGAAGATGCATTTAAAATGATCTATCGGCTAGGTGCAATGGCTCAAGCCTGTAATGTTAGCACTTTTGGAGGCCAAGACGGGAGAATTGCATGAGCCCAGGAGTTTGAAATCAGCTTGGGCAACATAGGGAGACTCAATTTCTACAAAAAAATTAAAAAGTTAACCAGGTGCAGTGGCACATGCCAGTAGTCTCAGCTACTTGGGAGGCTGAGATGTGAGGATCGCTTGAGCCCAGGGGGTCAAGGCTGGAGTGAACCATGATGGCATCACTGCACTCCAGCCTAGGTGACAGAAGGAGACCCCACCTCAGAAGAAAAAGTAGAAATAATGAAAAAAATTATCTATCTTAGATTATTGTTTCAGTAACTACTGTGAAAGTTGTCAGAATCAAAATGGAGTCACTAATGTTAAACACACACACACACACACACACAAATCTGACATACCAAAACCAGACAAGAATACAATAAAAAAAAGAAAACTACAGGCCAATATCCTTGATGAACATAGATGCAAAAATCCTCAATGGAATATTAGCAAACTGAATGTAACAACACATTACAAAGGTCATTCACCATGATCAAGTGGGATTCATCCCGGGCATACAAGGATGGTTCAGCATGTACAAATCAATAACAAGTGTGATACATCATGTCAACAGAACCAAGAACAAAAGCCATGTAATCATTTCAATAGATGCTGAAAAAGCATTCAATAAAATTCAACGTTCCCTTATGATAAAAAATGCTCAACACATTGTGGGTAAAAATACACACAAACTGGGTATATATGACAAACCCACAGCTAACATCATACTCAACGAGGAAAAGCTGAAAGCCTTTCCTTTAAGAAGTAGAACAAGCCCCCTCACTCAGCACCGACAGCCTGTGTCAGCGTGCGCAAGCCCTGCCACCACCCTGCAGAAATGCTTCAATTACCTGCAGTCTTTCGTCAGATGAGACCAGTGCCGAGGGTCCTGGTTCCTCATCTCACTCGGGTTTATGCCAAAGATGTAAAATTTTTGGTGCAGATGCCTGAGTCTTAATGCTTCAAGGTGTAGACCTTTTACCCACTGCTGTAGCCATTACAATGGCGCCAAAGGGAAAAACAGTGATTATTGAGCAGAACTGGGGAAGTTCCAAAGTAACAAAAGATGGTATGACTGTTGCAAAGTCCTTTGACTTAAAGGATAAATATAAAAATATAGGAGCTAAACTTGTTCAAGATGTTGCCAATAATACAAATGAAGAGGCTGGGGATGGCACTACCACTGTGACTGTTGCCAAGGAAGGCTTCAAGAAGTTTAGCAAAGGTGCTAATCCAGTGGAAATCAAGAGAAGTGTGATGTTAGCTGTTGATGCTGTAATTGCTGAACTTAAAAAGCAGTCTAAACCTGTGACCACCCCTGAAGAAATTGCTCAGGTTGCTACAATGTCTGCAAATGGAGACAAAGAAATTGGCAACCTAATTTCTGATGCAATGAAAAAGGTCAAAAGAAAGGGTTTCATCACATTAAAGATGGAAAAACACTACGGATGAATTACACATTATTGAAGGCATGAGGCCAGGTGCGGTGGCTCACGCCTGTAATCCCAGCACTTTGGGAGGTGGAGGCGGGCAGATCACGAGGTCAGGAGATTGAGACCACCCTGGCTAACACGGTGAAACCCCGTCTCTACTAAAAATACAAACAATTAGCCGGATGTGGTGGCATGTGCCTGTAGTCCCAGCTACTTGTCAGGCTGAGGCAGGAGAATCGCTTGAACCCAGGAGGCAGAGGTTGCAATGAGCTGAGATTGTGCCACTGCACTCCAGCATGGGTGACAGAGTGAGACTCCATCTTAAAAAAAAAAAAAGAAAAAAGAAATTATTGAAGGCATGAAAGTTTGAGGATATATTTCTCCATACTTTATTAATACATCAAAAGGTCAGAAATGTGAATTCCAGGATGCTTATGTTCTATTGAGTGAAAAGAAAATTTCTAGTCCAGCCCATTGTACCTGCTCTTGAAATTGCCCATGCTCACCATAAGCCTTTGGTCATAATTGCTGAAAATGTTGATGGAGAAACTCTAAGCACACTCATTTTGAACAGGCTAAAAGTTGGTCTTCAGGTTGTAGCAGTCAAAGCTCCAAGGTTTGGTGACAGTAGAAAGAACCAGTTCAATGGTATAACTATTGCTACTGGTGGTGCAGTGTTTGAAGATGAGGAGTTGACCTTAAATCTCGAAGATGTTCAGCCTCATGACTTAGGAGAAGTTGAAGAGGTCACTGTGATCAAAGATGATCTTATGTTCTTAAAAGGAAAAGGTGACAAGGCTCAAATTGAAAAACGAATTCAAGGAATCATTGAGCAGTTGGATGTCACAACTAGTGAATATGAAAAGGAAAAATTGAACGGCTGGCAAAACTTTCAGATAGAGGAGCTGTGCTGACGGTTAGTGGGACAAGTAATGTTGAAGTGAATGAAAAGAAAGACAGAGTTACAGATGCCCTTAATGCTACAAGAGCTGTTGTGGAAGAAGGCATTGTTCTGGGAAGGGGTTGTACCCTACTTTGGTGCATTGGTGCCTTGGACTCATTGACTCCAGCTAATGAAGATCAAAAAATTGGTACAGAAATTATTAAGAGAACACTCAAAATTCCTGAAATGACCATTGCTAAAAATGCAGGTGTTGAAGGATCTTTGATAGTTGAGAAAATTATGTAGTTCTCAGAAGTTGGTTATGATGCCATGGTCAGAAATTTTGTGAATATGGTGGAAAAAGGAATTGTTGAGCCAACAAAGGTTGTGAGAAGTGCTTTATTGGATGCTGCTGGGGTAGCCTCTCTGTTAACTACAGCAGAAGTTGTAGTCACAGAAATTCCTAAAAAAAGAGAAGCACCCTGTAATGGGTGCAATGGGCAGAATGGGAGGTGTTATGGGAGATGGCAAGTTCTAATTATTAGAATAGTGCTTTACTTTAATTAATGAACTATTGCAGGAAGTCCAAGGCAGTGTTCCTCACCAATAACTTCAGAGAAGCTGGAGAAAATGACTGAAGAAAAGGCTAGCTGATGTTCAGGAAATCACTATAACAATCAGCTACTGGTTTCAAGTGACAAATATATAATGTTTGACTGCTGTCATTGTCTATGCCTACAGTTAATTTATTTGTATTTTTGGGTAAAAAGACATTTATATATTCCTAACACTGGGTGCAAAAGCCATGTACCAATGTACTGCTTTCAACTTAAATCACTGAGGCATTTTTAACACTATTCTGTTAAAATCAGGATTTTAGGGCTTGCCACCACCAAAGGAGAATTTAGGCAACCTTTCTGTGGAGAGTAAGAATAATTGTGTACAAAGTAGAGAAATATCCAATTATGTGACAACCTTAGTGTAATAAAAATTTGCTTAAAGTTTAAAAAAAAAAACAAAAAGAACTGGAACAAGACAAAGATGTCCGCACTCGCCATTCCTATTCAACACAGTACTGGAATTCCTAGCCAGTACAATTAGAAAAGAGAAATAAATTAAGGGCATCCAAATCAGAAAGGAAGAAGTCAAATTATCCTTGTTCACAGACAACATGAGTATATAATTAGAAAACCCTAAAGACTCCACAAAAAAATGTTGGAACTGATAAATGAATTCAGTTGGAACTGAAAAATGAATTCTAAGTAAAGTTGCAGGCTACAAAATAATCATACAAAAATCAATAGTATTCACATACACTAACAGCACATGCTCTGAAAAAGAAATCAAGAAGGCAAACTCATTTACAATAGCTACATGAATTATAAAATACCTAGAATACATTTAACCAAATAAGTGAAAGATCTATCTTAGAAAAGCTATAACACACTGATGAAAGAAATTGAAGAGGACATTTTAACAATGGAAAGGGTTCATGACCAGCCTAGCCAACATGGTGAAACTGTGTCTCTACTAAAAAAAAAAGGACAAAACGCTTGAACCTGGGAGGCAGAGGTTGCAGTGAGCTGAGATTCCACCATCACACTCTAGCCTGGCTGACAGAGTGAGACTCCATATAAAAAAAAAAAGGAAAGATATTGTATGCTCATGGATTAGAATTAATATTGTCAAAATGTCAATACTACCCAGAGCAATCTACAGATTTAATGAAATTCCTATCAAAATACCAATGACATTCTTCACAGAAATGGAAAAAACAGTCCCCAAATTTACATGAAACTCAAAAGACTCTGAATAGCCAAAGGAATCCTGAGCAAAATGAACAAAAGCTGGAGGCATCACACTACATGACTTCAAAACACATTATAAACCAATGGTAACCAAAGTAGCATGGTACTTGGGGAAAAATAGACACATAAGGCTAGGTGCAGTGGCTCACGACTGTATTCTCAGCACTTTGGGAGGCTGAGGTGGGAAGATCACTTGAGGCCAGGAGTTTGAGACCCGTCTTAGCAACATACTGAGACCCTATGTCTACAAAAAAGAAAAAAAAAATGGCTGGGCATGGTGGCATGCATTAGTTGTCCCTAGCTGCTCAGGAGGCTGAGGCTGGAGGATTGCTTGAGCCTAAGGAGTTAAAGGCTGCAGTGAGCTATGATCACGCCACTGCACTCTAGTGTGGGTGACAGAGTGTGATCCTGTCAGAAAGAAAAAAAGACAGAGAGAGAGAGAGAGAGAGATGAGGGAGGGAGGGAGGGAGGGAAGGAAGGAAGGAAGGAAGGAAGGAAGGAAGGAAGGGACAGACACATAGAACAATGCAACAGAATAGAGAACCCAGAAATAAATCCATGTATTCACAATCAACTCATTTCTACAAAGGTGCCAAGAACAAACATTGGGAAAAAGACAGTCTCTTCAACAAACAGTGCTGAAAAACTAGATAACCCTATGCAGAAGAATGAAACTAGACCCCTATCTCTAAGTATATAGAAAAAGCAAATGAAAATGGATCAACAACTTAAATCCAAAACTTTAAACTATGAAACTACTAGAAGAAAACAATGGGGAAATGCTCCAGGACATTAGTCTGGGCAAAGGTTCTTGAGTAAGATCTCAAAAGCACAGGCTACAAAAGCAAAAATAGACAAATAGGATTACATCAAGTGAAAAAGGCTTTGCACAGCAGTGACAATCAACAAAGAGAAGAGACAGCCCATCTACTGGGAGAAATTATTTGCAAATTATCCAACTGACAAGGAATTAATTACCAGAATATATGAGGAGCTCAAACAACTCAACAGCAGAAAAACAAACAATCCAATTAAAAATGAGAAAAATATCTGAGTAGATATTTTTCAAAAGAAGACAAACAAATGGCCAACAGGTATAAAATAAAATGCTCAACATCACTAATCATGGAAAAAAGCAAATCAAAACCACAATGAGATATCCTCTCACCCTAGTTAAAATGGCTTTTATTAAAAAGACAAAGAGGCCGGGTGTGGTGGCTCAAGCCTGTAATCCCAGCACGTTGGGAGGCTGAGGTGGGTGGATCACCTAAGGTCAGGAGGAGTTTGAAACCAGCATGGCTAACATGATGAAACCCTGTCTCTACTAAATATACAAAAAGTAGCTGGGCATAGTGGTGGGTGCCTGTAATCCCATCTACTCTGGAGGCTGAGGTGGGAGAATCGCTTGAACCTGGGAGGCGGAGGTTGCGGTGAGCCGAGGTCGTGCCACTGTACTCCAGGCTGAGTGACAGAGTGAGACTCCATCTCAAAAGAAAAAAAAGACAAAGAATAATGAGTGCTGGCAAGGATGTGGAGAAAGGGGAACCCTCATACACTGTTGGTGGGAATGTAAATTAGTACAGTCACTATGGAGAACAGTTTAGAGGTTCCTCAGAAAACTAAAAATAGAGCTACCATAGAAGACAGCAATCCCACTACTGGGTATATACCAAAAAAACCAACATATCAAAGAAATATCTGTGCTCACATGTTTGTTGTAGCATTATTCATGATAGCCAAAATATGGAATCAACCTAAGTACCTATCAATGCATGAAGCAACTGTGGTATATATATACAATAGAATATTATTCAGGCACAGAAAAGAATGAAATCCTGTCATTTGCAGCAACATGGGCAGAACTGGGGGTCACTATGTTATGTGAAATAAGCCAGGCACAGAAAGACACATATTGCATGTTCTCATTCATATGTGGGAGCTAAAAAAGTGGATCTCATGGAGGTAGAGAGGAGAAGAATGGTTACCAGAGACTGAGAAGGATGGGGGAAGAGGGAATAAAGAGAGGTTGACTAACGGGCACAAAAATATCGTTAGATAGAAGATATAATACATAGTGTTTGGTAAGTCAGTAAGGTTGTTAGGGAAGCAGGAGCCTAGGAGAGCCAGGATGACACCATTTTAAGTTCCACTTCATTTTGAGACTAACCAGGCACATTCCTTGCCAGCCATGACCCATGGTCATAAGATGTTTACAGTTGAGGAAAACTTACAAGGACGCACTCCTACGACAGCAGAAAGTCTAGATGTCCCAATACTCATAACAATATATGATTTCAAAATAATTATAGTTATGCTTTACTTACACACTAAAATGTCAAGAATCATTTTCCTTAAATCAGCAGTATAATAAATTTTGTCATGCTGTCTGCTCACCCACATGTAGGCACAGCTTAGTTTGGCCTTTACATAGACAAGACCCCTATATAAGAAAAACTTCAAGACAGTACATTCCTCTGCTTGCTTTCTGAGGATGCCCTACTCTATAATGAAGTAGCTTTCAATAAACTATATCTTCTCACTGTACAGCCTTAGACTGGTGCTACATTTGTTACTGATTTTCGTAGCTAAGGATAATCATTTCAAAACATTTACATAATCTTCTTCATTTTTACTTTAAAAACTTTTATTCTTTCTTTCTCTCCCTGAATACATACAGTTTACTGCGGTATGCAAATTCACGTAGCAATGCTCTATTCCCAAATAAGCATTGTTTTCTTTTAGAAAGCCTAGAAACTTTCTGTTTGTTATTTACGTTAACAACACAAACCAACTTGAAATTAACTGGACTCCCTACAGAATCCTGATATATCTAAGAAAGACTTGGAATCTAGTCAAGGTCGGTACTACCCCTGAATATCGTGAAGAGAGCTGCAACTCATAGTTTCTATTAAAATGCAACCAGGTGCTAAATGTTTCTTACTACAAAAAAAAGGAGGGATATTCTCTCTCACACTGAAAGAGGCTTGGACCAAAGCCTTCTGAAAAGCAGAAATATCCCTTATTACGTTATGTTATTATGTTACTAGACTCTATTACTTCTAAGAAACATTAATTCTCACTAGAAAGATGAAAGTAAAATGACTGACTGAGCACATGCTCCTACCATCATAGCACCAAAAACCACAAGCAAGGATGGAACCAAATGCCCTCTAAATAATTCATTTGAAACATCTCTTCAATAAGAAGTCATGACTGTAACATACTAGAAAATGCAGGGAATCCACATGTACCAGAGAGGGTTCCATTGCATACAACAGAATCTAGGCTAGTTAGTTTAATCTAAAGGGAATTTATTACAGCAGAGTTCCCCAACCCCAAGGCCATGGACTGGTACCTCCTGTCAGATCAGCGGCGGCATTAGATTCTCATAGAAGCGCAAACCCTATTGTGAACTGCACAGGTGAGGGATCTAGGTTGTGCACTCCTTATGAGAAACTCATGCCTGATGATCTGTCACTCAAATCACTCCCTAATGGGATCCTCTAGTTGCAGGAAAACAAGCTCTGGGCTCCCACTGATTCTACATTATGGTGAGGTAATAAATATTATATATTACAATATAATAAATGAAGTGCACAATGAATGTAATGTGGCCGGGCGTGGTGGCTCACACCTGTAATCCCAGCACTTTGGGAGGCCGAGGCAGGCAGATCACTTGAGGTCAGGAGTTCGAGACCAGCCCAGCCAACATAGTGAAACCCCACCTCTACTAAAAACACAAAAATTTGCCAGGCATGGTGGTGCGTGCCTGTAGTCTCAGCTGCTTGGGAGGCTGAGGCAGGAGAATCGCTTGAACTGGGAGGCAGATGTTGCAGTGAGCTGAGATCACGCCACTGCACTCCAGCCTGGATGACAGAGCCAGACTCCATCTCAAAAATAAATAATAAATAAATAAATAAGTAAAATTAATTAAATAAATGTAACGGGCTTGAATCATCACAAAATCCACCCCCCTCCCCACGGTCTGTGGGAAAACTGTCTTCCACAAACCAGTCCCTGATGCCAAAAAGGTTGGGGGCCGCTATATTACAGCAAAGCCAAAGGGTCTCACAATCACTGAGAGGTATAAAGAAGACTTACTTTGGGCTATACTTTCAAGAACATCTCCTAAAGCCACGCTGCAGAACTGAGCTTCTGGCCCTGCTGGAGTCAGGAAACTGTGGAATCAGGAATCAGCTGCTGCACTACAAGCTCCAGACCAAAGCCACTTACACCACCCGCCATCCACAGCTGCAAAATGAAGGAGCTGCGTGCAGGGAATTCTCCTAATTGGATCTTGCCTCAGATTTCCTTTTGAATACAAATTTAAATTTCTCATACCAGAAACAGAGCTCGGTCACCCTTGACACAATTTTCAGTTCTACAACACACCTGAATGGCTCAGCCAGTGGCCAGTGACAACAACTTAAGAGACATCCCTCCCACCTAGCTGACTGGGCCCCTGTTCTCCCATTGTTTCCTTTAAATGGACTGTTCAGACATCAGTTTGTGAACTTAAAGTGGCCAAACCCCATTTCCTTATGTATATGGCTGGTAACCACATGCTTCTCTCTTTTGCCTGACTCTTCATTCTGGCTTCACATGACCCAGGGATGGAAGAACCCTCGTGACTCACTACACCCTCCTTACCCAGGTTTTCTATGTAAAAATCTTTGAACTTGTTTCTTATTGTGGTGGTGTATTAAACTTGTGCATTCCAGGGCTGGGCATGGTGGCTCATGCCTATAATCCCAGCACTTTGGGAGGTGAGTGGATCACTTCAGGTCAAGAGTTCGAAAGCAGCCTGGCCAACATGGTGAAACCCCATCTCTACCAAAAATACAAAAATTAGCCGGGCCTGGTGGCGGGTGTTAGTTGGGAGACTGAGACACGAGAATCACTTGAACCTGGGAGGTGGAGGTTGCAGTGAGCTGAGATCATGCCACTGTACTCCAGCCTGGGTGACAAAGAGAGGCTCTATCTAAAAAAATAAATAAATAAATAAAGATGAATTTGTGCCTTCCATCTGAAGAAGTAGGAACTGCCCTGGGCTGGGATATTTCTGGAATGCAGGGGAGAACGTAAGGTCGGTCTCCCAGTGCCAGAGCCATAGCCAGGCAGATGTAAACTGGACATAGGTCAGACATGAGCCACCAAGGCATCTGCCAGTACAAACAAGCTTCCTCTGTAAGGGATTCCCTGGTCAAGGGTCAGACAGCCAGGCATTAGGCTATTTGCCCAGTAAAAGAATTATCCTGAGAAAGGCACACTGTAAACACCACATCTGGCTCCCTCCATTTCTGGTTAGGGCAGGGTTGCTAGCCACTCTGGTACCAGAACCCCAGTTTAGCTTGGAGTTTTCAAAGCAGTATGCCCTGCCTCTCAACACTCATGAAGCCAGAGACCCAGCAGTGAGGAGTCTCAACACCACAGCTCTTTCAGAAAAACCAACTCTGTCAGCAGAAATAGTGGAGGCAAAAGAAGTCAGCCTCTACCTGCAGTGTTCCGCCTCTGCCTTCCAAAACCCATGTGGCTGTAAAGGATAGGTGGGACCCTAAATCCCATCTAAAAGCAGAGCTTCAAGGGCATGTCAAAAATGTAGTTTTCCAGCCTCAGTAATTCCAGCAGGCATATGTAGAAGGAAGGTAGAAAAGATACTGAGTGAGGTAGAAAAGAGTAGAAAGGACATGACTATCAGAGGAAAGCGAGGAGTGATTCCAGGAGAACTCCAAGTGTCAGGGCCTGTGGACACCAGGGGCTCGAGGTAGTCTTGGAGTAACCACCAGGGTGACTGTCTCCATCAACATTAGAGTGGTAGGTAGGCTGCCCGAACTCCCCTCTTTGAGTGGAGAACAAAGACAGAACGGAAGAACTGGTTATGAGTGTTGGGTCAGAGCCATGCTTAGGAGGAACAGAAACTCTTCTTTTCTAAGAGAAGCTGCTGGTATGTCTTACATGGCAGTACAATGCCCCCTTGTCTGAAATCACTGGAAGCTGACTGTGGTATGCAAACCACCTTCATATTCAGGCCAACAGAGCCTCAATGACGAATATGAGCATGCAGTCAGGAGTTAAACATCTGAAGTGGACAAACACCATGAAAGAGAGGTATACAACTTAATGAACAAAGGAAATCACTTAACACATAAGAATTTATGCAGCAGACAAATGAAAACTTTGAAAATTTATAAAAACTTAGAGATACGAGAATAGATATTGCATCCATGAAACAAGATGAATATGATGATGATGATGATTTTTTGAGACCGAGTCTCGCTCTGTCACCCAGGCTGGAGTGCAGTGGTGCGATCTCGGCTCACTGCAACCTTTGCCTTTTGCGTTCAAGTGATTCTTCTGCCTCAGCCTCCCCAGTCGCTGGGACTACAGGCATGTGCCACCACACCCGGCTAATTTTTTGTAGTTTTAGCAGAGATGGGGTTTCACCGTGTTAGCCAGGATGGTCTCAATCTCCTGACCTCATGATCTGCCCACCTCGGCCTCCCAAAGTGCTGGGATTACAGGTGTGGGCCACTGTGCCCAGCCTATTTTTTTTAAATATTAGAAAAGAAATGTGCTTACCAAATAAAAATCCCAATAAATAACCCACAAAATAGAGTATACTCAGCTGATGAGATGACATGCTAGCTAGAAGCCTGAATTTCCCTCAAAATGAAAGAGAGGGTAGTGGGTGCAGTGGTGTGCTACCCAGATCCCCCTGTAGGAACCAAGGCACTCACTCTACCATATATTGGCTGTTGACAGGTCACAGCTAACTCCCTTTCTAGGAATTCTCCTCAGAAAAGAAAGCTTCTTTGCCCAGGTAATATCCCCTCCCAAAAGTACACAAGACACTTCACTTGGATTTAGGACAATCTGAAGTGTCAGCCCAAGCCCAAAGCTCCCAGCAGGGTCAGGAGAGGTCATTGTTGCAATTAGATCTCAGCTCAACTTCTCCCTCTACCCTGCCCCGCTTCTCTCTCCACTGGCTGCATGCGAATCTCCATCTGAGAGTCTGTTTCTGGGTAGCCCATCCATCTAAGATAGACAGAAAGAACAAAAACAGAAGACATCTAGATATTTGTCCTTCTGTCTAATCGGATTTCTAAGAGACAAGAACAGAGATTGGAGGGAAGGGAAAATCAAACAAAAGTATCATTTTTTTTTCCATCAATAAAAGAGTAGATTTTCCATCAATAAAAGAGACTGATCAGATGAAACAGGCCCACCAACTGTTGGATAAGATGAAAAGAAAAAATACATGTATGCATATATGTGTTGTATTAGCATTCTCCAGAGAAACAGAACCAACAGGATGTGTGTATACACAGAGAGAGATTTATTTTAAGGAACTGGCTAAGGTGATTACGGAGGCTGACAGGTCTCAAGATCTTCAGGATAGGCCAGCAGGATGGGGGCCCAGGAAAAGTCAATGTTGCAGTTCAAACCCAAAGGCCATCTGCTGCAGAATTCCCGAGGTCAGGAGATCAAGGTCATTCTTTTGTTCTACCTAGGCCTCAAAGTAATTGGATGAGGCCCTCTCACATTATAGGGTGCAATCTGCTTTAAAGCTCACGAATGTAAATGTTAATCTGATGTAAAAACACCCTCACTAAAATATGCAGAGTGTCTGACCACATGTCTAAGTGATGTGGCCCAATCAAGGTGACACATAAAATTAAGCATCACACATATACATATACATCTACTATGAGACTTTTAGAAGACCAAAAATAAACACTTCCAGGGTTAAAAAAAAAAAAAAAAGATAAATTATCTACAAAGGAATAAGATTGAATTGGCATGATATCTCATTGATATGGAAGGGATGGGCTCCTGGCTAAACCTCGCCCTTAAGCCTGGAACATGGCCCTAAGTGAAAGCAGCTGACCTCGTTTTCAAATGCCCAAGTTTTGCTTTTTTGGCCTGCCACACCCCTATCTTGTGCCCATAAAAGCCTTTAGCTGGCAGAGCAACACAGGCAGCTGAGTAGCAGGGATACAAGTGGCTGAGTGGCGAACAGAGAAGCAACTGAGTGTGGGAGACTACAGATAGATGTGGCTAACTTCAGAGAGTGTGGCTTCAGGGAAAGATCTACAGGTAGATGCCGCTAACTTCAGACAGTGCAGCTTCAGGGAAAGATCACCTTCTTCCCAGTATTCCCTTTCCAATTCCCCATCCTGCCCCCCACACGAGAGCCATTTCCATCGTCCAGTAAAATTCTCCACATACACTACCCTTCAATCTGTTCATGTGACCTGATGCTTAGACAAGAACCCGGGTGCCAAAAAGGCAGGGGCTTGGATGCTGCTGCAGGGCCTGCACAGAGCCTACTCTTGCCAGAGAGGAGTCACCAGCCAGTTCCAGTGTTCACTCCCTCCGGTTCCCACACCCGCTTGCTTGCATGCTCCTTCTCGCAAGGAGTGGCCAGCAGCATGCTGAGTGAAACAAGCCATTCCAGTTCCTGCCCACAAAGGGGGTCAAGGGAACTATCTCGTCTTCTCATCAACAGCAACAATGAATGTTAGGAAGACACTGGAGAATTACCTTCAAAGTTCTGAGGGAATATTATTTTCAACCTAGAATCCTTAATATACAAAAACTGTTTTTTAGGTTGAGGACTGAAATAAAGACATTTGGGATATTACTCTCAGAAACAATGAGCAGAGTATGTATTCCAAACCAATATAAGTCATAAGAAAAAACATGGCATACTATAAAACTGTGGATCAGAGAACTATTAAAATATGTAGTTATATATTTTTAAAAAGCCAGGTGCATTGGCTCATGCCCATAATTCAGGAGACTTGGGAGGCTGAGCGGGGAGAATCAGTTGAGGCAAAGACTTCGAGACCAGCCTAGGCAACATAGCAAGACCCCATCTCTAAAAAAATAAAAGAATAAAATAACATACGTAAATTAAATTAATTGTTTTTAAAAATTAATAAGCATCTCCAAAATTTTCAGATGATCTCAACCTGGGGGGGGGGGGGTGGTTAGGGGACACTGGAAAAAAAGAGAAATAAAAACATGCCAGAATTTTTATCTTTATTAGGAGAAGATGTGATGCTGACCAATGGCAACACTAAGGAGAATATGTGTGTGTTTCAAAGTTTAAGTGTGACTGACAGTGAAAAAAAGACAAAGGCAGATTAGGAAAATGGAAACAAAAAGAAGGCAAGATTGTATCCTTAATTTCAAGCAAATTAATTTCAGGCAAACTGAATACACAATACAAACACAAAGGCAGGTACTTTACAGTAGGCATAATCTTCAGTCAACATGTAGCAATCACTCCAACTGGCATAGCATTGAAATTAGAAAAACCAAAATCTATCAAGAAATATAAGTAGACAAACTCTCTAGTAAGAAAAGACTTTTATTATAATTATTATAAAAAGTTAATTCACCTTATTCAGGCCATAAAGATCAAATAGACACAAAAATAAATAGGATTCTAGAAGACCTAAAAACCTAAGTAATAAGGTAAACTCAATTACTAAAGTCTATACTTTGAAACCAGAAACCAGAAAATAAACTTTCTTTTCAATGGCAGAGAGTAGGAAAGATATTTCTAAGAACAATACAAGAACGAGAAACAAACAAAATAAAGTGATTGAATAAATATTTCCACCAAAAAAAGTTAATATCTGAAAAACTGTTAATATCTGGTGGAAAATACTGTAAATATAACCAAAAGATAATAACACACTGGAGGCAAATAATTACCAATACTTACATGAGAAATTTCCATGTAGCAGAAATTGTGTGTTTATTGCCTGGCATCCACACCAGCAACACAGTTTTGCTTGGAAACACCATTCTGGCGACGCAGCTAAAGTGAGACCTCATTCTCAGCCCTGAGTGGGGCAGATCATTTCATCTCCTTAGCCACAGGATTGATCCACACATGAGCACGTGACTCATTTGGGGCCAATAAGAAAAGAGTAAATGGCAGGACTTGCTGCAAGCAATGGTAAGACTCTTCCATTGAATTCGGTGGTGTGAGGATATGAAGATGCAGCCATCTTGCTACCACAAGGAGAGCCAGCCTGAAAGTAAACTAACAAAGAATAAGTAAATCCAAGAAATAAACACCAGAGACATGTTTTGGTGCCTAAGTAAATTGGATAGAAATAATCAGAACGCTCAATGTCTTTAAATGTATTGGTGGAGAGGGGGTGGTAACAATTGGAAGAGACTTTGAGGCTGATTTGCGATATATTAGAAAACGAAGCAAATGAAAAAGTAGCTATTACTAGATTATTGTGGGTTGAGTTGTATTTCCTGAAGAGACATTTTGAAGTCCTAACCACCTTCTCTACCACCACCATCACCACCACCACCACCACCACCCTCGAAACTGTGAATGTGATCTTAAATATAGTAGTGCGTGCCTGTAATCCCAGTCTTTGCAGATGTAATCAAGTTGAGATGCTGCTGGATTAGGGTGCCTCCTAACTGCACCCTAATGCTTGTAAGGGATACCAAGGAGAGAGAGATCCTTACAAGGAGAGAGCGTCTTGGAGACACAAAGACACGGGGGGAAGGCCAAAGAAAGATAAAGGCAGAGATGGGAGCTCTCCTGACACAAGCCAAAGGCGGCCAGGATTGCTGGCAACCACCAGAAGCTGGAAGACGAAAGGAAGGACTCTTCTCTTCATCAAGGGGCACGGTCAGGCCAACACCTTGATTTCAGATTTCTAATCTACAGGACCAGGAAGAATAAATGTCTTTATTTGTTTACCCAGTTTGTGGTAATTTGTTATGGCATCCCAAGAAACTAATAATTATTAACTTCAAGGAAAAGCAAAAAGTTGTGCAAGAAAGCAAACGTAACTGCGTAACTGGTATAACACATGGGGGTCAGATTTCAGTAGCATTTATATAGGCAAAATAATGTTTTAAAAATAATACAATTTTTTTTTTTCTCACTCTGTCATCCAGGCAGGAGTACAGTGGTGTGAACTTGGCTCACTGCAACCTCCACCTCCCGGGTTCAAGCAATTATCATGCCTCAGCCTCCTGAGTAGCTGGGATTACAGGCACCCACCACCACACCAGAGTAATTTTTGTATTTTTAGTGAGACGGGGTTTCACCATGTTGGCCAGACAGGTCTTGAATTCCTGACCTTAAGTGATCCACCCTCCTTGGACTCCAAATGTGCTGGGATTACAGGTGTGAGCCACCATGCCCGGCTGAGAAATTTTTTTTCTTTTTTTTTTTGAGACAGAGTCTCGCTCTGTAGCCCAGGCTGGAGAGCAGTGGCGCGATCTTGACTCACTGCAAGCTCCGCCTCCTGGGTTCCCGCCATTCTCCTGCCTCAGCCTCCTGAGTAGCTGGGACTACAGGCGCCCACCACGCCGGGCTATTTTTTTTTTTTTATTTTTAGTAAAGACGGGGTTTCACCGTGTTAGCCAGGATCGTCTCGATCTCCTGACCTTGTGATCCGCCTGCCTTTGCCTCCCAAAGTGCTGGGATTACAGGTGTGAGCCACCGCGCCCAGCTGAGAAAGTTTTTTAAAAACCATGGTATCACATTGTGAAGAAAGGGAGAGGAGACTGGCAACTATATTGGTCTATCGGATACAAGAGAATTATTCTTACTTCCAGTCATAGAAATTCTATAGATAATGCTTAACGTTTGAAAATGAAGTATTATTATAAGCTTAGTATACAGAGATATGGAAATGAATGGCAAAGACACAGCTAAAAGTTGAAGGTGGCCCCCTCTGAAGAATGAGACACGAGAAATTGGATGTTGAGTGCTAGAAAAGACTGCTTTTTCATAACAAATTTTGTAGAACTGTTTGCCCTATTAAACTATGTATGTATCAACTTTGACAAAAAATAAAGGCAAAACTTAAGGTAAAATAAGCAAAAATGAATAATCTACAAAGGAAGAAACAAACGAACACATGCCCAACATCAGTTAGCTATGAGATCAATTTAAAATAAACAAAAATAAGTTTTATAATATTAAATATCAAATCTGCAATCAAGAGGTAGGAGTATAAATAAGTAAAATGAGTTTGTAGAAATACTGAAAATCTGCATACACTAAAACCCAGCTCATCCACTTCTAGGTTGACACTCAGGAAACTTTTGTACAACATCAGGAGAAACTATATATAAGAAAGTTAATCATGGCCCAGCACAGTGGCTCATGCCTGTAATCCCAGCACTTTGGAAGGATGAGGCTGTCAGATCACCTGAGGTCAGGAGTTCGAGACCAGCCTGACCAACATGGTGAAACCCCATTTCTACTAAAAATACAAAAATTAGCAGGGCATGGTAGTGCGTGCCTGTAATCCCAGTTACACGGGAGGCTAAGGTAGGAGAAATTGCTTGAATCTGGAAGGTGGAGGTTGCAATGAGTTGAGATCACACCACTGCACTCCAGCCTGGGCAACAGAGCGAGACTCTATCTCAAAAAAAAAAAAAAAAAAAAAAGAAAGACGGTTAATCACCATGTTGTTCATAATAGTGAAAACCTGAAAAGAAGAAAGTCTTTACCAGTAGACATTTATCCAACCCAGATAAAAGATACTTTAGGCACAGTGGCTCATGTCTGTAATCCTAGCATTTTGGGAGGCTTAGGTTGGAGGACTGCTTGAGCTCAGGAGTTTGGGAACAGCTTGGGAAACGGGGTGAGACCCCCATCTCTAAAAAAAAAAATTAAACATTAGCCGGGAGTTACTAGGAAGGCTGAGGCACGAGATTAGCTTGAATCCGGAGGCAGAGGTTGCAGTGAACCAAGATCACGCCAATGCACTCCAGCCTCAGTGACAGAGCGTGACTCCATCTCAAAAAATAAATAAAATAAAATAAGCTGGGAGTGGTGGCGTGCGCCTGTGGTTCCAGCTACTCAAGAGGCTGAGGCAGGAGTATCGTTTGAACCCAGGAGATCAAGTACAACTCTGTCTCTCTCTCTTTCTCGCTCTCTTTCTTTCTATATATATATATATTTCATATTTTTATATAATATTCTATATGGCAGTTAAGAGGAGTAACCTAACTTTATATATCAAAACATAAATCTCATATGTTGACTTAAAAATTTGAAAAACATGTCCAACCTAGTACCAGTTATGAAAATTTTAAAACACACCACATGTTGCTTATAAAGATATGAATGTTTATAAACGTATAAATGCAAGATCCATGTTTTTACATGGGTTAGATGGACATACACTAAATCCATAAGAGCCTTGGAGAGAAGGTTACACAAACTGAAGGTAAGTAGAGAAAGAACATCCATCTTATTTGTAATATTTTAGTTCTTGTATTTAAAAAATATTTTAAGGAAACATGAGAAAATACTGTCATTTCTGGGTTTAAAACTTGGGGTTTTTAAATTTGTAACCCAGCCACGTGCATTACAGGCTCACACCTGTAATCCCAGCACTTTGGGAGCCCGAGGCGGGTGGATCACCTGAGGTCAGCAGTTTGAGACCAGCCTGGCCAACATGGGGAAAATCCATCTCCACTAAAAATACAGATTAGGCGGCCGTGGCGGCAGGTGCCTGTAATCCCATCTATTCCGGAGGCTGAGGCAGGAGAATTGCTTGAACCTGGGAGGCAGAGGTTGCAGTTAGCCTAGATCGCGCCACTGCCCTCCAGCCTGGGGGGATACAGCGAGACTCTGTCTCCAATCAATCAATCAATCAATCAATCAATATAAAGTTTGTAACTCAAATACTTTTCTGTATTTTTATTTTTCAAATTTAAAAAAAGAGCTGTAAAAATGTTTCGTTGGGAAACAAATTTCAGAAATCGACTCAAAAAGAATGCAAGTACTTGAACAGTCATAATAACTTATAAATGTTCCAAAACATCAAAGATCCATCTACTCAAAAAGGCACCAAGCCCAGCCAGTTTTAAGGTTTTCTACCTAATGTTCCAGAAACAGTGTCCTAACTCATACAATGAGGGTAGCGTAATCTTGGTAAAAAACAGAGCCAGATTATTAGCTTCCCAAATTCAGCAGTGTATTAAACCGCATCATCTTGCTTAAGGTTTATAAAAAGAGTGCATTCATGATTCATCAGGAAAGCAATTTATAAAGTACAGTAAAAAAAATCAAACGAGAAAAGTCTTCATCTTTATAGCGTAAAGCTTAAAGTTCAGCTGACAAAAAAATAGTAAAATTTATTATGTATTTTTTTCAAATCCTTGCAAACTAGGAGTAAAACAATTTCTAAATATTAGTAGAATGAACATTTACCTTAGTCAAAAACAACTCAGAATGTCCACTATCAAGTTCTAGTCAACAGAATAAAATTTAAATGTTCCAAAGGAGAAAGCAAATGTCAATAGTCACGGATTATACAACTGTCTACTTAGAAATTTCAAGGAGGTCCCCAGACAAATTTAGATATAACACCGAAGAACACTCCGGTCGCCCGGAACTCCAGTCCCACTCCGAGACCCGGGCTTGAGGGGATGCGCATGCGCGCGCCCTGCGCAGTCGCGCAGGGCGCAGTGAAGGACGATGGCGAGCCAGCGCTTCCCTACGCCGTTCCACGGGCACGTGGGCCGCGGCGCCTTCAGCGACGTGTACGAGCCCGCGGAGGACACGTTTCTGCTTCTGGACGCGCTCGAGGCAGCAGCTGCCGAGCTGGCGGGGTGCGAGGAGGGGAGGGGCTCTGACGGGAAAGGGCTGAGGCGTTCCGAAGAAGTGCGGTGGCGGAGGGCCTGGGCGGTGACTATCACCGCCTTGAGCCGGAGGAGGCGGGTTCCACTTGCAGATGATTGACTGCCAGGACACCGTAATTGAGAATTTTCCTGTACTTACGAGTAATGAGTGTGCCGGGGACACATCTCCTTTGCCAGGGGCTGCTCTGTCTCATGAGCTCCCTGACTGCTTACCATGCAAAGGCGTCTCTTTTCCTGTCACCTGTTAATATGAGGAACACATGTCCCTGAGAGATGCGATAGTATAACACGTTTGGAAACAAAATATTCCGGAGACGTTGCTTATTAATTTTTAAAGTATTAAATATTAAAATTGCCTGGTATTATTTGATTTACTCAGCACATAGCACCCTTAACAAACATGAAAGAAAGTTGTGTTACTGGAATGGGAAAATATTTTTAAACCCACTGGATAGCATACTCTAGCACCAGCCAGTCCTCACATGTGGCTACAGAGCACTTGAAATGTGGCTAGTGCTACTGAGGAACTGAATTTTTCATTTAATTGTTACAAAATAGAAAGTTACATGTAGCTAGCAGACAATAGTCTACCCTAGCACTTTATTTAAATGGATTTGTTGAAGTGATCGCCAACAATTTTAAATTAATAGGAGAAAGAATGAATACTGACATTGTGATTTTTAAATATAAGGAATTTGGGTTGTTAGATTTGTTTGAAGATGAGGTGAACTGGGTTTTCTCAGGATGGAACAAACAGCTGTCAGATTTCAAAGATCTATATTGTATTTATTTATCCCTCTTAAACTTGGTCATATTTTTCCACGTATAAAATGCCCCAGCTCTTATTCAACTAGTCTTTCATTGTAGATGATGGAACTTTTGGATTTACTGGAGTATAGAGTGGAACAGTACTGTTTTATAACTTGTCTTTTCTCAAGATAGCCCAGAAAGATTTACAAGCACAAATTGCATTGCAAAGTATGCTGTAAAAGGAGCTGATTTTGTTATAAAGTCTTGGGTTATTTCTAGTTTGGAATTTTAATTATTTATGAGAACATGATAGTTATTTTCAAAGAGAAGCCACCTGGTGAGATTCACAGACCTTACTACCACCTAATAAAGACTTGTCAGATGTGTAGACTGGTTCCGAAAGTTTAAAACCTCTGGAGCTTGTCACTGGATAGTTGTTTTGGGAGTTTAGTGCTAAAAATTTCCCTAAATGCCATCAAGCTGATCTTTGTGATAGTTTATGCTTTTGATGCATGTGTAATATTATAGAGGCCTGGCACCGTGGTTTATGACTGTAGTCCTAACTACTTGGGAGGCTGAGGCAGGAGATCACTTGAGCCCAGGAGTTAAAGGCTGCGGTGAGCTATGGTAGCACCACTGCACTCTAGCCTAGGTGACAGAGCAAGAGCACAGATCTAAAAAAGAAACAACTTCCAAGATTATAGACAAGAAAATAAATTTAATGGAAAGATAAAGTATGGTAGAATGAAGATTTTATAGTTAACAGCATTCTTGGATGGCTAACATTAGAAGATCAGATACTATTTTCTGAATTAGCTTATAGCTGTACAGAAAAGGAATTTTTGTCCTGCTCTAAGTCTATTACTGGGGGACCTTTTAATTCTCTAGGATATACTGATGTCTCTATGAATGTTAGGTGTTAAAAATGATAGAGGAACCTTTTATCAAAAATAAGTTTAGTAATAATACAAACCTTATCATTTTAGGAAATACTAAGCTAGGAGCTCCTTGTACGAAGGAATGATGTCTTTCACATTAAGATTTCCAACCCTGGATTAACATTTTTCCATACTTTTTAATGTAATGGTTTGTCGAAATTAACTGAAAGCCATGTTTGGTAACATATAACTTTTGTGGACTTAAAATATATTACATACCCAAAATTAGTAATTTTGAGTTATGCAATATTAAGTATGAAGTGGTTGTCAGAAATTACAAATTTCTATTTTCATATGTTTGCAGGTTAGTGATGATGCTAGAGAAATATACATGCTAGAAATAAAGCTAGCATGAGAGTTTTCTGTGAAGAGTATTTTGATTCTACTGTACTAATATTTATTTTGTTTTTTTTTTAGAGTGGAAATATGCCTAGAAGTAGGGGCAGGGTCTGGTGTAGTATCTGCGTTCCTAGCCTCTATGATAGGTCCTCAGGCTTTGTACATGTAAGTATATCATATTCATCTAGATCTTCCACTGACAGGTTAACCATGATAACTCTAATGAATAATTTTTAAAGAGACAGTATGTATCTTATAGTATTTAAGCATAGCAAAAACTCAGATTATAAACTATGCTTCCCTAAAAATTATTCATGTTCAAACTGCTCCATCATACTGCATAATTGTAGAAGCAGCATAATTTTAGATCATCTCTAAATTTGATTTATTTCTTAGGTAAATAATTTGATGTAAGAAATTTAAAGTTGCTTAAATTTATAGAAAATTGGAGAATATAGAAAAGTATAAAGAAGAAAATTAAAATCACCTATAAATTTTACCATACATGGTCCAACTGTGTTTCCTTCTATTTTTTTTTCATTTCCTGTGTTTTTTTTTTTTTTTTTTGAGACAAAGTCTCACTCTGTCGCCTATCATGGAGTGCAGTGGCGTGATCTTGGCTCACTGCAACCTCAGCCTCCTGGGTTCTTGCCATTCTCCTGCCTCAGCCTCCTGAGTAGCTGGGACTACAGGCACCCGCCACCACGCCCAGCTAATTTTCTTTTTGTGTTTTTATTAGAGATGGGGTTTCACCATGTTAGGCAGGATGGTCTTGATCTCCTGACCTGGTGATCCGCCTGCCTCGGCCTCCCAAAGTGCTGGGATTACAGGCGTGAGCCACCACGCCTGGCCCATTTCCTGTGTTTTTAATTTAATTTTGTCTCATAAACATTTTCCTATCAAAAATTCCCTTTAAATTTCATTTTTGGTGGCTGCATAGTACTCCTTCGTTGGATGTATCATAATTTCATAAATTCCTTCAGATGTGTGTGCATGTATGTGTATTCTACTCTTGGACATTGTATCAGTATAACAGTCTTTTTCATCAGTAGAACAAATCCTTGTTCTCTTCTTCTTTGCCATTATTGAATACATTCTAATTTTTTTTTCTAAATCTGTTCTGTGTAGAATTAATGGAACATTCCTTGAAATTACTCAGAAACAGATTTGCCTTATGGACATAGGATAGTTTCCTTCCATTTCTGTTTATAGGTGCACTGATATCAACCCTGAGGCAGCAGCTTGTACCCTAGAGACAGCACGCTGTAACAAAGTCCACGTTCAACCAGTTATTACAGATTTGGTAAGTTAATCTTTGTCCAATAATAATTTTCTTTTCAAATAAGGTTAAGATGTTTTAGGTCAAAGAAACTTTGGTAAGTAATTGACTTTTGACCCACTAAGCAGTATGCCCTATACAAAGTACATTCTTTGTTGATGTAATCCATCTTTTCCACAATTCAAAAGGAATTTATATTAACTTCTATAGATCAGGCCTCTTTCAGTCAGAAGTTATAGTGAACCCTGTTCAAACTGGCTTAAATTTTAAAAGTTAGTCCAGGTGCAAAGGCTCAAGCCTTTAGTGCCAGTACTCTGGGATGCCAAGGCAGGATGATTGCTTGAGCCCAGGAGTTCCAGACCAGCTTGTACGATATAGTGAGACCTTGTCTCTACAAAAAATAAAAATTAAAAAAAATATAGCTGGATGTGGTTGTGCACACCTGTGGTGCCAGCTACTTGGGAGGCTGAGGTGGGAGGATCGCTTGACCCTGGGAGGTTGAGGCTGCCTTGAGCCATGATCGTGCCACTGCACTCCAGCCTGGGGAACAGAACAAGGCCCTGTCTCAAAAAAAAACAAAAAACAAAAAAAAACACAAAAATTTGATGGCTTCAGCACAGCTACTTCCAGGAACTCTAAGAATGTTATAGACATCTTTTTCTTATCTCTGAACTTCTCTCTGGTGGCTGTATTCCTAGGCAGTCTTTCCCTTCATGGTAACAGGATGTTTGCATATCTGTATCTTATTTCTCAACACCTTCCCGGGGAAAGAGGCCCTTTCTATTCAGTTACTGTAGAAGAGGCCCCAGAATGAGTATTATCTGGATCAACTTGGGTTATGTGCCTGTCTGTCAACCTTTTGCTGTGGTCAAAGGAGATTTGAATATGGAGATGATTGGCTTCAACCTGGCTCATAGTCCCATTCCAGTAGCTGAGCTGGGATAAACCCTACTCAGGCCACTTAGATAGAGAATGATGGGAGGTAGAGCTTTCCTAACAAAAGTCAAGGAAGTTAAATCAGAAGAAAGGGGCAGTGGGTCCTCAGTAGGTAAAAACAACAAATGACAACTGCACAACCATTGTTTTAAGAAGTTAACAGCACACATTTTCAAGTGGCAGTTTTACATTTGTGGGTTTTTAATTTATGTATGTGAAATACCTTTTTATAGGCAAAAATAATAATAGCATGCACCAGGTAGACATATGAAATACAAAATACTTCTGTGCTCCTTAACCTACACTTTTCTTACACTGATGAGCATAGATAGCTTTCCTGTTTGTTTTTTTTTTAATTTGTAAATGATTTTGTAGCTTAGAAGGAATTAAGCCAAAGAGATAAGAAATTATTTTCATATTATTAGAAGTTGTTACAGCTAATAAAAGCTAGGGTATCAAGAAAGGTACTCTGGTAATTTGCATGCGATCAATGTGGTGATTTTTTTTTTTTTGTATTTAAAAAATTTCTTTCTTTTTTCCTTTCTCTTTTTTTCTTTTTCTTTTTCTTTTTTTTTGAGACAGAGTCTCACTCTGTCGCCCATGCTGGAGTGTAGTGGTGCAGTCTTGGCTCACTGCAAACTCCGCCTCCTGGGTTCGAACAATTATCCTGCCTCAGCCTCCCGAGTAGCTGGGATTACAGGCACCCACTACTGCGCCTGGCTAGTTTTTTGTATTTTTAGTAGAGACTGAGTTTCATCATGTTGGCCATGGGTTGGCCAGGCTGGTCTTGAACTCCCGAGCTCAGGTGATCTGCCTGCCTCGGCCTCCCAAAATGCTGGGATAACAGGCATGAGCCACCATGCCTGGCCTAAAAATTTCTTTAATGTTTCCATAATTAGTGTTAAGTAAGTGTTTTTGATAGAATGGTGAAACACCAGAGATAGAAGAAACTATAGAACAGTATCCAGTAAATGATGGTAGGTATCTGTACAGATATGGGAAGAATTGTGAAAATGTTAGCAAATATCGTTGTAAACTTACATCGAAGTCTATACAGATTATACAGAATTAGAGTTTGCTTTCTTATTTCATTTTCTAAAAGTGAACCCAGAATATAAATATATGTGCAATTGAGAAGTACAGGCTTTTTAATATTCATTCTGATAGTTTAATTTCCTTATTTTTATTTAATAGCCTATATTATTTTTCTGAATGAAAACGTAAAAATACTTAACTTCATTTCTGTCTACAAGTGCAGGCCCTAACACGTTATTTTCCCAAAAACATGGAAGATTATTTTTAAAGATTGATTTGTCAATTATTTAATTCAGAGTTTAATGTAAAATTCTCACTATTGTTGAATACATTTAGGTCAAAGGCTTGCTACCAAGATTGAAGGAAAAAGTTGATCTTCTGGTGTTCAATCCCCCCTATGTAGTGACTCCACCTGAAGAGGTAAAACATACATACAACAAAATTTAATTATTAATATTTTCAATTATTTTGTTTGTAAATTCAAATGAATGTCACCCTATGACATCAGTCAGCTGCTGCTATCACAGACTACTCTGATTTTACTCCTAATTGTCAGTAATCGAGTCCTATTAATAGACCTAGGAAAGGAACCTTAAATGATGGAAATACAAACTGTGACACATATCTGTCACTAAAAATCACATTCGTATCAGGCCATGGTGTTTATATTCATATATTTGAATATACATGTACATATATATTACATATATCCTTTATCATGAATAAAAAATTTGCAAAACAAAATGTTTTAACCTGCTGGGACCAGTGGCCCACGCCTGTAATCCCAGCACTTTGGGAGGCCGAGGCGGCAGATTACTGGGGTCAAGGGTTCAAGACCAGCCTGGCCAACATGGTGAAACCCCGTCTCTACTAAAAATACAAAAATTAGCCGGGCCTGGTGGCACACACCTGTAATCCCAGCTATTTGGGAGACTGTTGCAGGAGAATTGCTTGAGCCTGGAAGACGGAGGTTGCAATGAGCCGAGATCAGCCAGTGCACTCCAGCCTGGCTGACAGTAAGACTGTCTCAAAAAAAAAAAAATTTTTTTTAACCAATCTTAAATTCACATAGGAATTCCTTCTGAAAGTTTCTGGTTTCCTCCTTTCACAAGTATTTCCAAAAAGTGAAAGAGTGGAACCAATTCTCATTTCAGATAGGGAAAACAAATAATCTTGAAGTATATTATTTTTTAAAATCTCGGTAACGAAGTGGTAAATTGCGTTAACCTTTTCCCAGGAATGGTCAAAGTTTAATAATGGGCTAAGACTAGCTTTTCTTTAGTTATTATGCTTTTTTATTCTTTGATAATTATTCTCTGGCAAGGCTAGTAAACATTATATTCACCTCAACGCCAAGATGGGAAGGATCCATTTGGCTGCCATTGCTACTAATGGCAGTTAAACAGCAAAAAAGCTATTGCTGTGCTGACATATGAACTCATATGACAGGGAAGTCAGAAGGTGAACAGCCATTGAGGGAAATGCAGCTTCTTAAAGCTCTTTAGGAAAGCACTATCCAACTAGTGGGAAGACTAATCAATGAAAAGGAGATTCTGGGAACATGGTGACCTGAATGGGTTTCCTTTCTTCATGTTTCTAGCCCTAAACCACATGCTTCTGAGCCTTACAGCTGCTGGGACGTATACATGATTGAGTGCAGGCAATGCCTTGGGCTTTTTTGCTTTCCCAATGGAAAGAAAACCTGTCATATTCTCATGAGCTGGCCAATTAGCTAGAAAGCAGGATAAAATACAACACAACAAAGATGTCTTGGAGCTTAAAAATATGTTTTACACAGTAAAACATCAGGTGAATTAAAAGAGAATGTGGTCACTGTCAAGACCTGAATCAGTGGTCTGGAAACCCAATGAAAAAGATTTCAGTACACAGAGCATAAAGATACGGAGAAGAATTCACAAAGGTAAAAGAGAAGAGACTCAGAGATTAGATCCAGGAAACATAATATACAAATAAAAGGAGTTTGTATTTATAATAAGCTGTGGGTATACTTACTGATATATCCAGAAACATGAAGTAAGATGTTGGTTTGTGCCAACAGCACAAATAGGGAGTATAACCCGGGAGAAAAGTAGAGAGAATGCCAGGAAAAGGAAGTCTCCAGGAGGAAAGTCTTAAAAACAGAGGAAATTATACATTTCCTAATATGATTAACTTTGTGGAAAATTGTGTTGAGAAGCTTTTGATAGGTGTGGCAATGATTAGAGTCAAAAAAATTAAGCAAATGGACATAGTGAATGCTCACCAATAGCCAACTAAGATGTGATACTTTTCTTTCAGGAAATATTATATAGCCCTTAAAAGAATGAATTAGAAGTAGAGAGGGGGTTTCCCCATGTTGGCCAGGCTGGTCTTGAACTCCTGACTTCCGGTAATCTGCCTGCCTTGGCCTCCCAAAATCCTGGGATTACAAGCATGAACCATCACACCCGGCCTCAATTCACTTATAAATTTTATGTGGAGTCCTAAAAACAGGATTTTGAAACATTGAAGATGATCTGGCCATGATCTTTAATCTTCAGAATCCTTGTTGATGTCATCAGCATTGACAAGATGGCAGAGAATTTCTGTCTGATCTGTGACACCAAGGGTCACTTTGCTGTACGTCATATTACACCTGAGGAGGCCAAGTACAAGTTGTGCAAAGTGAGAAAAATCTTTGTGGGCACAAAAGGAATCCCTCATCTGGTGACTCATGATGTTTGCACCATCTGCTACCATGATCCCCTCATCAACGTGAATGACACCGTTCAGATTGATTTGGAGACTGGCAAGATTACTGATTTCAACAAATTTGACACTGGTCACCTGTGTATGGTGACTGGAGGTGCTAACCTGGGTAGAATTGGTGTGATCCCCAACCCTGGATCTTTTGATGTGGTTCACCTGAAAGATGCCAATGGCAACAGATTTGCCACTTGACTTTCCAACATTTTTCTTATTGGCAAGAACAACAAACTGTGGATTTCTCTTCCCTGAGGAAAGGGTATCCACCTTGCCATTGCTGAAGAGAGAGACAAGAGACTGGCGGCCAAACAGAGCAGTGGGCGAAATGGTCCCTGGGTGACACGTTAGATTTTTGTATATAATTAAAAATAATGTGGCATGTTTAATAGCAAAAAAAAAAAAAAAAAAAGAAAAAGAACTATATCAAATGATATGAAGAGATTTTCATAAGGTATTGTTGAATGAGAAATGCAAGATGTAAGTAAGCGTATAGAATATATCCGGTCTTTGTAAAACATAGCAAAAAAGAAAAACCTGTGTGTGTAGAAGATAGGCAAAGGCAGACAAACAAAACAGTAAAATCAAAAAGTGTGGCTTTTTTTTCTTTTTCTTCAAGCTCTGTTTGACCTGCTTTTTAAAAGCAGGAATGTGAACATTTCTCTTCTTCATAAAGGTATATGTGCATAAGGTTATAGCTATAAAGCAATTATTTTTAATGAGGAAATATATGCTATATTAAATGAATGACTAGCAGACATTATTGGGTAAAAATAATTTAAACTTTGTCCATTTAAAATATGGACAAAGGGCTCAAAAGGAAATAGGAAGAAAATAGTTGTGTTAGGGTTAAAGTAACTTCTGAGAGACATCTTCAAAACATTCTTTAATCTTAAAAATAATGTACAATAGAGGGGCAGAGCAAGATGGCCGAATAGGAACAGCTCCAGTCTCCAGCTCCCAGTGTGAGCGACACAGAAGACAGGAACACAGCTCATTGCCAGCAACGGATCAAAGCTGGACAGAGAATGACTTTTATGAGATGAGAGAAGAAGGCTTCAGACCATCAAACTTCTCAGAGCTAAAGGAGGAATTACGTACCCAGCGCAAAGAAACTAAAAATCTTGAAAAAAGAGTGGAAGAATTGATAACCAGAATAATTAATGCAGAGAAGGCCATAAACGAACTGACAGAGATGAAAACCATGACACGAGAAATACGTGACAAATGCACCAGCTTCAGTAACCGACTCGATCAACTGGAAGAAAGAGTATCAGCGATTGAGGATCAAATGAATGAAATGAAGCGAGAAGAGAAGTCTAAAGCAAAAAGAAGAAAAAGAAATGAACAAAGCCTGCAAGAAGTATGGGATTATGTAAAAAGACCAAATCTACATCTGATTGGGGTACCTGAAAGTGAGGGAGAAAATGGAACCAAGTTGGAAAACACTCTTCAGGATATCATCCAGGAGAACTTCCCCAACCTAGTAGGGCAGGCCAAAATTCAAATTCAGGAAATACAGGGAACGCCACAAAGATACTCCTCGAGAAGAGCAACTCCAAGACACATAATTGCCAGATTCACCAAAGTTGAAATGAAGGAAAAAATCTTAAGGGCAGCCAGAGAGAAAGGTCGGGTTACCCACAAAGGGAAGCCCATCAGACTAACAGCAGATCTCTCGGCAGAAACTCTACAAGCCAGAAGAGAGTGGGGGCCAATATTCAACGTTCTTAAAGGAAAGAATTTTAAACCCAGAATTTCATATCCAGCCAAACTAAGTTTCATAAGTGAAGGAGAAATAAAATCCTTTACAGATAAGCAAATGCTTAGAGATTTTGTCACCACCAGGCCTGCCTTACAAGAGACCTTGAAGTAAGCACTAAACATGGAAAGGAACAACTGGTACCAGCCATTGCAAAAACATGCCAAAATGTAAAGACCATCGAGGCTAGGAAGAAACTGCATCAACTAACGAGCAAAATAACCAGTTAATATCATAATGGCAGGATCAAGTTCACACATAACAATATTAACCTTAAATGTCAATGGACTAAATGCTCCAATTAAAAGACAGAGACTGGCAAACTGGATAAAGAGTCAAGACCCATCAGTCTGCTGTATTCAGGAGACCCACCTCACATGCAGAGACATACATAGGCTCAAAATAAAGGGATGGAGGGAGATCTACCAAGCAAATGAAGAACAAAAAAAAGCTGGGGTTGCAATCCTAGTCTCTGATAAAACAGACTTTAAACCATCAAAGATCAAAAGAGACAAAGAAGGCCATTACATAATGGTAAAGGGATCGATTCAACAGGAAGAGCTAACTATCCTAAATATATATGCACCCAATACAGGAGCACCCAGATTCATAAAGCAAGTCCTTAGAGACTTACAAAGAGACTTAGACTCCCATACAATAATAATGGGAGACTTCAACACTCCACTGTCAACATTAGACAGATCAACGAGACAGAAAGTTAACAAGGATATCCAGGAATTGAACTCATCTCTGCACCAAGCAGACCTAATAGACATCTATAGAACTCTCCACCCCAAATCAACAGAATATACATTCTTCTCAGCACCACATCGCACTTATTCCAAAATTGACCACATAATTGGAAGTAAAGCACTCCTCAGCAAATGTACAAGAGCAGAAATTATAACAAACTGTCTCTCAGACCACAGTGCAATCAAACTAGAACTCAGGACTAAGAAACTCAATCAAAACTGCTCAACTACATGGAAACTGAACAACCTGCTCCTGGGTACATAACGAAATGAAGGCAGAAATAAAGATGTTCTTTGAAACCAATGAGAACAAAGATACAACATACCAGAATCTCTGGGACACATTTAAAGCAGTGCGTAGAGGGAAATTTATAGCACTAAATGCCCACAAGAGAAAGCAGGAAAGACCTAAAATTGGCACTCTAACATCACAATTAAAAGAACTAGAGAGGCAAGAGCAAACACATTCAAAAGCTAGCAGAAGGCAAGAAATAACTAAGATCAGAGCAGAACTGAAGGAGATAGAGACACAAAAAACCCTCCAAAAAATCAATGAATCCAGGAGTTGGTTTTTTGAAAAGATCAACAAAGACCGCTAGCAAGACTAATAAAGAAGAAAAGAGAGAGGAATCAAATAGACGCAATAAAAAATGATAAAGGGGATATCACCACCGACCCCACAGAAATACAAACTACCATCAGAGAATACTATAAACACCTCTACGCAAATCAACTAGAAAATCTAGAAGAAATGGATAATTTCCTGGACACTTACACTCTCCCAAGACTAAACCAGGAAGAAGTTGAATCCCTGAATAGACCAATAGCAGACTCTGAAATTGAGGCAATAATTAATAGCCTACCCACCAAAAAAAGTCCAGGACCAGATGGATTCACAGCTGAATTCTACCAGAGGTACAAGGAGGAGCTGGTACCATTCCTTCTGAAACTATTCCAATCAGTAGAAAAAGAGGGAATCCTCCCTAACTCTTTTTATGAGGCCAACATCATCCTGATACCAAAGCCTGGCAGAGACACATCAAAAAAAGAGAATTTTAGACCAATATCCCTGATGAACATCGATGCAAAAATCCTCAATAAAATACTGGCAAACCGGATTCAGCAGCACATCAAAAAGCTTATCCACCATGATCAAGTGGGCTTCATCCCTGGGATGCAAGGCTGGTTCAACATACGCAAATCAATAAACGTAATCCAGCATATAAAGAGAACCAAAGACAAAAACCACATGATTATCTCAATAGATGCAGAAAAGGCCTTTGACAAAATTCAACAGCCCTTCATGTTAAAAATGCTCAATAAATTCGGTATTGATGGAACGTATCTCAAAATAATAAGAGCTATTTATGACAAACCAACAGCCAATATCATACTGAATGGGCAAAAACTGGAAAAATTCCCTTTGAAAACTGGCACAAGACAGGGATGCCCTCTCTCACCACTCCTATTCAACATAGTGTTGGAAGTTCTGGCTAGGGCAATCAGGCAAGAGAAAGAAATCCAGGGTATTCAGTTAGGAAAAGAAGAAGTCAAATTGTCCCTGTTTGCAGATGACATGATTGTATATTTAGAAAACCCCATTGTCTCAGCCCAAAATCTCCTTAAGCTGATAAGCAACTTCAGCAAAGTCTCAGGATACAAAATTAATGTGCAAAAATCACAAGCATTCTTACACACCAGTAACAGACAAACAGAGAGCCAAATCAGGAATGAACTCCCATTCACAATTGCTTCAAAGAGAATAAAATACCTAGGAATCCAACTTACAAGGGATGTAAAGGACCTCTTCAAGGAGAACTACAAACCACTGCTCAGTGAAATCAAAGAGGACACAAACAAATGGAAGAACATACCATGCTCATGGATAGGAAGAATCAATATCGTGAAAATGGCCATACTGCCCAAGGTCATTTATAGATTCAATGCCATCCCCATCAAGCTACCAATGAGTTTCTTCACAGAATTGGAAAAAACTGCTTTAAAGTTCATATGGAACCAAAAAAGAGCCTGCATTGCCAAGACAATCCTAAGTCAAAAGAACAAAGCTGGAGGCATCACGCTACCTGACTTCAAACTATACTACAAGGCTACAGTAACCAAAACAGCATGGTACTGGTACCAAAACAGAGATATAGACCAATGGAACAGAACAGAGTCCTCAGAAATAATACCACACATCTACAGCCATCTGATCTTTGACAAACCTGAGAGAAACAAGAAATGGGGAAAGGATTCCCTACTTAATAAATGGTGCTGGGAAAATTGGCTAGCCATAAGTAGAAAGCTGAAACTGGATCCTTTCCTTACTCCTCATACGAAAATTAATTCAAGATGGATTAGAGACTTAAATGTTAGACCTAATACCATAAAAACCCTAGAAGAAAACCTAGGTAATACCACTCAGGACATAGGCATGGGCAAGGACTTCATGTCTAAAACACCAAAAGCAACGGCAGCAAAAGCAAAAATTGACAAATGGGATCTAATTAAACTAAAGAGCTTCTGTACGGCCAAAGAAACTACCATCAGAGTGAACAGGCAACCTACAGAATAGGAGAAAATTTTTGCAATCTACTCATCTGACAAAGGGCTAATATCCAGAACCTACAAAGAACTCAAACAAATTTACAAGAAAAAAACAACCCCATCAAAAAGTGGGCAAAGGATATGAACAGACATTTCTCAAAAGAAGACATTCATACAGCCAACAGACATATGAAAAAATGCTCATCATCACTCGCCATCAGAGAAATGCAAATCAAAACCACAATGAGATACCATCTCACACCAGTTAGAATGGCAATCATTAAAAAGTCAGGAAACAACAGGTGCTGGAGAGGATGTGGAGAAATAGGAACACTTTTACACTGTTGGTGGGATTGTAAACTAGTTCAACCATTATGGAAAACAGTATGGCGATTCCTCAAGGATCTAGAACTAGATGTACCATATGACCCAGCCATCCCACTACTGGGTATATACCCAAAGGATTACAAATCATGCTGCTATAAAGACACAGCACTATTGCAGCACTATTCACAATAGCAAAGACTTGGAATCAACCCAAATGTCCATCTGTGACAGACTGGATTAAGAAAAAGTGGCACATATACACCATGGAATACTATGCAGCCATAAAAAAGGATGAGTTTGTGTCCTTTGTAGGGACATGGATGCAGCTGGAAACCATCATTCTCTGCAAACTATCACAAGAAGAGAAAACCAAACACCACATGTTCTCACTCATAGGTGGGAACTGAACAATGAGATCACTTGGACTCAGGAAGAGGAACATCACACACCAGGGCCTATCACGGGAAGGGGGAAGGGGGAGGGATTGCATTGGGAGTTATACCTGATGTAAATGACGAATTGATGGGTGCTGATGAATTGATGGGTGCAGCACACCAACATGGCACAAGTATACATATGTAACAAACCTGCACGTTATGCACATGTACCCTAGAACTTAAAGTATAATGAAAAATAAAAATAAAAATAATGTACAATAGAGCAGTCTTGGTGGCTCATGCCTATAACTCCAGCACTTTGGGAAGCTGACCTGGGATGATCATTTGAGGCCAGAAGTTCTTGACCAGCCTGGGTAACATAGTGACAGCCCCCTTTTCTACAAAAAATTTAGAAAATTGGCCAGGCGCAGTGGTTCACACCTGTAATCCCAGCACTTTGGGGGGCCGAGGCGGGGGAATCACGAGGTCAGGAGATTGAGACCATCCTGGCTAACACAGTGAAACCCCGTCTCTACTAAAAATACAAAAAATTAGCCAGACGTGGTGGTGGGCACCTGTCATCCTAGCTACTCGGGAGGCTGAGGGAGGAGAATAGCCTAAACTCGGGAGGCAGAGCTTGCAGTGAGCCGAGATTGAGCCACTGTACTCCTCCGTGGGTGATAGTGCGAGAGTCCGTCTCAAAAAAAAAAAAAAAAAAAAAAAAAAAAAAATGAACCAGGCATGGTTGTTTGTGCCTATAGTCCTAGATACTTGGGAAGCTGAAGTGAGAGGATCACTGAGTACAGGAGGTGGAAGCTGCAGAGAGCCATGATTACATGACTGCACTCCAGTCTAGGTGACAGAGGGAGACCCTGTCTCAAAAAAAAAAAGAAGTGTAAAAAGGAAACAATATACAATGATAAGGATCTAAAGATTTTTTAATACTATATAAGCTCTCAGGTGTATTGTTTCTAAAATATAGCTTGTTAGAGGACACATGCTTCAGTATGCCTTTATATAATATATAATAAATGGATTCCTTAGAAAAGGTCTATGTGTTTCACACTTTAATTTACAAGAGGGCCAGATGCACTGGGACATTTTGAAACTTTGTTTCTGTACAGTAGGTATCTTATAATACAAGGTCCTCCTCCTAGCTTCTTTCTATATTAAGTATAAAAGCTACCCACGTCTCTCCATTTAAGCATTGTACTAATAGTAATAACTATTATTAAGCCCTTGATATATGCAGAGCAGTGTTCTCAAAACTTTAAATATACTTCCTCATTTACTCCTAACAGTGGATAAAATTTTTTTTATTATTACAAAAACATCTTTTATCCAGTTATTTTTCTAATTGTACATATGGAACTATTCTTTTCCTAAATTTACAGATAAAGGAGGAAAGTAATTCACAAACAAGATTACTAATTTACCCAAGGTTACACACTAGAAAATGATGAAACTTAGATTCAACTTTACTGCTCCTTCGTCAGCAGTAAAATGCAAAATATATACTTGTTTGGTGATAATACTTCTCAAAAGGATTCGGTTTGTGATCTAAATCAAACTTGAGTTAAAACATTCTTTCTAATTGTTCACAGGTAGGAAGTCACGGAATAGAGGCAGCTTGGGCTGGTGGCAGAAATGGTCGGGAAGTCATGGACAGGTTTTTTCCCCTGGTTCCAGATCTCCTTTCACCAAGAGGATTATTCTATTTAGTTACCATTAAAGAAAACAACCCAGGTAATACAGACCAATGTATTGTTTAAGCATTTATGTTGCTGAAATCAAAAGTCAATAATGTAAAATGCTATGATTTATAAGATAACCTGGTATGTTAATGAATCACTTAAAAGAATCACTGACAATGGCTAATAAAGGCATAAATTCATGTTGAAAGAGAAAAGAGGTTTTCAGGGGTAAATTTTTCTTATTTTAAAAAGTGTTATCTTCTCTTTTCCCCATTTATAACCTAATATTCAAGTACAAAAATCTCTAATGTTTTCTTCTAATGCCTCACCCTCAGTATTATGAATTTTCTCTCTACCCTCTAGTCTTCATGCCCTTGACAATTGTGCTGTACTCTTTAGTTCGTCTGGAGTTTTATCATGAAAGTTATTTTATTGTATAGATTTTTATGTCTTTGTTTTCAGATTGCTTTATAACTAAATTGAACATAATCTTTCTTCTCTTTTTCTGTACACTTTTGATTTTCAGCTTATACTAAAAATCCTCAGTCCTTCAAATCACATGGTTGTTAGTTTTCTCTTGCTTTGCTTTGCTTTCCTTTCCTTTCTTTTCCTTTCCTTTCCTTCTTTCTTTTTCTTTCTCTCTCTTTTCTCTTCTTCTTTTCTTCCTTCCATCCATCTTTCTTTCTTTTCTTCTCCTTCCTTCCTTCTCTCTCTTTCTTTCTCCTTCCCTCCCTTCCTCCCTCCTTCCTTCTTCCCTTCCTTCCCTTCTCTTCCCTTCCCTTCCTTTCTTTTTTCTTTCTCTTCTCTTTCCCTTCCTTCCATCTTTCTTTTCTTTCTCTTTCTTTCTTTCTTTCTTTCTTTCTTTCTTTCTTTCTTTCTTTCTTTTTCTTTCTTTCTTTCTTTCTTTCTCTTTCTTTTCTTTCTTTCTCTCTTTCTTTCTTTTCTTTCTTTTCTTTCTTCTCTTCTTCTCTCTCTCTTCTCCTCTCTTTCTTTCTCTTCCTTCCTTCCTTCTTTTTCTTCTTTCTTTCTTTTTCTCTTTTCTCTTCATTTTTCCTTCTGTCCATCTTTCTTTCCTTGTCTCTTTCTTTCCTTCCTTCCTTCCTTCCTTCTCACTCTTTCTCTCTTTCTTTCTCTTTCTCTTTTCTCTTCTCTTATTTTTTCCTCCCTTTTTTTTTCTTTCTCTCTCTCTCTTCCTCTCTTCTCTTTCTCCTCCTTTCTCTTTCCTTCTTTTCTCCGCTCTCTTTCTTTCTCTTTCTTTCTTTCCTTCCTTTTCTTTTCTTTTCTTTTCTTTTCTTTTCTTTCTTTCTCTCTCTCTCCTCTTCTCTTCTTTTTTTCTTCCTTCCGTCCATCCTTCCTTCTTTCTCTCTTTTCTTTTCCTTACCTTTCCTTTTTTTTTCTTTCTTCTCCGTTTTCTTAGTTCAGTCTTCTTAGTTTTATTTATTTATAAGGAAGGTTTTCTTTTCTCAATATGCCTGAAAGAAATAAGCTACTCCTTTCACTCTCACTGCGCAATGTCACTATTCAGTTTGTCCCACACCTTCATTGGCTCTTGTCATCCAAAGAGAAAGACATAGGGCAGAGATTGGAGCCAAGCAACTAAAAAACTGATTACTTGCTATGATAACAAGGACAATTAATGTTTCTGCTGAGCCTAAAGTAGGCTGTGACTGCAAAGCAAGCCATTCATTCTGATTAGAATCACCAGCAACACTTTGAAAATACAAAGTGCTCCTATTTAGCTGAAGACCAAGTTCAATTTAATAGACATTTATTTGATACACATTGTTTTGTTTATCAAATAAATTGATGAATACAATTTATAAATCATCTGTGTTTAACTTATTAAATTGCTTATTGATCATGCACACTACCAAATGGCTTAATGGATTTTACCTTTTGATTTTTATTTTAGAAGAAATTTTGAAAACAATGAAGACAAAAGGTCTGCAAGGAACCACCGCACTTTCCAGACAAGCAGGCCAAGAAACTCTTTCAGTCCTCAAGTTCACCAAGTCCTAGCATACAATGTGTGCCCAGAGCTACTGGAAACTGAATGCATTTAGCGTATCTTGAAACTGAAGTCATTCATTAGGTAACAAGGAATTTTATCAGAAATTTGTCATTAAAAACAGGTAGGAAGGTGGAACATTCCCTTCCAGTCAGGCCTATATAATTATTTGCAAAAGTACAAGTAAATATGTATATTATATTTATAATTTGCATTTTAAATATAAAAGTTATGTATGAAATATTTATTTCACCATTATTTGGTAAGGCAATGGAATTTATCTGGCAAATGTCTTTTTTTCATACCAGTCCATAAAGGCAGTTTGCTTTCAGATGGCAGGGCCAGCGACACACCTTCATTGTTGTATCTCCGGTGTATATCAGCTCTCCAACTCTATGTCATAATTCAGTTCATGGGGCTCTTGATTACCTTTCCCTTCCACAAAATATTACACTGATTCATTCTATTGATGACATTATGCTGATTTGACCTAGTGAGCAAGAAGTAGAAACTACACTAGACTTAGTGGAAAGACATTTGCATCAGAGGGTAGGAAATAAATATGACTGCCTTTCAAGGACCTTCTACCTTAGTGAAATTGGTAGGGATACAGTGACATGGGGCATATTGGGATATTTCTTCTAAGGTGAAGGAGAAGTACTTGCATCTTGCTGCTCTTACAACCCAGAAAGAGGCACAATACTTAGTGGGCCTCTTTGGGTTTTGGAGGCAACATTTTCCAATTTCATTATGTTACGTCAGCCCATTTACAAATTGTCTCAAAAAGCTGCTAGTTTTGAGTAGGGCCCAGAACAAGAAAAGTCTCTGTAACAGGTCCAGGCTCCTGTTAAAGCTGCTCTGCCACTTGGGTCTTATGATCCAGCAGATCCAGTGGTGTTTAAGTGGCAGTGGCAGATAGGGATGCTGTTTGAAGCTTCTGGCAGGTCCCTGCAGGTGAATCTTGGTTTAGGATTTTAGAGCAAAGTCCTGCCATTACCAACAAATAGCTAGTCTCTTTTTGAGAAACAGCTCTTGGCCTGCTACTGGGCCTTAGTAGAGACTGATACTTCTTGAGCCACCAAGTTGCCATTCAACCTGAGCTGCCCGTCATGAACTGGATGTTATCTGAGCCACCAACGCACAAAGTTGGATATGCCCAGCGACACTCCGTCATCAGATGGAAATGGTATACACGTGATTGGGCCTGAGCAGGCCCTGAAGGCACAAGGAAGTTACGTGAAGAAGTAGGCCAAATTTCCATAGTCCCCACTTCTGCTACATGCCTTCTCTCTTCCAGCCTGCATCTGTGGCTTCATGGGGACTTCCCTATGACCAGCTGACAGAGAAAGAGAAGACTTAGGCCTGGTTTACAGAGGCTTGTATATGATATGCAGGTACCACCCAAAAGTGGACAGCTGCAGCACTCAGCTCACCTCTGGGCTACCTTGAAGGACAGTGGTGAAAGGAAATCCTCCCAGTGGAAAGAACTTTGAGCAGTCCCCCTTGTTGACTTTGCTTAGAAGGAAAAATGGCCAGATATTCAATTATATGCCAATTCGTAGGCTGTGGCCAGTGATTTGGCAGGATGGTCAGGGAGTTCAACATAACTGGAAAATTGGTGACAAAGAAATTTGGAGATGAAGTATATGGATAGACACTGAATGGGCAAAAAGGGCAAAGATATTTGTGCCCCATGTGAATGCTCACCAAAGGGTTAGCAAAGAAGGATTTTAATAAAGTAGACAAGATAACCTGTTCTATGGATACTAGTAGGCCTCTTTCTCCAGCCACCCCTGTCATCACCCAATTGTTTCATGAACAAAGTAGCCATGGTAACAAGAATAGAGGTTATGCATGGGCTCAGCAATGTGGACTTCTACTCACCAAGGGTGACCTGGCCAAGGCTATCTCTGAGTGCCCAGTCTGCCAGCAGCAGAGACCAACACTGAGCCCCTGATATGACACCATTTCCCAGAGTCAGCAGTCAGCTGCCTAGTGGCAGGTTAATTACATTGATCCACCTCCATCATTGAAGGGATAGTGTTTTGTCCTTACTGAAACACTAGATCTTACTCTGGATGCAGATTCGCTTTCCCTTCATGCAGTGCTTCTACTAAAACTACCATCCGTGGACTTACAGAATCTCTCATCTATGACCATGGTATTCCACACAGCATTACAAGGAACTCAGTTCACAGCAAAAGTGTGGCAGTGGGCCCATACTCATGGAATTTTCTTACAATGTTCCCTACTATCCTGAATCAACTGGTTACATAGAGCAGTGGAATGGTATTTTGAAGACAGTAATAGCACCAGCTATGCAGCAGTGCCTTGTAGGGCTGGGACAAGGTTCTGTGGAAGGCTGTCTACTCTCTCAGCATCCAGTATATGGTGCATTTCTCTTATGACTGGGATTCACAGGTCCAGGAATCAAGGGGTCAAAATAGGAAGGACACTGTTCGCTATTAGCCCTAGTGATCCACTAGCAAAATTTTTGCTTCCTATTGCCATGACTTATGCTCTGCTGGTGTAGAGGTCTTACATAGGGTGGCATGTTTTCCATTGAGAGGTACAATCATGATTTAATTGAACTGGAAGTTTAAGACTGCTCCTCAGCCACTTCGGGCTTCTCATGCCTCTAACTCAATAGACAAATAAGTTACAGTGCTGGCTGGGTGATTGTTCCCGACTACCAAGTAGAAACTGGACTACCCCCAAATGGTGGTAAGGAAAAGTATGTTGGGAATACGTGAGATTCCTTAGGGCTTCTCTTAGTGTTACCATGCCCTGTGATTAAGGTCAGTAGAAAACTACAACTTAATTCAGACAGGACCACTAATGACCCAGACCTTTCAGGAATAAAGGTTTGGGTCACCACCAGGTAAGTACCATGACCAGATGAAGTGCTTGCTGAAGGCAAAGGGAATACAGAATAAGTGGTGGAATACTGGCTTTGATCATATGACCAGTTACAGAAACATAGACTGTTATTGTCATAAGTATGTTCTCCATATTTTGCTATGACTCCATTTTGTGTGTGTGTAGCTTGCTTTCTTCTCATTTCCTTATTCTGTAACATAAGATGCATTGATTTTATTATAGTGATTTATTATAGATTTATTATAGATGCATTGTTTAAATATAGTGTTTAAATATTGTTAATTTTTTAAACTGGCTCCAATGTTCAACCTTGATTAATTTTACGTCATGGTATTTAAGTTATGGGATATCAAGGAGAGAGTAAACATCACATGAAGACTTTACCTCCTCTTCGGGGAAATGGGTTAGTGTGTTTCTGGTAGAATGCTCAATTGTTAATCGTGTTAGATGGAATTATGACCTTGCTGTTGTCTTTATGTGGCAGTTAAGTATGGTTTAAGGAGATGCGTATGGTGCCAAGTTGACAAGGGTAAACTTGCGATGGTTAATTTTATATGTCAACTTGAATAGGCCACAGGGTCCCAGATATCTGTTTAAACATTATTCTGGAGTGTCTTGAGTGTGTTTACAGAGGAGATTCACATTTGAATTGGGGGATTCAGTAAAGGAGATGGCCATCCCCAAGGTGGGTGGACATCATCCAATTTGTTGAGGGTGTAAATAAAAGGCTGAGGAAGGAAGAATTCACCCCCCCCTTTTTTTTCCTGCCTCATTGTTTGAGCTGTGACATCTCATCTTCTCGTGTCCTCAGATGGATTTACATCACTGACTCCCCTGTTTCTCACGCCTTTGGACTCAGACTGAATTATACCACAGGCCTTCCTGAGTCTCCAGCTTATAGATGACAGATCATGGGACCTCTTAGCCTCCATAATCATGTAAGCCATTTTCTTGTAGTATTGGTAAAACATATATTAGACCAATCTATAAAACAGATAGCTATGAAAGAAAAGGGAGACGGGCACATGCCTAGGCAAATACGGAAGGGTGCCTGAAGAACCTCCGACTTGCCCAGGTCATTGTGCATGGATGGCTTGCCTGAACATGCCCACTGTGAAAAATTCCATTTCTCAACACATGTGCAGTAAGGAAAATCTATATAGCTTAGACCAAGCGCCCGTACATAGGGTGGAGCCATGCAGAGTTTGCGCCTTATGCAGGGGAGAAGCCATGCCCCTTCAGCTCATGTGTGGTGGCCTGGCATTCAATTTGTGAGGTGGAAAACCTGCATGAAAGACCCCTCCTTTTGTGGAGAGCTTTCCTTTCGCTTAATAAATTCTGCCCTCCTTGCCTTTCAGTGTATACGTGTGCCTTATTTTTTCTGGTTGTGTGATAATCCAAATTTAACTGAATTAAGGAACAGAAAATCCTGCCTCAGCTACATTAATAGCTGTTTGTACTGGATTGAGTAGCGTCCCCCCTCCACAAAATTAGTGTTCAACTGAAACCTGTGAATATGATCCTATTTGGAATTAGGAACTTTGCAGATGTAATCAAGTTAAGACAAGGTCATACTGGATTAGGGTGGATGCTAAACCCAATATCACTTGTGTCCTTGTAAGAACAGGAAAATCTGAACACAGAGACATAGGGAGGATGCCACATGAAGACAGAGGCAGAGGTTGGAGTGATGAGTTAGCAAGTAAAGGAATGCCAGGGGTTGCTAGCAACTACCAGAGGCTAGAAGAGGCAGGAAGGATTCTTCTTTCAAGCCTTCAGAGGGAGCATGGTCCAGCCCACACCTTTATTTTAGACATCTAGCCTCACGAACTGTGAGAGAATGCATTTGTTTTAAGCTACCCAGTTGGTGGCACTGTTACAGTAACTCTCAGAAATTAATATGCTGAGTGCAAAATTAAAAGCATGATTAGGAATAGATGTGGACACTGATATGGTTTGGATATTTGTCCCCACTCAAATCTCATGTTGAATTTTAATCCCTAATATTGGAAGAGGGGCCTGGTGAGAGGTGACTGGATCATGGGGGCAGACTTCCTCCTTGCTGTTCTCATGAGAGTGAGTTCTTAACGAGATCTGGTTGTTTAAAAGTGTGTAGTGCTCCCTCTTCGCTCTCTTCCTCCTGCTCCAACCATGTGGACATGCCTCCTTCCTCTTTGCCTTGCGCCATAATTTCAAGCTTCCTCAGGCCTCCCCAGCCATGTTTCCTGTACAGCCTGTAGAACTGTGAGCCAATTAAGCCTCTTCTTTACCCAGTCTCAGGTAATTCTTTATAGCAATGCGAGAAAAGACTAATACAGACACTAAAGAATGATAAGAATGATAAAGGGCGCCAGGCGCGGTGGCTCACGCCTGTAATCCTAGCACTTTGGGAGGCTGAGGCGGGCAGATCACGAGGTCAGGAGATCGAGACCATCCTGGTGAACACGGTGAAACCCCGTCTCTACTAAAAATACAAAAAAATTAGCCAGGTGTGGTGGCGGGCACCTGTAGTCCCAGCTTCTAGGGAGGCTAAGGCAGGGGAATGGTGTGAACCCGGGAGGTGGCAGAGCTTGCAGTGAGTGGAGATTGCGCCACTGCACTCCAGCCTGGGCGACAGAGCGAAACTCCGTCTCAAAAAAAAAAAAAAAAAAAAAAAGAATGATAAAGGGTTTACACTTTCTGAGACGGAGTCTTGCTCTTGTTGCCCAGGCTGGAGTGCAATGCCATGATCTCAGCTCACTGCCATCTCTGCCTCTCAAGCTCAAGCAATTCTCTTGCCTCAACCTCCCGAGCAGATGGGATTACAGGCGCATGCCACCATATCAAGGAGACCAAAAAGGCAAAGAGATTTGAAAAATAGCAGTGAGTTTGATATCACAGACTAATATAGAACTCTGAAACTAACAATCAGGGAATGCATATTCTTTCTCAAGCAATCATGGGATGTTTACCAACATATTTACATATTAGACCAAAAGTAAGTCCCTATAAAATTCAAAGAATCAATATGATATAGCTAATCTTCTGTCACTATAAAGTGTTTAGGTTATAAATTGATAACAAAAATAAAATTTAAAAGTCCCCATACATTTACAAAATTTAAAACATGCTTCTAAACAATTCATATGACAAGGAAGAAATAATGACATTTTAGGTTGGGCATGATGGCTCATGCCTGTAATCCCACCACTTTTGGAGGCCGAGGCGGGCAGATCACCTGATGTCGGGAGTTTGGGACCAGCCTGGCCAACATGATGAAACCCCATCTCTACTAAAAATAAAAAAATTAGCTAGGCATGGTGGCATGCGCCTGTAATCCTATCTACTTGGGAGGTTGAGGCAGGAGAATAGCTTGAGCTTGAGAGGCAGAGATGGCAGTGAGCTGAGATCATGGCATTGCACTCCAGCCTGGGCAACAAGAGCAAGACTCCACTTCAAAAAAAAAAAAAAGGAAATGACATTTTGAAAAATTACTGAACAGAGAGTGAACCTAATATAAACTGTGAACTTTAGTTAGTAATAATATATCAATATCGGTTCCTCAGTTGTAACAGATGCACCACACTAATGCAGGATGCACCACACTAATGCAAGATGCAAATAATTAGGGGGAACTGTGCTTGTGTTTGTGCAGTCAGGGAGAGGTTTGTGCAAACTCTACTTTTTTTTGTTTTTTTAACCTTTGTCTACAACAAAACTCTGTGTACCTCCTTATCAGTTTTCCTGTAAAGCTAAAGCTGTTCTAAAAAACATTTAAAAGGTCTTTTAGTGTAAGAGAAAACCAAAACAAAGCAAACAAACAAAAAGACAACATAATGATAAACAGAAAATTCAGGTTAGCGCTAACCAGTGGGATGAGAGGAGGTGAGGATGACTGGGAGAAAGGCTAGAAGAGAACCAGGCACCCAGATAAACACCATAAAGGGACTGGCAGTGTTCCAGTTCTGAAGCTGGATAGAGGGTTTCTTGGGTATACATTTTATTCTTTTAAATTCATGTGAACTGGGCCATGATCTTACAGTCTGTTATTGTCATGTGCAGAGGTTCAACTGGTGTACCAAGTTCTTTATTAGTGATACACTAAAAATTTATTGCTTATGCATTTTATAATCTAATGTGCTTTGTCCAGGGCATAGAAAGTGTTCTATTCCATTTAGTCATTCAGAGACTCAGGATCCCTCTGTTTTGTGCCCACCATCACATTCAGCCTGTAACCTCTGTCAGCATAGATATGGAAAAAAGAGGAAGATCGTGCATGAGAGATTTTTGAGCCAGTCCTGGAAGTAGCATAAGTAACTTCGAATTCCAGTGGCCAGGACTCATTCAGATGATTCCAGTATAGTTGAACTGTATGCCCAAGAAGAAGTGATTCTTGTAATTCTTCCCCCTAAATAGTTGTGTTAGACAAAACCTTGATAACAAAACCAGATAAGGGTTATATAAGAAAGGAAACTGACAGGCCAATCACATTCACATAGAGGAAAAGAAGAATAAAACTTCAACAAGCTAAATCTAGCAGTATATATAAAACAGATGATACACTATGACCAAGTTGAGTTTATCCCAGGAATGTAACCATGGTTTAATAGAAAAATCTATAAATTCCATTTATCATTCTAATAGGTTAAAGGGAAGAAAAATAGCACATTATCACCTCAACAGATGTGGACACACGTTTGTTGAAATTCAATACACTTGGCAAACTAGGAAGAGAAGGAACTTTCTTTTTTTTTTTTTTTTTTTTTTTGAGGCGGAGTCTTGCTCTGTCGCCCGGACTGGAGTGCAGTGGCCAGATCTCAGCTCACTTCAAGCTCCGCCTCCCGAGTTTACGCCATTCTCCTGCCTCAGCCTCCCGAGTAGCTGGGACTACAGGCGCCCGCCACCTCGCCCGGCTAGTTTTTGTATTTTTAGTAGAGACGGGGTTTCACCGTGTTAGCCAGGATGGTCTCGATCTCCTGACCTCGTGATCCGCCCGTCTCGGCCTCCCAAAGTGCTGGGATTACAGGCTTGAGCCACCGCGCCCGGCCGAGAAGGAACTTTCTTAACCCAGTATGGTCTGTATACAAAAAACTCTGGCAAATATTCTGTAAGTAGAAATATTGGAAGCATTCCCTATAAAAATCAGAAACAAGAAAATTGCCACCTATTACCACTCCTATTCAACATTTTCACTGGAAGTCCTAGCCAGCAAAATAAGAAAAGAAAAAAAAAAAATGAAAGGGAAAAGGATAGGAAAATATGAACAAAATTGTTGTCATTAACAGATGATATTATTTACTAGGAAAACATTTAAAAAAGCACTGACTTATGATAAGAGGGCTTAGGAAAGTAGTTGTCTGTAATAATAATATTCAGAAATCATTTATATTTCTATATAATATATATTGCCCCAAAGCAGGAAAACATATTTTAATAATACCACTAAAAATGATAAATAAGGCATCAGAATAAATATAACGAGTACAGGACTAACATGCAATTTGATTAAAATACTTTTGTTTTTTTTTTTTTTGAGACAAGGTCTTGTTCTGTCACCCAGGCTGGAGTGCAGTGGCGTGAACTTGGCTCACTGCAACTTCCACCCCACAAGCTTAGGCCATCCTCCCACCTCAGCCTCTTGAGTTGCTGGGACCACAGGTGTGCACCACCACAACCAGCTAATTTTTCATGTTTTTAGTAGAAATGGGGGTCTCACCATGTTGCCTAGGCTGGTCTTGAATGCCAGAGCTCAAGCAATCCTCCCACCTCGGCCTCCCAAAGTGCTGAGATTACAGGCATGAGCCACCACGCACAGCCTAAAAGACATTTTAAATACCTAAGTAAATGGAAAATTATTTCATGTTTGACTAGGAAGACTCATTATTATAAAGATACCAATTGTTCCTATACTTACAGTAAAATTCCAGTCAAAAACCCAAAAGTGTTTTTCATAAAACCTGAACAAATGACCAAGAACAGCCTAGACACTCCTAGATAATAGGAGGAGCATGAGAGAGCTTGAACTACTCAGATGCCAAATGCTTATTATTAAACAATAGTAATTAAGACAGTTTTATATTGACCCAAAGATAAATCAACTGAAACTTTATGGACTTTATGGAAAGTCCATAAAGAAACATGTACAGGGCCGGGCGCGGTGGCTCAAGCCTGTAATCCCAGCACTTTGGGAGGCCGAGACGGGCGGATCACAAGGTCAGGAGATCGAGACCATCCTGGCTAACACGGTGAAACCCCGTCTCTACTAAAAAATACAAAAAAAGCTAGCCGGGCGAGGTGGCGGGCGCCTGTAGTCCCAGCTACTCGGGAGGCTGAGGCAGGAGAATGGCGTAAACCTGGGAGGCGGAGCTTGCAGTGAGCTGAGATCCGGCCACTGCACTCCAGCCTGGGCGACAGAGCGAGACTCTGTCTCAAAAAAAAAAAAAAAAAAAAGAAACATGTACATACATAGAAATGTGTACATGATGAAATGGAACTGCAGAACAAATGGAATAGTACTGTTTAAGTGATTATACACGAAAGGAAACAGTGAAATTAGATTCTTACCTCACACCATATATAGAAGTCTACTAAAATGGATTAAGTTGTAAATAAAAAGGTTGAATTTTAAATTTGGAAAAAATACAGGAGAATATTTTTATGACAATAGAATGGGAAAGTGTATCTATAAAATAAAAAAGAATCACAGACCCTAAAAGACTGATAAATTCAGTTACAGTAAAGAGTTTTGTTCATCAAAAGGCATTATAAAGAAAATTGAGGCTGGGCCTGTTGTAATCCCTGTACTGAGGGAGGCCAAGGAGGTCGGATCCATCTGGGCCCATCCATGTTGCCCCCATAAGACTTGAGGCGAGGGGAAACTGATGAAATATACTGTTGCTTATGCTAATTGTTGTATTAATACTGTGAGTAATAAAGTTCCTTGTCTCTGACCCAAAAGCCTTGTTTTTTTCCTGCCAACAGTGAAACTGTGGCAGACTAATTTGTTAGGTTGCAAGTGGAGTAAAATCTCAGATCCTTTACATTTCTCAACAGTCCAGTATGCTGCAATTTTCCCTTGTTAGAACTTACTTTAGTTCTACATTACTGGAGCCAACAATTTTTCACTTGCCCTTGGTGATGGCACGTTGGGATTTTTTTTATAGATTATAAAAAGATTTTTATAAATGTCCCACATTGAGTTTTCTGCTTAATATTTTTGTGCAACTTCTCCATGTTGATGAGTTGTTCACTCACTTTCACTGATATATTCCACTATTCATTTATTCATACTTTGGTCATTGAATTTTAGGTTGTTTTCAGTTTTCCCTATTATGAATAATGTCACTATAAACATCTCTCTACATGTCTGTTGGTACTCTAGTCAATACCTAGAAGTGGAATTTCTAAATCATACAGTACAATTACGTTTCATTTTACCTGATAATGCCAAATTGTTTTCCAGAAGGATGTCAGTTTACTTGCCAGTAGTGTATATGAGTTTCTATAGCACCATATCTTCACCAATATTTGGGACTGTTAGACTTCTTAGATTTTGCCAATCTAGTAGGTCTAATATAATATTGATTTGTATTTTCCTAATGAATAGTATGGTTGAAATTTTCATATGTCTATTAGCCATTTAGATGTTTTTGCTCTATTGTCATTTAAGCATTTTTGTATGAGATTTCTGTTGTCTTTTTACTTGTTGATTTGTAAGAACCAATTATTCATATATTCTGGCTACTAATCTACATTTTGCAAACATTTTCTACTCAATCGTCTCAATTTTCTTTCTTTTTTTGTTTTTTGAGCCAGCATCTCGTTCTGTCACCCAGGCTGGAGTGCAGTAGCGCAACCTTGGCTCACTGCAACCTGTGCCTCCAGATTTCATGCAATTCTCATGCCTCAGCCTCCCAAGGAGCTAGGATTATAGGCATATGCCCCCACACAAGCCTCTGGAGTAGCTGGGACCACAGATGTGCACCACTCGGCTAATTCTTGTATTTTAAGTAGAGATGGGGGTTTCACCATGTGAAACTAATGCTTATTAGACTGTAGAGAAGAATGTGTGCTCTTTATTTATTTTTTTGAGACGGGGTCTCACTGTTGTGCAGGCTGGAGTGCAGTGACATGATCTCGGCTCACTGCAGCCTCCGCCTCCTGGGTTTAAGCAGTTCTCCTGATTCAGCCTCCGAAGTAGCTAAGATCGCTCCATTGCCAAGGCTGGAGTGCAGTGGTGTGATCTCGGCTGACTGCAGACTTGACCTCCTGGGCTCAAGTGATCCTCTCACCTCAGTTTCCCTAGTAGCTGGGATTATAGGTATGGGCCACTATGCCTGGCTAATTTGTATGTGTGTGTGTGTGGGTGTGTTTTCTCTCTGTAGAGAAGGGGTTTTGCCATACCATGTTGCCCAGGCCGGTCTCCAATTCCTGGATTCAAGCGATCCACCCCTGCCTTGGCCTCCCAAAGTGCTGGAAGTACAGGCATGAGCCACTGCACCTGCCAAAACTGACTATTCTTATTGGCTAATAAAAGGACAGTGAACTGTGATTGTGCCACTGCTCTCTAGACCAGGTGACAGAGTGAGACCCTGTTTCAAAAAAGAAAAGAAAAGGACAACTTTAGAATTTCAGAAGCCTGAAACAGTGGGGATACGTGGCTACAGTTTGATGACAGAGGAACGCACAGAGAGTTTTGGAAACTGAAGTCAATACATCCTATACATCCTGTAATTGATAATGGCTAAATTGAGTCTAGAAAGGAGAATGGGATTCAGGCAAGTGCAGAAGAAGTGAGATGGCATTCAGCAGAGGGAAGAGTGCATGGAAAGGCCTAGAGACTTCAGAGTCAGAGTCCAGCATATTCAGGGAATTGCAAGTAGCTCAGTCTGGCTAGGTCCAGGGTTCAGGTGGAGGACTGGTCAAAGAGGAGTCTAGGATACAGCAGGAAACAGCATTCAGTGCTCACAAATTATGGGAAAGGATGTAGTCTTTATTCTGAAGACATGCTTCTAAGCAAAGAGTCAACAAAATCAAACGTATTTTCAAGATACCATTCTGGGCTGGGCACAGTGGCTCACGCCTGTAATCCCAGCATGTTGGGAGGCCAAGGTGGGCAGATCACTTGAGGCTAGAAGTCCGAGACCCAGCCTGGCCAACAAGGTGAAACTACATCTCTACTAAAAATACAAAAATTTGCCAGGCGTTCTGGTATGCACCTGTAATCTCAGCTACTCGGGAAGCTGAGGGAGGAGAATCGCTTGAACCCGGGAGGTAAAGGTTGCAGTGAGTGGAGATTGTGCCACTGCACTCCAGCTTGGGCAAGAGAGCAAAATTCCATCTCGAAAACAAAACCAAAAACAAAACAAAAGAAAAACTAAAAGATCACTCTGGCTCTGGGGAATGGACCAGAGGTAGGTTAATCAGGAGATGGAGGACCCACTTGAGACTGCTGTGGTTAAATGAAGAGATGATAATGGCCTGAACTGAGGTTGAGGCTGTGGGAATGGGAAGAGGGAACATATTTGCATAGGGTAAAGAAAGGACAGCACTTGGTAACTGATTGAATACCTATATCTATACATTCTGTCTGTCTCTCTATCATCTATCCATCTGTATCTCTCTCTCTCTCTCTCTCTCTCTCTCTCTCTCTCTCTGTCTGAGAGAGAGGTAGGAGTTGAGGTGACTTGTGGGTTTTTAACTTGGGCAGCTGAGAGAATAATAGTGCCATTCCCAGGAATGGAAACCAGAAGGGGGAAGCTTTGTGGAGGGAGAGTAAAATGGAATAGGGGGAAGATGATAAGGACAACATGGGAACAAGTTAGGATTGAAGTGAAACTTTTTAAGTGGACATGTCCAAATGTTTATGCACATGGGTCTGGGTTGAGGAGAGAGGAAATGAACTAGAGTTATTGAAATAGGAGCTATTATCATGTGAGGAGTGTTTGAACTCATGTGATTGAATGAGCTCATCAAAGGAGAGTCTTCATGGGATAACAGTTTTCAGGAAGGATTAAGCTGGTGCAATGCTCTTTTAGGACCTACATCTTAAATGATAATGTAAGATGCCTAGGGGTCCAATTAATACACTTTTTAAAGTGCCTAATATTTGAAGCTGTAGAAATCTTTTTAGCTATTTACCAAAGGTGTCTTTTGCTTTAGAAGGCCTTTGGTTTTATAGCTCTCTTTCTCGTCTCTAGATTTATGCAAAAGGAGGTGGGTGGCTAAAGTTCTAGCTTGGGAATGCCAGCTCTTAGGTTGCCGTAGCTTATAATCCTTTCATCCAGCCAAGGGGAGGATTCTGTTCACAATGAACATTAAGACTACTTCTGGGGGCCAGGCGCGGTGGCTCATGCCTGTATCCCCAGCACTTTGGGAGGCCAAGGTGGGTGGATCACTTCAGGTCAGAAGGTCTAGACTACCCTGGCCAACATGGTGAAACCCTGCCTCTACTAAAAAAATACAAAAAATTAGCCAGGCATGGTGGTACGCGCCTGTAGTCTCAGCTAGTCAGGAGGCTGAGGCAGGAGAATTGCTTGAATCTCAGAGGTGGAGGTTACAGTGAGCCAAGATCATGCCACTGTACTCCAGCTTGGGCGACAGAGCAAGACTCTGTCTCAAAAAGTAAATAAATTATAGAAAAGACTGTTTCTGGCACCAGAGCAGCAGGTGTTCAATGAGACCAAGGAATAAGAACAGTTTCAATGGTCCTGGTAATCTTAATCTAAAAACAGAGAAATGACAGTCTCTCCTTGGTAGTCTCTTAATCTGAAGTTTATGGACTTCCAGAAACCTGGTCACTCTCTGTGTATATGTAAGGGCTTTTTCCTTCTAGAGAAAGTATGTCTAGCTTTGTTTAGGTTTTCACCAGTGTCTGTGATCGCCTATAAGTTAATACCACTTACCATTTTCTCAAAGCCTTGTAGTAGAACAGAGTAAAATAGAATCTTGGTGTATTAGCTTTCTTTAGAGGGACAGAACTAATGGAATAGATACATATATATATATAAAGGGAGTTTAATAAGTATTAACCCACACAATTCCAAGGTCCCACAATAAGCCATCTGCAGGCTGAGGAGCAAGGAGAGCCAGTCTAAGTTCCAAAACTGAGGAACTGGGAGTCCTGTGTTCACGGGCAGGAAGCATCCAGCATGGGAGAAAGATATAGGCTGGGAGGCTAGGCCAGTCTCTCTTTTTATTTTTCTGCCTGCTTATATTCTAGCTGTGCTGGCAGCTGATTAGATTGTGCTCACCCAGATTAAAGGTGGGTCTGCCTTTCCCAGCCCACTGACTCAAATGTTAATCTCCTTTTGCAACACCTTTAGAGACACACCCAGGGTCAATCCTTTGTATCCTTCGATCCAAACAAGTTGACACTCAATATTAACCATCACAAGTCCACCCCTTGTCAACTTGAGCCTATACACATCTGCTGAGATCATGCATAATCTTCAAATAAAGACAATAAGGTCATAATGACACCTCACATAATACACCTATCCTTCATACAACCAGAAACGCACCAATCCCCAACCCAAATACATAAAGTTGACTACTTAAATGCTGATGTGAAGTCAATAAATCTTATGTCACAAGATAAAGGAGAAAGGAAATAAAATGAAGATATTTTCTTAGTACAAGTGTATACATGCACAAACATGTTTTTAACAAAAGGAGGAAATATTCGTGACAATTACAGTCATTTCTGCAATTGGTCATGTGGTTGTAGCTGGTACTGATGACTACCTTGTTATACTACTCATTCTGTATTCCCTTTGCCTTCAACAAGCATCTCAGCAGGTCGTGGTTTTTTTTCCTGGTGGAGTAACCCAAATCTTCTTTTCTGAAGGGTCTGGGTCATTTGTAGTCCTGCCTGGATTGGGCTGTTGTAGCTTCCTATTGACCTTAATCCCAGGGCATGGTAATAATAAGAGACACCCTAATGGATTGCCTATATTCCATGCAAACTCTTCCTTACCTCCTTTGTGAAGTAGTAGACTGATTTCATCTTGAAAGTCCAGGTCAGTCACCCCAAGCAACACTGTAACTCCCTTCTTAGTGTTGTTGACTCAAAGGTAGGAGAAGCCTGAAGTGTCAGGTGGCAGTCTTCCAGTTTAGTGGAATTGTTGTGTCTCCTGGTGGCAACTAAGACCTCTAGGCCAGCACAATGTAATGTGGTGGGAACAGGAAGCAAAAAATTTGCTAGCTGATTACTAAGGGTGATGGTGAGTGGTGCCACTTCCACTTCTACCCCTTGATTCCTGGACCTGTGAATCCTGGCTATGAGAGAAATAGTACCATATATTGGATGCTGATTCTCAGCATACACAGCCTTCTGGAGAACTTTGCCCCAGCCCTGCGAAGTATTGTCACCTAGTTCGCATTGGAATTGTGACTTTGAAAGGCTAATCCACCATTCTATCAATCCAGCTGCTTCAGGATAATGGGGAACATGGTAAGACCAGTGAATTCCATGACCATGGCATCTCGGGAAAGGATGGGAGAATCACTGCATAAAGTGTCGGTAATGTGGTGGGGTCCTTCCTCAAGGGGAAGTAAACCGTAAACTGGCTCAAGTCTAGAAATTGATTAAGGGGCTGTGATTCTCTGTATTTGTAATTCAAATTAGTCTTTTGTCCATTCGCCCTAGAAGTTTTCTGCTTATATAAATTAAGAATGCAGTAGGCTTCCTATCAATTTCACTTCTAGGAACACCATGATTAATTAGCCAATGCCAGAGCTCGACATGAGTCAGACTATTCTGATTGCTGCTTTGCTTCTGCTGTCTATTACAGTAGCTATACCCACCTTGCCTTTGATAGTTGAGTGCCACCACTTGGCCCCTGCCATCTGGTGATCCAGTTACTCCCATTGTATTTTAATTTTGTAGTTTAGTGTCTGCAGTTCTCACTGTTAGATCTGACATACAGACAAGAGCAATTACAAGGCTCTTCAAAGATGCAGGTGCTGCCCTTACAAATCTGTTTCGCAAGACATTGGTCAGGGGTATATTTCTGGACCTTCCCAGCTGGGATGAATAGGTCTAAAATGACTAATTCATTCCACCATGACAATTTCCCTAAGCCTTTGGATCCCTTTCTCTACATTAAGGAAGATCAGGCATTGCCAGCTTATTCACAGTGGGCCATCTTTTAATCCATATTTCAGCCAATCAAGCAAATAAACTATAAGAACCTTTTTTTAACTCCCTGAGCTGCAACATTAAATGCAGAGTCCCTACTTTGTGGGCCCAAATCAATAAATTCAGCCTTATTCAGCTCCATGTTCCTTCCACCACTGTCCCACACTTTTAATATCCATTCCCATGCCTGTTCTCCAGATTTCTGTTTATATAAATTAGAAAACTCAAGCAATTCTTGTGTCTGTTTTTTCACAGTTTCACCTCTTTCTCGACAGTAGATGAGACTCTCACTTAGGGCAATCTTAGCAGATTTGAGGCTAATATACTATATATAGAGTATATCTAATATATATAAGTACAGTATATATATTATATATAAATGTATATATAATATATATACTATATATAGAATATATGATATATACTATATATGAATATATATGATATATAGTATATATATAAATATATATATATATACTATATATCACATATATATTTTGTATACATAAAGGTGAGTTTATTAAGTATTAACTCACACAATCACAAGGTCCCATAATAGTCTATCTGCAGGCTGAGGGGCAAGGAGAGCCAAGTCCGAGTTCCAAAACTGAAGAACTTGGAGTCCAGTGTTTCAGGATGGGAAGCATCCAGCATAGGAGGAAGATGTAGGCTGGGAGGCTAGGCCAGTCTCTCTTTTTATTTTTCTGCCTGCTTCTTGTCTAAGCACGCTGGGAGTTGAATAGATTGTGGCCACCCAGATTAAGGGTGGGTCTGCCTTTCTCGGTCCACTGAGTCAAATGTTAATCTCCTTTGGCAACACCCTCAGAGACACACCCAGGATCAATCCTTTGTATCCTTCAATCCAATCAAGTTGACACTGTATTAACCATCACACTCAGTATATCTTGTTTCCAGAAATGAAGCTCAAATAGTGCATTAATTCATTAATTAAAGACAAATATTGGGGAAAAGGATCAACAGTATCATTTTTGGGGACATAGTGACCTAAATTTGGTTACTTTTCTGTCTATATGGAGAGCCAGGGAGGGGGATGTGAGCCTGAGGTTTCCACACTCAGGTCTGGGATGGTGAGGTCAGCTGCTGCTTCTCCTTCCAGTATCCATGGGAGTCCAGCCATGCAGAATTCTCCACAACACACCTGAGGTCCCTGTAACTGTCAGAGATAAATAACCACAAATATGAGGGTACCATAGATGAGAGATGAAAATATCAGCCAAAAATTAGAGCACAAACCCAGTGGAAGAGAATTCTTTTCCACTGGGTTTGTGTAGGCAACTTGAATGCAAGATTTGAGGATCCCTACCATAAAAATAATTGGAGATTCTTAAGGAAAAAAAAAGAGCAGATGGAAGATAGGCAATCACTAAACAAATACTAAAAAACAAGTTATCTAAAGTAAATACAGTTTTGAGACTGTAGAGTATAAGAGCTTTCCAAATTGCAGGCTCTACTGATGATAAGAGATACACACCAGATATGTCCTGAGGGAATCCTGGAACTTTAATCATGAAGATAATATTATAGGCTTCTAGGTAGAAATAACAAACAACCAACAAAGGAATATATGAACAAAGCATTGGGCAATGGAATCCTCTGTTATTTTTTAATTAATTTACTGAAAGCTGGGTGTGTCTGTGAGGACGTTGCCAAAGGAGATTAACATTTGAGTCAGTGGACTGAGAGAGGCAGACCCAACCCCAATCCGGGTGGGCACAATGTAATCAGCTGCCAGTGTGACTAGAATATACGCAGACAGAAAAATGTGAGAAGAGAGACTGGCCTAGCCTCCCAGCCTACATCTTTCTCCTGTGCTGGATGCTTCCTGCCCTCGAACATCAGACTCCAAGTTCTTCAGTTTTGGAACTCAGACTGGCTCTCCTTGCTCCTCAGCCTGCAGATGGCCTATAGTGGGACCTTATGATTGTGTGAGTTAATACTTAGTAAATCCCCTTTACATATCTCTCTCTCTATCCCTGTATCTCTATATCTATGTATATCTATAGATTTAGATATATAGATATATCTATTCCATTAGTTCTGTCCCTCTAGAGAATCCTTACTAATACAGGTTTTGGTACCAGGAGTGGTTCTAGAGGAACAAAATATTAAGGTTGGAGTTCTTTCATTGCTTTTAGGGTTTCTGGACTTGGCTGCTTAATATGATTAGACCCCAAAATGTTAAGGACTTTACTTCTAATAGTATGGAGAACACCTATAATCCTTGGCATGAACTGCATAGAAAGTTATGCAAAATAAATGCATTTGACATTCCTGATTCATCGGTCATGAGAGGCAAGGAACTTAGTGACTCTATACATAATACCTTTGATCGTATGTGGAGAACCAAGGAAAATAATGAAGCTGGTTGGTTGCTCCTAAGTTCAGTGGACAAAATGATGAAAAAAAAAATGATGAACTCAGGGATTCTATCTCCTGGCTTCAGAAGCAGATACTGAGCCTCAAATGTGCTAAGAGGGCCCTGAGTGAGAGTCCTATCTCCTATCGAGAAAGAGCTGAAATTGTGGGAAAAGCAGACACAAGCTCTCATTATGTGCATGGCTGACCTGCAGTGAAAGGTGCATGCACAGCCTCACCAGGGGTCTACTGTTAAAGTGAGGGCATTGATTGGAAAAGAATAGGACCCTGCAACTTGGAATGGGGACGTGTGAGAGGGCCCTGATGGAGCTGGGGACATTGAGCTTGTAAACTCTGATAAACCTTTTTTGCCTGAAGAAACAGCTTCCTCAGCTCCACTAGTGGCAACATCCCCTCCCCACCTCATGCTGCCATCATCCTTTCCACCTTTGTCTGAGGAGATATACCCTACGTTGCCTGAGGCAACAGTAATGGCCTCCACTGAGGCAGTTGCCAGGCAAGATAATGTTGATTCTCCTTAGGAGCCACCCACAACACTCCTGTTTGGTCCTAGACCTATAACTAAAGTCCCAGTGGGCCCCTAGAAGTGAGGATGAGAGTGTGACCCATGAGGGAGTGAACTACACCTGAAAATAACTGCTTGAGTTTTCTAATTTATATAAACAGAAATCTGAACAATAATCATGGGAATGGAGATTAAGGGTGTGGATAATTGTGGAAAAAAACATAGAGTTGGATCAGGTTGAATTCATTGATTTGGGCCCACTAAGCAGGGATTCTGCATTTGATGTTGTAGGTTGGGGAGATAAAAGAGGTTCTAATAGTTTATTTGCTTGGTTAGCTGAAAATATGATTAAAAGATGGCCCACTGTGAGTGAGCTGGAAATTCCTGATCTTCCTTGGTTTAATGTAGAGAAAGGGATCCAAAGGCTCAGGGAGATTGGGATGCTGGAGTGGATTAGTCATTTTAGACCTACTCATCCCATCTGGGAGAGTCCAGCAGATATACCCTTGACCAATACTTTGTGAAATAGATTTGTGAGTGCGGCACCTGCCGTCTTTGAAGAGCTCTGTGATTGCTCTTCTCTATATGCCACATCTAACAGTGGAAACTGCAGTCATTCAACTGCAAATCTTAAATGCAATGGGAAAAATTGGATCCCGAGGTGGCAGGGGCCAAGTGGTGGCACTCAACCATCAAAGGCAAGGTGGGTGTAGCTACCAGAATGGACGGCAGAGGCAAAGTCTCAATCAGAATAGTGTGACTTATGTAGAGCTCTGACATTGGCTAATTAATCATGGTGTTCCTAGAAGTTAAATTGATAGGAAACCTACTGCATTCTTACTTAATTTATATAAGCAGAGAACTTATAGATTGAGTAGACAAAAGACGATTCTGAATTACAAGTACAGAGAATCACAGCCCCTCAATCAATTTCCGTACTTGAACCAGTTTACAGACCTAGAACCCTTTGAATGAAGGAGAGGCTGGGTCTTGTGGAAGGACCCCACTACACTACCAACAATTTATGCTGTTAATTCTTTCTCCAATCATTTCCCAAAGAGACCTCTAGCCTCTACCAGGGTAACTGTGGATTGGGGAAATGGAAATGATCAGACATTTCAGGGACTACTGGACACTGGCTCTGAGCTGACATTGACTCCACGGGACATAAAATGTCATTGTCATTCTCTAATTTAAGTAGGGGCTTATGGAGGTCAGGTAATTAATGAAGTTTTAGCCCAGGTCTGACTTAAAGTGGGTTCAGTGGGTCCCCAGACTCATCCTGTGGTCATTTCCCCAGTGCCAGAAAGCATAATTGGCATATACATGCTTAGCAGCTGGCAGAACCCACACATTGGCTCCCTGACTGATAGGGTGAGGGCTATTATGGTGGAAAAGGCCAAATGGAAGTTATTAGAGCTGCCTTTACCTAGAAAAATAGTAAATCATAAACAATATCTCATCCCTGGAGGGATTGCAGAGATTAGTGCCACCAGCAAGGACTTGAAAGATGCAGGGATGGTGATCCCCACCATATCCTCTTTGAACTCTCCCATTTGGGCTGTGCAGGGGACAGATGGGTCTTGGAAAATGACAGTGGATTATCGTAAGCTTAACCAAGTGGTGACTGCAAGTGCAGCTGTTCTACCAGATGTGGTTTCATTGCCTGAGAAAATTACCACTTCTCCTGGTACCTGGTATGCAGCCATTGACTTGGCAAATAACTTTTTCTCCATTCCTGTCCATAAGGCCAACCAGAAGCAATTTCCCTTCAGCTGGCAAGGCCAGCAATATACCTTTACTGTCCTATATCAGAGTATATTAGCTCTCTGGCTTTGTGTCATTATCTTATTTGGAGAGACCTTGATCACTTTTCCCTTCCGTAAGATATAACACTGGTATATTACATTGATGACGTTATGCTGATTGGATCCAGTGAGTGAGAAGTAGTGAACTCACTAGACTTATTGGTGAGACATTTGCATGCCAGAGGATGGAAAATAAATCCAACTAAAATTTAGGGACTTTCTACCTTAGCAAAATTTCTAAGTGTTCAGTGATGTGGGGCCTGTCGAGATATTCCTTCTAAGGTAAAAGAGAAGTTGCTGCATTTGGCCCCTCCGACAACCAAGAAAAAGGCACAACTCCTAGTGGGCTGGTTTGGATTTTGAAGGCAACACCTCCCTTATTTGAGTGTGTTACTCTGGCTGACTTATCCAGTGACCTGAAAGGCTGCCATTTTTCAGTGGGATCCTAAACTAGAGAAGGCTCTGCAACAGGTCCAGGCTGCTGTGCAAGCTGTTCTTCCACTTGGGCCATATGACCCATCAGATCCAATGGTGCTTGAGGTGTCAGTGGCAGATGGGGATGCTGTTTGGAGCCTTTGGCAGGCCCCTGTAGGTGAAACACAGTGGGGGCCTCTAGGATTTGGAGTAAGGCCCTGCCATCTTCTGCAGATAACTACTCTTCTTTTGAGAAACAGCTCTTGGCCTGTTACTGGGCTTTGGTAGAAATTGAATGCCAGACTATGGGTCATCAAGTCACCATGCGACCTGAACTGCCTATCATGAACTGGGTGTTTTCTGACCCATCTAGCCATAGGTGGGGTATGCACAGCAGCATTCCATTATCAAATGGAAGTAGTATGTACGTGACTGGGCTCAAGCAGGTCCAGAGGGCACAAGTAAGTTACAAGAGGAAGTGACTCAAATGCCCATGGTCTCCACTCCTGCCACTCTTCCTTCTCTCCCCTTCTCTCCCCCAGCCTGCACCGATAGCTTCATCAGGAGTTCACGATAATCAATTGATAGAGGAAGAGATGACAAGGGCCTGGTTAGTAAACTACCCTTAGTAAACTCCCTTTTATATACACATTTATCCTATTAGTTCTGTCCCTCTAGAGAACCCTAACACAGTGGTCTATGTACTTAAGTGTGTTTTTGTGGTGGCCAGTAACGGTCTTTTGTTCCAATATTTAGCCCTCCCTTAAGGACCTTTTGTAAGGCAGGTCTGATGGTAAGAAATTACCTTAGCGGCCGGGCGCGGTGGCTCAAGCCTGTAATCCCAGCACTTTGGGAGGCCGAGACGGGCGCATCACGAGGTCAGGAGATCGAGACCATCCTGGCTAATACGGTGAAACCCCGTCTCTACTAAAAAAATACAAAAAACTAGCCGGGCGCGGTGGCGGCGCCTGTAGTCCCAGCTACTCCGGAGGCTGAGGCAGGAGAATGGCGGGAACCCGGGAGGCGGAGCTTGCAGTGAGCTGAGATCCGGCCACTGCACTCCAGCCTGGGTGACAGAGCGAGACTCCGTCTCAAAAAAAAAAAAAAAAAAAAAAAAAAAGAAATTACCTTAGCATTTGCTTGTTTGAAAAGGAGTTTATTTCCCCTTCACCTATGAAGCTTAGTTTGGCTCGATGTAAAATTCTTGGTTGGAATTTCTTTTCCTTAAGAAGGCTGTATATAGGTATCCCGTCTCTTCTGGCTTGTGGGGTTTCTGCTGAAATGCCAGCTGTTCACCTGACAGGATTTCCTCTGTAGGTGACCTGCCCCTTCTCTCTAGCTGTCTTTAACATTTTTTCTTTCATTTTGACCTTGAAGAATTTGATGACTACATGTCCTGGGGATCATTGTCTTGCATAGTATCTCACAGGGGTTCTGTGCCTTTCCTTAATTTGAATGTTTCCTCTCTAGTTAGCTTAGGAAAATTTTCATGGATGATAGCCTTGACTATGCTTTCCAAGTTGCTTGCTTGCTTTCTCTCTCTTTCAGGGATGCCAATGAGTCATAGATTTGGTTCCTTTACATAATCCCATATTTCTGGGAGGTTTTATTCATCCTTCTTTATTGTATCTTTATTTGTGTTTAAGTAATTTTGGAGAACTGGTCTACAATATCTGAGATTCTTTCGTCACCTTGGTTTATTGTTTCTTTGTTTTTGTCTAAGTAATTTTGGAGAACTGGTCTTTAATATCTGAGATTCTTTCATCAGCTTGTTTTATTCTGCTATCAGTACTTATTATTGTATTATGATATTCTTGAAGTGAGTTTTTCAGCTGTATCAGATCAGTTTCTTTTTTTCTTAAAGTGGCCATTTCTTGTTTTATCTCTCATATCATTTTATTGAATTCCTTAGATTCCTTGGATTGGATTTTGACTGTCTCTTAGATGTCAGTGATGTTTGTTCCTAACCATATTTTGAATTATATTTCTGTCAACCACTTAAGCCTGGTTAAGAATTACTGCTAGGGAACTAGTGCAGACATTTGGAGGTGAGAAGACACTCTGGCTTTTTGAGTTTGCCGAGTTCTTGCTCTAGTTCTTTCTCATCTGTGTGGCCTGATGTTCCTTCAGTCTTTGAAGCTGAAGCTGATGTTCTTTGGATGGGTTTCCTTTTTTTTTTTTTTTTTCCTTTTATCTTTTTTGATGCTCTGGGAGTTTGATTGTGGTATAATGTGGGTTCAGTTGACTGGGTTTTTTTCTTCTGGAAGATACCAGGGAGCCAAACCTCAGCTCAGCACTCCTGGTCTACATACTGTAACTCTCAGGGGCTGGTGCTGGGCCCCTGGCCTTTGTTCTCTGGCCCCTCAAAGTTAGGAACCTTCTGTGCTGGAGGGGCTGAGGTTTTCCCAGTCCACTGGCCACAACACTCTGATGGGTGGTCCTGGCCAAAGCACGTTGTCAGGGTGGTGGCTGTAGGACCTGTGCTAACTTACACATGCCAGTAGCTGGGGCAGCACAGAGGGGTGCATGCATGTCAGCTGGGGTGGGGTATTGGCGGGAGTGGGGCTGCAGAGTTCCTGCGTGCACTCATACCAGTGGCAGGGCACAGGCAGGGGCAGGGTTGCTGGTGTCTGTGCTTGCACTCACACTGGCAGTGACCGGGGTGGGGTGCTGATGGGTGTGAGACTGCTGGCCTCCATGTGTGTATTCATAGTTGGTGGTGGCAGCACAGCAGTGGGTGGAAAAATGCATTTCACAGAGCAGGTTTTTCTTTTAGATTTTCAGTTGTTGAATATTAGGAAATTTTATAACCATAATCTATTATAACAACACATTAAAGGAAAACTGTAATTTTATCAATAGATGCCTAAAGGAGTTTGAAAGAAATGAATCATTTCTAATAACGTTGCTAAGTAAAATAGAATATAATAAAATTAGAAAACATAAAGTCATTCAGAAAATACTTTAAATTGTAAAATGCTAAAACTATTTAAATTAAATTAGTTACCAGAGGAGGACACTCATTATCATTCTATTTAACGTTACCTCAGAAGGGCTACTGAATGCAGTAAGATAAGAAAATTAAAAAAAAAACTGATATAAACTTAAAAGATCAAATGATCTCTTTTTCTTGATAATATTATATGCCTAGAAAATTAAAGAAACCATGGTAAATATTACTAGATTTAAAAATAAGAATTTTCTACAGTGAGAATTACAAAACATGGCTAAAAGAAATCAGAGACCACACAAACAAATGAAAAAACATTTCATGCTCATGGATAGGAATAATCACTATTGTTAAAATGACCATACTACTAAAAGAAATGTATAGAATGAATGCTATTCCTGTCAAACTATCAATGACATTTTCCACCGAATTGGAAAAGACTGTTCTAAAATTCATTTGGAACCAAAAAAGAGCTTGAATAGCCAAAGCAATCCTAAGCAAAAAGAACAAAGCTGGAGGCATCACACTACCTGACTTCAAACTTTACTATAAGGCTACAGTAACTGAGACAGCATGGTACTAATACAAAAGCATACACACAGACCAATGGAACAGGTTAGAGAACCCAGAAATAAAGTTTCACATCTACGACTATCTGATCTTTGACAAAGTCAACAGTAGCAAGCAATGGGGAAAGGACTCTCTCTCTTCTGTAAATGGTGCTGGGATAACTGGCTAGCCACATGCAGAAAACTGAAACTGGAACCCTAGCTTTTACCATACACAAAAATCAAGTCAAGGTGGATTAAAGACTTAAATGTAAAACCTAAAACGATAAAAATCCTAGAAGAAAATCCAGAAAATTGCATTTTTCCCATTGGCCATGGCAAAGTCTTCATGATGAAGATGCCAAAAGCAATTGCAACAAAAACAAAAATTGATAAATGGGACCTAATTAAATGAAAGAGCTTCTGCACAGCAAAAGAAACTATTAACAGAGTAAACAACCTACTGAATAGGAGAAAATATTAGCAAACTATGCATCCTGAAAAATATCTAATATCCAGAATTTATAAGGAAATTAAATTAACAAGCAAAAAGCAAACTACTTTGTTAAAAGGTAGATGAAGAACATGAACAGACACTTTTCAGAAGAAGACATACCTATGGCCAAAAAGCATATGAATATATGCTCAACATCACTAATCATTAGGGAAATACAAATCAAAATCATGATGACATGCCATCTCACATCAGGCAGAATGGATATTATTAAATGTCAAAAAATAAATGATGCTGGTGAACTTGCAGAGAAAAGGGAATGCTTATACATTGCTGGTGGGAATATAAATTAATTCAGCCACTGTGGAAAGCAGTCTGAAGATTTCTCAAAGAACTTAAACAGAAATACCAATCCCATTCCTGGTTATATACCTAAAGTAATGTAAATTGTTTAGCCATAAAAATACATGCATACATATGTTCATCACAGCATTATTCACAATAGCAAAGACATGGAATCAACCTAGGTGCCAATCAGTGGTGGACTTGATGAAGAAAATGTGTTACATATATACCGTGGAATACTACACAGCCATAAAAAAGAACAAGATAATATTTGCAGCAACATGCATGGAGTTGGAGGCCATTATTGTAAGTGAACTAATGCAGGAACAGAAAAACAAATACCACATATTCTTGCTTATAAGTGGGAGCTAACATTGAGTACACATGGACACAAAGATGGGAACAAGAGACACTGGCGCTTACTTGAGGGTAGACAGTGGGAGGAGGCCAAGGATTGAAAAATTACCTATCAGCTACTATGCTTATTACTGGGTGATGAAATAATCTGGATACCAAACCCCTGCAACACACAATTTACCTATATAACAAACCTGCACATGTACCCCGGACCTAAAATAAAAGTAAAAAAAAATTGACAAAGGGCATGAACAGACACTTCTTAAGAGAATACATGCATGTGGCCAACAAACATATGAAAAAATACTCAATATTACTAATCATTAGGGAAATGCAATTTGAAACCCCAACAAGATACCATCTCACACTAGTTAGAACGGCTATTGTTAAAAAGTCAAAAAAAAAAAAAAAAAAAAAAGACTATTGTTAAAAAGCCAACAGATGCTGGGAAGGTTGCAGAGAAAAGGAACACTTATATATTGCTGGTGGGAATGTAAATTAGTTCAGCCATTGTGGAAAGCAATGTGGAGATTTCTCAAAGAATTTAAAACAGAACCACCAGTTGACCCAGCAATCTCATTACTGGATATACATCCAAAGGAATAGAAATCATGTCTACCATAAAGGCACGTGCATGCATATGTTTACTGTGGCACTTTTCACAATAGCAAAGACATGGAATCAACCTAGACGCCCATCAGTGGTAGACTGGATAAAGAAAATGTGGCACATGTACATCATGGAATACTATGCAGCCATAAAAAAGAATAAGGTTATGTTCTTTGCAGCAACATGGATGGAGCTGGAGGCCATTATCTGAAGCAAACTAATGTAAGGACAGAAAACTAAATACTACATATTCTCACTTATAAGTGGGAGTTAAACATTGAGTCCACATTGACACAAAGGAGGGAACAATAAACACTGGGCCTACTTGAGGGTAGAGGGTGGGAGGAGGGTTTGGATTCCAAAACTACCTATTGGGTATTATGCTGACTATCTGGGTGACAAAGTTATCTATACATGAAACCACCATGATACACAATTTACCCATGTAACAAATCTGCACATATACCCCTTGAACTTAAAATCAAAATGTAAAAGAAAGAGAAGAATTTGGTGAGTAGATGAATAGAAGATTTTTTTTGAGATGGAGTCTTGCTCTGTCACCCAGGCTGGAGTGCAGTGTGGTGTGATCTCGGCTCACTGCAAGCTCCGCCTCCCGGGTTCACGCCATTCCCCCAGCCTCAGCCTCCAGAGTAGCTGGGACTACAGGTGCCTGCCACCACATGCAGCTAATTTTTTGTATTTTTAATAGAGACAGGGTTTCACCATGTTAGCCATGATGGTCTCAATCTCCTGACCTCGTGGTCCACCTGCCTTGGCCTCCCAGAAGATAAATTTTTAAAAAGTGTTAGTTTATCTCTGTGTTAACAAAATACTTAGAAGTGAGAAAAAAATTTCTACTTAAAATTATTGGAAAAATATGAAATACTTAGGAATAAATCAAACAAGAAAAGTATATAAAAATTATAAAATCTTACTGAAAGAAAATAAGATTTGAACAAATGGAAAGGCATATCACGTTGAATAGGAATACTTAATAACAGAAACATTAAATACAGACACCTAATGAGTGTATAAACATAAGGCAGTAAAATTAGAGTTGGCATTCTTTGGAGGGACGATTGGCCAAAGAAGGTTAAAGTTTATACTGAAGAGTAAATGCTTCAGAATAGCTAAGAAACTATGCAAAGGGGAAACAGTGAGAGGTCTTATTTTGCTGGATATTAGTATAAATAATAAAACTACTGCATCATCATCGTGTGGTATTGGGAAAGGAATAAAAATTGAAGAAATAGAACCCAGTATAGATGAGTTCAATATATTTCCAAAGTAGTAATTCATTTTAGTGGGAAATGAGTCAATTATTTAATAAATGATGTTTGGACAACTGATTATCCATCTGGAAGAAAAGAGAAGAGGATCACCATTTTATTTTACCTTTAAATATAAATTCCAGATGGCTGAGAAACTTACATGGTCAAAATAAAATTGTAAAAGGCTTGCAAGAAGATCTAGAAAATTGAATGTGTAAAAATGTAGGAACTGAAAGCATCTTTTCCAGAAGCTATAAAAGAAAAGATAGACATATTTGAACTTTGACGTCACAAAGGATATCATAAATAAAACAGTAGACAGACATTCAATTTACAAGAAATATTTGTAACTGATTTTTTCAAATAGCCGAACATTTGGCCAAAAGTAACACAATTCAATTAAAAAATGGGCAAAGAATTATGAATCCAAATGTCCAAAAAATCTATGGAAGGATTCTCAAGTTTGTTACTAGTAGGGAAAATGCAAATTAAAGTAAAAGAAAGTGTCATTTTACATCAATCAGGTGACAAAAATTGAAGAGTTATAATAAATATTACTGGTGGCGATTTAGGGAAAGGATTAGTCTCATGGCTGTGAAAAATATGAGGTGTTATAGGTTTTGGGAAAGCCATTTGCCAACATCTATTAAATTTTAAAATATATGTGTGCTGCTTGGCCCAGCAATTCCAGTTCTTGGACTCTATTCCATAGAAAGATGTTCACATGTAAGGCCATGTGTTTGTAATGGCAAAAATCTCATTAAAAATAATGATTAGTGCTATGCTTACTGACCTGTAGTGATTTCCACAAGGTATTCTGCACAAAAGTATGAGGAGACAAGGTATAGAAATTGTAAGATCCCTTTTTGTAAAATAAACAATAATACTCATATATGTAGACTTACATGCACATTTCTATATGGGATTACCTGGTCAGGGAGAGAAGTATGGAATTGGGCTAATGTGAAGAGTGGAGAAAAAAGCAGATGGATAGCTTCTCTGCTTTGAAAGAATGACCATCAGCCACTGTTGAGGATATTTAAAATCAGATGGTATTTACTGTGAATAAAATTCCTAATGAGGAATTCAAACAATTAAAGCTTACCAGATTGACCACTATGGAGGATATACATGCTTGATATTTGTGTACATATATATGTATTATGTTTAAATGTGTATATATGTATATAATTCCTTTGTCACTTTTCTTATTGCTTCACATATTGGAAGTAGGTATTATATAACCCATAAATAAGCAATAGATTATTAAAACTTTGACTTAAAAAGAATCACACCTATAATACCCTCTAATACTGTATATAAATATATGTTTTATTTTTTGAGCATTTTAAAATTCAGATTCCCTTAAAATTTCTTAAAAACACTAATTTCAGATTATACAGTTTCCCAGTCCTGAATTACACATTTTACTACTATGTGAAGCTGGTTGCCCTTGGGAGAAATTGGCAAAGGATAATAACTTGTAAAATAGCGTTCATTTCTCATTTCCCAACCATGAAGAGTAATATCCACAGTATAAACATAAAATATACTCCTCAGAGTTCGCGTCCACAGAACTGGCTCATGTCCCGACCTGCAGGACAGTTGAACGGGCCCTGGAAGGGGGAGTGGGAATGGAGGAGACAAGAAAACACAAGAAATGGAGACAAGACAAACAGCCTGATCAAGTCTCGTTTATTGAGTGTAGGGTCATGCCTTATATAGGCTGGCAGGGGAAGAGGTTGGGCCAGGGCGGTGATAGGGGCCGGATCTTCTCAAATTACAATTGCGCATGCGCCGTGGGTTTGTACTTTTCCCGGGCGCGGGATCGCACCTGCGCCCTGGGCTGCATATCTTCCTGGGCGGGAAAATGTTTGAGCGCGCGCGGGAAAGGTTGGCGCGCGGGGGAAAGGTTGGCGCGCGGGAACAGTTTTGGCGCGCGCGGGAGAAACTTAGGTGTGCGCGGGAAAAGCTTTGGGCGTGCGCGGGAAGGGTTTATAAATAAAGAACCCGGGAATGCGCCCTCTTGTCTCCGCTTTGCGGAGATCAAGCAACAGAGGTCGGCTAATTCCGGGCCTCATGGCTCCGGACAGGTCCCCCTTTTTTATATATAATTATGGCTAGAAGATTGTCCCTCGGGAACTGCGCCTGTCTTAGGTTGGAGTAATGCATCTCATCACTGGTACCCGTCATGGGATTAGGCAGTAGCTTATGACGGCCCTCCTGTCTTAGGTTAGTGAGAGATGATACTCTCTTACCCGTCATTGGCTGTCCAGTTCAGCGCATAGGGAAGGTGGTCATAATGGGTGTGAGTATGAACCACCACGATCTTCTTGTTCTAGGCGATGATAATGGACCTGTATAGGCTTCGCTTGGATAGCCTCGACTTGTTGCTTAATGAATGTCATGAGCTTATTGAAAACCAAAGGTCCTACAGAGAGTAAAAGCAATAGGCAAAGCAGGGGGCCCAGGAATGGCATAAGATAGGGAAGGAGTCCATGGAACCCAGTCCAAAACGGGTTATCGGTTATTTCCTTTCGTCGTTTTTCTAGGTCTTCTTGTAGACGCCTGATTTTGTCCCTGACGATCCCGGATTTGTTGGCATAAAAACAGCACTTCTCCTGTAAAGCCAAGCAGATGCCTCCCTGTTCTGCAGTTAGTAAATCTAGGCCTCTTCTATTTTGGAGCACTACTTCTGCCAGAGAATCTACCTGATCTTGTAAATCTTGTATAGTACTCGAAATGGCCTGCATATCTGAGATCAGTTGGCGAGACAATTTGGTGTATTGAGTAACAGAAACCCCTAGGCCTGTAGCCCCAGTTGCTACGGCAGTAGTTATGCCTAATCCTGCAAGTAAGGGGATAAATTGTATTGCCCTTTTGTTTCTTCCTAAAAAGTGATCTATAGCTGGGATAGGTACAGGTTCATCTCCAGGGATAATGTCTATGTCAGGTAAAAGTGTGGCTAAGACACAGCGTCCTGTCCAGTTAGTAGGTAAATAGGTATAAGCCCTATTATTGCCACATATAAAAACCGAGCTGTTTGGGGCACACAGCGATTGGAAAATATTTACTATGGTGGAACAATTATTGAATTGATTGAATCCTACATCGAGGTCGTAAGTGTTATTAAGGGGAGGGGAGTAGATGCAAGAGGAACTAGGAAATTCTAAAGGCTGTACTTTAAGGGGAGGAATTATGGTGCAAGGGGTATTGGATGTATAATTTAAGTTATTACTGGGTATGGCAAGAGGAACGGGATCTCCTGATTGCAGACACAGCCAGCAGTCATCAGCCAGACTAGAGTTGGAATTGTTAAGCAGGTTATGAGTAGCCGTGAGGAGGGCAAAGGTCTGGGCATCAATTTTCTCTTTCCCTCGGGCTTTGGGCAAGGCCAAGGGGTGGTAGTGAATTTCCGGGTACAGGGACCTTTGCAACTCTTCAAGTTTTTTGTATACCCTAATTTCTCGGACCTTGTCTTGTGGTCCTCCTCCGTCAGAGGTATGAAGAGGGGGGTGAATATTCCAGCAGACAGGCTGTCCTACAGTTCCAGTACAGCCAGCTGATATAAGGTTATTGGTACTTCCTACAACTGTAGGGACACTATTGGCCCCTATAGTAGGGGTTCTAGATCTTGTTAGGATAGCAGTATAGTATGTTTTACCGCCAGAGGTACATTCTAAATAAGTAGTGTAGCAGGAACTATGCATAGCAGTCTCAAATGTGTCACAAGGGCAGGTTGTGGTATCCCCTCCACTAAATATTCTTGGGGTTGACACACACCTCCACTTAAGAGAGTCACTAGACAGGTATGCTGTGTAAGCGGAGCAGGACACAGCTGAGATGTACGTATTTGGAAGGGAGGTCACATATCCCCCCAAACAATCACAGGGCTTACCGTATCGTTGTCGTATATATTTACGGGCCTCATGGGGATTACCAAAGCCGGCATATACCTGGAGTGCTTGGCAAATCAGCACCATGGTCCAGAGGGGCTTGTAGTTGAAGTTCATCTCTGCAATAGAGGAAAAGAGTACTCTCAGGGAGAAAATCACTCCCTGGATTGGTTATTATTAGGTACCTGTCTTACCAGTCGCTCTGGTAGCCATCTGGCTGCATCATGAGTTTGAGAAAAAACACAAACTGAGCCTCTTCCCCAGATTAACACTGGGTCTGGACCATGCCATGTGTTGTCTAAGGGGTCTTTCCATTTAACCGTGGCAAATTGTTTTTTGGACTCGGAATGCCAAAATCGATCGGCTGCTGATCTGTTCAGGTTGTCCAAATTTAAAAAATTTAAAATAAAAAGTGTGTGATTAAGGATATTTCTAGGGGTGCCCTTAGTAGGGTACCATTCTCCCCTTTTTATTTTGTCAATGGTGGTTTTTAAGGATAGGTGTGCTCTTTCAACTATTCCTTGTCCTTGAGGGTTATAGGGAATTCCGGTAATGTGTTTTATTTGTAATTTAAGACAAAAGTCTTGAAAGGCTTTGGATGTATAACCAGGACCATTGTCTGTTTTTAGTTGTTTAGGCTTTCCAACTATGGAAAAACAGTGTAGTAAATGAGCTATGACATGTTTGGTAGCTTCGCCTGTTTGTAGGGTGGCCAGTATAAATCCACTAAATGTATCTATACATACATGGATGTATTTTAAGTTACCGAATTCTGAATAATGAGTGACATCCATTTGCCAAATCATGTTGGGAACTAGTCCTCTTGGGTTAATTCCTAAGTGAGGGACTGGCAGGTATGTTATACAGGTCTGACATTGTTTAACTATTTGTCTTGCTTGTTCTCTAGTTATTTTAAACATCACTCTCAAAGTTTGAGCATTAAGATGGTGTAAGGCATGAATAGCCTGTGCTTGGGCTAGGTTTGTATTTGTAGCTATGGCTACCGTCTTGGTTGCCATATCAGCCAGTTGATTGCCCTGGGATAGAGGTCCTGGTAATCCTGAATGAGCTCTAATATGTCCAAGAAAGAAAGGTGTTGATCTGTCATGTATTAATTGTTGGCATTGTAAAAATAACTTGGCTGTGTCTGAGACATGTTTGATTTGTGCTACGGTCTCAAGTAAAGATATTGAGTGAGCTAAATATGCACTGTCAGTATAAATATTAAGGGCCTGATTAGGGAAGGCTGACAGTACTGCGATTAGGGCCTGCAATTCTACTAGCTGAGCTGAAGTATGGCTGGTTTTGAATTTAACAGTGGTGTCTGCAAAGGTGTATGCAGCAGTTCCTGTGGATGACCCATCAGTGAATACTAATAAGGCATTGTCTAAAGGTGTTTTACTGGTAACATGAGGGAAGACAAAAGCATGCAGCTTACAAAATTGAATAAGCCTGTTTGGTGGATAATGGTTATCTAAGTTGCCAGCATAAGAGGCGCAAGCAATCGGCCACGTTTCAGTATTTTGCATCAACCAATGGATTTGTGGCTTAGAATAAGGTTGTATGATCATAGAGGGTTCAATTCCAAAATATTTTTTGCTATTGTCTCTCCCTAGAATAATTAAATCTGCTATGGCATCATAATAGGGGAGTAATACCTTTTTGGGAGATGAAGGCAAGTGGACCCACATAATAGGGTTATTTTGCCAGAATAAACCAGTAGGTGTTAGTGTTGTGTTAAATATTAAAAGGGTTAATGGCTGTGAATAGTCTATGTTAGTAACAAATTGCTCAGCAATGGCCGCCTCTACTTTATTAAGTGATAAAAGAGCTTCTTTTGATAACGACCTAAGGGACTTAGGGCTGGGGTCACCTCTCAGGGTGTCGAATAAGGGTTTTAAGTCTCCTGTGGTGAGTTTTAAGTAGGGCCGAAGCCAATTTATGTCTCCAAGGAGCTTTTGGAAATCATTGAGGGTTTGTAACTTATCTTTACGGATAACGGCCTTTTGATTTGTAATTTTAGGTCCATTTATTTGAAAACCTAAATATGTATAAGGGTCTTGTAGTTGTATTTTTTCTGGAGCTATTTGTAAACCCGCCGTGGTTAGTTCTTGCTTGAGTTGAGCAAAACACTGTAAAACTTGTTCTCCCATTTTTCCTGCTATAAGAATGTCATCCATATAGTGTATAATATACATTTGTTTCCATGTCTCTCTAACTGAGTGTATGGCCGTAGCCACATATTTTTGACACAAGGTGGGACTGTTGGCCATACCTTGAGGTAACACTTTCCATTGGTATCGTTTCATTGGTTCTTTGAAATTTACAGATGGTAAGCTAAAGGCGAATCGTTTTTGGTCAGTAGGATGAAGGGGAATTGTAAAAAAGCAATCTTTAAGGTCTATGATAATTTTAAAATATCCTTGAGGGATTGCTACCGGAGAGGGTAGCCCTGGCTGTAAGGCGCCCATAAGGACCATAGTAGCATTTACTGCTCTTAGATCTTGTAAGAGTCTCCAATTTCCAGATTTCTTTTTTATGACGAATATGGGGGTGTTCCAAGGAGAGTTGCTTTCTGTGATGTGTCCTGCCTCTAATTGTTCCTGCACTAACTGTTGGGCAGCGGCAAGCTTCTCATTGGTTAGTGGCCATTGATCAACCCAAACGGGTTCATCTGACTTCCAAGTGATTGGATCAGCAAATTTTTGGGGTGCAGCCATGTCAATGGCCACGGTTAAAAATTTCCAAGCCTCATTTTATCCAATTTTCCTATGGCTGGGATTGGCTGTAAAATGCCATCTTCTCTTTTTCCTAACCCTTTTCCAGGGTGGTAGCCCTGAGCCAACATTTGTGCAGTGACTATATCATTTGGGCTACCCATCATGACCCTCATTTGGGAGAGAAGATCTCTACCCCAAAGGTTAACAGGCAAATCAGGGATAACAAATGGCTTAATGAGACCGGAATTACTTTCTTGATCTCTCCAGGTGAGATATTTGGAACTTTGTCTAGGGTTATTACTTTGCCCGATTCCTCGTAAATTTGTTAAGGTCTCTGAAGTGGGCCAACTGGAGGGCCAATCTTGCTCTTTAATAATTGTTACATCGGCCCCTGTGTCTATCAGTCCTGTAAATAACTTTCCGTCTAGCCACAAGGTGAGAGAGGGTTTTTGATTAGTAATGGGCTGTACCCAGTAGATGTCTGAGGATCCGAATCCTCCCTTTCCCCTTAGGGGCGATTGGACTTTATTAACTGTTTTTAGCAATGGTAACAGGAGTAACTGCGCTATTCTATCCCCTTGAGGAATGATAATGATGTTGTCAATAGCCTTGGCCATGATTTTGATTTCTCCTATATAATCACTATCCACTATTCCTGGAAAGACCTGTAGGCCTTTCATGATGACGCTGCTTCTTCCCAGGATTAATCCAAACATGTTTGAGGGTAGGGGCCCATATATACCTGTACTTAGGGCCTGAGGTCCCATTTCAGGGGTTAATACTGTGTGGGAGGTGGAACAGAGGTCCAATCCTGCGCTTCCTGGGGTTGCTCTACTAAGCTGTGAAACGGATTGTTGTTGGTTGGTACAAAACTGACCGCCCCATAAGCTTGTTTCGGGGCCTGGGGCCGGCCCCTCAATCCGTTTCCCTGTTGAGGTGTTAGGGGATTTCCTTGATTGTCAATTTTAGATTTACATTCGTTGGACCAATGTTTTCCTCTTTCACACCTAGGGCAGAGGCCTGGAGCTTTTGCCTCTAAGGTCTTAGCTAGCTCTCCCTTACAATCCCTAGCGAAGTGTCCCAATTTTCCACACTTGAAGCACCCCTTGCTATTCTTATTTTTACTGGCGAGGAAGTCTTTTACGGTTTGTCCACTAAAGGCAGCAGCCATAGCCAAACCCTGTTGATATGAGGGCCCTATGTCTGAACAGAGGCGGATGTAACCTGTTAAGTCTGTTTTCTTTCTATAAGGTCTGATTGCTGCCTGACAAGCCGGGTTAGCGTTTTCGTAAGCTAGCTGTTTTACATAATCCACCCCTGCCTCGGCATTTCCAAATATTCTGCTGGCTGTGGTTAAAAGTCTATGTACAAAGTCTGCAAAAGGCTCATCAGGTCCTTGTTTGACCCCCGTGAGCGAGGCTCCTGGATCCCCCTTAACAGGAAGTTTTCTCCAGGCTTTGGTAGCCGCTGCCTGGATTTGAGAAAACAGTCCAGGATCATACTGCATCTGAGCATCGGTTTCTGTGTAATTACCCGAGCCAGTTAGCATATCAAAATCCCAACCATTTCCGGCTTGTTGGTTTCTCTTGGCCGTATCTCTACAATTTTCATAAAATTCTGACTTCCAAATCAGATGGTCGCCTCCGGAAAGAACTGCTCTAACTAAGGTATTCCAATCTATGGGAGTGAGCCAATTTTCGGCCACAGATTCGACTATGGCCAGGGTGTACGGGGCAGTAGCTCCGTATTGCGAGACAGCAGTTTTTAGTTCTTTTATTACAGTAAATTCAAACCCATTGTGGTGTCTCCAGGCTCGACCCTGCGTATCTGTAGTTTCCGTTACTGGAAAAACATCTCGAGGAGAGGAATCCTCCCTATCCCTACTACCAAGCGACCTTCCTTTTGGGACATGCTGTCCGGGTCTCTGAGGGTGAGAGGGTTTCTCTATTCCTTTAGGGTATTGAACGCTCTCACTTCCTGTCCTTAATTTCTGCAATCTAGTGATTAAAGACTGATGTAGTTCTTCGAGCTTTATTTGCTCTTCAAGCTGTGCAATTTTTTCTCTAAGCTCCTCTTTTGGGTCTATTACTGCCATAACTGCGGGGGCAGAAGCCTTATTATAGGGAGGGGGATAAGTAAGAGTTTGTGGCCAGTCAGAATTATAATATTTTGCTGCCCCTTCCTCTAAATTATCCCAGTTTACTTCTGAACAGTTAAGGTTATTTTTACTTTTGCTTTCATTAGTTGTAGGTAAAACTGGGTATTTTTTGAACTTTTCCTTATTTGATGTTTCTATATTTGTCATTGAGGGGACCCCAGCCTCTTCCTCGTCACTTTGTAGCGATATAAGGTCTATTTCTTTATTAGGTATGGGTTTTTCGAGGTCGGTTTGGGAGCTGCCTCTTAATATTTCCTCAGTCTGAGTAACCACTGCCATTACCTCAGGATCTTTTTCTTTTTCCTTTTTATCTATTATATCTCTGATTAGATTCCAATAAGAAAAAGCTGTCACCGGAACCTTTTCTGGTCCAAAAGTACTATAGTAATCTTGAAAACAGTCTCCCACTCTACGCCACCTCTTTACGTCAATGGTCCCTTCTTGTGGAAACCAAGGGCAGGTTTCTTTTACAAAATCAAAAAACTTAAACAAATCATTACTTTTAACCTTTACTCCTCGTGTTTTTAAAGCCTCTTTTAATTGCCCTACATAAATTTGATGCTGGCTTAATTCTTGTCCCATAATCACACACTATTACTCACCTCTGGTTCCAACGCGGCAGGCTCCCGCGACGTCCGGAGGAATTTCTTTCCACTTTCACTTTCGGCCGACTTTAGTGCCTTCTTCCTCACTTTTTCCCCCGTGTCCAGGTCCCTGTTCGGGCGCCAGGTGTCCCGACCTGCAGGACAGTCGAACGGGCCCTGGAAGGGGGAGTGGGAATGGAGGAGACAAGAAAACACAAGAAATGGAGACAAGACAAACAGCCTGATCAAGTCTCGTTTATTGAGTGTAGGGTCATGCCTTATATAGGCTGGCAGGGGAAGAGGTTGGGCCAGGGCGGTGATAGGGGCCGGATCTTCTCAAATTACAATCGCGCATGCGCCGTGGGTTTGTACTTTTCCCGGGCGCGGGATCGCACCTGCGCCCTGGGCTGCATATCTTCCTGGGCGGGAAAATGTTTGAGCGCGCGCGGGAAAGGTTGGCGCGCGGGGGAAAGGTTGGCGCGCGGGAACAGTTTTGGCGCGCGCGGGAGAAACTTAGGCGCGCGCGGGAGAAACTTAGGTGTGCGCGGGAAAAGCTTTGGGCGCGCGCGGGAAGGGTTTATAAATAAAGAACCCGGGAATGCGCCCTCTTGTCTCCGCTTTGCGGAGATCAAGCAACAGAGGTCGGCTAATTCCGGGCCTCATGGCTCCGGACAGGCTCATTTGCACAGAAAATTTCATGTTTAATCAAGAAGATCTTCAACCTGAAAGGAGACCATGACATGCTTTAAAAGAGTAAAGAATCTTCTGTTTCTATCTTCCTACCTTTCCTTACAAAAATAATTGGGTTTTGATTGAAGTTTGTTATTACTGAATGTCTTTTTTGGAAGAAGATCATTAAGTTTGAATTGCACATGTGCTACCTTTTCAGAATTCTCAAATAAGGACTTAATATGGGTTTGAATTGTAATCTGAATTGTAATCACCACATGTCAAGGGAGGGACCTGGTGGGAGGTAATTGGATCACGGGAGTTGTTTCCCCCATGCTGTTCTAGGATAGCGAGGGAGTTCTCATGATGTGTCTGATGCTTCCCTCTTTCCTCTCTCTCCTGCCACCATAAGAAGATTGCCTTGCTTCCCCTTCACCTTTTGCCATGATTGTAAGTTTCCTGAGGCCTCCTCAGCCATGCAGAACTGTGAGTCAAGTAAGCCTCTTTCCTTTACAAATTGCCCAGTCTCAGGTAGTATCTTTATAGCGGTGTGAAAATGGACTAATCAGGGCTGTGCATAATTTGTCTTTACAAAACACATGTTGAAACTGCATGTGTTTCAAGTTCTTGAGGATACTATTAGTCTCATGTAAGAGAAGACTCAGCCAATAGTGACTAGACAAAATGGACATTTACTTTTCTTATTTAAAGGAAGTCTAAATATAAGTAGTTACAAAGTTAGAGTTCAACAATTTTATCAAGACCAAATTGTCTATCTTCCCATTCTTCCATCTCCAGTAATTTGATGCTATCTCCCATCGTAGACATGGGATAACAACTGCACATTTAGCAGCAGGTTTTTACATATCCATCTCCAAAGCTAGGCAACAAGAGGAGCAAAGGGACCCTCCTGTTATCTACCTGATTCTCTGTATACAGTCAGAGGATGAAATCTTCCCAGTTGCTTCCTGGGTCCTGGGATATTCTACCTTTGTCTCATAATTCATAACCAGGTCCCATGATCACTTAAAATAAATCATTGGCAAAAGGAAATGCAACTACTAGTGCTAGCTTGGACTAGCCAAGATTTATCCTGTGGGACTGGGCACATTGTTGCTGAACAAAACTCGGCTTCTGTTAGGCAGGGAGAAGGAGTAATGGCTTTGGGTAGGCAATCAACTGTGACTGCCACATGAGCAAATACTTTCCAGGTATTGTCTGGTTCTACCCCTCTACAAGTCATCAGGAAGGAACAGTAGAAAGCACAATCAAATACTATCAGGCCAGTTGCTAACAAGCATCCAGTTATTTAATGGCATCTGTTGATAGTCTGAGAAGTGAGGATAGTTCATGTGTTCAGTAGAAATATAGCTAAATCAACAAAGAGTGAGAGAGGTAAATGTTTAAGGAAAAATAAAGAATTAGCTCAATATTTTATTAAGAATGTATAGAAAACTGAGCTATGTAGTTATATATGTGATATAATAAGATATGAGTTTATATGAATAAATAATGTAATATATAATAATGATACCAATAACACCCACTGAACACTTTAGGCTAGGCATTATGTCAAGTGCTTCATATGCATATTGCTATTTAATCTTCATAATTATCCTTTGAGATAGTGTGTCAGGCATCTATTCCTAAAACCACCCCAGGTTCAGTGACTTTCTAGAAGGACTCATAGAACTCAGAAGTTGTAATAGTTACAATTACAGGTTATTGTTGTGAAAGGATATACAGCAAAATCAGCAAAGGGAATAGGCACATGGGACTAAATCCAAAGGAAAGCAGCCTCAAGCTTCCAAGAGTCCTCTCCCAGTGGAGTTGCACAGAATGTGCCTAATTCCTCCAGCAATGAGTTGAGACAAGTGTGAAATGTTGTCTTTCAGCAGGGCTCTCCTAGCCTAGGAGTCTTAAGAGTTTTTGTTTTTATTTTTTATTTTTCCATAAATTATTGGGGTACAGGTGGTATTTGGTTACATGAGTAAGTTCTTTAGTGGTGATTTGTGGGATTTTGGTGCATCCATCACCTGAGCAGCATACACTGCACCATATTTGTAGTTTTTTATCCCTCATCCCCTCCCGCTCTTCCCCACAACTCCCCAAAGTCCATTGTATAATTCTTATGCCTTTGTGTCCTCATAGCTTAGCTCCCACATATCAGTGAGAACATACGATGCTTGATTTTCCATTCCTGAGTTTCTTCACTTAGAATAACAGTCTCTAATCTCATCCAGGTCACTGCAGATACTGTTACTTCATTCCTTTTTATGGCTGTGTAGTATTCCATCATATATATATCATATATATTATATATAAAATGTACACACATATAATATATAATATATATTATATATAAAATGTACATATATAATATATAATATATATGATATATTATGAATATAAATTTTGGAATTGTTTTTCTAATTCTGTGAATTAGAAATATATATATAAAAATATGTATCTATCACAGTGTCTTCATTCATTGATTGATGGGCATTTGGGTTAGTTTCACTATTTTGCAGTCGTAAATTGTGCTGCTATAAACATGCTTGTGCAAGTGTCTTTTGAATAATGACTTATTTTGCTCTGGGTAGATACTCAGTAGTGGAATTGCTGGAACAAATGGTAGTTCTACTTTTAGTTCCTTAAGGAATCTCCATATTGTTTTCCATAGCAGCTATACTAGTTTACATTCCCACCAACAGTGTAGAAGTGTTCCCTGTTCACCACATCCATACTAACATCTACTGTTTTTTGATTTTTTGATTATGGCCATTCTTGCAGGAGTGAGGTGGTATCTCATTGTGGTTTTGATTCGCATTTCCCTGATCATTAGTAATGTTGAGGATTTTTTCACGTTTGTTGGCCGTTTGTGTATCTTCTTTTGAGAATTGTCTATTCATGTCTTCATCCCACTTTTTGATAAGATTTTTTTTTTCCTTAGTGATTTGTTTGAATTCGTTGTATATTCTGGATATTAGTCCTTTGTCAGATGTATAGATTGTGAAGATTTTCTCCCACTTGTGAGTTGTCTGTTTACTCTGCTGACTGTTCTGTTTGCCACGCAAAGCTCTTTAGTTTAATTAGGTCCCAGCTATTTATGTTTGTTTTTATTGTATTTGCTTTTGGGCTCTAGGTTATGAAACCCTTGCCTAAGCCAATGTCTAGAAGGGGTTTTGCAATGTTATCTTCTAGAATTTTTATAGTTTCAGGTCTTAGGTTTAAGTACTTAATCCAATTTGAGTTGATTTTGCATAAGGTGAGAGATGAGGATCCAGTTTCATTTGCCTACATGTGGCTAGCCAATTGTCCCAGCACCATTTATTGAAAGAATGTCCTTTCCCCACTTTATGTTTGTGTTTACTTTGTCAAAGATCATTTGGCTGTAAGTATCTGGGTTTGTTTCTGGGTTCTCTCTTCTGTTCCATTGGTCTTTGTGCCTATTTTTATACCAGTACCATGTTGTTTTGGTAACTATGGCCTTACAGTATAGTTTGAAACCAGATAGTGTGATGCCTCCAGATTTGTTCTTTTTGCTTGGTCTTACTTTGGCTCTGCAGGCTCTTTTTTGGTTCCATATGAATTTTGGAATTGTTTCTCTAATTCTGTGAAGAATGATGGTGGTATTTTGATGGGGATTACATTGAATTTGTAGATTGCTTTTGGCAGTATGGTCATTTTCACAAAATTGATTCTACCTATCCATGAACATGGGATAGGTTTCCATTTGTTGGTGTTGTCTATGATTTCTTTCAGTAGTGTTTTATAGTTTTCCTTATAGAGGTCTTTTGACTCCTTTGTTAGGTATATTCCTAAGTATTTTATTGTATTTTTTTGCAGCTATTGTAAAAGGGGTTGTGTTCTTGATTTGATTCTCTGCTTGGTTACTTTTGGTGTATGGAAGAGCTACTGATTTGTGTACATTAATCTTGTGTCTGGAAACTTTGCTGAATTCTTTTATCAGTTCTAGGAGCTTTCTGGAGGAGTCCTTAGGGTTTTCAAGGTAAACGATCATATTGTTAGCAAACAGTGACAATTTGACTTCCTCTTTACTACTCTGAATGCCCTTTATTTCTTTCTGTTGTCTGATAGCTCTGGTCAGGACATCCAGTACTATGTTGAAGTGGTGAGAGTGGGCATCATTTCCTTGTTCCCATTCTCAGAGGGAGTGCTTTTAACTTTTACCATTCAGTATTAAGTTGGCTGTGAGTTTGTTGTAGATGGCTTTTATTACATTAAGGTATGTCCCTTGTATGCTGATTTTGTTGAGAGTTTTAACCATTAAGGGGTGCTAGATTTTGTTGAATGCTTTTTCTGCGTCTATTGAAATGATCATGTAAGTTTTGTTTTTAATTCTGTTTATCTGTTGTATCAGATTCATTGACTCACATATGTTAAACCATCCCTGCATCCCTGGTATGAAACCCACTTTATCATGGCAGATTATCTTTTTTTTTTTTTGATATGGAGTTTCACTCTTGTTGCCTAGGCTGGAGTGCAATGGCATGTCTCGGCTCACCACAACCTCCACCTCCCTGGTTCAAGCGATTCTTCTGCCTCAGCCTCCTGAGGAGCTGAGATTACAGGCATGCACCAACATGCCCATACAAAATAAATAATTTTGTATTTTTAGTAGAGACGGGGTTTCTCCATGTTGGTCAGGCTGGTCTCGAACTACTGACCTTAGGTAATCCGCCCGCTTCGGCTTCCCAAAGTACTGGGATTACAAGTGTGAGCCACTGCGCCTGGCCCTAGATCTTTTTTATATATTGTTGGATTCAGTTAGCTAGTATTTTGTTAAGGATTTTAGCATCTATGTTCATCAAGGATGTTGTCTGTAGTTTTCTTTCTTTCCTGTTTTTTTTTTTTTTTTTTGAGACAGAGTCTCACTCTGTCGCCCAGGCTGGAGTGCAGTGGCGCTATCTTGGCTCACTGCAAGCTCTGCCTACTGGGTTCATGCCATTCTCCTGCCTCAGCCTCCTGAGTAGCTGGGACTACAGGTGCCCACCACCATGCCTGGCTATTTTTTTGTATTTTTAGTAGAGATGGGGTTTCACCATGTTAGCCAGGACGGTCTCGATCTCCTGACCTCGTGATCCACCTGCCTTGGCCTCCCAAAGTGCTGGGATTACAGGGGTGAGCCACCGCGCCCGGCCTGTGGTTTTCTTTTTTGGTTATGTCCTTTCCTGGTTTTGGCATTAGGGTAATGCTGACTTTATAGAATGAATTAGGGATGGTTCCTTCTTTCTTTATCTTGTGAAATAGTGTCAAAAGGATTGGGAACAATTTTTCTTTAAATGTGTGGTAGAATTCTGCTGTGAATCTGTCAGGTCCTGGGCTATTTTTTTTGTTGGCAATTTTAAAATTGCCATTTCAATCTTGCTGCTCGTTATTGGTCTGTTCAAGGTATCTAATTCTTCCTAATTTAAGTTAGGAGGGTTGTATTTTTCCAGAAATGTATCCATCTATTCTAGGTTTTCTAGTTTATGTGTGTAAAGGTGTTCATAGTGGCCTTGAATGATCTTTTGTATTTCAGTGATGTCAGTTGTAATATCTCCTGTTTTGTTTCTTAGTGAGGTTATTTAGATTTTCTTTCTTCTTTTCTTGGTTAATCTTGCTAATGGTGTATCAATTTTGTTTATCTTTTCAAATAACCAGCTTTTTGATTCATTTATCTTTTGTATTTTTTTTTGTTTGTTTGTTTCGATTTCCTTTAGCTCTGCTCTGATCTTGGTTATTTCCTTTCTTTGCTGGGTTTGAGTTTGGTTTGTTCTGTTTCTCTAGTTTCTTGAGGTGTGACCTTAGAGTGTCAGTTTGTGCTCTTTCAGTCTTTTTGATGTAGGTGTTTAGGGATATGAACTTTCCACTTTGCACTGCCTTTGCTGTATCCCAGAGGTTTTGATAAGTGGTATCATTATTGTCATTCAATTCAAAGAGTTTTTAAATTTCTATCTTAATATCATTTTTGACCCAGTGCTCATTAAGGAGCAGGCTATTTAATTTCCATGTATTTGCTGACTTCTTTGAAGATTCCTTTTGGAGTTGATTTCCAGTTTTATTCCACTGTGGTCTGAGAGAGTGCTTGACATAATTTTAATTTTCTTAAATTTATTGAGGCTTATTTTATGGCCTATGATATGGTCTATCTTGGAGAAAGTTCTATGCGTTGTTGAATAGAATGTGTATTCTGCAGTTGGATGAACTGTTCTGTATATATCTGTTAAGTCCATTTGTTCCAAAGGTATAGTTTAAATTCATTGTTTCTTTGTTGACTTTCTGTCTTGATGACCTGTCTAATGCTGTCAGTGGAATATTGATGTCTCCCACTATTGTGTTGTTGTCTATCTCATTTCTTGGGTCTATTAGTAATTGCTTTATAAATTTCAGAGCTCCAGTGTTAGGTGCATATATTTTCAGATTTATGATTTTGATATTTAGGGTTTAGGATTGGGATATTTTTCTGTGGGATAAGGCCTTTTACCATTATATAATGTTTCTCTTTGTCTCTTTTAACTGCTGTTGCTTTTAAGTTTGTTTTGTCTGATATAAGAATATTTACACCTGCTTGCTTTTGGTGTCCATTTGCATGAAATGCCTTTTTTTTACCCCTTTACTTTAAGTTTATGTGAGTCCTTATGTGTTAGCTGAGTCCCCTGAAGGCAGCAGATGGTTGGTTAGTGAGTTCTTATCCATTCTGTGGTTCTGTATCTTTTAAGTGGAGCATTTACATCATTTACATTCAATGTTAGTAATGAAATGTGAGGCACCATTGCATTCATTGTGTTCTTTGTTGCCTGTATACTTTGGTGTTGTTTTTGCTTTTTATCTTGTATTTTCGTTTTATAGGTCCTGTGTGATTTATGCTTTAAAAAGTTTCTGTTTTGATGTGTTTCCAGGATTTTTTTCAAGATTTAGAGCTCCTTTTAGCAGTTCTTATAGTGGTGACTTGGTAATGGCAAATTCTCTCAGAATTTATTTGTCTAAAAAAAAGGCTATCTTTCCTTCATATATGATGCTTAGTTTTTCTGGATACAAAATTCTTGACTGATAATTGTTTTGTTTGAGGAGGCTGAAGATAGGGCCCCAATCCCTTCTAGCTTGTAGGGTTTCTGTTGAGAAATCTGCTATTAATCTGATAGGTTTTCCTTTATAGGTTACCTCATGCTTCTGTCTCCCAGCTCTTAAGATTCTTTCCTTCGTCTTAACTTTGGATAACCTGATGACAGTGTGCCTAGGTGAAGATCTTTTTGTGATGAATTTCCCAGGTGTTCTTTGTGCTTCTTGTATTTGCATGTCTATGTCTCTAGCAAGGCTGAGGAAGTTTTCCTCAATTATTCCCCAAAATATGTTTCCCAAGCTTTTAGAATTGTCTTCTTCCTCAAGAACACTGATTATTGTTATGTTTGGTTGTTTAGCATACTCCCAGACTTCTTGGAGGCTTTGTTCATATTTTCTCATTTTTTTCTTTGTCTTTGTTGGACTGGGTTAATTTGACTACCATGTCATTGAGCTCTGAATTTCTTTCTTCTACTTGTTCAATTCTATTGCTGAAATTTTCCAGAGCATTTTGCATTTCTAAAAGTGTGTCCAAAATTTCCTGAATTTTTGATTGTTTTTCTTTAAACCATCTATTTCCTTGAATATTTCTCTCTTCACTTCCTGTTTCATTTTTTGGATTTCCTTGCATTGTGTTTTGCCTTTCTGTGGTCCCTCCCTGATTAGCTTAATAACTAATCTCTGAATTCTTATTCAGGTAAATTAGGGATTTCTTCTTGGTTTGGATCCATTGCTGGTGAACTAATGTGATTTTTTGGGAGTGTTGAAGAGCCTTGTTTTGTCATATTGTTATGCCCAGACCGTTTATTCCCCGAAGAAGACCACCAGAGTCCAGAGTCAAAGCCAAGTGGCAAGGATCTTTACTGCAAGTTCGAGCTTGGTCCCTCTGCTCCACAGCATACAAGAGGGCCCCAAACGATGCATGTGCTCGCTTTTTATAGCCCGATGTAAACAGGATATGTAAGGTTACAGAGAAACAAGGGAATTCTTTTGGTTACAGCATTACAATTGGTTAACATTTTAAGTTATACATTTAGCAGTTTTTTTTTTTATTGGTTCTTGCGCTTTCAGTAAAACCACTCCACAAACGGTTGTGACCTTATTGGGGACTCTCCAGGTGGTGTTTTTCTAAAGTTGAGACAAATGGAGGAATGTTTGTACTGGGCTCAGGAAGTTGAGACAAATGGAGGAATGTTTGTACTGGGCCCAGGAAGTTGAGACAAATGGAGGATGTTTGTACTGGGCCCAGGACCGAGGTATATGGAGGAATGTGTTTGTACTGGGCCCAGGACTGAGATATATGTTTGATTTCTTACATTTCCCCCTCTCTCAGGTACCTCTGGAGCCAATCTTGGGTCTCATAAGTCTGATTCTGTTTCCGCGTTTACAGGTTGGTATTGGGCTCTGAGGACCATGAGCTGTATGGTGTCAAACCTTTCCCTGACAAACTGCAAAATTCGGTTAATAACACAGGGTCCTACGGTAAACAGAAATAGTAGGCTTAGCAGGGGTCCAAGGAAGGGAGCTAACAGAGAAAACATAGAGGAATTCCACCATTGGTTTGCAGCTGAGGCAAATTACTGTTTTTTCATTTCTATGCTTAACTTGCGTAACTGTTGGACCCGGTTCTCTACAAGCCCTGATTCATTTATGTAAAAACAACAGTCTTCCTTCAGGAACATACATGTATCACCTTTTTCAGCAGTGAGTAGGTCTAGGGCCCTCCGGTTCTGCAAGGTTACCTGAGCTAGGGATGTGAGCTGTCGCTGAAGGGAGGCAAGGGACTCAGCCGACTCCTCCATAGCAACGGCAAATTGTTGGTACAACTTGTTGCTTTCTATGAGGGTGTGACCTAGGGCTCCCCCTGCCAGTCCGGCCGCAATGAGGGATGTGGTGAGGGAGATTCCCGCAATGAGGGGGAGAAATATGGCTCGTGCAGGTCTCGGTCTAGGGGCTGGGTGAATAGCAGTGCTAGTCCAGTTACCGGTGTACCCCAGGAACTCGCCGGCAGTTAGTAGAGTTAACCGGGGAACTAGTGTGACAGGGAGACACAGGTTGGTAACAGAGGGACCAGATAGGGTCTGATATAATGTTCCACCCTCTGACTGAGTGCATTTTACAGTAACTGTAGGGGCAGCCTGTGTTTTGGTGCCACCAATAGTGTTTACAATTGTACTTAGTCTGATCAAACTCAAAACATATCGTTGGTACCACTGGTTTGGCTATCTGAAAACCAGTAAAATTTAGCAAAATTGGGTCACTGCACCCTGTGGAGGGGCAATCAGCACTGGCCAATAGCTTCCTGGGCTTACGAGGTTGCCCAGGGTGGGTTCGGTTTTCATAAAGCCAGAATCTCCAGACAAAGGGGTTAGGAACTGGTTTTGTGTTTGCCCCAGCGGCCACTAGGGCGACTAACGTTAGGGTTAGGCTACCTAGCTGCATGTTTGCAGTGAGCTATGCTGCCAGCGCAGGGTGAGTGTTAAGGGGTTGTTCCTAGCTCTGTCCACAGTCCTCGTGGCCGGTGCTTCAGTCGCTGCCGTGATTGGTCCAAGAAGGTTGGAGGTCGGGTCCACTGGTTTGACGTGGGTGTAGTGGATCCACGACACGATGCCTTCTACCTTTAGGGCGGTAGGTGTGGTTAGGAGTACCTGGAGTGGTCCCTTCCACCTGGGTTCTAAGGTCTCTTGTTGGTGTCGCTTAACCAGGACCCAGTCTCCCAGCTGGTACGGATGGGGTGTCGGTGGGGGACCAGTCTCATATAGTTCCTTCAGCTTGGGCCAGATTTCCTGATGAATTTTCTGCAAGGCTTGTAGGAAAAATAAGAGTTCAGAGACATTTTCTGTTTCAGATTTGAGCAGATCATCTTTTAGGCTGGGAACCAGGGGTGGGGGTCTGCCATACATGATTTCATAAGGGGTAAGGCCCAGTCTGTAAGGGGTATTACGGGCCCGGAACAGAGCATAGGGGAGAAGGACCACCCAATTAGCGCCAGTCTCCATAGTCAATTTAGTTAAGGTCTCTTTTAAGGTCCGATTCATCCTTTCTACCTGTCCTGAACTTTGGGGCCTGTAAGCGCAATGTAGTTTCCAATTTGCCCCAGGGATGGAAGCCAAATCCTGACTTACCTTAGCAACAAAGGCCGGCGCATTATCTGACCCTAGCTGGATGGGGAAGCCATACCTGGGGAGGATGTCTTCCAGAATTTTCTTTGCTGTAACCTGAGCGGTTTCTCTTTTGGTTGGGAATGCTTCAGTCCACCCTGAAAAAGTATCTACAAAGACAAGTAAGTACCGATACCCGTATTTTCCTGGCTTTATCTCAGTAAAATCTACTTCCCAGTAGATACCGGGCCTGGTTCCCCTGAGCCTTGTTCCCGTTGCAGCCTGGGATTGGGGATAGGCGTTGTTAAGCTGGCAGACTTTGCAACTTGTCACGATGCTGCTGGCCGTCTTGGCTATATGTCTGATCTTGAGCTTGGAGCGTCTGATCAGGTCTGTCATCCACCGGGCACCCAGGTGGGTGGTTCGGTGGATGTGTTCCAACACTTGTTGTCCTAATTTTTCTGGTAGGATAGTTTGGTCATTAGTATCAGTCCAGCACCCATTCTGGATCCGTTTCAGGGGAAGTTTGTCAATCCACTGGAGATCTTGTTCTGAATAATCAGGGAGATATGGCAAGTCCCGGGGGCCCGGATCAGGGAGCTGGAGTGCAAGGAGTTGGTTGGGAGCCTTTGCCACACTCCTTGCAGTTTGGTCTGCCAGAAAGTTGCCTTGAGCAATTGGAGTAGTTGGTTTCTGATGCCCTGGGCAATGTACAATAGCCAATTTTTCTGGTCTCCATAGGGCTGTTAACAGGGCTAGGATCTCTTGCTTGTTTTTTATCTCTTTTCCTTCAGCCGTTAGTAACCCTCGCTCCCTGTAAATGGCCCCATGTATATGCGCCGTAGCAAAAGCATATCGTCTGTCTGTGTATACTGTCAGTTTCTTCCCTGCCCCTAAGGTAAGAGCTTGAGTGAGCGCTATCAGTTCGGCCTTCTGGGCCGATGTCCCCGGGGGCAGGGGTTCCGCCCAGATTACCTTAGTCTCTGAAGTCACTGCTGCTCCTGCATACCTCTGGCCTTGGTGTATGAAGCTGCTCACATCAGTGAACCAAACGAGGTCAGCGTCAGGAAGTGGGCGGTCCTGCAAGTCCTCTCGAACTCCGTGCACTTGAGCTAGTATCTCAGTGCAATCATGGAGCGGGGCGTCCAGGTCCGGGTTGGGCAGCAGTGAGGCAGGGTTTAAGGTTGTTGGGGGCAGGAAAGTTATCCTGAGGGGGTTTAGTAGTAGTCCTTGGTAGTGGGTGAGCCGGGCGTTACTTATCCATCGATTAGGTGGCTGTTTGAGTACACCCTCGATGGCATGTGGGGTAACGACCCGTAATTCTTGACCCATGACAAGTTTATCAGCATCTTGTACCATCAGGGCCGTGGCTGCGATCATTCGGAGACAAGGGGGCCACCCGGCAGCCACTGGGTCTAATTTCTTCGACAGGTAGGCAACTGGCCTCCGCCAGGGGCCTAAGTTCTGAGTTAGCACCGCCTTGGCGACACCCTTGCTCTTGTCCACGTATAAGTGGAAGGGCTTGGTGACATCAGGTAGTCTCAGGGCGGGCGCAGAGAGTACGGCGGTTTTAATCTGTTGGAAAGCCGACTCGGCTTCTTCTGTCCAATTAAATGGCTGTTGTCCCCGTGTTGCCTGATACAAGGGTTTAGCCATCTCTGCGAACCCAGGGATCCATAATCTACAAAATCCCGCCAATCCCAGGAATTCCCTTACTTGTCGGGTGGATTGTGGCCTGGGGATCTGCAGAACAGTTTGCTTCCGGGCGTCTGTTAACCAGTGTTGCCCTCCTCTTAGCAGGTACCCCAGATATGTTACTTCTGGTTTACAGATTTGAGCTTTCTTTGATGAGGCTCGGTAGCCCAGATCCCCTAGAGCTTGTAAGAGACCCTTGGTCCCTTGGATACAAGCTTCCTGGGTCTCGGCAGCAATCAGGAGGTCATCAACATACTGTAGTAAGGTTATTTCAGGGTGTTTGCGTCGGTACTCACCCAGGTCTTCATGGAGGGCCTCATCGAACAGGATAGGAGAGTTTTTGAATCCCTGCGGCAGTCTGGTCCATGTCAGTTGGCCACTTATGCCCTTCTCACGGTCAGTCCACTCGAAGGCGAAGAGGTTTTGGCTCTGAGGGGCTAAAGGCAAACTGAAGAAAGCATCTTTCAAATCTAAAACAGTGTACCATTGATGTTTAGAGTTTAGGGTACTCAGGAGGGTGTACGGGTTAGGCACAGTTGGATGTATGTCCATAACCCTCTTATTGACTTCTCTCAAGTCTTGTACAGGTCTGTACTCTCTGCTATTGGGTTTCGTACCGGCAACAATGGAGTATTCCAGGGCGAGTGACATGGGTGAAGGACCCCTTGGTCGAGGAGCTGGTGAAAATGTGGTGCAATCCCTTCTTTGGCCTCTAGGGGCATCGGGTATTGGCGTAACCAAACGGGGTCTGTCCCAGGCTTGAGTTCAACAAACAAGGCAGGACGGTGTTTTGCTAGTCCTAAGCCCCCCGTTTCCGCCCAAGCTCCTGGATATTGCCGGAGCCAGGTTGCTATGTCCTGGTCAGGGGCTGCTTGCTCCTGGTGGAGCCGGTACTCATCTTCTAGGGTTATAGTCAGGATGGACATGGGCTGATTTTGGGAGTTGGTCACGACGGGCCCCTCAGGGAGGAAATGGATCTGTGCTCCCATTTTAGTTAGCAGGTCTCTCCCTAATAGGGGACAGGGGCTCTCAGGGATGACCAGGAAAGAATGGGTTACATTCCTGGCTCCGAGGTTTACTGTTCTTTGTGTTGTCCAGGGGTATTTCTTAATCCCTGTGGCCCCTTGTACCCACGAGGACTTGGAGGATAATTTTCCATTAGTTTTAACTAGGACCGAGTGCTGTGCTCCCGTATCGACCAAGAACTGAACTGGGGACCCCTCCACTTGCAAAGTTACCCTAGGTTCGGGGAGGGGGTCCGAACCCCGTCTTCCCTAGTCTTCGTCTTGAGTGACTAGTACGGGTGTAGACCTAGGGGGTCCCTGTCCTCTGCGTTGTTTCTTGTTAGGGCAGTCCTTTATCCAGTGGCCAGCCTCCTTACAGTAGGCACATTGGTCTTTGCTTAGATTATCATGTCTGGGGGACCGCCTAGGTTGGGCGTCCTCTGGCTGTAGATGCTCTTTTTGTACTACTGCTGCCAGGACCTTGGTCATTTTTTCAGTGGCCTTAAATTGCTTTTCCTCTGGAGTATCTCTATTATTGTAAACTCGCTGGGCTATCTGAAGGAGGTCCTGAATCTGTTTTCCCTCTAAGTCTTCTAATTTCTGGAGTTTCTTTTTAATGTCTGGGGCCGCCTGATTTACAAAAGACATTACAACAGCTGCCTGACTTCCTGGGGCCTCTGGGTCTATGGGGGTGTACTGTCTAAAAGCTTCCATTAATCTTTCTAAATAGGTAGCTGGGCTTTCTGTCTTTCCCTGCAGAACAGAGTATACTTTAGCCAAATTAGTGGGCTTGCGAGCAGCTGCCCGGAGACCCGCCGTTAGAGTCTGGTGATAAAGGTGTAGCCGTCCCCTACCTTCTGCCAGTGTTGTAGTCCCACGCCGGCCTGGTCAGCGGAAAAGTCGCATTTATGAGGTCGGGGTTGGCAGTCGGTTGACCGTCGTCCCCTGGGACCAACTTTCTAGCTTCTACCTGGATTCTCTCTCGCTCCTCTGTTGTGAACAAAGTTCGGAGGAGCTGCTGACAATCATCCCAAGTGGGCTGGTGGGTGAACATGACACTATCTAGTAAAGCCATTAAATCTTTGGGGTTGTCTAAAAACCGGGCACTCTGAGTCTTCCAGTTATACAGATCACTGGTGGAGAATGGCCAGTACTGGAGCCTGGAGATTCCCGTGTCATCTGGGGGTCCTATTTCCCGAAGGGGTAGAGCCACTGTGGAGTCAGGTGGCTGGGGGGGGGGCTAATCCGCAAAGTGCACCCTCGCGTCTGCCCCGCTGGCTCTTCAGAGTTACCTTCACTTTCAGTGAGCTCGGGTGCGCCAGCCGCCTCCCGTCCACCTACTTCTTCCTGCGGCTCAGCCCAGGGGGCTGGGGCCTGGGGCCCGGAGGGGTACAGAGGGGGATCTATGGACAGTGGGTCCCCGCTATCAGGTAAAACAGGATGGGGGGGCAGTCAGTTGCTTGGATTTTAGCGGCCGAGCAACCAGTGCCTTGCATGGTTCGGGGGCTAGTAGGAAAGGGGACAGCCAAGGGGGCGGGTTCTCAACAAGGTCCTGCCATATGAGAATATATGGGATTTGATCCGAGTGGCCAGCACGCCCAGGTAGAAAAACCTTGGACTTTACTTTAGTAACGACAGGAAGACAGAATGTCCCTTCAGGTGGCCACCCTACATTAAAGGCAGGCCATTTGGAGCGGCACAGAGTAATTAGCTTTCCCCTCCTGATTTCCACACTAAGATCATGGCCCCTTGCTCTAACATCCTTGAAATTATTTATAAGGAGAGATAGGGGTGTGCTTTGGGCATTAACACTGGTAGTAATAGTTTGTAGTCTCCTTCTGCAATAGAATATGGGTTAAAATTCCTGCAAAGGAAAACTGGAGTATCAATGTATCAATAATATCTAGCCGCAAGTGCACTCCAGAAGCCCAGGTCAGAATCAGTTCAGATGGAAATCTAAATCAGGCGAGAGCCAGGGGACGTCTCCCACCAGTCTCCGCTGGCCGTCCTATAGCGCGTCCGCCAGGACTGTGTCAGCTTCAGTTTCAGACCTCGCGAGTCACAGATACAGGTTCAGAACAGAACAGACACAGACAGACAAGACAAACGGAGACGAGCCGGCTCACCTATCCGCTGCTCCTGGTAGATCCGTTGACCAGGGGTCTGGTGGGCTTGGGGAATCCCGGACGAGCCCCCAGATGTTATGCCCAGACCGTTTATTCCCCGAAGAAGACCACCAGAGTCCGGAGTCAAAGCCAAGCGGCAAGGATCTTTACTGCAAGTTCGAACTTGGTCCCTCTGCTCCACAGCATACAAGAGGGCCCCGAACGATGCATGTGCTCGCTTTTTATAGCCCGATGTAAACAGGATATGTAAGGTTACAGAGAAACAAGGGAATTCTTTTGGTTACAGCATTACAATTGGTTAACATTTTAAGTTATACATTTAGCAGTTTTTTTTTTTTTTTATTGGTTCCCACGCTTTCAGTAAAACCACTCCACAAACGGTTGTGACCTTATCGGGGACTCTGCAGGTGGTGTTTTTCTAAAGTTGAGACAAATGGAGGAATGTTTGTACTGGGCCCAGGAAGTTGAGACAAATGGAGGAATGTTTGTACTGGGCCCAGGAAGTTGAGACAAATGGAGAAATGTTTGTACTGGGCCCAGGAAGTTGATACAAATGGAGGAATGTTTGTACTGGGCCCAGGACCGAGATATATGGAGGAATGTGTTTGTACTAGGCCCAGGACTGAGATATATATTTGATTTCTTACAATATTACCTGGGTTGGTTTTCTGGTTCCTTCTCATTTGGGTAGGCTCTGTCAAAGGGAAGGTCTAGGACTGAAGGCTATTGTTCAGATTCTCCCACGAGTTGTTCCCTTGATGTAGTACTCGCCTCCTTTTCCTATGGATGTGGCTTCCTGTGAGACGAACTGCAGTGATTGTTGTCTGTCTTCTGGGTCTAGACACCTGGTAAATCTACGCAGTTCTGGGCTGGTACTGGGGGTTTTCTGCACAGTGTCCTGTTATGTGAACCATCTATGGGTCTCTCAGCCATGGATACCAGTCCCTGTTCTGGTGGAGGGGGCGTGGGGTGCAATGGACTTCATGAGGGTCCTTTGCTTTGGTGGTTCAATGCTGTTTTTGTGCTGGTTGGCCTTCTGCCAGGAGGTGGCATTTTCCAGAGAGCATCAGCTGTGGTAGTATGGGGAGGAACTGGTGGTGGGTGGGGTTCTAGAACTCTCAAGATTATATGCCCTTTGTCTTCCACGACCAGGGTGGGTAGGGAAGGACCATCAGGTGGGAGCTGGGCTAGGCATGTCTGAGTTCAGGTTCTCCTTGGGTGGGTCTTGCTGCAGCTACTGTCGGGGATGGGGGTGGGATTCCCAGGCCACTGGAATGTGTACCTAGGAGGATTATGGCTGCCTCTGCTGAGTCATGCAGGTTGCCTGGGAAGTAGGGGAGAGCCAGCAGTTACAGGCCTCACCCAGCTCCCATGCAAACTGAAGGTTCTGTCTCATTCCCCGCAATGCCCCCACCACCAGATCCCCACTCATTTCCAGGTGGAGAGCAATATGGGTTTGAAAACCTGCCTCAGGCTACCCACCTCCATGCTGGGAAACAAAGGGGCTTGGGTCTTCCCTTGCCTTTGGAGTCTGCACACTGGATTTGTGCCCTCCCCTGAGTTCTGGCCAGGAGGCTTCTCACCCTGTTCTAATTGTTACAAAGTTCAGCTAGAGATTTCCTTCTCCCTGTGTAGTTTTATCCCCTGCTCCTCTCCTGTTGGATCCCTGTGATGACAGGCAGGAATGGCCTGCTAGGGTACCCAGTGAGCTCCCAGAGCCTTTCTGCTACTTCCTCTGCCCCTGAATTTCACTCAGCCCTCCAGATTGACTCAGCTGCAGGTAAAGTAAGAAACTTCTCCTGCAAACAGACCTTCAGCTTCTCCAGTCGGAGTGTGAGTTCAGGAAAGGAGGGTCTCCCTTTTCCATTTCCAAGGTTAGGGCACTCACAGTTTTGGGAGGTCTCCCAGGTCCTGTAGGAGCTGTCTGTTTTCTTCAGAGGGTCTGTGGGTCCTCTCAGGATTGCCGGTTTGTTCTTACAGTTGATCTGGAGCTAAAATTCACAACGCAAGTGCTTGCACACTGCTCTGTCTGGAGCTGCAGTCTAGTCCTGCCTCCCATCTGCCATGATTGAGTGAGTCTAGGGTTTTTATTGGGGATCTTTCACATAGGCACGTGACTTGTGCCATCGAAGCTCCAGGCTCCCAGAAGCAAGCATAAACCACGTTGCACAAGTATCCAGACAAACTGGTATAGTAGGCTCAAGAACCCATGTGAGAAAAATACTCTTACTTCTTGGAAAATTCTAACAGTTTAATCCCCAGAAGCTGGTCAAAGAGCAGTCATGAAAACAGGTCTTTCTTGGGAATGTGCAAGGTTTGAACAATTCAGCCCAGCTGAGTTAACTCTTTTCTGCACAGGTAGATACTGTTGCTATACCCATTTTACAGATGAGGGAGTAGAGACTTAAAAAAGTTTAGTGACTTACTGCAAATGTAGTGAGAAAATGATAGAGGCAGGATTCAGTCCAACCTTGCCTGGCCTTGTCCAGACCTGAGCTTGTAACTCCAAAGTCCATACTTTTCCCTAAACATGGGCATATGTGGCCTCTTTCCATAAATTTAGAAAAACATTTTTGAGTTAAAAACCTCACAAAGTTAGAAATTTCAAAATGGTAGAGCCAAAAAAGAGGGATAATGTAATTTATGTTTGTTTAGTTGAAAAATAGTTTCAGTTTTGTTAAAGCACTGGCATGTACCTGGTAAGTCATTCTTGGTCTTGGACATGTTCTTAGAGTCGTTAGAAAGATCTTGAGATTATGTAACAGCCATTACTGGATTTGTCATGTCCATCTGTTTATGTTTATGTGTCTACCGTAAAATTATTAGGATACAGTACTTCTAGGAATGAAAAGATGTGATATCACCTGCCACTGGGCACATCTCCACATCACATCTCTGGAGTCTGTGGTTGCTTGGTCTTGTGTGGGCAAAGCTGTCAGCCCATAGACATAGCTGGCTAAAATTCTATGTGGTTTTATTTCTTTCTAATCAAACTATAAGTGGCTTTGTTTCTTTCTGATCAGATATTCTTTTACATAGAGGAGGATAGTTAAAGCATGGACATAAGACAGACAATATTACCAACTGGAAAGAGCCAGAGAAAAGACTCAGTTTTCAAGCCAGTTTTAAGTCTTGACTAATTTTATGACTTCAGGCAAGTCACTTACCTTTTCTGAGTGTGAGGTTCCTATCTATAAAATAAAAAATGCGAATGCTTACCTACTAGCTTGTTATAAAGACCGAATGAGATAATGTGTTAAAGTAACTAGTTCAATACCTAGCACATGATAGGCACCTACATAAGACAAAGTCTTTAGCTCAGTACCTAGTACATGGGTGTTACTCCAGAAATATCAGCTGAATCTGAATTTGAGTTCCTTCAGAGCAGGCACTCAATTCATCATTGCTGTTTGAACATACGTATCAATACATGAATGGTTATGGTTAACTTAGTAGTCTGTATGTAGGGCAACGCTTATATGTTAAATCCTGTAGTAATAGATAAGTGAGATAAGCCAAATATTTAGAGTATGAGTATTTGTCACACAGGTTGTGAGAATGGGAGAGTTAATGGTTCTTAGGTGGAATATGATGTTTAGAGAGAGTTTTAACTCTGAATATAGGAGGAGCTAGATCAGAACAATCTTCTCAATTTATATCATACTACAAGTTCTTTGTTGCAGCAGAATCTACCCTCAATTCAATGATTCATTTGTTAGTGTACTACTGCTATTAAATTTGTGTTCAAAAGAACTCACGTATTTCAACATTTTTGCTTCCGGCTCTTATTACTAATTATGTACATCAGTGGTAATGGAGATTCTTGGAGAGGTAGAGAGAAGAACAAGAAGACTCCAGGTAATGGAGACACACTCAAGACAGCTCCTGATTGTTATGTCCTCTCTCAACCCAGCTTTGTGATTGTATCACCTTTGGCTAAAACCACATCCTGAAACATGACTGTGCCTCTTTGTATTGCCTCAAGCATATTTGCCCTACAATGTGAGGTCTTTTGCCCTTTCCAGGGAAGGATACTTAAGTCCAGTCCTGATAATAAGGCAGAGTGACTCCAGGGAAAAATGCCTGGTGTCTGGACTCTGCTCTGTTGGGTTTATGATGAAAAACTGCAAATCAAAAAGTTTTATGTACATTAATGGTGCTTTTAAAGTCTGAGAGTGCTACATAAATATGGATTCCTTGTTAAAAAATAGTAAATTCTCTTTAGCAGTTTGCTAGTATATTAAACTTTCCACCTCCTACAAATATGATATTTTAGTAAACAGTTATAGTATATACATTACAAAATCTGAATTAAACAGTGTTTTTTGTTTTCTGTCTTGTGTACGTATAGTAAAATGCAGAATACAAACAGCTATGGAACATGAGTGTGACAATACTCAGCATATAGGTATCAGGGATCCATTACTGTTTGAAAGGTGATACTGTTCTTTCTTCCGTTTTTTTTTTTTTTTTTTTTTTTTTTTTTTTTTTTTGAGACAGAGTCTCGCCCTGTCACCCAGACTGGAGTACAGTGGCATGATCTCGGCTCACTGTAACCTCTGCCTCCCAGGTTCAAATGATTCTCCTGCCTCAGCCTCCTGAGTAGCTGGGATTACAGGTGCCAGCTACTATGCCCAGCTAATTTTTGTATTTTTAGTAGAGACGGGGGTTTCGCCATCTTGGCCAGGCTGGTCTTGACCTCCTGACCTCAAGTGATCCACCCACTTCGGCCTCCCAAAGTGCTGGGATTATAAGCATGAGCCGGATCTCCCAGCCAATACTGTTCTTCTTTGTGACTTTGAATCACTAAATTTCTTCTGTTTGTGTAGCTATGACACATTGCATTCCTCCTGCCCCCAGAAATTGATTTCTACTCCTTTACTGAATACCAGTGGTCCTGGACTCGTAAATCTACAAAGCGGAATCCAGAAGAAATCAGAATAAAAGATAATACCTATTTTTAAAAAATTTCCACAGATGGATAGAATACTAATTTTCCATTTCCTCTCTGCCTTTCACCTTCTATTCTTTTCTTTCTGCTACCCACCTTTTTTTTTTTTTTTTTTTTTTTTTGAGATGGAGTCTTGCTGTGTCACCCAAGCTGGAGTGCAGTGGCACAAACTCAGCTCACTGCAACTTCCTCCTCCCAGGTTCAAGCGATTCTCCTGCCTCAGCCTCCCGAGTAGCTGGGATTACATGGGCCTACCACCATGCCCGGCTAATTTTTTGTATTTTTAGTAAAGAGGGTTTTTCACTGTGTTAGCCAGAATGGTCTCAATCTCCTGACCTCATGATCTGCCCACCTCGGCCTCCCAAAGTGCTGAGATTACAGGCGTGAGCCACCACCCACCCGGCCCCCATCCATATTTTTTTTTTAAAGAAAAAACATTTTGAAGATATTGTAGTGTCTGTTCTCACACTGCTATAAAGGACTCCGTGACCTGGATAATTTATGAAGAAAGAGGTTTCATTGACTCACAGTCCATAGGCTGTACAGGAAGCATGGCTGGAAGGTCTCAGGAAACTTACAGTCATGGCAGAAGGTGAAGGGGAAGCAAGCACGTCTCACCGTGGTGGAACGAGAGACAGAGTGAAGTGGGGGAAGTGCCACATGCTCTTAAACATTTATCAGATCTCATGAGAACTTACTATCACAAGAGCAAGGGAGAAATCTGCCCCTGTGATCCAATTACCTCCCACCAGATCCCTTCTCCAACATTGGGGATTACAGTTTGACATGAGATTTGAGTGGGAACACAGAGCCAAACTGTATCAGATATTTTCTGCTGTTAAGTGTCTGTGTGTACCATACCCAGGGTTCTCAGTTTTAGATAACATAATTGACTCCAGTTAACTCAGGTTAAAAAAAAGAACCTGTATGAGATAACTCTCAGCCTGGAGGACTAGTCTCTGGCAAGAATTCAGGGAGACAAAATGTGGCTAAGATCTTCATGTGGGAAGAGTCCACCCTTCTTTGGGAGCAGACAGATCTTCTGCCCCTTAGGATTCCATATTGGGAGTTGGGACCTGTGCCTACCGTCTTTCCAGGAATTTTCTCCAAGTAAACAGGACATTTCATATCTGTTTGCCAAAATGAAACATGTTCATTATAATGGATATCAATGAAACTTTCACTCTGATATGAACCACATCTTTGTTTTTCAAAGTTTTAGAAACAGAGAGTGTATGTTCTTGTAAACTAATTGGTCTAGGGAAAATATCTCTTTGAGAGGACATAATTAACTCTCCCTACCCAGATGTCTTAAAATCCATGGAGGTTTGTCTTAAAAAGAATTGCTGCAGCTGAGAATAGGATACTGTCTTAGTCTGTTTTGTGCAACTGTAACAGAATACCTGAGATTGGATAATTTATAATGAACAGAAATTTATTAGTTCATAGTTCTTGAGTTGGGAAGTCCCAGATTGAGCCACTGGTATCTATCAGAGACCTTCTTGCTGTGTCATCTCATAGTGGAAGGCATCGGATATCAGAGGGGCAAAAAGAGGATGGGAGAGAGGAAAGGTGGCTGACCTTGTTTTTTTATAAGGAACCTACTTCTGCATTGATAGCATTCATCTATTTATAAGCGCAGAGCCCTCATGTTCTAATTACCTCTCATTAGGAACTACCTCCCAACGAACACTAGTTGCATTAAAGGTTAAGTTTCCAACATATACTTTCTGAGGTGTACATTCAAACCTTAGCAGATACCAAGGGGCAACCCACAACTAACAAGACTTGGATAATGGTAGATGCCTAAGTGCTTACTGTGTAATTAGCAATTTCACTTGCTCTAAAGAAGCATTTCTCAAGAGGCAGCTGCAGTCCATCTTCATCAAAATCGTTATAAATGAAGATTGTTGAGGATCCCTCCAGGCCTTCAGAATTAGAAATTTTGAGAGGAGCTCTTGAAGTCAGCAGTTTTTATAAATCCCCAGATGAACTTTAAACCCACTAAAGTTTGAGAAACACCAGGAATGTAAAGGAATGCAGGTCTATTAAAAATTGCTAACGCTCTTGTTAAAATCACTTATTTTCTTATTTTCAGCTTGTCCTTTCCCTGCTTAAAATAATCACTGTATGTATTTTTAATAAATATTGCATTTATAATTTACAAAGAAAGATGCTATTCTAAGGCTTAATGAATTAAAAAAAAAAAAAAAACAGGTTGTTGCAGCTGAGTGGGTTTCTTTACAGAGGTGGATATTTGTAAAGTGTTAGGTGGCTATTTGGGTGAAAGATCAGCAAGCACCCTGGAAACTTTTGGAAGGTGAGCAGGCGTGGAATTTCTGGAAGAAAGGAAACATTTTCTGACAGTGGTTGGTCAATGCAGAACTTTCAGATAATGATGGATTGGCAGTCCAAGGGCTACCTAAGCTAAGTGTCACCAAAGTGCCTTTGGCCTGTTTGACTTGCTTAGTGTATAGTAGCTTCTCAGTTTGGAAAAAACTGAAGGCTGCTTCAATTTATTTACAAATGTGTTGTTCAGAACTGGTGCCACTATTGTGAGTGTTCACCTAGTAGTTCTTAGAGCCTCATTGGTATCAGAGTTACCTACATTCTCTACTTCTTGTTGGTACACGAAGCATTAAAATTAGGGCTTCAAGGTCACTTTAGAGGAGAAAATCCCCTCAAATCAACTCCCTGCTTTCCGTAGCTTGAAATCTCTCAGTATGAGCCCAACATGTACATCTAAATCCTGGTGCTCCACCTCTTCTTCCCTACTTACTATGTCATGGGGTTTTAAACCCTTGGAGTTGGGCACACTTGCACACAAACCCTGTTTCCATCACCTGTGGTTTGCAGGGTTGGCTCGGTTTTTGTGGGTCTTAAGCTTATACAAGTTTTGAAATACTCTTTAAAAAATAGATAAGAAAATGTATGACCACGCAAACATGTTTCTAAGAACTCTTTCTAGAACCTTGGAAAAGCCTATGCTAGTGGAGGACCTGTAGCCTAAGCTACCAGGGGTAAGTTACCTGATACTCTACATTATAGATACATACATAAAAATATAAGTATACATACATACCTACATACATACCCCTCAGAGAACTATGGGAATTGACAGAGATGATATATACTGGCTCAGAGCAAGTTTTCAATAAATTGCAGCTATTGTGGTTAAGGCCCACAGAGATTGGTTCAAATAAAATGGTTGAAAATTATCAACTCAAATAAGGAAGTATTAAAAGCAGCATGAAATTTCTTGGAGGAACTCATAAGCAAAAACTAGATACATGCAATTATAACAGTAGAATACAAATAATCAATATAGACATTCTAATAGTTCACTACATAAGTGATTTCAACATAGTGGTTAAGATCTTGAACATGAAGTGGACTATCTGTGTTCACTTCCTGGCCCCATCATTGACAGACCCAGGGTAAACTAGTTAATCCCACTGTGATTCATTTCCCCTTGATTTCTAAAGAGGAGAGAGCATGCTGCTTGTCACACAGGGCTGAGGATTGACTGGAGTAATGTGTGCAGAACATTCAGTGTAGTGCCTGGCACATAGTAAGTATTCACTAAGTGGTAGCTGTTGACAGTCTTAGAATCACAATAACATTTGATGATACTCTGATCTCTCGGAAAAGCAGTAATTATTTTTTTCCCAAAAGTGACTCAAATAAGAAGCTTCTGAGAAGGAAGAGCTTAACTCTGGTATCAAAAACAGTTAGTTGCACTGAGAATAATAAAAGGTTGGGGAAAATTCTCTCTTTTCTGTGCTTCTCTGAGGTTGCATATATCCTTTTATTACAAAATGTCTTAGAGGTACTGCCATTACTTGTTAATTTATCTGCTTGCCCTATTTGATTACAAATACCTAGAAAGCAGTTCCATTAGACTTTGTAGCCTTTCTGCCTAGCATGGAGTCTGGCATTGAGATGGCACATCATAACTATCTGTTGAATGAAAGATTGAATGGATGGTCAAATTCCTGTTTCTTCTGGCATTTTCTCCCAGGTTATCTGGGAGATTTTCAGTCTTCTCCACTCTGCTCTGAACTCCCACTTCAGCTCTGGGAGAGTCTCCTTGTCAGATGCATCTGTTTCAGCCTACTTACTGGATGACATGGTTCATTCCAGAAGGACATAGTGTACTTGCGTTTTGAAGATGCTGGTTATGCCAGATTCTCCTTGATCATGAAGACTCAGCATATTGGGACAGTCAATCCACTGACGCTAAAGTTCATTATCATAGTGAATATTTTAAGTGTGATTGAGAAGATTATTTCTACATAAGCAGCATTTTGCAGGAGTTAGTTACTGGGAGGATGGATTAGTTCAGTGTTTGCTTTTGGATTTTGTGATGGTTTGGGTACTTTCCCTGGTGATGATCCTTCTTACTGTTAAATGTTTTCTGTTATTATTTTTATGCAGTCTGTGGATAACGTTAGTGAAGAACATCTTAAACTTCTGTCATAATTAGTAGGCTGTGTTGTCAATAGTGGCCCTCATGCTCCCCATTCTGGTGGAATATTAATATTTGATTATGAAAGAGATTTGAAATAACTCTGGCATGCTGGGAATGGCACTAAGGATCTTAGGTGAAATCCACATTCCCAACAGAGAGATTCTTTTCCCAGATTTAAATGTCCTTTAATGTTTTAGTCATTTTGAACTGTGTGTTCATTCCACTTAGCTTATTTTTGTGTGTGAAGGAAACCAAAAGAACATGGGAGACTCTGCTAATATTTACAAATGGGTTTTAGTTCCCCTACTGGTGTGTACTTATCAGGGCTCTTTAAGGCTATACTTACAATGAGATCTTAAGTGTGTGTGATGATTGTCAAAAGGCAGTGAGAGAGACTTCCATCTATGGGGTGTCTGGATGGTTCCGTTTATGCTGAACTTTTCCACTTTCATGAGTTTAGAAAAACGGCGGGCCTGTGGAGTCATTTAACGTGTTTTGCCCATTTAAAGCAAATACATTTCAGCATTTATAGACAATATTTCTGGATGCCCTTTTATCCTCTCTTGAAGGCTATAGGTTGCAATGAGCATCCTGGCTCTCTGCCTCATTTTCCAACTGGCCCCTCCTCTTCTTGTGTGTGCTTTCTTTTCTTAAGGCTGGAGCCAGCTGACCCAGAGATGTAGGTGGATCTAGGCTCTAGTCTCTTAAGAGTACAATTAGGGTGACCAGATGTTTTAGGACTGAGGGGTTTCTAGGCTCTGAACTTTCAGTGCTAAAGTTGGGAAATTCCTGGGAAAACTAGGATAGTTGGTTACCCAACTTTTATGGTTGTCAGGGGATCTTAAAAGTTCCTAATTCAGGAATTAGTCCACTCTAGTGACTGGCCATTAAGTCTGTGGTCCTGAATGATTGCTTACACATTGAATTTTGCCTTGTTCCTAAGGCCAACACCTCACCTTGCACCCACATCCAGTAGAAAGATTTTGGTCATACTTCTTTAAGATGGAGCTCCTCTTTTGTTTATCTGCCTAGTACTCCAGATTCTCTTAGCCTGGTCCTGCCATATGAGCTCAGATTCGCTCAGTGCTTTGAGTCCTGCCTTTGGCCCCTAGCTTATATCTCTGCCTAATGTGGCCTGCTAGCTCCCTGGTGCCAAGACATCACCTTCAATCCTATTACTTATGCTCAACTGAAAGTCTAGACCAGCACCCAGAGCAGTGGTTCTCAAAGTGTGATCCTGGGACCAACAGCATCAGCATCACATGGGAATGTGTTAGAAATGCAAATTCTAGACCCCTCTCTAGACCTACTGAATCAGGAACTCTGGAGGTGGTGCCCAGCAATTTGTGTTTTAACAAGCCATCCAGGGGTTGTAATACACACTCAAGTTTGAGAGCCTCTTGCTAGGTCATGTACTGTGCCTCCCCAGCTAGACTTCAAAGCCTGAAGCCAAGCCTACCCACCTTCATGGATCTTTATTGTCTCACTCCCTGCTGGCCTGGCCGATCTTCCTAACCAACCTGAAACTCCCATTCCTATGCAGATTTTCAAAGCACTGTTTATTGCCACTGCTGATAGGGACTGTCCAGGTTTGCCCAAGACAAGGGTTAACTTGGCACAGGGCTTTCAGTACTAAAACTGAGAACATTCTGGGCAAACTGGGAGGGATTTAAAACCCTAACTGAGCAAGCCTATTAATACATTCAGTGATGTTGCCTTGTGGAGACAGAAAAATGGAGAAATAGAAAGAGGATTATTGACCTTTTAGGATATTCCCTTCTTTATAATAACAACACAAAAGCCAAGAGGAAAACTCTTCATTGTGGAATGTGGATGGACTACTTATTTGAATAATTTTTAGTATTGAATAGGCTGCATTTCAACTAGGACTGTTCAAAGACTCTCTATTTCTCTTTTTTTAGTTTCTGGGAAGCAACTCCAATGAAGTCAGATTTTAGAATGAACTTGGTCTGTGATCTCAGGCCAAGTACCAATCTTTTGCTTTATCTATAATTGGAATACTAATAAACTTTTCTTCTAATCATTACAGCAGATGAATTGAAGATAAATGAAATTATGTGCTGTCTATAAAAATTGTTCTTGGATGGGTGCTGTATAAATATGTAATTTTCAAAACAATAACAAACTCATATACACACACTTTTCAAAGAGAACGTGAAGTCTTTTGCAAGATCTGAGAGGAAATCAAAGGTAGTATCTGACCACTTCAGATAGAAGTGATTTCTCCCTGTCGTAAATTCTGATAGGGCCTAAAGGCTAGAACCATGGTTCACAGACTTAGATGCCCATTCGTGTCACATGGGGACTTAACAACAACAACAGCAACAACAGCAACAACAACAACAACAACGACGGATGCTCAGGCTCCCCCTTACCCCAGAGGGTCTGATTTAGTTGGTCTGCTGTGGTACTAGGTCACTGGTGGTCTTAACTTCACCAGGTGATTCAAATGTGCAGCCAGGTTTGAGAATCATGAGTCTAGAATAGTTCTCAAACATTACTCATAAGCATAATTTGGGAGAAGCTTATAAAAAATGCATATTTAGCCCCCTCCTTTGATCAAGTAGATCTGGGGTGGGATTCAGGAATCTGCTTAATACACAAGCTTACCTGAGGGTTCTGATGGAGATGACTGGTAGATCAGGTAACTTTTAGAAACCTTCTAGAAACCTTCAATGGTGGCTTTTTTTTTTTCACAGTATGTAACACATGGTTAGTAGAGGGTTAACATATGGCAAGTATTTAACATATGCTGAATGATGTTTGCTGATTTATGTCCAAGAGACAATGATTTTAGCTCTTAGATTGTAGGGCAGTAGGTCCTAGGATTTGTGGGCTACTTTTTTAACTTATCTGTGTCTCAGTTAAGTCTGATACAGACAGGGTAATATAAGAACTCAGTATACATCTCTGTAGTGCTCAAATCCTTACCCAGTTGGAAAATGCCCCAACAGTAGGAAGATAACCCCACATTGTGGATTAGGTTGTAACCCAGCTTTGTGTTTCAGTGTCTGAGATGGTTCAGTGGAAACAGAGATTCCATGTAAACTTTAAACAAAAAAAAGCACCAGCCAAAAGAAATTAGCAGAGCACACTGTGATATCCAAATCTATGTTTTTATACAATGATTTTTCTTTCTCTTAGAACCTAGTTTTTAGGCTCAGATTCAGCAAACAATGATCCATTGAGTTTTCTAAGTGTTATCATGGACTCAGAGATGAAAATCCCCAGAGCACTTTGAGCTTTCCTGTTGAAAAATCACAACAGAAAAGCAAAGCCTTGGATATAAAATTGTCAAAAGCCTTTGGATATAAAGTTGTCGACTTGGCAGTTTAACAAGGCCCACCCTGTTTGCAGCAAAAGGCCAAAAGTCCAAGACAAGCAAAGGCCTATAGCAATCACTTAACAGAATTAACCCTGCTGCCCTGTTCACATTACAGTGCATTTTCAAGCTTGATAGCCATCTCTCTTCCTGGAGGAACCCACTTTTTTTTTAAGTTGACTTTTGTTTTCTGAGCCATGCCAACATTCCGGCCACATGAGAGAGCCTGAACAGATTTAAACCCCAAATTCAAAAATGCAAAGTACTGTTTGTACTACAAACATATTACATTCGTCAGCAAGCAGTACACAAACACATTAGAAGGGGTGAATGGAAATTGAGTGGACATTAATATCTGGGATTAGCTATCAGGTGGAATGCTACATTTCAGAAGGTCCATCTGAATTGTAATGGGCTTCCCAAAACTTTATACATCAAGAATTATGGCACAGAGCTTTGTTGATGCTAATTATAGCAGCTCAGCTAGATAATGAAATATAACCTTCGGTAATAATTGGGGAAAGGAATGGCTCCAGTTGGAGTTCCTCAGCTTTTTCATAGCAAAGCTAGTCTAGCAATCTAACAATTACGAGGGCTCAGGGATATATATATATATGTATGCAAGTATGTGTGTGTGTGTGTATATATATATATGCATTGTAGCCACTTTTATGGTGTGGCTCATTTAACGAAATAAACTACGGAAATTCCTTACATATTTTATTCCACACATGTTCTATAAATTTTTTGTTGCAATTGGTCTCCTACAATATCTTTTTAGAACATGAGCCAAGAAATTCAGCATTTTTAAAGCAAATTACTATTTCATATGATGTGTGATTTAAATTGTGGTATCTTAATATTGTAATAGGACTTGGACCACAATTGCCAAATGATTAAAATAGTTGAACCTTATATTCTGCTCCATTTGGAATGATATCATTAGGTAAATTTGTAACTGCTAAGGAAATGAAAAAATACTTTATTTTCTTTGTCCCAGATGGTATATAAGATACCTCCCTGAGTGCTTCTAAACCGATTGGCTCCACTACAAGTCAAAAAGGAAAATGACTTTTCAGAGTGTAGCTAAACTAGTGACTGGAATTCTGTAGCAGAATAAAATGTCCATAAAAGGGGAAGAGAGAATGTTAATATTCTACATGATTGAGTATCTGTCTTCTTTGCAGTTGTTTGTCCATATTGCCTCATTCAATTATGCTAATATTTCTGTTTATCTCACTTTTTGGTCTTCCAGGAGGTATTACTGAAGTGAGCTTCCAGTATCCAGATCCAAAGAGGTGGATGGTGAAAGTAACCGGAACTAGTAAGTGTTGCCATCAACATGCGGAGAAAGGGCCAGGTCTTAAAATACCTTCTGATGTGTAAAAAAAAACCTTCTAAATTATACTTTAATTTGAATATATTTGATTACATTAAATTTTTCTTTGACGATTGAGCCACCAATATATTCTAGCAGCAAACAGATGTCAGAATTGTTGTTTTTATTATTAGTGATTGGGAGCGGGGCACTGGAAATTCTTGGGAAGAGTATTCTTGGGTTTTGTGAGACTGGAAATTTGGCAGAAGTCTACTGATTTTTTCAGATAAACATTTTAGCCTCTTTTCTTTGGTACTCTGCCATTGAACTTTCATTTAGATGGTTAAGATAAAGGGGTGCGGTGGAAAAGTGGTATGAGTTTATAGACACAATTGTTGTTATTCTTCCTTCCAAATTCCTCAAACTAGGAAAGAGAAACTGGAATTTACTAATTATCTATTAAGAGTCAGTTTCTTTCACATAGGTCAACTCATTTAAGTATTTCCAGAAGATTACCCAGTTTTGCTATTATCTCCACTTTTACAGATAAAGGAATAGAGACTCAGAGAGGTTAAGAATCCCTCAGTGGGGCAGCAGAGATGCAGACTGAGGTTGCCGATTCTGGAGCCCACGCCCTCTCCCTCTGTGGTGCAGTGTCGTTAGTGCTAGACACTGGAATAGGTTTTGGAAGGTGTCAGTGAACCAAATGGAGGGGGCTGGGGTGGGGTGATGGTGGGTGGAGTGGAAGGTTGGCAGGTAAAATCTTCAGAGAAAACTGAACAATGGAATAAGTCCAAAGTCAGACAAAAACTGCATTTTCAGGCATTTATTATTTATGCTTTACTATCTTTATTAAGAGTCACAGAATTGTAAATATAAGAAATGAAAACATTTGGTTTATGGAAAAGTAAGAAGAGGAAAATAATACACTGATAGGTAGGGGAGAATGCTCAGACAACTGGGATACCTTTGGAATCTAGCCCTTGATGTACGTGTTGAGAAACCACTTTGCTTGTGTATTTCACATAGGAGGTAAAACAAAAACATATGATTGCTTCTGATTCCCTGCATTTCAGCTTCCCCACATTTTTATAAGACAAAGAAAACCCCCTATGGAAGACATTCAAAAAATAAGAGCCAGAAATATAGTAACCCAAAAGTTACACAGTTTTTTATGGGTGAAGGGAAAGCTTGGAAGGTTTGCTAAAAAATCAACTCACAAAAATGTAGATTAATAAAAGAAAAGGCACACATATTTATTACTATTATGTGCATGAAGGGAATCTCAGAGTGATTATCCAATATTCCAGTGGGATGCAGGTGTTTATATACTCTACTTCTTAGGGGGAATGGAGATGGGGAAGTGTGGATAATTTTAGGGGGATAGTAAATGATTTTTAGGGGAAATCAGTGGGCTTGAAGAACTTAACAGTGGTCTCTTAGGTCCACAGAGCAGTCAAGGGTTTGTGACAAAAGTCTGTCGAGGTCTGCTGACAGACTTTAGTCTTCCTTCTTGCAATATGGGTTCAGTTAATGAAAACTCAGGGAAGGGACCAGAGATCATTGTTTTCATCTTTGGTAGGTCCAGACTTTAGGCAGATGAGGGAACTTCAGATTGTGTTTGGGAGAGGCAGAGGATTGAGAGTCAAGAGGTAGGGGAGGAAAACAATTCTTCTCTTGATGGGTCTGTCTGGTCTTTATGTAGATAGGGAAAAAGTCTCTTCTAAAATCTGTTGATCTCTAAAGGCCTTTAGTTCAAAATACTCATTATACAGGGAGCCATATTTTGGGGTCAAGTTCCCTGAACTCCTTCACTTTAAAGCATTTGTATATCATGATGAAATCTGGAGATTTTCTTGTACATTTTACTTTGTATGAAAAAGACATAAATTGTCAACCCATGAATTCATATCACTTAATAAATTGACAGCCAGAATGATATTTCTGAGACATTTTTACAATAAGAACTCATTGGTTAAAAAGTCATGTACCTTAAGTGAGATAAAGCTCCTAAGTAAAGGACCTGGGAAGACTTGGTAAAGAAATCGTTAGAAAATAAAGGTGGAGCCAGGTGCAGTGGCTCAGGCCTGTAATCTCAGCACTTTGGGAGGCCGAGGCGGGTGGATCACGAGGTCAAAAGACTGAGACCATCCTGGTCAACATGGTGAAATTCTGTCTCTACTAAAAATATAAAAAATTAGCCGGGCGTGGTGGCGCCCGCGGTTGTGGTCCCAGCTACCCGGGAGGCTGAGGCAGGAGAATCGCTTGAACCTTGGAGGCGGAGGTTGCAGTGAGCCGAGATCGCACCACTGCACTCCAGCCTGGCGACAGAGTAAGACTCTGTCTCAAAAAAAAAAAAAGAAAAAAAAGAAACTAAAAGTGGAAAGCTGGAGGAACTCTTTGGGAAATCCTCCACTAACTAGAAATTCAATAAGCCAAAAGATTGCCCAAATGTTCTCATGTATTTGAGTTAATCAAATTTTTTGGTTATATAACTTTTAGCTATGCTTAAATAATAAGTTAAAAGACTTCCTATGTAAAACATATAAAAATATGTATAAGCACATGAATGGCATAGATTTAAATGACCAGGGCCTTTTTTTTTTTTTTTTGAGCTAATAAAATGCATGGTGGTTGTGTAGTTTAGATGGCACATTTTGACTCAGCAACATAAAACACTTTGTGTATCCTTACATCATGGGTATCCAACAATACCCATCTAGTTTTACTTGAGGCTTTTCTATACCCTATTATTTGTTGGCTTTTCCTTGAGCAACTACCAGAGTTTCGAGAATTTCCAGCTTCTTTAAGTATTCACTAACTGAGGGTAAGGAAAACATTAATGACTGATTATAGATAACCCACAGTTCTTAGGCTTGGAAATGGTAAAGACAGGACATGTGAGGAAGAACATTGAAAACAAAACAGCAAATATAGGTCTTAGGTCAACAGACCAAAAAGCAACTTTTAAATTAGCCAGAACATTCCTCTGTAATTATGTTACTTCTGGCACTAAGAAATGAATCCTAGTTTCTTTCTTTCTGGTCCACTTTTTTGTAGGAATGATCCGACATGATTTGGGGAGGCTGTGAAAACCATAGTTCTTTGCCTCAATGTGGTAGCAGTTAATGGTGAAGCTAAGTAGATGCTGAAAGAGCTTATTATGGAGCCCCATGGACTGTGATGCAGTCCCTGTGAGGCTCCCGGGAAACTGCAGTGGGGTCCAACTGTGGCAAGCCCATCAGGTCAGCTTCTCCCTGCAGCTTTCTCAGAGTGTGGATTGGCTGAAAATTCCTAAGGAGAGGGTGGGCAAAGAAGGGGAAGGAGAGAAAAACACAAGGTGCTTTGGAGGTGAGGAGGGTTTCAGCCTCTGTGTAGACATTGCTCTGTATTCCTGTCTGTATTAGTCAGGGTTCTCTAGAGGGACAGAACTAATAGGATATATATGTATATATATGAGTTTATTAACGAGTATTAACTTACACAATCATAAGGTGAGGTCCCACAATAGGCCGTCTGCAAGCTGAGGAGCAAGGAAGCCAGTCCAAGTCTCAAAAGCTCAAAAGTAGGGAAGTCAACAGTGCAGCCTTCAATCTGTGGTCGAAGGCCCAAGAGTGTCAAAGCAGATGAACTTGGAGTCTGATGTTTGAGGGCAGGAAGCATCCAGCATGGGAGAAAGATGGAGTCCAGAAGACTCAGCCAGTCTAGTCCTTTCATGTTCTTCTGCCTGCTTTTCATTCTGGCCACATGGCTGCTGATTACATTATGCCCACCCAGATTGAGGGTGGATCTCCTTTTCCCAGTTTACTGACTCAAATGTTAATCTCCTTTGGCAACATCGTCACAGACACACCTAGGAACAATACTTTGCATCCTTCAATCCAGTTAAGTTGACACTCAGTATTAACCATCACCCTATCCTTACATGCAGATGGTTGGTCACCAAGGGAGGCTTGACTTATTTATCTACACAGCAATTTTACAAGATTTTATTAATTTCACTTTAACAATGGACGCACCAGAGCTCCGAGATAGTAACTGTCATGAGTAAGGACGTATGGCTAGTGAATGGGAAGCTGGGACCTGAGCCCTATCTATGTTTTTGATTACTGCACTGTCTCCCAACACTAATGGCCAAGGCATAGAAGGGGCAATTGAGAAGGGTCATTACTCCCTGCTACTTTTATAGACAAATTTTCTTCACTCCATCAGACCTTTATTAGCAGTTACATGGTACAATTACTACTCTCAAGGAAATCCTTCATTTCCCTTTCCTTAATGACTTTCAAAGTGTATATATTTCTCAAAAACGAATACTTATGCTTATGTTTGTCAGCTGAAATCTTGAGTTAGTAAACAGGATCCCCAAATAAGAGAAGAGTGATCCCATTTTTGCCCTCTTTCCCCAACCCTACACCTGTCATGGAGAGATCACTTGTGATTTTGTTTATAAAAGATTATTAAATAAAAATAATACATCAATAACTTTTGCAATAGCTACTTTTTTCTTTGTTTTCTACAATTTATTGTATTCCATATCTTCCTCTTCATTATATTTTATCTTTAATTTTTTTGGACTATATCCTTGAGAAACTGTTTCAGAAAGGGTAAACAAATAAGCTTTCTGAGTCCTTGCATATCTGAAAATGTCTTTATTTTGTGTTTGAAATTGGGCTGGTAATGGGATTCTAGTTTCAATGTGAATTTTTCTTGAGAATTTTGAATATAATATTTCAACATTTCTTAGCACCCAGTGTTGCTGTTGTGATTACAGACAGTAATCTAATTTTCATTCATTCGTTTATATGCCCCCCTGCCCCCTAGTTGGAAGTGTTTAGCATTTTCTTTTTCATTGGAGTTTGAAGTTTCATGTGAATGTATTTTACTGTGGTTCTTTTATTCACTCTGCATGACATTTGATGATCCATGTGAATGAAAAGATTCACGTGTTTCTTCAGCTCTGAGGAAATTTCTTCAGTGACTTCTAAGTTATCAACTCGTGTCTTCTATGATCTCTGTTTTCACTCTGAAACACTTACCAGGCAGCTGCTGAAGCTCCTGATGCTTCCTTCATGCCTTCTAGCTCTTCCTTCGTGCTTTCGACTTCACTTTTCTTTGCACAGCATTTTAGGAGAATTGCTTAGCTTCATCTCCCAGCTCACTAATTCATTCTTCAGCTGTATCTCTTCTCTTACGTAAATTTTAATTTTTTTAAGAGGCGAGGCTCACTCTGACTCCTAGACTGTACTGCAGTGGTGTGCTTATATTTCAGTGCAACCTCCAACTCCTGGGCTCAAGCGATCCTCCTGCCTCAGCCTCCCAAGCAGCTGGGACTACAACCATGTGCCACCATGCCTGGGTAATTTTTCATTTTCATTTTTATTTTTTGTAGAGGCAGTGTCTTGCCTTGTGGCTCAGGCCGCTCTTGAATTCCCTGGCTTCAAATGATCTTCCAACCTCAGCCTTTCAAAGTGCTGGGATTACAGGCATGAGCCACTATGCATACCAGCTGGATAACTTTTAAAAATTATTATTTTTTTATTTCCCTAGGATATAGATCCTGACACAAATTAATTTTAATAATCATATTCTAAATTTCCAAACTAGTTTGTTTTTCCTGGTAGTAATATTCTTCTGACTTCTTTCTGAGAATATTGCTATTGTATTAGTTTGCTAGGAACAAAGTAGCACAGACTGGGTGGCTGAAATAACAGACATTTATTTTCTCACAGTTCGGAAGGCTGGACGCCCAAGATCAAGGTGCCAGCACAGTTAATTTCCTCTGAGGCCTCTCTTCTTGGCTTCAGATGCCATCTCTTGCTGCCTCTTCACTTGATCTTCCCTCTGGGTGTGCACATGTCTGGTGTCTCTTTGTGTACCCTGGTCTTCAGTCAGATTGGGTTATAGCCCATGCTAACAGCCTCAGTTTACCTTACTTTAAAGGCCTCTTTTACCCTCTTTAGAGGCCCTATTTCAAAATAGAATCACATTTTTGAGGTACTAGGGGTTACAGCTTCAATATATAAATTCACAGGGACATAATAATGCAGTCCATAACAACTATATGTATATTTTACTGTAAAGACCTTCCTCCCTCAATTCTTCTATGAATTCTGTTTTCTCAGATGTTAGTTATTTAGTTGGTTGGATTTGGTGCTATTTTTTGATGCTGTTGCTTTTACTCAAATATTTGGTAATTTTCATTTTTGTTTTGCTCATCTTTGTCTTTGTCACCTGCTTGAAGATGCTGATTGTGATAACTGTAGCCCTCCTTCAGTGAATGTGTTGGAGGCATGGAATGCTCTGTTGGTGAAAGGTACTATGTAAGGTGGCACCCTGTTCCTCCCTGGGTCGGTTTTTACCCAGACACCACCTGTGTTTTGGGGGCCCTGGAGCTGATATTGGTGCTTTACTCCAATTGCCATTTTTTTCCTGGCAGCTGTTTAGTAGGATGTGGGAGAGACTAGCCAGCTTAGCATCTTCAAGGCTGCCTTCAGACCCTCCCCTATTTTTTTTTTTTTTTTGGGATGGAGTCTTGCTCTGTTGCCCAGGCTGGAGTGCAATGGTATGATTTTGGCTCACTGAAACCTCCACTTTCCAGATTCAAGTGATTCTCCTACCTCAGCCTCCCAAGTAGCTGGGACTACAGGTGTATGCCATTATGCCTGGCTAATTTTTATATTTTTGGTAGAGACGGGATTTCACCATGTTGATCAGACTGGTCTTGAACTACTGACTTCAGGTGATCTGCCCGCCTTGGCCCTCCAAAGTGCTAGGATAACAGGAGTGAGCCACCGCGCCCGGCCCCTTCCCTATTTAAAAAAAGTGTGTATTGACTCTGGGACTTCTGAAGCTGCAAGTAGCTTTCTCCTGCATGTGTTTTATGCTGAGGCTTTTTCAGTTTTGTGATTCTGAAGATAAAAGTCTGTTTTCTCACTACCTTACCTTTCAGAAATTCCTCAAGATGTCTTCAGATTTCTTTTTTTCCAACATGGTGCTACAGCTTTTTTTGGCTTTTCATGGAATTTGGGATAGGAATTTGGGATATATATAATATAAAAATTTAAAAGGGGCAAATATATATTTATATGTAATATATAATTAATATATTTGTAATAAATAATTATTAATATATTTATAATAAATATATTTGTATGCTCCTTTAAAAATTTTATATCTATGTATTTTTTATTATACTTTAAGTTCTGGGATACAGGTGTGGAATGTGCAGGTTTGTTACATAGGTATACATGTGCCATGTTGGTTTGCTGCACCTATCAATCTATCATCTACATTAAGAATTTCTCCTAATGCTATCCCTCCCCTAACCCCCCATCCCCTGACAGGCCCCGGTATGTGATGTTCCCCTCCCCGTGTCCATGTGTTCTTATTGTTCAACTCCCATTTCTGAGTGAGAATATATGCTGTTTGGTTTTCTGTTCTTGTGTTAGTTTGCTGAGAATGATGGTTTCCAGCTTCATCCATGTCCCTGCAAAGGACATGAACTCATCCTTTTTTATAACTGCATAGTATTCCATGGTGTATATATGCCACATTTTCTTTATCCAGTCTATCGTTGATGGGCATTTGGGTTGGTTCCAAGTGTTTGGTATTGTGAATAGTGCTGCGGTAAACATATGTGTGCATGTGTCTTTATAGTAGAATGATTTATAATCCTTTGGGTAATGGGATTGCTGGGTCAAATGGTGTTTCTGGTTCTAGATCCTTGAGAAATTGCCACACTGTCTTCCACAACGGTTGAACTAATTTATTCTCCCACCAACAGCATAAAAATCTTCCTATTTCTCTACATCCTCTGCAGCACCTGACTTTTTAATGATCGTCATTCTAACTGGCATGAGATGATATCTCACTGTGGTTTTGATTTGTATTTCTTTAATGACCGGTGATGATGAGCATTTTTTCATATGTTTGTTGGCTGCATAAATGTCTTCTTTTGAGATGTATCTGTTCATATCCTTTGTCCATTTTTTGATGGGGTTGTTTGTTTTTTTCTTGTAAATTTGTTTAAGTTCCTTGTAGATTCTGGATATTAGCCTATTGTCAGATGAATAGATTGCAAAATTTTTCTCCCATTTTGTAGATCACCTGTTCACTCTGATGATAGTTTCTTTTGCTGTGCATAAGCTCTTTAGTTTAATTAGATCCCATTTGTCAATTTTGGCTTCTGTTGCTATTGCTTTTGGTATTTCAGTCATGAAGTCTGCCCATGCCTATGTCCTGAATGGTTTTGTCTAGGTTTTCTTCTAGGGTTTTTATGGTTTTAGGTCTTACATTTAAGTCTTTTTTTTTTTTTTTTTTTTTTTTTTTTTGAGATGGAGTCTCACTCCGTCACCCAGGCTGGAGTGTAGTGGCACGATCTCGGCTCACTGCAACCTTTGCCTCCCGGGTTCAACATATTCTCCTGCCTCAGCCTGTCAAGTAGCTGGGACTACAGGTGTGTTCCACCATACACAGCTAATTTTTTGTATTTTTAGTAGAGATGGGGTTTCACCATGTTGGCCAGGATGGTCTCGATTTCTTGACCTCATGATCCACTCACCTCAGCTGCCCAAAGTGCCGTGATTACAAGTGTGAGCCACTGTGCCCGGCCCATGTTTAAGTCTTTAATCCATCTTGAGTTAATTTTTGTTTAAGGTGTAAGGAAGGGGTCCTGTTTCAGTTTTCTGCATATGGCTAGCCGGTTTTCCCAACACTGTTTGTTAAATAGGGAATCCTTTCCCCACTGCTTGTTTTTGTCAGGTTTGTCAAAGATCAGATAATTGTAGATGTGTGGTGTTATTTCTGAGGACTCTGTTCTTTTCCATTGGTCTGTAAATCTGTTTTGGTACCAGTACCATGCTGTTTTGGTTACTGTAGCCTTGTAGTGTAGTTTGAAGTCAGGTAATGTGATGCTTCCAGCTTTGTTCTTTTGCTTAGGATTGTTATGGCTGTAGGGCTCTTTTTTGGCTCCATATGAAATGTAAAGTAGTTTTTTTCTAATTCTCTGAAGAAAGTCAGTGGTAGCTTGATGGGGATAGCATTGAATCTGTAAATTACTTTGGGCAGTATGGCCATTTTCACAATATTGAGTCTTCCTATCCATGAGCATGGAATGTTTTTCCATTTGTTTGTGTCCTCTCTTATTTCGTTGAGCAGTGATTCACATCCCTTGTAAGTTGTTTTCCTAGGTATTTTATTCTCTTTGTAGCAATTGTGAATGGGAGTTCCCTCATGATTTGACTCTCTGTTTGACTATTATTGGTGTATAGGAATGCTTGTGATTTCTGCACATTGATTTTGTATCCTGGGACTTTGCTGAAGTTGCTTATCAGCTGAAGGAGATTTGGGGCTGAGATGATGGGGTTTTCTAAATATACAATCATGTCATCTGCAAACAGAGACTATTTGACTTCCTCTCTTCCTATTTGAATACGCTTTATTTCCTTCTCTTGCCTGATTGCCCTGACTGGAACTTCCCATACTATGTTGAATAGGAGTGGTGAGAGAGGGCATCCTTGTCTTGTGCCAGTTTTCAAAAAGAGAGAAGAATCAAAAAGACACAATAAAAAATGGTAAAGGGGATATCACCACTGATCCCACAGAAATACAAACTACCATGAGAGAATACTATAAACGCCTCTACGCAAATAAACTAGAAAATCTAGAAGAAATGGAAAAATTCCTGGACACATACTCCCTCCCAAGACTAAACTAGGAAGAAGTAGAATCCCTAAATAGACCAATAACAACTTCTGAAACTAAGGCAGTAATTAATAGCCTACCAACCAAAAAAAGCCCGGGACCAGACAGATTCTCAGCCGAATTCTACCAGAGGTACAAAGAGGAGCTGGTACTATTCCTTCTGAAACTATTTCAAACAACAGAAAAAGAGGGACTCCCTAACTCATTTTGTGAGGCCAGCATCATCCTGATACGAAAACCTGGCAGAGACACAACCAAAAAAAAAAAAAAAAAAAAAAAATTCAGGCCAGTATCCCTGATGAACATCGATGTGAAAATCCTTAATAAAATACTGGCTAACTGAATCCAGCAGCACATCAGAAAGCTTGTCCACCACTATCAAGTCTGCTTCATCCCTGGGATGCAAGGCTGGTTCAACATACCAAATAAATAAACGTAATTCATCACATAAACAGAACCAATGACAAAAACCACATGATTATCTCAATAGATGCAGAGAAGACCTTCAATAAAATTCAACACCCCTTCATGCTTTAAAAACATTCAATAAACTAGGTATTGATGGAATGTATCTCAAAATAATAAGAGCTATTTATGACCAACCCACAGCCAATATCATACTAAATGGGCAAAAGCTTGAATTTTATATCAATATTAAATAACTCTGGGAGTGCCATTATATTATCATTCAATAGCATCAGATACTCAAATACTTTAAAAATGCCATTAATACCTCTGGCTAGACCACAAATACTTGCTGTCTAATGGCCAGCAATTTTCATTTCTATCTTCCTGAAGATATTTACTCCTACTGTTTTTATCTCCACATCTCTTCCTAAATGTTTTCAATAGTCATGTGGATCTGTAAGACATCTGGACCTTAGGATTTTTCCACCTTTCTGATGAACCACATTATTAAAAACCACTACTAACCTCTTAAGGGGAGAAAGTTTTAAAGAACAGATGAATTTTATTTTAGATATGTGGTATCTGAATGGCTAAGCAATATATTTGTAGGGATATAAAGCAACCAGTTGGAGATGTGATAGAAAACTTTTCAAGCTCCATCTTACCATTCCATTTATTCATGAAAATCCTACTATATAACTGGCATCATATTATGTAGCAGATTACTATGTAATTGACGTCATATTATGTAGCAGAGATACAAAGCTTAGCAAAGTACCTACAACCCAGTGAGAGAGTCAGACACATGAATATTCAGACACATACAGAATTATTGTAAAGCTGGTATGTTGAAAGGGTATGGGAGGATGAGTGGGAATAGTGAGGATAAGCTATTCCCAAATATCTATCTGCTCTGTGGATTCTCTTTGGGTTGGAATATGCCAAAGTATGTTAAATATGAATGTTAAGATTATTATTCATAATAAGAATGTTAAATGTGTATCAGCCTTCTTGGCTTGCTTCCTCTCTCTCTCTCTCTCTCTCTCCCTCCCTCCCTTCCTCCCTCCTTCCTTCCTTCCCTGCTTCCCTCCTTCCCTCCTTCTTCTCCTCCTCCTCCTTCTTCCCTCCTCCTTCTCCTCCTCCTCCTTCTTCCCTTCGCTTCCCTTCCCTTCCCTCTCTCTTTCCCTCTCTCTTTCTTTCTCACTCTCTCTCCTTCCCTCCCTCCCTCCCTCCCCCCTCTCTCTTTCTTTTCTTTTCTTTTCTTTTCTTTTCTTTTCTTTTCTTTTCTTTTCTTTTCTTTTCTTTCTTTTCTTTTCTTTTCTTTTCTTTCTTTCTTTCTTTCTTTCTTTCTTTCTTTCTTTCTTTCTTCTTTCTTCTCTCTCTCTCTCTCTCTCTCCTTCTCTCTCTGTCTTTATTTCTCTCTCTCTCTCTTTCCTCTTTCTGCATTTATCTCTTTCCCTCTTTCTCTCTTTAGAGATGAGATCTCAATTTGTTGGCTAATCTTGAATTCCTGGTGTCAAGAAATCCTCCTGCCTTGGCCTCCTAAAGTGCTGGGATTACAGGCATGAGCCGTTGTGCCTGGCCTATGTCTGGATTTTCTGGACATAGTTGGTTTTCTGTACATAGGCTGGCTCACTGAAACACTGTTCAGTGTGTATTGCACAGTTTAGCCTTTTCATGTTAGGAACTTAATCTTGAGCTTAATCTTGGGCTCACCACATGATTCCTTCTCCATCTTTGAACCTGCAATAACACATACACTATTATTCAAACTCTGGAAAAGTGTCCCTTTGGAAGATCACATGTGGAGGATGCTGGTTTCCATCGGGGAGCAGACGTGCTTATGAGAAGGACTGGCAGAACACAGAATGCAAAAGGAAGAAGACTGAACTGAGTCTCTGAAGGGAAATCACCACAGTAAGAATACTGTGGAAGAATGAGTCTTTATTTTTTGGGAGTGGTTTTGGCTATGAGTTATGAGGTAAAGAAAGATGTGCTTGATATTGTCTATTAGTTTTCAGCAATATCCTTGCCCTTCTAAGTACCACCCTGCATTGTAGGGCTGGAATGCTAAAAATTAAATTCCTGGTTTACCTCATCAGCAAGATCCCGTCTAGATTATCCCAATGTGAGGCACATATGTGAATTTGGAAAAACAGAAAAGGAGGAGCCACTGATCTTTAGTTGCACCAGCAGGCAGGTGACGGAAGTGAGGTTTGCGTATGGTTACTGGGTGAGCTCCTGAGAGTCAACCACGATGGTACTAGTGGATATTTCTTTAAATTCATGCCGTTTTTGATTTATTGACTGTAAATGAAAGCTCCCATGACTGTTGCTCTCTCAGCCCTTTTAACAGTTTTGTATGTCCCTAAGTCCTTCTATTAAATTATTACTGGTTGAAATACCTAGAGTGGCTTCAGTTTTCCTGATGGAAAGCTGAATGACCAAATGGAAATGATTGCTTCTTGAATGGGTGGGAAAAATTTGTGTCCTATTGGGGGAACCTAATCTAGCACTGTACCAGAGATAGTTTCCCCCAGAACTAAAGACATAGATACTGTTGAATGGAGAGAAGCACACTTTTGGCAGAGCAGTGCATTGGCACTGGGCTGAGGGAATCTATGGATACTCCATGGCCATGGTGGCTCCAGGCATTCAGACTAGTATGGTTTTGTTTTATACCATTGCAATAGCCTTGTAGACCATGACATTATATAGAAGAGTAAGACAATGAAAGAATACAAGGAAATTTGTGCCCAGAAATTGGTAATCTTACAAGGTTTGGATCAACTGCTACTCATTCCTTGAAGCATTTCCTTGAGTATTTTAAAGGTGATACACTCTTTGGATGGCATTCAAGATAGATACAACTGTCTATGAATTCTACTCTGTAATTAATATATTTGTTGTGAGTTTTTAGCACTACATATATCAAAGCATTTTTAAAAACATTAGAATGCAAGATTTTTTTGTCTCGGAAAATTTCATCCACAAAGCAGAAATTGCTTCCTCATTTCAGAATGTTAACTATGTATCAGCCTTATATAAGCCATACTTATAGGATTTGACATGGGGACTTGCAGCTGTTGCATTTTAAATGAAGTTAGTAGCCTGTCTTCAAGAACATAAATTATTTATTTGGCTTTGCAAAAACACTGGTGTGGGAAAACTGTTCAGCTCTTACAGGAGCTGTTAGCTGTACAAGTATTTATACCTATTATCTCCTCTCCAGAGCTCAAGCTTTCTTTGGCTATGGTCTACTTGGAAGATTTCATTTTGTAATTCTTCACTACTCAAAACCTTTTGCATAAGTAGACCATAAAACCCAAACTCAATAGCCTATCATTTGGGACCTCCTGTTATTATGTATCAGTATTTCTCGTAACAATCTGATTTGTTCTCTGCTTCAATATTTGGAACTTGTTTTGTTAATTTCTCCCTCTACCTTTGCTTACTTTACTTTATGCCTGTATCTTCCTACTACTAATTTGACTGTCTAAACTTTCTTCAAAGGCTAGCTTAGATATCTTGTTCTCCAAAAGTTTTCTTCCGTTCATACTACTAATCAGCAATCCCTCTCATTATTTGAAATGATGGTGAATATATCACCTCTGTAGAGCAATTGTGAATTCCTCTAGCACAATTCATTAAAGACAAAATTTTATTTTGCTTTATTTCCACTCTTTATGCACAAACTAGCAAAAGAGTAAAATTTGATGACTGAAATGACAGTTTTAATCTGTTGTTCTTACATGCTTTGAAAAATGAGTTATCTTGATAAACATTAATAATACCATTCTCTTAATTAAAACTATTAAATTTGAATAAGTTGAAATGCATTTTCTTCAATACTAATATAAAAAGCAGACAGGAAAAAGTAAAATTATCTTTATTAGCAAATGACATGGTTGTTTACATAAATAAGTCCAAGAGATCTACAACCACTAGAACTCATAAGTGAATTTAGCAAAATCACAGGTATACAAGGTTAATATAAAAGATCAATTTTATTTCATATACTAGCGGTACATAATTGAAAAATGAAATAAAAGAACAACTGCATTTATAATAACATAAAAATATAATGTGTTTGTAAATAAATATATAAGCTCTATACTGAAAACCACAAACTAATGCTGAAGGTAGTTAAACAAGACCTAAGTAAAAGGAGATATACCATGTTCATGGATTGAAACATTCAATATTGTTGAGATGTTATTTCTCACAAATTGATCTACTGACTCAATGCAGTCCTCATCATGTTTCCAGCAGGCTTTTTTTTTTTGGAAGAGTAGAATTTGACAAAGTAATTTTAAAAATATGGAAATGCAAGGGTTCTAGAACATTCCAAAAACATTGGAAAAGAAAAATGAAGTTGGATGACTTACATTACATTACCTGACTTCAAGACTTTCTATAAAGTTACAGTACACAAGGTAATGTGGTCCTGAAATGAGGTTTGAAAAACAAACAGCACTGGAACAGTACTCCTCACAGGAGTTTTTGTTGAGATGTTTGCCCTTGTCCCTGTCCATGCAGCCCAATTTAGATTCTGCCCTTTTGTTGGGGCCCATGACTTCTCTGTTATCATCTTCCTTGTGTCTCCTCTTTCTTCATCTTGGGGGCAATCTTTTTTCAGGGTTTTTGGGGAGGCACTGTACTCTCTTCAAGTCCTTTGCTCTAGCTCTCTATGTCTCTCAAACATTCTTTATAAACCTAAAGATTTCTTAGCATCCCAGGAAGATCCAGCTGATGGAAATGCATTCTAGAAGACTCTTTCACATCACCTTCTGAAATTAAGAACACAGAAAGACTGGCTGAGTGGGAAAATGGAGGGGATGGACAGGAAAAAAGTTAATCGTTAGTTTTCCTGAATTTTCACAGGTATTTAGTTTTACAGGATTTAGCTGGTCAGGATATTCCTTCTTTCTCTTCTAGTATAGCAGATGCTGTGGTATCCTATCCAGATCTTTTTTCTGAACCAAGGTACTTATTACCTTAGCTGTTGAAAAATTTGGAGGTTGATGGCTCTCCACTAAGGACTCTCTCCAGGAATTGCTCTCTGCCAGAAAGAACCATGTCAGCCAAGGCCACATTCCCTTATCAGGGATGACCTGCACTCACTGGTCAGTGGAGTGGGGGTAAAGATGACTCAAGATAGGGGCCCTCACAGCTCCAGAGTTCTTTGTAGGATGAACTGAGGTCTTTGTGGTGACTGCATTGCAGTTCAGCTTCTCCCTCTGTCTATGGATGTTGATTCTGAGGGCAATCCCTAATAACAATTCTGCATACTAATCTCCACTTCAGAGTGTGTCTCCCAGGAAACTGACCCAGGCATAGAATTTAGAGGACACGCAGATAGATTGGATATGGTGGGTAGGCAGGAAGGTATGAGGATGACTTCTGGGTTTTTCTTTAAATAGCTTAGTAGATGGTGATGTCTTTACTTAGATGCAGTAGACTAGGGGAAGTACGGGCGGGCAATGAATTCAAAGTCCTGCTTTGGCTGTGCTAATTTTGAGATGCTATTAGGCAAGAGAAGCTACCCATAGGGTAGTTGCATTTGATTTTGGAGCTCAGGAAGTGGCAATGACGGTAGATAATACTTTTGGAAGTCATATGATATAAATGGTGTTTAAAGTCCTCTGCTGAATAAATTCACTTAAGCAGGAACCTCAGTTTAGTTCTGCCTGCCTCTGACATTTTCCAGCTGAAAGTACCTTCAAGGGCTCTGTATTTGTTTCCTAGAGCTGCCATAAAGAAATGCCACAAACTGAGTTTCTTAAGAACAGCAGAAATTTAGTCTCACAGTTATGGAGGCTAGAAGTCTGAAATCAAGGGGTTAGTAAGGCCATGGTCACTCTGAAGCATCTGGGGAGCATTCTTCCTTGTCCTTTCCCAGCTTTTGGTGAACCCAGGCAGTCTTTGGTGTGTGGCAGCATAATTTGAATCTCTGCTTCGATCTTCATTCGTCCATCTTCTCCCTGAATGTCTCTTCACATAAACTTTTCTCTCTGCATGTTTATGTCTGTCCCGATTTCTCTTTTTAATTTTGTTTTTTTGTCTTTTGCAGACCAGGAAAGATGCACCAGCCAGGCAGTGCAGCCTCTGTGGGACTGCCCAATACCTCCTTTTTACAAGTCCACCAGTCATATTGGATTAGGATTCATTCGTGACCTCATCTTAACTAATTACATCTATAATTACCCTAATTACATTCTAAGTTACTGTGGGTTAGGACTTCAACATATTTTTTTGGAGAGAACACAGTTTAATCCATATCAGGTTCATACAAGGATTTTCTATCAAGTTCACTGAGTTAAAAGAATATCCTTAAGTTACAGTCATGTTACATATGGCATATGACATTTTACATGAACCAGCATATTAAATTCATTAAACCATAGCCTTGTAGATTTATTCTGAATAACTAAAAGCCCACAATTCCATAATTATCTATCTTGCACCATTTCCCTTAGAAAGTAGGTGCAGAACACTTCAGAGGCATCACAGGCTGATCAGGCAGTCATGTGGGGGCACTGGAGATGTAATTCCTGGGAAACACACTCAGATTCCATGAATACGGTACTTTACCAAATTTGTATATAATAGTTGAACAGCTGACTCATGTTTCAGGATTTTTGGAAAACGCCATGGGACATACTGATGAGTCTACTCAAAAACAAACAAGGGAAAAGAAATCACAAAACTGCTGAAAAATCAGAGTAGGCAGAAACACTATGTACTGGCTGAGTTTTTGGACAATCTCAATTTCAGCTTTCCGTCAAGGTTTTGCTTGTTTCAGTGTTACATCATTTTTCACAGTTGTGCACTTTTAAAGCATGTAGCACCTACAAATACACTAATTTCAGAGAAAAAAAAGCAAAGCTTTTAAATAAAACAATGTGAAGTCATACAGAAGCGTATACCCAGTCGAAAGAATCAGGGACTCAAAAAATACTCTGAGCCTGCTTTGTTTGAGAAGCAGCTCAGCTGATGGCAGACTCCAGATTTCTGACAAGTTGTGTCGATTAGGAATAGCTAGTTGTAATTCCCAAACGTTTTGGTTTCAATCAACTCTTTTTACTCTATAGGTATGGTTTGAGACAATTAGAAAATAGCATATGATTCTCATTCGTTTGTCTTCCTGCTCAAGTTGCAATGCAACATTTTATCATATAATAACCAATAATATAATTCAAGAGCCTATACGGTGCTGGATTTTATGGGTGGGTGGTGGGAGGGAAAACAGGCAGCGAGAAGCTAGAGCTGCTATAGATGGGGAACTGAAGCCACTATTCCAGTCACAGAGTGCAAATGGAGTTTTATTGGACTGTGGCATGGCCCAGTGATAAAGTTGGCTTTAGAGCCAATGTACTTGAGATTGAATATCCAGCCCTCCTTGTGTCATCTGGGTGCCCTGATAAATTGTTTAATTCTCTCAGTTTCCTTGCTTCTGCAAGACAGAAACAAGGAAAATAATTTTACAGCATTGCAATGAAGAATACATTTTGTTAAAACACAGATTCCTGGGCCCCAACCTAGCCCAGCTGAATCAGAATTTTCAGGGCTGGAGCCTGGTAAGCTGTATATTTAATGACAACCCAGGTTTCTGTAGATTTAAAAAACTCTCAGGGTACTTTGAGAAACATGAATTACAAACAGTATGTCAAGTGACTGGAATAGGGTATGTAGCATAATTACCACTCAATGAATGGTGGTTTTCTTCCCAGCCCTTTCCATATTGTGTGTGCAGGAATGAAAGAAATGTGTGCATGCCATGTTGGCTGTCTTAATGTTAGATTATCAAGTGTTCTGAGTGATGAAGCTTTTGGATAGGATTTTGGTTTATGATCCATCAGCCTACCAAGTGTCATTCATTGTCTCTTTACCACAGGGTAGATCGTTTTAGGGGCATATGTATTACTATTAAAAATGATTTCAATGTTTATTTATTTATTATTTTATTTTATTTTTAAGTGATTTGTAGAGATGGGGGTCTCCCTATGGTGCCCAGGCTAGTCTTGAACTGCTGGGCTCAAACGATCCTCTTGCCTCAGCCTCCCAAAGTGCTGAGATTACAGGCATGAGCCACTGCGCCCAGCCTCAACATTTAATTATATGAGATATTCAAACTGATTGCTGGAATTTTTCTGTTGACAGCTAAAAAGAAAATCTGGCTGTTCTTATCTTTATTTTGAATTACAAAATGTTCAAGTCTTGTTTTGCATTTTTTGAAGAAATGGAGCAACTCTGGATAAACATAAGCAGTACCAAAGTCACAGATAGTAACTCTTGGGCTAGTTGGAACAGCACAGAAAATGAAGTAAATTTGTCTAAGCTTCCTGATTGTAGAAGAGATGGGAAAAAAACTTTTTCATAAGAAGATAGCCTTTCTCTTTTGGAGATAAAGCTAATAAATACCATATGTTAATTGAACAAGATTATTTAGAATGTTGGCTTCATTTTTTAGACACTGATAAAGGACCTGTGCTTCATTTCGTCATTCCAAAACAATTGTCAGTTATGAATTTCCTAAGGAATATGCTACAGTCATTTTGGAAGACATCCTATTAGCAGTACAATGTTGATAATTGCAACTGTAATAAGGACAGAAATTATTTGTGAGTATGCATAACTTGTTGCCCTTCTCTTGCCCGTGAAAGATAATTCTGGCATTGCTCTGAAGTTCTGCCTCCCCCAACCCAACCCTTATAATTCAGACAGTTACTCTAATTCGGGTACCCAAGAAATAGAAATGGATGATTCACATTTGAACAAGTGAGAAGAGGGAAGAGTAATAGAGGTAGAAAGAAATGAGGTAAGGAACAGAAAATCTGTGTGGGTGAAGGTGAGGTGTAAATGGGAGGAGAGAGTTTTGGGAAGCAGCTACTATTAATAGCTTTATGGAGGAGCCTAATAGAGTTAGTGATGAGAGAGAATTTGAAATGTGTTTTTCTGGGCATTAAGAATGTATTTCCTTCGTTGGCATTTTCTTAAAAAACTGAAAAAGAAAACCTTGGAAGTTTCTTTCACTACTTCCTGGCTGCTAAGCTATGATTATTTGACTGTAGCAGTAGGCTGAGATTGGACCACAGTGGGCTCCAGTAGGCTGAGATTGGACCACACTGGGCTCCAGGATTTATTTGGGTTTCACAATTTAATTGAATGCAGTAAAATAAAAACCTATTATTTCAAAAAACTGACTATGTGTACAAAGACCATTTCTTAAGATTCCATTATTTTGCTTGATCACAAATTTGTGATCTAAGATGGTTAGTCTCCAAAGCTTGAGATTTTAGGATGTGTACGTTAATCCCTTGGGATCAACACCCATATATATTCAGGTTAATTGCTTAGGAACCAACAGATCATGAAGTATATGTGAAATCGAGGGAAATAATTTTTTCCAAGACTGCTCCTGCCTGAGTTTTTGAGAAGCCAGTTGCTTCCCTTTGGGAATGACATTAGTATTCTGATATTCTGATGAGTACAGTTGTTTGCAACCAGGGCTAACTTCCAGGTGCCTGACCCATTCTTAGAAGGGCCCCAGTGATTGGTTTAATGGTCTGCTGCTGCCATCTTGAAGTTCTTAAAAAGTTTATAACAAGGGGCTTCATATTTTAATTTTCTCCGAGTCCCACAACTTATGTAGATGATCTAGCATATAAATGATATAAACAAACATCTACTCCAAATCCTTTATTGATCAATCATAAGACTCAACTATTTATTTTTAAGTTAAAATTGTTTTGAATAGATAATGCATTCACCTGGTTCAAAATGCTAAAATTATTGAAAGGTTGACAAGAAAATATATTTGTCATTTCTTTTTAAATTTTTTATTTATTTTCTTGTGAGATGGAATCTCACTTTGTCGCCCAGGCTGCAGTGCTGTGATATGATCTCAGCTCACTGCAACCTCCCCTTCCTGGGTTCAAGTGATTCCCCTGCCTCTACCTCCCGAGTAGCTGGGACTACAGGCTTACACCGCTATGCCCAGCTAATTTTTGTATTTTTTTTAGTAGAGATGGGGTTTCACTATTTTGTCCAGGCTGGTCTTGAACTCCTGATCTCAAGTAATCCACCCGCCTTGGCCTTCCAAACTGCTGAGCTTACAGGCCTGAGCCACCACATCTGGCCTATCTGCCATTTCTGTTCCCCATTCCAGGTCCCTCTCCATTTAACTGGTATTATAAGTTTTTTGTTGTATCCTTCCAGAATTTCTTTATGCATAGAAAAGAAATATGAATGTAGAGACTTATTTCTCTCCCTTTTATTTTAAACAGAGGGTATTTAATTTTTCCACTTAATATTTCTTGGAGATCTTACAGATATGTCTGTACATAAGAAACTTCCTCTTACTTTTTTACAAGCTGTATAGAAAGTCATTGTACCAATGACTCATGTTTTTGACTGGTCCCTATTGCTGGGCACTTGCTTATGTATTCCCATTCTTTTGCTATTATAAACAAGGCTGAAATGAGTGACTTTGTACACTCATCATTTTGCTCACGTATATATACAGGATACATTCACCAAAGTAGAATTGCTTAGCCAAAAGCTTATATATATATATATATGTAATTTCAATAGATATACCAAATTGGCCCCCAAAGATAAGTTAATTTATACCAATGATATGTGAAAGCCTCTGTTTCCCCACAACTCACCAAATAGTGAGTTTCCAAATTTTTTGATTTTTTTTGTTAATCCGACAGTGATGTTCTAATTTGGCTTTCTCTTCTTACAAGTGTTATTGAATATTCTTTCATATGTTTCATAGCTATTTGTTTAAATCATTTGAAATGGCCAATTTTCAAACATTTTTAACAATCAGTTTCATGTGATTTAATCTTATACTCTTTTTCTCTAAACTTTTCTCTTTGCTGTATTGTATTGGTCTTTTTCTTGTTGCTTTCTAGGTGATCTTTGTATATCAGGGAGAGTAGCCTTTTGTGATATAAATTTCAAATATATTTTTTCAAATTTTCCTATTGATTGGCTTTTAATGTTTCTGTCCATGAAGAAGTTTGTCATCAAATTATCATTTTTTCTTTTATTATTTATATATTTTGAATTATGTTTAGGAAGATCTTCCCTAATCCAAAATTATAATTTATTTTTATAATACCAGGATTATAAAGAAGTTATCCCTCTTTAAAAAAGAATATTTATAGTTTTATTTTTTACTATAAAACATTTGATCCATTTGTAATTTGTCCTGGTATAAAATGTGAGGTACGAATCCAGTTTTATTTTATTATTTCTAGTTGGCTCCCACTTGTCCCCAAACCATTTATTGAGTAGCACCTTTCCCCCACGGTTTGATATGCCACCTTCGTCATACCCTAAATCCCTGTCAGCATGCCTCTCTGTGCATTTGGTTAATAAATGTTTAGAGGATACCTCATGTGCTCAGAACACTTTGACAAAGCTCCCCTGAGGCACAAGTATGAAGCTGATGCGCTTTTTCTTCTACAGTGTGTTCTTTTCCTCTTTCCTGGTATCTGTCCTAACCCTGGTACCCTGTCCCGCCCCATAAATCTCTGTCTGTGCACCCTTTCTCCCTACTGTTCTTATGATGCTCCTTCATTTTTATTAGGAAGAGGCTGTATGAGATGAGTAAAAAGGCTACTTAGTCAATGATGGTCCCACAGGTCATTTTATTTAGGAGACCATTTATTCTGCTTTTCTTTTGGCTACTTTTGAAGGCTGAGATTGTTACTGAATAACATGAGCTACCTGAAATCATTGAAAATTGGCCTTTTCTAAAAGGGTATTAACCCAGGAATTGACATTATTACTCTATATGTTGAAAAACCGCTCCTTAAAAAAAAATACAGGCATTGTTTGATGCTTTACCAATCTTGTGAGGTCTCACAATCCTCCACTACATACACACATATACCTAGGTTTGCGGATATATACACACACAGGCATACACATACACACATATATATTTACATACTCACAGATATGTCTATACACATACAACATACATACTTATAAATATATATACATTTCTATATAATGTGTATAAGCATATATATGTGCATGCATTGACAATTACACTTTTAATATAATGGGTACAGATCAGGACCTGCCAAATGCGGAGAAACATAGGGTGTGGTCTGAAAGGGTCCTGAACACAGAGCTTACGTATCCTCTCCTCAATTCCACTACATTAAAAAAAAAAAAAAGATTACATTAAAGTGTTGTTTTAACTGGATTTCTTAGTGGTTGGGTTGGTTTTTTTGTTACAACATGAAGCAATCAAAGATTGTGTAGTGCGAGAATTTCACATGTACGTAAGCATGAGATGAGTCTGTCTGGTGTTTAAGCACCACTGCTTTAAAATAAAGGGGCCCACTTGGAAGCAAGAGACAGATAATTCAGTCATGGTGACAGTGTTTTGATTTCCCAACCAATGTAGGTCTGGACTGACGGGTATAGCCGTTAGGAGTTGCCCTGTCTTGGAAAGCACGATTGCACATAAACTGCAGCATCACGTGCATAAAACAGGATTGCCAAAGCTACAATGTGAGTTTCAGAGTGTATACTGCTAGACTTGAGTGTTCTTGGAAAATGCTCTTACTTGGAGAAATAAAAAATGGGTATCTGGTTATGTGCTTGAAGCTGGGCCTTCTCATCACTGAGCTACACAGAAAACAAAACCATAAAAGAAGATTCCAAATTTGGGCATGCCAAACATTTTACCTGACCAAAAACATGGATAGTTTTGCATAAATAAAGATACAGATAGAAGGATGAGAGGATACATTAAAAATAATATTTCGTATTCACATAGGGAGCATTTTTGAAAATCTCATAGGGCTTTCCAAACCTTCAGGAGTTATGCACTAATATGGTTTATGAAATCCTGCAGAGGATTTAGAATTGTCATTTTATAGGAGGAAACCAAGTTTAGTGCACTGGCTTTCACAGTCATTTGAAAACTGTGAGCTCTTTGTCTACAAATTTTTCTCCATGAGGTGATGAGGAGAGGACAATGTAGAAACAGATGAATGCAGACTCACTCTGGGTGAAGAGGGTTTGAGTCTTGGAACCTAATAGGGTTTGGCTGTGTCCCCACCCAAATCTCATCTTGAATTATAGCTCCCACAATTCCTACATGTTGTGGGAGGGACCCGGTGGGAGGTAATTGAATCATGGGGGCAGGCCTTTCCTGTGCTGTTTTCATGATAGGGAATAAGTCTCACGAGATCTGATGATTTTAAAAAGGAGAGTTCCCCTGCACAAGCTCTCTTCTCTTGTTTGCCACCATGTGAGACATGCCTTTCACCTTCCACCATGATTGTGAGGCCTCCCCAGCCACGTGGAACTGTGAGTCCATTAAACCTCTTTCTTTTGTAAATTGCCCAGTCTTAGGTATGTCTTTATCAGCAGCATAAGAATGGACTAATACAGAACCCAAATTGTTGATCATGCCACCAGTCCTGGCCATCCTAGGGAGGTGCTGTGGAATTTGGAAATCTCTGTGGTGTGCACAGTGTGCTTGGAAAACCACCAGTTTGGTGTCAGTTTACATTCTTAGGACAGCACTCAAATTAGGATTCCAGCAGGTTGAAAGAGCATCCTGAAAGATTCTTAGGAAGGCACAGACATCTCAAATCACTGGTGAGGGATAGGGATGCCTTTTGCTGCAGGAGATATAGCTGCCCCAAGGCCGCACATATATATCTCTACCTTTAAGAGTAGTGGCAATGAGCAATGCATAGAGATTTGTGTACTTAGCACAGTCCTTGGCACAAACCCATCACAAAATATTAGCTGTTTTACCTATTACCACAGCTTCTACTACTGGTGACACAACTCCTACTATGACCCCCACCATGACTACTATTCATCTCTGTTAATTGACAGCTCTGGTGCTACCATTTCTTTTCCTGTCCAGGCCCCCAAAGAACACAGGACAGGGATGAAAAGGAAAAAATGAATGGCCACATATCCCTTATTTAGTTTCCACTCAGGCTCTAGAGTTACAGACTTTATGGGTGATAAACAGAACAATGATAATAAATAAATAAAAACAGTTGGTCTCAGTTATTCAGTTATTAGCATAGTGTCTAGCACAGAGTGACTGCTGAACATGAAGTATCTCATTTTATTCTCACAGAAACTCTATGGGGTGGGAACACCTATATGCTCATTTTACAGATGAGTAAGCTGAGCACAGAGAGATCAATTAAATTGCCCCACCCCACAGGGTTACCATGTGAAAAAAGTAGGTCTGCAAAGTTCAGTGCTGTTCTGTTTATATTTTGATTGTTCTTGAATTTCATCTGGAAGAAGTCAAGAGGCACGGAGGTAGTGATTTTAAACACCCACCCCAAACCCCAAGCTGAGCTTCACATACTATATTCTGTGTGCAGAGAAGCACTGAAAGTAGCAGCTGCTGCTTGATGAACGAAGGAGAGGCTCCCTCAGGAAGGCAGAGCACAAAGATAACACAGGGTGGGTTGCCTGGATCCTCAGCACTGGCTGTTGGCAGAAACTAAGCCTGAAAGGGGGCAGGGTGCCTGGTGTTCCAGTTAGAAGTTAAAGGATTGAAAACTTATGGAGCATGAGGGAAGAATGTTTGGTGGCATCAATAAGTCCAGCCATGCAGATAGGAATCAGCAGAAACTTTGATTATCTATATCAGCTCCAAATGCTCCTTTAAGCCTCTCAGTAGCTTCCTTTGCACGCACACGTCACAGAACCCCTTGTTTTCACCTTTTAGCAACAACAGGTAGGACCTTTTTAATCTTCCAACTGTCATCTCCTGTTTTACACAAGCCAGTTTTCCTCATTATTATGATGTTGGATTTTATTATCTTGTGTCTATCTCAAGCTAATAGCTCTCACCCCAATTGTTTTTTCCCATCCTTTAATATTGGGAATTGGATTCTTCGGTCTCTAGATTTCTCATTTTCTTTTTCTTTTCTTTTCTTTTTTTGTTTTTTGAGACACAGTCTCGTACTGTCATCTAGACTGGAGTGCAGTGGCACGATCTCTACTCACTGGGGCAACCTCCACCTCCCAGGTTCAGGCAATTCTCCCACCTCAGCCTCCTGAGTAGCTGGGACCACAGGCACGCATCACTGTGCCCAGCTAATTTGTTTTATTATTATTTTCTTTTTTGGTAGAGACAGGGTTTCACCACATTGCCTTGGATGGTCTCTATCTCCCGGGCTCAAGCAATCCGTCCAACTTAGCCTCCTAAAGTGCTGGGATTACAGACATGGGCCACTGGTCCTGGCCTTCCTTTTTCTTTTTGATACGTATCTTGAAAGCTTTTTCCTCACTGGGTTCATTCATTTCCTGTCCTTCCGTTGTTCCTTCAGAACAGGAGTGCAATGTGTACTCAACAGTGGGGAAGGCTGTGGGACCCAGTGAAGAGTCAGAGTCTGCAGATGGTTGTGGATGACTTCTGCCAAGTATACATAAAACAAGAATATATCGGCATCCAAAGCAGTTTACCAATTCCTCATCTCTATTGGGTTAAAGACCCATTTTCTGTCCTAGAAACCATCTGAAGGACCAACCAACAGCCTAGGGAATACTTGGATGCTACCAACAAAACCTAGAATAAACTAAAAATATAAATATACAAAATAGTGACCCCAGAAAAAAATTACAATTTGAAATTTATATTGAAGTGCCTTTAATATTAATTGTTACATCTAAAGGAACAACCAACAGACCAGGTGCAGTGGTTCATGTCTGTAATCCCAGCACTTTGGGAGGCTAAGTTGGGAGGATCACTTGAGCCCAGGAGTCTGAGACCAGCCTGGGAAAAATAAGCAGACTCCCATCTCTACAAAATAAATTAATAAAAATTAGCTGAGTATAGTGGCATGCACCTGCAGTCCCAGCTACTTGGGAGGCTGGGGTGGGAGGCTCACTTGAGCCCAAGAAGTAGAGGCTGCAGTGAACTGTAATTGCACCACTGCACTCCTGCTTGGATGACAGAGTAAGATTCAGTTTTTTTTTTTCTTACTCATCCATCAATAGTTTATTCTGTGCATTTTTTGGAACAGTTCTAATGACCTCTGACTGAGGCTAAAGTCTGAAATTTCAGAGTCTACCTAATTGGAACATCTATCCCAGATTTAAAATACATTTATTTGGCTGGGTGTGGTGGCTCATGCCTGTAATCCCAGCACTTTGGGAGGCCGAGGCGGGCAGATCACCTGAGGTCAGGAGTTCCAGACCAGCCTGGCCAACATGGTGAAACCCTGTCTCTACTAAAAATACAAAAATTAGCCGTACTTAGTGACGGGCACTTATAATCCCAGCTACTTGGGAGGCTGAGGCAGGAGAATCGCAGGGAGTAGGGCGGTGGGGAGCAGAGGTTGCTATGAGTTGAGACAGTGCCACTCCACTCCAGCCTGGTTGACAGAGTGAGACTTGGTCTGAAAACATAAAATAAAATACATTTATTTTAGCTTTGAAGTATCACTTTGCTGTTTGTCTCTTAAGAGCAGGAAAATCTGTATAGAGTCAAGGTGGCATAAGAATTCTCATTTGTTTTCAGAGAAAACAGGAGGTAGAGGGCACAAGGCCCCCTGGGACACAGTAGCTAGCAGCTGGAGACTCGTTTTAAAGGGAAAGGAACAACCAACAAACCTGTAAACAGTCAAACTGCTGATCACTTTCTCACTCAGATTTCTAATATTGTCATCAGACTCAGGCCAAGCCTTCAATATCACTTTAGGATAATTAATTACCATATACCTGACAATTACAAAATCGTAAACCAAATTTCCTTTTTGATCGGCCTCTTATCAAACCTATGCTCCAATCTCACACTGCAGATAGTTTGCATTTCCTGAACACTGGGCTCCTCTTAATATGTTTTATGAATCATCATGATTGGGATGTTTATCTATGATTGACATTTCCACATGGAAATGGCAAATGCTTCCGAAATGTTCTATATAGTTTTTCCTGAGCCCTTTCCCTCTTTTCTGTACCTTTTATCTGTTCATGCAGCAAACACGTATTGAGCGCTTTGTTATGAATGATCACCATGCTAGGTATTGCAGATAAAGAGATGAAGAGATGAGGTTCCTTGTCCTTTGTGACTCCGGCAGAGTCTGTTGAACTGGAGAAGGGAGGCACTTGACCAGTGGTCAGTTGATTAGATTTTTTTTGAGGTCCTTATTAGGCAGTGTTTTGACATCAACCAGGAAGTAGCACAGGTTCTGGGAGAGAATAATCTTAGTTATTGGCTCTGTGATACTGGGGCAAGTTCCTCACCCATTCTGAGTTTTAGATTTGTCATCTATTAAGGAAGAAAACTGATAGTACTTTTCATGGATTTATAAATGCGAGTCATCATTGTCAGAGTAACTCTCTTGCTTTCCTTCTTTCTCAGTGTATCTATTAATTGTTTTGAAAACAATGAGAACAAAAAAGAATGGAATTAATTCAACAAAGACAGCATTTTCATCTCGTAGGGATATTGTTCATTCTCTGCTCAAAGTTTCATTTGACCCTACAAGGCCCTTTACATTATTATGTAGTGTTCCATTAGAATATATTTGTTCAGAAAAATGGCAGAACCTAACCCTTTGACACATCAAAGTGGTACAGCACTGCGTCTGGACTTTAATGGCACCCATTGTCAGCTCTTGGGCTCCATAATTCTATCAGCATGTTTACTGGAACCATCCCATGAGCATACCACAGAATCCACACTTTTTGCTTGAGTCTTATGTTACGTAGAACCGCCAGTTCCCTAGAAAAGAAACAGCCTTCACAGAGTCAGATTTGAAATAGAGGCATCTGGTGCCCAATCCTATTGTTCTTCGATGGTTACTTGTCAACTCTGTAGTCAGTGAATGATTTAAAACAGACAACTTCATGCATTATTCAGTAAAAGCAAGCCTGTCATACAATATGTGGATACCACATTTCCTGATGGGAGTTTCTGCCTTTGATTATTTGTACATTTCCTTCCCTGAAATTCTCAAATATGCAGTTACAAGATTACCTGCTGATCTGAACAACAGTTTTATGAATGCCTTCATTTAATTGTATTGACGTTGTTGGTTTTAGTGTTTGCATACCTTCCAAATACTTCATGTGATAAACAACTCGTGAACATTCCTGTTGAATTGACTGTGCTGTCCCAACTGGACATGAAATTTGAGTTATTCTTATTACACACATCCATATTTAGGCAAAACTCTTGTTGCTTCATGTTCTGTCTTAGAAGAATTTTAGTTGATTAGTCTTTCAGTTAAGGTACTTGTAGTGAAAAACTTCTGAAATGAAAAGTTTGCTGTCCAAAATACCTTTGAAAATTGTAGGTAGACAGTGAAGTATTTATGCTGTTGATTGAATACCACCCTATAATAGTGTAGAGCAATGAATTTACATGTATATTATTAAAAAAACTTTAGGCATCTAGGTCATTTCCAAATATGCTATTTTTGTTTTCTGAAGGAGTGTACTGGAAAGGAAGAGGAAACCATACTGCTTTCCTAAGTCTGCTGTAACAAATTGCCACAAAGTGGATGTCTTAAAACAACAGAAAATTATTTTCTCTAAGTTCTGCAGGCCAGAAGTCTGCAATGAAGGTGTCAGGAGGGCCATGTTCTCTCTGAAGGCTCTAGTGGAGGTTTCTTGCCTCTTTCAGCTTCTGGTGGTTTCAGGTGTCCTTTTGGCTTCTGGCTGCATTAATTCCAATCTCTGCTGTTGTCTTCATATGGCCTTTGACTCCTTCTCTCTGTTTCTTCTCTTCTTCTCTGTGCTTCTTTTAAAGCACTTGTGTTAGATTTAGGGCCCACCTGGATAATCCAGGATGATCTGTTTTCAAGATCTTTAACATAACATAATAATGATATGGACCGAGACCCCATTTCCAAGTAAGGTCACATTCACAGATTTGGGAGATATTGACATACATTTTCAGTGGCCACCATTCACCTCACAGCATCCTCTAAGGTTTTATCACTAGTCATTTCCATTTGGATGTGTATGAACTATTTCATAACAACCACTTTTATAAGTCATACAACCTCTGAATTCACGAAAACACACTTACTTGACAGAATCAAGAAGTTGGTTTTCCTTCATAAGTTCAAATAAATAGCAATAATTTATCCTGGGGGTATTTACGCACACAGATTGGAAGTGGCAAAGCTCTTTTGACAAATAGGTGCATTTTGTTTTAGGCAAATGAGTTATTGAAATTGACCAGCCACTTCCCAAAAAGTTTTGTCATTAATAAAAGTTGAGAAACCTTGTATTTGCAATTCGGGGGTGGTTACCACTAGATGGGAGTCTTGGCTCATTAGAGAGCCCCAGTCTCTTGACTAGTGGCTCAAAGACCATCACTTCAGAAGGCATGTTTTGTTTCCTTTAAGTACAACACAGTTAAACTACTAAAACCCATGTGAAAAAATATGTGCTCTATAGATAGAGAAACAAGACACTGAATTAAAACAAAATGCAAGGAGAACAGAATTCCTATGCATTATAAGTTACCCTCTCCAGTTTTCTTCCTTTTGGGCTAAGGCAGTAATTATAAATCCAAGTTGCCTTACTTGAACCTGCTGTTTTTTGGTGCAGTGATTCTCTGCTTGGTTGCACATTGAATCCTCTGGGGAGCTTTAGAAGATACTGATGCCTAGGTGCCCCTGATTTACCTGGGCATGAGAACAAATGCTGAAAAGATCCAGATGGAGATGAAAAACAGTGAGAACCCTAGGAAGGCATAGGAAGCTGTACTCTGGAGAAAGCAGGCATAATGAGGTAGAGAAGACGCAGCATTGATAAGCTCAGCAGTTGCCGAGCAGGTAGAAACCAAGACAGGGAGCATTGCCGTGTCACCCTGGGGGCAGAGGTTCAATCCACAGCTGTTGCTGAGTTAGACCATTTCACAATTTGGGGATTCTTGTGGAGGTAACATTTCTCTTATTGTAGCAAGTATTCACCTAGAAAGACCTCATCATTTGAGATAGACCATGGGACTCTGTTTCTTACAACCACAAGAGCAGGGCACAGAGGACCTTCCATTGAATAGTCTTTGGAGTCCCTGTAAGTCTCATCCCTCCCACTTGTGGGGGGCTTAAGAGATTTGTTACCAGAAAGGGATTCTGATCCAGATCCCAAGAGAGGGGTCTCAGATCTTGAGCAAGAAAGAAGTTGGGACAAGTCTGCAGAATAAAGTGAAAGCGGGTTTATTAGGGAAGTAAAGAAACAAAAGATAGGCTACTCCAGAGGCAGAACAGGTTATGTTCATACGGAGAACAACCAGAGGGCTGCTGGTTGGCATTTTGATGGTTATTTTTTGATCATATGCTAAACAAGGGGTAGATTACTCATGAGTTTTCCAGGAAAGGGGCAGGCATTTCCTGGAACTGACTACTCCTCCCCTTTTAGACAATAAAGAGTAATTTCCAGATGTTGCCATGGCATTTGTAAACTGTCCTGGCATTGATAAGAGTGTCTTTTAGCATGCTAATGCATTATAATTAGCATATAATGACAGTGGGGTTGATCAAAGATCACTTTCCTTGCCATCTTGGTTTTGGTGGGCTTTCTTTTTGTTTCTTCTCTGCATCCTGGTTTATCAGCAAAGTCTTTGTGAACTGTATCTTGTGATACCAGCCCTGCCAACCTCCTATCTTTTCCTGTGACTAAGAATGCCTAACCTGGGAATACAGCCCAGCAGGTCTTATCCTCATTTTCCCCATCCCCTATTCAAGATGGAGTCACTCTGGTAATTTGGGCACAGTGGATTGGCCAATCCTCCTACTGCTGCTTAAAGTTGCCAGTGACTCCCTCGTGGTCAACCCAGGCACAAATAAATCCAGTAGCAGAAGACACCAGAGTAGTGGGTCTCAATTTTGACCTTCCCTGACACAAAATGCTAGTAGAGATTTCTTAAAATTATTTGTATGTTTCTATTAAACATTAACTGTTATAAGATTATGTCAAATAGATCATGATAAGAGGAATCTCACTGGAAGAGGAAATACTGAACACTCAGCTTCCCTTAGCCCCACTCTCCCCACCCTTTTTTGGATTATGTTTATTTTTTGTTTCCACTTTATGGGAACACAGCGTAGAAAAAGGTGAAAGATTCTTAGCCCACGAGGAACAATACCCCACTATCTCAGAAACACAGGGCGAAGTTTCATTCATTCCTTGTCTCAAATGTAGCTTTCTGCACACTATTCCATGGGACAAGAGGAGAATTAGAGTCTATATCTGTTATTCTCAACCTTGATTGCATAATGAAATCACTTTTTAAAATATTGATGCCTGTGTTCTACCCACACAGATTTTGATTTCTTGAATGTGGGGTATGACCTGGGAATTGGGATTCTAAAAAAGGAACTGAGGTAATATTAACATGCAGCCAAGGTTGGGAACTCTTGGTCTACATGCTGTCCCTAATCCATCATTTTCTGTCTAACCACTGGCTCACAAATGGTATACTGTCAGTCAGGGGTGTCTCTTTTACTTTATTTGCAAAATATTATTTAGAAAATACAAAAAATGCATTTAGAATACACACATATACAATATCATTTAAACTATTTCCAAAATGTTCTCAGTAAATCCAAAATTCATTTTTCCCTCATTAATATTTTTGGCTAAAGTTAGAGGGAAGCTACAGAAGTATTTATTCATTCCATGACTATGGATCGATCCCTCACTCTGTGCCTGGAATTGTTCCATCAGATACTCCTGCTGTGTTTTTCTCACACCAGCCCTGGGGTAATCTTGTGCTGTGTCTTTCTTGGTTAATGCCAAATGTAAACTGTTGTACTTAGAACAGTCACACAACATCCCAAACAAAGGATCAGCAAAACACCTGAACTTTGCTACTCTCTGTGGCAGTCTGCAAGATGCTTGATGCTTGACAAATGCAGGTTTCACTGATTTAAATTTTTTCTGAATAATAAAAACCATTAACAACAGTTAATCCCCCTCCTCCCCACCTAACCAAATAGCAGTTTGATATGTAATGAAACCGGGAGAGTGGGTTGGAAAAATATTCCTAGTTTATTGCAGGTGTTTATCATCAAAATGGAATCACATTTCCGAGGTTTTGTTTTGAAAACTGATATTCAAAAAGATTTCAGAGATGTTTTATGTGTAGCTCATTGCTTCAGATTACCCAAATTAATTTCATTTCTGTAAATAAGCTATATTATAAAGTGATTAGCCATGAAGTGTTTGTGAAATGGCCAAGTTTGTTTTTAAAAATGGAAACACTACGTTAAAAATGTAGTTAGTTAACTCAGTAAGTTAAAGTTAACTCACAAGGCAGTAGGTTTACAATGCTATGTTGGTGTTTAAACTTTTTAGCATTAGACCAATGTTTAATAATAAAAAAAAATCTTCATATGGGTATTGTTGTCTATGAGTGAGTGAGTGAGTGATTTTTGTCTGGTCTTAGTCTAAACACTCTGCTTTTAGTTGCTCAGGAGCTGACATTTACTAGCCCTAAGCAGGGCCTTATCTACTTTGGTTCACATTTATTTAGGGTAGTTTTGCAGACCTGCCCGTTAGAGGCTGAAGCAAATATATGTCATATGTGGGCTTGCTGTTGCTTGCAAGACTTTCTCCAATTATTCATATAATCTACATGTTGGCTGTTTCGTCTCAAACTTTAAGTAGGACTCGATATCTTTTAATGCCAAGAAAGAATCTACCCTAGAAAGAATTTACCTACTTCTTCCCCAAGTCATTAGTAAGCAATGTAGATTTTACTGAAATCCACTTGTAGAAGATTAGAAGGATGATTTTATTTTATCTTTTTAAGAAAATAGCATAACATTTCATAACTGTCCCTCGTATCCCCTCTCCCATGCCCCTTAGGCCTCTGCCAAGCATCTTGTCTTCTTCCCCCTCCTTGCTAGTGCTAAATTCCTGGCTTTCAGTTGGGCATCCATATCGTTCCCCAGGTGAGAGCTATATGCTGTTTATTGAGATATTTCTCAGCACCTCACAGCCAATCTTACATCCTCAAACCAATTGAAAGCAGTAGAGCATTAAAAATAAAAAATAGCCTTCTATTACCAAGGTTGTCACATATATAGAAGATGAAAATACTGCCAATGTTACACAGGACACCCTTACACTAAAAACTTACTTGATATTCATCTGAAATTCAAATTTAACTGGATATTTGCCTTTTTTTTAAACTTAAAACAACACAATTCTGCAGGTCAGAAGTCTGAAATCAAGGAGTAAGCAGGGTTTGTTCCCTCTTAGGGGGTCACAGGGAGAATCTGTTTCACGCCTCTCTCCTTGTTTCTGTAACCCCAGCAATCCTTGGTGTTCCCTGACTTATAGATGCATCACTCCAATCTATGCCTGCATCTTCACATGGCCGTCTCCACTGGGTGTCTTTATATGGCCTTCTTATAAGGACATCACTCATTATATTAGGGCCCTACCTAATCCACTATGATCTCATCTTTACTGATTACATCTGCAAGGACCCTATTTCCAAATAGGGTCACATTCTGAGAGTCTGGTGGACATGAAGACTGTTCAATCCAGGACAATGGCATTTTTTCTTTTTTCTTTTTTTTTGGAGTACCTAAAGATTTTTGTTTTATTGTGTTTTTCCATAAGTTATTGGGGTACAGGTGGTATTTGGCTACATGAGTAAGTTCTTTAGTGGTGATTTGTGAGATTTTGGCTCACCCATCATCTGAGCAGTTATACACTGCACCATATTTGTAGTCTTTTATCCCTTGCCCCCATTTGACTTTTCCCTCAAGTCCTCAGAGTCCATTTGTATCATTCTTATGCCTTTTTGTGCTCATAGCTTAGCTTCCACATATCAGTGAGAACATACAGTGTTTGCTTTTCCATTCTTGAGTTACTTCACTTAGAGTAATAGTCTCCAGTCTCATCCAGGTCACTGCAAATGCTGTTAATTCATTTCTATTTATGACTGCTTTATATATATATCTCTCTCTCACAGTTTTTTTTTTTTTTTTTATTATACTTTAAGTTCTAGGGTACATGTGCATAACGTGCAGGTTTGTTACATATGTATACTTATGCCATGTTGGTGTCCTGCACCCATCAACTCGTCAGCACCCATCAATTCATCATTTATATCATGTATAACTCCCCATTACAATCCCTCCCTCCTCCCCGCTCCCCATGATAGGCCCCAGTGTGTGATGTTCCCCTTCCCTAGTCCAAGTGATCTCATTGTTCAGTTCCCACCTATGAGTGAGAACATGCGGTGTTTGGTTTTCTCTTCTTGTGATAGTTTGCTAAGAATGATGGTTTCCAGCTGCATCCATGTCCCTACAAAGGACGCAAACTCATCCTTTGTTATGGCTGCATAGTATTCCATGGTGTATATGTGCCACATTTTCTTAATCCAGTCTGTCACAGATGGACATTTGGGTTGATTCCAAGTCTTTGCTATTGTGAATAGTGCCGCAATAAACATACATGTGCATGTGTCTTTGTAGTAGAATAATTTATAATCCTTTGGGTATATACCCAGTAGTGGGATGGCTGGGTCATATGGTACTTCTAATTCTAGATCCTTGAGGAATTGCCATACTGTTTTCCATAATGGTTGAACTAGTTTACAATCCCACCAACAGTGTAAAAGTGTTCCTATTTCTCCACATCCTCTCCAACAACTGTTGTTTCCTGACTTTTTAATGATTGCCATTCTAACTGGTGTGAGATGGTATCTCATTGTGGTTTTGATTTGCATTTCTCTGATGGCGAGTGATGATGAGCATTTTTTCATGTGTCTGTTGGCTATATGAATGTCTTCTTTTGAGAAATGTCTGTTCATATCCTTTGCCCACTTTTTGATGGGGTTGTTTGTTTTTTTCTTGTATATTTGTTTGAGTTCTTTGTAGGTTCTGGATATTAGCCCTTTGTCAGATGAGTAGGTTGCAAAAATTTTCTCCCATTCTGTAGGTTGCCTGTTCACTCTGATGGTAGTTTCTTTTGCTGTGCAAAAGCTCTTTAGTTTAATTAGATCCCATTTGTCAATTTTGGCTTTTGCTGCCGTTGCTTTTGGTATTTTAGACATGAAGTCCTTGCCCATGCCTATGTCCTCAATGATACTACCTAGATTTTCTTCTAGGGTTTTTATGGTATTAGGTCTAACATTTAAGTCTCTAATCCATCTTGAATTAATCTTCGTATAAGGGGTAAGGAAAGGATCCAGTTTCAGCTTTCTACTTATGGCTAGCCAATTTTCCCAGCACCATTTATTAAATAGGGAAGCCTTTCCCCATTTCTTGTTTCTCTCAGGTTTGTCAAAGATCAGATGGCTGTAGATGTGTGGTATTATTTCTGAGGACTCTGTTCTGTTCCATTGGTCTATATCTCTGTTTTGGTACCAGTACCATGCTGTTTTGGTTACTGTAGCCTTGTAGTATAGTTTGAAGTCAGGTAGCATGATGCCTCCAGCTTTGTCCTTTTGACTTAGGATTGTCTTGGCAATGCGGGCTCTTTTTTGGTTCCATATGAACTTTAAAGCAGTTTTTTCCAATTCTGTGAAGAAACTCATTGGTAGCTTGATGGGGATGGCATTGAATCTATAAATAACCTTGGGCAGTATGGCCATTTTCACGATATTGATTCTTCCTATCCATGAGCATGGTATGTTCTTCCATTTGTTTGTGTCCTCTTTTATTTCACTGAGCAGTGGTTTGTAGTTCTCCTTGAAGAGGTCCTTTACATCCCTTGTAAGTTGGATTCCTAGGTATTTTATTCTCTTTGAAGCAATTGTGAATGGAAGTTCATTCCTGATTTGGCTCTCTGCTTGTCTGTTACTGGTGTATAAGAATGCTTGTGATTTTTGCACATTAATTTTGTATCCTGAGACTTTGCTGAAGTTGCTTATCAGCTTAAGGAGATTTTGGGCTGAGACGATGGGGTTTTCTAAATATACAATCATGTCATCTGCAAACAGGGACAATTTGACTTCTTCTTTTCCTAACTGGATACCCTTGATTTCTTTCTCTTGCCTGATTGCCCTAGCCAGAACTTCCAAGACTATGTTGAATAGGAGTGGTGAGAGAGGGCATCCCTGTCTTGTGCCAGTTTTCAAAGGGAATTTTTCCAGTTTTTGCCCATTCAGTATGATATTAGCTGTGGGTTTGTCATAAATAGCTCTTATTATTTTGAGATACGTTCCATCAATACCGAATTTATTGAGCGTTTTTTAGCATGAAGGGCTGTTGAATTTTGTCCAAAGCCTTTTCTGCATCTATTGAGATAATCATGTGGTTCTTGTCTTTGGTTCTGTTTATATGCTGGATTACGTTTATTGATTTGCGAATGTTGAACCAGCCTTGCATCCTAGGGATGAAGCCCACTTGATCATGGTGGATAAGCTTTTTGATGTGCTGCTGAATCCGGTTTGCCAGTATTTTATTGAGAATTTTTGCATCGATGTTCATCAGGGATATTGGTCTAAAATTCTCTTTTTTTGTTGTGTCTCTGCCAGGCTTTGGTATCAGGATGATGTTGGCCTCATAAAATGAGTTAGGGAGGATTCCCTCTTTTTCTATTGATTGGAATAGTTTCAGAAGGAATGGTACCAGCTCCTCCTTGTACCTCTGGTAGAATTCAGCTGTGAATCCATCTGGTCCTGGACTTTTTTTGGTGGGTAGGCTATTAATTGTTGCCTCAATTTCAGAGCCTGCTATTGGTCTATTCAGGGATTCAACTTCTTCCTGGTTTAGCCTTGGGAGAGTGTAAGTGTCCAGGAAATTATCCATTTCTTCTAGATTTTCTAGTTGATTTGCGTAGAGGTGTTTATAGTATTCTCTGATGGTTGTATTTCTGTGGGGTCAGTGGTGATATCCCCTTTATCATTTTTTATTGCGTCTATTTGATTCCTCTCTCTTTTCTTCTTTATTAGCCTTGCTAGCGGTCTGTCAATTTTGTTGATCTTTTCAAAAAACCAACTCCTGGATTCATTGATTTTTTGGAGGGTTTTTTGTGTCTCTATCTCTTTCAGTTCTGCTCTGATCTTAGTTATTTCTTGCCTTCTGCTAGCTTTTGAATGTGTTTGCTCTTGCCTCTCTAGTTCTTTTGATTGTGATGTTAGAGTGTCCATTTTAGATCTTTCCTGCTTTCTCTTGTGGGCATTTAGCGCTATAAATTTCCCTATACACACTGCTTTGAATGTGTCCCAGAGATTCTGGTATGTTGTATCTTTCTTCTCATTGGTTTCAAAGAACATCTTTATTTCTGCTTTCATTTCGTTATGTACCCAGTAGTCATTCAGGAGCAGGTTGTTCAGTTTCCATGTAGTTGAGCGGTTTTGATTGAGTTTCTTAGTCCTGAGTTCTAGTTTGATTGCACTGTGGTCTGAGAGACAGTTTGTTATAATTTCTGTTCTTTTACATTTGCTGAGGAGTGCTTTACTTCCAATTATGTAGTCAGTTTTGGAATAAGTGCGATGTGGTGCTGAGAAGAATGTATATTCTGTTGATTTGGGGTGGAGAGTTCTATAGATGTCTATTAGGTCCGCTTGGTGCAGAGATGAGTTCAATTCCTGGATATCCTTGTTAACTTTCTGTCTCGTTGATCTGTCTAATGTTGACAGTGGAGTGTTGAAGTCTCCCATTATTATTGTATGAGAGTCTGAGTCTCTTTGTAAGTCTCTAAGGACTTGCTTTATGAATCTGGGTGCTCCTGTATTGGGTGCATATATATTTAGGATAGTTAGCTCTTCCTGTTGAATTGATCCCTTTACCATTATGTAATGTCCTTCTTTGTCTCTTTTGATCTTTGATGGTTTAAAACTGTTTTATCAGAGACTAGGATTGCAACCCCTGCTTTTTTTTGTTCTCCATTTGCTTGGTAGATCTTCCTCCATCCCTTTATTTTGAGCCTATGTATGTCTCTGCATGTGAGATGGGTCTCCTGCATGCAGCAGACTGATGGGTCTTGGCTCTTTATCCAATTTGCCAGTCTGTGTCTTTTAATTGGAGCATTTAGTCCATTTACATTTAAGGTTAATATTGTTATGTGTGACCTTGATCCTGCCCTTATGATATTAACTGGTTATTTTGCTCGTTAGTTGATGCAGTTTCTTCCTAGCCTCGATGGTCTTTACATTTTGGCATGTTTTTGCAATGGCTGGTACCGGTTGTTCCTTTCCATGTTTAGGGCTTCCTTCAAGGTCTCTTGTAAGGCAGGCCTGGTGGTGACAAAATCTCTAAGCATTTGCTTATCTGTAAAGGATTTTATTTCTCCTTCACTTATGAAACTTAGTTTGGCTGGATATGAAATTCTGGGTTGAAAATTCTTTTCTTTAAGAACGTTGAATATTGGCCCCCACTCTCTTCTGGCTTGTAGAGTTTCTGCCGAGAGGTCTGCTGTTAGTCTGATGGGCTTCCCTTTGTGGGTAACCCAACCTTTCTTTCTGGCTGCCCTTAAGATTTTTTCCTTCATTTCAACTTTGGTGAATCTGGCAATTATGTGTCTTGGAGTTGCTCTTCTCGAGGAGTATCTTTGTGGCGTTCTCTGTATTTCCTGAATTTGAATGTTGGCCTGCCCTACTAGTTTGGGGAAGTTCCCCTGGATGATATCCTGAAGAGTGTTTTCCAACTTGGTTCCATTTTCTCCCTCACTTTCAGGCACCCCAATCAGACGTAGATTTGGTCTTTTTACATAATCCCATACTTCTTGCAGGCTTTGTTCATTTCTTTTTCTTCTTTTTTCTTTTGGTTTCTCTTCTCGCTTCATTTCATTCATTTGATCTTCAATCGCTGATACTCTTTCTTCCAGTTGATCGAGTCGGTTACTGAAGCTTGTGCATTTGTCACGTATTTTTCGTGTCATGGTTTTCATCTCTGTCATTTCGTTTATGATCTTCTCTGCATTAATTAGTCTAGCTGTCAATTCTTCCACTGTTTTTTCAAGATTTTTAGTTTCTTTGCGCTGGGTACGTAATTCCTCCTTTAGCTCTGAGAAGTTTGATGGACTGAAGCCTTCTTCTCTCATCTCGTCAAAGTCATTCTCTGACCAGCTTTGATCCGTTGCTGGCGATGGGCTGCGCTCCTTTGCAGGTAGATGTGCTCTTATTTTTTGAATTTCCAGCTTTTCTGCCCTGCTTCTTCCCCATCTTTTTGGTTTTATCTGTCTCTGGTCTTTGATGATGGTGACGTACTGATGGGGTTTTGGTATAGGTGTCCTTCCTGTTTGATAGTTTTCCTTCTGACAGTCAGAAGGACTGTCTGTTGGTCTGTTGGAGATTGCTTGAGGTCCACTCCAGACCCTGTTTGCCTGGGTATCAGCAGCAGAGGTTGCCGAAGATAGAATATTTCTGAACAGCGCGTGTACCTGTCTGATTCTTCCTTTGGAAGTTTCCTCTCAGCGGTGTACTCCACCCTGTGAGGTGTGGGGTGTCAGACTGCCCCTAGTGGGGGATGTCTCCCAGCTAGGCTACTCAGGGGTCAGGGACCCACCTGAGCAGGCAGTCTGTCCGTTCTCAGATCTCAATCTCCGCGTTGGGAGATCCACGGCTCTCCCCAAAGCTGTCAGACAGAGTCGTTCGCATCTGCACCGGCCCCCGCTGCTTCCCCTGTTGGTCTTCAGCTGTGCGCTGTCCCCAGCGGTGGAGTCTACAGAGACAGGCAGGCTTCCTTGAGCTGCTGTGAGCTCCACTGAGTTCGAGCTTCCCAGCGGCTTTGTTTACCTACTTAAGCCTCAGCAATGGCGGGCGCCCCTCCCCCAGCCTCGCTGCTGCCTTGCGGATAGATCGCCGCAGACTGCTGTGTTAGCAGTGAGGGAGGCTACGTGGGCGTGGGACCCTCCTGGCCAGGTGTGGGATATATTCTCCTGGTGTGCCTGTTTGCTTAAAGCGCAGTATTGGGGTGCGAGTTACCCGATTTTCCAGGTGTTGTGTGTCTCAGTTCCCCTGGCTAGGAAAACGGATTCCCTTCCCCTTTGCGCTTCCAGGTGAGGCGATGCCTCGCCCTGCTTCAGCTCTCGCTGGTCAGGCTGCAGCAGCTGACCAGCACCGATTGTCCGGCACTCCCTAGTGAGATGACCCCAGTACCTCAGTTGAAAATGCAGAAATCACCGGTCTTCTGTGTCGCTCACGCTGGGAGTTGGAGACTGTAGCTGTTCCTATTCGGCCATCTTGCTCCGCCCCCCACAGTTTCTTTATCCACTTATTGATTGATGGGCATTTGGAATGGTTCCATGATTTTGGAGTTGTAAATTTTGCCGCTATAAACATGCATGTGCAAGTATCTTTTTCGAATAATGACTTCTTTTTCTCTGGGTAGATACCCAGTAGTAGGATTCCTGAATCAAATTGTAGTTCCACTTTCAGTTCTTTAAGGAATCTCCACACTGTTTTCTATAGTGGCTGTACTAGTTTACATTCCCACCAGCAGTGTAGAAGTGTTCACTGTTCACTGCATCCACACCAACATCTGCTGTTTTCTGATTTTTTGATTATGGACAGTCTTGTAGGAGTGAGGTGGTATCACATTGTGATTTTGATTTGAATTTCCCTGATCATTAGTAATGTTGAGCATTTAAAAAATATGTTTGTTGGCCATTTTTATGTCTTCTTTTGAGAATTGTCTATTCATGTTCTTAGCCCACTTTTTGATCGTATTATTTGTTTGTTTGTTTGTTTTTACTGATTTGTTTCAGTTCGTTGTAGATTCTGGATATTAGTCCTTTGTCAGATGCATAGATTGTGAAGGTTTTCTCCCACTCTGTGGGTTGTCTGTTTACTTTGCTGTTTCTTTTGCCATGCAAAAGCTCTTTAGTTTAATTAGGTGCCAGCTATTTCTTTTTGTTTTTATTGCATTTGGTTTTGGGTTCTTGGTCATGAAATCCTTGCCTAAGCCAATGTATAGAAGGGTTTTTCCAATGTTATCTCTTCTAGAATTTTTGTAGTTTCAGGTCTTAGGTTTCAGTCCTTAATCTATGTTGAGTTGATTTTTGTGTAATATGAGAGATGAGGATCCAATTTCATTCTCCTACATGTGGCTAGCCAATTATCCCAGCACCGTTTGTTGAAAAGGGTGTCCTTCCCCTACTTTATGATTTTGTTCACTTTGTTGAAGATCAGTTGACTGTAAGTATTTCAGTTTATTTCTGGGTTCTCTCTTCTGTTCCATTGGTCTATGTGCCTGTTTTTTATACCAGTACCATAGTTTTGGTGACTATGGCCTTATAGTCTAGTTTGAAATCAGGTAATGTGATACCTCCAGATTTGTTCTTTTTGCTTAGTCTTGCTTTGGCTCTGCGGGCTCTTTTTTGGCTCCATATGAATTTTGGAATTGTTTTTTCTAACTCTGTGAAGAATGATGGTGGTATTTGGATGGAGAATGCGTTGAATTTGTAGATTGCTTTTGGCAGTATGGTCATTTTCACAATATTGATTCTACCTATCCATGAGCATGGGATGTATTTCCATTTGTTTGTGTCATCTATAATGTCTTTCAGCAGTGTTTTGACTCCTTTGTTAGGTATATTCCTAAATATTTTATTTTATTTTTTGCAGCTATTGTAAAAGGGGTTGAATTATTGATTTGATTCTCTGCCTGGTTGCTATTGATATATAGAAGAGCTACTGATTTGTGTACATTAATCTTGTATCAGGAAACTTTGCTGAATACTTTTATTAGTCTAGGAGCTTTCTGGAGGCATCCTTAGGGTTTTCAAGGTAAACAATCAAATTGTCAGCAAACAGTGTTTGACTTCCTCTTTACCAATTTGGATGCCCTTTATTTCTTTCTCTTGTCTGATTGCTCTGGCTAGGACTTCCAATACTATGTTGAAGAGGAGTGGTGAGAGTGGGCATCCTATTCTTGTTATTTTTCTCAGAGGGAATGCTTTCAACTTTTCCCAATTCAGTATTTTGTTGGCTGTGAGTTTGTTTTAGATGGCTTTTATTACATTAAGGTAAGTCCCTTACATGCTGAGAGTTTTGATCATAAAGCAATGATGGGTTTTGTCAAATGCTTTTTCTGCATCTATTGGGATGATCATGTGATTTTTGTTTTCAGTTCTGTTTATGTGGTGTATCACATTTATTGACTTGTGTATGTTAAACCATCCCTGCATCCCTGGTATGAAACCCACTTGATCGTGGTGGATTATCTTTTTGATATGTTGTTGGATTTGGTTAGCTAGTATTTTGTTAAGGATTTTAGTATCTATGTTCATCAAGGATAATGGTATGTAGTTTTCTGTTGTGGTTATGTCATTTCCTGGTTTTGGTATTAGGGTGATGCTGGCTTTACAGAATGAATTAGGGAGGGTTCCTTCTTTCTCTATCTTGTGGAATAGTGTCAAAAGGATTAGTACCAATTATTCTTTGAATGTCTGGTAGAATTCTGCTGTGAATCTGTCTGGCCTTGGACTTTTTTTGTCGGTAATTTTAAAATAATGATTTCAATCTCGCTGCTTGTTTTTGGTCTGCCTAGGGTACCTAATTTTTCCTGTTTTAAGCTAGGAGGGTTGTATTTTTCCATGAATGTAGCCATCTCTTCTAGGTTTTCTAGTTTATGTGTGTAAAGATGTTCATGGTAACCTTGAATGATCTTTTGTATTTCAGTGGTGTCAGTTGTAATATCTCCCATTTCATTTCTTAGTAAGGTTATTTGGATATTCTATTTGGATATTCTCTCTTCTTTTCTTGGTTAATCTTGCTAGTGGTATATCAATTTTATTTATCTTTTCAAAGAACAAGCTGTTTCATTTATCTTTTGTATTTTTTTGTTTCAATTTCATTTATTTCTGCTCTGATCTTGGTTATTTTCTTTTCTCTGCTATGTTTGGGTTTGGTTTGTTCTTGTTTCTCTAGTTCCTTGAGGTGTGACCTTAGATTGTTTGTGTTCTTTCAGACTTTTTGATGTAGGTATTTAGGGCTCTGAACTTTCCTCTTAGCACTGCCTTTGCTGTATCCCAGAAGTTTTGATAGGTTGTGTCATCATTGTCATTCAGTTTGAATAATTCTTTAATTTCCATCTTAACTTTATTTTTGACCCAGTGCTCATTCAGGAGTGGGTTACTTAATTTCCATATATTTGTATAGTTTTGAAGGTTCCTTTTGGAGTTGATTTCTAGTTTTATTCTAGTTTGGTCTGAGAGAGTGCCTGATATAATTTCAGTTTTCTTAATTTGTTGAGGCTCGTTTTATGGCTTATCACATAGTCTGTCTTGGAGAAAGTTCCATGCACTGTTGAATAGGATGTGTATTCTGCAGTTGTTGGATGAACTGTTCTGTATATATATCTGTTAAGTCCATTTGTTCCAAGGTATGGTTAAAATCCATTGTTTATTTGTTGACTTTCTGCCTTGATGAACTGTCAAGTGCTATCAGTGGAGTATTGAATCCCCCACTATTATTCTGTTGCTCCCTATCTCATTTCTTAGGTATATTAGTAATTGTTTTATAAATTTGGGATCTTCAGTGTTAGGTGCATATGTGTTTAGGATTGTGATATTTTCCTGTTGGACAAGGCTTTTAACCATTATATAATGTCCCTCTTTGTCTCTTTTAACTGCTGTTGCTTTAAAGTTTGTTTTGTCTGATGTAAGAATAGCTACCCCTGCTCACTTGTGGTGTCCATTTGCATGAAATACCTTTTCCATCCTTTTACTTTAAATGTATGTGAGTTCTTATGTATTAGGTGAGTCTCCCGAAGGCAGGAGATAGTTGCTTGGTGAGTTCTTATCCATTCTGTGGTTCTGTATAAAAAATTTTAAGTGGAGCATTGAGATCATTCACATTCAATGTTAGTATTGAAATGTGAGGCACCATTGCATTGGTCATGTTCTTTGTTGCCTGTGTACTTTTTTTATTTTTGCTTTTCAACTTGTATTTTTGTTTTATAGGTTCTGTGTGATTTATGCTTTAAAGAGGTTTTGTTTTGATGTGTTCCCGGGAATTTTTTTTCAAGATTTAGAGCTCCTTTTAGCAGTTCTTGTAGTGGTTGCTTGGTAGTGATAAATTCTCTCAGCATTCATTTGTCTGAAGATGACTGTATCTTTCCTTCATATATGATGCCTAGTTTTGTTGGATATAAAACTCTGGGCTGATAATTGTTTTGTGTGAGGAGGCTAAAGATAGGGCCCCAATCCCTTCTAGCTTGTAGGGTTTCTGCTGAGAAACCTGCTGTTAATTTGATAGGTTTTCCTTTATAGGTTGCCTGGTGCTTCTGTCTCACAGCTCTTGAGAGTCTTTCCTTTGTCTTAACTTTGGACAACCTGATGACAATGTGTCTAGGTGAAGATCTTTTTGCTAAGAATTTCCCAGGCATTCTTTGAGCTTCTTATATTTGCATGTCTATGTCTCTAGCAAGGCCAGAGAAGTTTTCCTTGATTATTCTCACAAATATGTTTTCCAAGCTTTTGAAATTGTCTTCTTCCTCGGAAACACCAATTATTCTTAGATTTGGTTGTTTAACATAATCCCAGACTTTTTGGAGACTTCGTTCATATTTTTTTATTCTTTTTTCTTTGTCTTTGTTAGTTTGGATTAATTTGAAGACTTTGTCATTGAGCTCTGAATTTCATTCTTCTATTTGTTCAGTTCTATTGCCGAGACTTTCCAAAACCTTTTGTATTTCTAAAAATGTGTGCGAAGTTTCCTGAATTTTTTATTGCTTTTTCTCTAAGCTATCTATTTCCTTGAATATATCTCCCTTCATTTCTTGTATCGTTTTTTTTGGATTTCCTTGCACTGGGCTTTGCCTTTCTCTGGTCACTCCCTGATTTGCTTAATAACTAACCTGAATTCGTTTTCATGAAAATCAGGGAGTTATCCTTATTTGAATCCACTGCTTGTGAACTAGTGTGATTTTTTGGGGGTGTTGAAGAGCCTTATTTTGTCAGATTACCAGGGTTGGTTTTCTGGTTCCTTCTCATTTGGGTAGTCTTTGTTAGAGGGAAGGTTGTGGGCTGTTGTTCGGATTATTTTGTCCCATGGGGTGTTCCCTTGCTGTGTAGTAGTCTCCCCTTTTTCCTGTGGATGTGACTTCTTGTGAGCCAAATGCAGTGATTGTTGTTTCTCTTCTGAGCCTAGCCACCCAGCGAGTCTGCCTGGCTCCTGGCTGGTACTGGGGGTTGTCTGCACAGAGTCCTGTGATGTGAACCATCTCTGGGTCTCTCAGCCGTGGATACCAGTGCCTATTCTGGTGGAGATGGCGGAGCACACAATGGACTCTCTGAAGGTCCTTAACTTTGGTTTAATGCTCTATTTTTGTGCTGGTTGGCCTCCTGCCAGGAGGTGATGCTTTCCAGAAAGCATCCCCTGTATTAGTGTGGAGAGGGACTGGCAGTTGGAAGTGTCCTAGGAACTCCCAAGATCATATGCCCTTTGTCTTCTGCTACCAGGGTAGATAGGAAAGACCCATCAAGTCGGGGTGGCGTAGGCTGTCTGAGCTCACGCTCTCCTTGCGCGGGCCTTGCCGCTACTGTGGGGGATCGTGGTGAGTGAGATTCCCAGATCACTGAAGTTGTGTACCTAGGAGGATTATGGGTGCATGATTGAGTCATGCAGGTTGTCAGGGAAGCTAGGGAAAGCTGGCCTCACCCAGCTCCCACACAATCCGAAGGGCTGGTCTCACTCTCACCGTGAGTCTGTTTCCAGGTGGAGGGCGAGATGGGCTTGAAAACTTGCCCAAGGCTTTCCACCTCCCAGCTGCCAAAGAAAAGGACTTTAGTTCTTCCCCCTGCCTTTGAAGTGTGCACGCCAGATTCGCACCCTCCCCTGAGTTCTGGCCAGGAAGTTTCTTGCTCTGCTCAAATTGTTAAAAAGTTTAGCTAGAGAATTCCTTCTCCCTGTAGAGTTTTACCCCCTGCTCCTCTGGCCACCCTCCTGAAGGATCCCTGTGTTGTCAGGCAGGAATGAGCTGCTTAGGGACCCAGTGAGCTCCCACGGCCTTTCTGCTGCTTCTTCTATGCCTGTGTTTCACTGAGCTCCACTCTCTAACTTGACTTAGCTCCAGGTAAAGTCAGAAACTTCTTCCAGAAACAGAGCTTCAGCGTCTCCAGTGGGGGTGTGTGTTTGGGAGAGGAGGGTCTCCCTTTCCCACTTCCACAGTTGGGCATTCACCGTATTTGGGGTGTCTCCCGGGCCCTGCAGGAGCAGTCTGCTTCCTTCAGAGGGTCTGTGGTTCCTCTCAGGATTGCTGGTTTGTTCTTGCAGTCAATCTGGAGCTAAAATTCACAGTGCAAGCCTCTGCATGCTGCTCTGTCCGGAGCTGCAGTCTAGTCCTGCCTTCCATCCGCCATGATCCCGAAATCCCTTCATGGATATTTGCGTTTTACTGGGGAACCCTAGCAATCACTTTCAGAAGCTTTTTTTGATGTCCTACTACTCAATCTTCTAGAGTTAAAAGTAGATGATTATCATCAAAATTTACCCTGAGCTACGAATTTGCTTTTTAATAGTTTTATGTTTAGTACACATGGGTTATGGTTTTATATCTAATTTTCCCCTCATCAAACTCTGGTGAAAATTGGCCATTTTTAGCCTGACCTGTCTCTTGTAAAATGCAAGAGCATGCCCCAAGGAATACTCCCTCTGTACGTGGGCTGAATCTCATCTTTGCAAGCCCCTCTCACCAATGGTTCTCTGTCTCCTCTTCTGCCTTGATCTTATCTTTCTGTCTGTATTTGTTTGGATGCATCCAATGATAGAAAACTATAAATGGTAAAATCCAATTAGAAAACCCTGGGTGCTTTCTGTATACACATTCAAGATCTGGATATTAGACAGCAGTTTTAAACTCACTTTTTTCAGTGATTAACACAGGATATTTGGTAAAATGTAGACAAATTTTAAACATGGAAGCCTGCACATCTGCTTCTGGAATTGTCTGTGGAAATGGAAATTGTAATCGTTACACATGGCAACTTATTTTTCAGACTTGTGTTCAGACATTTTGGCAGGGCACCAAGAATAAGCTTGAGTTTAAGATTTTCATAAACTTTTCTTGTAAAAACGAGGACTTTTGGTTCAGATCTCGTTAAGTGATATTCTGTAAAATTCTTATGTAGGCTTAACATAAACATATACAGAATTACTAAGTTAAATTACATTATCAGTTACTGTTCTTTAATGTGTTTGATACAAGAGATACAGAAATTGCAATCTAGGCATGCTCTGAATCTTTGCAAGAATCCTATTGATTGGGTTTTGAAAGAAAAAAACTTTGTTGATCAATTACAATACAAATTTTAGTTAAGGAGATGTGTATATGGCAAATGTGTAAAATCCCAGCAACAAGTAGATATTTAGATTCCTATCAAAATGAATAAAAAATTAATCTTTCAGAAATTAGCACAAAGAATCCTTTTGTCTATATGCTGATGAGCATATAGACAAATGAAAGTCAAACTATGCTTTTGTAGCCATGTGGCAGAACCATAATATCGTCTGGGGATAAAGGGCTGGTAGATTGTTTCCTATAAGGACAAGATGGTGGCATTATTGCCTTGGGAGATCTCAAGGTTTGGCCTGGCCTTCTGTCATGCAGGCTCTTCAAATGGATTTTGGCAGAATATTGAGAGCTGATTGATCTCTCCTGAGCAGACTTGTTAAACAAGCTTAAGAGGCTGAGAAATGAAGTCAGAATGACTTTACCTATTTTTCCAGCCTCTCCTCGCCTCTTCCCTATTGTCCCTTTTGTTCCTGTTACCTAAATGTTCTTGTAATTCTTGCATGTCCTGTGCTCTTTATTTCCATTTCCTGTGTATATACTGAAATGCTGCTTCCTTTTTCAAGAATGTTCTTTGTCAGTCCCCACCTCTGATTGCACACACACACACACACACACACACACACACACACACCCCACATGAACTTCAGTAACCTCTGCTCACCTTCTCACCTTTCAGGTTGTATCTGAAACATGACTTCCTCAGGGAAGCCTTTATGAATGCCCTGGCCCTGGTCCTGGTTTACATTAGGCCTCCATGCTCCATAACACTCCTCATGTATGGCATTTATCATTTTTATAATTATTTATTAAGTGTCTACCTCCCTGCTGGGTAACCTCCATGAGGGCAGACACAACTTATACTTTATGGCTGCACTATGGCTGTGGAACTGATTGTGGGGACTCAGATCTCTATTCTAGGAATATTCCCCATTTCATGCAAATTATCAGTGAATTTCTCTTGATGATTCTCAAGACAGATGATTCTCAAGACAGATGGACATTTTGCTTCTTTATTCGAATGTGCTCATTAATGATTTCTGCCCACATCCAAGCATAGAAAGGAAGGTAGTGTATGTTGAACGGTGTCACACTGATAGTTTCCTGCCCTGGGATGGCTCAGGGCTGGGCAGTTTGATGCATGCTAGTGAAAGGGATTGGGCATTACACTGTATATCAACTTGCCATCCCGATTAATTTATTACCAAAAAAAAAGTTATTAGGAGCCTTTTTTCGTGACTTCCCTTTAGTGCCTCTCCTTTATGGAACGAGAAACCTTGCCTGGGTCAATCTCTATCTGCTTTCTATAGTTCATTCACATTTGTAATTTTCTATTTAGTATAGTTGGAAGATAAGTTACATGTTATGAAGAAGCCCGGGGTTCTTGAAATCTCAGTTGGACTGTGAATGCCTATATAATCATAGACAGATGACCTAAACATTCTGAGCCTCAGTTTCTGCTTCTGTAAAATGGTATAATATTGGCACTCACTTAGTAGAATTGTGAGGCTTAAATGAGATAATGTTCTTTTTTCTTTTTGACTCCCAACAACATTAAATGAGATAATTTGTGCCAAGATTTTAGTGTAGTTCCTGGCACATAAGAAACACTCATTAAATTGTTACCCATTTTTGTAAAATGGTATTGATAATACCTACCACCAGTGTTGTTGTGAGAGAACATATGCAGATGCCAAAGTCTGTGCCTAGCCCATGCAGCTGTCTGATTAAAGTAAGTTCTCTTTCCTGCTCTTTCCATTTCCATGTCAGACAATGATGTATCTTCCTGACCACTAGAGTGGGATTCCTTCTTGCCTAGATATTTCTGAGAACACATTTTCTTTTTTTTCAAATTATTTCTTTTCTTTCCACTGGTAAGTCATCATTATTGCACTGATGATATAATGTCCAGCCTGTAACACATACCCTATGATTTTACCCCATTTCTTCCTCTTTCTACTGTCATATAGTCCTTGTAATGATCTTGGTCTTGAGTGATTCTGAGTTATTTTATTTGTGGGTCTTATTTATGTTATTTAGGTCTCTGCAATCCCAAAGACAATGGAAGGCTACTCTTTGAGTTTTTGCTATCTCTTGTATCATCTAATTATGTATGCACTCCTCAATTTTTAAACATGGTACACTTTGAAATTTCTATTAAATTACTTTTAGAGAAAACAACACTGACAATTCATTTGGTTGTTTACTTGGTTCCCGCCCCCGCCCCTGACCGTTTTTTTCTTGCAGGGATTTGGGGACAGAGTCTGACTCTATTGCCTTGGCTGGAGTGCAGTGATGTGATCATGGCTTACTGCAGCCTAGACCTCCTGGGCTTAAGCAATCTTTCCACCTCAGTCTCCCAAGTAGCTGGGACCACACGTGTGTGCCACCATGCTCAGCTAATTTATTTATTTTTATTTTGTAGAGCTGGAGTCTCCCTACATTGACCAAGCTGTCCTCAAACTCCCAGGCTCAAGCAATCCTCCTGCCTCAGTCTCCCAAATTGTTGGGATTACAGAGGCATGAGCCACCAATCCCAGCCTAACTTGGTTCCCTTTAAGCTGAACAAATATAAATTCTAGGCTCTCTAGGAAAATTCTAGATCAAACCCATCCTTATGTTTTATAAATAGAAAAATTAAAAGTTTTATAACAGAGAGGGTTCTTTTATTTCATGAGGTTTTTAAATACAGGATTAATACCAGTATTATTTATATTTATATTTGTGATGGTAGAGAGGTTACTTGCAAGTTTCTTTTACTTACTCTCATATATTTGTTTTGGTTGAATGTTCTTTCTCCTTATAAGTTTTGGCCAATACGTTCCATTACGAAAAGCCATGGCCAGTTTTGCAGTTCATTTTCTGGGAAATGCTTTGCTTTCCTTTCTCATAGATTTTGAGTTTTTGATTTTCTTAAGGAAAGATATAAAGAGCCATGCCTTCCCCCATCTCCACTTGTAGTTGTGTTCATTACTCTCCTTAAAGAGGTTTAGAGTCATGACATTGGCTGCCAGAAATCCTCTTATGATTGACCATGTTCTCATATGGAGTCATGAACATTGCTATGCTTCCTTCACTAGAAACAGCCTCAAATTGCAGACAGAAAGATATCTTGACTTCCAGCACGACTGTAAATAGTGGTTCTCACAGCAGTTATTCTCTTCTTTGCTTCTGTAAGTCTGTGTCCGTGCTTGCTGTTTTAGGAAATCCACTTCTCAGCCTTTTCATGACAATAACTTTTAAAAGATTAGGTCATAAGCTTTTTCAAATTCTATCTGGGAAAGAATTGTTTTTCTAATTTTTTGTTGTTTCCCATTCTACATGGAATAGATACAGCATCAAGAGAAATCCATAGAAATACCTAATGTATTTTAATATTATGTTTTTCTCTTTATACTATCCAGGCTTCTTCTGTCAATGCTGAAAGTATTACAAGACTTTCATTCTTTTAAAAAAGGACTATTGTTACTATTACCTATGTAGAAAAGTTTTGAAAATTGATTTTAATAATATCAATCTTTCTTACATTAATGTATCTGGCAACAGAGTCTCACTCTATTGCCCAGGCTGGAGAGCAGTGGCACAATCTTGGCTCACTGCAACCTCTGTCTTCTGGGTTTAAGTGATTCTCGTGCTTCAGCCTCCCAAGTAGTTGGAATTACAGGTGTGTGCCAACACACCCAGCTAATTTTTGTATTTTTAGAAGAGATGGGGTTTCACCATGTTGACCAGGCTGGTCTCTAACTCTTGACTTCAGGTAATCTGCCCACCTCAGCCTCCCAAAGTGCTGGGATTACAGGCATGAGCCACTGCACCTGGCCAAAGAATTACAGTTCCTTAATGGGGTATTAGATTAAATTTTAATAAAGATAACAAATTTTACCTATGGATGAATAATATTTTAGACTTTACAAAACACTTAAGAATTAGATCATTTTGTTTTTGCAACAACCTTGTGAGGCTGAGCGATAAGATGATATTGTACCATTTCACAGGTTGAGAAGATTGAAACATGGAGGTGTGATTTGCCTAAGTGATGAAGCCAGAACCAGAGCTTAGATCTCTTGGTCCTGATCTCATTTCCATTCAGTTATTTATGTAACAGACATTTAACAAGCATCTAGTCACTGGGTTATGCACCAGGAATCAAAGATAATGCAAAGTTCTTGTCCATAATGAATTCGTTGTCTAGAGGTAGATGGTTACAGCAAGTATGTAAGACCACAAGGAAAATGTGAACAAGGAATATAAAGAAGTATCTTAAAATTCATTTTTAAAGTTTTCTCAGATCAATTAAGACATGAGTATAAGTTGACTGATAAAATTTTGAATGGGGAGTCCTTTTAGAAGGACTGAAATATGCTAATGGTAAGGAATATGGTGTGTACAGGAGAAGGTCATACATTTTGAGTCAACAATTTAGGCTGGGCTCAGGAGGGTGGTTCTTCTGGTCTCATTTGAATTTGCTTATGTGTAGGGAATGACTGGGTGTTAGCTGGGGCTATTAGGATGATTTGACTTGCTCTAACACCCCTTATTCTCCAGCAGGCTAGCCTGGGTATATTCACATAGTGATGACTGAGGTGTAAGAATTTAAGCAGAAATGTGCACCTTTTCAGTCCTCTTCTTGTGTAACGTTTGGCTAATATCTCATTGCTACAAGAAGTTACAGGACTGAAGCAATAGTCAAAGTGGGAATATACTTAATGTTACATGGCAAATGTTGTGGATATAGCAAGAAGTAAAGAATTGGGGACATATTTGTAATTTATCATGGGGTAAATACTAGCAGTAAAATTGCTGTGTTAAGGAACATACCTAATTTTAAAGTTTGATACATATTGCTGTATTGTCTTCCTTAAAAGTACCAAATTATATTACAGGTTAAGCATCCCTGATTCAAAAATTTGAAATCAGAAAATTTAACACTTTTTGAGTAATGATATGATGCCACAAATGTGTAATTTCTTACCTGGCCTTATGTGACAGGTCACAGTCAAAACACAGTGAAAGCTTTGTTTTATGCATAAAATTTTTAAAAATATTCTTTAAGTTGGGTGCAGTGGCTCATGCCTGTAATCCCAGCACTTTGGGAGGCCGAGGTGGGCAGATCACCTGAGGTCAGGAGTTTGAGACCAGCCTGACCAACATGGTGAAATCCCGTCTCTACTAAAATTACAAAAATTAGCCAGACATGGTGGTGGGTGCCTGTAATCCTAGCTACTCGGGAGGCTGAGGCAGGAGAATTGCTTGAACCTGGGAGGCGGAGGTTGCAGTGATCTGAGATCACGCCATTGCACTCCATCCTGGGCGACAGAACAAGACTCTGTTTAAAAAAAAAAATTCTTTCAGGCTATGTGTATAAAGTGTTTAAGAAACAAATAAATTTTGTGTTTAGATTTGGGTCCCATTCCAAAGATAGCTTATTATTATTATTATTATTATTGTTATTATTTTATTTTATTATTATTTTTTTTGAGACGGAGTCTTGCTCTGTCGCCCGGGCTGGAGTGCAGTGGCCGGATCTCAGCTCACTGCAAGCTCCACCTCCTGGGTTTACGCCATTCTCCTGCCTAAGCCTCCCGAGTAGCTGGGACTACAGGTGCCCGCCACCTCACCCGGCTAGTGTTGTGCATTTTTTAGTAGAGATGGGGTTTCACCATGTTAGCGAGGATGGTCTCCATCTCCTGACCTCGTGATCCGCCCGTCTCGGCCTCCCAAAGTGCTGGGATTAGAGGCTTGAGCCACCGCGCCCGGCCCAAAGATAGCTTATTATATATATGCAAATAAATATTCCAAAATCTGAAAAAAATCCAAAATCCAAAATACTTATGATCTCAAGCATATTGGATAAGGGATACTCAACCTGTATCAGGGCTGTCTGTATGAAAGAGATTATTATTCTACCTTGTTACTAGCACTGGCAAAAAAACATTTTACATACTGGCCAACTGTTAATTTAATTTATAGAGAGATTGGCCATTTGAAAAAATAATAGTAGTTTTATTGAGGTATAACCACTGGGATATAATTATTGAGATAATTCAAATACCATACAAATCACTAATTTAAAGTATAAAATTCAGTGGCTTTTAGTATATTCACAGAGTTGTGTAACCGTCAGCAGTCATTTCTAGAACATTTCTTATGACCCAGAAAAGAAACCCCATACTCATTAGCAGTCACTCTCCGTTTATCTGTATGGCCACTTAAAAATTTAAACATTTAACAGTTTTCTTTTCATGGGTTCTTTATATATCAAGGATATTAAAACTTTTCCCTATTACATATATTATAGTTATTACTTAAGGTTTTTTTGATTATTAATGTCTCCTTTTATGACATGAAGAAGTTTTAATTTTTACTTATTTATATTTTCCTTTTGAATATGTATAATTGAATAGGTATATATCTGTGGGTTAGTGAAAGCACAGGTAATGCATTTATAGATAACTTTTCTGAACTATATGTATACATTGATTGTACTGGATTTATTGCATTTAGCTAGGAGAGGAACCTAGGCCTTGATTATTTCCTGAAGATATAGGTCCATTCCTTTGGCCTAGAGTGCCTATAAATGTTGAGAATCAAACAGAAATATTTTGGGCACAATATATTTTTCTAATATTATGTGTATGTTATAGTATTAGGTGCACATTGACTGCTGGGTGCAGTTCTGTTTTCTATGTGTCAACTAAAGTAATCAAAGTAAAGAAGGGAAATGACGAAAGGAATAAAGTCACTGTCACTTGGGAACACACTACGAAGATTAAGACTATTCAGTTTTGAAAAGTTGAAGGGGAGAATGGCTAGGATGTAATTTATGCTTATGTTGATGATCAAGCAATTTTTGCATCTTGAGTGAAGTGGTTTTTTAAATTAAGAATTATAGGTGGCCCCAATGAAACTGTATAGTAAAGGATCAGCTCAGCAGATTTGTTCACACCTTGCACAATCCAAAGAAAGGTTGACCCTTGCTCCGGAGGTAACCTCTAAACCCTTAGAATATCCTCCCTGATAACAGTGTCTGTTTACCTAGAAGCCTTGGGGCCAGAAAATCTATGCAAACAATTCCATTATGTCTGACATTGGGCCAGGCAGTATCATTGTGACCACTAGAGGGACGGGAGACTGAAGATCAGCCATTTGGGTGGATAACTATGCCCATATAAATGACTCCCAATAAAAACTCTGGCCTAAAGGCTCAGGTGAGCTTCCCTGGTTGGTAATACTCTGTGCATGTTTTTACACATTGCTGCTGGGAGAATTAAGCTGTTCACACAAATTCACTGTGAGAGGACAACTGGAAACTTGTGTGTGGTTTCCCTTAAAATTTGCTCTGTGCACCTTTTACCATTGCTGATTTAAATCTGATTCCTTTCACTGTAGTATTGCCATAACTGTGAGTATTACAGTTCTGAAGTTCTGTGAGTAAATTATTGAGGCTGAGGGTGATCTTGGGGACCTCTGAACACAGGAACATGCCTTGGGAACTCTGGCATGGCTTCATGGGTAGCTATATGTCTCATTTGCCCAGTTACTCAATGATCATTCTGGGAGAAATAATAAGAATGATAGAGATGGATGAACAAGTTGAAAGCCTCTAAAGTTGATATAGAACAGAAGCATACAAAACTATCTTGTAGTTTTCAGGGAGTACCTTGAGTTGATAGGTAATTCACTTGCAGGAAGAAGTCAAATAATAAAAGAGTGCTTTTAGATTTGGTTTTTTGAGTTGACTCTTTCATATCAGCTGTCCTGGCGGTGGGTGAATGTACTCTAAGCTCCTTGAGATAGAGGCTTGGAAAAAAACCTGAAAAATGAGGATAATAAAGCCTTATTTGTAGAAGTTATTTAGGAACCAGACAGAGAAAGGAAAATGCTTTTGGGAAACTCTTAAGATCTATAAACATGATGAGAGAAGAGAGAACTCTTCCTGTCTCAATGAAGAGTTTTGACTGCAGGATAAGTGTAGCCTGTCTGGGAGCTATGGTGATAAATGAGTGATGTCCCTGGGCAGTGATGTCATAGTCACCAAGGAGGGGTGGTGGTCAAGAACCAGAGCAGCAGGGGAAGATAGAGGCCACCAGGAGCAGGGGATGAAATAAAATACAAATGCAGAAGAACTGTAATGGCTGCTTAAAGGAATTCTTAAGTCTCCCACGACATCTAGGGAGTTGGGACTTGGATTTGAACAACTTTATTTCATAGACATTGGGGTCTGACTACTTTAGTGAGCAAAGCTTTAGTTCACTAACTATTATGGTGGTCCCTTTGAATCTCAAGGTTAGAATGAACTTTAAAAGTTGTCTGGCTAGGCTTGGTGGCTTACGCTTGTAATTACAGCACTTCGGGAGGCTGAGGCAGGCAGATCATGAGGTCAGGAGATCAAGACCATCCTGGGTAACACAGTGAAACCCCATCTCTACTAAAAATACCAAAAATTAGCTGGGTGTGGTGGCTCACGCCTGTAGTCTCAGCTACTTGGGAGGCTGAGGCAGGAGAATTGCTGGAACCCGGGAGGCAGAGGTTGCAGTGAGCCGAGATTGTGCCAATGCACTCCAGCCTGGGAGACAGAGTGAGTCTCCATTAAAAAAAAAAAAAATTGTCTAGGTCAATCTTCTAAAGTCACCCAAGCAGAACCCAGTGAAGTTTCATTAGCTACTCATAAGCTCATAGCTCATGGGTCTGAGCTATAGTGCTTACAATGGGAATCCAGTCGTTGTTGGTCAGTGAGACTCTTCCTGCTATGGGAGGTTTCAGTTTGTGGCTTTTTGTTTGTTTGAAGTGACATAGGGGATGGGTTGGCAGAGGGAGTTATATGTCTAATGAAAAATAATGTAGCAACAAAAAAAAAAATGCTCAGGAAACAGCAGCATTAATCTCAGGAGTAGATGGCTGTTTTTTTAAACAAGAAAATTCTTACAATAAACTCTTTTTGCATACTGAAAGAGGAGGCCAGGAGCTAAGTCTCAGGTGAGTATTTGGAGTTAAATTCCTCCACCTTGTAAAGAAATAGACACCTTGGAATTGTCCTCTGGTGCTTGAGAAGTTGAGAACTGAAATAAGAGAGATGACAGAAAAGATCTAGAGAGAAGGTTCCTGGGAAACATGGCAGGAGAAAGTGACCCAGGGAGACACAAGATCTCACTTACCCATTATATTTTCGTGATAAGATGTTTGAAATGTACTCTTAGCAACTTTGAAATATGCAATACCTTGTTAGTAACTATAGTCACCCTACTGCTCAATAGATCTAAAAGCCTATTCCTTCTGCCTAACTGAAGCTTTATATCCTTTGACCAACATCTCTCCAACACCCTCCTCCCAACCTCTGGCAACCATCATTCTACTCTCTAACAATTTGACTTTTTAAAATCCCTCACGTAAGTGAGATCATGCAGTATTACTCTTTCTATTCCTGGCTTATTTCACTGCTCATGATATCCTCCACATGCATCTGTGTTCCCACAAATGACAGAATTTCCTTATTTTTAAAGGCTGAATAGTATTCCATTGTGTATATATACCACATTTTCTTTATCCATCCATCCATTGATGAACACTTAGTTTACTTCCACCTCTTGGCTATTGTAAATAATGTTGCAATGCATGTGGGAGTGGAAGCTATCGCTTTAACATACTGATTTCCGTTCCTTTGAACATCTATCCAGAAGTGGGATCGCTGGATCACATGTAGTTCTATTTGTAGTTTTTTAAGGAGTTAAGGAGGCTAATTTTAAAGTCTAGCTTCAAGTCTCCTTGTCCTGTGGATTCCTTTTGGGTTGATCTGGATTCCTCTTATGATGCATAAGAGGAAAAATTGATAAGTTGGATCTCATAGAAATTAAACACTCTAGCTCTGTGAAAGCCCATGTGAAAAGGATGGAAAGATAACGTGTAGATTGGGAGAAAATATTTGCAAACCACATATCCAGCAAAGGCTTGTTTTTAGAATATATAAAAAAAACTAAACCCAATATATGAAGAAGAAAGTCAGGTAAAAAATTTAATTAGTAAAGGGCAAAAGACATGAATAAACACTTCAATGAAGAAGATATAAGATGGCAAAAAGCATATGAAAAGATATTCATTGTTAGCCACTGGGAAAATGAAACTAGAAACTACAGTGAGATACTAGCACATACCTATCTGGGTGGCTAAAATATGGTGATGAAACCAAATGGTTGCAAGGATGCAGAGAACCTTGGCTACTCCTACATAGCTGGTGGGAATATAAGATGGGACAACCACTCTGAAGAAGTTTGGTGGTCTCTTATAAAACTAACCTGCAATTGCCATAGGACCCAGCAATTGCACTTTTGGACATTAGTTGCAGATATATTGAAACATGTTCATATAAAAACATGTTGATGAATGTGTATAAAAGCTTGGTTTGCCTTCAGCAAATGAATAGTTAAACCATGACACATCCCTACCATGGAATATTACCCAGCAATAAAAAGAAATGGAAGACTAATACATTCAACAACTTGTATGAATCTCCAGAGAATTAGGCTGAGAGTAAAAAGCCAATCCCTAAAGTTTACATACTTTATGATTCCACTTACACAACATTTGGACAAAATTTTAGAATTGGAGGATAGCCTAATAGTTGCTGGGAGTGTGAAAATGGGTAGGGTAGGGAGGTGTAGGGAGGTGAGTATGGTTATGTAAAAGCTGAGCCATTTCTCAATGTATACATATCTCACAACATCGTGTTGTCTACCATAAATATGCATAATATTTGCCAATTAAAAACATAACACCAAAACATTTAGGACAATTCTTTTGCACTATTGAGAATGTTTTCAAGGGTAAACACTTATTTTTTCAAGTAAAAGTTCTCATGGGATTTTGGAAGTCTTGTTCATAAGTAAAAATGTTATTTAAATTTAGGAAATTTTCTTTAGAACTTTATTGATGTCTCATAGATACAAATACCCCATTAACTTTGTTTAATAAATAAATGAATTCACTAGCTAGGCTTTTGAAGATATCTCTGAAATCAAACACTGTTTGATGACCTTATCTTTCATCTTTTAGAGGACAAGAGTGCTTTATACTCTTAACAACAAACGTCCTTCATTTGTGACCAGACCTCCTCCTCTTGCCAAATGTGTGCTTTAATTCTGGTGTGACAGTTGTTTGTCTATCCTAAGCCATCTCATCCCCTTTTCCTTGAGGGCAGAGACTTGATTTCATCCTGGTGTCACCTGGCCATGAGTTCAGGATAAGTGACAACCTCTCTGGACTCCAGAGAGTGAATTATGTTTGGGCTAAGGCAATCATGGTGGACTCATTTCCTTTGTAGTTTTTAATTTAGGGATGGGCATGTGACTACATCTAGCCAATAAGACCTGAGGAGAAGTCAATTGGGGGAGCTTCTGGAAACTTCCTTGCTAAAAGCAATTGAGATACAGGAAGAAATTCACTTGCCCTTGCTGGGTATTTTTGTGTCTGCAGTTGTTGGCTGATGCTGCTGATACCATGTTTGGACTGTAAAGAGGTCACATAACATACTAAGGATGACAAAACTGAAATAGAGAAGGCACAAGGGTTCTTGATGATATTGCTTTGCTGCTTCATTGCCATATCATAAGCCTTCTTAGTGTTTGAACTACTTCAAATTGGATAGTCTGTGACTTGCATCAAAAACATTCTAATGGATTACTTAATGCTTAAGAAAAACAGAATGAACACATTTTAGTGAAAAACGTGTTCAATAATACATAGAATAACCACTGTGATGGTTAATATTGAGTGTCATCTTGATTGGATTGAAGACTGAAATAAAGCAGTGTTCTGGGTGTGGTCTGTGAGGGTGTTGCCAAAGGAGATTAACTTTTGAGTCAGTGGACTGGGAGAGGCAGACCCACCCTCAATCTGGGAGGGTACCATTTAATCAGCTGCCAGAGCAGCTAGGATAAAAGCAGGCAGAAGAATGTGGAAGGACTAGACTGCCTGAGTCTTCCAGCCTTCATCCTTCTCCCATGCCTGAGTGCTTCCTGCCCTTGGAAGGCTGCACTGTTGGCTTCCCTACTTTTGAGGTTTTGCGACTCGGACTGGCTTCGTTCTCCTCAGCTTGCAGATGGCCCATTGTGGGACTTCACCTTGTGATCATGTGAGTCAACACGCCTTAATAAATTCCCCTTCATATATACATCTATGCTATTAGTCCTGTTCCTCTAGGGAACCATGACTAATACAGCCACAGTCCACAGTCTTTCTCCTACTCTCACCACACTTGTGTGAGCCTCTCTCAGAACAGGATTATACATAGCAGACTACTAGTGGGGCAAGAATTTTCTGAATTGCACCTCATTCTGGGCTGGTGCAACTGATTCATCAGGCAGATAAGCCACTGGCTCTGTAGCATCCACTGTTACGTTAAAAGATGTCTTGACTTCAGCTGGGTTGCCTATAGAAGGCAAAAGAGATTCTTTCATGTTTTCTTCATGCTTCAAGTTTTGAGAAGAAATCCTAATCAGGGCTGCTTACCCTGTTCCCAGGCTTGAGACATCACCATGGAAACTCCCAGAAGTCTACGCATTCTTCTTGACACTGCCTGTCTGCTAGATTTTCTCCCCTTTCCTTGAATGAAAAAGGGACCCATTCTCCTTAAGAACTTAAAGGATTAAAACTGTAACTCCTCTGCAGGATCTTTTTCTGCCAATTTCTGTTAAAGGCCATTGCATATTTTGTCTTCCCTCTTTTTTTTTTACCCTCACCTCTCCAATTTCCATCACTCTACTGAATCCTTTCCAATGGCATTTTAACAGTCACTCCCATCTTAATAAGATCTTCCACTTACTTCACTTTGCTCTCGAATTTATTTTCTCTTAAATAACAACTTGAAAGGGTTGTGTACACTTAGTCTCCATTTTCTTCTCTCTCACTCACCTTATTTAATCTTTTATAATCTGGCTTCAGTATCCATCACTCCACTGAAATAACTCATGTTATTGTCAACAATGACATTTTATGTCCTTAAATTCAGGTAGCTTTTACCGTCTTTCTTGTTGAACTTCTCAGAAGAATTTAACATTGTTGGGGGAAAAAGCATTATTTTTTGACTTCCATGGAGTCTCATTCTGGGTTTTTCTTCTGATGTTTGGATAGTTCTCCCTTTGTCTCCTTTACATTCTTTCTATCAATCTCTCATTCATGGCTATGGCTAAAGCTTACGATTTACATAGTGATAATTTTACACATGTGTGTCTATTTCAGTATTTTATGTACACACACACACATTTTTAATTCTCCTCAGCTCAAGACCTGTATATCCATTTTTCTTCTGGACTTTATTTTCCTGAATATTCTGCAGGCATCTCAGTCTCAACAAGTTCAAACTCTCGACACATTATCTCCTCTTCCTTTGCTCCGTCCGCCTCCTCACCTGCACATCATTTCTAGAGCTCTCAATTTCAGTAAATGTTCATCTCTAGAGCTTTCAATTTCAGTAAATGGCAATATGAGTCACCCATTTGCTCCAGCTATAAATCATGGCTTTGATTTTCCTAACCTCCAAAATAAGAGGATGGCATAAAATTATCTCTAATGTTACTTTCATTTCTTCAAGTGTGCAAAATATTAAATGAAAACTGAATAAAAGGACTTTGAGATGTGTTCTGCCTGAAGGGCCTCCTTCCTTATACAGCTAATTTTCCCGTTATTGAAGGAAAGCCCTTTCTTTCTGGAATATATTATTTTCCACTTATAGGGTTCTTTTCTGCCAGGTTTTTCTCAGGAAATTACTAAAAACAAGGTGGATCTAAATTTAGATGCATCTTGAAGATAAGTTGAGGAGATAATCTTTTTAAAATTAAATAAACATTACAAAAATGCTTATCTTTTAATTGCTACATACTACTCAGGAATACATAATTCAGATTCAAAAGAAATAATACTATGTATTCAAAAATAGATTTGAAGTAGGAAAATATTTCAATTCTTAGTGACCTTGGTAAGGTTTTTATGAGATCATCATATTACTAGAGAGAAGGAATAACAAAATTTAATTTGCTAATTTAATTTACAGTATTTCAAGGGAAGTCTGAATAGTTCTGTATATGGGCATTTCTTTTTTCTTTTTTTAGAAGCAGGGTTTTGCTTTGTCACCCACGCTGAAGTGGCATGATCATAGCTCATTGTGACCTCAAACTCCTGGGCTCAAGCGATCCACCTGCCTTAGCCTCTTGAGTAGCTGGGACTGCAGGCATGTGCCACCACACCCGGCTAATTTTTAAACGTTTTTGTGGAGACGGTGTCTCACCATGTTACCCAGTCTGGTCTTGAACTCCTGACCTCAGTGATCCTTCCACCTTGGCCCCCAGAATGCTGGGATTACAGGTGTAAGCCACCACACTCAGCTTTTATGGGCTTGTCTTAATATTGGTAACAGTTTTTAGTAGGTATGCTTGATTCTCCGGATGTCCTGATAGTATGTTCCAGGAGAAACCTGAGACATCTGAACTTAAAAACCAAATAGTCATAGGCCTCCAGATTTGGAGTGTATCTTAGGGATAACCTTGTCAATCTCTTTTATTTTGAAGATAAGGTAATAGGGTTTGAGAAGTTAAGTAGTTTGTCCAACCTTATACAACTTGTGGAAAGCCTAAACAGAACAAAAACCCAGGTCTCTGGGTTTCTAGCCAGTGTTGCAGGTGTAAGAATCGCAAATGAAAAGGAAAACTTGAGATCTACTCTTAAATTGTGGCTTATTTCCTTCTCTGTGAAAATAAACTCACAGCTTCAGAAAGACTTGTACCATTCTTGATATTTGCAAGCAGAATTCCAGCCACAAATTGCAGCTTGGGAGCAGTTTTCCTGCTACAGGACATCAAGTATCAGGCCATCAGAAAATAAAATCAAATTAGATTGGTGAGGTTCTGGCTTTCAGGTAGAAACCATGGAGAATCTGATGCAGAATACCAGTAGAGCATTGCAGCTGGGATTTTTCCAGAGATGATCCTTGTCTTTGAATTAATCTTTGCAAGTCTCTTCCCATGCATGGCTAGGGACCTTGGTCTAAATTATTTATGGTATCTCAGTGGCACATCGTGTATATTTAAAATGCAATTACTAGGAGAGTAACTGTTTCTCTTGGAAACAAACTCTACTTGCCCACCCAAGTCATATTCTAGGTGAATATTTTCTGTTAAACCATCTTTTCAATCTTTTAGATATTAAAAGAGAGAATCTGCTATTAGTATGTTTCTACATTTGTTTGTAGAAAGTCAGTTCTGTGTCCTTACTGTGCTATGTATTTCTAGTTGTTAAAGATGCCTAGTATGTGTTAGGTGTTTAAATGTCATTAATTGATAATGAGAGTTGCTGAGTGAGAGAGTGTCAGGGAGTTTTTGTAAATACAGAAGATCCTGCTTTAATTAATTATTGGCTAGCTTGCCTGCAAGCACCCAAATCAGGCCAAATATTCAGTGCATTATTCACCTACTTGGACTGTGGTATTTGTGTGGTCCCAATCAGAGACAATATTTGCATCAGAAAATGTTTTGTTTATATTCTGGCACCAGTGGAAACTCAAAATTAAGTCTAGAGCAGGAGAGGCTCTATAACTACCTGTTCTAAGTGAATTGAGGCTTGGGTCTCATTATTAAAATAAGCAAACTACTTCAAGCAAACCCAAAGAACAAACTTAAAGCAGTTTTTTATTTGATAAAACTCTTATGATTTCATGTAATTTAATCAATCATTATTAGATGCTAATTCCAGGCACCCTATTAGTTTCCTCAGATGCAAAATGAGTAAGATACTGTCTTTCCCACTGAAGATACTTTAATTACTTTAATTAAAGAAAGACAGAGACAAATATAATGTAGGGCAAAATGATTGTTATATATGCCTAGTGAATATAGAAGCAATATGGTTGGGAGCAGAGAAGCACATTTGGTTAATGCTGATGTGGGAGTCAGGGACAGATTAATGGAGGAATTTGTATTTGAATTAGATTTTGAGTGATAAGGAAAATGTTGAGAGAATGTGAAGAGGATAAAAGATATCCCAAGCTTAAAGAAGTGAATGAGCAAAACTTGCCTAAAGACTATAATTTAAAAGGACATTAAATGAGGCAATACTTATAACTTATTCCATATTTTTCTTTAATATGAAGCAATTAAGAGCATTCTAAGGTATAAATAACCTTTACCCAGAATTGAATAAAATCTGGAATGCTTTTCAGAGAAATGCATGTGACCACTAATAAATCTTAACGGCATTAAGACAGTATAATGAGCTGCCAAAACCGGAGACCCACCAGGCAACACTTTAAACAAGTTGGTCTTGCTCTTATAATAATATTTTAAAGGCCAATTAAAATACTTTATTCCCTTGATTGCATGCTTTCAAAGTTTACATGTGAGTCCTGTAATGTAAACAAAGATGTTCTCCACTAAAGTTGCCTTATCATTATTTGACTTTTAGGACTTGCCCAACATAGGCATGGTTGAAACATAGGTTTTTATTACTGAAGCCCATGGAATTTGTCTTCTGACTAATTAGGCTTTGATTTCAGAACCACAGACGATGCATTTTCTCCACATTGTCTCTTCTGTTCCTGCAAACCCCAGAGAATATGCTGTATGAGTGTGTTGGAAATAATTTCACTTTCTCTGACTTATGATTAGTGAAGAGGATTTCAGGCTGGCATCAAGTTACAGGTTTGTTGTATTCATTTTTTTTTTTCTTTTAAGATTTCTCATAGAAATGGTATGTTCCAGGGTAACCACTCTTCTCACCCCCAGCCCCTTTCTTGGGACAGGATTCCAGGAAGCAGTGATACTGAGTGGGATTAGATGTGTAAGTGGCAGAAGATTGGCTCGTTTCGTCACTGTTCCCAAAATAGTGTTCACAGAGCATTTTGTTCCAAGCAGGGTGCTATTTCTCAGGAGATTCTTTGAATGTCAGTTTTTCCTTCAGTCACACTCCCCTTGCTTCCTAAAAGGACCTTGGAAAGTCACAGTACAAGATTAACCTAAAACAAGACGGTTAAAATGGACACAGAGAATTAAAATCCAAAGAGAAGAATGAGTAGGGGAGAGGAAAATATGCCAACTAAGCCAAACCCTTAGAGCTGGTGTCTGGATCACAGCACTGTGGACATTTTGGAGTAGGCAGTTCTTGGCGGGGCGGGGGCATCTTGTGCATTGTGGAATTTTTCATAGCACCCCTAGCCTGTACCCACTAGGTGCCAGTAGCAGTCCCTAGTTGTGGACAACCAAACATGTCTCTGGACATTGCCAAATGTCTCCTGGTCAGGAGGTGGGGAAGGGGTGCAAATAACCTCTGGTTGAGAATATTTGACCTAGATTTAATATGAAAATATCTGACTTTATACTTCCAAATAACCTCTCCCTGAATGGTAACTCCAGCGAGTCTAAATTCCAATATTGTAATATAGTACTTGGCCATCATAAGTCTTGTTCACAGAGCACAGTGGTGACCTCAAACTGGGATTCAAACCTTGGCTTGCCACTTGCTATTTGTGTGGTCGCTGTGTCTCAATATCCTTACCTATAAAATGGGAATAGTGGTTGTTTGTGAGGATTAATTGACATAATGTTTCTGAAGCACTTATCACAGTGTCTGGCATGAAGTAACTGCTCTATAAATTCCAGTAAGTTGCGTGTGTGTGTGTGTGTTTTTAATCTTATTTCTTCATCCAGAGTCATGGCTAGAATAAGGAAGAGAGACAGCATTTGGTACTGACTCACAGTGGGGGAAGAAGTGGAGAAGTGTAGTATTATGAAGTGTAGTACTCAGGAGGTATTCTAAGAGGAGTCTGATCTAGGTGCTCAGTGTCTAGGTCAATTTGATGCTGCTGTAAGAGAATACCACAGACCAAGCAATTTATAACAAACAAATGTGTTTGACTCATGGTTCTGGAGGCTGGGAAGTCAAGGTGTCAGCATCTGGCAAGAGCCTTCTTGCTGTGTGATCGCATGGTGGAAGGTGAGAGCGAGTGAGAGAGAGAGAGAGAGAGAGAGAGAGAGAGAGAGAGAGAGAGCTGAACTTGCTTTTATAACAAGCCTACTCTTGAGTTAATTAATTCACTCCCACAATAATGACATTAATCTATACATGATGGCAGAGCCCTCGTGACTTAATTACCTCTCATTAGGCCCCACCTCCCAACACTATTGCATTGGAGATTAAGTTTCTAACACACAAACTTTGGGGGACACATTCAAATGATAGCACTTGGAAAGGTCTCAGTATCACAAAGATACTGGATATATCCTTGGGAAGCCTCATTCCCCATCCTCTTCCCTTCACTTGGAAGAAGGTTGAACTGAATGGTAAGGAAAACCTAAGAAGAGCCCAGAGGGAAGAAAGTAAAGGGGCTTGATTACACTAGGTGGCCATGAGGTATAGAGAAGAGGAAAAATCCTAAAGGAAAGGGTTTCTTCCTACCAACTCTTAACATGGTGACCTGTTGAGGAATCAGGATATGGGTAAGGATTTGTGGGATGCACAAGAGTGGAGAAGCAATCCCCAAACTACTTCCTTGTGAAATCTTTTGTGAGGTGGAAAATACAACTTACAAATTCAACGTCACAAAAGCCTTGCTTTAGGGAAGGCAAATAAAAATTATTTATTTATGGTGCATTCTGCAGAAAAAAATTCAGCTCTCAGACAGTACCTACTATTGCCTTAGAAGTACTGCCCCACAATGCTGCGGGTGCTGGCTGATGACTTTGAGGCATTCAAATTGAATTATGATGTAATTCATTAGCCCAAAGTCAGGAAATGTCTAGTCAAAATGTGACCCTTGTAAGCAATTGATTCAGTGCAAACTATTGCTTACAAAGGAAGCCTATTTAGAAATTATTCAGAATAAGAAAGCTTTAGAGTTATGATTATTTTGTATCACCCTCAAGAGAATCCACAACCTTACTTTAATAATATTCTAGAAAATTTACATCTGGAGTAGAAAAGACAATGAAGTCCAAATATGGGTCTCCCAGGGCATATATTTGCTGCTGTTAGGAACCAAGGATCTGGATTCATTATGCTTTGCTGAAGGTTCTGGTAGGATTTTTGGCCTTCATTTTGGGGGAGAAAACAAAGACCTCCCTTATGCTACTGAGCTGAGAGGTAAATTCCAAACCATATAAGTTAGCTATCTGAAAGGCCAGCACACAACTTTTGCAATAGAAAAAGTACTTACCCGTCATCTAGGCGTAATGCCAGAAGCTTCAGGGTAGAGATTGGGTCTTGTTTTGAAACCTGGGGGTCCCAGGTGGGCCTAAGATCCCTGACATCTGGAGAGATCCCCTGTCAGCTAGTAGACCAGTCAGGATCCTTGCCAGTTTGCAAAGTTCAGCTGGACCTCTGTTTGTTTGCCAGGGCTGCTATAACAAAATACCAACAGTCTAAGTGGCTTAAACAACGCAGATTTAGTTCTTCACAGTTCTGGATTTAGTTTTTCACAGTTAGTTAAGATGTTGGTGGATTGGCTCTCTCCTGAGGTCGCTCTCTTTGTCTTGCAGATGGCCACATTATTGCTTTGTCTTCACATAGCCTTTTCTCTGTGCATGCTCACCTTTGGTGTTTCTTCTTTATATAAGGACAGCAGTCCTATTAGGTTTGGGGCCCACCCTTATAACCTCATTTAATTTATTACCTTTTTAAAGATCCTGTGTCCAAATTTAGTCACATCAAAGGTTAGGACATCAACATATGACTTTTGGGGGGTCAAAATTTAGTCCATAACAGGACCTTAGAGCAATGACCTTCAATTCAAGAAACTGGAGGGGAAGGAACTTATCTCACTGACCGTGAGATGTTCCATTGGTTGTACTCTAGAGGAGACCGACGAAGATCTGCCTCTTTCTTCTTGTCCCCTATCTAGGGGTAGGTGGTAGGCTGAACATGAGGAGAAGGGTGCTTCTTGGATGAAAGTTGAGGAAAGGGAGAATAAGGTCTGATTTCCTCTGAGTTGAGTGTGGGATGATGGAGCTCTGAAATGAAAAAGAAGTGGAATTTCCATACAGGGGACACTCACAGGAAATCCTTTATCTCTTTGGCCAATCCATGAAATAAGTTGAGCACAAATAGAGTGGACACTCTGCAAGTGGCTGGATGCTGCATGCTACACAATAAGAATCTCCAGTATTCTGTGTCTGTGGTGGGGAAGAAATAGAATGTATGCTTTGGACAGGCTTCAAGAGTTAGGTTAGGTAGAGGATGGCCTTTTGCTTCTACCAACCTCCAGTGGTCTCCATGGCATGGTACGTGGCCATGCCTGGGCTTCCCTCTGGCCATGCCAGAGGGAAGCCCAGGGTAAGAGAAGTGCATCCTATTTGGGCAGAGCAATACCATCTCTGTGAGGAGACCACCTGTAGCTGTGAGAGGTCTCAGCCTCTCAGAGATACAATGAGAGAGAAAGACCCTCTTCTAACTCTTTCTCACACTTTCCCGACACCCTGATTCCTTGCTCCTCATCCATAGAGGACACATATGGACCCGGATAATTGACAACCACATTGGAGGCCGAAACTAAAAAAGGGGGGTCACTGGAGGGGCACATAGAAGAGCTAAAGGGACTGTGAGGTCCTGTGAGAGGAAAGTTCTCATAGAACTTGCCAGCCATGAGACAAGTGACTGCAAGAGGATGTCTCATGGGCCAGTGTTAAAGAACCCATGATTGTAAAGGAGTTGGGCAGAATGAATTTATGGAAGGAAAGAAGTCACTCCTGAGACACCAACTACTGCCTACCCCAAGACACATCAACTGTTATGTGTTAGATGGTATGACTTGACTATGGAGTAAGGCCTGTTTCGTATGCTCCTCTCGGCTCTGTGTGTGGTTACAACAGATTCCAGTAAAGTCATTTCATAATAAATTTTATAACTCCCTTCTTTCATTATCAAGGGTGTTATGCCGGTTAGCATAATGCTGTTGCTCTTGCCAATTCTTTAATGACTACTCTGTATCAGATGGGGTTATGTGCAGACTGGAGTCCCGAATTCTGCTGGGTCTTGGTCAGTGCCTTGTATTCTCACTAATTTTTCAAGAACATAATTCTTTTTTTTTTTTTTTAATCAAATGCACTTTTTGTTTCAAATCATAGCTCTTAACATTTTTTTTTTTTAATTTCAATAGTTTTGGAGTGTGGTGCAGGTGGTTTTTGGTTACATGGTGTATTAGTCTGTTTTCATGCTGCTGAAAAAGACATACCCGAGACTGGGCAGTATACAAAAGAAAGAGGTTTAATTGGACTTACAGTTGCATGTGGCTGGGGAAGCCTCACAATCATAGTGGAAGGCAAGTAGGAGCAAGTCACATCTTACATGGATGGTGGCAGGCAAAGAGAGGAGCACCTGTGCAGGGCAGCTCCCCTTTTTATGACCATCAGATCTCATGAGACTTATTAACTATCACAAGAACAGCACAGCAAAGACCTGGCCCCATGATTCAGTTACCTCCCATCAGGTCCCTTCCACAACACATTGGAATTCAAGATGAGATTCGGGTGGGACATAGCCAAACCATATCACTTGAATATGTTCTTTAGCAGTTACTTCTGAGATTTTAGTCCACCCATTACCCAAGCAGTGTACAGTATACCCAATACATAGTCTTTTATCCCTCACCCCCCTCCCACCTTCTCACCCCTGAGTCCCTAAAGTCTGTTACATTGTTCTTATGCCTTTGCATCCTTATAGCTTAGCTCCCACTTATAAGTGAGAACATAAAATATTTTGTTTTCCATTCCTGAGTTACTTAAGATAGTGGCCTCCAACTCTATTCAAGTTGTTGCAAAAGACATTATTTCATTCCTTTTTATGGCTGAGTAGTATTCCATGGTATATATATATACCATATTTTCTTTATTCGTTGGTTGATGGGCACTTAGGTTGGTTCCATGTCTTTGCAACTGCGAACCATGCTGCCTTAAACATGAGTGTGCATGTGTCTTTTTCATATAATGTCTTCTTTTCCTTTGGGTAGATAGCCAGTAGTGTGATTGCTGGATTGAATGATAGTTCTACTTTTAGTTCTTTGAAGAATCTCCATACTGTTTTCCATAGTGGTTGAACTAATTTACATTCCCACCAGCAGTTTAAAAGTGTTCCCTTTTCACCATATCTATGCCAGTATCTATTGCTTTTTGATTTTTTAATTATGGCCATTCTTTTTTTTTTTTAATTCTACTTTAAGTTCTAGGGTACATGTGCACAACGTGCAGGTTTGTTACATGGGTATACATGTGCCATGTTGGTTTGCTGCACCCATAAACTCATCATTTACATTAAGTATTCCTCCTAACACTATCCCTCCCCCAGTCCCCTAACCCCCAACAGGCCCCGGTGTGTGATGTTCTGCTCCCTGTGTCCATGTGTTCTCATTGTTCAACTCCCGCTTATGAGTGAGAATATGTGGTGCTTGTTTTTCTGTCCTTGTAATATTTTGCTGAGAATGATGGTTTCCAGCTTCATCCATGTCCCTGCAAAGGACATGAACTCATCCTTTTTTTGGCCACATAGTATTCCATGGTGTATATGTGAATTATGGCCATTCTTGCAGGATTGTGGTGGCATCTCATTGTGGTTTTAATTTGCATTTCCCTGTTGATTAGTAATGTTGAACATTTGCAAATCATGGCTCTTTAGCTAGTCATTACTCACACTTGTCTTTCTCAAATTTCTCCTGAAGCTCAAGTGTGAGGAAAACGGAGCTCACAGCACCAAATATTTCCTGCTGTTTGGAGGCTGATTCTGACCTACAGCAGGCATGGTAAGACTTGTCAAGTTCTTCCTCATATCTGGCTATTATCAGGGTCTCTCTTATCACTCACCGGAGGAATTGTGCGTTGGTGGAAACCTTTTTGGCTGATTTGGTAGCTTGTACTTCAAAAAGACAATGACAAATCCAGTAATTTGCAAACCACATGGTTTAATAGTTTAAAAGGATTCAATGTAAATAGCAAAATTCTTAGGACTAGAAGCCAATAAGTCAATACAAGATATATATTGACTTACAATATTGTAAGTCAATATTGACAATACAAGATTATAGTTAGCATATTATTTAGCTATTGCTGTGTAGCAATATTAGCACACGCTTAGTAGCTTAAAACAACTCACCTTTAGCAGTTTAAACCAACACACACTTACAAGTTTCTGTACATCAGGAGTTTGAGTATACCATAGCTGTATCTTCTAGTCCTTGGCTTCATGAGGCTGAAACCACAATGTTAAATGGAGCTGCTGTGTCACCTGAAACTCAACTGGGGTAGGATCTGCTTCCAAGCTCATGTGGTTGTTGGTAGAATTCAGTTCCTTATAGCATGTTAGGTTGAGGGCCTCCATTTCTTGCTGGTTGTTAGCTGGAGGCCACTCTTTCTTCCCAAGATACCTACTTGCTCCCATAGAGGCCATAAGGGTGAAACTTCCCTTGCAAGAAAGACAGTAGAGCCTTATATAATGTAATTACATGTATTCTATCAACTTCATCATACTCAATTGGTTAGAAGCAAGTCACAGGTCCTGCCCGCACTCAAGGGGAGAGGATCACACAACAGATTAAATGCCAGTAGAATATTATGAATATCAGGTGGGTCAAGGGGGCAATTTATAGTATGCCTGACAGCAATACTGAAGAACTAGTAGTACTCATGTCCAGAATTAGAAGTAAATGAAGCTGTCATTGCACATTTATGATTTGCTGAAATACCTAGTGGAAGGAGGTGAAATAATCACATTACCTGATTTCTGGCCACTGAGAGTGGTGAGCTTGTCTCCCTCTCTTTCCTGACAGCTGCAGCCTTAAGTTGTAAAAAAGGAGTCATCAACTTGTATCTGTGAGTTCTAGGAGGGGGCAACGCTGGATAGGAAACCAGATGCGCTCGCTATTCTGTCCTGAAGATGCTGAGTGCAACTGATGGACTGCCAAAGGGACATGTTGTTTATCTTTTATAGGACTTTTGTGTTCTCCGTGCATATCCTGATAAGAGATAAGTGTGCTAGAAGTAAAACATGTTTCACTGCAGCTTTTCTTCTGTTTCCTATATTCCTTGTTTATTATAAGGGGCGTTCTTGTTATCATCTTCTTTTGCTGCTTTTTGGGCCTCTGCAGAAATATTTCTTGCTCAAATTACCTCGTCTTAGCAGCAGCTTCTGCCTCACTTTAAAATTTTTGTTTAAACTCACTCTAACCACTCTTTTCCACATAGCAAATGTGAATGCACAACAACTTGCAGATACAGTTTGTCCTGCTGACACAACTCCCAGGCTTAGATATTAGACTACCTGCTGGGTATTTCTACTTGGCTATCTTAGGTTGGCTGAGTACCCAGTAACAGACTCTAAGACAAGGATTTGAGTGTAAATAGTTTATGTGGGAAATGATTCCAGAAAACAGCAGCAGGGAGTAGGGAGGTGAGTTAGGAAAAAAAGAGAAAACTATTAAAGAGTATGATATTAAGTAGGTCACTGCTGTGTACAGCTGAGGTTTAGTTCTGCCACGGGGAAACTATGCAACATGATTCAGAGTTGTTGCGCCTGCTCCCATCCTAGAATGAGGAAGCTGGGGTTTTCAGTCACTCGTTGAGGGCTGTTTCTAGGGGTACATTAACTCCCTAGTCTGCTCCATGTGGTCCATGTGGGCTACAATGGCCAGAGATGACCTCAGGAAGAGAGTAGTTGGCGTTGGCAGTCAAAAGAGTCGGTCTGGGAGCACCAATCACATCTGCTTAACTGTACCTCACTGTGTCTCCTGAAAAGAACATGATCATAGTCCTCAGCTCATTCCCATTTATGATGACATAGCTTCCCCTTTTAACACCTCTATCTGTCAAGCATTACCACACCTCCATCACTTAGGCTTGAATTTACTGGGCTATCCTCAGTCTTCTGATAAGGCTGCTGAGGCTCAGAATGTTCCAGTGTGATATAGTTGGGATGTTTGTCTCCTCCAAATACCGTGTTGAAATGTGATTCACACTGTTGGAGGCGGGGCCTGGTGGGAAGTCACTGGGTCATGGGGGCTGATCTCTCATGAATGGCTTAGCACCATCCCCTTGGTGATGAATGAGTTCATGCAAGAACTGATTGTTTAAAAGAGCCTGACCTCCTCCTCTTGCTGTCTCTCTTGCTTCCTCTCTCACCATATGACATGTTTGCTCCCGCTTTACCTTCCATCATAAGTAAAAGATCTCCTCAGAGCCCTCACCAGAAGTGAGAAGATGCCAGTGCCATGCTTGTACAGCATGCAGAACCATAAGCCTATTAAACCTCTTTTCATTATAAATTACCTACCCTCAGGTATTTCTTTATAGCAAAACAATGGACTAATACCGAGTGACTTACCCAATGTCCCATGACTAGTAAATGACAAGAGTTTTGCACTACTCTACATAGCAAGGGTGTCCCATTGGTGGAAAAGGGCTGAAGCATCTTTGTCTGCAGAAGCTTTTACCTTGTGAAGTCAGATGATCTAACCTGAGGCAATAGGAGTCACAGTTCAGTGCCATTTTTCTCTGGGCTTCCTGTTTCTGAATTTTCTGTTTCCCCTAAGCTGAAATTGGTTCACTAGCTCTCTGTAGTTACATAGATAATTTAATAAGCCTACTGAATGTCTGTCCCATGTCTTAGTCCATTCTCTTTTGCTATAAAATAATATGACAGATGGAGTAATTTATAAAGAAAATAAGTTTATTCAGCTCAAAGTTCCAAAGGCTGGGAAGTTCAAGAGCATGGCACCTGCACTTGGTGAAGGTCTTCATGCTGCATCGTAACATGGTAGAAGGTGAAAGATGAAGAAAAGCAGAGCCAAGGGAATTTGCTTTTAAAACAAAGCCACTCCTACAATAACAAACCCACTGCAGTGATAGCAACATTATTCCATGACTCCTTTCATGAGGGTAAAGAGATTAGGTTTCCAACACATGAACTTTTGCGGGACACATTAAAACCATTGCAGCTTGCAATGGTTCCATTTAGTTCTGGAACATTCGTCAAATCACATACTCTCTCTGGAGTTAATTTTTCGTGTTCAGTGATTTTTGGTGACCCTTTCAACCCTAACAATGTGAGACAGGTGAGAGAGGCCTTGCTTTTTCTAGTGGGCTGGATATAAATAGATAAGGTGAGACTCAGCTTTATTTGTTTTTAATGTAGACCATGGTTTGGATAACCTTCATATGTCAAGCAGAAAATATTGTAGACATTTAAAAAATATCCATGAGCATGTTCTTTGTTTTCTTGTGCAAGCCTTTAAAGGATTATAAGAATAGCAAGTCATGTGGGTAACTTGGGGCAATAATGGTATTAATAAATGCTGTGAAACATAATGTGCTAGAGATAGCATCTCCAGGAGTCACACACAGGCAACATTCCTCTCTTCTTGTGTGAGTTTCTGCAGGTTGTCAGCAATCTGAGGGCAACATCTTTTCTTAGGGAAAGCTAAGATATTCAGATTTACCCCAGAGCGAGTATCAAATTATCTGTGGGTGTAAGGAATACACAATGGTAGAGATTTTATTCCTAATGAGCAGAGACTGGAAACACATTTGGAAGTATATCATGATGTTTCTTTTCCTACCTCAGTCTAGTGATCTCATTGGGTTGAATTCTCTGTGGTTTGGCTTCAAACTCTTTTCATTCCAATCTTCATCTTTTCAATTTGCTGCCCCATTTTATGGTCTACATCTTTCCTTCAAATATCATGCTGCTTTTCATCTTCTTGATGCCTCATCTTTTATTCAACCTGTTGTGTGCCTTCTCTGTGTCTTCCCTCCATTTCGTTTTATAAGGCATTTTAGTGCATTGTATGTGGCAGATGGGGAAGGAGACAGAAAAGAGAGAGACCAGTAACCCTTCCCAGGCCAGTTTATACAGTTTTCCTAAGGCTTCCCATATATTTAATACTAAATTGAAAAAAAAGAAGCTTTGTAGAGCAGATAGAGAAACTGAGACACCAAGAGAATAAAGGACTCAGTCTGAGTTATGTGACACAGGTAACCAAGGGAATAAACTTCAGGTCATCTGATTTTTACTGTAATCTGTGATGCAATGAGATGACTCCTTTCTCTACAGCAGGGTTGGCAAATTTTGACTCATGGGCCAAATCCTGCTCACCACAGGTCCTTGCAATTAAAAATATTTTTGATATTAATTTTTTGGCTTTACTTTAAAACATTTTGGATAATTTCATACTCACAGAAAAGTTTTTAAAATAGTGCAAAATAATGAAACAAACACATGCATATATATTTTTTTCACGGAACTGTTAAAGAATAAGTTGCAAATATGGTGCCCATTTATACCTAAATTCTTCAGTGTCCATTTCTTATGAACTGATTCTTGAAGGACATAGATGATTCAAAAAACCTCAGTCAATACGTTTCAGCTAATTTACATTTGTTGAACCCATATTTTTCGAAAATAATCATATACTAGGCCATAAAAGAAGTCCCCTCAGAACAAAGCAAAACAGTAATAAAATCACTGGCATTATTTTTTCTGATTATATATAATTTAAGGTGAAAATAAATAATAACAAACTCAGTAATAAATGGATAGATATATAACAAAAAGTAAATCTGTATATGTTTGAAAGGGAAAGAGCAAATTATCCCCAAGTAAAGTAGAGAGAAACAATAAATACACGGTAGAAATTATTGAAATAGAAAACAAATGTGAAACAGAATGAAAAGCAAATGTTGGCTTTATCCAAACATGTTAATTCAGTGTATATCTGGCAAGATTGGACTTTGATCAAAAACAGCAAAAATACAAATTACCCATGTCAAAAACGAAGGGGCCATCAAAGATGGGACAGTCTACAAAATAAATGACTGTCCTCTAAAAATATCAATGCGTAAATATAAAGAACACTACAGAAATTGTTCAAGATTAAAGAGAACCAAAGAGATATGTTGAGTTAATGTGATATGTGATATTGGACATTATTTTGTAGCTAATGGATACAGTCAAAACAATTTACAAAATACAGAGAAAGCCTGTAATCTGTATAAAAGTTTTTTTTCAGTGTTAATGTCATTGGTACCTGGGTTACGCAATTAAATTTTTAACAGAATACAGACATAACTGTTTGTTTAGGTGTTGTCTATGTCTACTTTCACATCGCCATGGCAAAGATTAGCTGCAGCAAAGATCATATGTGCTACAAAGCCTAAAATTTTACTCTATAGCCATTTATGGAAAAAGTTTGCTGAATCTGGAAAGTGATGAAGACCTTGATAGAGCATGGGCTTGATATTTCTGATAATTGACTCCAGAAATATGGTGCAAAGCCTAATTGAAACTTTCAGAGATCACCAAAAACCTCATCCATCCACAGGGATTTTCTTTTCATCATCCTTCTCATCCTGAGAGTTGGGAGTTGTTATTGCATCCTCTTCTTCTCTGTCAAGATAGAAGCAGTAAGATGCCTTGGACAGTTGCTGCATTGTGAGATTTTATAAATTTAGTGTGGTAGTTTGTGCTATAAGGAAAGAAGTCTGGAAAAGAGTCCAGAAAATATCCCACAAGTGATGACAATTCAGTCCTTGTTCAGTTTTAGTGCAGGACACAGATCCGAGGCAGGACCAGCTACATAATTTGTGATGTTCAGTGCGTAGTAGTCTGTTTTCACACTACTGATAAAGACATATCCGAGACTGGGTAATTTAAAAAGAAAAAGAGGTTTAAGGGACTCACAGTTTCACGTGGTTGGGGAAGCCTCACAATCATGGTGGAAGGTGAAAGGCATGTCCTACGTGGCGGCAGACAAGACAGAATGAAAGCCAAGTAAAAGAGGAAATCCCTTACAAAACCATCAGATCTCATGAGACTTATTCACTATCATTAGAACAGTATGGGGGAAGTTGCCCCCATGATTCAATTATCTCCTACTGGGTCCTTTCCACAACATGTGAGCATTATGGGAGCTACAATTCAAGATGAGATTTGAGTGGGGACACAGCCAAACCATATCATTCTACCCCTGGCCCCTCCCAAATCTCATGTCCTCACATTTCAAAATCAATCATGCCTTCTCGACAGTCCCACAAAGTCTTAACTAATTTTAGCATTAACTCAAAAGTCCGCAGTCCAAAGTCATATCAAAGACAAGGCAAGTCCCTTCTGCCTATGAGCCTGTAAAATCAAAAGCAAATTAGTTACATTTTAGAGACAATGGGGGTACAGGCATTGGAAATACAGCTGTTCCAAATGGGAGAAATTGGCCAAAACAAAAGGGACTACGGGCCCCATGCAAGTCTGAAATCCAGTGAGGTCGTCAAATCTTAAAACTCCAAAATGAGCTCCTTTGATTCCATGTCTCACATCCAAGTCACACTGATGCAAGAGGTGGGCTCCCATGCTCTTGGGCACAGTGCAAGATGAAAATGCTGGGATCTTGCTAATAAACTGTCAAGAATTTTAAGATGGTAACAGCTGAGCATTAAACCAAATGCAGGACGCACTGGAGCACACAGCCTTGTGCAAATGCATAGATTGCATGCCCAGAAAGCTGGCCCTGATCCTAGGACTTTGGAGCTCAAAGGGACATCAGAGGGCACCTATCCATTTATTGTGACAATTGCATTTTGAAAACCAGCTATACCAGGCTACTTAGCTGACTACCAGGAGTGAGAGTGCAGCAGACATCAGTAGCCCTGGAGAGGGGCCGCGGCAGGTGTACATGCTTCTCTATCTTGAAATGAATTGCTGGATTGTGTACTTTCTGGATCTAAAAAGCCTATCTGGATCCACAAATCACTGAACTCCAGCCTATTCACCAGCTTCCCCTGGTACGCGGAAGTTATTTTTAGGTAACCTGTCGTGGGGAGGTTTGACATGTTATTTTCATGCCCGAGGATTGGGTTTCATGGGAAGTGTTCCAAAGAATTTAATACAACGCACCACAGATATTATTAAAGGCACATTGGTTTTATTCTTGTGCCTTACTATTAAGAGTTTCTCTTCTTAGTCATCTTCTCTTCTGCACGTTGCCCTTCCTAACTTAGTTTTCTCCAAGTTCACAGTTCTCTCTTGTGCCAGTTGCTGAGCTCCTCACTGCCACACGGATTTCCTTTCCCTCATCTGCTGCCAACCCCTCTGGTTCTCTACAATGGATGAGTTAGTGTTGTGGCCAACTTCCTTTTTGTCTTTTCCAGATTCCTTTCTACTTTTACTCCTTTGCTATGATCATATTTGCCTCTTAATTTCTAGTTCTCAAATCCAAAAATTGACTTTCTCTTTTTGTCCCACCCAACCTGACTACACAGAGCAACTCATTCTTAATCATGGCTCCTACCTTTCCTGTTCTGTTGTTTCCTTGACCTCCCGTTCCATCTTCCATCTACCCTAGAATACTAAGGTGTCAGGAAATAACTGACCAGCCAGTCTGCATGCCTTGGCTCCTTCATTTTTTGTCTTAGGACCACAATCTAGCTGTATTTAATCTTCTTTCTTCTTAGAATCTTACTTAGTTTATTTGTCCAACTCTTCCATATGGTTGAGAGGAAAATCATCCATTATACTTCCTCTGCCCCTAAAGTAAAAAGAATTACTGAGAATGCATATTTAAAATGAATCTCAAAGCGAATTTTCATTAATAATAAACAATTGAAAGCAATTGAGATCTTTCCTCAGTTTACTGAGAAAATGATGGAATGGAGAAATTAATTAATAATGCATAGCCACATCTGCTGTATTTCCTCTGCTTGCAGTCTCTCTCTTATACCCAGGAAAAGCTCCTGAACAAACTCTGTTTCTGCTGTCCCAGAATGCCCTCCTCACACTCCTTCATGGAAACCCCCTCTTGGCCTTACAGCTATGCTTATCCTAGTCAATACTGTTGTCCGCTCTCTTGTCTTAAGGCACTTGACCAACTCAATCCTTTCTTCTGGCCCTAGTCTCTAGGGAATTTCCTGTTTTGTTGTATCTGCTGTCAATTGTTGTGTAACAAACTACCCTGCAACTTCTCATTTGCAGACAACAGTGATTTAACAACAAATTTAAACAACAAATTTAAATTAAACAATTTAAAACTAACACATCTGTATATGGGCAGGGGAGTTCCTTTGTTGGCTTCACCTGGGCTCACTCTGCATATGCAGCTGCCTTTGGCCAGAGGGTCCACTGGGATCTCGGCTACTGCTATTATTGATTCTGTTCAGCAGATGGAGGAATGGGGCAGGCAGGAATGAGAAAATCTAACATATATTTCTTTAAGGAAACAAACTAAAATTTGTTTCCCTTTCATCTTTTCCTCCATTCTGCTCCCATGGTATGAAATATTCTTATAAATACTTAAAAATGTGCCAACTGGTTTTATTATTTGTTTAAGCAATTTAACCATAACTGGGTTCTCTTTATTCCTGTCATTTAGTTTGAATCACTTACATGATACCTGAATTAAGCATGGATGACACCTTATAAATAGATCGACTTAGAGTTTGCTGGCATAATTTGATATTCCTAATAACTGTATGGTACAGCATCTTTACTATAGAAAATATTTAATAGGCAGTTGCTGAATAAATTGATGCAAGAATAGCAGTATATATAATAGAATTCAAAGCAATACTAACTATCCAGGCTATTCCATGTAAAACATGACGAAACTAAAATATCGTATTTGCAATGAATGATAGAAAAAAAGTTATTAAGTGAATTGTTTCCCATAAGTAGAAAATAGCATTGATTACATCAATCTTAGACACCCGTCTTGAGAAAAAGCTATCTAAGTCAGAACATTATCTAGATGCTGAAGGAGACTTCGGAGTAGTTTTACAGGATATTGCTATTGGAAGTTTTTTTTTAATGTTAATTTCATGTCAAAATGTAAAAATTCTCCTTTCTAATTTATAGTAGATGAACCATTAGTACAATTGTTTCACCCTAGAAGGACAAAGTGTTTGGGAATCAAGAGGCCTTGGTTTGTAGGCCTGTTCTGTCACTTACTAGCTGAACTCTCTGGCACGAGGCACTTGTCTTCTCTGTAAATTGTGGTAAGTGATATCTATCTCACAAGGTTGTTTGGAGAATCAGGTGAAAGTATACATATTTAATGTGTTTTATAATACAAGGTGAGACTCAAATAGGAGCTAAAGAATAAAATAAATAAATTTTTGATTTATGGTTGGAATGGATGGAGATTTTCCTGAGATCATTTTCTACGTGGAATGAATTAGAGAGTGAAGTGAGAAAAGGCTGCCTGAAGTGACAGTAAATGGCTAGAGGGTGGGGAAAGACAGAAAAACTGGACACATGGTATGTGCGTGATCTGCCTCTGTAGGAAGGTGCAGTGAGGAAGAGATTGGAAGTTAAACCACTAAGTGGTTTAGCCACCAGTGGTGCTGTTGGCTAAGGTCAGTTGGTTGTGATATTAGGTGGCCCTAGGGTGACAGATGCACAGTTCATAGGGAATGCGTGGTTGAACAACTCACCTGTTGCTCAGAGAAACAAAGTATATCTATGGCCACTGGTAATGAGCCAAATGCCAGAACTGGCCTTGTGTCTGTCTTCTTGAGTTATGGAGTTATGGAGAACACTCATGAAAACTGTGCCGATGATCAGAAGTTACTTGACTTCAGGTGCTACAATTCTGGCCTTAGAAATGTAAAAACTGGGCTCACACATGTATTTTAATGTTTGGTTCAATATACCTTCTGTGCTGGAATATGTCCTTTATTTCTAGCTTTTCTCTTTTTCGTGCATATCGGTATAAGGGTATATGCATGTAGGGATTTGGGTATAAGAGAGAGACTGAAATCCATCAGTAGATTGATCAGTCCTGTTCTCTCACACACAAAAATGGTGTTGCTCTTATTTCCATCTTATTAGGCATCTCTCAGGCACAATTTTCATCGCCTTATACCTGTGTAGACAGTGAGCACTGAGTAACTGTTGAATGGCTATGCAATAGCACCTAGCTGGCTCTATCTGGTAGTGTCATAACTTGGCAAGCAGTCTTCCTCACAATTGCTAGACAATTATTCTTTAAGTAAGTCAATTTACAGGTAAACATAAAGGTGATTCCTGAGCAAGCCTTCCAGATCTCTTACCACCGAAGATAGATATCACACCTCTTGTATTTACTCCCACAAACTCTACGGTAGAAACGTGAATTGCAGCTTCTTGGTCAATCTATAACGGGTGGGAGATACCTAAACTAAAACCCAGGACCAAGAGTACATCAGTTGCTGAAAAAGGAAGACTTGCTATGAGGTGGTGTGCCTAGAGTGTGTTCATGTGTACATGTATTGTGATGGACACACATATTTTTAACATGTTCAACAAATGAGGATTAAGCCTTGCCTCCCTCCAGCCTAATTCATCACTCTTGTGGCTTTGGCAGTTTCACAGAAATGATATCCTCCCTTTGGTTTAGAGTCTACCGCACTGTAGTGCATTTTCTAAGTGCCATTAGCCTTCTCATTTTGGAAAAATCCTATCCCTGGTGACGATGAAGACCTCTGAAAACCTCACACGAATTCTTCTACTGCCCTGGACTTCCCATCTCTGCACACACCCATGCTGCTCCCTCTGCTTAGAGCACTCCTCAGCTCTGCTTGGCCATCTCTATCTACTCTGAAAGGCCCACATCAGAATGCCACAATCCTCAAGAAGCCTTTGCCAGTCCTTAGCAGAAAATTAATTCCTTCCTTGTCCCTTTCTCCCTAGCTCTTGTTTATTGCCTCTTCTAAAGCCTGGATCATGGTTTGCCTTGCCCAGAGCAGCTCATTCTCAGGAAAGGTCTTAACACTTTGCTTATTGCAGGCGCATTAAAAATAAGAACAATTATTTATTTGACCTTATAGTTCCTGTTAAGCCCAACAAAGTGCCTTGTGTATAATAGGCTCTCAATAATTATTTGTTGAATAAATTATATTACATTTTATAAATATTTACAAAGGAGAGATCATTGCCTTACATGGTTTACAAAAAACAAAACAAAACAAAACAAAACAAAAAAAAACTCTGTTGAAATAAAAATAGACAAACAACAAGAATTTAAGCTGAAGGGTTACTTCTTACACAATGAGGTTGTGTCATTTTGGATATTTGGAACGCCTCTCAGAATTTCCGCTTCCTAAAGAGCCTGCTGCTCTAGCATTTTGCCCATGTGCTAAAAGACATCAGAATAGATTTTGATAAAACAGATTATTTTTAGGCATTGTAATCAGCCCAGCTCTGCCAAATTCCTGGCCTTTGGTATGTGCTGCTGAGTAATGTCAGACGCTCACACGTACGCACACTGACATTTACAAGGCACGAGGTAGGCTCCACCAAGTTCAGAACAAAGCCCCCCTTTTGATTGGTTCACCAGAACTTCCTCAGATGCATTTATTGTTTGCTACTGGAGGAACTGACAGTCTGCTGGTACCGATTAAATTTCCATTCTTTTCTTCACTTCCATTCTTCTCTTCACTCGGGGAAGTGAAGCTGTGGACTCAGGAGGTTATATACTCAACTGCGCGAGGGGGCCCTTGAGCCTCTCTGGCATTGATACTGGTGGAAGCTACACATAGGAGTAGGGCTGCATTAGATCTTTCTGGTATGAGATTTGTACAAATGAAAGTGAACAGGGCTCCACTCCAAACACGTACTGAATGATCTTAGAAAGTTCCTTCCCGAAAAAATACTTTTACCTAAAAAGATAAAAAGAGATGAAAAGAGAGCACTGTTTTATGATTGCACGCCATGAAAAAGCCAGAATATATTTAGTAACCTTTGGAATTCCACTGCCTTTTTAGCTGGAGGAGCATCCCAAAAAAGGAGACAGGAGGGCATTGCGTGTGCACGTGTGTTTGAAAGGACCAAATCTCTGTCTAGACAAAAATAGTAGATAGGTAGGTTATAGAAAAGAATTTCATAAAACTAAGCAGAATGAATTCTTTTTCCAAAATAGTGCTGTTTTGTGAAAGGTGTTTCTCTTCACATTACCGTATATGGTGAACTCTGAGATTTGTAAGTGGCTACCCTTGGAGATGAAGTTACTGCTGAGAATTCAAATCATCTGCCTTAAAAGCTGATATAGGATTTATGATGTATTGGGCATTATTTTCTCTTTAGGGGCATTCTTTCTCCAATGGTGATTGAGAATGTCAATTCTTCTGCTCCCATAATGACCCTGGGAGTTAGAGGTGAATCCTGGGACGTGCCAGATGATCTATTCTGGCCCATATGCAAGAAAGCACATGCTCTAGTATTGCAGGCACTAGGGATTCTGGAAAAATGTAAACATGTGAGTTACCTTCTACATTTTTTTTTTTTTTTTTTTTTGAGACAGAGTCTCACTGTGTTGCCCAGGCTGGAGTGCAGTGGTGCAATCTCAGCTCACTGCAACTTCTGCCTCCTGGGTTTGAGCAATTCTCCTTCCTCCGCCTCCCAAGTAGATGGGATTACAGGTACATGCCACCATGTCTGGTTAATTTTTGTATTTTTAGTGGAGATGGGGTTTCACCATGTTGACCAGGCTGGTCTCCAACTCCTGACCTTAAGTGCTTTGCCCATCTTGGCCTCCCAAAGTGTACCTTTTACTTCTTAACCCTGAAGAACCATTCTTGGTTAAGAGCTGTCTTACGAAGTCATCACCACAGCCTCATTTCCATAGCAGGGACTGCAGAACTTAACAATAATTGTTCTGTAGGGATAAGAGGAACTATTCATGATTCATGATGCCAAGCACAAATGGAAAAGGATGGGCTCACTGTGCACACAAGTCATCCGTTGATACCTGCCCCACATCCCTATGGGCCTCTGCCATGGGCTCTCTGTGCCATGACAGTGGGGTGCTCCTGGCTTCACCCTTTGCATTGTAAGAACAATAATACCTTACATTTTACAGTGCTTCTGCTTTACAAGAGACATGCCGAGCTGGCTTTATCCCTTTCCCTCTCATTTCTGCACCCATCAGATGAGGACATGTGGTGCAGAGACTTGCTAAGGACACAAGGCTGGGAAAAGACTGAGTTGAGAGTGGTCCCTGTTCTGATGACTAATCCAGGGCTCTGTTCACTGTGTGTGGGCACTCAGTATCCACAGCTGGAAGGGTCTTTAGATGACATTGAAACATTTCTATTTTTTTTATGACAGAGGAAGAAAACATATACTCTATTGCAAGAATTATAGTATTCAAGACATGACTATGGAAGAAGCATCAAGATGATCATAGGACATTTCTACATCTCTGAGATATGTTGGAAGCCAGGCTCACATACCTATATTAGAAACATCTTAGAAGGACTTTATGACGGGCTCAGTCAAGTGAGGTGCTATTAACTGGAACAACAGCTGTTTGTTTGGTCCTTTGTACTATCCTGGAATCAGTTGATTCACTCTCTGGTTATTATGATGACCAGATAACCAGATGATAATGCTCCTTCCAGTTATTTTGATTTTCTGTTTGTTTAGCTCTGTAAGATTGGACTTGGTTTGCTTTGGGGACAATTAGTCTATTTACTGGCAAACAGGAATTGAGAAAATGTACATAAAAAACTGGTTTCATGACTTACACATGATATTTTAATTTTAGAGATTTTAAGACTTAAGTTGGAACCAGAGACTAATCCAATTGTTTTTAGACAGTGAAAGGGTTTTATATTCTGTTCAGTTTATTATTTCCCAATTTCTTGTCTATAAAACCAACATTTGTTTTTCTTTTTTTAAAAATAAATCTTGGCCAGGCATGGTGGCTCATGCCTGTAATCCCAGCACTTTGGGAGGCTGAGGTGGGTGGATCACCTGAGGTCGGGAGTTTGAGACCAGCTGGGCCAATATGGAGAAACTCCGTCTCTACTAAAAATACAAAATTAGCTGGGCATAGTGGCATATGCGTATAATCCCAGCTACTTGGGAGGCTGAGGCAGGAGAATCGTTTGAACCCAGGAGGCGGAGGTTGTGGTGAGCCGAGATCACGCAATTGCACTCCAGCCTGGGCAACAAGAGCGAAACTCTGTCTCAAAAAAAAAAAAAAAAAAAAAAAAAAAATCTTTTGCTTATGGTGGTTCTGAACAAAATATAGATGTTAAAAATTGGCTTTGAAAATTTTCTGTCTAAATCTTCATTTGCAACATCTCTTCTTAACTAACTGCTGGTTTTAGACACATGATTTCAAAAAGAAAATGAAAAAAATTCTAGTCTACTTCTGGAATAACCCACAGTGCAGTATTTAATTTGCACGTGGTATGTCCTCTGACATTAATCTTGCTCTGTTTCAATTCTAAGCTCAACAAAGTTCCTTTGAACAGTAGATATATTTTCAAGCAACATTCAAAATGATAGTGGGTTCTTTTCAAGATCGTTCAAGAATTCATGCATTTGATAAGCCCACACCCCTTAGAAGTATTAGGTAGAGAGTAACTTAGGATCTCTCTGTATCATGAAAATGAACTAATGTATCTTAATGCTCTCTGAAGTTTCAGAACATGGCGAGTGGAGAAGAGATGGCTGAAAGGTTCTGTATCATAATATTTTAGGCCCAACTGCATTTCTGTTGCCAAAAGTTCTTTCTTTCATTTTTGTGAAAGACTGAACCAGGTTCTGGAGTTAACTCTGTCACTAATGAACTGTATGAGCCTGGGAATATTGCTTAATTTCTCTGAGACTTTCTTTTCCTTTTCTTTTCTTTTTTTCTTTCTTTCTTTTTTTTTTTTGAGATGGAGTCTTGCTCTGTCACCTAGGCTGGAGTGCAGTGGCACAATCTCTGCTCACCGCAGCCTCTACCTCCTGGGTTCAAACGATTCTCCTGCCTCAGCCTCCTGAGTAGCTGGGATTACAGGTGTGCATCACCACATCCAGCTAATTTTTATATGTTTTTTAGTAGAGATGGAGCTTCACCATGTTGGCCAGGCTGTTCTAGAATTCCTGGTCTCAAGTGATCTGTCTGCCTCGGCCTCCCAAAGTGTTGGGATTACATGCATGAGTGACTGCTCCCGGCTGAGACTTTGTTTTCTACTCTATGAAATGGGTTTGGCCTAGTTGACATCTATGGTTATTTCTGAAGTTATTAAATTAGTCTATTAAATTGTGTCTGCACTGGGATGTTCTACACAGTGGTCTTAGAATAGATTATCTTACAGCTAAAAATTAAATATGTCGAGATAAACTAATTTCATATTTAGAAGATTTTTCTCCTCAAATCTCATTCTATAGGATATTCATGTGCTTCTTTTTTCTTAATTTAACCTAATATATGCCTGGGTTTCCACGTATATCAGTATATTTATTCACTATGTTGTGAATACTGTTGGTTAGTCTACTCTCTGTGTATTTCAGAAGTATTTACTTGGCTATTAGTCCTAAACTTCAAGATGAGTGACTTGTCTACTTCTTGTAAAAGCATTGGCCTGTTCTATTAGATTGGTGAAAATAGCAACGACAAAACAATTGACTTAATAATGGATTATTTTTATTTCTCAACTAGTGGTTTTGGCATGTCAATCCACAGTTTGCTGTCCTTTTAGAAAATATACCAATTTTTGGAAGTGAATGTCAACATTACACAGCTATAGACACTCCTCTGATGTTCTCGTAAGAGATACCCTATCTCTCTCTGGTTATGTTCATTTTAATTTCTTACAGACTGATCTGTTACGTTGGCCAAGAGCCATGTCCTCTTAGCCTTCAACTGCAGTGCTCACCCTGCTCCTGAAATTGCTGTCCTCCTGTGCTGTGAGCAAAGACCATGTTAAAACAGATTGCCTTTTACAGGATCATACTCTGACGATCAAGTTCAAGGTCACCAAGTGCTGAACAGTATCAGTCTTCACACTTCTTGATTGGATTCTTGCACATTTAAAAAAGTGACAGGGCTGTTAGGAATTTTGTGTGGAATTTTGGCTGTGTGTCCTTCATGGCAGAAAACAAGTTCATACTTTCAAATTATCTTAAGATGAACAGGTACTTTGGATCCTCTGACTTTGAGGTAATCATTTCAACTTTCTCTACCTCAATCTCCTCCTCTAAAAATGGGATAATAATAGTATTTACCACATAAGTTCTTATGAGAATTAAATGAGTTAATTTGAGCATGGAACAGTGCTTGGCCCATATAACATAGTAACAATATAAGTTGTGCTATTAGGATTATAAAGATATATATGTATATATAATGATTTTCACTACTGAGAAGAAAATCATCTTCTTGTTCCTAGTCTTATTCATAGTCTCATAAAGTTTTAGGGTTCCAAGAAATCGTAAAGGGAAGGTAGTCCACTCTCTTGGCCAATGCTGGAATCTCCTACAATATTATAGCTACCTTAGGAGGTAGAGCAAACTCGTACAGCAGAATGCAGCTCACCACTGGTTAGCTAAATTAACTCTGCTTATAGGGATCTAAGGAGCCATGTCTCCAAGGTCTGATAACATGTTAAACCCAGATCATAAAGTGTGCGATGTTTATTGGACAACAAGATTTATCAAGCATCTAGATCAATTTGCTGAAATATGGATCAGTTGGTGGGACACATATCCTCGTGAGTTTGGTAATATGAATAGTTTAGCCGGCCTCCAAGTCTTTGGAGAAAGCAAACTAGAAAATGGAAATTCTCTAAAACTTCTAAGGAACAGGGCAGGAATATTACCAATCTTTGTAATCTCTCTCTGACAGTGGAAAGAGGAACCGATTTTTAAAATGAAGGTTAGCTCCATATAATTGATAATGGTGCGTGTTTTCCCAGAAGAGGGAATATTTATTTCCATGTCTCTGTTTCCGGTTCATGTGTGCTCTGTCCCAAATCCTTTTGGTTTCCGGGAATTTTCTTTAGAAAACCCAGATATCACAGCAATAATCCCCAAACCTCACAGAATCTTCAAAAGTAACTTGAGGGAAAGAATCAAGCCCAAGTGGTTCAATACTTGATGGAAACTTGTGTAAAGAGCAATGTCACTGCCAAATGAAAAAGAACTTACTCCAATCTACCATGTTTGTTTAAAAGCAGAATGATACTGTTGTTATCTGGAGGACTTTTTAAACTGAACTCATAATTTTTTTTTTTTACCAAGGTATAGTAAAAGGTGAGTATCATTGCTAATTTATATTCTTATGCTTCTGTTTTAAAAATAATTTCAATGTTTATTTTATATTTTTCAATGTTCATTTTAGATTCAGGTGGTACATGTGCAGGTTTGCTACATGGGTGTATTGCGTGATGCTGAGACTTGGGGTTCGAATGATCCTGTCACCCAGGTAGTGAGCATGGTAGCCAATAGGTATCTTTTCAGCCCTTGCTCGTGTCTCTCTCTCCCCACTCTGGTAGTCCTCAGCATCGTTTCCGTCTTTATGTTCATGCATACACAATGCTGAGCTTCCACTTATAAGTGAGAATATGTGTTATATGCTTTTCTGTTCCTGTATTAATTCGCTTAGGATAATGTCTCCAGCTGCATCCATGTTGACAAGAGAATGTCAACATTACACAGCCATAGACACTCCTCTGATGTTCTAATAAGAGATACACTATCTCTCTCTGGTTATGTTCATTTTAATTTCATGCAGACTGATCAGTTAAATTGGCCGAGAGCCATGTCCTCTTAGCCTTCAGTTGCAGTGCTCATCCTGCTTCCACGTTGGTGCAAAGGATAAGATTTTGTTCTCTTTTGATGGCTGCATACTATTCCATGGTATATATTTACCACATTTATCTAGAGGAATTTTGACTCCAACATTTTCAGGATTTTATAACATAAAAGTCCATTTTAAACAGGTAGTTGTGTAAGAGTATTGTAACTCTGAAAGATAACTTCATCTTCACTTCTGGACATTTCCTTTGAGGGTTGAACAGAACAATTTTTTTTTTCTGCATAGGATCACCCAATTAATTTTCATATATATTTTCATCATTAACCATTGACTTGGAAGGTTTTAAAGTCATTCTGTGTCAACTTCAATTAAATCCCACAAGACTCAGAGAAGCTGATCTGGCAGGAACCTGCTGCTGCATTTTTACAGATAAGTACATTAGGGCTTTGTGAGGTCCAATAGCTGGACTACGGTCAAACAGGAAGACAGAATGGGTTCCCCCATCTGGGCCTTGTAGGACAGCTCTAGATTTGCCTCTCTCCACCCAGAAACTTTCTTCTCTCAGGTCATAGCAATTCCCATATCTAAGCATGACTTTCAGTTCATGTTTTCCCTTCTGTTCCACATTGAAAACATCAGGTACACCTGTACACTCCATGGCCACAGCATACCTGGATCTTCTAGATCTGTCCATTTTCATTGCTACTAGTGAAAAGCAGTGTCTCTTGAGCCTCTATTGCACATGATTTCTACCTGGGTATCTTGCTTCTATGTTCTCTGCTCCATAAATTCCTGTCTCCATGGAGCAGCTGGAGTGATCTTTTTGATAGGCTCAGAGCCTTTTAAGAACTTCTCTTCCCATGTGGTAAAAAGCCTCATTGCACAGCCCTGGCTTATCAAGCCCTCCATGCTGTGGCTGTGTTTGACTCTCAGCCCTCCCTCTTCCACCCTCTCCCTTCCCTTCTTCACCTCTGGCAGTGGCCTTATTTGTGTTCTTCAAGTATGTTGAAATACTTCCCCTCTCAAAGTTTTTGTACTAGCTCTTCATATGTTCTCCATAGATTATCATATAGTTTTTTTTTTTTTTTTTTAGATTGGCCCTACTTTAATATCACCTCTTCTTGGACCACTCAATGTAAGATAGCTTCTCAGTCACTTTCTGTCACGCCACCCTATTTTGATTTCCAGTATAGTTACACATTTTATAAGCCACATTTATCACTCATATATTCCTTTAAAAATGTTTATTTTCTGTTGCTCTCCTCCCTACCTGCACACAATGTTGTGAGCGAAGACCTTGCTTGTCTTACTGATCTCTGCATTCTCAGTGCTTGGTGATATTTGTTGAATGAATGCAGGGCGATACTATGTCTATGCTTTCTCATTATCTTCTGAGTCACTGCAAAGACCGGAGTCCCCCAAGGGCAAAGAACATACTAAGGGTAGTATGTACCTCATGTTGTTATTGAGACATTTCAAAACATGTAAACATATTTACAGTGATGAAGTATACAGAATACTGCCTGCCACAGGAAAAGCTCCAAATAAGTATCGGCTGTTGTTACTGTAGGATGTATACATATTTTTATTTATATTCATATAGTTTTGTTATACATATGAAACAAAACGTTTTATCAGTTTTTATTACTTACACATTATCTACATTATATATGGTGTTAGCTGTTGTTGTTATTCTATTATTTGATAGAGTATCCAATAAAATATGTTATAAGAGTTTGCAAAATACCATCAACTAAATGTCAACCACTTCTTTCTCACCTGGCTCTATTTGAAGATTCAGCCAGATTTCTCTTTCGGGGAGTGTTAGTCTTTTTTAGCTAAGCAGCTGCAGTACCTGCAGTTACTGAAATCGTCCTGAAGGTGGCAGCGGAGAGCTGAGGTTTGGAAAATGCTTGTGTTTTTGTATACATGCTAGGGTGGGATTTGAAGGGGGTGAGAAAATTATCCCATGGGCCTGTTTTTGCATCTTCAAAATTCCTTTCATCATCATTATTGTTGGGAAGGGGTGTGTCATATGTCGGGAAGCTGCTCAAATGCAAATGATATCTGGGAAGTGGCAGCCCGCTATTATTCATAAAACCTCAGGCAACGTGAGAGCATTAGAGCATTCATCAAGATGCAGGGAAGTGGAACTGCTGGTGAGGTGAGATAGAGGGCAGGTAAAGGGAAGAAAAGGGCTTGGCTTTGGATGGGCACTTTCTTGGGTCTGAGGACTTCTTGATCTGTGGAGAGGGGTGCAGAAAGGGGAGGTCAGAACTGAGCCCTCTAACTGGCGGGGCCAGAGCAGGGCCTCTCTCGTCCGGGTCTAAGGCAGTAAACTCCTGGAACAACCTCATACAACATCCATGTGCTTGTTTAAATAACAAGCAGATTCTATGATGTCTATGTGTACAAATCAGATTCTCTGGGGAGTGAGTATGTGAGAGGAGACTAGAAAGACGTTTCTCAAAATCTGAAATACCTCATATTGACCACCAGATGACAGCATTGCACCACCAAATGCTCACACCACAAGGTTCCATCTTGTAAGCTCTTAGAAATCTAACACAGAATCACTGTGCTTCCCACTGGCAGCAGTCATTGGAATTATGCTTATAAACAGCAATTATTCTTTATTTGCACTTTTTCCATAAATGAAGAATACATTTTTTACCAATGGTGGCTACTGTATGTATACTTCGGTTATTGTCTTGGGAAAATTGGTGTTGAAGAAATATCAATTATTTTTAATTATTTTTAATACCAATTATTTTAATACCAATTAGAGTTTGTGACTCTACGCATTTTATAATTCAAAATTTGTGAATAAAATTAATTAGCATGTGAGTTAAAGTGCAGTATTCCTTCAGCTAGAACTGCAAGACCAAAAAAAAAAAAAAAAAAAAAAACCCCATACAACTGTTTGGTTTATAATTTACTGTTTTTAATTTATGGCGTATAGTAAGATATTCTAAAAGCATGAAACAGAATGGTTCTAAAATATGGTTTTATATAGGTTACGTGTTTATAACCATGTCTATCTAAAATAGCTCTCTGAAATGGATTTATATGGTTGAAGAGTTTGAAAAGGTGATTATCAAATGAAATAATATATGTAAAATACCCAGCTCAAGCCTCACACACGGCAGGAATCATAATAAATAGAGACTCTTGTTTCATTCATGAAGAAGAAATCATAAATTAGTGGATAAGTGCAAAAATCCTTTGCTACTCTGGAACAGAAGAGGCCAAACAGTGAAATATCATAGAGTGAGTTGCCTCTTATGCCTTTGTAGTTGAGTAGTCAGAGAATGAAAAACTACTTAGGGTTCTACTAGCCTTCCACAGACACTGCAGATGAAAGTGTTCGGCAATTAACCACGAATGACTTTCAGGAACAGCAAATCCCTGCTTTTCTATTTTACTCAACTTGGATTACATCTGTAGTGCAAATTTAAAAGAACACTCTGGGGACAGTTTTTGCCAGGATCTACTTACTGTCTCATTATTTTCTTTTTTTTAATTGTTAATTTATTTTTGAGAAATATTTTAATTTTTATTTTAGGTTCAGGAGTACATGTGCAGGTTTGTTATAAAGGTAAACTCGTGACTCAGGGGTTTGGTGTACAGATTATTTAATTACCCAGGTACTAAGCATAGTATCAGATAGTTTTTTCTCTTCTGAACCTCTCCCTCTTCCCAGCCCCCACCCTCAAGTAGGCCTCAGTATCTGCTATTTCCCTCTTTCTGTCCACGAGTTCTCATTATTTAGCTCCCACTTATTAGTGAGAACATGTGGTATTTGGTTTTCTATTCCTGTGTTAGTTTGCTGAGGATAAGAGCCTACAGTTCCATCCGTGTTTCTGCAAAGGACACGATCTTGTTCCTTTTTATGTCTGTGTGGTATTACATGGTCTATATGTCCCTTGGCTATTTTCTTTGATAGCCCCCGAACAATAAAGCATTCAGTACCCACAGCAACCCTTGCAGCTACCAGATGCCATTTGCATGATCCAAGCATAACAGTTAAAGATGAATGGCCTTAATGGCTGGGGTCATCCAACTTTCACCATCTTCTACTTTAGGCTTTTTCCTCCTCCTAATAGGCATAGATGGGCTGAATTCCTTAATTAAGATCTCTTGTTTGAACCAGTTCAGACTGCAATCATTCACCAAACTTTTCTTTCCTCCCTCCCTTCCTCTCTTCCATTCTCCCTTCACCTTCTTTCCTTCCTTCTCTCTCTTTTTTCTTTCCTGCATCCCAGTGTCTTGTTACTTACTGTATTCTGTTAAGTTTAGGTACAAACAATAGAAGCAAATACTTTATTTAACTCTTTATTTCCTGTTATGGGCTGAATTCAACCCAGTCAACACCTTGATCATGAACGTCTGGCCCCCAGAAATGTGAGAAATAAATTTCTGTTGTTGAAGTGACTCTGTCTCTGGCACTTTGTTATGGTAGCTCTAGCAAATATGTACACATCCCCTTAGATTGTTTTTTTTTTTTAAACACGGAATACTTTTAGGAATGTGCGTGTCATCCTGGTGCAGAGGCCATGGTAATCTACTCTAAATTGCTGCTGAAGCAAGCACTCCTGTTAGATTCTTCAACCCCCAAATTTTCCAAGACTTCTTAAAATACTGACTTTTCAGACCTTGGGGTCTCATCCCTGCTGTTCTACACTCCACCACTGCGGCGCACTTGACAAGAGTGACTGCATTTGTGTGAACGTGAGCAGATACTAAATCCCAACATTTTGAAACAGTTTCATTGCACTCCTACCAGGTACAGCACATTCATTAATTTTAACATTTATTATCACAGCGGCACTTAAGAAGTTAACAAGAAATGGAATAAACTTAAAAATGGTGCATAGGAGAAGAAGACAGAAGACCGTGACCGCCAGAGAAAATTTTAGCGTAAAGCCTTCTTATACTGTTGTGCTAGCAAAACGTTTCTCCCTCAATAAATAGGTATGTGTCTATAGAGCTTCTTCAGATTCTGGTGTTTGGGTGAAAATATTGAAATACTGTAGATGGCACCATGACATCGCACATGACTGTTTTAGAACAAAACCACTGTGTCGTTATCTCCCTCCCCCATTTTTTTTTTCCTTTTTTTTTTCTTTTTTCCTTGTGGGTAAGTTACTGGAACCTTTTAAAAAATGATCATTTATGGTTAAAACTTGGAAAAGGAATGATGCCCATTTTTTTTTGAAGTTTACTCTCATGGCCTGTACTACAAAGCACTAGTCAGTAACCTCCCCTTGAAAAGTCTCTGGATAAGTACATCATTATTCTAGCTACCAGCACTTGGTGAATCCCCATGTTAAACTCAAACATGTTTTGAAATTAAACCTTAGAGATGTTCCCAACCTTCTTTCGTGTCCGTAGAGATAAGTTTACCAAATGTTAACAAAGAAATAATTGTTCTCAGAACTTATGGCAGCAGAGTGATGAGATGTAGAGTTGCTTTAAGACTGAGGCACAAATGGTGCTCTGTGGCAAACATAAAGGAACTGTTCAATAATCACTGTTTTCAGCAAATGTACAACTCTAAACCAGGGACCAGCAAACTTTTTCTGTACAGGTCCATCCAGATAGTAAATATTGTCAGCTTTATGGACTACACGGTCTCTGTCCAAGCTTCTCAGTGCTGCCATTTTACCCTGAAAGCAGCCATAGACAATACATATACAGACGGACATGGTTGTGTTTTGTAAATATTTTATTTACAAAAACAGGTGGCAGATTTAGTCCTGAGCGGTAGTTTGCCGACACATCCTCAAACCCAGGCTTGCTTTCCCTCTAAAGAAGGCTCTCTCTTGTGGTGATTCCTCAAAGACGTAAAGACAGAAATACCATTTGACCCAGCAATCCCGTTACTGGGTATATACCCAAAGGAAGAAATATGTATCACTCTATTATACAGACACAGGCACACATATGTTCATTGCAGCACCATTCAAAATAGCAAAGACATGGAATCGACCTAAATGCCCATTAATTATAGACTGGATAAAGAAAATGTGGTACTTATACACCATGGAATACTATGCAGCCATAAAAAGGAATGAGATCATGTCCTTTGCAGGGACATGGATGAAGCTAGAGGCCTTAGTATCCTTAGCAGACTAACATAGGAACAGAAAACCAAATACCACATGTTCTCACTAAATGATGAGAACACAGAGACACATAGAGGGGAACAACACACACTGGGGCCTGGTTGTGGGTGGCAGGAGGGAGAGGATCAGGAAAAATAACCAATGGGTACTAGGCTTAATTACCTGGGTGATGAAATAATCTGTACAACAAACCCCCATGACACAAGTTTGTCTATATAACAAACCTGCACATATACCCCTGAACTTAAAATAAAAGTTAGAAAAGGAAACCTCTTTATGTATTAGGTTTGAATGCCTAATACAAACGTTTTCCCTCCCCTGCCTTTTAAAACTCCATGCTGATGCTGTCTCCATATGTTCAAGCATGATCTTGTGTCGTCTGTTTTGGAGGTAAAATGTTGGGTTGAGTGGGTTAGGAAACTGACTTGTGAGTGTAACATTGGAGATGGGTCTAATCATGATGTTGGCCTGGACATATCTCATTTCTTCCCATGGGACCCATCTGGTTTGATTCAACTTTAGGAATAAGAGTTTAGATTTGAGATTGTGCTTGGTTTGGAGCTGGCCTGGTAAGCATGGAAATGCTCTTCAGTTATCTTGGAGCTAACGCATGTGTATGTTAACCAAACAGAAACCAACTGAGGAAGTAGGTTATAGTAGTAATTGTATTGGAGGTAAAGCATGTATACAGTTATCAACAATGTCCTGTGTCCAAAAATATGCATTACATAATTTTCAAAAATGTATTTATTAACATATTTATCCATAGTCAGGTTCCACAGGAGCTGATTCTGAATATAGTTCACTCAAGGCCACTCTGCCCAGGAAGTTGGGCAGAAGGGATCAATTCCCTTTTTTTTTGAGACAGAGTCTCGCTCTGTCACCCAGGCTGGAGTGCAGTGGCGCGATTTCAGCTCACTGCAAACTTTACCTCCCGGGTTCACACCATTTTCCTGCCTCAGCCTCTCAAGTAGCTGGGACTATAGGCACCCACCACCACGCCCAGTTATTTTTTTGTATTTTTAGTACAGATGGGGTTTCACCATGTTAGCCAGAGTGGTCTCGATCTCCTGACCTCCTGATCCGCCCGCCTCGGCCTCCCAAAGTGCTGGGATTACAGGCGTGAGCCACCGCGCCTGACTGTGATCAATTCCCTTGAGAGGCATTGATCTGCGAGGTTCTTTCTTGCCTATCTAGACTTAAGCAGACTCCAGAAGAATAAAGCAAATAATTTCTAGGAATTCAATCTTGTAAAGTTCTGGGTCAGGTAAAGATTGCAGGTTGCTTTTGATTGTTTTTGGCATCATTTGAATTCTAAGCTTATGACAACACTGTAGTTGCGCAATACTTCAGCATGAAGCCGAGGCTGGTGAAGAAAGAGTACCTTTTCTGTCCCACAAAAACCCTCTCCAACTAGATTTGATGTATTTTGCATGGATTAATTCATAAACAATTGCTATTGCCCATATGGAAGCTATGATAGGCAACTGCCTGAAAAGTAGGCTGGAATCTGCAGTTGGCCCTCGGGTTTTAACCCAGTGTCATTTGAATTCCTGCTTTATGTCAGCTCTCATAGGGAATAAGACATTCCAATGGGTTACCCACACAATAAAGGACTTTGTCTATTTTCATGTGTTTTGGCCAGTTTGAAAATCTTATTGCGTGGTTAGGCTACACAAATAGACAAAGGTAAATAGAGAAACCTGCTTCATGGAATAGCTTTGGAAACTGTGGTTGCTAAGATATAGATAGGCTTTAAGTAGAGAGAATTTCCATTATAAATTTACTAAAATGATCAGAAAAGTGAATTTACATGAAAAACATACACTGGGTGTTTGGAAAGTGCTTTTTCTATAGACAGGGTGTGTAAAACGCGTATCAAGGGAACTGTTTGGGGGAAGACGAGAATTTGCACAAGGTGTTGGGATGAAAAATATTGCTAACTTGTTTTAATTATTGGCTGAAACTTGATGGAAAGAGGAAAAAGTCCTCCAGATGATACAAAGTAGACCTTTCTTCTCATGCTCTATAGAGGTCTTTTGGGAAAAATTTCCCATTTCTACTCATGTTTGGAAAACCTTGGGTGTGTATTTTCACTGTGTATTTAACCTTCTTTCCTGGCTTCTAGAACTGTGCTGTCCAACATGATAGACGTTGGCCATGTGTTGTTTTTGAGCACTTAAAATGTGGCTACTGTCGCTGAAAAACAGAATTGTTAATCTTACTGAATTTTAGTTAATTTAAATTTGAATAGGCACCTAGGGCTATTGGCTATAGAGACAGTACAAATAGAGAATATTTCCATCATCACAGAAAGTTCTGTTATGATAGTGCCCTGCTCTAGAGGGTGACCAGACAGCAATTTTTGCTCATAAGACTTGTTTTTTTTTTTTTTTTTTTTTTTTTTTTTTTTGAGACGGAGTCTCCCTCTGTCGCCCAGGCTGGAGTGCAGTGTCCGGATCTCAGCTCACTGCAAGCTCCGCCTCCCGGGTTCATGCCATTCTTCTGCCTCAGCCTCCCAAGTAGCTGGGACTACAGGCGCCCGCCACCTCGCCTGGCTAGTTTTTGTATTTTTTAGTAGAGACGGGGTTTCACCATATTAGCCAGGATGGTCTCGATCTCCTGACCTCGTGATCCGCCCGTCTCGGCCTCCCAAAGTGCTGGGATTACAGGCTTGAGCCACCGCGCCCGGCCAAGACTTGTTTTTAATATTGAAGATTTAGTTTTCTCCCAACTGATGAAGTTTACGGCAAAAATGCTATGAAGATGGCATTCACTTTATTCAGATCTTATGAACATTTTCTCACAACTTATTTTTTTCCCTCAGTTCTGAGTAATTCTGTTTTTATCCATACCGTATTATATTTAGTTCCTTCTAATGTAATTAAACAAAAATACCTTAATTTCAGAAAACACTTCTTTAATTAGTTGTGCTTGAAATGTCCTGACTAATCCTTACTGTAGTAACTGAATGGCCAATTTCATAGCCTCAGTGGAAAAAACAAAAAGAGAAGGACCTGTGTTCTTCATCTGTGCCAAGCAGGAAAATACTGTGGTTCAGTAATAGAAAATGAAGAGGGAGGAAAAGTTTTAGGTCATCAAATGGGGTCAGAAATATTCATGTCAGTATACTTTTGCTGCTCTCGCGAATTTCCCAGAAGGGTATCTGCGAATACCTAATTTAGGTTTTTTTGGTTTCACTTTAAGTACACATGAGCTTCTGGAAAGGGCGACATTTATATATTTTTTTCATTGTGGTTTACAATCCAGTGTAGGTATATTTCAGGATGTCACTCACGATTTCAATATGGTCATAGAATTATTCAGAAAAAGCTAATTGAAAGCAAAATGCATTAAAATGACTCGGATTAAGCTTCCCACGGACGCCAACTGTCTGTTTTGTCCCCATTGTAAACACAAGTGCCCCAGAAGTGCTTGTGCTGAAATTGGCCTCTTGTTGAATGAATGCATTTAAATGTGAGAGTTTTTGTATTATTACAGGGTAAGAAATGTTGCAAGTACAAAAATGTTGGGAACTAGAGTCATCCTCTGGGAGGTTTTCCTAGGAGGTAAGCTCTACTGTTTCGGAGTTCAGGGAGTGGGGCAGTGACCTGCATGAGGAGCCCCCAGGGTAAAAGCCCAGGGTCAAGGCCCAGGGTCTTGGCTTCTCCTTGGGACTGTTTCCTGGGTCACAGAGAAGTTTCTGAAAGGGAGACCCAAGTGTCAGAGATGGGCAGATTGAACTGTCCCTGTTGGTATTTACAAGAGACACTTGACGTTGATGGAAAGCATAGGGAGGACAGCAAGAGGGAGCTGTTCTGCATCCACATCAGCACCCTTTCCCCCTTCCTTGCCCTTTATCTTGTCTCATCCTTACCTTGTTGGAAAAACACATTGGCAACATCACTCCCCACTCAAAAGGTTGCCAACACCTTCTCCCAATAATAGCGATCAACATATGTAATAGACTTCAGCTGTCTTTTTGGGTGATCTGGCAACAAACTTAACTGAAAAAAGTCAGATTTTTACAAAGAAACACTGCTTTATTGCTTAAATGTGGAAATAATACAGACCACCAGCTAAGCTAATAGCGTTCTGAAAAAGAAAGTTCAAGGTGTCTGTTGCTACTTCAATAACACATACATAAGTGGAAGGTGACAAAAAAGATTAATAGGTAAAGAGGGGCCCTCATGTTGCTATTCTGAGCTCTCCACTTGCAGCAATTATCTGACTGTCGTCGGAAGAAGCTAAGAACAATCCTCCAGCCCTCCCATAATGCCCTCTCCAAACAAATGAAAACGCACTGCAATTGCCTTTGCAGTGTTTGCTCCCAGCCTGCCACTTCCTGTGTTTCTCCCTGAACACGATTCTTTGCTTCGCAGGTCATCCTCTCACCCTTGCATTCTGTGTGTATATTACTGGCTAGCTGCCAATCAGCAATGGAAACCTCCCAGGGTTCTGGCAGACCTGGCTTGTGAAGTTAAGCAGGGCTTGGTGAATTTAGCCCATTTAACTGAGATGTGAGGGCAGTGAAGTGATGTTTGTAGAGAAAGGCACAGTTCTCCAGAGCTCTTGAGAATCCTTAAAAGAAATATATGCTCCTTACAAGTTTTCACTGTAAGCTTGGTGCACATTTCTAAGGCGGCTGGGGAATCATACAGTAGCTCTCCTTCTCCTTCTCCTTCTCCTTCTCCTTCTCCTTCTCCTTCTCCTTCTCCTTCTCCTTCTCCTTCTCCTTCTCCTTCTCCTTCTTCTTCTTCTTCTTCTTTTTTTTTTTTAACATTCTATGGACTAACTAAGCTCTGAAACCCCATTAAAACACAAGTAGGCTATGATTTCAACACTTCTAAAGAAAAAAAAGGGGCAGATTTTTGAAGTCTTGTTTTCTCTGGGTCTGCCTCTAAAACCTCAAAAACATTTTATATAGGTGGATAAAACTCCACTGAGGGGTTGGGCGTGGTGGCTCATGCCTGTAATCTCAGAACTTTGGGAGGCCGAGGTGGGCAGATCACTTGAGGCCAGGAGTTCAAGACCACCCTGGACAGTATGGTGAAGCCCCATCTCTACTAAAAATACAAAACTTACCTGGGCGGGGTGGTTCACACCTGTAGTCCAAGCTACTTGGGGGGCTGAGGCCCAAGGATCGCTTAAACTCTGGAAGCAGAGGTTGCAGTGAGCCAAGATTGTACCACTGCACTCCAGCCTGGGCGATAAAGTGAGACCCTCATTCAAAAACCAACCAACCAACAAAACTTCACTGAAGACAGGAAATCTGCCTCCCCAACCCCAATCATTTTGTATTTACTGGGATCCTTGTCTCTTTTTACTTCTGAGTTTATGGAGAGCCTCTTTTAAGTCTCCCCAGCTGCTCGAATTTTACATATGGAAGGGAGGTGGGAACTATTCAGTCTTAGAAGAATAAAGTTTAAACCCCTGTGAATCTCAAAATATCAATAAATGAAAGGACACCTATCTGTCAATTCTGAGTTCCCCAACTGGATCAGTTGTGACTTTTATTTCCTTTGCACCTGCCTCTCTCATCCTTTTTTTTTTTTTTTTTTTTTTTGATTGTATCCAAACACAGCCAGCAGGTTTCTGAAAGGATATTATTTTTTGTTTTTTTGAGATAAAATGTCACTCTGTTGCCCAGGCCGGAGTGCAGTGACACGCTACCGGCTCATGGCAACCTCCACCTTCCAGGTTCAAGCGATTCTCCTGCCTCACCCTTCTGAGTAGCTGTGATTATAGGCATGCGCCACCACGCCCAGCTAATTTTTCTATTTTTAGTACAGGTGGGGTTTCACCATGTTGGCCAGGCTGGCCTCGAACTCCTGACTTCAGGTGATCTGCCCATCTCGGCCTCCCAAAGTGTTGGGATTTACAGGCATGAGCCACCGTGTCTGGCCACTGAAAGAATATTAGCATACTCAGGCTTCAAGTTTGTTAACAAGCAGCTCCCCACTTCTAGACTCACTTAAGAGAACTGTGAGAGTATCCTGATTTGCTGTTCTATTGTGCTAATGAAAGACCAGGAAGCAAAGATAGCTGGGCTTTGTGAAGTGAAGCAGCAAGGAAACAGAGGTGGGTTAGCCTACTTCAGGGACAGTGTGGGCCTGACATTTCTTGCTTGTCCTTCCATATTCTCATCCTCATAACTAGAAGTGGGCTCTCTCTGCAGGCCACCTTGTTGCAGCAAGAGCTGTCATAAGGCATTGAGCTGCCTGGATTTTGTAAGTCTCATTCATCCTGTCTGTAGCAGATTGCAAGATCTGATGTCGATCCTATACCCCTTCCTTGCGTCTACCCTCCTTGTAATGTGCCCTTGTAGCTCCTTCCATCAAAAGGTAAAATCTGTTTTCCCACCATTTTAACTTGGGCTGATCTGCTTTAGTTTTTAGTATGGGGTAGAAGGGCCAATGAGCCGGTCAAGCCCAGACTTTGCAGGAGGCTGAATTCCACCATGACCCTTACTCTTGTGGAATCTCCTTGCCTTCACTGTGGTCAGCACTTGTGAATATGATGAGCTATTACTCTTGTGATTATGTTATGTTATATAGCAAAAGGGATTTTGAAGATATAACCAACTTTCCAAATCCATTGAGCATAAGATAGGGAGGTTATCTGGGTAGACCTGACCTCATCAGATGAGTTCTTTAAATCTGAGTCTAGTGGTCAGAGACAGAGGCAGTCCAAGGTCTGAAACATGGGAAGAACTTGACATACCCTGACTGTCTTGGAGATGGAGGGAGCTTTGTGATAAGGAATGTGGATCATCTTTAGTGGCTGAAAGTGGCCTCTCACTGACAGCCTGCAAGGAACCAGGGACCTCAGTCCTACAACCACAAGTAACTGACTTCTGCTAACACCAAGAATGGGATTGGAAGCACATTTTCACTCCCAGAGCCTCCAGCTAAGAAGTTAGCCCAGGTGACACCATAATTTCATCCTCATGATACTCGGGGTAGAAAACCCAGTCCTATTGCACTAGACTTCCAATTTACAGAACCGTGAGCTAGTAAATGACTGTTGTGTTAAGGTGCTCAGTTTGTAGAAATTGTTATGCAGCAACAGAAAACCAACATAGCCCTAGAAAACCTCATACACTTCTATTCTCTCTCGGAACCTTGGCAAGATCATGAAGCCATGCCCAGACTAGCCTGCTGGGGAATGAGAGACCATATGAAGCAGAGCCGAGGAGCCCCCACTGAAGCCGGCCAACTTCAACTTCCAGAAGCAGGACCACCTGACCAACCCACAGTTGATCACAGATGCCCGAGGGAACTCAGCTGAGTACAGAACCACACAGTTTGTCCTACTCTGACTTGCTGATCTCCAGAACCATGAGTTATGCAAGTGATTGTTGTTTGGGCCATTATGCTTTGGGATGGTTTGTTACAGAGCAATATTTAATGGATAAAAAGTCTGTCTTTATAAGCAGACACCAAACTTGTCTCAATGCTGAGCATGCACACTTCCACATTTAGAAAGGTTGGAACTGATGATTCTTCAGATAAAAAGCTTTTGTTGACTCATGATGAGACACACCCATTTCAATGAGGTACTTAGGCAGCACACCGTCACAGAGCTGATCAAAGCTGTGGCATGGGTTCAATCAGGATTATTCTACCGGTCATATCAAAGTTCCTCACTGCTCCTTCACTTCATGTAAAAACAATTCATTTGTAAACATCTATTTATGATCAGGAGCTCAGGGTAAATTATTTTACCAACTCACCTTTTCACCATTATAAATATGACTGCAAATTATAAATAAGTAAAATATTTTTAAAAAGTCGTCTTGCCAAATTTCTGATTATAGTCGAAAGCAGACATGCCGTGGCAGACAACAGATATAAAAAACAGAGATGAAAACATTTCAGTGGTGTACTCGTGCTGTCAGAGTTTAAAAGTTATATTTATAAATATATGCAATGTGTCTCTGTGTGGAGTCTAAACTGTTTTCAGTGAACTCAGCCTGTTTGCAAACTTGGGTTTCTTCTTCGGGGGGCTACTGTCTACTTTATGTTCCTAAGATAATCAGGCAGGTGTGTGAAACAAATGTGAGTGGCTCAGTTTCATTTTGAGCTCCTGGTATGGATATTAGGGATCTTGAACTTAGAAGGCTTGATTGCTATAGTATTTCAGTAATAGGAGGTCTGCAATGGCATCCGATGTTAATACCCTCTCCCAGGAAAGATGATAATGGCTTTTCTCCATCCCTAAATGAACCAAGAAATAATAGAACAGACATCCTCCTATGGATGGAGGTTGCTTGCAACATTAGTGTGAAGGAGAAAAAAGATCAGCAATAGGGCTGCTGTTGCTGGGGAAGTGGGTGAATGAACCATTCCTAAATGAACCAAGAAATGTTAGAACAGACATCTGTGGATGGAGATTTGGAAGACTAGTGTGAAGGGGAAAAGGATTAGCAATAGCGCTGCTGTTGCTGGGAAGGGGGTGGGGAGAGGCTGTCGCCGAGGAAGACTAAATAGTGGCTTGCAAAGGACAGCAAGCAGGCTACCAAAAGGTTACATGGGGCAAAACTCCTGTTTGTGAGAAAAATGGGGTTGGGGGGAGTGGGTAGGCAACTTAAGTCAAAACATTAGTGACCCACAGAGAAAAGGAGAGGGAAATGTAAGGTGCAGGTGGAGGAAATACATGTTCAAGTTCAACTGTAGAAAGGTTCACAAGTGCATCACTGGTTCCTTTATCATGAGACCTGCATATGTGGCCCAGGGAGAGGCAGCTGTTGGATTCTTAGGGTACATGATGGGATTTTCAGCTAGACACTGTTGTGGATGCTTAGCCGAGAAACAAAGCCAGTGTTATCTAAGAGGAATTCTGCTACGAGCAGGGAAATGGAAGGCCACACAATGTGTGTAAACAATATCCCTGCTTATTCTTAATGTTTTTGTTTGGGAGACGTGATGACTAGAGCACAAGTTGTCCCCAGTGAAGCTTCAATATTGCATAGTCCTTGTTCTGGAGGTACCTGGGTACTACCGACAAGCAAAATTTTATCTAGAGGCAGAGAGAGGATTTTGAAGGACATTTGGGAGAAGGGAATAATGGTCAGATCTGCGACTCAGCAGAAATCAAGGTTTTTCTTGTTCAGACAGGGTATTTTCCTCTGAAGAGTGGAGATCTCAGATGATTTGGGTGCACATGCTGGATATGTACTGGTGATCCTTTCTGTCGTCTCCTTGGGAAGCATTATTTACACAAGTTCCCTTATCCCTACCTGTGGCCCCCCTACCAGTCCCTTTCATGCTTACATCCATTCCTCCTGTCTACAGCCTTCTTTTGTTCTGAGCGAGGGAAGAGCAACTTAGTGAACTGGGTCTCAGAGAGGGAAATAGATAGTGACGTCCACAACCCACAGTCTTCTGCCTTCACATATGCAGTCCGTCCTAGGAGATGCTATGTGACCTGGGACACCCCTTGATGCCAGCACATGCTGTATTATCTTTGGGAATTCACACTAGACCATGTGTGCTCCTGGCACACAAGTCCTCTGCTTTATTCATCAGTGACCGTCAGCACACATCACAGTGCCTGGCACACAATGGGTACTGAAATACCTTTTAATAAAGGACACTATGATGGTACACATATAACTATACAGCCATTCAAGTAAATATTTTTCCCATTCTCTTTAACACAGGACATGACATCTTGAAGAGACGTTGGTCCCTGGGCATTCTCCCTCTGTGCAGCATGTAGGGCTAGAAATAGCCACTGTCCAGCCCTGTACCTCAAAGGCAGCAGGAAGCCAAGTGTCACCATCTGTGATTTAGCCCGCATCCTAGAACAAAAGGGCAGGAGAGGCTGGGTGGCTGAGGAAAGCAAGTATCTTGTCTCAAGTTCAAAGCAATGCTTTTCTGACCTGCTAGGTTTCTAGGAGTGACACGTGCCACCCAGGGACTCTGGACAAGCTGCCTTGCATGTCACCACCTCTGTGTGGGCTACCAGCTCCTGGCAAGGTTCATGGATGCAGGCACAGACTGTGCAGTCCTAGGGTGCTCTGCACAGTTCCCAGACAGCTTGCAGGTAGCTCCAGGGACTGCTCACTTCTCTTTTTTTCTCTTTTCTCTCTAGCCCTATGTCGTGAAGGGACTGCTTACTTCTAAGCCAGGTGTGTATTTTGTTTCCTGGCCAAGCCATTGTTTCATAAAACTTTAGATTTAGGGGACCTCTAAGGACACAGAGAGAATGAGGCAGCATCATTCCTGAAATGGGACATTTTCATGGGCAAGTATGAATGTCTTCATCAGATAGCTGCTTCCCAGCAGATTCTGAGTGTGGGACGTATAATTATAACACAGAAAATGGCACTTTTTCAGAAATTGGATATTTATAGATTCTAGCTCCATTACATAGGATCTATGTGATCTTGGGTTACTCAAGCTCTATAAGCTTCAAGTTCTTTATATGTAAATTGAGCATCATAACATAAACAGGGTATTGTGAGAATTAGGGGGTTCTCATTCCTTACTCCTAATGATTCTTTCGATTTGAAAAGGTCTGCTCCTTCCCTCTTCTCCCTTCCCCCAACTTTTTTAGCCTAAGGCTTATAGCCTCTCTCTACCACTTCCTCCCTCATTCAGGATTTATTTATGCAATTGATGGGTATGACACAGCATGTGCTGTGTATCCCATCCTCTGTCATTTCACCCATGGGCAGGCTTCTTATAGGGAGCATGAGCTTTTTCTGCTGGGATGGGGTAGAGGGAGGCCTCCAATCCTCCCAGAGCACTGCTTGACTTGTCTGTCATGGTGGGCTGCCTCTGAGAAGGGCCCCTATAATATTCGCACATGTGTGTGATCTTTTCCTCTTGAACGTGGCTGGACTTAGTGACTTGCTTCTAACAGACAGAATGTGGCAAAAGTGGTGAGATATGACTTCTGAGTTTAGGTTGTAAAACATTGTGACTTCTGGCTTGTAGGCCTCTCTTTCTTGCTGTCTTGGAGCCCAGCTATAGAAGGAAGCAAGCTGCTATGTTCTAAATAGCCCTGTGGAGAGGTCCACATAGCAAGGACTCATGTCTCCAAGCCAACAGCCAGCAAGAAACTGAGGCCTCAGTTCAGTAGCCTGTGAAGAACTAATTCCGCCAATAGCCACATGAGTGAGTGTGGAGGCAGGTCCTCTTCCAGTGGAGCCTTGATGTGACCACTGCTCTGGCCAACATCTTGAGTATAGCCTGGTGAGAGGCCCTGAGCCAGTGAAGCCATGCTGTACCTAGATCCCTGATCCATAGAAATTGTGAGAAAATAAATGTATGAGTGTGTGTGTGTATGTTTGAGACAAGGTTTGTCCAGGCTGGAGTGCAGTGGTATGATCATGGCTTACTGCAGCCTTGACCCCCCAGGCTCAAGCGATCCTGTCACCTCAGCCTCCTAAGTAGCTGTGACTACAGGCTCATCCCACCATACCTGGCTAATTAAAAATATTTTTTTGTGGCGATGGGGTCTCACTGTGCTCCACAGGCTGGTCTTGAACTCCTGGGCTCAAGTGATCCTCCTGCCTTTGCATCCCAAAGTGCTGGGATTATAGGTCTGAGCCACCACCCCCGGCAATGTTTGTTCTTTTAAGCTGCTTAGCTTTGAGGGGTTTTGTTGCAAAGCAATAGATAACCAGTACAGCTGGGTAGGTCTGGCTAATCTTGTGTTCAGTTTTAGGAAGCCCTTTGCCCCTTAGATGTAAGTGGATTCTCTGACCTTCCCTATGTTGGTCATAAAGGTGACAGTTTGTTCTCCCTGTGTTTTTCTTTTGGCATTATTTCCCAATTATTTTTTAATTAGAAAAACTGGGAAAGGACGTGGTGTGCTGTTTATCACTTACGAACCCCTCTTCTAAAAACCTCAACATGAAAACTCTCCATAGATATTCGTTTCTTGCAAGAATTTCTGTAGGCCAAGCTTGTCCAACCCACAGCCTGTGGGCCACACGTGGCCAGGACAGCTTTGGATGCAGCACAAAACAAACTTATAAACTTTCTTAAAACTTTATGAAACTTTTTTGTGATTTTTAAAATTTTTTCCCATCAGCATCGTTAGTGTTAGTATATTTTATGTGTGCCTCAAGACAGTTCTGTTTTTCCAGTGTGGACCAGGGAAGCCAAAAGATTAGACACCCCTGCCGTAGGCATTTCTGCAAGTGAAACAGTTGGGATCCAGCTTTGCCTGAGACAGTGCTCTTCCAGTCCCGCTGCTATCAACAAAAATGCACATGCTCTTTCCAGGCGCTGCTATAGGACTTGGCGGAGGCTTATGTGCTTTGAGGTCCCTTTACCTCTAAGCCCATTCACAGGCATTTCCTAGGCTACTGTCTTGGCTTTGCCATCCTTGCTCCTATTAAAACCCCTCCCATTCAAGGCCTTGATCTCAGGGACAAACATCTCAAGTTCATGCAAAGCCAGTGGTAGGAGGAATTCTGGGGCTTAAGCAGCAACTAAATTTTGAAGTTACTTCAAGAGGAGAACAATAGACTTTCTCACCTGCCCGTATTATTTTAGGGAGAAGCAGAGACAGAGAAACCTAGAAGATGATTAAATGATTAAAGACTTTCCAGAAAGCATTAATAAGGCCATAAGCATTTGGGTACCCTTTGCTTTTTCTCACGCATTCTCAATTCAGGGAAACTAAATGAGTACACTCTCAGTCCCAAAGCTTCAGTGTTCCTGGCCATGATTAAAGCATGGTCTAGGAATGGACTCTGTATGACTAGCCCCTCACCAGGAGTCACAGCTCCAGGAGTCACTGCTTGATCCCTTCGGGAGGGAAAGAGGGAGAGATCTGTGTCTTGACAGCTTGAGAAGGTTAAAATGTACTGTCTCAATTTCTTCGCTTGTGTCCTATTTCAGAATCTGTTAAAGAAGTATTTAAATCAGAAAAACAGCATTTGGATTTTATAAAATACAACAGATCAATTCCTACTTGTGGTTTTACCCTGGAGCTTGGCATGGAGAACAGTTTTAACAGACATTTTTCAAAAATCATTAGGCTCACCAAAATCCAAGCTGGCCCGTGACATTTGGATTGGATCCATTTTTTTAAGCTAATACTTTTCCACCCCCTGTGGTCTGTAGCTTTTAATCATTCCCTCTACATCATGAGTTTAGAAGAAAACAAGTATTTGCCTACCGAAGACATACTTAGAGTTCCTCCGTGTTCATGGATTTCTGGGCGAACATAATCACTTGAATAGGAAAGAAAAGCACAGTTGATAAATTTCCCACCCTTTAGGGAGGCCCCATGATTTCTAATAACTCCTGATTTCTACCGCTCAGCCCTGTCAATTTCCTTTGGGCCTAGCCTGGTGATACACTTATTTTCTTATCTGTGTTAGATTACTTAGGGCAATCAAAAGTCATAGGTGATAATTATTAAAATGGAATTTTATTTTAGGGGACATTAAATACTTTCAATGTAGGATGATAATGGAATGTGTCTACATAGTTAATTTGTAAAGACATGTCATTTTATTAGGGCACTGAATTAGTTACCTATTGCCACTGTAGCAAATTACCACAAACTTAGAGTTTAAGACAACACAAATTTATTATTGTCTAGTTCTGGAGGTCCCAAGTCTGAAATGGGCCTCGTTGGGCTAAAATCGTCACCCTGCATTCCTTGGCTCATGACCCTGAATCGCTCCAATCTGTGTTTCCATCATCACATGTATTGCTATAATTAAATAGCAGCAGACTGCTTCAGATTATTATATGTATGCATACACACACTACATGCAAAACAGAAGCATTTGAAAAATGAGGGATATAGGTCCTATTTTTTTTTATTGGGAACAGAAGGATTTATCAGTTTATTTCAAGCAAGCCCTCAGCCTTACTTGAATGAAACAGGTCTGGTCTGAATTGATTTTCTTCCCAGAGAAATCAGGCTGATAAACAAGTGGTCCTATTTGAACATAAAATTTACATATACATTGAGAGTTATCTAATGAGTCTATGTACCGGCATTTTTAACATCCCTGCAAATTAATACATTATATGCTCTTCTTTTCTTCTGCACTAAATCTTAAATCTGCAAACCAAAGGCCCAAATTAAATGATTGAACTTCATGAATTCTATAGCATCCATAATGGAAGTGGCTCCTTTGTTATTTTGAGCACACAGGGTGCAACTTTGAAAGGTTAGCTAATGTATTTTTTATTCCTAGAAACTATTTGTCCTGTGTCCTTCCCTCCTTTCCAGGCAGCTGCCTGGGCATTAGGTTTTACTAACTTGTCCTGAGGATGAACCAAACCAAAGAGTTAATTCTTAAGTTTTTGGGTTTCAAAAGCTTGGCCTTTGAATTTCACAAGGCAAAACTAAGAAAGACTTTGGGACTATACACTTACTCCAAAGCCACTGAAGTGTAAATGTGTGGGTGTCCTGGGGATGCATAGATTTCCCAAGGGAGTACGTGGGGACTGAGACAGTGTCAACAAAATCAACCTCCAGATGCTCAAATCCCCTATGTTTTCTTTTCTCAGACTCATCCCTCTAGAGGCACCCTTATGACTTGCAGAGTTTCTTGCTCATTTTTTTCCCTCACATTTGCCCTTTTCATGTTCCTACCTCCATCCCTTGATTCACTCCTTATCTTGCTATGGTGGAAAAACCCAAGCAAAGGGACCCTATGAACTAGTACTGATATTGAGAAAACTAATTGATGTGATAACTGGGGACCACATTCTTTTACAGTGATTTTTAATTCTTTGCTCAGAATAAAATTTGAAAACCTACTTAGGATATTCCAAATAATCTTTTTATTTTTATTTTTTATTATACTTTAAGTTCTAGGGTACATGTGCACAATGTGCAGGTTTGTTACATTTTTTTTTTTTTTTTTTGAGACAGGGTCTTGCTGTGTTGCCCAGGCTGGACTGTAGTGGCACAAGGATTCTCATGCCTCAGCCTCCTGAGTAGCTGGGATTACAGGCACCCGCCACCACTCCTGGCTAATTTTTGTGTTTTTGGTAGAGACAGGGTTTTGCCATGTTGGCCAGGCTGGTCTGAAACTCTTGACCTCAAGTGATCCACAGGCCTTGGCCTTCCAAAGTGCTGGGATTATAGGCGTGACCCACTGTGTCTGGCTTGAAAATAATCTTTGGCGGTAGACTACCATGCTGTGTTTAGGATGTAACTCTAAAACAGCTCAAAGAATTGAAAGACACTGCTATAATAAAATCGATTCTATTTTCAACTACTTAAATACATTTTTTTGGACAAGTCTTTTCAGTGCTATTTTTAAAACAAAGAACAACATTGATATTAACCTCTGTCTCATTCTTTTGATAAATAGTATTCATTCATGGAGAGATTAACTAATTAGAAAAAACAGACTAGTCCTGCCCATTTCATTAAAATGGCTTTCCAATAAAATTTAAAATTTTAAATGTATTTATTAACATTTAAAATATATTTGTATTGTTTTGATCAATTGTGTACTAAGTAAGACATATTATGATAATTCCCAAAAGAAAACTTAAAAAAATATATTTGAACCTATATAGTCAAGGACCTTTCTAAAAAATGTTAATTTATACCCTTTTCTGTGGTGAATTATGACAGACTTATTTTGTTAAATTCTTTCAAGTATATTATTGTATTAGCATAAAGTTCTGTGGAGGAAAATGGAATGGAAATGCGACTTCAAGGAACATTATAAAACAAGGTAAGCATGTACATTTATATCTTTAAGTGAACAATGATGAATATCACATTTCTTTGGAATTTAGATTTCATTGGAAACATTTAAAGGATCTGAGTAACAATTTCATTTTAGACTTTCAATATTTACAATTTACTGAAAGTCACTTTTAGCAACTACTTAAACTGATGACCGAAAAAGCCTGTAGATGTCAACCTAATAATGTGCTAGGGGGTACAATGTCTTTTGAAATTATTTTGGGGGATAGATGAGTAAAAATAGACAAATCGAACACCAAGGTATAAAAATCATCCAGAATTATTTAAAAGCGCGACTTGAAATGAGATTGAGAATCTGGACTGGGGATGGCAGACAGCATTGCTTCTGGCAGTAACTGGGGTCTGAGTCAGGACATGATAGAACTTGCAGAGTTCATTCTGAGAGTTGGCAGCACCTAAACCCTCACTCTTGTCTGGTGTCTCTGGGAAGCTGTTGATGTGTGGTTGGGGGCTAAGGGGGAGAAATGCCTGAGATTTCATCAAGTTCTCTCCATGTGTTTCCTCCCAGTGTTCCCTCTGAGTTTGCAGCTCAGTTTTCTGCAGTGATTACCTGTCTCATGAATGTATCCCTTTTAGTTTATCTCCCTTCCTAGTCTCACTTTCTCCATTGCCCTACCTGTGCTTTCTGAGATTATCTCCCAAATAAACTACCTGCACCCAGGTTCTATCTCAGAATCTGTATTTGGGGGACATCAAAACCAAGAGATGTGCCATAAGTCACTTACTTATACAGAATAGATTTAATTTCAATCCAATTTAGCATGTATTTATTGAGTGCATGTTAGGTTTGCTCTAGGTACACCCAACAACATTGATTGACTTATTAATCAGGATGGAATAGTCAGGACTGGCAGCTGGTCCTCTCTACTGAGTGTACTTAAAGGGATTTAGGGAAAACTGACCTTGAAGAAATTAATCTTTAAAAGATGTGATACCACTTTGGGAGGTCAAGGAGGGCAGATTGCTTGAGGCCAAGAGTTTGAGACCAGTCTGGCCAACATTCAAAACCCCACCTCTACCAAAAAAATTCAAAAAATTACCCAGGCATGGTGGTGTGCACCTGTAGTTCCAACTACTCAGGAGCCTGAGGCAGGGGAGTCACTTGAACCCAGGAGGTGGAGGTTGCAGTGGGCTGAGGTCATGCCTCTGCACTCCAGCCTGGGTGACAGAGTCAGACCCTGTCTCAAAAAAATAAAATAAAATAAAAAATAAAAAATAAAAAAAAAGACCTGATATATGGAGTGAAGAAGCTGATCTGTCAAAAGCCAGAAAGCAAATGCAGAGGCATACTAAAGTCAGATATTTAGGGGAATTCTTTTGGAATAACTAATTTTTCATCAGACAATTTTCTCTTCTTATGAAATTTGCTGGCGCTCTGTTATTACAACCAGGAACTATAGGAACCCAAATATAGCATCTGGTTAAAAAACAAACAAACAAACAAACAAACAGTTAAGCTTTATTTGTAAGAGCAAATAAAAATCATGTTCTATTATGGAGTTACTAGGAAATAAGCGGGTTTTCCCGCTTAGCTTTCATTACGGCTCATGCAAATGCTAGTAATGCAATTATGTAAATATCTAGTTGAGGTTTGGAGAGCTGCCTTTATTATTTAACTCTAAAGTTATAAAATACCATATTTGCATATTACATTTTGCAGCAATGGTATAAAGCTTATGAACAAGGTTCTATTTTTTAGAGAAGTGTTGAAAACAGAGGTTTCTGCCAGCGAGAATATGAACCTTACCTAGTATTTAGCCTTGAGCTTTGAGCAAGGGCTTATGTTGATACCCATAAATGAAGAAAACCAAAATTAAAGAAAAACAAAAAGCACGTTAATAACTCTCACAAGTAATTAGCAAACAGAGCCCAAGGGCTTGAAGAAGGGATTGAGTTTCTGATCTCTCTTGGGTGGTTCCTCAACATGTGTGACCTTGACCAAGTGTTGTCCTCACTTCTTCCATCTGTAAAGATGAAAGCAACTCTTAATACTTAGAATCATTGTTGAGGCATTGGTGTCAGTTGGTTCACTTTCTGATGGTCAAAATTATGGAATAACTCCTTTTCTCACCACAAAGTTGCAGCATTTTAATAAGGAACAGGCTTGGGTCAGAAAAAAAGATGCACCATGGCAAGGCAGTGCTGGCTGCGTATCTTCGTAGCATGTCTGAGCTGGAAAGAAGCTGAATTATCATCTAATTTTACAAAATCATTTTTGGGTTCATAGTATGTGCCAGGCTAAACGCTGTGCCAAACACTTTACAAAGATGATCTCACTCCATCATTTCATCAGTCCCATGAGGCGGGCATGATTATCAACATCTTATTGATGAAAAAACAAGCTCCAAGAGGTAATGTAGCCAATGTCTTAAACTTGAAGTCGAAGAGCAAGAATCTGAGCCCTGTTTTAGATTTTTAATCTCTGTGTAAACTTCTTCGTTTTGTTACATCTTTTCTCTTTAGAAACAAAGTCCTTGGAAACTCTGTGCTATGCCAAGATCCCCAGGGTAATAAGTAACAGAGAGACTTTGAATGCAGGTTTTCTGAGTCCCAGGCCAGTGACGTGGTTCAGCAACACCTGCTACTAGTCCAGGCTTCCCTGTATAGTAGAGGAGTTGTCTCCATGCAAGTGTGCAGTGACATGTAGACTAATTGTTCTCAGTGTTTTACAATGAAATCTAGGCCAGGCACGGTGTCTCATGCCTGTAATCCTAGCACTTTAGGAGGCTGAGATGGAAGGATCATTTGAGGCCAAGAGTTTGAGACCAGCCCAGGCAACATAACAAGACTCTGTCTCTACAAAATAAAAATTAAAAAAATTAGCTGGCCATGGCAGCATGCAGCTGTAGGCCCCAGCTACTTGAGAGGCTGAGGAAGGGGGATCGCTTCTGCCCAGGAGTTGGAGGCTGCAGTGAGCTATGATTGCACCACTGCACTCCGGCATGGGTAACAGAGAGACTGACTCTGTCTCTCTCTTTTTTTTTAATAAAAGAAATCTACAAGGCCTGTATGGAGTTCTGAAGATGCAGATCCTGCAGGTATAAAAGAGAGTCAGGCCCCTCTCATGGCCTTTCTGGATGCCTTTCTTCCCAGGAATAACCAGCACAGGAGCCAGGTCGTTGTCCTTTGCTGATAAGTGAATACAATCATTATTTTTTAAATGGAAACAAATCTCTCAAAGAATTTTCAACTGATTTTTGAAACAACAAACAAGCAGCTTTATATGGGCAGCTTGAGCAGTTTTGTTTTACAAATCCTAAGTCTGTTTATTTAGCGTATTTCTTCCTCTTCCATCGGACTCCTGTTTCTACTGGCTTGGCTCTTCATTTACCTAGAACCTTAGTTCATCTGCAAACTTCACTGTATGCTATCTCTTCTCATTTGAGAAGTTCTTTTTCTAATATTTATCCCCAAATCCCTCTTTAAATGTATTTTAGTATTCTCTTTTATTAGTTTTTTTAACCAATAAAATTGGTATATTTTTACTCTATCTTCCTACCTTCTGACCTGCGTTTCTATACTAGATCTAGATGGAAGACAACAAAATATTCTCACATTCATGGTGGCTCAATTTTTGCAAAACCTTGCGAAACTTTTGGAAGTTAATGTTCATTCCTTTATAAAAATGTCTGTTTCTTTTTATATCTTCAGAGAATGCAACCAAGGCATAAGCTATGATTTCTATTTACTGATAAGTAATTTTTATTTCATGGGGTTGATGATTGCATCAAATAGATGTGTGTGTTGTGTGTGTGTGTGATGGTTAAGAATGTGAGCTATATTACTTAGGTCAAATCTGGCTCAAATCTAGTGTGACCTGGGGCAAATCACTTCACTTTTCTTTGCCTCAGTTTTTCATTTGCAAAATGAATAGCATCTATCCCGAGAATTCCAGTGAGGATCTGTCAAGTTAATATATGTAAAGTAATATACATAATTAGTAATACATGTAAGGTACTTAGAACAGTGCCTGGCTCAGAGTAAGTAGAATGTAAGCAATAGCTGTTATATGGTGGTCTAGTTTACTATTTTCACTATAAATTCTTACTATAAATCCTACCAATTCAGCTGTTTATTCCAAATCAGCACTGTCTAATACAAATACAATGCAGTCCATATAAGCCATGTAACATTTCCTAGTAGCCACATTTTAAAAAGGTTAAAAAAAGGTAAAATTAATTTCAATACTTTTAATGCCTATTATGTAAAAATACTTCAGTATATAATCAATATAAAAATTATTCATGCTGGCCATGATGGCTCATTCCTGTAATCACAGCATTTTAGGAGGCCGAGGTGGGAAGATACCTTGAGCCCAGGAGTTTGAGACCAGCTGGGGCAACATGGTGAAACATCTCTCTACAAAAAATACAAAAATTAGCCGGGCATGGTGGTGCATGCCTGTAGTCCCAGCTACCAGGGAGGCTGAGGTGGGAGGATGGATTGAGCCCTGGAGGTTGAGGCTTCATTGACCTTTGACTGTACCATATTCACAAGCAGTTTTACATTATTTTTATCATGCTGTGTGTGAAATCTGGTGTGTATGCTATGATTGTAGCACATCTCAATTTGGACTAGCAACCTTCAAGTACTCAGTGACTACATTTGCTGGTACCTACTATACTGAGCAGTACCAATATATACTGTCTGTTTTTTTTTTTTTTTTGAGACACAGTCTTGCTCTGTCACCCAGACTGGAGTGCAGTGGTGCCATCTCACCTCATTGCAAGCTCCGCCTCCCGGGTTCACGCCATTCTCCTGCCTCAGCCTCCAAAGTAGCTGGGACTACAGGCGCCTGTCACCACACCAGGCTAATTTTTTGTATTTTTAGTAGAGATAGGGTTTCACTATGTTAGCCAGGATAGTCTTGATCTCCTGACCTCGTGATCTGCCCGCCTTGGCCTCCCAAAGTGCTGGGATTGCAGGTGTGAGCCACTGGGCCCGGCCTACCAATCTATACTGTCAAACATTAAGTGTAAAATCCAGAGATAATACCTCTTTTGCCATGGATAGGTTATGTGATATTATTACCGGACTATTTACTAATGCATAGCAATAGGGTTGGCCTCAAAAAGTATGGAGAAGAGGTACGAGTTTGTCTCTGGTGCTTCTCCAACTCCAGTTCGGTGCTCTCCTATTTCGCATGACACTTCCTTAGTTTCTCAGGGTGGAGCCCATCAAAACCTCCATCCAGGCCCTTATATGTATGTATTTTTTTGAGATGGAGTTTCGCTCTTGTTGCCCAGGCTGGAGTGCAGTGATGCGATCTCGGCTCACTGCAACATCCACCTCCCAGGTTCAAGCAATTCTCCTGCCTCAGTCTCCTGAGTTGCTGGGATTACAGGTGCCCACCACCATGCCAAGCTAATTTTTGTGTTTTCAGTAGAGACGGGGTTTTGCTATGTTGGCCAAGCTGGTCTCAAACTCCTGACCTCAGGTGATCCACCCAACTCAGCCTCCCAAAGTGCTGGAATTACAGGCATGAACCACTACGCCTGGCCCCAGGCCCTTATATTTTAAAATTACTGTCCGTTCTGGGTCCTATTACTCCAGGACCATAATGTGATGCAGTTACAGTTGATTCTCATTATTCATAGTAATTGTCTTTTATAAAGTCACTGTAAACAGTGAATTAGCAAATACTGAACTATTGCTCCTAGGGGAAATACAGGGTTATGCTCCTGGGAGCCTCTGGTCAACATCTGATCATCACATACCTTATGTGTGTTTCTGTTTAAAATCACCTTATTTACTATCTATTGTTGAATTGTTAGTATTGAACTGATGACCAACAAAACTGTAGCTCAGGTTTGAATGAAGCTTACCTAACACATATACTAGACAATACTTCAGCACTGTGCTTGGGAACTTTTAAGCAGTGAAATCACCAAACCAAAGCACGCAAGTGTAAAAAACAGGGCAGTAAATAGACAGTTAAAAGGACACTTGGTTTACAGTATGTCTACTGAAACAAGGCAGCATGTTGCCTTGTTCGACCTCAGCTGGGAATATATGTGTCAGGTGACTCAGACTTGTTTCTTCTTCTGTGCAAATCCGTGAATGGCCGTGAAAGCACTGAGAGAATTGGTTTTGGAGTTACAAATAAGTGAATCTCTGAATAATGAGATTAAGCTGGGTTGCTTTTCATCAACACTTGCATGTTAAGAGATGCTTTCAGTGTATTTGGGTGGGCAGCTGAGAAGCTACTGGGTTCCTTCAAACCCTGGCACTTGGATATTCATAACGGTGAACTGCCTACTCCCAGGGAGTGGAACAGCCAAGTGAGTGTGTCCTGGAGCTTGATTGGTGTATTATTCTGTTCTCACACTGCTAGTGAAGGTATACCCGAGACTGGGTAATTTATAAAGGAAAGAGGTTTAATGGACTCAACAGTTCAGCATGGCTGGGGAGGCCTCACAATCATGGCAAAGGCAAAGGAGAAGCAAAGGCACGTTTTATATGGTGGCAGGCAAGATTGAGCTTGTGCGGGAAAACTCCCATTTGTAAAACCATCAGATTTCATGAAACTTATTCACTACCACAAGAACAGTATGGGGGAAACCACCCCCATGATTCAGTTATCTCCACCAGGCGCCACCCTTGACATGTGGGGATTATTACAATTCAAGGTGAGATTTGGGTGGGGACTCAGGTGAAAGATAACAGTTGGGCAGAGTCAATGGTAAACAGAAAGAGCCAGAAAAGGAGCAGTGCCCCAACTTGGCAAAAGACGAAAGCAGATAAACCCAAAGCATAATGATCCTCAATTGCAATGCTCCCACAGGGGCTGGAGATGAAGTCGAAAGATGAGAACTCATAAAAGGATGCATAGAACTGAGAGCCTGACATCAGCCAGGAAGAAGTTGAAAAGGCCAGGTCTCTTGGGTGAAAGGGCTGTGGTGCCCATTGTTGCCTGTTTTTGGGGACTGGCTTTGTGGGGCATGAGTAGGTTTTTCTGGGATAAAATCATAAGATTGTGAGTGAAGACAGTAACCTTGACTCATGCCTAGGCTTGCTGTGCACAATCATTGACAGATTTTGCAATAATTTTTGATATTTTCATCTACTCTTTTGTCTTATCGTGAATCCAGTTGACCGGATTTTCTGAATTCATTAGGGCCTCACCTTTTATCTCTTTTGTTAAACAATTTTCTTTGTTTGAAACAAAAAAATATATATATATATATTGTAAATAATTCTGATTTTATTGAGAAAAAATGCAACATATTTAAAATATATAGTGATTCTGTTATTATATAAGTTCATCTGTTTTCACATAACTCTCCTTTGGATAAATCTTCTCAAGCAATTTATTTTCTTTTTTAAAATGGAGATTAGGTTGGAGCACTGAGATTCATAAAACAAGTACTTCTAGACCTAAAATGACTTAGCCACACAGTAACAGTTAGAGACTTCAACATCCCACTGACAGTGTTAGACAGATCTTTGAGGCAGAAAACTAACAAATTCTGAACTTAAATTCAGCACTTGACCAATTGGACCTAATAGACTTCTATAGACTACTTCAGCCAATAGCTGCAGAATATACATTCTTCTCATCTGCAAATGGAATATACTCTGAGATCAAGCACATCTTCAGCCATAAAGCAAGTCTCAGTAAAATAATAATTATAAAAACAGTACTAAGCATACTCTCAGATCACAGTGGAATAAAATAGAAATCAATGCCAAGAAGATCTCTCAAAACTAGACAATTACATGGAAATTAAAAAACTTACTCCTGAATGACTTTTGAGTAAACAACAAAATTAAGGTAGAAATCAAAACAATTTTTGAAATAAATGAAAACAGACACAACATACCAAAATCTCTGGGATGCAGCAGAAGCAGTGTTAAGAGAAAAATTTATAGTACTAAATGCCTGCATCAAGAAGTTAGAACGATTTCAAATTAACAATTTCACATTTTACCTTTCAGAAGAACTAGAAACAGAAGAACAAACTAAACCCAAAGGTACCAGAATAGAAGAAATGACTACAATCAGAGCAGAACTGAATGAAATTGAGATCCAAAATCCATACAAAAATCAACAAAACCAAAATGCTTTTTTGAAAGGATAAATGAGATCAATAGACGGCTAGCTAGATTAATAAAGAAAAAAGAGAGAAGATCCAAATAAGCACAATCAGAAATGACTAGATGGGCCAGGTGAAATGGCTCATGCCTGTAATCCCAGCATTTTGGGAGGCCGAGATGGGCAGATCACCTGAGGTCAGGAGTTGGAGAACATCCTGGCCAACATGGTGAAACCCTGTCTCTACAAAAAATACAAAAATTAGCTGGGGGTGATGACACGCGCCTGTAATCCAGCTACTTGGGAGGCTGAGGCAGAAGAATTGCTCGAACCCAGGAGACGGATGTTACCGTGAGCCGAGATCATGCCACTGCACTCTAGCCTGGGTGACCAAATGAGACTCCATCTCAAAAAAAAAAAAAAAAAAAAAAAAAAAAAAGACTAAAATGACATTACAGCTGATCCCACAGAAATACAAAAGGTCCTCAGAGACTATTATAAACACTTCTAGGTACACAAACTAGAAAATCTGGAGGAAATGGGTAAGTTCCTGGATAGACACAACTACCCTAGATTGAATCAAAAAGAAGTTGAAACCCTGAGCAGACCAGTAATACCAGTAATGAGCTCTGAAATTGAATCAGTAGTAAAAAAACACCCAACCTTAAAAAGACCTCGACCTGATGGATTCATATCTGAATTCTACCAGACATACAAAGAAGTGCTGGTCCCAATCCTACTGAAACTATTCCAAAAAATCAAGGAGGAGGGACTCCTCCCTCATTCTACAAACCCAGCCTCATCCTGATAGCAGAATCTGGCAAAGACACAATGAAAAAAGAAAACTACAAGTCAATATTCCTGATGAACACAGATGCAAAAATCCTCAACAAAATGCTAGCCAACTGAATCGCAAAGCATATGCAAAAGTTAATCCACCATGATCAAGTAGGCTTCATTCTTAAGATGCAAGACTGGTTTAACATACACAAATCAATAAATGTGATTCGGCACACAACTGAAAACTAAAGACGCAACTGCAAACAAAACCATATGATTATTTCAATAGACACGAAAAAGCTTTTCATAAAATCCAGCGTCCCTTCACAATAAAAACCCTCAAGAATTAGACATGAAGGAACATGCCACAAAACAATAAGAGCTGTCTATGACAAAGCCACAGCCAATACTGAATGGATGAAAGCTGGAAGCATTTTCCTTAAGAACTGGAACAAGATGAGGATGTCTAGTTTTGCTACATAGTACCAGAAGTCCTAGCCAGAGCAATCAGGCAAGAGAAAGAGATAAGAAGCATCCAAATAGGATGCTTTTATCATTGTTTGCTCATAATGTGATTTGATATCTGGAAAGCCCTAAAGATTCTACCAAGAGGCTTCTAGAACTAATAAATGACTTCAGTAATGTTTCAGGATACAAAATCAAAGTAGAAAAATCAGTAGCATTTCTATGCATCAATAATGTTCAAGCTGAGAGCCAAATCAAGAACACAATTCCATTTACAATAGCCACAAAAAATAAAATACCTAGGAATATATCTAGTCAAGAAGGAGAGAGATCTCTTCAAGGAGAGTTACAAAACACTGCTGAAAGAAATCATAAATAACATAAACAAGTAACGAAACATTCTAGGCACATGGATTAGAAGGTTATTATTAAAACAGCCATACTGGCCAAAGTAATGTACAGATTCAGTCCCATTCCTATCAAACTACCAACATAATTTTTCACAGAATTAGAAAAACTACTCTAAAGTGCGTATGGAACCAAAAAAGAGCCCAAATAGCCAAAGCAATCCTAAGCAAAAAGAATAAAGCTGGAGGCATCACAATACTCAATTTCAAACTTAACTGTAAGGCTATGGTAACCAAAACGCGTGGTATGACTTCAAAAACAGATACATAGACCAATAGAACAGAATAGAGAACCCAGAAATAAAGCCTTCTGCCTACAATCATCTGATCTTCAGCAAAGCCAACAAAAATCAGCAATAGGGAAAGGATTGTCTGTTCAATCAATGGTGCTGGGATAACTAGCTAGCCATATGCAGAACAATGAAACTGGACTACTGCCTATCATCAGATACAAAAATTAAGATAGATTAAAGACTTAGATGTAAGACCTAAAACTATAAAAGTGGTAGAAGAAAATCAGTGAAATACTCTTGTGGACATTAGCCTTGGCAAAGAGTTTATGAGTAAGTTTTCAAAAGCAATTGCAACAACAAAAAAATTGACAAGTGAGACATAGTGAAACTAAAGAGCTTCTGCACATCAAAATAAACTATCAACAGAATAAACAGACAACCTACAGAATGGGAGAAAATATTCATAGACTGTGCATCCTACAAAGGTCTAATATCTGGAATATGTAAAGAATTTAATTCAACAAACAAAAAATAAATAACCCTATTAAAAAGTGGGCAAAGGATGTAAACAGACACTTCTTACAATGAGATATACAAGTGGCCAACAAATACATGAAACAATGCTCCACATCGCTAATCAGTGAAATGCAGATCAAAACCACAATGAGATACCATCTCGCATCAGTCAGACTGGCTATTAATAAAACGTCAAAAACATTAACAGATGCTTGCAAGGCTGAAGAGACAGGAGAACGCTTACACACTACTAGTGGGAGTGTAAATTAGTTCAACTGCTGTGGAAAGTAGTTTGGAAATTTCTCAGAGAACTAAAAATAGAATTACCATTTGACCCAGTAATCAAATTGCTGGATATGTACCCAAAGGAATATAAATCATTCTACCAAAAAGACATGCACTTACATGTTTATCGCAGCACTATTAATATGAGTAAAGACATTGACTCAACCTAGGTTCCCTTCAGTGGTGGACTGGATAAAGAAAATGTACATATACACCATGGAATGTTACAAAGCTATAAGAAAGAATGAAGTCACATCCGTTGCAGCAGCATGGATGGAGCTAGAGGTCATTATCCTAAGCAAATTAACACAGGAACAGAAAACCAAATATGGCATGTTCTTGCTTATAAGTGGGAGCTAAACACTAGGTACTCATGAATATAAAGGCGAGAACAATAGACACTGGGGACTACTGGAGCGGGGAGGAGGGCAAGGGTTTAGAAACTACCTATTGAGTAGTATGCTTACTGCCTGGGTGATGAGATCATTTGTATCCCAAACCTCAGCATCATGCAATATACTCTTGTGACAAACCTGTACATGTACCCCTGAATCAAAAATAAAGGTTTAAATTTAAAAAAATGAAGATTATGTTTGGCCTTGTGTGTATTAGTCAACTCTTCATCACAGTAGACACTCATTAACCATGTTTGTTCCTTTAACCTGGAGTGTTACCTGGTTTCGTTGTTTCCAACACGGAGCTGATTTTCCTATTCTTTATTCTGTGTATAATTCAGCCTTATCTCATTGTCTGTTCCTACATATTTAAAAACACTCTCCACACTCTAACTATATAGGAAGATAGTGTTATTTTGAGCAAAACTAATAGACCTCAATGGGTGTATTTTCTCAATGTATTGCATATTTGCAAAAATTAAGGAGAACAGAGGCAAAGAGTAGAAATAATATATCTAGAATGACATAATATGATACAATGGGAAGCCAAATAACCAACCTGGAAAAAAGTTCTAGGAACCCAAACAATACATTAGAATCTGTGGAAGACAAAGCTTAGAAAAATTTATCCATCATTTAGAAGGCTATTTTTATGGAAGAGGCATCAAGGCAATGACATACAATAAAATTTTGAGAAATAGAAAAATGGGCCCCATAACTCTTGACATGAAGCCAACTCTATAACTGTTACCTATTATTCTGCAGTACAGTGCAAGGTGTTGGTCAGGAGTGTCTGCCCAAGCCGGATTCATGAACAAACTCCAGGTCCATTATTCCTGATGAACAAGTAACTTAAGAGTCTCTCAGCCTTAGTTTTCTTAGCTATATGTGGGTATACAATGTACATATAATGCATACGTACATATAGTGCATATAAAATGATGAACCGTATACCTGAGACAAGTTAACATATAATTGAAATGATTTATTCACACACTTATTTCTTAAGCCCCTGCTGTGTGCCATCTTCGTAGAGTTCATGGTCTAAAGAAGGAGGTAGACAGTCACATGGGCCTGTAGGTAGATAATAACGGACAGAGAAGGAAAAGCGCAGAAGGTTACGAGCTTCCAACAGGGAGACCTGACTTGGTCCCCAGGGACAGGGAACATTCCCTGAGAAAGTGGTACTAGTCTAGGATGAAAAGGAGGAATGGGAGTTAAATGAGTAAAGAAGGAGGGGCCTGGGAAAAGAGCATCCTAGCAAGAGGAACTGTACATGCAAAGCCCCCAGTTGGGGATTGCAGGTTTTCCTGGGGAACTAAAGGTTGGCCATTGTGGCTGGAGCATCGAGAATGAGTGAGGGAGTCCTGAGAGTTGAGGCAGAATAGGTTGGCAGAGGCCACATCACTTTATCCTAAGTGCAGTGGGAGCCAATGCAAGGCTTTAAGCTGGGGAGAGACATGAGCTTCTGTGCTGGTAATAGAATGGCAGATCTAGGGTGAATGTTTGCTCTGGCTGTCCTCCCAGTGAGAGATGATGGTGGCTGTGACTGGGTGATGGCATAAGCAATGGAGAAAAGTGGAGGACTCTGGGAGCTATTTAGGAGGTAAAATGAATGGGACTTTGTGGTGGGCTGGATGTGGCAGTGGAAGAGGGAGGTGTTAAGGATAAATCCTGGTCTCCCAGATTGGAAACTCAGCCTGTGGTGATGCCGTTCATTGCAAAAGGCAATCCCAGGGAAGTACTGACTTTGCAGAGTACCTTTGTCCTTATTTACTTGCAGACATATTTCACAAATCTGAAACTTTAGTGTACCGTTTGCCTGAAATCTTATTTTCATTCATAAAAGAGCATCATATTCATATGCATATATCTATGGAAACAAATATACACAAAATACTAGGTTTGCCATGATGGGTGTAAATTGGTCAAAATATTTATTTAGCTTTATTATAAATGTAAGTAATTTGAACATTTTATACTCTATTATTTTAAAAAATAAATTTCATATGCTTTGTTCATAGTTAGGTTTCTAAACAATTGTAATGTATCAATTCCCTGATCAAACATTTATTTTCTTCGCAAAGCATATGGAATGAAATGTATGCTCTTTGCAATTAATGTCATATCCAAGGTCTTGAGACACTTTCCTGCCTCATGTTCATGGTTTCTCTATTGCCCCCAAGGGTGTTCTTGGCTTTGATTGTTGGTTCCTCTGCCTGAGATGTCCTCTAAACACTTCTGCCCAGCTGAATCCTACTAATTCTTCAAAGCCTCCTTGAAACATTACTGCCTCTGAGGCTTTTCTGGATCCCTGTCAAATTGTTTCTGAGCTTTCTTCTGTGAGTTTATATCACAGGCAGACTTGAGTTAAAGTTAAATTGTTCACCTCAGCCCCTTCCTCTAGATCAACAAGTTCTACAACTGATTTTGCCTCTTCTTCTCTATTACTAAACATTGTGAACATACCCTCTGATTGAAGTTGGGCTTCCCCCAGAAGCAGATCCTGAGATAACGGATTTGAGTGTAAGTAATCTGTTTTGGGAGGTGATCGCAGGAAGTGCTTTTGAGGGAGTGGGGAATTATCAAGCAGATCATGGTGGTGGGCAACCAGGGATCCTTTCTGCTGGGACCGCTCAGAGGCTGTGTAGAACATGCCTCATGGTTGTTGCAACTGAAGGCAAAGATGCTGGGGATATTGTCTTCTGTTATGGACTCAAAATCTGTGGCCTTCCAATGTTCCTGGGTTGAAATTTAATCCCCAAGGTGATAGTATTACGATGTGTTGCCTTGGGGGAGGTTATTAGGTCATGAGAGTGGAGCCTTCAAGAATGGGGTTAGTGTCCTTATAACAAGGACCTCAGAGAGCTGCCTCGCCCTTTTTTCTGCCATGTAAGGACAAGTGAAAAGATGGAAGTCTGCAAGACAGAAGAGGGCTCTCACCAGAACTCGACTATGTGGGCACCCTGATCTTGTACTTCCAGCTTCCAGAAGTGTGAGAAATAAATGTTTGTTGTTTAAGCTACCCCGACTAGGATGTCCTCTAAACACTTCTGCCGAGATGAATCCTATTAATTCTTCAAAGCCTCCTTGAAACGTTACTGCCTCTGAAGCTTTTCTGGATCCCTGTCAAATTGTTTCCAAGCTGCTTTGCTCTTGTGTAAATTTCTATAACAGACAGACTTGGATTAAAGTTAAATTGTTCCTATCAGCCCTCTCTAGATCAACAGGTTCTAAAACATTTTTTGCCTCTTCTCTATCACTAAACATTGTGAACCTATCCTCTAATTGAAGTTGGGCTCCCCAACTGTTCTAGCAGCCCAAACTGAATAAGACATCCTCTCACATCAATCAGGCAGTGGTTGAGGGCTGCTCTGAGGAACCATGACTCCCCGGCACTTCCTGCCTGGTTTGGCCTGGACCAAATTCACTTCAGGAGCCAGAGAGCCCCTTCAAGCAGAGATATGCAGATATTTGATGTTGAAAAGGCATTAATGGTGTCTGCAATGCCCCCCAGCCCTCATGTACATAGAATATTTTCTTATTTATTGCTCATATACAATAATGAAAGCTTCTCATTCCTCCTCCAAAACAATTAAGAGGACATAGTATTTGGAAAGGAAAATGGGATATTATCAGAAGGGAGTGTATTATGTAGGGACTTGGATTTTTTATTTTTTAATTAAAAGTACCTAGAGTTTCTAGCTAATATATTTTAATAGTTGAACATATTAAAAATCAGGATCTAATATTTATAGTGGATGTAGAAGAAGTAAAGTAAAAAATAACAAGGCTCTGGAGCTTGACAACTTTTAGCATGTAGGTGCCACCAGCAGAAAAGATGGGTTGTAAAATCTTATGGAATATGGGAGGCATTAAACCACGTAGTTTAAAAAAGGAGAATTTTCTCATGAACAATGTAATGGAAAGCCTGATTAATGAAGAACTTGGCATTTGGGTGGGATCTTCCTTTAGGAATGTATTTTCTGAAGTTTTAAAAAATAGCAAAAATACTATACATGAAGCATATTCATTGAGACAGGATCATTTGATTCTTTCCTATTAAAGAAAAGAAAATAACTGATCCTTCCATCCTCCATATATTTCATTCCATTCTCCATTGCACCCTCTCTTCACTCCTACTCCTTCTTCCTCACTCCCCAGCACTGGCTGCTTTTTAAGGTGATGTGATTTCTGAATTTGTGGAGGATTTAATGTTTTGAGAAATGAAACGGCACTGAAATTCTGTCATGGTGCCTGAGTTATAAAGTATTTAGGTGATTTGTGGTCCACACACATATGCAGAAAGTATCTTTACTTAAGGAAAAGCATATAGATTCTTTTGTACATCTGCACCATTTTTAAAAATCACAAATAGCATTTTAAAGTAAAAAAGAGGTAAAGTCTTGGTGGGTTTGTGTTACTTTAAATTACTTTCAAGAACAAAATCAGATCACCATTGGCTGGTTTTTCTATTTCCAAATCATATTCCCAACAGGTTGCCAATGCAGTCCAGCAGTTTAATTCATTATTATACAAAGTCCAAGGGAGTGAAATTTTAACCTTTGCTTCTAACCACTTCGTGTTGGTTTTATCTGTAATTAACTTAGTGAAAGGCATCTGATGACAGATTCTTCCCTGTGCTCCAATTACCTAACTTAGGAGGTTCTCCAAGGAGCTTATTTAACCACTTTCTTCTGAAAAGTGTCATGTGGTAAAACAGAAATCATAAGTAGGAATTCTAGGTGTTTTAATAGGGAATCCCAAAGGGTGTTACTGGATGAGCCCACATGGGAATGTTTGTAAACCCTTGACTGGTGTGGTTAGGTCTGGGGCAGTATCATGGTCAAAAGAACACAGCACTGAAACCAAAATTGGCTTCAAAGTAACCTAAATCCTTTACATCTTTCAAAAGCAATGCTTTCTAATATCCTCTTTTCCACTCCTCTCCTATTCTCCGTGCATATCCTCTGTAGTTATACCCGGACTTTTATTTTCAAATATCCTTCACCTGGGGAAGTCTCTTCCTCTAGCCCCAGCCCTCTAGTTTCCTGTGCTTTTCTTCTCTGCCCTCTGTCGGATTTTGCCTTACAAAGCCTTAAAGGGTCAGTCTGGCAAAGGTGGGAGCTCCTTGGAGGGTGGGAAAAAGGAAGACAGACAAGGAAAAGCTAGAATCTTTTTTATAGGGCAGAAGGGTGGGAAAGGCAAGGGGTCTTCATAAGATAATCTTTGTATTTAAAGCATATAAATAAGGATATAAGAAATTTTTCTATCTGACAGCACCAAGGGACATTTTGTTAACAGTAGACTTGGTTGTCCTTTATAACAGCCAGTTGGAGATACTAGAGGAGTGCATTCTGAAGTTCCATCCTATATTATGACTCTTATTCATGATTTTACCCTAAGCCCTTCCTGAACCTACTTATATTTTAAATTTATGACACTCCTGGGTTCCACAATGGAAGGTAATTTAAGAATTCTCAGATTTGATAAACAACTCAATATTTGCCTCCATATTAACTCTGTATTCTACATATATCTTTTGTGATTTCAAAGACTTTGCAATGGATGAAATGTCTGTGTGCCTTCAAAATTCATGAGTTGAAATCATAATCCCCAGTGTGATGGTATTAGGAGATGAAGGCCTTTGGGAGGTTATTAGGTCGCTAGGGTGGAGCCTTCATAAGTGGGATTAGTGCCCTTACAGAAGGGACCCCAAAAAGAACTCTCTAGCTCTTTTTCCACCATGTGAGGATACAACAAGTTGATGATAGTCTGCAGCCTGGGGGAAGGCCCTCACCAGGACCAGACCGTACTGTCACCCTGACTTCCAGCGTCCAGGATGCTGAGAAATAAATTTCTGTTGTTTATAAGCCACCCTGTCTTTGGTATTTTGTTATAACTACCTGAACTAAGACAGAGTTTATTTACACATATAACCTTCTTTTCTTTTTTTTAATCTTTCATTTTTGAGAAACCTCTCCTTTCTTTTAAGCATTTTAGTTAATCTTCTTGGATTTCATCCAGTTTGGCTATGCCTTTATGGAGGTCAGAATTGCTCACAGTGTCCTAGGTATGGTATGAATCCATTTTGAATAAGGAATGACAGACTTGTATGATTTACTTTTAATATCCTTTTTTGCTATTACCTAGCATTATTTTTGTTGTTAATAGCTTTCCAAAAGACAAATCTCTTTCAAACCACACCATAATACTTTCTATACCATTTTCCTTGGTCATGAACATTGTTGACAACTGTCATAGCTATCCTTCTGTAAATATGCTTGGAATTAATTGTTGCACCTGTCTAATCTATGCCCACATGAAATCTTATTTGCCATTTCCCTTCATCCTTGGGATTATAACCATACCCTGGGGATTGTGATCCAAGAACAACTTAATGGAAATTCTAAGATAAATTATAATCATTTACTACATAAGCATGAATAACATAATGAGTGGAAGAAGACAAAGAATACTGTTTGGCAGGAGACAAAAAAGGATTAATAGTAGGAGAAACCAGTACAAATAAAACTTGGTTTTCAAAAGATCTTTAAGTTTCCACATGTAAGTTTCATATGGTACAATATCAAGAAGAGCATTTTAACTAAATGTAGTAAAAAAACTATTTACAAGCGGGTAATTCTCTGGTGAGTCTAGCGGCCTTCTACTAGGGTGTACGTTAAAGAGATGTAAAAAAATTTACATCGAGTGTGGTGGCTCATGCCTGTAATACCAGAACTTTGGGAGGCCGAGGCAAGTGGATTACTTGAGGCAAGGAGTTTGAGACCAGCCTGACCAACATGATGAAATCCCGTCTATACTAAAAATACAAAAGTTGGCTGGGCGCGGTGACTCAAGCCTGTAATCCTAGCACTTTGGGAGGCCGAGACGGGCGGATCACGAGATCAGGAGATCGAGACCATCCTGGCTAACACGGTGAAACCCCGTCTCTACTAAAAACTACAAAAAAACTAGCCGGGCGAGGTGGCGGCGCCTGTAGTCCCAGCTACCTGGGAGGCTGAGGCAGGAGAATGGCGTGAACCCGGGAGGCGGAGCTTGCAGTGAGCTGAGATCCGGCCACAGCACTCCAGCCTGGGTGACAGAGCGAGACTCCGTCTCAAAAAAAAAAAAAAAAAAAAAAAAAAAATACAAAAGTTAGCCCAGCGTGGTGGCGCACGCTTATAATTCTAGCTACTTGGGAGGCTGAGATGGGAGGATCACTTGAGTAGGGGAAGCAGAGGTTACAGTGAGCTGAGATCATGCCACTGCACTCTAGACTGGGTGACAGAGTGAGACTTCATCTCAAAAAAAAAAAAAAAAAAAAAAAAAAATTTGTGCAACTCTTCTAAGTTTTGTGATTTGGAAAATATAGTTAATTTTCATTAAGATGTTGTTTGTGTTAACATTTACTGTGTTTACTGTCATTTTAAAACTGAAAAATATTTTAAATTTCTCAATGTAAATTTCTAATATTAGAAGTATCAGTACACACAATCCACGTGACCTAAAACTCTTTGAGGCCCTTCACTTTTGAGAGTGTAAAGGGATGCTAAGGCCAGAAAGTTTGAGAACTGCTAGACTTTAGAGAATCCAAATGTCATTTCCACCTTCTTTGTATACATTAACTATTTACATTTTCAAAAGGTCCCGTTATATTTCTTTCACTCATCAGGGTATTCATATTTATCTGAGAGCATAGAATGGTTTCCTACTGACCGGGAGTTTCAAAAGTAGAGTACAGTACATAGAACAATAAGGAAGTACCGTAGCAGAGAACACAGCTACCAAGAAGAATGCTAATTTCAGTTTTTTGTGGTACAGAGTGAGTATCTGAAATTTCATATTTAACCTCTAAATAATAATTTTATAAACTAGGCTTATTTTATTGTCTTGAAAGTACAAGGCTTGCTTTTTCTGCAGTGATAGTGTTTATGAAGAGCAAAGAAAATTGCAAAATCTGGAAAAGTCATCTAATTCTTAAAAAGTTTAGGAAATTCTGTGCTTTCAAAGATGGATTAGAGAGAAGCCTCAAAATTTCAGATAGAGAAAACTGAAGAAGGAAAGAAATTAAGTTTATGAAACTAGCTAAGTTTTTCTGTTTCCAAGATGAGTAAAGATACTACAAGAGTCATATCATGGCCATATTTTACACACACTCCCCTTCTAACTACATGTGAAATAAGACATGAATGACATTTGATTGAGGCCCAATAAGGACCATAAGTTTCTCAGAAAATATAACTAGGGTGTTATAGAGTCGTTAGATAATCCTTCAATGTAACCAAATCATTGTGGACCAGATGAAATGAATTTGTAGTTGCATCTGTCTACTTTTGAATGCTCAAAGATATACACTAATGAAATCTTTAGATGAAAACAGAGGAGATTGAGAGACGGGTTTGAGATTTCTTACAAGAACTTAGAGTTACTTCAGATAAAGAACAACTAACTTATGATTTTGTCCATGTGGAACAAGGCACTGATAGGTGATGTGGTAGGTAGAATAATGACCACTTCAAAGATGTCTACATACTAATTCTTGGAACATGTGAATATGTTGCCCTACAAGGCAAAAAAGACTTTGAAGATGTGATATTAAAGACTTTAAGATGCAGAAATTGTCTTGGATTATCCAAGTGGGCTCAAGCTAATCTTAAAAGCAGACAGCCCTTCCCATTGTGATCGGAGAAAGGAAGATGGAATTACAGAATGGTCAGAGAATTGCATTTCTCTGCATTTTTGTTGCATTTGGTTTTGAAGATGGGGGAGGGAGTCATGAGTCATGGAATGTGGAAAGCCTCTAGAAACTGGAAAAGGCGAGAACGTTGATTTACCCTTAGAGTCTCCACAAAGGAACACAGTCCTGCAGACACCTTGATTTTGGCCCAGTGAAAGGCTTGTTGAACGTGTAGCCTACAGAACTGTCAGATAATACGTTTGGGTTGCTTTAAATCTCTAAGTTTATGGTAATTCATTGTGGTGGAAAATGAATACAGCAGAGTTGAAGTTGGACATTTTTCTGACTCCCAGCTCTTCACTTTCAAGTGCAGTATTGTATAGGCTTTACTATGCAGCTCACATATTAACCAAGTAATAAGAGAAGAAGCCAAGAGATATATGTTGCTTTTCTATTTCTTTCATGAAGAACACATGGGAATCTATTTCTAAGTCTTTGATTCTACCAGTGAGTGAGTTAGTCAGTCTCCTGAGGAAATTATTTAAAAATCTTGCCTTTTCTTTGGGTAGATAAAGAGAAGAAAAGTAGTAAAAAAGAGTCTTAAAATTATTCAAATCAATGAAATACTTTATCGTAGTTATTTAAAGTCCATAGACATATAGATTTCAATTTATAGGAGAGAATGGGCCCAGCAAAATGTTAAAAAATATTTGTTAATATTTTGAGACTTGATCTAGTAGTATGATAGTGGTAGGAATAAGTCAAGGTAGGACAAGAAAAAAGAAAAGAAATGAAAATTTACCAAGCTGCTTGGAGAGAAAACTGCAGTTTCTATTTCTTTCACCCTCATGTAATTTTGTTGACTTCAAGCCAAAGATGCCTAGAGGGAGACCATCAAGTACGAATGATAGCAGCAGTGGAGAGGGAAGGAGGCAGTTACTCCGAATGTAAAATTAGAAGTGCCAAAGCAGTTTGAAGCCAGTGAGGCAGTTTGCCAAGCCAGGAAAACATCAATGCTTGCTGCCTTTACATGCTCCACCTGGTACAGGGACCAGGACAAATTAACTTGTGTTTACATTCAACATTTTTATTTTTAAACTTTGTATACTTTGTCATCAACATTTATTTTAAATGATTGGCTTTAAAGTGGCTTTAAATTACTTCAGAGTAATTTTAGTACATCTTATGGGTGACAGTTTTCCTATGAATGACAGCTGAAAGTCAGGGGTAAATTAGGCTTATCTGAAACAATTTGACTTTTTTTTTAAACACTTGTTCCCTTCTGTGTCCATTCAAAACCTACCTGCATTTCATAACCCTAGTATGATGGGAATAAGTTTTTTTTTTTTGCCAAAACCTTCTGGAACGTGCTGAATATCATGATATGAAGAAAATCATCTAGTAAAATTGCTAAGCAAGGGCTTTAGAGCTAACACCCTAATCGCTTGTGTCTCACCCAGATGGTGTCCCAGATCCAATATAAGTTTTCTATCAGGACGTAAAAAAAGCAAACCTTTAACCAGCCATGCGTTTTGTTTGAAGTCTCAGGGCACTTAGGAAATGCCTCATGAGTATAAGGAGATTTAATTGCTAGAGCAGTGCATTAGGAGGTCTGAGAAGGGGTAAAAATAGGGAAAAATGTTTTCTATGTGGTCTGAATTATATTCCCCACCTGGGCTTAGTTTATAGAAAGTCAGCATTTTGAACTACCTCTGGCTTCCCTCTAGGATCTAGGAAGATGCAGCTAACTTAGTTAGCTAATTTCCAAGGCACAAGAAGGCGCTAGAAACGTGACCTCCCAGCTCGTGTTTGTATATCAAGGAGTTTATTTCTTCAGTATCTTAACTTCCAAAACAATAGTTTGGACAGTGTTTCAGTGGTAATGTGACATGAGCAGACATCTTGTATGGGTTCACAATATTGATTAGCATTAACCATAGTCAAATAAGCTTCAAGTCCACGAAAACAGCATGAAATATTGGTGTTCTGACCTAGGAGAATAATGTCTAAAATGCTAACAGAAGGATGGAAAATATGTTAACACCTCGTTAAATGTAATGTTATTACACTGTAGTTTTTTTCTGTAACTCTGAATCAGAGCATCCAATAAATTTTACACGGGATGAATGTACTTCCATAAAAACAATGTTCTTTCCTGTTCTAGAGGATGCTGATAAAATGTAAGGGGTGTGGAACATAAGAAATGAAATACAGTAACAGCTGCCACAGGGAAGTTCTGCCTTTGGCTTGGATCCAGGGATAGAGCACTGGAACAAAGGTCTGGGATTTCAGCCTGTCTTTATCCATAGATAAAGGATGAGCAGATAAAATATGCTTAATTCCTCTCCTGAGCTTCTTGTTTCATAATACGATGTCAGTAACATGGAGTATTATTGTAAAGACTATGTTAGAAAAAGGAAGCAAGACTTCCAATATGGTGCCTGACACCTGGTGCTTAATGAGGTTGGCTTTATTCTCTCCCTAGCCTTAACCTACAAACCCTGGATGATAATGCTTATTGCATCCCCTCCCCAAAGTACCTCTGTCGAGCCAGCCATCCTATGGGGAATCATCCTTCCCCCACCTTTTTTTTTTAACTTTTAGTTTCAGGGGTACATGTGCAGGTTTGTTATATAAGTAAATTGTGTGTTGCCAGGGTTTGGTGTAAGGATTATTTCACCAGCCAGGTAATAAGCACAGTACCTGATAGGTAGTGTTTTTGATTCTCACCCTCCTCCTAGTCTCTTGCCCTCAGGTAGGCCCCAGTGTCTGTTGTTCACTTCTTTGTGTCCATGTGTACACAATGTTTAGCTTCCACTTATAAGTGAGAACATGGTATTTGGTTTTTTTGTTCCTGTGCTAGTTCACTTAGGATAGTGATCTCCAGCTCCATCCATGTTGCTGCGAAGGGCATGATCTCATTCTTTTTTATGGTTGTGTAGTATTCCATTGTGTATATGTAACACATTTTCTTTACCCAGTCTACCATTGATGGGCATTTAGGTTGATTCCATGTCTTTGGTATTGGGGATAGTGCTGCAATGAACAAAGAAGTGCATGTATCTTTATGGTAGAATGATTTATATTCCTTTGGGTATATACCCTGTAATGAGATTGCTAGGTTGAATGGTAATTCTGCTTTGAGATCTTTGAGAAATCACTGAACTACTTTCCACAATGCCTGAAATAATTTACATTCCCACTAGCTGTGTGTAAGTGTTTCCATTTCCCTGCACCCTCACTAGAATCTGTTATTTCTTCACTTTTTGATAATAGTCATTCTGACTGGTGTGAGATGGTATCTCATTGTGGTTTTGATTTGCATTTCTCTCATGATTAGTGACACTGAACATTTTTTCATATGCTTGTTGGCTGTGTGTGTGTCTTCATTTGAAAAGTGCCTGTTCATGTTCTTTGCCCACATTTTAATGGGGTTGTATGTTTTATGCTTATTGATTTAAGCTCCTTGTAGATTCTGATGCATAGTTTGCAAATATTTTCTTCCATTCCATAGGTTGTCTGGTCTGTTGATAGTTTCTTTTGCTGTGAAGTAGCTCTTAAATTTAATTAGGTCACATTTGTCAATTTTTTTTTTTTTTTTTTTTTTTTTTTTGCAATAGCTTTTGGCATCTTTGTCATAAGATTTTTGCCAGGTCCTATTTCCAGAATGGTACTTCCTAGGTTACCATCTGGGTTTTTATAGTTTTAGGTTTTACATTTAAGTCTTTATTCCATCTTGAGTTGGTTTTTGTATATGGTAATAGGCAGGGGTCCAGTTTCAATCTTCTGCATATGGCTAGCTAGTTATCCCAGAACCATTTATTAAATAGGGAGTCCTTTCTTTGTTGCTTGTTTTTGTGACTTTGTTGAAGATCAGATGCTTGTAGGTGTGCTGCATTATTTCTCAGCTCTCAATTCTCTCATTGCTCTATGTATATGTTTTTGTAGTGGTACCGTGCTGTTTTGGTTACTGTAGACTTACAGTACAGTTTGAAATTCAGAAATGTGATGCCTCTAGCTTTATTCTTTTCACTTAGGTTTGCCTTGGCTAATTGAGCTCTTTTTTGGTTTCATATGAATTTCAAAATAGTTTTTTCTAATTCTATGAAGAATGTCTTTGGTGGCTCGATAGGAATAGCATTGAATCTGTAAATTGCTTTGGGCAATATGGCCGTTTTAATGATACTGATTCTTCCTATCCATGAACATGAAATGTTTTTCGTTTGTTTATGTCACCTCTGATTTCTTTGAGTAGAGTTTTATAATTCTCATTGTAGAAATCTTTTACCACCCTGGTTAGCTATATTTCTAGGTTTTGTGTGTGTGTGTGTGTGTGTGTGTGGCTATTGTGAATGGGATTGTATTCTTGATTTGGATCTCAGCTTATATGTTGTTGGTGTATAGGAATGCTACTGATTTTTGTACATTAATTTTGTATCCTGCAACTTTGCTGAAGTTGTTTATCAGATCAAGGAGTTTTGGTCAGAGGCTATGGGGTTTTCTAGTTATATAGAATCATATCTGCAGAGAGAGATAGTTTGACTTCTTCTCCTCCTATTTGGATGCCTTTTATTTCTTCTCTTGCCTGAATGCTCTGACAAGGACTTCTAGTATTATGCTGAATAGTAGTGGAGAGAGTGGGCATTCTTGTCTTGTTCTGGTTTCCCAGGGGAATACGTCCAGCTTTTGGCCATTCTGTAGGATGTTGACTGTGGCTTTGTCATAGATGGCTCTTATTATTTTGAAGTATGTTCCTTCAATGCCTAGTTGAAGGTTTTTATCATGAAGGCACGTTGGAGTTTATCAAAAGCTTTTTCTGCAGCTATTGAGATAATCATATGGTTTTTGTTTTTAGTTCTGTTTATGTGATTAATTACGTTTACTTGTTTGCATATGTTGAACCAACCTTGCATGCCAGGGATAAAGCCTCCTTGATCCTGGTAGGTTAGCTTTTTGATGTGCTGCTAGATTCAGTTTGCTAATATTTTGTTGAGGATTTTTGCATCTATGTTCATGAGGGATATTGTCCTAAAGTGTTCTTTGTGTGTGTGGATGTTTCTGCAAGCTTTTGGTATCAGATGATACTGGCCTCATAGAATGAGTTAAGGAAGAGCCCCTCCTCCTCAATTTTTTGAAATAGCTTCAATAGGAATGGTACCAGCTCTGTATGCATCTGGTAGAATTTGGCTGTGAATCTGTGTGGTCCTGGACTTTTTCTGGTTGGTAGGCTTTTTATTATGGATTCAATTGGTGTGTTCAGGGATTCAATTTTTTCCTGGTTTAATCTTGGAAGGTTGTGTTTCCAGGAATTTATCCATTTCTTCTAGGTTTTCTAGCTTGTGTGCATAGCAGTGTTCATAGTAGTCTCAGAGGGCTTTTTAAAATATTATTTCTGTGGGGTTGGTGGTAATGTCCCCATTGTTATTTCTGATTGTGTTTGTTTGGATATTCTCTCTTTTTTTCTTCATTAGTCTAGCTAGTAGTCTATCCATCTTAATAACTCCCCTTGTTTTTTGAGAAAGCAAAATATTTTGGTGACTGTTTATAAATGGAAGTATGTTCTTCTGAGGTGAACAATACTTCAAATACCATTGATTGTGATGAGGACAGTTATCATAATAGAGGTATTATTGAGAGAACAAAGTTAGAGAGGCGAAGCAGAATAGGAAAAGCTACATAGTGGGGTCAACACCAATTCCCTAGTGGGAGGAGAGGTGAAGGGGATCACTACTTGGGAAGACGAAAAGAGATGGGGACACCCTGGGGACACACTTTTCCTTCTGGATGCTTTGTTAAGTCTCGAACACTGTGTTGGCCAGGGACTGTTGGTCTACTTCTTTTTCACCTTAAGGATCAGTTGCTGCTTTATTTAGCATTTAGTTTTGGGGGAAAGAAAATTTGTATAAATTTATTAAACTGTATCGACGAAATCTAAGTGATATGGAAAACATGGTTAATATTTTAGTGATTTAATTGTAAAATTCAATGAAATTAATCTGAGTGAGGAGTCTTGTCACATAAATCAAGCGTTTGCAGTTCCTATTTCATGGGGCATGATGAAACCCTATCTGAACCATCTGTTCTTGCACAGTGTTAACAAACTCAAAGTTGAAAAGAAGACATGTTTGTGCTCGCAAACTTTTCCTTAAATACATTTAATGAAAAACTTTTATGCCTGCCCTTGGCACTCTACCCTTTTATTGATTATATCTTCTTGGTAAACAAATTTCTCTTAAATTTGATAAAATCTTAAATAGAACGAAAGTTCAGGAATGCAGTTTTATTTTTACTTTATCAAACCCTAAAATGCCAATGATACTTTAAAAAAATCGTGTATTCTTCTTGTTAAATTTTTGTCTGGTCTCACATTAATCTTTCTCCTAAAAGAATTCAGACTCAGCTGATTGATACACTTACCTGTAAATTTTGACCCAACTTAATATCTTCAAAATCTTTGGACAGTTTCAATGTATTCATTTTTCTTAAATGTGGACACAGGTACGAGGCACAATCTGTGAACCAGGAAGCAGGCCCTCACCACACACCAGAAGTGTTTGTGCCTTAGTCTTTGAATTCTCAGCATCCAGAACGGTAAGAAATAAGTTCTGTTGTTTATAAATTATGCAGACGATGATACTTTGTAATAGTAACACAAACAGACTAAGACAGTCATGTAGCATTTTATTAAAAGGGTAATTGTAACTAAAAAGCATAATTTAGGTTTTCTCTGCTGGTTCATGAATTGCTACTAGAGGCCATTCAGAAAGATGACTTCCAACAATAATTTGAGCAATGGTTGCATGAATTAAAATATGTACATAATATTAGGAGGCGAACATTGCAGAGATTTAAAAACACACATGAATGCTTACATTTTGGTTGATCTTATAAAGAATATGCAAAACCATGGGATAATGTGAATTCTGATAAGTTTTGGTGATGGATTTCATTCACAAACCATGTGGGGTTTGGTTGGGGTATGTATGCAAGATACAGTGTATGTTTTTAAAAACATAATTGATCTATCTAATCAAGGAAAATATCTAATCAGTGAAAATATCTTTGTTCAAACAGTTCATAGAAAATATATTCATGAAAATATCTAATCAGTGAAAACATCTAATCAGTGAAAATATCTTTGCTCAAACAGTTCACAGAAGATGGAGTAGAAAAAATTAGTTTTTACTAGTCTTGTAATACTTCAATCTTTCATAAAATTGCAGTTTTTGCAGCTTTTGGTGGTTTTACTGTATTAGTTACACTATTTCATAGTCATTCCTCATTTCTTTTCTTTCTTTTTTTAAATAGAGTAATTCTTTAAAAAAGAATCTCTCCCCTTGAGGGGGATGGGACCCAGTCTATTTATATTCCTGGCATGTATGCTGTAATGCAAGTAATTACAATTATAATATCAGTAAGCACTAACATATTATTTTTAATGTACTCAACATTATTTTAAACAATTTTTCATTTTAACTGATTTAAAGCTATGGAGCAGGCCATATATATATATCCAGTTTATGAGAAAATTGAGTTAAAATTGGTTTAAAAAGCCCATTCTAACAGCACACAGCTAGCTAGTAAGTAGTTGTATAGTGATACAAACACAGTTGGCTCCAGAGCCCATGCTCCAGCTAAAAGTTGTATGCTGTGCTATGGTCTGAAAGTCTGTGTGCTTCCCAAATTCATATGTTGATACTTAAACTGCAATATAATAGTATTAAGAAGTGGGTCCTTTGTCAAGTGGTTAAATCAGGAGGGTTGAGCCTTCATGAGTGATATCAGTCATCTTGTAGAAGAGGCCCACAGGAGCTTGTCCACCTCTTCCATGTGAGAACACAGTAAAAAGACACTGTTTATGAGCCAGAGAATCAGGCTGTCACCAGACACCGAATCTGCCCTGATCTTGGACTTCCAGCCTCCAGAACTGTGAGAAATAAATTCCCATTGTTTATAAGTCACCCAGTCTATGGTTGTCTGTTTGTTTGTGTTACTACTGTAAGCTAAAGGAATACCTGAGACTGGGTAATTTATAAAGAAAAGAGTTTTTTTTTTTTTTTTTGTTTGTTTGTTTTTTTTGCTCATGATTCTGTAGGGTGTACAAGAAGCCTGGTGACAGCATCTGTTTCTGATGAGGGCTTCAGGGAGCTTCCACTCATGGTGAAAGTGAAGGGGAGCTAATGTGTGCAAAGATCACCTGGCAAGAGAGAAAGAAGGTGGCAGCTTCTTTTCAACAACTAGCTCTTGTGGAAACTAATAGACTGATAACTCACTCATTACTCTGAAGACATATTGGAACTGGGCAATAGACAGAGGTTGGAACACTTTGGAGGGCTCAGAAGAAGACAGGTAGATGTGGGAAAGTTTGGAACTTCCTAGAGACTCGTTGAATGGTTTTGACCAAAATGCTGATAGTGATATGGACAATAAGGTCCAGGTTGGGATGATCTCAGATGGAGATGAGGAACCTGTTGGGAACTGGAGTAAAGGTCACTCTTGCTATGCAAAGAGACTGGAGGCATTTTGCACCTGCCCTAGAGATCTGTGGAATTTTGAACTTGAGAGAGAGGATTTAGGGTATCTGGGGGAGAAATTTCTAAGCAGCAAAAGCATTCAACAGGACACAGATCATAAAAGTTTGAAAAATCTGCAGCCTTAAAATGCAGTGTAAAAGAAAAATGCATTTTCTGGGGAAGAAATTCAAACCTGCTGCAGAAAATTGCATAAGTAATGAGGAACCAAATGTTAATAACCAAGACAATAGGGAAAATGTCTCCAGGGCATGTCAGAGACATTCACAGCAGCTCCTCACATTACAGGCCTGAAGGCCTAGGAGAAAAAAAATGTTTTCCTTGGCCAGGTTCAGGGCCCCCCTGCTGTGTGCAGCCTCGGGACATGGTGCCCCGTGTCCCAGCTGCTTCGGTTCTGGCCATGGCTAGAAGAGGCCAAGGTACAGCTCAGGCTGTGGCTTCAGAGGGTGCAAGCCCCAAGCCTTGGTGGCTTACACATGGTGTTGGGCCTGCAGGTGTACAGAGGTCAAGAATTGCAGTTTGGGAACCTCCATGTAGATTTCAGAGGATGTATGGAAATTCCTGGATGTCTAGGTAGAGGTGTGCTACAGGAGCAGAGCGCTCATGGAGAACCTCTGCTAGGGTGTGCCAAAGGGAAATGTGGGATGGGAGCCCTAAAACAGAGTCCTTACTGGGACACTGCTTAGTGGAGCTGTGAGAAGAAGGCCACCATCTGCTAGACTCCAGAATGGTAGATCCACAATCAGCTTGCACCATGTGCCTGGAAAAGCCACAGACACTCAATAACAACACATGAAAGTAGCCAGGAGAGGCACTATACCCTGCAGAACCACAGGGGCAGAGCTACCCAAGACCATGGGAGCCCGCTTCTTGCATCAGTGCAACCTGGATGTGAGACATGGAGTCAAAGGAGATTTTTTTGGAACTTTAAGGTTTAATGACTGCCCTATTGAATTTCAGACTTGCATGGGGCCTGTAGCCCTTTGTTTTGGCCAACTTCTTTCATTTGGAATGGGTATATTTATCCAATGCCTGTATCCCTGATATGATTTGGCTGTGTCCCTGCCCAAATCTCGTCTTGAATTATAGCTCCCATAATTCCCATGTGTTGTAGGAGGGACCTGATGGGAGATAATTTAATCATGGGGGCAGTTTCCCCCAAAACTGTTCTTATGGTAGTGAATAAGTCTCATAAGATCTGATGGTTTTATAAGGGGAAACCCCTTTTGCTTGGATCTCATTTTCGACTGCTGCCATGTGAGTTGTGCCTTTTGCCTTTTGCTATGATTGTGGGGCCTCCTCAGCCATGTGGAACTGTGACTTAATTCAACCTTTTTTTTTTTTTTTTAAAAAAAATCTCTCTCTCTCTCTCTCTCTCTCTCTCTCTCTATATATATATATATATATATATACACACATTACTCAGTCTCGGGTATGTCTTTATCAGCAGTGTGAAATTGGACTGATACAACCCCCATTGTATCTGGGAAGTAATTAACTTGCTTTTGATTTTACAGGCTCATAGGTGGAAGAGACTTGCCTTATCTTAGATGAGACTTTGGACTGTGGACTTTAAGTTAATGCTGAAATGAGTTAAGACTTTGGGGGACCATTGGGAAGGCATGATTGGCTTTGAAATGTGAAGATGTGAGATTTGGGAGGGGGCAGGGGCAGAATGATATAGTTTGGCTGTGTGCCCACCCAAATTTCACCTTGAATTGTAATAATCCCCATGTGTCAAGGGTGGGGCCAGGTGGAGATAATTGAATCATGGGGGTGATTTCCCCCATACTGTTCTCATGGTAGTTAATAAGTCTCATGAGATATGATGGTTTTATAAATTGGAGTTCCCCTACATAAGCTGTCTTGCCTGTTGCCATGTAAAACATGACTTTGTTCCTCGTTTGCCTTCCACCATGATTTGTGAGGCCTCCCTAGCTATGCTGAACTGAGTCAATTAAACCTTTTCTCTTTATAAATTGCCAAGTCTTGGGTATGTCTTTATTTAGCAGTGTGAGAACAGACTAATACACACACCAAGTCATTTATGAGAGATCTGCCCCGCAACCCAAATACCTGTCATTAGGCCCTTTCTTCAACATGGGGAGCAGATTTCAACAAGAGATTTGGAGGAGTTAAACAAAACAAACTATAGCAATGGTATTTTGTTGTAGCAGTCTGAATGAACTAAGACAAACTGCTATATATATTTTTTCACTGGTTCATTATTTGTTCATTTAGAAAAAAATATTAAGCACTAACTGCATCAGGCAGTATTTTGGGCATAAGAAAGTCAAGATGAAAGATCACATGTTGGCCTTCATACCTGACTCAGTCTAGCTAGGAGGAGAAAGTTCAGCAAAGTTTTGCAATGTTGAATCTTGAAAAAGTAGTTACTCCAAGAACCAGGAAGAGATAAACGTTCCAGGCAGAGAGAAGAAAATATGAAACAAAATAGAGGAGAGAAATTGAACATTTGGGAAATGCAAGTATAACTACACTGTAGAGTGTGTCAAGCACAGTTGAAGAAAGGATAGCATAGTGAGGCAGAGACCAGATGATGGCTGGTTATGTGAACCACATTAAGGGCTTAGAACTTCAACCATAAATGGTGGAGGGATGCTTTAAAGAATTTTAAGAGCTTGTAATGTTGATGACCTCTTAGTGCTATACTAAGATTTCCTGTACCTTTCTTTTGTTGTTTTTCCATAGTACTTAGAGCATTCAAAGATGATGTGTATGTTAGTTATACAGATATGGCATACAGACCTACAAGACATTCCTGCAAATTAGGTCAGAGCAAATTTTACATGTTGGGTAGTCTACTATTTAGGGCAACTATGTACCATAACCATTAAAAGAAAGAAGAGAAAACAGAAAGTAAGCATCAGAATGTACTTGGTATGAATGCCCAGTGTGCTTGAGGAATGGAATTGTTCAAGATACTGTAAGCCAGGCCAGTATTTACAAACAGGAACCCTTCCTTTGACAATCTACTTTTGAACTGCATCTGTAATTACATTGTAATAGTTAAGCAGATATATTTGGTAATCATTTAGTGCTTTGTTTATACTAACTACTACTCATACATTTGTAAAATAAATTTTTAAATGGGTACATTTTCCTGGAAATATTTTGAAAGAAATTCTGTCTTGATTTTATGAATAAAGAAGTGAAAAATCCATTTTGAATTTTAATTCAGCTAAACAGTGATTAAGAAAGATAAAATTAGAGCCTTTCTTCCTTCTTTCTGACAGTGTATAAAAGATGATATATGTGCATCTTAGATAGATGAGATTGCCAGCGTGTCACTGTTATCCTCAAGGCAAGTTAGGTAAACGAGCTGAACTGATGAGGGCTTACTGTCTTTAATATGATAAAAAAGAAGGCATGCTTTCCTGCACGTTCTGTGAATACAAAATGATGTGATTCCCAAAAGATAAAAATGTACTTCATTTTGGCAGGCTGTGGCATGCTTAACGGGTATCATTTTAACATTATTGCTGCAGCAATCAAAATGTTGAAGCAGAATCAGAGATTTTGGTTAAGAAATACATGTACGACCTGAAAAATTCCTCATTCTTTTGGGGGCTTAGCAGAAAACTTTCCCCTTCAGTTGATTGGGCTTAAAAGTGAATCCTTTTTAGGTTAAAAATGTTATGAGTCATAGTACTCAAGTCCTTATTAGTATGATAACATTAGCTTTAATAATTTGTCATGCTTGCTAAAACTTGGGCAGAGTCCACGCTTCTATGCCTAAAACCCCTCACAAATGCCACCTTCTTGGTAAAGATTTCTGGTTCCTCTCCTGTTCTCATCTGTATAGATCTTTATAAAAAGTAAATATTTTTTGAATGAACTATTTTACCATCTACATTATACATATATTTTAAAAGTTTTTACTGGAGACATAATTCATTACCACAAAATCCCCCCTTTTAAAGTGTACATTTCAATGGTTTTTAGCATTTTCATGAAGTTGTGCAATCATCACCACTATCTAATTCCAGAATATTTTCATCACCCCACAAAGAAGCCCAGTACTAATTAGCAGTCACTCCCCATTCCTCCCCCTCCTCCAGCTGCTGGCAAAACACTAATCTATTTTCTGCCACTTTGGATTTGCCTGTTTTGAACGTTTCATACAGATGGAAGCATACAAAATGTGGCCTTTTGTGACTGGCTTCTTTGACTCAGTATAATGTTTTCAAAGTTCATCATGTCGTAGTGTATACTTTATTCCATTTTATTGTAGAATAATATCCTCTTGTTTCAATATACTATACTTTGTTCATCCTTTCATCAGCTGGTGTATATTAAGGTGGTTTGAACTTTTTGATTATCATGAATAATGCTGCTAGAAGCGTTCATATACAAGTTTTTGCATGGATCATGTTTTACATTTAAGTGTATTTTATTGAAATTAAAATACTAATATTTAAAAACTATTCAATCACTGCAACATAAAAATATCGAAAATAAATAAAATATACTGTTAATCATTTTGGTTTATCTCCTTTTAGATTCTTTGGTTAGTTTTATAATACTTTTATTTAAAAGAGGAAACGGTATCAAAATATGAATATTGTTCTGTATTCTATTTTTACTTGCCTTTCCTTATTGTAAAATATATACAGTATATATATTCCTAGGAGAGAATTTTTAATCATTGTGTATAGCTTCATATTTTATTTTAATTTTTAGATTGCATTTGTGTACACTATTAATTGCATTTCTTGAGGACTATTGCTTTGTTTTGTCCCTAATTCTATCTCTTTATTTTGCCTCCATTAGTATCTCATGGATACCTAGAGTAATAGTCTCTTGCTGAAATAAATTTATAATGCATATGGAATCATAGAATGTCCAGGGTTGCAATGAATCTTAAGGATCAACAGTACTGTGAATAACATGGGTGATAAAATCTTTTAGATAAAGTGGGTTTTAATTAATGATTATAAACTTGCACTTTACCATTCTGGTGTATTCTTTAATTAAACCACTTGGAAAGATTGAGAGAAGAGTAGAACATTTGTTCCAGTCAAATAATGAGTAAGATTTAGTAGCTTCCTGCATGTCTGTATGATAAACTTTGAAATTTGGAGACAGCCAATAAACAGTTTTTTTGGCTAGTTTGTATTGGTGAAAATGCATATTATTTTCTGAAATAATGAAATGATTAACAAAGTCATTTAAAGAAAGTTCAACTATCTCAAATGTTGTCTTGTTAGATATTCATAGGTTGTTTAGAAAGAGTAAAACGTATTTGATTCTATGTTGGGTCCAAACTTTATATTCTAACATTTTTGTTGACACTTTATCTGCTGTTGAATCATAGTAACCTCGCTATCTATTGCCAACTTGAGCTTGTTCCAATTTTTAAAATATTGTTAATCCTAGCTCCTAGATTGTGGCGTTGAAATACTATTTCCCACTGAGACAACCAGAACTTTTTGGAGAAATGGCTGATTCCAGGCTCAGGAGTAGAATTTGTATCAGATCAACCTGTAACACCTTGTCATGCCAGATTTCAAGGAACCCACCAGAGACCATCAGGGTCATGAGAAAAGGCTTCAGAAGCCAACTTGAAGAGGCCAGCTCACTCACCAAAAATGGAACAATTTGATCTTTAATAAGGATTTTAATTGACATGGAGTGAACCCATCAGAGATATTTAAATCCTTAAATTCATAAAGATATTTAAAATTAATTATCTTTGGAAGATGTTGAATCAATTCATTGTTTCAAAACCTGGTTAAAAGGAAAGAGAAAAACCCAAGCATTCAGCCTACCTCTCTCATATGAACTGTTTCACTGGGTGATCAATAGTAGATGAGGGGAAGCATCTCTTTAAAAAGAGTATTCCAATGAATAAATGAAAAAGCTGATAGAATTATCACCATTTTGCAACACACATGAAATACAGATCTAGGTATTGAGCTGCTAATGTCGTGACCAGAGTGAAAATCAGACCTTCTGTGCCTCCTAAAGGGAGAGAAGTACAGCAACACCTATAACCTTGACAAAGGGATACAAGCTGAGATTGATCAAGACTCTGTATCTAGCTGCCAATTTGCAGACAATAGAGAGGGCAGAGAAGCTTGCTGAATTGCACTGTGAATATCAATCAAAATCCTGACCGAGAGAAGATCTACAGGTTAAAAATGGCTGTGTTTTTACACAGATGGACTGTAAGGAAAAGAAGGAGATGGAGGGAGACGCTGTATATTGGAAGAAACAGACGTCGTGATTTCTAAAAAATTGAGGTAGATTATAGGTAATATCTGGGGCATATCATTTTGATGATAAGACTATACAATGCAAGAAAGAAATTACTGTGAAGATACTGTAAAGGCAAGAGAGTGGTTTCTTCGTGGAGAAAGAGCTGGCTGCATTTGAGACGGGGCACATAGAGGGGGCTTCTAGGTGGCTGGCAAAGCTCTACTTCTTGGCTCAGGTGAGGATGTCAAGGGCATTGTATTAGTTTTCTATTATTGTGGTACCAAATTAGTATAAACTTAGAGGCTTAAAAAACACAATTTATTATCTCATGATTCTGTAGGTGAGAAGTCCAGGTGAGCTTGACTTGCTTCTCTGCTATGAGTCTCACAAGGCTAGAATCATGTTGCTGGTCAGCTGGACTCTTATCTGGGGGCTCTGGGCAAGAGCTCACTTCCAAGTTCTTTCAGATGATTGCCACAATTCAGTTTCTTGAGGCTGCAAGGCTGAGGATCCTGTTTTATTGATGGCTGTCATCTCAGAGCTCCCTCAGTGATATGGTTTGGCTACGCCCCTACCCAAATCTCACCTCTAATTGTAATAATCCCCATGTGTCAAGAGCAGGGCCAGGTGGAGATAATTGAATCATGGGGGCAGTTTCCCTCATACTGTTCTCGTGGTAGTCTTTCTGGATCTGATGGTTTTATAAATGGGAGTTCCCCTGCACAAACTGTCTTGCCTGCCGCCATGTAAGATGTGCCTTTGCTTCTCCTTTGCCTTCTGCCATGATTATGAGGCCTCCCCAGCCTGTGGAACTGTGAATCCATTAAACCTCTTTCCTTTATAAATTACTCAGTCTTGGGTGTGTCCTTATTAGCCGTGTGTAAATGAACTAATATACTTAGCTTCTTAAGGCCACCCCTACATTGCCCCCTCATCTTCAAACAGCAGCAGTAAGTGGAGCCCCTCTTATGTTTTGAATCTCTCAGATTTCTCCTTCTATTGCAACTCTTCTGCTTTCCTCTGCTGCTTTGAAGGGCTCACGTGATCACGTTGGTCCCACATGAGAATACAGGATAAGCTCCCTATTTTAAGGTCAGTTAGTAAGTATCCTTAGTTCCATCTTCAATGTCTCTTCACAGCAGTACTTAGGTGAGTGTTTGATTGAATAACCAGGGGACTAGAATCCTGGGAGGATGTCTTTAGAATTCTGCCTGCCAAAGGTGTGATCACCTTATACATTGTTTTGTGTTGTTTTCTGTGTTTGTATTTTATTTCACAAATAATGTATGAAGGCTAAAAAATTACTGAGATATACAAACTGGTGCCTTCTTGTGATATTTGAAAGATACTTATCAAAGGTACTTAACCTTCTTTTTATGAAAAGAAAGAAAAACAAAAAATTATTTTTTTCTTAGCTGAAATATTGTCTAAGGATAGTGAAAATGTAGGTATAAAAAAGTAAAGTCTTGAACTGGCCGCTTTTGTTACTGTAACTCTAAGACGTTTGTGATTAAATGATTATGTCTTAACATCTACAATTTGCATGGAGTTATTAAGCATGACTTTAATGGGATATTCTTTATAGTGGAGGCTCAGGTTCATAGTGTACAAGGAATGCCTCAATCCATTTTGGCAATAGCTTTTAGAAGATATTCCTTTGATTTTTTTCTTCCATTTTATAACTACTTTTTGGTATAATTGTCATTACATTTTTTCTTAATTGATGGTATGTTATACTTTGTCTACACCAGAGGTAGGCAGACTGTCCCTGTACAAGGCCAGATGGTAAATATTTTCAGCTTTGTGTGCCATATTGTCTCTGTTGCAGGTATTTGACTCTGCCATTGTAGCCCAACAACATATGAACAACACATCAATTAATGGGCATGGCTGGATTTGGCCCAGAAATCACTACTTGTAGATCTCCTGTCTATGCATTTGAATACTTCCTCTCCTATTGTGTGTGTGTTCTGTATTTTACTAGGGATATATTTTCATTGTATTTGTTTATATGGGCGTATTATGTAAAAGTAAACAAAATGGAGACAGCCACAAAAATCTACTGCTCCTTTAGTCATAGCAGAAGCATTTCTTAGAATCAGTTTTTATGCATCTGTAGTGTACATATCTGGATTCTTCTCTGAGCCCTGATAATAATGCTGTCTATTTTTGTATCAACTTATACATTTATTCATTCAACAACATTTATTGAGCACCTAGTATGTGCCATCCTAGATCCTGGAGATAAGCAGTTAACCAAGTGAAGTCCCTGCTTCATCATGCATGCACTAGTTGACCCGCTGATATCAAGAGTCCAGGATATAATAAGCTTTTTCTAACAACTTCTCCCAGACCTGCCATAGAGCAGCATCTGAAGATAAAAGTTAATGCATTTTTGTTGTTAGATGTTAAGTATTGTTTGCATTTGTTTCCTATAAATTGTTCGATTACTGTTGAAAAATCTGAGTTTATGTGATATGTTCACTATGTTTTGTTTCAGATTTACATAGAAGTATATTTGAGGTCAAAATTATTTTGAAGAATTTCACTCAAATCCATTGAAGACCTGGGCAATGTACTCTCATTCTTTATTGTCTTCAAGCTGTGTTATGTAGTTCGAGAGACATTGCTTTCATTTCACGTGCAGTTGTGAATGGAATCCTAGTTGAGAAATCAACTGGTGATAATCAGGCATTTTGATAGTTTAACTTGAGCCACGTCCATTCACCATATCTATCAACAAATCTTCTTGGAAGCTTCATTTTTAACCAGTGATTCATAGCAATTTTCAGCTTTAGAAGGATTTATTTTTCTTACCTGGGGAAAAGAAACAGTTAGATAAAAAAAAAACCCCAAGACTTACAATGGCTCTAGCCTTAAAATTAAAAAGTCAAATTTTAACAAGAACTTACAATAAATGCAAAAATGTTGGGCCTTTCCTTTCTGTTGCATAACTGACAACTATGCTGTGATGAGGGCATCCATCCTTAAGCTTTTCCTGGCATTAAGCCGAGTACATTGCCTGTATCCTAATCATGTCCCTTGTCATGTACTTTTACTTGAGTTGACAAGCATGGGCCTAAATTTAACAACAGAAAAGGTTGAGTTACAATCTACCTTCTCAATCACGTGTTTACAGTATCTTTATATATCATTTACTGATATGGTTAGAGAAGCTTTATTCTAAGATTGAAAAAAACAAATTGGTCTGGTAGCACTAAGTCTACTGTGTTGAATTTTGCTGGATGTGTGCATGCTATGCTGGCATGGACATTGTATTTTCTTTTTTTCTTTAAAAATATATTGCAAATAAATGATATAAAAATGTATATCACAGGTTTGTAGGATTCCTGAAGCTCCTCCACAAAACCCTACGTTTCTGTAGGACAAATCTGAGAAGTGTGACCTAAGTCAGTCCATTTATTTTCTAGATGAAGAAAATGAGGTCCAAAGAGAAGTTGTGTCCAAGGTGGGTGCTCTAAAATTGGAACCCAGGGGTCCTAGCCCCAGGTGCAGTGTGTTTGCCATTGCCATGGTTCAACTTTGTATAAAACAGGTATTACAATCTCTGTAATTTACTTTAAAGTACATACAGCATGGGCAAACTTTACTTTAGGCTTTAACTTTATGTGTGGTCAGATATAATGCTAGCAGGGCAGTATAGTTCAGACATGGTAGGGGGTATAATGTGAGAGGGGCCCACTGTGGAAACAGCTGCTACATGCCCTTTATTGTATATACTTTTGTTCAACCTCTGATACTCTATGAACTAGCATATCAATTCCAAATTTGGGTTTCCATTGCTGAATCTAGTGTTTGTTGATTAGCCTGATGGATGTTAGAAATAGACTTTGGCTCTCACTGATGAATTAAACATATTTTGAACATATGGATTGGCTAAAATAGTTCAGAGTCTTTCCATCCTTTTTAAAAAGTGTAAAAACACATGAAGGCCTGTCCTGATATTTTTAAGGATGACAGTTATGGTTCAATTCCCTTCAATCCAGATGTTGATTTAGGAGAATTTCTGACTGCCTGGTGCTGTGTAAGCATAGAATCCTGCCTTGGAAATCTCACAATGTCTATTTCAACTGAATGTTTCATCCCTGGGCCACCTAAAAAGCGTTCATCCAGCACACAGAACAAGTAGTATAAACTGTTTTATGCTTTCTTGCTAATGAATGGTTGCTACTACATGTCTGTCTATGTAAAGAAATTTATGCCGAGATTTGTTTTTGTTAAAACCTAATGGTGGCCAGGTGTGGTGGCTCACTCCTGTAATCCCAGCACTTTGGGAGGCTGAGGTGGGAGGATCACGGGGTCCGAAGTTCAACACCAGCCTGGCCAACATGGTGAAACCCCATCTCTACTCAAAATACAAAAATTAGCCGGGCAAGGTGGTGGGTGCCAGTAATCCCAGCTACTCGGGAGGCTGAGGCAGGAGAATCGCTTGAACCTGGGAGGCAGAGGTTGCGGTGAGCTGAGATTGTGCCATTGCACTCCAGCCTGGGCAACAAGAGCAAAACTCTGTCTCAAAAAACAAACAACAACAACAACAAAACCAAAAAACCAAAAAACAAAAAAACCTAATAGGTGTGGGAGAGTAGTAAATTTTCACTATAATAGATTCTCTCCTTCACCGAACTCTAGCCAGGCTCCTTGAAGCCCTCTTCTTGACTAGGCCTCAGCCTGGCATATTAAGACTTGAACACTCACTAATATAGTTTCTAATAACTCAAAGTAGTGTTCCTAAGAATGTCCCTAGACCCACGTATAAAATGCTTGCCTGAGAACACTCAAGGCTGTCACAAGGTAGTACGGTTTGTTTCAGCCAACACCTGAATACAGGGACCCTGTCTCCTCCTAGCATCTGTGGGAGGGAAGGAGCCTAACTCTGATAAGCTCCAGTTAGCAATCCCAGCTGAATTTTACATGAACTAATTCCCTGTTTCTGTTTTTTGTAATTTTTTGGTTCCCTGACTCTAATACCTGCCCCCTCCCTACTCTCTCATTCTCCCTTTAAAATACCAGTCACCTCTCTCCAAATTGAAGCTGAGTTCAGTTTATATAGAACTTGTTTCCCTATTGCAATAGTATATTACTGATAAAAATCTGTCCTTACCTCTTTAGCATATGGCTTTGTGTATTCTTGGCACCATTTCAACCTTTTTGGTGACCACTAGAAATCTAAGTGTGCATAACCAAACTGGCTTATATAAGTTTGCATTGATGGGCTTTGTTTTGGTTTGAGAGTCAGTTAGGTCTTAAATCTTCTGCTTTCTTAATATATTTTTTCCTTTTCCACTTTACCGCAGCCTTTAGCTAAATTTACAAAAAAGAGGGAGTCATCACTGTGGCTGTTTGTGACTTTCTGATGAGTGTTCGGTCTTGCTGTTCTTCAGCTTCCTGCCCCGTCTGGTATACTGGCTTTTGGGACATAAAGGCTTATGATTAGTTGGAAAGATGAAATACATATCATAGCATATTATAAAAAATAATGCCAACAATTTAAAATAGTGAAAAAGGCTTAAAAAAAGAAAATCTAACATATGAAAAACATATTGCAGGGAAAGATTATGGGCAATTGCGTAGAGATAGCCCCTAAGAGCTAACTTTTATGATCACTAACTATATTCTGAAGTCTTGCATCCTGAGATGCTTCACATGAACCAATTCCCTGTTTCTGTTTTTTGTAGTTTTTTTACTTTGCAGACTCTAATACCCACCCCCTCCCAACTCTCTCATTCTCCCTTTAAAACACCAGTCACCTCTCCACAAATTGAAGTTGTCTTCGGTTCATGCAGAACTCATTTCCCTATTGCAATAGTACATTACTGATGAAACTCTGTCCTTACCTCTTTAACTAGTTTCTGGCTTTGTTTACTTTTGATACCATTTCAACCTTTTTGGTGGCCACTAGAAATCTAAGTGTGCATAACCATTCCTTGCAGAATAGAGCTGATCTCACAGGTATTGGGTCATCAGGATGAGGAAGGGAAGTTGATGTTCTACCCAGGGGCTTGGCGGTCAAGTGAGCCCATGGTCCACTGGAGTTCCAAGTACTATGGACGGGATTGTGCATCCCCTATTCATGTATTAATGTCAGGTTTGGATCATAATCCTGAAAGACACAATCCTGAATGGCATAATCTCAGATGTTGAAATCCCAAATGATCAAAATCCCTACAGTATAACATCCCTTATGTCTAAAATGATGAAAATCATAGTCACAGAATGGTTGCATCATGTCGGGTTGAACAATTACCTTGTAGTCTTTATGCAGAAGAAAATGGATTTCAGTTGGAATTCCCAAACCATAATGACAGACTTGAAATTAGGTGTCATCAAGGATTATGAAAGTAGATTTCAAGGTATTACTAATGAAGTTTGTTTTTCTATTCAGCCTAATGCATTTGGAGGGAAATTCAGATGGATGAATTGGTCCAGTGAAAACTTCAGTTTAAAAAATGTGTCATTTACCTGCATTGACATTCCTTCCTAGCTGACAACATTCCAGATTTTAATGAATTAAAGCTTCATTTGGCTGAATAAGCCAGAGAAGTTACTTAGTTTTTGAGTATAATTAGGTGCATGGTAGGATAAGAAGACACACAATGGTGTTGCTGTTGAATCACCAGTATTGTTTCTGCTAAATTTGTGGTCTGCATATAGGTGCCTGTGGAATGGATTTCTGGGTATCCAAAACAGCATATGAGCATAGCACAGAAGATGGGAGAGTTTAATAGTTTAGAATGGGAATGCTGATGTTGGTGTTTATTGAATTATAGAGTAATTTTAAAAAGAGCAGTGCTACATAGAAAATAAATGTCAACATATTCTCCAAGGAGATACATATCCCAAAAGATAAAAAGAAGCGTCTCATGATGCAAGACTTCAGAATATAGTTAGTGATTATGAAAGTTAGCTCTTTGAGGCTGTCTCTGTGCAGTTGCCCACAGTCTTTCTTTGCAGTATGTATTTTCATATGTTAAATTTTCTTTTTTTATTTTTGGTGTTTTTCACTATTTTAAATTGTTGGCATTTTTTTTCAGTATGCTATGCTGTATATTTCATCTTTTCATCATTGCTAACACTGGAGATGTAAATTGTATAAAGACTTTCAGAGAGTTCTAATTTGTTTTATGTAACTTTTTGCAAACGTGACTCCATGAAAGTGCATCATCACAAGGTTGACTAGGTGTGCAAACATTATGCGTGTATGTAAAACTGTCATATAAGAGCTATCCTTTTCGTACATTTGCATTTGTGAAATATAAAATTTCTTGAGATACTGGCTCTTTGGGCTACATGCAGTGATGATGCAGCAGCAGTGACCCATCATGGTTTTGGATTAATCTTATCAAAAGACTTGGGTTGTTCATCACAGTGTTTCAGATGACTACAGTTATAAAGCTGGGTGCACACAGTTAGCAGCTATAGTGATAAGTGTTCATACATTTTGCTTTTTGGCCTATTTCTTTATGAATACTGTTCATCTGCTCATAATTGTTATGCCTGTGTGACTGTTGTTAGTATACCTGAGAGTTTATGCTTGCCAAAATGTGTATGTTATTATTACCTATTTTATTGTGTAAAGTGGCCTATGAAGTATTCTCTTGTGTTTGTGTGTTTCTGAAATAAGTCCCCTTTAAAATTTAATATAATATAAATATAATCGTAAATATAATATAAATATAGAAATATTTTAAAGAATTTTAAAAGTCATTTTTTCCCAGAATTATATTGTTGTAGGACGCTCTCCTTAGTTCCATTAAAGACAGGGGTCCTTGCCACATGACCACAAAAAATTAGGCTCACAGACAATTTGAAGGGTGAGAATAATGGAATTTATTGGGCAAAAGGGGGAAAAAGGGGAAACAGGGACCCTCTGCAAAGCCAGCGTCCTGCTAGTGCACTTCCTGCCTCACAGATTGAATCCCAGGTACCACCCAGGAAGAGGAGGGGCCAGGCTCCTCGCTGCTGCAAAGCGCAAACGTCTGTGGCTCCACCCCATTGCATGCTCCTCCCAGTGCGCAGGCCAGTTGGAGTTTCTCTGGGGACCCCTCCCACCTGGCTGTCTCAATATTTTCAGGATGTTGATCTTTCAGGATTTCAAGATGATGACATTTGGGATTGTGTTTTTTGCGATTATGATCAGCTCCCGTTGAAGTCCTAATCCCCTTGTACCTCAGAAAGTGACTGTATTTGGAAATAGGGTCTTTGAAGAGGTAATTAAATTAAAGTGAGGTCCTAATTAAATTAAAGTGGGTCCTAATCCAAGCTGACTGGTATCTTCACAAAATGAGGAGATTAGAATGTAGACACACACAGCGGGACTATCATGTGTAGACACAGGAATCTACTAAAGACAGAGGACTCAGGAGAAATCAACCTTGTTGACTCCTTGATATCAGGATTTCAGCCTCCAGAATTGTGAAACAATAAGTTTCTGTAGTTTAAGCCACCCAGTCTGTGGTACTTTGTTACGGCAGCCCTAGAAAACATACACCAGGCAGTTTGCTTCAAATGCTACCTTGCTGGCTTTTGTACTTTATTTGCTGCTGAGCTTTGGCTGTGACTCCGAACGCCCAGACACTGAAATTGGGGTTAAGCATGAAGGAATCTGCGTTGGAGTAAATTCCAGGGGGCAGGGTAGTGCCCAGCTGGACTTGCAAGAGAAAGTGGCCTGAGAAAAGAAAGAACTTCAGAATTGCAAATGAGAAACTTCCTGTAGCAGCTCCAGGCCCTTCTAAGAAGAGCTAAGAGAGATGCAACATTCTGGATGACTTTTACTCTCCTCTCTGTGGGTGAGGAAAACTCTCTCTGGCTCCAAGTTAAAAACACACACTCCAGGACTGCAGGAATTATTAATAAGATGAGTTCTCAACTCTCTGTTCTCAATCCCCAAAGATGGACTGGGGTTTGTGCCTTTCCTAGGTCCTAGTTAGAATATGCATTCCTGAAAATCTGCCCTATTGGTTGAAATGCAAGTCATCAAATTAATCTTGATACATCATCAATCCTTATAGTTTCTAAGGGCATGCCCTGAGCAAGGTTAAAATGTTCCTTGTTCTGTCTCTGTCTTGTAACATTTGTGTTCAACTTGCCCTCTTTTTGTTGCCAGTGATGGATACCCTGCCCTACTGCTGACAATCTTGTTGGCAGTCACTTTAGGTATTTAAAACACTTAATAACAGTTAGATCACGAGTTTTTCAAAATAGGGACACTGAAAGTGGGTAATGAGTCAGGCTGTGCTCTGCCTGACATAATTTGTGAATTGCCAACTTGAGATGTATTCATTTATTATCTTTTGGGATTGATCCATTTTTCATTTTTATTATCATGTTTGAGTAAATATATTGTTTAAAGCAGCAAAAGGTTGCTATTTCACTTCCGTAATCCTTGTACATAAAAGAGGAATAAGTTTACTTGTTCTGTCTTATATGAGGAAGACATGGATGAATAAGCCAGTTGTTTGGAAGCACTTGGTAACTGTGCTAAAATCACACCCTAAGTATAAGTTTACTATAATTTACCAATGTGTTTTAACCCCTAGGTCCTTAGGTAGCTAATTAATCATTCATTTACTGAGTACCATGATCTAAATGTTGATGTGCCCCCAAAATTCATATGTTGAAACCTAACTCTCAATTCAATAGTATTAAGGAGTGGAGCCCTTTGGGAAGTGATTAAGTCATGAGGACTCCACTTTCATGGGTGGGATTAATGCTCTTATAAAAGAGGTTGAAGGGAGCTGCCTTGCCTTTTTGGCCATGTGAGGACACAGAGAAAGCACCATCTATGAGAAATAGGCCTTCACTAGATACTGAACTTGCCAGCATCTTGACCTGGGACTTCCCAGTTTCCAGAACTGTGGGAAATACATTTCTATTATTTATAATTTACCCAGTCCAAGATTTTTTGTGATAGCAGCAGGAATGGACTAACATAGTGGGTCTAGCAGAGTTCTTAAGGTGAGTGCTTAGATCTGGAGACAAAAAGAATTAAAACCAGAAAAAATTAATGCAGATGGACAATCAAGGAGTGAGATCATCAAGTGAGCCTTCCGTTCAACTCCAGAGAAGCAGGGCAAGCTTCCTGGGAGACTCATTCTGTCTGCCTGCCTCTGAATGAGTTATGCTTTTGAGACTTTTTGACCAGGGCTACTGTTACCAGAAGGGGGTCCAGATCCAGACTCCAAGAGAGGGTTCTTGGATCTTGAGCAAGAAAGAATTCAGGACAAGTCCATAGAGTAAAGTGAAAGCGAGTTTATTATGAAAGGAAAGGTATGAAAGAATGGCTACTCCATAGACAGAGCAGTCCTGAGGGCTGCTGGTTGCCAATTTTTTATAGTTATTTTTTGATGATATGCTAAGCAAGGGGTGGATTATTCATGCCTCCCCTTTTTAGACCATATAGGGTAACTTCCTGATGTTGCCATGGCATCTGTAAACTGTCATGGTGCTAATGGGAGTGTAGCAGTGAGGACAACCAGAGGTCACTCTTGTCGCCATCTTGCTTTTGGTGGGTTTTGGCTGGCTTCTTTACTGCAGCATGTTTTATCAGTAAGGTCTTTGTGACCCATATCTTTTGCTGATTTCGTATCTCATTCTGTGACTTAGAATGCCTTAACTCTCTAGGAATGCAGCCCAGTAGGTTTCAGCCTCATTTTACCCAGCTTCTATTTAAGATGGAGCTGCTCTGGTTCAAACGCCTCTGACACTACCATCTTGAGTTATCTGAGTGGTTAATTTTAACAAATGTTTTGTCCTCAAACCTTGAAGGGCATGGTTGATTATAATGCAAGAGAAACTATTCATTTTAATTTTTCACTTATGTAGCTGTTTAAAGTCATATAGTCATATGACCGTATATGTGGGTTATATGTGAGCTGAATGTTTGAGTTCGGACTGTTGCTGAGAATATAAATTTATCTGAAGTTTATTTTTGGAGTGAGAAAGTAGAATTTAATCCACTTTCAGCAATGTAAAGAAAAATAGTGTCAGACAAATTTATTTTCTTTAAATACTTCTAAATTTTCTGCATCAGACAAATTTCTGATTGGAGAAAACAGTTATGAATGATTCATTTAAATGATTGCTAAAACACTATCATGCATTTTTCTAGACAGTCTTTCTTTCTTCCTCTTTTCATCCTTTCTTCTCTCTTCCTTTTTCCTCTCCCTCCCTCCTTCTCTCTCCTTCCCTGCTTCCCTCCTTCCCTCCTTCCTTCCTTCCCTCCTTCCTTCCTTCCCTCCTTCCTTCTTTCATTCCTTCCTTCCCTCCTTCCTTCCTTTCTTCCTTCCTTCCTTCTTTCCTTCCTTCCTCTCTCTTTCCTTCCCTCCTTCTTTCCTTCCTTCTTTCCTCCCTTCTTTCTTTCTTTCCTTCTTTCCTTCCTTCCTTCCTTCCTTCCTTCCTTCCTTCCTTCCTTCCTTCCTTCCTCTTTCTCTTTCCTTCCTTCCCTCCTTCTTTCCTTCCTTCTTTGCTTCCTTCCTTCCTTCTTTCCTCCCTCCCTCTCTCTTTTTCTCTCCTCTGTCTTTCTTTCTCTTTCTTTTCTTTCTTTTCCTCTTTCTTTTTCTTTCTTTCTCTCTTTTTATTTTCTTTCTGTCTCTCTTCCTTCCTTCATTTCTTCCTTCCTTCTTTTTGCATTTATCATGTAGAAGGAATAATAGAAAAGGAAGGTAGTTTTTATTTGCTTAGTTGAATCAGAAATTGGGAGATAAAAGAACTGAGACTTAGCTCATATCTGTGAGGGAAGAATTAGATTTTCAATTTTTAAATTAAAACAAGTCAAGAAAAATGGAAAGAGAGCACAGAGTCAAGAAGAGAAAAAGAGCAGGGCATTTGGTTGTTTTGAGGCATACAGGTGTCTTGGATAGCCTACTAATACAGCACCACCTTTAACGATTGTCTTTAAATATTCTCTCTACATTTAACTTAAAGGAGGAGTGTACACTGGTTGGGGAACAAGAGGAGAAAGACCACCTCCTGGAGAGCCCGCTCTCTTCTGTGTAAATAGAGAAATTCAACTCAGGCCCCAAAACTTGCATGTTCTTTTCTACCAAACAGGAGCTTTGCACATTTCTGACAGGGCAGAGGAGCAAACATTTATTTGCAATTCTAGGATTCACTTCAAGAGTCTTTTTGGCTACAAATGACTTAAAGCTCTCTTTGTAAACATATGCAGTCCTCTCCTTGGAAATTATGGTCAATACCATTTTCCCCATCTTAAATTTCCAGTGGAAATTTAACACCCTAGTGATAGGCAGTATCCCTTATCAATTGGTACTTGGGGCAGTTATTGACCTGAGGGAGATGGGTGAGAAGGAGACAGAGAACAAGCCTCTGTGGAGGACAGGACTCAGCAAAGGGAAGTTCCAAATGATTTAACATTTTTTTCAAGTGAAAAGAGAACTAGACGAATGTTTAATGAGAATGGTAACTATTTAAGCTTATGTTCCTTTTTTTGGGAGTTTGCTTTGCAAAAGAGCCTGCTATCTAATGTGCTCTGGTGATTGAAAAACAGTGTGTACTTTAAAAATGGCTATGCCTGGTCATGTGATAGATGGGTCTTGAGTTATTCTGCTCCACTGTAAAATGAATAAGTCACAGAATTTCGCAATTTTCTGTTTTCCAGTGAAATGATAGGGGAGACCATATATTGGCTTAAAGGTTTTGCAAATTAAATTATGACTATTAGTGCTATGGCAGAATTTACGTGTGACATTAAAACTAACATTTTCAAAGAGTGGAAATGATTCAGAGGATCATGTTTATGATTGTGGAAGCAACCGTCAGATGTAATAAAAAAGCCAAGATTCTAGTGACTAAGGGTGTAAACGAGATTTATGGAATGATGATATCCCTGGCATTGCTATACTAAACTCAGCCTTTTGGGAAATAGCATCAAGCACTCTGAGTCTTCTAAACACATTATAAACACCAGGTTATTTGCTCACCCCACTCCTACCACAGCCAGTAATCCAGGTTCTATTTATCAGCGTAGTCTTCTGGGCTGGGAAATAACTTCATCTAGTCCCAGAAATGTTTGATTTCATGTCCAACAAATACTGAGTTGGTCTTTGCTCACCTCTAAGGCTGGATATATGAAGAGGATTCTTCCTTTTCTAGCAGCCAGAGGAAGAGGTTGCCTGCAAAGGGAGGATGCATGGTAGTGTTAACCTGAAATCTTCCTCTCATGATTAGAGCCCACTTTATGACCTTGGGTTTTCAGACAGGATTTATTTGGACCTTTACTCTTTCTTCCTCCAGTGCACTGCTTCTCTCCCGCCACTGCCTGTTCTCACTTTCTTTCGAAGATGTGATTAACAGTTTCCACATCTGCTTGGTCCCTCAAAAGGCAAAAGTGAAGTGCAGGAGAAATATATGGATCACAGGCAAGATCCAAACCTGGCTGCAGTCTCTGAGGCCTGAGCCCTTCCATGAAGGCTCCTGCTCCTCCTTGTTCCATACAATACATCTTTCTTCTTTATAGCGACACTCCCACTAAGCCCAAAAGCCCACAGTGCAACTCAGATATACAATATATTACCTGTTGCATCACTTTCTTTGATATGGTTTGGCTCTGTGTCCCCACCCAAATCTCATCTGAAATTGTAATCATCTGTATAATCCCCATGTGTTGAAGGAAGGACTTGGTGGGAGGTGATTGGATCATGGGGGTGGTTCCCCCCACGCTGTCTTGTGATAGTGAGGAAGTTCACACCAAGGTCTGACAGTTTTATAAGCATTCTACAGTTCCTTTTTCACATGCCCTCTCTTGTCTGCCGCCATATAAGACATACCTCCTTAGGCTTTTGCCACAACTGTAAGTTTCCTGAGGCCTCCCCAGTCGTGTGGAACTGTGAGTCAATTAAACCTATTTGCTTTATAAATTACCTAGTCTCAGGGAAGTTCTTTGTAGCAGTGTGAAAATGGACTAATACACTTTCTAACAGGACAAAGCTCTGGCGATACTTCTCAGATTCACTAGCTTAGTAGAAAGATCTGCCTTGCAATATCAGCCTCCAAGAGTCTTGAGATGATAGCGGCTGTGTGTGAGAAGTTTTTCTTGAGTAGTTTTATTCAATAGAGAGAAACCATGTCCTTATGGCCTCAAGACAGTACACAGCAGCGAGAAAAGAAAATGGACTCTGGAGATGTAAAAGATATCCCACATGGCTAAAGTGTTTGGTTGGGTGACAGAATAAATTCTATTTTAGGTTTTAATCTCATTTTTACAAAATAAAACTAAGAATATTTTTAATCATGTGGGACAGAGTCATTTGCATCAGTTCCTTTGCCCATTTAGACTGTAGGCTCTGTTTCTCAAAACTATAAATTCTGTATTCAGTTTAAGAAAGTGTATTTTTGATTGAGGTTAACACAGTATTTAAGTTAATGGAAAACATGCTTCCATTGCAGAGTATTTCCACCAGGATTGCTGGATTCTGTACAACAATCTGTTTCTATTTTGAAAAAAAAATGATGCCGTTATATGACCTAAATATTCCTATTTTCTCTTATTTCACTCTTCTACATTCATATGCTTGGTTCTTCAGGTGTTTTCAAATAAATGACACACTATGAATTCAGATGAAAATACTTCCTAGTAGTATATATCCTTAATGTTTCATAAAATTAGGAAAATTATTTTGCTTAAAGTCTGAGCTTCTTTTCAATGTAGGGAGCATGAGTTCCCACTCCTGCTGCCCAAATAATGCTAAAATTGGGGAAAGGGTATGAGTTAGCTTTTGCTGAGTGGCAAGTCACCCCAAAATCCATTGGCTCAAAATTGCAATCAGTTTTTCTTTCACGTGTATGGATTTCATATGGAGATGGATTGATCTAACTGGTCTTGGCTAGGCAGCTCTGATTCAAGTTGGGTCCAGCTGGGCTTGGCTTCTTGCTTGGACTTAGGCTGGTCAATGTGTGTTAACTCTGGGGTCCTGTCTGGACTGGCAGCAGCTAGCAGGAAAAGCTGTGCTCAAAGTACAGTTCAAGAGGGTAAGCAGGAACATGGTTTAAGCTTGGAAATGGCACTCTGTTACTTCACCCACATTTCATTGGCCAAGGGAGTCACATGGCTAAGTCTAACCACAAGGTGGGGAAACAGTGGGAGGAACTACAAAGTCAAATTGCAAAGACATGAAAACACAGAGGGGAAAGAATTGGGAGCCAACATCCAATCCATTAGAAACTCCAGTTTATTCTCTTCTTTTTTTGAATCACACTTTGTCACCCAGGCTGGAGTACAGCGGTGCGATCTCGGCTCACTGCAGCCTCTGCCTCTTGGGTTCAAGAGATTCTCCTGCTTCAGCCTCCCGAGTTGCTGGGACTAGATGCGTGTACCACCACATCTGGCTAATTTTTGTATTTTTGGTAAAGACAGGGTTTCACCATGTTGACCAGGACGATCTCAAACTCCTGACCTCAAGTGATTGGCCCACCTTGGCCTCTCAAAGTGCTGGATTACAGGCGTGAGCCACCGCGTCTGGCCCAGTTTATTCTCTTCTTTCTGCAAGTGGGAATGTTGTTGTATCATCCTCCCTTCTTCCCTGGGACAGCAAGTCGGAAAAAGTAGGCACCCTTTCTCAATAGTGACTTGTCCTAATCTCTAGGCATAGCTTTCTGCAAACCAGTGATTCTCAAACTTTGGTGTATGATGGGATTACTGATGAGATTGGTGACAATACAGATCCTAGTTCCCATCCTCAAATGCATTACATTAGAATCACTGTGGGAAGGCCAAGTCATTTATATTTTTAACAATTTCCCAGGTGATTTTGATGCTCTTCAATATTTGAGACCTGTATCACTAATACAAGGTTAATTGAAGAGGTCAGTATATGTCTTGAATTTGATGAAACCTGGTAGTTTGGCAGGTGTGATCGATTGTATTATTGTTCAGCAAATACTGCCCTTGACCATACCAGCACAGGAGGCATGTACTTCCTTGTTACATAGCTATTGGATCTGGTCATGTGATTTATTTTGGTCAATGAAATGTGAGCAGAAGTGACCTACTTCCTGTTCAAATAAGGTTTTCAATTTGTTTATGTCATTGGTTTTTTTCTCGTGTTCCCTCTGCCATGATAAAAACTTCTTTAGGTGGCTACAGCTCCATCAGCCTGTGAGAAATGTTGTAAGTCTTAGACTGAGGAACAGGAACCAGATATATAGCCTGGAGCATAGTTGCCATGGCTACGTCACAGATCCATGTGTGACAAACTAATTTCAGTTGTTATAAGCCAATGAGATTTTGGTATTGCTTCTTATACAGGATTATTGCAGCAAAAGCTGAAAAATGCATCCAATACCAGCACAGCAAAACTGGGATAAAATATGGTACTCTAAATTCCTTTTTCCACATTTCTCTTGGATTTCAAGATGTCTTTAGTGTCTTATTTGAGGTTATCTTTAGTGTTTGTTCTAATTTGACTTAACCTGGTTAAAAATGCTGAAAAGAAGGCTAAAATTGGCTTCTAACAAGATTTGACCAGGACCTAGAACACTCTCAGGATTGTTCTTGATTCTAAATTTTCCCCCAAAGGACTTCTGTGTTTCCCAGAGTATGAGTTTTTTCTCATTTGCTGTTGGGTTGATTAGCAATAATAACAATGAATACTTAATAAATATGAGTATATGCCAGGTGCCATCCTCAACACTTTCCATGTATTAATTCATTTAATACTCCCAACAACTCTATGAGGGTAGTGATTATTATTAACCTTACTTGAAGGATCACAAAGGATCACACATTCGTAACTCAGATCCCACAGCTAGGAGGCCATACCAATGGGAAGACGGATTTCAGAACTTGTTTGCTTGACTCCTCTGTTGTTGCCTCTAGAATAGTGTTTTTAAATGAATTTCACCCTTTTTTACTTTTGTAACTTTTTTTTTAATTTTTAACTTTTGTAGGTGCATAGTAGGTGTATATTTTATGAGTTACATGAGCTGTTTTGATAGAGGCATGCAATGTGAAATAATCACATCATGAAACAACATAAATACTCCTAGAAAAGCAGTCTAATTTCCACCTAGAACAGGAAGATTCCAGATTTCAGAAGCAAAATGTGTATTCGACACATTCTTGAGAGTGAATGACAGTCTGCTGCAATATTTGCTTCTTTATTCTCTCTTTCCCCCAATCTCATAGTTTTGGTTTAGAATACTTTTTTTCCTCCATATTCTAATTCTTTCATCAAAGAAACACAAATTATGGCTTCTCATTTCACTTTAACCCAGAAACCTGATGGTGGATTATATATTTTGTAGCAAAGCACATCATTGGAATAAAAATCTGTCAAAACAACACATGTTTATATATTCCATGAGTTCATGGCAATGAGATACAGTTTGCACAGGGAGAAATAGCAATTTAAAAATCATGTAAAATAAGAGCATATATTTCATCAGGACCTACTCTGAGACATTACATATATATTATCTTTATTTCTAATAACAAGTCTACAGGAAAATTATTATCATCCTTTATGAACAAGATGATTAGGTCTTTACAAAGTTGCATAGCTAGGTGATAAAGCCAACATTTGAGCCAGGGTTTTGTGATTCCAAATTCTGTTGTCCTGGGCTCCATACCTCATGACTTCTGTTTCTTTGAAGAAAAAAATACTTTCAGATTACTGCATAACAGCTAGTTTTTTCAATTTGTTCCCATAATATAGAAATCTCTGAAGTGAATTTCTCTTTCTCACTTTTGTATAGTGAACCCAAGTGACCAGGTAAGAACTAAAAACTATATTTTCTAGTCTCTCCTGAGAACACATTATGGTTAGATGAGTGGTTAAACAGCATTTATATATATCAAGAGATATCTAATTTTGAAAAAGAAACTGCTAAACTATTTATTACCCTTCTACCTTTTGCTTCAATCTAGGCAAATATATTACAAATCTATAGGAAAACCTGCCTTCCTCTGTTATTAATGATTAAGTGGAGGACAGATTCTTAACTGTTTCCAGTAGTAGATCTAATCATCTAACATTCATGTCTCTCTTCAACATGGTGTGAAACTAGTTTGATATTCTAAAAGTACCTAAGTCTATTTATCTGCCAAACTGAAGAAGACCACATCGCCAGAAGTATATTTTTTCTTGTTTGCATGTTGGAGTCTCCAAAGGCATGTATTAACAACCTAAACTCCTTTTCCAGTATTAGGTGTACAGTAAAAATTGAACAGACAACTACTTTAAAGAATCTTAAATGTATACTGCAAAGGGAATCAAATAATTAAATGAGAAAATAAATTCTGTAAGTTTCTCACCAAAGTCACATATTTTCCTAAATACTGAAAAAAAGATAAATGGGAGACAGAGTAAGAAGAAATGTAACTTCCAATCTGCTTCCTTTCAAAGCCGAGACAAATGGGAACAAACTCAAAAGTCCAGGGACACGAAGGAACAATGTAGGTCCTAAGTTGAGGATCATTTGCAATGTTAGAACTCGATTCTAATTTAAAATATGCATCATGCATAATCAATTTACAACTATGATTGTAAGGTCAAAGACAGAAGTTTATCAATAATATTAGAAAATGTAAGAGAAATTGATGTCTCTCATTTATAATTTTATTTTATAGAGAAGAATTACATAAGCAGTTGGAAAGATTATTTTTTTTAAATGGACAATGAAGTACCCACATGTATAAATGCAACTTAAAATATTTAAAGAAATATAAATAACTAAATTTTCAAATGTGTTTATAAATTAATCTTTTTATTTGTATTTATTTACTTTTGGAATAGGGTCTCTCTCTGTCACCCAGGCTGGAGTGCAGTGATGAGATCACGACGTCTCACCGCAGCCTCAACCTCCCAGACTCAAGAGATCCTGAGTAGCTGAGACCATAGGTGCAGGCCGCCATTCCTGGCTAATTTTTAAAAAAATATTTAGTAGAGATGAGGACTCACCATGTTGCCCAAGCTGGTGCTAAACTCCTAGGCTCAAGCGATCCCGCCTTGGCCTCCCAAAGTGTTGGGGTTACAGGTGTGAGATACTGTGCCTGGCCTATAAGCCTCTTTAAAAGTAACTGGAGCTATAAATGGAGTAAGATTTGTATGTTGAATTGAAAAGCTTAGGAATGAATTAGTCTTACAAACTTTTAACTTATAATAAATATTAATTTTTAAAACCAAAGTAATCTTCTGAACAAAATCTACCCCTCTTAAGTATCAAAAACTAGCATTTATTAATCATATGGTAATGCTATTGTAATCTAAAGGTCTACTTTATTTTCCTTTCTGAGCATTTCAACCTGTGAAATAATTATTCTTAGAGAGTGAAGCATGCAGGAATTATTACAAATGTAGCACATATAGAGAAGGACCTGAAGGTATAGTCTGCTAGAATTCTAGTACAGTGATGATCTTTTCTCTTTAGCTTACAATATATATATATTTTTTAAAAGGCAAAGTTTTAGGAGGAAAAACATCATGCTTTCAATACTCTGCACTATCCCTATTTTATAAGAATAAACTGTAGTACAGGTGGTTGATGGTAGTGTAAATAAAGTGCTAATTTGAGTTGGGCGAAGGTAGAGAAAGAAGAAAGAGAAATATTGTGTTTGATAAAATCCACTGCTCCTTTAAAGTGTGGACCTATGTAGTGATTTATTTTTCTTGAATAAGAGCAAGTAAGATATCCAGAAACATATGACACAATTTATACAATGCATGTACATATATTTGTTTATGGTTTCAATTGTACCAAAAGAGAAATTATAATGGCTTTGCAAAGACCACAAATCTTTTGCATGCAAGTCAAAGTCTGTTCCATGTGGCTTAGGAATATGTGTAAAACTTCCATATGGGAAAAATATTTTCTGATACTCAAACAAATGAAAGAATCAAGCGTCAAAGAACCTACTAAAAGATTTGACAAATATAAACACATATCATAAAACTTCTAATTCCAGTTTTAATGTCTACACATTTTATTTTGCAATATACTTTATTGTTTTGTAATAGAGCTGTACAAAAGTTTTTGCCAAAGACAGTGAGGCTTTGTGTATGAGGATACTATATGTACAATGCATATATATGTATATATATCGGTGTTAGTCTATTTCAATTTGCCTTCAGTTTGCATATTCAACTACATGCCCCACTGATGAACTCTTGCTGTTACAAACTAAAGAGATGCCTGCTTTCTTGACGTAAATGCCAGACCCTCAGAATAATGATTATATATTTCATGTATACAGTTTATTTCCTCCAAAGTGTTCATTTTAAATTAATTCCACATTGAAGTGAGTGATCATGGTAGTGGCTGACAATGCTAGGTTAGACGGACTTTGTCCTAACGTCATCGATGACAATAACAAAAAAGACAGACAGAAACAACAAAAACAACAAGAAACCCATCCCAAGTAACCAACATTGCATTGAAACTAGGGTTGTCACCTACTGTTGAACTAGTCTGTTCTTGCCAATGGGCCATGTGATGGGATACTTGAGGTCCATACATCATTGCCGCAGAGCCCCTTTTGTCCACGTGCTGCACTGCAGAAGTCCCAAACCATGGCCCACAGGCTGGATTTGGCCCATCGCAGTGTTTCATTTGGCTGGTACAATGTTTAAAATTTTTCTGAGCCAACATTTTGAAATTGGATGCTTTCACATAAAAATCCAGATTTCTGGCATCTCTCAAAAATTAGGAGATCTGGGAACACTGGACTCACATTACCGCACTGCAGTCCCAGGCTGGCTGGCTGCTGCCCCCTTTAGACAGGCATGTGTCCTCCACAGTCCCTACTTGTTTCTGCGACTTCACTACACTTGTCATTATACTTGCTCATTTATCTTTTAGTGGAAAATTATGTCTTTCTTCCAGTGTCTTTATCAAAATATAAAAACAGCATGGTAGAGTTATATCTTTACATCAGATTATTCTTTGTGTATTCTCTTCTTGTTTTTTCACTCATCCATTGAGAGATTATTTCTCTCCCTTATCTCCCACTGAAGTTGAACCAAAGATCTAAGAAACTGTGGATCAGTGCTGGAGGTGCTGGGAGGTTCTCAGAGGTATGTTTTTTCTCTTAGGGAGCAAGTAAGATTGGGCTTGGGGAAAGCAAGAGAGGAGGGGAGAATAGAAAAACAGATAAGAGAGTATGTCGGTGTATCAGTCCATTCTCATGCTGCTGATAAAGACACACCTAAGACTGGGTAATTTATAAAGCAAAGAGGTTTAATTGACTCACAGTTCTTCAAGGCTGGGGAGGCCACAGGAAACTTACAGTCATGGTGGAAGGGTAGCAAGCATGTCCTTCTTCACATGATGGCAAGAAGGAGAAGTGCTGAGAAAAAGAGGGAAAAGCCCCTTATAAAATCATCAGATCTCATGAGAAGTCACTCACTATTGTGAGAACAGCAGCATGGGAGTAACCGTCTCCACAATCCAATTACCTCCCACTGGGTCCCTCCCACGACACTTGGGAATTATGGGAACTACAATTCAAGATGAGATTTGGGTGGGGACACAGTCAAACCATATCAGTTGGTTTTTGGTTCTTAACTTTGAACACACCCTTCTGTGATTGGCTTCACGGTGCTTAGGCCTGTGCTCTGAAAGCCACCTTTTTGCTTTGTGAAATGCTTCCTGTTAGACTCAGCCAGTGGAGGGGGACAGAGGGAGGCTGCAAGACTGGAGGCAGAAGACAAACCAGCTCCTTCCACTTGGTTCCTGTGAGAGCAAAAGTCTATCAGTGGGACATCAACAATATTCCTTCAGCTTGGCAGCAGCAATTCTTTCAAGATGTGACAACTGAATACAGGTTGTAGTGTACAGTTTACACATATCAGTGTGACCCTCTTCTGCCCACCCTCATTTCCCTTTTAGAGGTCTGCTCCAGGTTCGTGGGCCTCTTCCCCAAGCTTCTAAGTTTAATATTCCAGACTCTTTATTTTCTTCCCTCAGCTCTAGAGATGACAGTTGCTTCACCTAGTTGCTACTTCTGTGATGCCTTAGATTCTCCCTTTTTCTCTAGTTAACAAAACATATACTTGGTTAATGACTGTTTATGTTACTTTCTTTCTGTTCAAATAGCTTCTTTCTGACTGCATCCTAACTAACAGAGAGAGAATGGGTTGATTCCACTTGTGCTGTTCAGTATGGTAGCTTCTACTCACTTTGGTTGCTTAGATATAAATTTAGTTAATTAAACATAACTCAAATATAAAAACTGTTTCTCAGTTACACTAATCACATTTCAAGCACTCAATAGCCACATGTGACTACTGGCTACTGTATTGGACAGTGGAGATACAGAACGTTTCTGTCATCACACAAAGTTCCACTGGACAGTGCTGGGCCAGAGGAATGAGGAGTTCTCAAAGTGGAGGAGAATCATGAGTAAAACAACTTCATTAGAACCAGGAAATGAAACAGAAGAGACTCAGGATGAGCTTCCTCAAGAAAAGAGAATATATATATATATATTTACATATATATTTGCATACATATATATGTGTTGTTGTCATTGTTGATGTTAAGACAAGGTCAGCAAACCCAACACTTTTAGTCATTAGCATAATCACAAAATTGAGAAGTATAGATTCTCTGGTCACGGTGCAGTTAAAATCCCATATATTTAAAAATTAATGATATGATGATAAAATTATTCTGAAATATTGCATAAATAAAGTAGTTATAAATAAAGTTGTCCTTAGAGGAACATTTAGAGCCTTAACTAAATATTTCAGAAAAGAAATTTATGTGTCCATCTCAAGAAGTTAGAAAAAGAACGGAAAGTGAAATACAAAGATGGTAGAAACTGAAGAAAATCAGAAAGATAACATGAATTAGACGTCAAAGATAGAGGAAAAGACAAAGCTAATAATTAGTTATTTTGAAGGATTAATAAAGTTGGTAAGCTCCTGGGAAGAAAGATGAGGAAAAAGTAGAGAAGGCACACATAATGTCAGTAAATAACCATAGAACTGATAGAGATGAGAAAGATAAGATATTTTGAACAACCTAAGTCCAATAAACTTGGAAATTTAGAAGAAATGAACCTATTTCTAGAAAAAAATTTACCAAACTGGCCCTAAAAACGTAGAGTATATAAGTGGTTCTTTATGTATTAAATAATTGGTTCGTATTTAAATACTTTGTTCAAAGATAACTTCAGGCTCACATAGCTTCACTCTTGAGTTCTGTTAAGACTTAATGGCAATCATTTACAAATTCTTCCAAAAAATAATAATAGGGGAACAATTGGCCATCTCATTTTATGATGTTCTCCAAACCTTGATCTTAAAACCAGACAAAGGAAGAAAAATTACAGGACAATCTCACATATTAACAACGGTCCAAAACTCCTAAACAAAATAATCCCTAACCAAATCTAACAATATATTACACCACGGTTAAGTTTTTTTATGTTCTAGGAATGCGAGATTAGTTTAAAATTTGATAATAAACCAATGTAGCGCATCACATTAAAAGAACAAAAACAAAAATATTACAAATATATAAAATAATTTGAGAAAATTTATGATTAAAAATTCTTAGTATAGATAGAAGTTTATATAGAAAAAATCCACAATCTGATAAACAATAGTTACCCCAAATCCACCAGCTAACATTTTATATAAAAGTAAAATAGTAAGAACTTTGCCTTTGAGATTAGGGACAAGTAAAGCTTGCCCAATTTACTGTTCAACATGTTAGTGGAAGTTTTTATCATTTCCAGAAGGCAGTGAAAAGAAGTAAAAGCTATAAAGATTAATAAAATTATAATTATTTATAGATGATATTAAGTTTTAGGTAGAAAAATCCAAAAATCAAATGATAAATTATGAGAATTGATTTGTAAGTTTAGCAAAGTCATTGTATTTCAGCTTAATCAATTTTATTTTACACTCTAGAAAAAACAAACGAAAGAGTAAAAGTTAAGAATAGTACCATGAACAATAATGTGAAATATTGAATACCAGGAATAAGTCTATTAAAAGTTGTGCAAAACCTCCATACAGGAAACTACAACCCATTATTGAGAAAAATTTAAAAAGGATCTAATAAATAGAAAGCTATAATCTCTTCAATATTTCAGTTCTCCCCAAATTGATTTAGGTTCAGTGCCATCCCAATCAAAATTCTATCACTTCTTTATGTGCTTGCACATACGTGTCTGTAACTATATTGTTAGGATAATTCTAAAATTTGTGTGAAAGGCAAGAGACCAAAGATAGCCCAGGCAATACTGAAGATGAATAACTAGGTGAGAGGACTTACCTTATCCGATATGGAGATATTTGGTTGGTGGATTGTGAAAAATAATGCCAGCTTATGGGCTAAGCATGAGATGTCTCATTACCTATTTCTCTTTTGTTAGAAATATACCTCAAATCTTCAAGTCCAATCCATTTTAATTTTTCATTATATTGCAATGTTGAATCCAGGGTGTATGAATATGGAAGGGAATTCCATACTCAAATAGTTCTCTTTGGTTTCTACCTTTCCTGTTGAACAGAAAATGTAGCAATGAGCTTCTTCACTTCTTTTGGCACTTTTACACTTGATCTTAGCCAAAAGGCCGAGAAGCGATCTTTTGGCACTTTTAAAATGCCTGGGATGAAGATAAAGGTGCTGAAAAATGAGAAACGGGCAAATGCTGCCAAAATGTTATCAAAATTCTGAATTAATAAAAATATTTTGATACAGATTGATGAACTTGATTGTCCATTTGGAACAAAATGCTCTAACAGATTAATTAAAAGGTATCTTTTGAACTCTTTGAGAAAGCTGAAGCGCTTGCAGTGAGTTATTATTAAATCACATAGAACAAGGCTTTTCACATTTTCCAAATTTCTTTATTGAATAAAGCTTCTAGGCTGATTGATTAGGAAAATGTATATCAGAAACTGGTTTATCAGACAGATACATTAGTCTGCTATGTTATAGAGAGCATTATCTTTGTGGACAAAAAGAAAAATGTCAGCATGGTAATATATTCAGGAGAATTTCTAAAGTTTTGAATGATAGTTTGTAACTAAGAAAAACAATCAATATTTGTGACTCTCAGGAAGTAGCCGGTTACATGCAGCAAATGTTTGAGATTATACCTAGTCAACACTGTTGGCGGGCTTGGGAAACAAAGAGTTAACATGGACTTTGGAACTTTAGCTAATATATTGGAGGGCAGAATCGAGATCAGACTCAGGTGAAATAAGTGACCAGGTTTAACAAGATGAAATGAAATGTAATAGCAATTAATGTAAAGCGCCACAATGAATCTAAAGATCAACTGCACAAGTATGCAGCAGACAAGATGTGCCTTAACATTAATTTACATGAAAAGGACAAGAGGTTTTTGTGAGTCATGAGCTTGGGACAAGTCAACGATATAATACACTTTCTTAAAGTCTAATTGCATCTTAGGCAAATAGCTCATATGAGATTGATAAGTATATGACATTAAAATCATGCCAGTATAGCATGGAAGCTGTGTTGGTTTCCATGTCATTTGTTTTTAGTCAAAAGGAGTCAGAATAGCAGGACTGGATTACAGCCTTCTGCAGGCAGAACAAAGGTCTTCAACATGGCAGTTGCACAGGCAGAAGACCTTTCAGCTCTATTTTAGGGCAATTTAAAATGGGTACCTAGGCTTCAGCTTAACTTGAAGCGGCTTGTATTTATTCCTCTGCTACCTCATCAGGAGCCCCACTGAATCAGAACTCTATTCTATGCATTTTCTCAGGGCCCTCAAGCCAACTTCCCCATTGGTTTCGGGCATTTTTAATATCCTTTGAAGTAGCCTGTAACCAAACTGAGTGACTAGAACTCTAGAGGCTCCAGTTATTCTTTTATTAGTACTCTAGTTACGAAGTTGTTTGGATTTTGGATAGTAGTCCTTTAATGTTGTTTTTCTTTTAGGTCCTATTATTTTGGTGTTACAGCCAAATGCTGTACAGTGATTTGTTGAGATCTGTCCCTACAACCTATGTTTGGCATGCACACTTGAGTTTTGGAGTCATAAACATAATTTTAAGCATCCCACAACTTCTAGGATTTTTGCACACATAGCAAGAAATGACTTGTCTTAATTTACAGAACTACCATTCAAAAAGTCCATGTCCCCATTTTTTAAAATTTCAGGTATTTTAAGAATTAATTTTATTCATCTGCATTTTTTCTTTTTGCCCTTTTCCTCTCAATATCCATGTTATACAGTTAGTAGCCTTAGGGTAAAGAGCTGTTTCAATCCAAGTCTATCTGGGAAGCTTGGCCCAAGATAACATTATTTATGGTTAAAAAAGATCATTGTTGTGCTAAGTTATTTTTCCTGGTTGGCAGTCTTAAAGATTTGGGTTGCTGGCTGCTTTTTGGGTATTATATCATAAGTATGGATGAGTTGAAGTACAGACATTTAAAAAACTCCAGTATGCTTTGTTCAAAAAAAGAATAATCTTCCAAGTTATGAAGAGATGCATCTTAAATATTCTGACTTCCAGAGGCTTTTTTGTTTTGTTTTTTCTCTGCAGTTACAATTTTCATGGTGGTGTTGTAGTCTGCCAGTGTCAACCAATTTGTGTTTTCTTGTAGGATAATTGAGTTGAGATTTTTCTCCTTTGACATGAAGTCAGAGTATTAAAGTTACAAACTCATGGGTTAGATCTTTGTAGAAGCGAAAGCTAATTCCTCTCTGAAGTCACTCTTGGCATAATTTAGGTAAATAGGACTGCTGTCCTTTTGGATAAACAGTAAATTGTCTATTATTTAGGAGCCGATCAGGTAACTTGTATGTAATTCAGTTCTTTGACCTTTCTTTTTTTTAGGGTTTGCTGCTAACTCTTGACTGTTTAATCACTCTTTTGTATCTTTATACAGATCTGTTTACCTAAGCAGGATCAAGAAATTTGTCATTTAAATTAGGAAATTTCAGCTGATGTTTGTTTTAGGAAGTGTATGCAATAGAAAAACATACATAGTTGTGTATGAAAACAGTTTAATATAATGTTGAGAAAACATGAATGTAATATACTGCATGACAAAAATTGATCAGCAAGAAATGTTACTCTATGCATGCCACTTAAAATAGTTATTGATAAAGGCTAATACTTGTTGAGCACTTACTATGAAACAGAATTGTCACAAATATTATTGTAAGTGTTTACAGTGGTCTTAGAAGGTAGGGGTTTTTCATTTTTCTCTTGAAGAAATGAAGGATCAGAGAGTTATGTAATTTATCAAAGTTACACAATGGTCAAGTAAAAGAGCTAAGATTTGACCCTTGGTCTTTTTGACACTTAAGTCCTTGTACTATATTGCCTTTGGTTGACGGGCTTATCTTGCTTTGTATTTAGAAAGAATTAACAGTGGCATGTGGACTCTTTGCCTCCTTGTTGAGGCAGATGATTAGTATGTCTTTGGTTGTGTAAATGATAGGTTGCATTAGTTTAGGCGGAGGCCTGATGTTGTCATTGTCTTTATTTGGAAAGTAAAGATGATTTTAGTAGTAAGATGGATGCTGAGTCAATGGGTTAACAAGGGTATTGCATGGACTGTGCTAGGTTGGTTGTTTTCAATGTGGCACCACCACCAAGAGCCCTGTCTAAGGCTGAGGACTATATTTCCCTATGTTCTTATTCCTAAGTGGTGCTGGGTTAGAATTCACCCACAAGAGGGACCTTAGTGGGATTTGGAAGGTGAAAATGAAGTGGAAGCTGTTATCCTGGGACTGTCCTGATTGTTAGATGCAGCTGGTTTTCAGACCTCTCCACAAGCTGTTAGTGGTTCTAGTACTTTCTTGGACTTCCCCAGACCATGTTTTCTCTAGGCTGTGGCAAAGGACGTGGTTTCTAGAATTTTCCACAAGATCCAATTCTTGGGTTGTGTCAGTTTCTTGAACTTTCCAGAAAGTTAAATGGCTTTCCCCTCCTAGTTAAGAGATACCTTGGCCATCATCTTCTAAACCTTCATTGCTCCATCCTCTGTGTAGCCTGAATTTGTATATTTAATTCATTTTTCTCATAATGTTGATTTTGGCCTTATTTTCCTGACAAAACTCAGGAAAATTTTGGATATTTAAAGTGTGACTTTTCATACATTTAAATAGATTCTAATCGTGCACAAATTTTACATTTTGATTTAGGGATGAGGAGTAAGATAGGATATGTACAAATGAGAAAGTAGAACCTATCTCAAGTTTAGAAGAATAAAAAGTTGGCAAAAGTCCTATTAATTGTGATTATTTCTTATATAAATGCAGGTATTTTATGGAGTGGTAATAGCGTTTAATTTTATTTCATTCCAGAAACAGTCATTGAGTATCCAGTACGTAAATACCTGAGCTGGGTGTTTTGGGAAGTATCAGAGAGCTAATACTGACTTGGAGCATACCATGAGTCAGATACTCAGATCTTTAATTCACACCCCGATCCTATGAAGTAGATATTATTATCCTTATCTTACAGTCGGGAAATTCAAGCCTAGAGAGAATAAGAAACCTGGCAGAGGTCGCACAGTGGTTTAAATACCTGGGCTACTATCCTGATTGGTCTGATTTCAAATTTCCAAGGTTCTACCCACCAGTCTGAGCTGCTTCCTGCCCTCAAAGAGTTTTTAATTCAATTGAGATGGATTTGGAAAAGAAAATGTATTTCCTATTCTCCTTGATGAATTCAAATGGATTTTTAAAACTACTTAGAGTCAGATTTATTTTTTCTTATTTATAGCAAATTTTTATGCCGTTAGACACTATCACAGTTACAAGCAATTGCCTCAGGCAGCTAACCACATACTTTTCATTTGCTCATTTTTTGCCCTATACTAGTTTGTTCAAAACAAATTCAAAATAAAAAACTTATTGTATTCATTGAAATTAGTGAAAAATAGAATAGACAAATAGAGGAGGGGACTGGGGTATTTTCCAACAGCACAACATTTTGTCATAATATGTTAATAGAAAAAGAGAGTTATTTTAAAGGTATATTAGGCTTAAAATGTGCCTTGAGAACACATGTAATTTTTCTATAATACTCATCTATTGGCCTCAAATTTTTTTGGTAAATATTTGCTTTCAAAGTGAATTAGTTTCCAGGTGAGTTCATTAAAGATGAATATTTAAGCAGCATGAAGTGAGTGGTGAGCGTAAAAGACAGCATTTTTAGCAAGTACATGTCTTTTACATACCTGGTCAAAATAGATATTCAAGTAAGCAGATGGAAATTGGATTTTATATTCAGCATTTCGTATCCTTGGTGTAAGGAATTCTAGGCTGCCAAACTTCTGTTTTTAGGTATCTACAATAATCCTATTGCAGAAAACAACTAACTTAATGTATTAACCTAATGTGCAGAACCACTTTTCTAAAAGTGGGCGCTTTATGGTAAAACTATGAATTCCAAGCACATTTCATTGACTTATTTCAGTAAGTCTGAACCTGTAGCCAGGTTTTTGTTTGGACAGCACTGAAAATGAGACGTTAAGAGAAATACATTAAAATGTGTGTTTTATTTTTTTCTTAACAGTAGAAACTTTGTTCTGGCAAGTTCCACTGGAGAGAACATCTGTTCAGAAACAATTCTTATGCTTTCTTTAACTTGGGGTGCTGGTGAAAAAATAGCCTTGTGGATCTCTAACTTTTGTGCCTTTCTACCAGCAAAAAAAAGATACTACTTGTCAGAGGATATCCTTCAGTCTTCTTCCCTTCCAAAGTGAGTAACTAAGCAGAGAAAGAAAGAAAATGCTGGAGATAACCATGAAAGCTATTAGTGGACTTAAATATTTTTTAGAGCCTGTGCAGGTGGACAGTATACTTAGTTGCGCAAAACACTGTGCTGTTTTTGAAATTAATAAACTAGTGACCTGCAAGGATATGGCCCATGACCTGTAACTTACTAAATGCTCTTTCATTGTGCGAATCTGTTCTGATTGGCCTTCAGGAAGACAGTGAGACCCCTGCAATGTTCTGTGACTCAAATCCACGTGTTTTCTCAGAGTTTTATCAGCTCTTCCTCTTCATGGTTGCTGCACTTTCTGCTCATTTGAGAACTGTCACATCATTTTTGTTAGTGACTTTCAAATACCATTGGTCAACAGTAATTCCAGTTGGTAAACACAGTTTGCATGTAGGTTAGCGTTTGAAGTTGTTTTATTTCAGTAGTCTTTTTGACTTAAAGCTAATGACTTCAAGAGAAAAAATAAGATAGTTTACAGTTTATAGTTTTTTCTTTTGCTCGTCATAGAGCCAGATACATTTTTCGTGATCATTTAGGCTTACATAATTTCCCAATAATATCTGATTTTGTTGCTAGTACATGCATTAGACCTAGTCCAGGTGACAATTGAGATTTAAAAACTCTTTATAGTTCAATGAACTAAACACAAATCAGTGCTTGTATCAAGGGTCCAAGATTTCTATGGAAGCAGGAATGCTTTCATTTATTTATTCTGGTGGGCAGCTGAGACAGTAGATAAACAAGAAACTTGTCAGATGTTAAGAAATGTTGCACAGAAGTGATACGCAGTTGACCAAGAAGCGATTTTAGTATGGGTGATTTATACTTTATACTCTCTTTATACTCACACCTACTTTCAATTACATGCAAATTAAGGGGAGGGTTAATGCAAATTGAGGGGTGGGTTATTTAGAACTTTCTAGGAAAGGAACAGTAACTTTTGAGTCAATGCCACAGAAAGGGTCAGTAACTTCCAGGTAATTGCCTGGCATTTGTAAACTGTCATGGCACTGGTGGGAGCGTGTTATGCTAATGAGCAATGAGGATAGCTAGGGATCACTTTCTTGGCCATCTGCTGGTTTCTGCTGATTTTTTCACTTCATCCCTTCAAGACTGGGAAATAAACACTGTGGTCTCTTATCTCGGTATAATCTAGTTTATGTTTTAACAAGGCTATTCTGGCTTCTATGGGAAGTATATCTTTTAGAAGCCACAGCAGGGAAACCAGCTGGAAGAGCATTCAGGTGAGAGAATAATTGTGGTGATACTAGAGGAATGTAGCAAAATGGAGGAATATGGGGTGCTATGAATGTTGAATCTCCTTGATTGTGAGATTAAAAATATACAATCAGTACCATAAGGGCATGGAATATCTTGAAGGACTGTCGTATGTGATCTGTATCTTGGGCCCTGGAAGTTTTAGTCATAACTTGGCTAGATTATATTTGGTACATAATTTGGCATTAGTGTGCCTATATGATCACAAATATATTAGAAGTACAGCCGTCGAAATTGTGAGGAAAAGATAAAGTGAATATATAATGCTATTTTTAAGAGTTTAGGTAAATTATTCTATGACTTGAGATTCTTTCAGCTGTCAATAGCAGAAAACCTCAACTCAAATGAAAATAAACAACAATGTTATTTATTTTCTTTTATTTCTGGTAGTCTAAAGGGTAAAGTGGGTTTCAGGTGGAATGAACAACAGCTTAATGGAGTCCTCAAGAATTTAGTTTATTTCTATATCTCTGCTTTGCCATTTTAAATTCTAAAATGTGTTCCCCTCATAGCAGCAAGATGACTGTCTGTGATGGCTGGGACTTCATGGTTCCTTGTTCATGTCCAGCAGGAAAGAAAGACAGAAAAGAAGGAAGGAAGGAAGGGAGGGAGGGAGGAAGGAAGGAAAGAGAGAAAGAAGAGAAAAAAGAAAGAAAAGAAAGAAACTATAAGCCCTTCTTTCCAATCTGATTGGGTCAACTGAGGTCATAGGTTCATCCTGGTGTTGGTTTCCTGGGCAATGACATGCCCAAGATGGGCTTAGCTAATCAGGATTTCCCCAGTGAAGAGGGGGAAGTGAATGCCTAAATAAAATCAACACTCTGAAAGGAAGGAGGGAAGAAATATTGCTGGGTAGGTGATCAACAGTATCATAAATATTACCTAACTTTTCTTATGTTTTAATAAAGTCAGCAACCACTGTTTGCATTTTAAGATCTTAGGGGACTAAAAATACGGTGTGAATAATTCTGAAAATAAAAGCTTTACCTCCATAGGAAAAAATGTAATGAAGCAACTTCAGAAACACAGCTATTCAAATCAAATCCAAAGATATTAAATCACAGAAATGTGGTAATTTAATTTGCTATTCCATGCTTAGAGGAAAATTTATAAGACAGGTATAATGTGGTATGTTGTGGACTGTTGGAATTTGAACAAGTTGTCTTACTTGATTTTCACATTTTGATATGTTTTTTCTTCCCATCCCCACCTACTTCTTTTATTTAAATTTCTATTAAGCTTTTCTCTTTTGCAAAATAATGGCATGTTAATAACATGGCAGACTTTATTTTCTATTTCTCTATAATGACATTAACAGAGATTCTCTGAGGTGGTTGATATAGAGAGATTCCAAGGAAAACAAAGTGTTTTGAAAGAGGATGGTCTGACCTTCATGACAATGCTCTCTATATAATATGCAAGATATTATATGAATTTGGTAATTATGCAGAGGAGACAAAAATGAAATCATTCTTGTGATAGGTATTAAATTTGATTGAACTCAAATTGCAACTTATAATTAAAAATCCATAAACAATGGTCTATTCAAGTGACAATGTTTAGAAGCTAAATAACACTACTTTATTCTGTTTTATTTCTATTCTGTTCCAAGTACCTTCTTTTTGATAAACTACCATCACATTTATTTCCATAAAAGCCTTGATTCAGTTCAACAATAAGTAGAATATTTTTTATAGTTTTTCTTCTAAATCACACTTCTGGTAGATTCTTCTTATGGCTAAGTTCAAAAGTACAGTGATTTATTAAATTGCTACATTCTTTATCCATAATTTGCATGGAGTCTGGGGGAAAAGGAATACTTCTCACTGTGAAATAGGTCTTTATTATGTTTTAAAGTGACTGGTATTTGACAGCTGGCAAAGATTTTATTGGAGCAGAAAACTATGTGCTTTGACTAGCACAATTTATACTTATTTTCAGAATAGCAATGTAGCCCTATCTTCCTGAATAAGATTTACTTGGTCCACAGAAATAATAATTACACAACTCCAACTACAGTCTCCTCTCCTCTTGACAATATTTTTGACATTCTTGACTCATTGCTTCTTCCCTCATTCAATCACGTCCTACCACTCTGCACCCATCTTTAGCATCCTTTGATGGTTCTTTTTTGTTCTCTCACCATTTAAATGAAATCATCCCCTGAAGTTCTCTTCTGCATATCTTTCATAGCCTCTTCTCGGCTGGCTGTTTCCTCAAGCCCCTTTCATCTTCTCAGTTAACATCATTCTCCCCCATGGATTCAATTCCCCTCTATATGCTGAGGACTTCCAAATCTACATCTTTACCTCTTCCTTCTCAAGACTAGACTTCAACTCTGAATAGTTGGCTAGACACCCCTCTCTAATATCCCAAGATGTCTAACCTCCAGGTACGACCTCACGTGAACTCATCTCACACAATTGCTCCCCCAGATGTTGGCTATAGGTACTTCCATTTCCCCATTGCCAAATTTGGAAACCATAAAGTTTTCTGACTCCTTCCCTATCTCAACTCCTGTATCTAATTGGTCACTTCACACATTATGCTTCCACCTCTGACTGTCTCTTAATTCTCTCTATTCCTTTCTATGACCAATACCACTATGCTGATTCTGCCTCCAATATTAAATGGACCATGGCTTTTTTTTTTCCTTTTTTTGAGATGGAGTCTCGCCCTGTTGCCCAGGCTGGAGTGCAATGGCATGATCTCGGCTCACTGCAACCCCTGCCTCCCTGGTTCAAACGATTCTCCTGCCTCAGCCTCCTGAGTAGCTGCCATTACAGGCACCTGCCACCATGCCCAGCTAATTTTTGTATTTTTAGCACAGATGGGGTTTCACTATGTTGGCCAGGATGGTCTCAAACTCCTGACCTTGTGTTCCCCCCGGGCCTCCCAAAGTACTAGGATTACAGGCGTTAGCCACCGCGCCCAGCCGGCAATGTTTTTTATCTGAACTCCCTGCCTCTTTACACTTCAATCCATTTCCTGCATTCATCTATTTCAACATTTCTTTTGATTTCCTGTCGTCTGAAGAATAAAATCTAGAATTTCAAATGTTCTTTACAGCCTCCCAGCCTTGGTTTCCGACCTCATTCCCATGCATATATTTGAATTACTTGTTTCCAAACATGCCATGTAGTTTCATACTTCTAAAATTTCATTATTAAAAAAAAGTACAAATTTTATTATTATTTTATTATTTTGTTTTTCCTCAAGCTGTTTCCCCCACCTTGATTTCCTTCTCCACTTCCTTCAAATTCTTGTTGCCTCTGAACCTTAGTATTTGTTGTTCCCTTGGCCTCTGGAATGATATTTCCTTAGTGCTTAGCATGGCAAGCTCCTTCTCTTTGTAGATGCCAAATAAAATGTTACTGCCTTTGCGAAGCTTTCCTGATCATCTATTCCAAAGGAGACCCTCTCCCAGCAGTTATCCCATATCCCAGCATAACCTTTATTTACTTCCAATTACTCATCACTCTCAGAAATTCTCCTGTTCATGTAGTTGTTTATTTCTGCCTCCCAAACTAGAATATACTCTATCTGTGGGAAAGGACTTTGTCTTATTTGTTACTTCTTTCCAGTTCCTAAAACAGTGTCTGTCACAATGTAGATGCTCAGTGAATATTGTTGAATGAATAAACGAGCAAAGGTTTGTTCACTGAGGTGATATGTTTTGGTTCTTTGGTGTACCCTACACTTATTGCTTGATCGGGTCAGAAAAGAGCCCCCTTTCCACCCTCATTCTTTCATTCTAGATGGGTTTAGTTTTTGTGAACATTCTGTTCTACTTATGAGCTTCCTCTTTTAATTTAGTTAAGTGATGTGACTTTAAGGGGAGAGGGGAAGAGCAAGGAAATATTGATACTGCGTTGGAGACAGAACCAGATTCAATCTGTCTGGTTAGTGCTCAGCTCTCCTGCTGTACTGTGGCGTAGAGAAGAAAACACAGTATGTTTGGGAAATCCCTGAATTCAGAAACAAGAGACCTGAGTTTTACTTCTTGCTCTGCCACTGACATACTTCTTTGTGGTGAGTAGGTTCTTTATTGTCTTTGGATCTCAGAATCCCAACATAGAAGATCAAGGTTGAACTAAATGATCTCAAAAGTCTCTTCTACTGCTAGAGTTCTGGGCTTCTTTGACTCATCAACCTAATTTAATTATTCATTTAACAAACCTTTCCTGAATACCTTCCTGGCGAGAGGCACCAAGTTAAGTGCTAGAGATGCAATCAGTAATGGGCAAAGCAGACTTGGTCCCCGTCCTCAGGGATCTTACAGACTAGTGACAAGGACAGACATTTATAAATGATTACACAGCTCTATTGCCAGGATATAATAGGTATTTCTATTGAACCAGAACACCCCATACTTAACCTACTTTTTGCCAAAGAACCACTTGCAACTGTTAGGTTTTACCTTCAGAATTTTTCCAGTGGAATGTGAGTCGAATGCTTTATTTCAAAAAAGTATTTACATACAGAAAGTTAGCAGGAGCAATCTGAGCATCTTAGTAATGTCCAAACATGGAATAGATTATTTTTAAGCTGCTGTCGTAATTTTTCAAGTTCCTAACATTTTCCAGGGACTTCTGAATGGGAAGGAGGTATGGAAAGAGGCAGAGGTATAAAACACCATTAAGAAATCTCAGCCTCTGCTGATAAATTCAGTTCTGACTAGTGATTTGCATTATAATCTGGTAATTACACTCTCAAGTCTCATGTAGAGTAAATATTCAGTCACGTTCAAGAATCACTATCCCCCATAATGGTCTTCAGCTCAGCTTCAAGCAACATGGTAGAGAAGAAGGGAAGATTTGATCTTTCCCTCTCAGTCACTCCCTCTTGTTCTTGCCCTAATGCCTGTGCATGCTCTGAGCAGTACTCAGTGCATCCCAAGCCTGAGTGGAAAGGAGAGGTGGAGGAGGGCCTTTTGTGTTGGTCTTTGCTGTCAGAATGGGGTATGTGTGTGTGTGGTTGTGGTATCCATTCACTTCATGTAAGAGGTCTGCAGGGTGGCCTTCTGCAGCCCTCAACCCTCGCCCCTGGGGAATTCTTATAGGCAATGCATGGTTCCAGCCTTTGTTCCCTCTGCTATAATTCCAAGGCACAATGAACCATAGGGAGGTGATGTTGGGTGGAAGTTTTGGCTGGCACCTCAGAACTCCCCCAGTGCCACTTCCTTTTTCCTTCCTTCTTTTCTTTCTTTCCCTTCCTTCCTTCCTTCCTTCCTTCCTTCCTTCCTTCCTTCCTTCCTTCCTTCCTTCCTTCCTTCCTTCCTTCTTTCCTTTCTTTCCTTTCTTCCCTCCCTCCCTCCCTCCTGTCCTTCCTTCCTTCCTTCCTTCCTTCCTTCCTTCCTTCCTCCTTTCCTTTCTTTCCTTTCTTTCCTCCCTCCCTTCCTCCCTCCCTCCCGTCCTTCGGTCCTTCCTTCCTTCCTTCCTTCCTTCCTTCCTTCCTTCCTTCCTTCCTTCCTTCCTTCCTTCCTTCCTTTCCTTTCTTTCCTTTCTTTCCTCCCTCCCTTCCTCCCTCCCTCCCGTCCTTCCGTCCGTCCTTCCTTCCTTCCTCCTTCCTTCCTTCCTTCCTTCCTTCCTTCCTTCCTTCTTTTCTCCTTTTCTTTTCTTTTCTTTTCTTTTCTTTTCTTTTCTTTTCTTTTCTTTTCTTTTCTTTTCTTTTCTTTTCTTCTTTCTTTCTTTTCTTTTCTTTTCTTTTCTTTTCTTTCTTTCTTTCTTTTCTTTTCTTTTCATGGAGTTTCGCTCTTATTGCCCGGGCTGGAGTGCAGTGACGCGATCTCGGCTCACTGCCACCTCTGCCTTCCAGTTTCAAGTGATTCTCCTGCCTCAGCCTCCTGATAGCTGGGACTACAGGCATATGCCACCACGCCCAGATAATTTTTTGTATTTTTTTTTTTTTTTTTTTTTTAGTAGAGACAGGGTTTCTTGGCCAGGATGGTTTTGATTTCTTGACCTCGTGATCTGCCCACCTTGGCCTCCCAAAGTGCTGGGATTACAGGCATGAGCCACCACACCCGGCTCCCAGTGCTACTTTCTATACCACCTTTTGGATTTGTATTAGCCCATCCTCAGAATCTTGGGTACCTTTTGCATTTTCTTCCAAGTTCCATTCGTGGAAAAACTAAAACAATCTCTGTACCATATTTCAGAGCCACATTCTATAGAAAATCATATTTTCAAAAGATGGTGGCCACAATATCTCTCACCCTTAATGTTCTTTTCCAATATGACTTTACCACACCCCCTATTAAGAACAGGAGCCTATTTCTTCTTCTCTTGGATTTGGATTGGCCCAGGCAACATGCTTAACCAACAGAATGAATCAGAAGGGATGTTCTGGGACTTATGAAACTAGTTCACGAGAGAACTTGTTCTTGGATCAGTCCTTTTCAGACTTGCCATGCCCCAACCAATGCTGTAGGAAGCCCAAGCCAAATGGAGAGGCCACATACACGTGCTGTGCTTGACTACCCCAGCTGAGCTCCAGGCTGACACTCAGCATCAATTCCTAGTCATTTGAGTGCACCATTTTACATGCCTGGCCCATGAACTTTCAGTGATCTCCAAATCCAGCTGCCACCTGACTGATACTACATGAAAAATACCAGATAAGGCCATCCGACTGAACACCGTCAATTGATAGAACCATGGAGATAACATTGTTATTTTGAGCCACTTTGTTTGGGGGTGGTTTGTTACATAGCAACAGATAACTGAAATATCCTCAAACTTTATGAGAGAGTCTCTTGGGTCAAGTGTTTGAAGAAGGAAGGACAAGTTCAATGTTGTTCTTCCCTTCACTCTCAGGGAAATGTTAAGAGAGAGGCAGTTGTCCCCTCATATCCTCTTCTCCCTCTCTCTAATCTTCTATGTATGAAGCAGGAATAGGGCATGGTGTCCTTCAGGATATGCTTAAGTGAATCACCCAGCTCACTATTTATGGGTTATCTATTAGGACATCAGGCTTTCCCTGAGATGACTTTCAGTGATCTCCAAATCCATGCAGTAGGAAGGAGCACCTCCCTCTTTCTCTTCATAGTCATCCATGTGCTGCTCATATTATAATGGTAACATACAGACATCAAACCTCCGCAAACATGTGCCAGATGTTCTCTCTCAAGATACAGATAGTTCATCAAGTGACCCTCACAACCTTCTTTTGATACCTAATTAACCTTTTCTTTCATGATTCTCAGCTTTAATATGAATTAAAATCACCTGGGGAATTTGTTTAAAAATTCCAAATCCCAGCTGTATCCTTAAGAGAATGTGAATTGTCTTCTATCCTTAAGAGAATTGGTTGTCTTTTTGGGCTGTGATAATAAACAGAGGTGGCTTATATAAAACAGAAACTTATTGCTCACAGTTCTGAAGGTTGGAAAGTCTAAGAGCAAGGAACTGGCAGATTTGGTGTCTACTGATGGCCTGCTTCCTGATTCAGAGATAGCACTTTTTACTTGTGTCCTCACATGATGAAAGGGGCAAACGGGCTCCCTTAGATCTCTTTTATGAGGGCATTAATCTCATTTACAAGGGTTCTGACTTCATAACCTGATCACCTCCCAAAGTCCCCACCTCCGAATATCATTGCATTGGTGATAAAGTTTCCACATATGAATTTTGGGGGATGCAACATTCAGACCATAACAGTGGGGCTCAGGAATCTGTACTGTTAAAAAATACAGCTAAGTTGATGGTATGCAGAAATTTAGGGGACCATGATGTGAGAAATTCTTTGACTCTTTTTTCTTTGAAGTTTTTGTCAATTTTTCTTAATCCTTCAACACATTTATAGATCTCTGAAACTTTTGAATTATTCTTACCTTGTGTTTGGCAGTCTGTAACTGAACAGGATCTTAGACAAAAGCTGACAGTGAGATAAATGGAATAATTTCAAATCTGTTTAGAGTAGAAGGCATTTATTAGAAACCAGAGGCTAAGACAGACTAAATTCACAGAATATTGAGAGAAGTCTTATCTGAGACCCTCCCTAAATGAATTTCCTGGTGTAAGCTCTGGGATGTGCGCAGTTAGTAAAAGGGCAGTGCAGCATGGAGTATTAAAGAGTCTGGCAGGAAAATGTGCCCTCTGTGTCTCTGGAACTCTCAAAGGGAGGACAAGTAGATTACCTGTCTGGCCTCAAAGACTCACTTCATAGTCTTTGAGATGAGGAGAAGGAGGTAACTCTGTAGCTTCCCTGATGAGGACACTCCTATCCCAAGGGCATGCACATTCAGTTCCATTCCTATAACTCACCAGAAAAACTTCGGGTCTGTGGCCAACTCTCCAGGCCCCAGAGCACTGGCCTCAGTCTAGAGAAGTTCTTAAGCTCAAATGCCAATCTCTCATCAGATTAGCAAAAGTATGGAGTGAGGCAGTATTTGTACATTTCTGAGAAACAAAAAATTAGATTTCCAGTATTTTACATTGCCTGGTCATCAAAACCACCAGAACAAATTAGCCAATTTATTATGAAATAGTTATTAGAATGAGAAATTGATCTACCTAAATATTTTCAGGATTTAAATTTCACAAAAAGAATTAAGACTCTATGAGTTGTTTAGGCCACTGGAAAGTATTCAGAATTTAATACTTTGTTTTGTTATTTCTTCAGTTATTAGCTCATTTAATCCAAGAGAGTGAAGAAACGTAAGCAGGGAGAAAGAGCTATGATGTTCTGTGACTGGAACTTGAGATATGTTAGTTGCTTACCAGACTAATTTCCACTAATTTCTAGGCACACATTTTCCATATTTCTTTGCAGTGGCCAATAAGTGGTGGTGGTAGGATGGTGGGTGATAGGGTTTGCTGTGACTGCACCCAAAATCTCATCTTGAATTGTGATCCCCATCATCCTTATATGTCAAGGGAGGGAACGGGTGGAGGTGACTGAATCCTAGGGGCAGTCTCCCCCATGCTGCTCTTGTGATAGTGGGTGAGTTCTCATGAGATCTGATGTTTTTATGTTTGGCAAGTTTCTCCTTTGGTCATTCTTCTTCCTGCCACCTTGTGACGAAGGTGCCTTGCTTCCCCTTCACCTTCCACCATGATTGTAAGTTTCCTGAGACCTCCCCAGCCATGTGGAACTGTGAGTCAATTAAACCTCTTTCCTTTATAAATTACCCAGTCTTGGGTATTTCCTTATAGTAATGTGAGAACAGATCAGTACAGTGGCGTTTGATGTGCCTGAATTCATGTCAATGGAATTTGGAGGTAAGTGTTGCACACAACTTCAAGTCTTGGCCCATGGAACCTTCTCACATGTAGTTCTTCATCCTCCTATCGTTGCCTTAATGTAGAAGAAGATGAAGCCTTAGAACATGCTGCTATCACAAGATGGCAGGAAACTGCATCCCTGAATGACTATGTGGAGTAGAGCTTCCTGCTATTTCATTTAATTATTACATGAGCTAGTGTCTTAGTTTATTCAGGCTACTAGAACAAATTATCATAGACTGGGTAGCTTATAAACAACAGACATTCATTTCTCACAGTTTTGGAGGCTGGGAAGTCCAAGGTCAAGGCCTGCAGGATAGTTGTCTGGTAAGGACCTGCTTACTGGTCACTCTGTTGCCCAGGCTGGAGTGCAGTGCTGTGATCCTGGCTCACTGCGGCCTTGAACTCCTAGGCTCAAGCGATCTTCTCACCTAAGTCTCCCAGTAGCTGGGACAACAGGTGTGCATGACCTTGCCTGGATAATTTTTAATTTTTTTCTGTAGAGAAGGGGTCTTGCTATGTTGCCCAGGCTGATTTTGGACTCCTTGCCTCAAACAATCCTCCCCCATCAGCCTCTTGATGTGCAATTACAGGCATGAGCCACTGTGCCCAGTCAACATTAATCTTTTCTGTGTGTTCTCATGTGTCAGAAGAGGTGAGGAGTCTCCCTTGAGCCTCTTTTATAAGGGTACTCATCCCATTTGTGAGGGTATACCCCCATGACTTAATCACTTTCTGAAGTCCCAACTTCCTGCCACCATCACCTTAAGGGTGAAGATTTCTGCATATGAATTTTGAAGGTACACAGACATTCAGACCATAGTGCAGAGCAAGTGCAATAAGTGGTTGCTGGCACCTTCAGTGTAGCAAAGCAGTGGGAACTGGTGGGGACTGTGGAGAACACATGCCTGTCCAAAGAGGGCAGCAGCTACCCAGCCAGCCTTAGACTGTGGGGTATGTGACCATTGCCCAAAGGCCCAAGCTTAGCTAGTACTATTGATACAGAAGGGCCGGGCTCCCAGCTAAACCCCACCCTTAGCCTGGAACTGCGACCCTAAATGAGAACAACTGACCTTGTTTTTCCACCCAAATGTTGCCTTTTGGCCTGCCTTGCCCCCATGCTGTGCCTATAAAAGACATTAGCTGGCAGAGCAACACAAGTGGCTGAACATCAAGGATGCTTGTTATTCACACAGCTTGTATCAAGCAGCTGAGCAGTGAGCAGAGAAGTAACTGAGTGTCAGAGACTAAAGTTGGATGCAGCTAACTTTGGATGGTGCAGCTTCAGAGAGGGGCCTGGCCAGAGATGGCTGGGCTTCAGGGAAAGATCACCTTCCCAGCCCTTTCTGCTGAAAGCCACCCTCCGCTCAATAAAGTCTTCCGTATTCATCACCTTTCAAACAGTTCATGTGACCTGATTCTTCTTGGACGCCCGACAAGAACCCGGGTGCTGAGAGGTCAGGGGCTGCCACCCTGACCCTCCACTGAGCTGGTTGGCACTTGGCCATCCCCAGAGGACAGAGCTGAAAGAGGACTGGTAGTAACACTTGGACACTGCTGCTGGGACTGCATAGAGCCTGCTCCCACCAGAGAAGAGTGACTGGATGCTTCCAGCGTTTGTTCACTCCGGTTCCCACACTCACTCGCTTGCACGCTCCCTCCCATGAGGAGTGGCCAGTGGCAGGCTGACTGAAATGAGTCCCTCCGGTTCCTGCCTGTGAAGGGGGTCAAGGGAACTATCCCACCTCAAGATCACCTTTGGGGTTAGGATTTCAGCTTATCAATTTTGGGGGAACACATGCGTTCAGCCTAGAGCAGTAAGAAATAAACTCTTAAGGTGAAATTTTGGGGTTGTTTCAACATTTAATGGACTATTAATATTCCATTATATTCCTTCAGTCAGCTCCTGAAGGTGCCTATTTACTAATATGTCAGGGGTTCTCACTTTTTCAGCATCAAATTTCTTTTGAGCCCCAGCGTGATGGCCTGAGTCTCACATGTATTCCTTCACCTCTGGAATTCAGAACCATCTGTACGTTTGGCTGACTTACATGGCAGATATACCAGAGGCCTCTTTGCAGTAGACATTGTTGAATCTTGTGGGAGAGAATTTATCCTCAGGGACAGAGATCCAGGAAGGTAAGCCTGGCCTGACAGCCAAGCAGTGGTTGTGTGAGGGAAGTGGCTGCTCTGAATATGGCTTTCTGTTTGTTTTTGGATCCATCCCTGGCCCAGTTCTAGCTGAGAGAAAGAGAGGCTTGATAATAAAAACGGAAGAAATTGTATAATTTGTATCTCTGTGGTTCACTTGTGTGTGCAAAAACCACTATATTTTTTTAAGTGAAATAAATCTCAGTTCTTGTTCATTAGGGTTTGTAGAATATTTAAACTTAGTTATGTTTTGGTGGGTGTCCATTCTTTACAACAACCAAGGAACTTTTCCAACCCGGAAAATTGGGGGAAAAAAAATCCTTTGGCCTTCCATCCATCGTTGACTCTTTTGAGATGCTCATTGTTTAGGGTTATCTGTTCCATTAGGAAATGGGTGGCTCTGGGCTCAGGATAAGAAGGCTTCCAGGTGGTCAGGCCTCAAGCCATTATAAAGCCCATTTCTTAGAGGTTCTGCTGCCCTTGTGTGTGCGTAGGAGGGGGGCACACTGCAAGTTCATTGTCGCCACTGCCTTCTTTTAACTCAGAGAAGCCACCCTAGGTATTGGGGCACTTCTCTTCAGTTCAAAACATCACCTTCCATTACTCTTCCGGACTTCCTCTACCTTTATGGATCTGAAATATGAAAACTACTTTCCCCTGGAGTTGTAGTTGAAGGAGAGTTTAGACTTTTAAAAACACAAATGCTGGTACCTTCTGACTGTGGTGAAAGTGAGAAAACGAGGATTTTTGTTATTCCTTTGTGAGTTTACAGCAGCAAAAGAAAAACGACAGATGAAAAAAGCACGAGAAAAGGAATAGAAAGAAAAAGACAATAACAAAGAAACACTGGTCAGTTTTTCTTAACAGTAAATTTTTACAACAATTTTTACTGAAATGCCCAATATGCGCGGCAGGGTAGAATATTCCTTTAATTTCCTCCTAAGAGTGTCAAAGGGTATCTTTGCCTAACACTATGACTACTTGGCACTGTGATTGTTCTTCATAGCAGCCATGATCTCCTGCAGGGCAGACCACAATTAGGCAGCAGGTGAAATGTTAATTAGAAGTGGATGCACCTAGAACAAAAGGCAGGGTGTTGGAGGATGGTAGGTCACATAAACCTGAAGGCAGCTGGGCAGATGAGAAAGAAACATTGGATCAATCAGCCATATCCTAGCAGATTGGATTTGTTTTGAAGCCTAGATTAGACATCCACTAGGGACTCCAAGAAGTAGTCAGTGGTAGTAGCAGTTGTCAAAGGAAACTTTCCAGGTAGCTAGATTTCTGCAGAAGCAGGGATTTCAGAGATACCTTAATCTGATTTAGGGTGAGAATATTTCTACTGGTTTGTGGTTGCCCTTGATTCCGCAGTAGTACCATTCTGATGGTTTCTAGGATCTGCATGTTGATTCAACTCTTCCCCAAACTCAATGAATTATTGTGTAAACAGCTTCCTTGCTGGATACCAGAACAATTTAGAAATATTCCTGTCCATCCTATGCCCTCACACAAGAGCTCCAAGCACTTTTGAAGGACTCTTAGATGGTGACCCCTCTTCCTGAGCCATCATGAGCCCAAAGATCTTGGCTCTCTGTTGTGTCTCCATCTCCCCAGAGCACTGGTCATCACGGCAGGTTGGTAGAGAGTGCTTCCTGCTTGCATCTGCTACTCTTCATTTTCTAATTTCACACTGTGTGGAAATCTCAGAATGACAGCTTAATATCTTCCCTCCCCACTCCCTGGTTTGCATTCTTCTATCTATGTGTAGATTCATTTAAAAATTGTTATTTTCCATGTGCCAGAGACTGTGGGTTTCCTCTGGACTTTGTTTTCTCTTCTAAATTGGAGTGAATGTTCCCTAGGCCTCTTTGCTAATAGGACCTTGTCTCCAGGATTACAACTCAGCCTTTCTTTCTCTCCCTCCAACCTCCTCCACCCCCTCAGATCCCTGCTGGTTTCCTAATACCTTCTCTTGGTTCAGTCTGGCTTTGCTCCTAGCATGCCTTTCTACTGGATGATTGGCTCATTACTGGCGCAAGTTTTGACAGATTTTTAACAACTAGAATCCAAAGCCCAAGAAATAATGTGTAAACCAGATTTTCTTAATCAGGGTTCCTCGTCTGAACCATGGAATATTGAACATGATTTGAATAACTATTTTTTAAATTCTCTTAGCAATGGAATGTGGAAAAGACATTAAAAGAATGTATATTAGTCATATAGATGATACTCAGATAAATTAATGTAGTACTAATATTTATGAGGCTTTTTGGTTATAAAATCCACCTTATTTAGTTCCCACCTGCTCCATGAAGACTTCCCTGATTCTTCTGGAGTTTCCTTCTCTGTTCTGTGTCACTTTCTATCTTTACTATATATTTTATCATTTGATCAGTTACTATTTTCTATTATTACCTGATTTACTGTGCACCTTGTTTCCTGAAGTATTAGCTCCTTGAAGGTAGGGTCATTAGTTGGCACTAGGACTGGGAGTGTTAAATTAATATGTGCTAAATAAAATTGATCCACATTCTTCTCTACTTTCTTGATGCTCACCTGGTATTTGCATAAGGATTGGCCATTGGTATGTTGTTAATTCAGTAAACACATAAGGCACACAAATATTTAGTTTCTGTCTTTCTTTTGGTCAAACTAGAGATTTCTTCTTCCTCATCTTGATCCAATCAATCATGAAATTCTGCCATTTTATCCATGAAGGTTTCTTAACTTGGTTTCCTTTTCTCCATTGCTATCACTTCTTTAGGTTAGGCCCATTATCTCATTTTTAGGCTGCAGAACACAGTATCTCCTAACTGGATTTCTTGTCTTTGGTTGTACTTCTCTGTAGCAGTTTGGTAAAACTTGCAGTTTCTCCCATGAAAGCGAGCCATTCCTCTCCACTACTCCTCTCCTGAATCTAGGCTGGCCTTGTGACTGGCTTTAAGAAATGGAATGCGGTGGTGATGACATTGTCCACGTTGTGAGCTTGGCCTCAAATAGCCTGGCAGATTTCACTCTTGCTTGTCCTAGAATCCGGAGACCATGTGAGTGAGCTCAAGCTAGCGTGCTGGTGCATATGAGGCCATGTGGAGGTAAACCAAGGAGCTCCGGCAGACAGCCTCCTCCTGCCACGTACGTGAGGCCAGCCTGGATCATCTAGCTGCCAGCCAGTTTACCAGCTGACTCCAGACACAGGAGAGGGCCAGGTAGAATGAGCTGAGCTGGTCTGCTCAGAAGAACTGCCCTCAGGATCAAGAGCTAACTATTCATTCTTTTAAACCTCTAGGTTTTGAGGCAGTTTCTTTTGTAGCACAAACCAACTCATACGCCACTAAAAACAAAATCAGACATGTCCTCTCCTTTGCTTAAAACCCCAGAATGCTTTCCACCAGGCACTGTAAATAAGACCCTCAAGATCAGGATCTTGCTGGCCTCTCAAGGCTTAGCTTTCATTAATCACTACCTCATGGGTTTCCCTCTGGTAATGTGGAAACATTTAATGCGCCCGTGCACCATGCTACTCCTTCCAGTCCCTTTGCTCTTCCTATACCTCCTTTCACATAGTGACCCTCTACATAATTCTTCAAATTGCAGACCAGATCCCACCTCCTCCAGGAAGCCTGATGGGTTAGATGCCTTTCCCTATGCTTTTGTGATACTCCATTCATATTCCTACCACTACAGTTAAGGATTTTCTTTTAAAATATTTGTGTTAATACCCCCTAAGTAGATTGTGAGCTTAAGGGCAAGATTTGTATCTTGTTTTCATTGTGTTCCCTCTGCCTAGCAGGGTGAATGACTATTGAATAAATGCATACCCCAAGTTTCAGGAATGTAAAAATGTGGAAGAAACTGGTACCCATAGTTTGTGGCTACTTTGTACCTTCTAAAGGTCAAATAACCACCCATGATTTTAATCTATTTATTTTCATGTCGATAAATTCTATTTTTCTCCTTTCCAACTAGTTGCTTTCTGATTGATATATACCTTGTGGATTCAAATCAAATTAGAAGCAAGAACACAGAGAATTTTTTTTCTCACTCACAGCAGTTGTAAACTGTCATGCTTACGTTAAAATGCTTCAAAATGTAAAACTGAAAACTGGTCTTACTTTTTCATAATTCTGAACTCAGAATTGATGAATTCATCTAGCTTGGCTTCCTAGAGAAATCCTACAATTAATTTCAAAGTAAACTCCTACCCACCCATAGAAACCCACCTAGCAGGAAGGCTGTTCAGGTCTCAACATTTATGAGCTATGAATGTGAGTGCTGACTGAAAGTCTTTCACTAACCCCAGGTGGAGAAGTGAGGCATTTGTGTGGCATGAGAGGTCTATGGCAGTCATGCCTGTGGCAATGCAATTCTCAGCTCTATTGAGAGCAGCACATGGGGCTTCTTCTCCTTTTTTTTTTTTTTATTTCTGTTACATGCAGAGGCAAGTGCCCACTGTTAAATCAATGAAGAAATTGTATATCCAAGTGATCTTTTAATCCCTTTGATTCATTGTGTCTCAAAAATCACACAAATGATAACCTATGAACACATCAATAGGAATGAAGGTTGGAAAGAAAATAATCCAATGAAAACAAGAAAAATTAACATATCTCAGAATCACTACCCTAATATCATACAATGATGGATAAGATAAGTACATAACACACATACCCTCTCTGCCCACAAAATTGTGGCAAGGCTGAGTCAGTCTGTGTACAGAAAAAGATATGAATATTTTGCTTGGAAATGCAGTCTGAAAACAAAGAGAGGAAATGACTTAGCACAAGATTTGCACTTGTGCTCTGAGCACAGCAAATCAAACTGAACTACCTGAACATGCCACTCGCCTTTAGACATTATCGGATAATCATTATGTCATACTTTTAAAGCTTGTTTAAGATTTTGGGTTTGTCTGTGAGGCTTCTGTTATGTGGCTTCTAAGCAAAAATGATCCCAGGTGTGATCTTGGAAATGCAGTTTTGAAAATGCTGATGACAAGCAATGCTGTATGAGGGACTTGGGTAGAAGTGACGGAGTCATACTCTCTGCCCTGATTACAAATGGGACAGCACTTGTTTGGATTGAGCGTCACAGCACAGATAATTACATGAATGGGAAGGGGAAGCAAGATGCATGTACCATCATTCTAATGAGATTGTTTTCTTTGTTGCAATAGTGATTTAACTCAGGACAAAAAAGTACTCCTTTTTGTGAGTTTTGTTTTCCTGAGTCTCTCTGAACTTGGGCAGGTTACACTTGGCAAATTACAGTGGTGGAGTGGGAGGCAGAGGTTGGACATGAGGGGATGGAAATTTGCAATTAGATAGGCATGCTTAGTTAATTTTATGAAATAGAGGCAAAAGTAAAAGCACAATTTGGTGGATCAACGGAAAGCCAAGTTTGATGGTATTACGTTAAAAAGTGATATGATGTCTATTTTTGTCCATCAAGGCTCCATTTTCAGCTCAGGCAACAATCAAGTAGTTGCTAGCTCTACGAAAGAGAGCAAAATAGAGCTTGTGTCCTAACTAGAGAACATGGAGTGGGCATGTGCAGAAAACTGCATGTGACCTATGGCTAGAGAATAGTGTGTGGCATCGAGCAAGTACAAGTAGGCAAAAGGGATAAAAAGTTACAGGATGAGCCATTATTAGTGGGGTGTTTTGAAGGCAAAATCTCCTTTTACTGAAGATAATCAAATGTACCAAAAAAAGTCACTTATTTTTAAAGAAGATAGTAGTAAAGGTTCTGAATGAAGGAACTACAACCACTGTAGGCAAGTGTGGAATAAGCACAGTGTGGATAAGGGTCTCCACTAGTTTCTTCAGTGGAACTAGCCCTTTAATAAAGCAGTGGAATTGGGTAGTCTACACATGCGTTGTCCAATAGCCACTAGCCACCTGTGGCTATTTAAATTTAATTTAAATTAATTAAAATGAGATGAAATAAAAAAATTCTATTCCTCAAGCATATTTACCACATTTTAAGGGCTCAATTACTACACGTGCCCAGGTCCTAGCATACTGAGCAGCACAGACAAATCAGTTCCATTATTGTGGAAAGTTCTGTTAGACAGCACAGAAAGAGCATTGTCTTGGGAGCCTGGGAGTGAATCCTGAGTCTGCAACTTGGCGATGGAGTGGCCACTGTTTCCTCAAATTTAAAATAGGGCTGGGTGATATAGTACCCACCTCCTGGAGCTATTATGAGGATTAAATAAATGAGTTATTTTTGAGTAAGTTGTGTAGAACCATGCTTGGCACACAGTAGTGTAATATTAGTAGTTTTTAAATGAATGGATGCCTGCTGCCTATCTTCTATAGTTTGTATATATTTAAGCTCATGTTAATTTTTAGTGGTAATGATGACTAACATTAATTGTACACTTAATCCTTGTGGGCTTGATGTTTTCCTTCCCTTGATTTAAGTGCCATTAAAATTTCATGAGGAAGACTTGATTATTACTTAATAGATGAGGACACCTGTAATTCCAGCATTTTGGGAGTCTGAGGTAGGCAGATCATGAGCTCAGGAGTTGGAGACCAGCCTGACCAACATGGTGAAACCCTGTCTTTACTAAAAAATACAAAAATTAGCTGGGTGTGGTGGCAGGCACCTGTAATCCCAGCTACTTGGGAGGCTGAGGCAGGAGAATCACTTGAAACCGGAAGATGGAGGTTGCAGTGAGCCGAGATGGTGCTACTGCATGCCAACCTGGGTGAAAGAGCGAACTCCATCACAAAAAAAAAAAAAAAAAAAAAAAAAAGAAAAGATGAGGACATTAAACACATAAATCATTCAGAAATAATTTTGAACTTTGCTGACTATTAACTGCTATAGCATTTACCGGCATGATGAACTAGCAGACTCCCAAGTCTATGCTATATTGACTTTTATCCTTTAAACTAAATGTAACACATGTCTCTCCTGGCTTTATTTCTGAGTTAAAGAAATATTCAAGAATATCTGGTGTAATAGTAACAGCTAACCTTCACAAGCACTTAACATATGCATCACACAGTATGTAATATGTGCTAGTCACTGAGCTAGGAACTTTATATGCAGTATATTAATTGATTTTATCCTTACAATAAGTCTATGAGATACAAACTAGTATTATCCCTTTTTATAAATGAGTAAATTTAAGCTCAGAGAGGTTTGGTAAATTGTCTAAGTTCATATAACCAGTAAGTCACACAACTAGCCCGAGGACTCAAATCCTATTTCTAATACCTGTTTTCGTAAGCCCTATGCATGCTGTCTTTCAGTATAGAGTACGGGAATACACAGGTAGTTGACCTAGGGGGATGCTGCCTGACTAGTGCAAATACCGGTGCTCAGAACAGACAAAGTCAAGGAACTTCACTTAATAGCTACTTAACTACTTAAACGAGGCTATTTCAGTCTTGTGTGCTATGCGTGCATATCCTGACTCACCCTTTCCTTGAGGAAAATTGGGAGAAAAAAGTACATACATGGAAATGTACTATTAGCTACTGCAACAGATTTGGCAATGGCTGTGGATCACAGCCTCTCAGCAAAGGAGGAGAATGTCCCTGCTAGCAAATACCTGCTTCCCAAGCTCAGTTCCATAGGATTCCCCCTTTGCACACTTCCCAGTCTCCTTTGGAATCAGCTGGATCCCCGTGAGAAAAGGAAAAGTAATGTATCTGGGAAGTCAGATCTAAGCAAAGACCAACTCTCTGCTTGGAGTTCTCAAAATAATTTTCAATGAGATAAAGCTTCTTGAGTCAGAGGATATGACATTCTCATTTGCATGATTCAGAATGGCAGTGACGCCATGGGCAGTCAGTCATTGGAAAGGAGTTCCCGAACATGAAACACTGAACAATTAAACAGGCACTGTAGCTGGCACCGAATGAATTATCTTAGATAACCGAAGTCTGTTCCATTGGGTCCAGCACAGGAAGCTGGTGACTATCAGAACTTCACAGTAGGTTATTCCTGTTACCGCCCTAACGTTTTCCTGGTGTGGGGATGGATGGCAGATAGGTTTTAGAAGGACAGAAGTTGCTGAACTCCTTACCCTGAGCATAGTATGCAGTGCTTATTTACTTACACCTTTCTCTTTGCAATGGCTCAGAGAATTATTCATATTGTATTACAATGGGAATTTGTAACCTGGTAGCCACGCAGAGGAAAGAGCTCTTTAAGTCATCTCGAAGTCATATATGGAAGGTTGATTTTGTGTCCTGAGAAAAGGGTTCACAGTTCCTATTATATTCTGACAGGGGCCTCTGGTTTCTAAAAGAACAGAACTTTAAAAAATACTTGGTATTTAAAAACATACTTGGGAATGTAGGCATGACTGCCCTGCCAGACTTAGCTACTAACAGCCCATTTATTTGGTAGGCTTCCTGTTCAGTCTCTTCTGTTCCCTAAAAAAGTTGCCATAATTTTGAAGACAAATAGACCCAAAGAATTGCCCTGTGTGCTTTTAGAATCACAGTTTCCACCTAAGTAGCAGTTTAAGATCTCACCCGTGGATTTTCAATAGTAAATGATGTCAATAGTAAAGATGAGGTATTTGTAGAGCATCCTGGCTTGTGGGGAGAGCCAGCTGTGTTCATTTTCTCTTTATGACTATGCACACTAGTGCTGGCAGGCCTTTTGATAATTAAGGACTGCATTTCTAACCTCCATAGAGACCCAACCTCACCCTTTCGGTGCACAGGTTCAGACTTGCTTCCTCTCAGGCCACCTGGAGCAAATACTCCTTCTATAGTGATGTCAGTCCCCATAATCTCATCCAGTGGGTGAGCGTATCACAATCAGAATTTGGTGGCTGGTTTTAGAGAAAAGCTGTGGATTGTGAAAAATGGGTCCAATCAAGTGGCAATCATGCAAGGAGCTATAGGAATGGGAGGAAATAGGACTCACTATAAATTTCTTATGTGACGTGTTGACAGTTGAAATAAACCACTTGCAGCAGGAGAAAACCTGTCAGCACTGCCTCTACTTTTTGCTCATCCCACCGTCAAACTCCAGTGCTATCTTTTCTATGGTGATTCATCAGGGAGGCATTTGCTGCCAAGAAATCACTCATTTTGGTTTTCTATTAGCTACTGTCATTAGCTAAATCCAAATTGTACAGCAAGAATGGGAAGAGAGAGTTAGAAGCAGGCATCCTTATGAAGTTTTCTACAAAGGTAACTTTTCCCCCTGTAAGCCAAAAGTTATAAGAATAAATAGTTCAACTTGTGTTTTACTGTGTGGACAGAGAAACAGAGTTGGTAATGTTGACATCAGTAGAAAATGAAAACATATTTTGTGACTGCTTCCTATCACTTCTTTCTACTAAACCAAAGAATGGGGGGAAAAAATGAAAACATCTTACATTGTTATTGGGAATAATTGGTCAAGAAACTCAAACTAGCCGGGCAAGGTGGCGGGCGCCTGTAGTCCCAGCTACTCGGGAGGCTGAGGCAGGAGAATGGCGTGAACCCAGGAAGCGGAGCTTGCAGTGAGCTGAGATCCGGCCACTGCACTCCAGCCTGGGCGACAGAGAGAGACTCCGTCTCAAAAAAAAAAAAAAAAAAAAAAAAAAAAAAAAAAAAAATTGAAGTCATTTAATTATAAAAGGTTAAAATGCAAGAAAATTCACTTTCAACTACAATTTTGCTGCCACAACTGATAAAAACATGTGACATAGTAAAGATCTCATTTAGAGTTCTTACTTTGATGACAGCTAGGAGACTGTTAGATTTTGGGACTCCACCCAAGACATACTGATCTCTAGAATCTGCATTTTAATAAGACTCTCAGGGAATTTGTATGCACATTTAAGTTTGAGAAACTCTGATATAGGGTAATATTTCTCAAACTTAGATAACCACCATAATTGCTTATGTGTAGAACTCTTCAGAAATATTGTACAGAGATAATTAATGAGTCTTTTTCGACTTATTCACTTGTTTAACAAACTTTCTCCTTTACTTCAGTGAGATGTTCATGGGTTACCACAGCAAGCTGACTAATCCTAGTTTATAGCTCATTCTCTAGTATTCCAAAGCATTTCTGCACACTCCACTTGATTGTATACACTTACCAGAGACTGTTGTGTTTGTTTATAAGCCTGCTAATGATGCAATGCAAATAATGTAAATTGATAAAATCTGAGTGTGAAGAGAGTGATGCCATTTATTTGTTGTTGTATGTGGACAAAACAACTGTAAGTGATAAAAAAAATTGTAAAAATCTACGAGGTTAGGCTCCTGTTTCTTTACAAAGTCTTGAAGGCTTCACTCCAAAGAAACTAAAACCGGAGACTGTATATCTTGTCTTTGTGTGTGGAATACACAAGAAAGATGGCTTTACTGTTTAATCAGACCTATATAAGAAAAAGCCCATACTTGACATAAAAAGTCTGTCAAATGCATATGTTTATGTTTTGGTTTCATATAAAGGATTATACCTTAAAGATGTACATATGTCATATTTTGTTCTGATTTTTTGCTTTATGAAACTTTTGGGCTGAACAAATTGTATGCTAGTTATAATTTTGTCGGGGTTTCTACTACACATATTTCCAGATCTCATCCAAGACCACTGGATTAGGGTGGGGCTTAGAATATGTATTTTTAAAAAGACCTGCCATTCAGCTAGGATTGGAAATTATTGAATTAGAGAATCCTGGTTGACCAAGCAACGTTACAGAAGTAGAAAAACTTTTACAGGTTTAGATATTTTAAGAATGTTACTAGCACATTTGCTAAAGAATTTCCAGAATTTTTACAATAAAAAGCAATCTCAGCTGATTCCACAGATAATCTTTTGGATATTGTCTCCTTTCTTAGTATGATGTTTTTGAAGTTTTCTTGGGACTGGACCAGCTGGTCCCTCTGAAACTGTCTGTTTATAAACCAGGAAGAGGGAGAGCTTTGGATCAAACTTTCCCTATGTCAGTTTTGGAATATCTAAATTTTCCTCTACACCCCAACCCACTGAAGTTGGTCAGAGAGGCACACATACTTTGGGGAGATTCATTACTCTCTAGTGACTTCCTGTTTCCTTAGTCACTGTTAAACCTACATAAGAAACTGAGCAAAGGGGATTTTGAGAAGATTAAGCTGTACTGATTCCCTCTGGACCAGTGGACTAATAAGCTTGTCCTTTGATCCCCTGATCTGGTTTATGTAGCCACTATATATGCCTTCCAGGCCTCTGCGGAAGCCTGGATACTGGTAGGTTATGTATCTATGGAAAGATAAACAACCTTCACATGACAGGAGGGCTGGAAAATGAGATTATCACCTGCCTTTTAAATTAGAGATGGCAGCTACAGTTATTCCTGGATCAGATTTGAGTCTTGTCTTTAAGGCTTTAAGAATGTACGTTTTAAAAATGATGTTTTAAGTGAGCTGTCTTCTGGACTTGCCACCCTGCCTGCGGTCCACTCTTCTAGCTGCTCTGCATAGCTCCAATATTTGGCTGTCAGATACATACCCAATGTCTACATGAGCATTTGTTTATGTTAGGGCCTTTGTTTTGGAAGTGCACATTCTGGCTATTTTGCATGAAAAATGCCATGATTTATTTTGATGTATAGGATCTGGGTTGGAATATCTGCTTGATGTCGAGGTGATTGCGTGACCACGCTAAACCTAGGCCCACTTAGTTATAACTGGAGACAACACCACAGCACTGTCTCCTTTGGCTTCAGAATCTGGCTGTCTGGTTATAATTTGCCACCCACCTCCTTCTCTCTAATTACCAGTGAGACTTTAGAGAAAGAGGTAATCCAAATCCAAGCACACTAAATGCATCAAATGTCTTTGAGAAGAGACCTGCCAAGACTCTGGGGTAAATTCTATGGTTCCTCACATTATACCTGTGTTTCCCAGACTTGCCTGATCTTAAAAGTCCTTGTGTATGGTGTGGGATGAGAACTTATCTGTTCTTATAAACAGATAAGTTGAAGACTCCCAGCTTTAATGTTTTGGGATTTATTTTGTTCTGATGCCCTAATACTGCAAGCTCAATAAATTATGACCAGGGATGTGTGTGAACACAGTTAATGCACATGGATAAAGGGTGCTAAATGCTTCTTGTGATTCTGAAAAAGTCAATGGCAGCATGTGATGCTCACTTGTTCTAAACAGTAGAACTGTTCAAGAAAACCTTTGCAGGCCAGGCACGGTGGCTCATGCCTGTAATCCCAGCACTGTGGGAAGCCGAGGTGGGCTGATTACTTGAGGTTGGGAGTTTGAGACCAGCCTGATCAACATGGAGAAACCCCATCTGTACTAGGGAAAAAAAAAAGGTAGCCGGGCGTGGTGGCACATACCTGTAATCCCAGTTACTCGGGAGGCTGAGGAAGGAGAATCACTTGAACCCAGGAGGCGGAGGTTGCAGTGAACTGAGATCATACTATTGCACTCCAGCCTGGGCAACAAAAGTGAAACTCTGTCTCAAAAAAAGAAAACCTTTCCAGAACCTATGATCTAATCTGAACTCCAAAGAATATCACAGAAGTTAAAGTTGGCCTTATTTATAATAATGCAGTCAAAACAAGCAATTCTTAACTCATAGTGGTTGCAAAGATCAATTAACACCATATCCAGTCATTATAAAATAAAAACGCCAAATTTTTGATATTTTACAATATCAATACTATTAAGTTAGCATGTCAAATAAAAACGAAGCTTCTTATACTATATCTAAATGTATGTATTGTATACATACACATGTGTATATGTGTGTAGATACATATGCTATTGTTACTGGTGGAGGGTGCCCAAGTTCTTGACTTTTGAACAAATGCACAAAGCAGGGAAAGAATGAAGCAACAAAAGCAGAGGTTTATTGAAAATGAAAGTACCCTCTGGAGGGTTGGACTGGGCAGAGCATAGGGGCTCAAGAGCCCTGTTACAGAATTTTCTGGGGTTTAAATACCCTCTAGAGGTTTCCCATTGGACACTTGGTGTAGTCCCCATGCAAATGAAGTAGTGGCCAGCAATCAGCCTGATTGGTTGTGGAAAGCAACCAATCAGTGGTACTTTCAATTTTCCATCTGCCACGTAGAAAAAGGGCAGGGGGGAGGTTGCAAAGAAAGTAGCCTCTGGTCCTTTTGTTACTTAGGTGTGGTAACTTGGGGTTTTCCTTTTGATTTAGTTCTAGGAAGTCAGTGTGAATTGGCCTTAGGTTCCCTGCCTCCAGATCCTATTCTCCTGCCTCACTATATACACATATCTTTATACATATAAGGTACATGAATAACATGAGGTATAGAAACTTTAAGGCTGTTACCTGGCTTATGTTAAGTTTAGCATTGGAAACAGTTCAAATGGAAGAGAGCTTACAAATAATTCATTTCAACTACTTCATCTTACTCATCAGGATATTGAAACTTGGGGAGGCTAAAATGAAACAGATGGTTATTGTTGGAGCATGGACAAGAACTGTTAGTGTCAATATTTTGCTCAGAGCACATTCTAATTTTATTTTTAATCAGATTTATCAAAGCATAATTTATGTGATAGGAAATGCACCCATTTTCAGTGTTCAGTAAGCTTTGACAAATGTATGCCCTTGTGTAACCACCGTCCTGATCAAAACAGGTAACATTCCCATAACCCCAGAAATTTATCTCATGCCCCTTTGCAGTGCACTGCTCTGATCTCGATCATTATAGATTAATGTTACCTGTTCTAGAATCTCATATACACAGAATCATACCACATATGCTCTTTTGTACTTGGCTTCTTTTGTTGAATGTAATGTCACTGAAATTGATTCATGTCGTTGCACCTTTCGGTATTTGTTCCTTTTTATTGCTGACCAGTATTTTATCAAGTGAATATATCACAATTGGCATATTCATTCAGCTGTTAATGTACATTTGGATTGTTTATAGTTTTTAGCTCTTATGAATAAAACTGTTCTAGACATTCATATACAAATATTTCTGTGAATATAAATTTTTATTTTTTTAATTAAATACTTAGGAGCAGAATTGTTGGGTCATATATGTATACGAGTGGGTTTGAAGTAGTGTCTCATTACAATTTTAATTTGCATTTCTCTGGTTACTAGTGACCTTGAGCATCTTTTCATGTACTTTTTTTTTTTTTTTAATTTTTTTTTTTTTTATTATACTTTAAGTTCTAGGGTACATGTGCATAACCTGCAGGTTTGTTACATATGTATACTTGTGCCATGTTGGTGTGCTGCACCCATCAACTCGTCAGCACCCATCAATTCATCATTTGTATCAGGTATAACTCCCGATGCAATCCCTCCCCCCTCCCCATGATAGGCCCCGATGTGTGATGTTCCCCTTCCCGAGTCCAAGTGATCTCATTGTTCAGTTCCCACCTATGAGTGAAAACATGCGGTGTTTGGTTTTCTGTTCTTGTGATAGTTTGCTAAGAATGATGGTTTCCAGCTGCATCCATGTCCCTACAAAGGACACAAACTCATCCTTTTTTATGGCTGCATAATATTCCATGGTGTATATGTGCCACATTTTCTTAATCCAGTCTGTCACAGATGGACATTTGGGTTGATTCCAAGTCTTTGCTATTGTGAATAGTGCCGCAAAAAACAAAGGTGTGCATGTGTCTTTATAGCAGCATGATTTATAATCCTTTGGGTATATACCCAGTAGTGGGATGGCTGGGTCATATGGTACATCTAGTTCTAGATCCTTGAGGAATTGCCATACTGTTTTCCATAATGGTTGAACTAGTTTACAATCCCACCAACAGTGTAAAAGTGTTCCTATTTCTCCACATCCTCTCCAGCACCTGTTGTTTCCTGACTTTTTAATGATTGCCATTCTAACTGGTTTGAGATGGTATCTCATTGTGGTTTTGATTTGCATTTCTCTGATGGCCAGTGATGATGAGCATTTTTTCATGTGTCTGTTGGCTGTATGGATGTCTTCTTTTGAGAAATGTCTGTTCATATCCTTTGCCCACTTTTTGATGGGGTTGTTTGTTTTTTTCTTGTAAATTTGTTTGAGTTCTTTGTAGATTCTGGATATTAGCCCTTTGTCAGATGAGTAGATTGCAAAAATTTTCTCCCATTCTGTAGGTTGCCTGTTCACTCTGATGGTCGTTTCTTTTGCTGTGCAGAAGCTCTTTAGTTTAATCATATCCCCTTTGTCAATTTTGGCTTTTGCTGCCGTTGCTTTTGGTGTTTTAGACATGAAGTCCTTGCCCATGCCTATGTCCTGAATGGTACTACCTAGGTTTTCTTCTAGGGTTTTTATGGTATTAGGTCTAACATTTAAGTCTCTAATCCATCTTGAATTAATTTTTGTATAAGGAGTAAGGAAAGGATCCAGTTTCAGCTTTCTACTTATGGCTAGCCAATTTTCCCAGCACCATTTATTAAATAGGGAGTCCTTTCCCCATTTCTTGTTTCTCTCAGGTTTGTCAAAGATCAGATGGCTGTAGATGTGTGGTATTATTTCTGAGGACTCTGTTCTGTTCCATTGGTCTATATCTCTGTTTTGGTACCAGTACCATGCTGTTTTGGTTACTGTAGCCTTGTAGTATAGTTTGAAGTCAGGTAGTGTGATGCCTCCAGCTTTGTTCTTTTGACTTAGGATTGTCTTGGCAATGCGGGCTCTTTTTTGGTTCCATATGAACTTTAAAGCCATTTTTTTTCCAGTTCTGTGAAGAAACTCATTGGTAGCTTGATGGGGATGGCACTGAATCTATAAATAACCTTGGGCAGTATGGCCATTTTCACGATATTGATTCTTCCTATCCATGAGCATGGTATGTTCTTCCATTTGTTTGTGTCCTCTTTTATTTCACTGAGCAGTGGTTTGTAGTTCTCCTTGAAGAGGTCCTTTACATCCCTTGTAAGTTGGATTCCTAGGTATTTTATTCTCTTTGAAGCAATTGTGAATGGAAGTTCATTCCTGATTTGGCTCTCTGTTTGTCTGTTACTGGTGTATAAGAATGCTTGTGATTTTTGCACATTGATTTTGTATCCTGAGACTTTGCTGAAGTTGCTTATCAGCTTAAGGAGATTTTGGGCTGAGACAATGGGGTTTTCTAAATATACAATCATGTCATCTGCAAACAGGGACAATTTGACTTCTTCTTTTCCTAACTGGATACCCTTGATTTCTGTCTCTTGCCTGATTGCCCTAGCCAGAACTTCCAAGACTATGTTGAATAGGAGTGGTGAGAGAGGGCATCCCTGTCTTGTGCCAGTTTTCAAAGGGAATTTTTCCAGTTTTTGCCCATTCAGTATGATATTGGCTGTGGGTCTGTCATAAATAGCTCTTATTATTTTGAGGTACGTTCCATCAATACCGAATTTATTGAGCGTTTTTAGCATGAAGGCTGTTGAATTTTGTCAAAAGCCTTTTCTGCATCTATTGAGATGATCATGTGGTTCTTGTCTTTGGTTCTGTTTATATGCTGGATTACGTTTATTGATTTGTGAATGTTGAACCAGCCTTGCATCCCAGGGATGAAGCCCACTTGATCATGGTGGATAAGCTTTTTGATGTGCTGCTGAATCTGGTTTGCCAGTATTTTATTGAGGATTTTTGCATCGATGTTCATCAGGGATATTGGTCTAAAATTTTCTTTTTTTGTTGTGTCTCTGCCAGGCTTTGTTGTCAGGATGATGTTGGCCTCATAAAATGAGTTAGGGAGGATTCCCTCTTTTTCTATTGATTGGAATAGTTTCAGAAGGAATGGTACCAGCTCCTCTTTGTACCTCTGGTAGAATTCAGCTGTGAATCCATCTGGTCCTGGACTTTTTTTGGTTGGTAGGCTATTAATTATTGCCTCAATTTCAGAGCCTGCTATTGGTCTATTCAGGGATTCAACTTCTTTCTGGTTTCGTCTTGGGAGAGTGTAAGTGTCCAGGAAATTATCCATTTCTTCTAGATTTTCTAGTTGATTTGCGTAGAGGTGTTTATCGTATTCTCTGATGGTAGTTTGTATTTCTGTGGGGTCGGTGGTGACATCCCCTTTATCATTTTTTATTGTGTCTATTTGATTCTTCTCTCTTTTCTTCTTTATTAGTCTTGCTAGCGGTCTGTCAATTTTGTTGATTTTTTCAAAAAACCAACTCTTGGATTCATTGATTTTTTGGAAGGTTTTTTGTGTCTCTATCTCCCTCAGTTCTGCTCTGATCTTAGTTATTTCTTGCCTTCTGCTAGCTTTTGAATGTGTTTGCTCTTGCTTCTCCAGTTCTTTTAAATATCATGTTAGAGTGTCCATTTTAGATCTTTCCAGCTTTCTCTTGTGGGCATTTAGTGCTATAAATTTCCCTCTACACACTGCTTTAAGTGTGTCCCAGAGATTCTGGTATGTTGTATCTTTGTTCTCATTGGTTTCAAAGAACATCTTTATTTCTGCCTTCATTTCGTTATGTACCCAGTAGTCATTCAGGAGCAGGTTGTTCAGTTTCCATGTAGTTGAGCGGTTTTGATTGAGTTTCTTAGTCCTGAGTTCTAGTTTAATTGCACTGTGGTCTGAGAGACAGTTTGTTATAATTTCTGTTCTTGTACATTTGCTGAGGAGTGCTTTACTTCCAATTATGTGGTCAATTTTGGAATTAGTGTGATGTGGTGCTGAGAAGAACGTATATTCTGTTGATTTGGGGTGGAGAGTTCTATAGATGTCTATTAGGTCCGCTTGGTGCAGAGATGAGTTGAGTTCCTGGATATCCTTGTTAACTTTCTGTCTCGTTGATCTGTCTAATGTTGACAGTGGAGTGTTGAAGTCTCCCATTATTATTGTATGAGAGTCTAAGTCTCTTTGTAAGTCTCTAAGGACTTGCTTTATGAATCTGGGTGCTCCTGTATTGGGTGCATATATATTTAGGAGAGTTAGCTCTTCCTGTTGAATTGATCCCTTTACCATTATGTAATGGCCTTCTTTGTCTCTTTTGATCTTTGTTGGTTTAAAGTCTATTTTATCAGAGACTAGGATTGCAACCCCTGCTTTTTTTTGTTCTCCATTTGCTTGGTAGATCTTCCTCCATCCCTTTATTTTGAGCCTATGTATGTCTCTGCATGTGAGATGGGTCTCCTGAATACAGCAGACTGATGGGTCTTGACTCTTTATCCAGTTTGCCAGTCTGTGTCTTTTAATTGGAGCATTTAGTCCGTTAACATTTAAGCTTAATATTGTTATGTGTGAACTTGATCCTGCCCTTATGATATTAACTGGTTATTTTGCTCGTTAGTTGATGCAGTTTCTTCCTAGCCTCGATGGTCTTTACATTTTGGCATGTTTTTGCAATGGCTGGTACCGGTTGTTCCTTTCCATGTTTAGGGCTTCCTTCAGGGTCTCTTGTAAGGCAGGCCTGGTGGTGACAAAATCTCTAAGCATTTGCTTATCTGTAAAGGATTTTATTTCTCCTTCACTTATGAAACTTAGTTTGGCTGGATATGAAATTCTGGGTGGAAAATTCTTTTCTTTAAGAATGTTGCATATTGGCCCCCACTCTCTTCTGCCTTGTAGAGTTTCTGCTGAGAGGTCTGCTGTTAGTCTGATGGGCTTCCCTTTGTGGGTAACCCGACCTTTCTCTCTGGCTGCCCTTAAGATTTTTTCCTTCATTTCAACTTTGGTGAATCTGGCAATTATGTGTCTTGGAGTTGCTCTTCTCGAGGAGTATCTTTGTGGCGTTCTCTGTATTTCCTAAATTTGAATGTTGGCCTGCCCTACTAGGTTGGGGAAGTTCTCCTGGATGATATCCTGAAGAGTGTTTTCCAACTTGATTCCATTTTCCCCCTCACTTTCAGGCACCCCAATCAGACGTAGATTTGGTCTTTTTACATAATGCCATACTTCTTGCAGGCTTTGTACATTTCTTTTTCTTCTTTTTTCTTTTGGTTTCTCTTCTTGCTTCATTTCATTCATTTGATCCTCAATTGCTGATACTCTTTCTTCCAGTTGATCAAGTCGGTTACTGAAGCTTGTGCATGTGTCACATATTTCTCGTGTCATGGTTTTCATCTCTGTCATTTCGTTTATGACCTTCTTTGCATTAATTATTCTGTCAATTCTTCCACTCTGTTTTCAGGATTTTTAGTTTCTTTGCGCTGGGTACGTAATTCCTCCTTTAGCTCTGAGAAGTTTGATGGACTGAAGCCTTCTTCTCTCATCTCGTCAAAGTCATTCTCTGACCAGCTTTGATCCGTTGCTGGCGATGGGCTGCGCTCCTTTGCAGGGGGAGATGCGCTCTTATTTTTTGAATTTCCAGCTTTTCTGCCCTGCTTCTTCCCCATCTTTGTGGTTTTATCTGTCTCTGGTCTTTGATGATGGTGATGTACTGATGGGGTTTTGGTATAGGTGTCCTTCCTGTTTGATAGTTTTCCTTCTGACTGTCAGAAGGACTGTCTGTTGGTCTGTTGGAGATTGCTTGAGGTCCACTCCAGACCCTGTTTGCCTGGGTATCAGCAGCAGAGGTTGCAGAAGATAGAATATTGCTGAACAGCGAGTGTACCTGTCTGATTCTTACTTTGGAAGCTTCCTCTCAGGGGTGTACTCCACCGTGTGAGGTGTGGGGTGTCAGACTGCCCCTAGTGGGGGATGTCTCCCAGTTAGGCTACTCAGGGGTCAGGGACCCACTTGAGCAGGCAGTCTGTCTGTTCTCAGATCTCAGCCTCCGTGTTCGAGATCCACTGCTGTCTTCAAAGCTGTCAGACAGAGTCGTTCGGGTCTGCACAGGCTTCTGCTGCTTCCCCTGTTGTTTTTTAGCTGTGCCCTGTCCCCAGAGGTGGAGTCTACAGAGGCGGGCAGGTTTCCTTCAGCTGCTGTGAGCTCCACCCAGTTTGAGCTTCCCAGCGGCTTTGTTTACCTACTTAAGCCTCAGCAATGGCGGGCGCCCCTCCCCCAGCCTCGCTGCTGCCTTGCGGTTAGATCGCAGACTGCTGTGTTAGCAATGAGGGAGGCTCCGTGGCCGTGGGACCCTCCTGACCAGGTGTGGGTATAATCTCCTGGTGTGCCCGTTTGCTTAAAGTGCAGTATTGGGGTGGGAATTACCCGATTTTCCAGGTGTTGTGTGTCTCAGTTCGCCTGGCTAGGAAAAGGGATTCCCTTCCCCTTTGCACTTCCCAGGTGAGTCAATCCCTCGCCCTGCTTCAGCTCTCGCTGGTCGGGCTGCAGCAGCTGACCAGCACCGATTGTCCGGCACTCCCCACTGAGATGACCCCAGTACCTCAGTTGAAAATGCAGAAATCACCGGTCTTCTGTGTGGCTCGCGCTGGGAGTTGGAGTCTGGAGCTCTTCCTATTCGGCCATCTTGCTCCACTCCCCCACATGTTCTTGTTGACTACTTGTATTTCTTCTTTTGCTTGTTCAAGTTTTTTGCCCTTTTAAAAAAGTTTTTAACTTATTTTATTTTATTGTTTATGTAGAGATGGGGCCTGGATGTCTTGCCCTGACTGTGTGAAACTGCTGGTCTTAAACGATCCTCTCATCCTGGCCTCCCAAAGCATTGGGATTACAGGTATGAGCCACTATGCCTGGCCTCTCTTTTTTATTGCATTGTTTGCCTTATTATTATTGACTTGTAAGAGTTTTTTATGTATTGTAGTATAGGCTGTTTTTGAATATATGTATTTCAAATATTTGCTCCCAATCTTTGCTTGCCATACCATTTTCTTGTTAATGAATTAACTGATTTGTTTTTGGATTTATTTTATTTGCTCTATTGGCTTCTTAGCTAAACTTCTTTTTGTTAATATTTAGTAGTAGTTCTAGCCCTAAAGCTTATCAATGTTTACTATTTCACACTTCATAGTTCCTAGTTAACACTTACACTTAATATAACTTACACTTAATATAACTACACTTAAAACACTTCTCATTGCAATAACCTTATAATAGTTTAATTCCATTTTCCACTCCACCTATCCTTTGTGCTATTTTTGTGCCTTTTTTAACATATAACATAAAAAGTCCACTGTTTAATGCCTTTTTTTCCCTTAGTCAGTTGTCTTTTAAGGAAATTATAAGAACAGCAATAAAAATGTATTTGCTATTTACTGTTTCCAGTGGGTTTCAATCCTGGTATATTTCAGTTTCTATTTGATACCATTTTTTTCCTGCAGCTTGGAAAATAGCCTTTAGCATTTCTTCTAGTGCAGATTGATGCTGACAAATTCTTTCAGCTTTTGTATATCTTAGAATGATTTTTCAAATCCTTTCTTTTACAGGATATTTTCTTTTTTTTTTTTTTTTTTTTTTTTTTTTATTATACTTTAAGTTCTAGGGTACATGTGCATAACGTGCAGGTTTGTTACATATGTATACTTATGCCATGTTGGTGTGCTGCACCCATCAACTCGTCAGCACCCATCAATTCATCATTTATATCATGTATAACTCCCCAATGCAATCCCTCCCTCCTCCCCCCTCCCCCCTCCCCATGATAGACCCCAGTGTGTGATGTTCCCCTTCCCGAGTCCAAGTGATCTCATTGTTCAGTTCCCACCTATGAGTGAGAACATGCGGTGTTTGGTTTTCTCTTCTTGTGATAGTTTGCTAAGAATGATGGTTTCCAGCTGCATCCATGTCCCTACAAAGGACGCAAACTCATCCTTTTTTATGGCTGCATAGTATTCCATGGTGTATATGTGCCACATTTTCTTAATCCAGTCTGTCACAGATGGACATTTGGGTTGATTCCAAGTCTTTGCTATTGTGAATAGTGCCGCAATAAACATACGTGTACATGTGTCTTTGTAGTAGACTAATTTATAATCCTTTGGGTATATACCCAGTAGTGGGATGGCTGGGTCATATGGTACATCTAGTTCTAGATCCTTGAGGAATTGCCATACTCTTTTCCATAATGGTTGAACTAGTTTACAGTCCCACCAACAGTGTAAAAGTGTTCCTATTTCTCCACATCCTCTCCAACACCTGTTGTTTCCTGACTTCTTAATGATTGCCATTCTAACTGGTGTGAGATGGTATCTCATTGTGGTTTTGATTTGCATTTCTCTGATGGCCAGTGATGATGAGCATTTTTTCATGTGTCTGTTGGCTGTATGAATATCTTCTTTTGAGAAATGTCTGTTCATATCCTTTCCCCACTTTTTGATGGGGTTGTTTGTTTTTTTCTCGTATATTTGTTTGAGTTCTTTGTATATTCTGGATATTAGCCCTTTGTCAGATGAGTAGGTTGCAAAAATTTTCTCCCATTCTGTAGGTTGCCTGTTCACTCTGATGGTAGTTTCTTTTGCTGTGCAAAAGCTCTTTAGTTTAATTAGATCCCATTTGTCAATTATGGCTTTTGCTGCCGTTGCTTTTGGTGTTTTAGACATGAAGTCCTTGCCAATGCCTATGTCCTGAATGGTACTACCTAGATTTTCTTCTAGGGTTTTTATGGTATTAGGTCTAACATTTAAGTCTCTAATCCATCTTGAATTAATCTTCGTATAAGGGGTAAGGAAAGGATCCAGTTTCAGCTTTCTACTTATGGCTAGCCAATTTTCCCAGCACCATTTATTAAATAGGGAATCCTTTCCCCATTTCTTGTTTCTCTCAGGTTTGTCAAAGATCAGATGGCTGTAGATGTGCGGTATTATTTCTGAGGACTCTTACAGGATATTTTCAATAAATATATTCATCCTTGTTGTTACATTTCTAGTGATCTTCATTTTCCTGTGTAGATCCATATTTCTACCTGGTATCATTCCCTATCTACCTTAATCTACCTACTTTGTCAAATAATGTAATAGAAATAATCTCTGTTTTTATTTACTTATTTATTTATTTATTTATTTATTTATTTTAGAGGGAGTCTGGCTCTATGGCCAAGGCTGGAGTGCAGTGGCATGGCCCCGGATCCCAGCTCACTGCAACCTCCACCTCCTGGGTTCAAGTGATTCTCGTGCCTCAGCCTCTAGAGTAGCTGAGATCACAGGCAGGCACAACCATGTTTTTGTATTTTTAGTAGAAACAGGGTTTCACCATGTTGGTTAGGCTGGTCTCGAACTCCTGACCTCAAGTGATCCACCCACCTTGGCCTCACGAAATTCTGGGATTCCAGGCATGAGCCACCAAAAATAATCTCTTTGGACTTTAGTTTTCTCATAAGCAAAATGGAAGGATTAGACTGGATTGTGTTAGGGTTCCTACATGTTATAATATTTTCAAGAATCTTCTAAAAGTATGTTTTGATTACTGGCCTTATTTTATTATACGTTCCACAAGTATCTTTTGCAATAGCTAGCTTTTTTCTTTATAGAAAAAATTTGAATAAGCCTTCTCCTGAAAGAACTTTATTCTTGAAGCAAGACAGCTCTGTAAAAACTTACCTGTTTGTTTTTGCATCTAATCTCTCCTTTTATCATTTTCTACTGACCTATGGGCAGAGCTCAGTGATAACGTGACTTTTCCTCAGTTGATTTCAGTAAGTTGGGTGCATGACTTAGCAATTTGTAAAACCCTGAGGATTTGTAAAAAGGCTGAGGCCTGGTCTGATAGTAAAGCAAAGTAGCATAAATGCAAATACAGCTTTTCACCTACCAGAAAAGAGTCTTACACTCTGCCTTTCATCCCTAGTTTGGCTGAGCCTTGACACCTATCAGCTCATTCTGCTTAGTACAGGAGAAGCCTAGCCTAGGCCTAGGTCTACAGTTGACCTCTTTGGTGCTTGGTGTAGTTTCTCAGAATCCTGGGTAAGTGTGAGTGCCTCAGGTGCAGACAGACGGCCTTGTTTGTTCGGGTGGTGATCTGGCTTTCTGCCTTGGGTTCCTGATTAGTGTTTCTAGTCCTGTCTGTGCCTGGTTCCATATTCCAGCCCATTAAGCCAGGAGCATGATATTCTTCTCAGATCTTTCCAGGGTCCTTCTCTAGAGTCTCTAGATCCCAAATAATCATAGTCACTTGACTTGAGCCTGATACAAAACAGACCATTGTCTTAGGACAGTGATGGGACCAGACACATGACTGTGGGTGTCACCATGCCCTAAAAACCACCACTGCCACCCTCTTCTGACTAAGTGAATGTTCCCCCTCGATGACAACAGCAAACAGAACCCACAACTCTGTTTTTATCGTCATTCTCTTAATCTTTGTTTTAGATAGGAATAGAAGAATGTCACTTCTTATGTATTATGGAGAGAAGTGATTGACTTAGAACTGTGTCAAATTGCCAATTTTATGGATAGGATGATGGGACTCCTCAGTGGAGAGGAGAGGCTGCTTTGTTTTAGCATTCAAAATTCCCATAGTGGATGTGAGTGTAAACTTTCTCTAAAATTCTGAAGAAAATCTGAATGTCATTTTTTCTCTGTGCTTCTGGTATTACAAGGACTAGAAGTGAACTTTGTTGTTGTTGTTTGTTTCTTTTTGAAAAATGACTCATACATTCCAGTTAACACAGCTAACAGAACACACATTAAAATTGTTTTGATGATAAGACAATAACTTCTTTCTCAGTTTTATAGCCTTCTAGTTTTTCCTTACTCATGAGTCTGAAACTGCTGGCATTTGCTTGGCACTGCAAATTGGCATTAGAGATTTCTTAAAAATACTTTTAAGTTCTGGGATACATGTGCAGAACGTGCAGGTTTGTTACATAGGTATATACATGCCATGGTAGTTTGCTGCACCTATCGACCCATCATCTACATTAGGTATTTCTCGTAATGCTATCCCTCCCCTAGCCCCCTACACCCCCGACAGGCTCCAGTGTGTGATGTTCCCCTCCCTGTGTCTGTGTATTCTCATTGTTCAACTCCCACTCATGACTGAGAGCATGTGATATTTGGTTTTCTGTTCCTGTATGAGTTTGCTGAGAATGATGGTTTCCAGCTTCATCCATGTCCCTGCAAAGGACATGAACTCATCCTTTTTTATGGCTACATAGTATTCCATGGTGTACATGTGCCACATTTTCTTTATCCAGTCCATCACTGATGGGCTTTTGGGTTGGTTCCAAGTCTTTGCTATTGTGAACAGTGCTGCAGTAAACATATGTGTGCGTGTGTCTTTACAGTAGAATAGTTTATAATCCGTTGGGTATACACCCAGTAATGGGATTGCTGGGTCAAATGATATTTCTGGTTCTAGATCCTTGAGGAATCATCACACTGTCTTCCACAATGGTTGAACTAATTTATACTCCCACCAACAGTATAAAAGCATTCCCATTTCTCCACATCCTCTCCTGCATTTATTGTTTCCTGACTTTTTATTGATCGCTATTCTAACTGTTGTGAGATGGCATCTGATTGTGGTTTTGATTTGCATTTCTCTAATGACCAGTGATGATGAGCTTTTTTTCATATGTTTGTTGGCCGCATAAATGTCTTCTTTTGAGAAGTGTCTGTTCATGTCCTCGCCCACTTTTGATGAAGTTGTTTTTTTCTTGTAAATTTGTTTAAGTTCCTTGTAGATTCTGGATATTAGCCTTTTGTCAGATGGATAGATTGCACAAATGTTCTCTCATTTTGTAGGTTGCCTGTTCACTCAGATGATAGTTTCTTTTGCTCTGTAGAAGCTCTTTAGTTTCATTAGATCCCATTTGTTAATTTTGACTTTTGTTGCCATTGCTTTTTATGTTTTAGTCGTGAAGTCTTTGCCCATACCTATGTCCTGAATGGTATTGCCTAGGTTTTTTCTAGGGCTTTTAGGGTTTTCGGTCTTACATATAAGCCTTTAATCCATCGTGAGTTAATTTTTGTATAAGGTGTAAGGAAGGGGCCCAGTTTCAGTATTCTGCATATGGCTAGCCAGTTTTCCCAGAACCATTTATTAAATAGGGAATCCTTTTCCCATTGCTTGTTTTTGTCAGGTTTGTCAAAGTTCAGATGGTTGTAGATGTGTGGTGTTATTTCTGAGGCCTCTGTTCTGTTCTATTGGTCTATATATTTATTTTGGTACCAGTACCATGCTGTTTTGGTTACTGTAGACTTGTAGTATAGTTTGAAGTCAGGTAGTGTGATGCCTCCAGCTTTGTTCTTTTTGCTTAGGATTGTCTTGGCTATATGGGCTCTTTTTTGGTTCCATATGAAATATAAAGTAGTTTCTTGTAATTCTGTGAAGAAAGTCAATGGTAACTTGATGGGGATAGCATTGAATGTATAAATTACTTGAGTAGTATGGCCATTTTCACAATATTGATTCTTCCTATCCATGAGCATGGAATGTTTTTCCATTTGTTTGTGTCCTCTCTTATTTCCTTGAGCAGTGGTTTGTAGTTCTTCTTGAAGAGGTTTTTCACATCTGTTGTAAGTTGTATTGCTAGGTATTTTATTCTCTTTGTAGCAATCGTGAATGGAAGTTCATTTATGATTTGGTTCTGTGTTTGTCTATTATTGGTGTATAGGAATGCTTGCAATTTTTGCACATTGATTTTGTATCCTGAGACTTTGCTGAAGTTGCTCATTAGCTTAAGGAAATTTTGGGCTGATCCATCTCACGTGCAAAGACATATGTAGGCTCAAAATGAAGGGATGGAGGAATATTTACCAAGCAAATGGAAAGCAAAAAAAAGCAGGGCTTGCAATCCTAGTTTCTGATAAAACAGACTAAACCAACAAAGATAAAAAAAAAAAAAGACAAAGAAGGGCATTACGTAATGGTAAAGGGATCAATGCAACAAGAGGAGCTAACTATCCTAAATATATATGCACCCAATACAGGAGCACCCAGATTTAAATTAGAACTCAGGATTAAGACACTCACTGAAAACCACACAACTACGTGGAAACTGAACAACCTGCTCCTGGATGACTACTGGGTAAATAACGAAATTAAGGCAGAAATAAATAAATTTTTTGAAACCAATGAGAACAAAGACACAATGTACCAGAATTTCTGGGACACAGCTAACGCAGTGTTTAGAGAGAAATTTACATACACTGAACGCCCACAGGAGAAAGAGGGAAAGATTTAAAATCGACACCCTAACGTCACAATGAAAAGAACTAGAGAAGCAAGAGAAAACAAATTCAAAAGTTAGCAGAAGACAATAAATAACTAAGATAGACACACAAGAAAACCTTTAAAAAAAAAAAATCAGTGAATCCAGGAGTTGGTTTTTTGAAAAGATTAACCAAATAGATAGACTGCTAGCCAGACTATTAAAGAAAAAAAGAGGGCCAGGCGCAGTGGCTCATGCCTATAATCCCAGCACTTTGGGAGGCGGGCAGATCATGAGGTCAAGAGATCAAAACTGTCCTGGCCAACAGAGTGAAACTCCGTCTCTACTAAAAATACAAAAATAAGCTGGGTGTGGTGGCGTGTGCCTCTAGTCCCAGCTACTTGGAAGGCTGAGGCAGGAGAATCGCTTGCACCCGTGAGGCAGAGGTTGCAGTGAGTCCCAATCATGCCACTGCACTCTAGCCTGGGTAGCAGAGCGAGACTCTGTCTCAAAAATAAAAAAAATAAAAAAAAAAAAAAGAAGAATCACATAGGCACAATAAAAAATAATAAAGGGAATATCACCACTGATCCCACAGAAATACAAACAACCATCAGAGAATACTATAAACACCTCTACGCAAATAAACTAGAAAATCTAGAGGAAATTGATAAATTCCTGGACACATACACCCTCCAAGACTAAACCAGGAAGAAGTCAAATCCCTGAATAGACCAATAACAAGTTCTGAAATTGAGGCAGTGATTAATAGCCCATCAACCACAAAAAGCCCAGGACCAGATGGATTCACAGCCAAATTCTACCAGAGGTACAAAGAGGAGCTGGTACCATTCCTTCTGAAACTATTCCAAAAAATAGAAAAAGCGGGACTCCTCCCTAACTCATTTTGTGAGACTGCATCATCCTGATACTAAAATCTGGCAGAGACACAACAAAAAAAGAAAATTTCAGGCCAATATCCCTGATGAACATAGATGTGAAAATCCTCAATAAAATATTGGCAAACTGAATCCAACAGCACATCAAAAAGCTTATCCACCACGATCAAGTCAGCTTCATCCCGGGATGCAAAATCTGAATGTCCTCTCCCACCACTCCTATTCAACATAGTATTGGAATTTCTGACCAGGGCAATCAGTCAAGAGAAAGAAATAAAGGGTATTCAGATAGCAAGAGTGGAAGTCAAATTGTCTCTGTTTGCAGATGACATGATTGTATATTTAGAAAACCCTATCGTCTCAGCCCCAAATCTCCTGGCATTAGAGTTTTAAGAGACATTTCCTTAGATTTATGAAGTCATATGGTGTTTATCTCAGATTATGGTTTGTGGGAACAATAGTTCCTTAATCTTCTATTGATTTGCATGCTATCCTTAGTCCTTAGCAACCCAAACCCAAATTAAAACCACATCATTTCAACAGGAACATCAATTATTGTTGACAATGGAGAAGAAAGGAAAGTACTGAATCAATAGTTCTTCTGTTCAGTCCTTTTGTAATAAAAATGCAATCTCTCCACACAATTTTTTTAAAGGACTCTAAAAGAAGGCATGTTAAAGAAGAGCAGAAATAAAATGAAGATTTTAATGGTAGCCAATGCTTAGAAAAGACTAAGAGCTCTTTTACTAGTTTATTTTAGTATCTTTGTGAGAAGTGCCAATGGGTGGTAAAATGAATGCTTCACAAATGTCATCTTTTATAGGACCATGAGATTTGGTGAAAGTAAATTCCATTTACAAAAAGACAGTAAGTTTGCTTTGGCTTTAATTTGTTATTTCAAAGCCTTTATGTCACCTTGTGGTATTTACTTCATGTGCTCTTAAAGATATATATTGCCAGAAAATGACTTCTCATAAGGCACACAATTACATGAGCTGTCTCTAATCTTTGCAGACTCTTTGTTGTGAACCAGTGTATTAGTTTGCTAGGGCTACTGTAACAACAGTTAAGTATCTTCTCCAAGTTCTGAATGCTAGGAGTTCAAAATCAAGACATTGACAGGATTGGTCCCTTCTGAGGGCTCTGAGGGAAGAATCCACTCCAGGCTTCTGTCCTTGGCATATAGATGGCCGTCTTCTCCCTGTGTCTTCATATCATCTTCCCTCTGTACATGTCTGTCTCTAAACTTCCTCTTCTTATAAGTACACCAATCATACTAGGTTAAGGCCTACCCTAGTGAGCTAATTTTAACTTCATAACTTTTGTAAAGACCCTCTCTCCAAATACAGTCACACGCTGAGGTACTAGAGGTTGGACTTTGCATGAATTTTTTTAGTAGACACAGTTCAGTTCACAACAACCAATGTACATGGAATACTCCATCAAAAGTTAATTATTATACATAAACTTGAATGTTAATTTTCCACAGTCACACTAATAAGTGTAAAAAGTGATCATTAGTATTGAGTGAGCCATGTGCCAATGTACTGTCAAAAAGGAAAAGTACCTTAGGATATGTGTTCATATGTGCAAGGATGAGTTATAGGAGAGTGTTGTATATTTCTAATCATTGACAGATTAGAAATGTTTCTAATTGTTTTTCCAACAATATCAATTTACATAGTAATTTTTAAGAAGATGGAGATCAATCCAAAATATACAGTTAAATGAGGTTCACCTGTGATTCAACAATATTTTACTAGTGAACCTAGCTTTGCTTTAATAATCAATTCAAAATAAAATTTCCAAGTGTAGTTTTGACACAAATCTTTTATTTATAGTAGGGAATGATTTAGAAGTGTAAAACTGTGAACTATGTTTGAACATATAAGCTATTAATCAAAGATTAAGTGCATGGTAATTACAAGAAAACAGGTCAGAAAATTCCTTTTGTAAGTGCAAGCAGAAAACATATTTGTTTTTGTGAATATAAAGTTGTAAGTAATGAAAACCTGAACATTTTATTTTGAAAAGTGAGGTCGCAGAGGAAGAAACTATGAGGGATCTGAAATTCTTAAGTGACATTTCAAGGAGAAGTAATTTAAATATGCTTATTGTATCACTCCTATTATTAATTTAAATTCTTATCCTAATTTTGACAGCTCTTGATTCTATTTGTCTTGTTATTCTTTTTATCTTTAAAACAGCCAAGGCTGGGTGTGGTGGCTCACACCTGTAATCTCAGCCCTTTGGGAGTCTGAGGTAAGAGGATCACTTGTGCTCAGGGGTTTGAGACCAGCCTGGGCAACATAGTGAAACTCCATCTTTACAAACAGTACAAAATTTAGCCAGGCTTGGTGGCATATGCCTGTAGTCCCAGCTACTCGGGAGGGTGAGGTGGGAGACCACCTGAGCCTAGGAAGTTGAGGCTGCAGTAAGCCATGATGATGCCACTGCACTCTAGCCTGGGTGATGGGAATGAGACTCTGTCTTAAAAAAAAAAAAAAGGCAGTCAAGAATATCAAATACCAGAATATTAGAGATTAAGCAGATCTTCGTATTTTGCTGTTTCCAGGAATAGCTTACAATTTTAATTTACAACCTTTAGAAATATTATTTTGTCCAGGCACTGAACAAGGAAGTGCCATATCATGAGCTGCTAAGGTAGTAAGAATCAGTGGATGGTTTGGATTGTGAAGAAACAACTTTTATATGCATTTCTCCATGTGGCAATGGCCAATGCTTTGTAGAGCTGAGAGAACTCCCAGTATTGTGACTAGAGATGGCAGTCTGAGAGCTTACAGCAGTAAGTACTTAAGACAGTGAGAGATTTGATATTGACACCATTAAGGGTCTTCAGTATGAAATCAGCACAAAATAACATATTCTTAGCGTGTCATGCAAGGTCCTTCATTGTTTGGTCCTTGCTTGCATCTCCAGTCTCATTTTGCACTGTTCTCCCTGCCTCCCTCTACTCCAGCCCCTCCAGATGTGCTTCAGTTTCTCAATGCTAAACTGCTTCCTATCTTAGGGCCTTGGCACTGGCTGTTCCTCCCTGTGGAAAGTTCTTCTAGATCTTAGTATACATGTAACCTTCCTCAGCAAGGCTATTCCAGACCACCCAATTCAAATTAGCCACCAAGTCACTCTCTGACCTATCACCTTGTTGTACTTCACTGTCTGGCTCCTATGTCTAAATCTTATTTTTCTTGTTTATTTATGTATTTATTTTCCTTACCAGCTAATTGTCTGTGGCCAGCTCACTGGATGGAGCCTAAGCTCTATCATAGCAAGGCTTTATATACTTTGTATCACTGTACCTCAGTGCCTTAAAAAAGTGCTTGGTACCTGATGGTTTCTTATTTAATATTTGTGAAGTAACTGAGCAAGAATGACAATTATTTTATTGACAATGATTAGATCCAATCCTGAGAGATGTGTTGAGTTTTTTGAGTTGGAGAGAGAGAAACTGGAATGTATCCACAAATGAGAAACTAGTATAGCAAAGGATATACAAATTGTACTTATAGGACAGGAACTGGCAATATTCAATCTGGAAAATATTTAAATGACTGGGAAATAGAAAAACAAATTACAAGAACACAGTATCCAACTAGTTGAAAGAAGAATTTTCTGATAATTTTGAGCTTTCCTACAATGGCATAGACTAGCATTTCAGCACAGGAATTTTTCATGTATCAGGGACGTTTTAGAGAGAATTTTGCAGGTAATAGAATTTTAAAAACTCCAGTTTCTTAAAAATCTAATATTTTATTAGAATAAGACTTTTCATAAAAATTAATAACTTTTCAAACAAGACTGATTTTGACATTTATGGCATGATTCATTCTCAATACTGCTAGATATAAGTCCATATTTTCAATAATTTTTTTATTGTTTCAATGGCAAGACTTCTTGTCATATCTGATGAAAATTGCCATTGTTTTTCAAAATCTCATGATGTGATTAGCAAAGAACCTCTCCCCAAAGCAGAAGAGTTAGTTCTGCGTTTCCTTGTTGCTTATATTAGTAGCACTATCTTCAGCCTTGAAAAATCTTTTAAAGCTACTTTTCGAGGATTAGAGAAATTACGTCTAGACAATTCGTTCTGTAAGCTGAAAGTGATCAGTGACTGAAGTTTCCACTGTCAACCCCTGTTTATTACGAAACGTTCCCTTTGGAGACCCCATGTTCTAAACACGACAAGTGGCACTTGATGTATGGACCTAGTGAAGATGCCATTATTTGTACTTTAAATATTAGTTATGATTATTTTTCCTTCTTATAAAAATCAACGTAACTTTTAACTTGTTTTCATACCTCAGTGGGCTATCTTAGACTTCCTGTGGTTTGTGTACCCCACTCTGGAGATCACTGCACTAGTTCCTAAATAACATATAACATTAAAAATATAAGAACAATCATTAAGCCTTTCCATTTTGAACCTAATTATAATGCATTAACGAATAAAATTCTAGCCTTGTGGAAGGCAGACAAATATGGCATTCCATACCATATGGGCTATGGTTCTAATGATTTCACTTTGGATTTTCCAGTACAAGATTTAAGCAAGGGACCAAAGAAAGGTGCCCCTCCTCCTGAGTTTGATCTAACCAGAAGGGAAATAAAATCTATACTTTTTATTTTTGTTTTTTGGCAAGAATTTATTGTAATGAGCAGAATCTGAAAGCTCAGTTCATTCCTGACATTTTGGTCCTGATGCTGGTGTGCTTATGACCCCAGCTCTGTGACTCAACATTCTTCTCTGCTGGTCCTGTGGTCTAATCTTATTCTCAGAGGTGGGGGTTTATGGGGAAGAGACAGAGAGGGGGAGAAAGAGAGAGAGAGAGAGAGAGAGAGAGAGAGAGAGGAAAAGAAGAAGAAAGAGAAGGAAGAGGAGGAGGAGGAGGAGGGGGAAAGGGGAAAGGAGGGAGTAAAGGAAATGGGAAGGAGAGAGATGACCCTAGTAAAACCCTGAAGAATGTATTTCTTTCTTATTCCTTTCTTCTTTCCAGCATCTTACTCCCTGCGTCTTCCTGCTTCATTCGGGGTCATGAACTACAGATCTTTCTAAGAATCATTTGAATGCAGTGGGAATTAAATTCTTCCCTTATTTGCAGACAAATAAGAGAGTCAGTTTTATTAATACGTGAGGAAAGGGAGAAGCCTCCCATATCATTCTTGTATCTCACCATGCTAGGACATTCCTACCTGCAGTTAAGAAATTCTGTCCCTGTAGTCAAGAAGAGGCATTCTGAACCATGTGTTTCAGAGGAATATTCAGAGATTAGGAAGGGGTTATGGAATTTTATATAGAGTAGGAAAAGTCCTCACTGAAAAAGCAATGCTTACAAGATTGAAAAATATCACTCAATGCTCTGAAGGGTTTTGAAACTCAAAAGAGAACCACTTTTGTGCTGCCCTTAGAGGCTGCTGTGTTAGCAAATTCTCTAGGTGAGCCTGTGCCATGTGCCATGTGGAGGCATTTGTGCTACTTCCGATAACAAACTTCTTGGATAGGATTTGAGTCAGATGTCATCTGTTCAATTCCATATTCTAGTGGTTCATATGTCAGCAAAATGTCACTGTAATCTAATTTATATAAGGACTTTTTCTTCCAAAATATGTCATTTAGTTTTACAAATTGCCTACCATGTTTTTCTTAATAGCCTTAGAGCCCAAGAAAATGGCGAAGTCTCAAGTTGAAATCTTGGCTTTGGCTTACACTATTTGATCATATTTTTCACTCTGAAAACTTCTGGAAAACATTTTATTTCAAAGTTTTGTAAAATTGCAAAATATCTGATGGACAGGTTTCAATATGTTTTTTTTTTTTTAATGTGTGAAAACCAGGAGAGTCAATTATAAGCAATAATCTTAACTAAAATTATGCTCCATAGTGAAGAGTCGAAGAAAAATTTAAAAGCAGTGTTGTAGAAACTTAAAAAAAAAAAAAAAACCAGATTATAAGAATATCAATCTAGTGTAAAGGATATATATGTTCACAGACAAGAATAGACATCTTAGGTAGTTCTAATTTTGTAAACTATACATAATTCATCTTTTCTCAGTCAATTATCTACCATGGCTAGAAAGTTTTGTATATTGCACCATGATTATAAATTCAATTCCTGGATGGAGGTGGGGGAGAAAAAGAGAAGGAAAGGAATTATAAACTTTATTTAAATTGACATGCATTGCTGCAATAGGGCCTCGTAATGTGTATGCAAGAGACAGGCATTGGTTTGTTTTTGGTGCTTCTAGAAAATATTCCCACAGTGAAGAAAACATAGCACTGCCTTGACCCCTGGGAGAAAGCCGTGGGTATCTTTTTCCCTGAAGAAAGTGCACTTTTACAATGATGCTTTACAATGGAAATGTAAGTCCTAGTCAGCAAGCTTCATCAGTGTAGGAGGACTGCAACTTAGATTTGAGGACGTTGCTTACATGTTTAACTCCATTTCTTTTTTTTTTTTCCTTTTAAAACACTTAAGGTCTTTATTTAATAGAAATACTATCTTGGAAATGTGACATATTAAGCTAAATGACTTGGCCTGGCTCTTTTTAGTGAATTAATTATATTGTTAGATAGGTCCTGGGGACACAGAATACGTTAAGTTTTGATTAGGGGAAAAAAGAAAAAAAAGAATATGCAAGAAGAAAGGAGAGAAGGCTACCACAGTAGTGAGGATCCTGAGAAGACAAGGCGAATACTTTTGCTGGCGGGTAATTTGAAAAAGTTATTTAATCTCTCTATACCATGGTTTCCCCATCTATAGTATGGGAATGCTGATGGTATCCTATTTTATTTAATTAATTTTTCTCTTTGAACTTTGAAAAGTTTCTTTATTTTGACTAAGCTTTTTGCTGCTGGCTAAAATGAGTGCAAGCTATGTACAGTTACAGTTACGTTATGGAGGGAGGTATCAGCAAATATAGAAGTTCTTGATTCCAGAGTCAAAATTTGCTGGAAAATCACCCCGATCATGTGTACCACTTTAGGTCCACCAGTATACTAGCCACTCTGTGGTTTCTGTGTGCTATCTCTCTCTCTCTCTCTCTCTCTCTCTATATATATATATATATATATATATGTACAGATGTATATTTATGTACAGTCACATAGCTTGTACTCATATATATAATATATATACACTTAGCTATCTATAGATCTATCTATCTATCTATCTATCTATCTATCTATCTATCTATCACATGTGTTCATCCACTCATTAATTGATGGGCATTTGGGCTAGTTTCATATTTTTACAACTGCGAGTTGTGCTGCTATAAACATGAGTGTGTAAGTATCTTTTTTGTATGACTTATTTTCCTCCAGGTAGATATCCAGGAGTGGGACTGCTTTATCAAATGGTAGATCTACTTTTAGTTCTTTAAGGAATCTCCACACTGTTCTCCATAATGGTTGTACAAGTTTACATTCCCACCGATAGTGTAAAAGTGTTCCCTTTTTACCACATCCATGCCAACATCTATTATTTCTTATTTTTTATTATGGTCATTCTTGCAAGAGTAAGGTGGTATCATATTATAGTTTTGATTTACATTTCCCTGATAATTAGTGATATTGAATAATTTTAATATGTTTCTTGGCCAGTAGTATATCTTCTTTTAAGAATTGTCTGTTCATGTCCTTAGCCCACTTTTTGATAGGATTTTTTTTTTTTTTTTTTTTTTTTTTCTGATTTGTTTGAGTTCCTTGTAGATTCTGGATATTAGTCTTTTGACAGATGTACAGATTCAGAAGATTTTCTCCCACTCTCTGGGTAAGCCAATGGGTTACTCCAATGTTATCTTCTAGAATTTTTATGGTTTCAGGTCTCAGATTTAAGTCTTTGATCCACTTTGAGTTGATTTTTGTATAAGGCGAGAGATGAGAATCCAGTTTCAATCTTCTGTGTGTGACTTGCCAATTATCCCAGCACCATTTGTTGAATAGGGTGTCATTTCCCTACTTTACGATTTGGTTTGCTTTGTTGAAGATCAATTGACTGTAAGTATTTGGCTTTATTTCTCAGTTCTCTATTCTGTTTCATCAGTCTGTATGTCAGTTTTTATATTGGTACCATGCTGTTTTGGTGACTATGGCCTTACAGAATAGTTCAAAGTCAGGTAAAGTGATGCCTCCAGGTTTGTTCTTTTTGCTTAGTCTTGCTTTGGCTATTTGGGCTCTTTTTTTGTTCCATATGAATTTTAAGAATTTTTTTCTAGTTCTGTGAAGAATGATGGTGGTATTTGAATAGGAATTGCATTAAATTTGTAGATTGCTTTTGGCAGTATGGTCGTTTTCACAATATTGACTCTTACCCATCTGTGAGCATGGGATATGTTTCTATTTGTTTGTGTCATCTATGATGCCTTTCAGCAGTGTTTTGTAGTTTTCCTTGTAGAGGTCTTTCACTTCCTTGATTAAGTATATTCCCAAGTATTTTATTTTTTATTTTTGCAGCTATTGTAAAAGGGGTTGAATTCTTAATTTGATTCTCAGCTTGGTTGCTGTTGGTGTATAGAAGAGCTACTAATTTGTGTACTTTAATTTTGTATATGAAAACTTTGCTGAATTCTTTTATTAGTTCTGGGAGCTTTCTGGAGGAGTTTTTAGGGGTTTCATATCATCAGCAAACGGTGACAATTTGACTTCCTTTTTACTTATTTGGAAGCCCTTTATTTCTTTCTCTTGTCTGGTTGCTCTGGCTAGGACTTCTGGTACTCTGTTGAATAGAAGTGGTGAAACTGGGCATCCTTGCCTTGTTCCAGCTCTCAGGGGGAATGCTTTAAACTTTTCCCCACTCAGTGTAATGTTGGCTGTGAGTTTGTCATAGATGGCATTTATTACCTCAAGGAATGTCCTTTGTATACTGATTTTGCTGAATTGTAAAGGGATGTTGGATTTTGTCTAGTGCTTTTTTTTTGCATCTATTGACTTTATCATGTGATTTTTGCTTTAAATTCTGTTTATGTGGTGTACAACATATATTGACTTGCAGATGTTAAACTATTCCTGCATTCCTGCTATGAAACCCACTTGATCATGGTGGATTATCTTTTTGATATGCTGTTGGATCTGGCTAGCTAGTTTGCTTATTTATTTATTTATTTATATTTATTTATTTATTTATTTGGATTTTTGCATCTGTGTTCATCAGGGCTATTGGTCTGTAGTTTCCTTTTCTTGTTATGTCCTTTCCTGGTTTTGGTATTAGGGTGAAACTGGCTTCATAGTGTGATTTAGGGAGGATTCCGTCTATCACTATCTTTTGGAATAGTGTCAATAAGATTGGTACCGATTTTTCTTTGAATGTCTGATAGAATTTAGCTGTGAATTTGTCTGTCCTGAAATTTTTTTGTTGGTAACTTTTTTTTTTTTGAGATGGTGTCTCTCTTTGTCACCCAGGCTGGAGTGCAGTGGCACAATCTTCACTTACTGCAACCTCTGCTTCCCTCCTGGGTTCAAGCGATTCCCCTTCCCCAGCCTTCTGAGTTGCTGGGACTACAGGTGCTCACCACTATGCACAGCTAGTTTTTGTATTTTTAGTAGAGATGAGGTTTTGCCAGTTGGCCAGGTTGATCTTGAACTTGTGACCTCAAGTGATCCATCTGCCTCGGCCTCCCAAAGTGCTGGGATTACAGGTGTGAGCTGCTTCTGGGATTACAGGTGTGAGCTGCTCCCATTTAAAATGGTAATTTTAAATTACCATTTCAATCTTGCTGCTTGTTGTTGGTCTGTTCAGAGTCTCTATTTATTTTTGGTTTAATCTTGGATGGTTGTATATTTCCAGGAATTTATCTATCGCCTCTGGGTTTTCTAGTGTATATATGTAAACATGTCCATAGTAACCTTGAATGATCTTTCGTATTTATGTGGTATCACTTGTAATATCGGTTGCTGTATCCGAGAGGTTTTGATAGGTTATGTCACTACTATCATTCAGTTCAAAGAATTTTAAAAATTCTACCTTGATTTCATCATTAACCCAATGATTTCAGGAACAGATTATTTAATTTCCATGTATTTGCATGGTTTTGAGAGTTCCTTTTGGAGTTGATTTCCAATTTTATTCCACTTTGGTCTGAGAGAGTACTTGCTGTAGTTTTGATTTTCTTAAATTTGTTGAGATTTGTTTTGTGGCCTCTCATATGGTCTATCTTGGGGAATGTTCCATATACTGATGGATAGAATGTAAATACTGCAGTTGTTGGGTAGAAAGTTCTGTAAATATCGGTTAAATCCATTTTTGTTGTAGGATATAGTTTAAATTCATTGTTTCTTTTTTGAACTTCCATCTTGATGACCTGTCTAGTGCTGTCAGTGGAGTATTAAGGTCCCACACTATTACTATGTGGCTGTCTATCTCATTTCTTAGGGCCAGTAGTAATTGTTTTATAACTTTGGGAGCTCCAGTGTTAGGTGCGTATATATTTAGAATAGTGATTTTTTTCTGTTGGACTAGTCCATTTATCATTACATAATGCCTCTCTTTGTCTTTTTTAACTGCTGTCGCTTTAAAGTTTGTTTTGCCTGATACAAGAATAGCTACTTCTGCTCTCTTTTGGTGTCCATTTGCATGGAATATTTCTTTCTATCCCTTTACCTTAAGTTTGTGTGAGTCCTTATGTGTCAGGTGAGTCTCTTGATGACAGCAAACACTTTGATGGTTAATCTTTATCCATTCTGCCATTCTGTATCTTTTAAATGAAGCGTTTAGGTCATTTACATTCAACATTAGTATTGAGATGTGACATACTATTCTAATTATCATGTTATTTGTTGCCTGAATATCTTATTTTTTTCATTGTATTGTTGTTTTATAGGTCCTGTGAAATTTTTGTTTTTGGGAGGTTCTATTTTAGTGTATGTCAAGGATTTGTTTCAAGATTTAGAGCTCCTTTTAGCCGTTCTTATGGTGCTGGCTTGGTAGTGGCAAATTTTCTCAGCATTTGTTTGAAAAAGACTATCTTTCCTTCATTTACAAAATTTAGTTTTGCTGGATACAAAATTCTTGGCTGATAATTGTTTTGTTTAAGGAAGCTAAAAAATAGAACCCAATCCCTTCTAGCCTGTAGAGTTTCTGCTGTGAAATCTGCTGTTAATCAGACAGGTTTTTCTTTATAGGTTATCTGATGCTTTTGCCTCACAGCTCTTAAGATTCTTTCCTTTGTCTTGACTATAAATAACCTGATGACCATGTGCCTAGGTGATGGTCTGTTTGTGATGAATTTCCCAGGTGTTCTTCGAGCTTTTTGTATTTGGATGTCTAGATCTCTAGTAAGGCTGGGGAAGTTTTCCTCGATGATTCCCTCAAATATGTTTTCCACATTTTCAGATTTCTCTTCTTCCTCAGGAACACCAATTATTCTTAGTTTTGGTCATTTAGCATAATCTGAAACTTCTTGGAGGCTTTGTTCATTAAAAAAATTTTTTTTTTGTCTTTGTCAGATTGAGTTAATTCAAAAGTCGTGTTTTTGAGCTCTGAAATTCTTTCTTCTGCTTGTTCTATTCTATTGCTGAGACTTTCCAGTGTATTTTACATTTCTCTAAGTGTGTCCTTGATTTCCAGAAGTTGTGATTGTTTTTTATTGATACTATTTCACTGGAGATTTTTCCATTCATATCCTATATCGTATATTTTTTTCTTTGAGTTGGACTTCACCTTCCTCTGGTGCCTCTTTGATTGGCTTAATAGTCAACCTTCTGTTTTTTTTTTTTTTTTTTTTTTTTTTTTTTTTTTTTTTTTTTTCTGGCAATTCAGAGGTTTCTTCTTAGTTTAGATCCATTGCTGGTGAGCTAGTGTGATCTTTTGGGGGTGTTAAAGAATCTTGTTTTGTTGTGTTACCAGAACTGTTTTTCTGGTTCCTTCTCATTTGGGTAGACTATGTCAGAGTGAAGATTTGGGACTCAAGGGCTGCTGTTCAGTTTCTTCTTCCCACGAGGTGCTTCCTTGATGTGGGCTCTCCTCTTTCCCCTAGGGGTGGGCTTCGTGAGAGCTAAACTGCAGTGATTGTTGTTTCTTTTCTGGATCTAACCACCTAGAAGAGCTACCGCACTCCGAGCTGATACTGGGGAGTGTTGACAAAGAGTCCTGTGATGTGATCCATCTTCAGATCTCCTAGTCGTGGATACTAGCACCTGCTCCCATGGAGGTAACAGGGAGTGAAGTGGATTCTGTGAGGGTTCTTGGTTGTATTTTTGTTAAGTGTGCTGGTTTTGGGTTGGTTGGCCTCCAGCCAGGAGGTGGCTGTTTCAAGAGTGCATCAGCTGTGGTAGTAGAGGAAGGAACAGGTGGTGGGTGGGGCCGTAGAGCTCCCAAGAGTTTATGTCCTTTTTCTTTGACTACCAGGGTGGGTAAGGAAGACTATCAGGTGGGAGCAGTTTTAGGCATGTCTGAGCTCAGATTCTTCTTGGGCAGGGCTTGCTGTGGCTGCTGTGAGGGATGGGGTGTGGTTCTCAGGCCAATGGAATTATGTTTTTCAGGGGATTATGGCTGCCTCTGTTGAGTCACCCAGGTCATCATGGGAGTGGGCGAAGTGGGCAGCCACAGGCCTCACCCAACTCCCATGCAGCCCACAGCCCAAAAGGCCAGTGTCACTCCCACTGTGCCCTGCCAATAGCATTGAATTTATTTCCAGGCAGCCGGCGAACATGGCTGAGAACTTACTCAAGGCTACAAGCCTCCCAGCTGAGAAAGAAAGCTGACTCACAGTTCCTCAGCTGTCTCACAGAGCCTGCAATAGCCATCCACCTCCTTTCTTCAAAGGGTCTATGGATTCTCTTGGGTTTCCTGATATGTTCCTCAGTAGTTCTTGGAGCAGAAGTTCATGAAGTGGGTCTCCATATGCTGCTCTGTCCATCTGAGTGGGAGCTGCAATTTAGCCCTACCTCCTATCAGCCATTTTTTTCTGGTATCTGATTTCTTTTTTTTTTTTGGAGTTGGAAATGTATTAGCTTTGAAGCTAATAGGAGTTTTTAGTCTACTTGAATATACAAATTGAAAAATGCAATTGATAACCTAAAGTGAAATTTTCAAAATTGGAGAGTTGGAAACATATTATTAAACTGACATGGGTTTTGCTTGAAAGTGTCTCTTTGTTTGTTCAGCCCTGAAAGGCAATCAGTTCGTATCTCCAGACCTGTTCTTTCACATCAGTGTTCCATATTTTCAATTTAATACTAGATATTTTCATTTCAATATTCTCACTTATTTTCAAATTCAGGCTGACTACAACTGAACTTAACATATCCCTCCAACTGGTCCTGCAGCTCAAGTCTTGGTTTTCCTCAGTAGCATCAACATAATTTTGTTTGTTTGGTATTGAAAACATGGGGCAAAGTTTTTCAAAATTGTTAAGTCATTTGTGAAAATACTGTGTAAATTATCAAGGTCTGTACAGATGCAAACTGTTAATATTTTTGTATCAGCCCCTCTTGGATCTTCTATGTAAAATCATGCTAATCTAATTTTCAATGTTTGCAATATTTCTTCCTCTCTTTTCATATCCATAATCTTAATTTAAACCTTTATTATCTCATGGTCTATATTCTGTAATAGCTTCATTTACTTATTCATTCATTTATTTCGAGCTATGTATTGAGCAACTTTTCAATGTGCTAGGCAATATGCATAGTGGTTACAGTGATAAATAAGACAGAAAGAGCTTCTGCCTCCATGAAGTTTACAGCTTAACGGCAAAGGCAGACAAAGAAGAAAAAGTAAGTTTAAACCTGTTGGCTAGAGTGAAGGAGTAGAAGCATATATTTTCATGGATCAGGTGAACATTATCTAATCTTGGGTGTCGGGAAGCCTAGTTGACCTCTTCCCTGCCTGCAATGATGACACCAGTTTCCTCAAACATTTTATTTAATTATTTATTATTTATTTAATTTTTTTTTGAGGTGGAGTCTCGCTGTATTGCCCAGGCTGGAGTGCAGTGGCACGATCTTGACTCTCGGCAACCACCGCCTCCCAGGTTCAAGCAAGTTTCCTGCCTCAGCCTCCCATGTAGCTGGGACTATAGGCGCATGCCACCATGCCTGGCTAATTTTTTATATTTTCGTAGAGACGGGGTTTCACCTTGTTGCCCAGGCTGGTCGCAAACTCCTGAGCTCAGGCAATCCGCCTGCCTCAGCCTCCAAAAGTTCTAGGATTATCAGCGTGAACCACTGCAGCCGGCCCTCAAACAACATTTTTTACATATCATTCATATTAAAAATTGGTTAAGCCTCCACCCGTAATCCAATCTGAATACCTCTTGAAAGCCTCCATAATCTCTCCTCATCCTACTCATTGATGTGTGTTTCTTTGGTCACTGAATTTGGGTTAGAATTTCTTGCTGTTCGATAAATATGTCATACTTTCCCTAGTAAAAATGTTACTTTAGCAAGTTGGCCAAAACTAATTTGTTTCACTGAGAAAATCACTAATAGGTTAAGATAGCAATTTATTTGTCCAAATATCATAGATACTTTTAATGGAACATAATTATCATAATTTTACTTCTTTCATCTTTGCCTGCGTTTGCCATTAAACTGTAAATTTTATTTAGGCAGAAGCCCTTTCTGTCTTATTCATCACTGTAACCACTATACATATTGCCTGGCACATTGAGATGTTACTCAATGCATAGCTTGAAATAAATGAATGAATACATAAATGAAACTATTATTGAATACAGACCATGAGATAATAAAAAGCTTCCATTTAGGACTTCATCAGCTTTGTCTTTTACCTCAACACAGTTTTTTCCCATTTTTAAAAGTCCTGCCCCAAATGAATTTTGAATGTTTGGGGCTTGGGTGGCCAGTCTTATTGCAATACTATCTCTGTATACTCTTGTGACTCAAAATTTGGCTTTGATTTTTGAATTTTTGGATATTCCAACTGGTACTTCCAACACTACTTTCTAAGGTCTGCAGTTTCTCTTTTTATTATCCTGCAACAGGTTGTGTGAGTGTATATGTGTGTGTGTGTAGTTATGAAAATTTTACTTTAACATGTTGGCCAAAAATAATTTACTGTACTGAGAAAACCACTAATAGGTCAAGAAAGCAATTTTTTTGGGTCCAAATATAATGGATACCTTCAATGGAACATAATTATTATAATTTTATTGTTGCTGTATTTTGACATTGAAATAGAAACATCCTAGTTATGGCACTTACTAATAAAGTATATTAAATTTTTCATTCCAAACTGGCCTTAAAATGAACACTTTCTATACTTGATATACACATATACATACATAAACACACGATACATGGATTAACTCACACAGATACACAAAATCATGTTTACATTCAATGTGTTTACATATCTGTATATACATTAAAATATTTAAGCATGAGGAAATTTGGACTGGACATTCAGGAAGATGGAAAAATATGGTTTTCATATTGAACAAAAGCTTCCATATGGATTCAGTCATGTTTAAAGAGCTAAAAAACTGACTTAGTTGAAAATCACCACTTGCCATGGCCTTTATTCTTAATTAGAACAAGTGCCTTTGACATATTTGAAGACTTTTGACTTAAAAATAGCCAAACTCAAAGTATTTAATAGTGACACATAAGTGCCATTCTCCACTGCACTCTCTGTCTGTTGCAGGCATCCATTTCCTTGACTTCAAAGGAGTTCTTCAGAATGAAACCACTACACAGAGGAACAATCTGTTCTTCTTCCGCATTCACTGTATTTGAAACTCAGCATTATTATCTGTGTGCAGTTCAGCTCAGTGAAGTCTTGGGTCTGTCAAAACGACCAGCATTCTAATACATGCCAATGGAGTTCCTTTGCAAAGCTTCTGGTTCCCAAATGGGAATTCTGCCTTGGCTGTGTGGAGGTGCTATGAGCAAGAGCAGACCGAGGCCTGAATATTTGAAATTATGCATGCTTTTTGTTGACATAAGTGCATCCACATGTGGATCGATCCTACATGATATATGCCTAAAATCAGGAGGAAAACAATATTCAAGGACATATCCCATGGTCAGTGCAGATTTAGGACAATCCGGTCTCCTTAAGATAGTTACATGCACTGACCTGTACAAGAAAAATTCATGCTAAGGAACAATTGTCTGTGGCACAACATGGTCCCAATGCATCAATGAAGACTTCAACTCTGACCACTCCACTGTATTACCAAAGTAGGAAAGTGGACAAAGACATTTTAGTAAGATCTGTGCCAAGCTAAAAAGCAAATGGTGTGAGGCTTTGGAGAGGCAGAGTGGTATGTGGAGTGCAAGCTTTGACAATAGAGACACAGGGGTTTGCACCCTGAAAATATTCTTTACCATATGGTCTCAGGTTAAGTCATTACAACTTACAGAGCTTCTTTTTTCTCATCTGCAAAATGATGAGAATTGCTGAGCAGTTTGTACACCAGGTCATTTACTGGTCAACGTGGAATAAAATGGACATGTCTATCTTCACCCCCTCTAGACATTTGCTGAATGAAAAGTCAAACTTGTTACTCACCTGGAAAGTTCCCATATGTCTTTCTCACACAGGGAATGGTACATACTATTCCTGTGACAGGCAGAAATTTTAAGGGCCCTCTTATTATTATTATTATTATTATTATTATTATTATACTTTAAGTTCTAGGGTACATGTGCACAATGAGCAGGTTTGATACATAGGTATACATGTGCCATGTTGGTTTGCCGCACCCATCGACTCGTCATTTGCATTAGGTATTTCTCCTAATGCTATCCCTTCTCCAGCCCCCCACTCCCTGACAGGCCCTGGTGTGTGATGTTCCCTACCTTGAAGGGCCCTTTTTTCAGGGAAAAAGACAAAATCCAGTTCTGTATGAAGCAGAGTATACTGAGGGTCTAAACACTGATTCTGATCTCAGACCTTGCACCAAAACATGGTGTGACGATGAGGAGCCTCAATTTTCTCAACAGAAAGTAGGGATTGAACCAGGATGACTTGCATGATCTTCCAGCCACAGAATCCTTTAATTCTAAGGACGGTGTTCGCCTCTCCCTATAGCAGTTGGCCTGCCTGGACCAGATGAGTATGCAGAGCTTGCTGCATTGAAGAGTTCAGGCAGGCTGCCTGCATGGCTCACCGCCAACTTCTGGGTAGACATGCACTTTGAAATGAACCAGGTGGGAACCAGATCCCTGCCATAAAGACAACTGAAGACAACACTGCTGTCACCCCATATATGAGCCAAGAGTGAAAGTTTATTTATTGCAAGTGCAGGCTCCAACTGAGCTGCTGAAACTAAATGACACTGCAGGATGAGCTCCTTCAGAAAGCAACCCAGGAAAAGAAAACCTTCCTGGGGTTGTAGTCATATAAAAATTAAGAAGTACATGCACAAACAGTATTCTAGAGCATTTAAAGGTTTTATCTCACTTTTCCCCTGCAACCTAAAACATATACAAACACGTGTTTGTATATATATCCTCAGTAAAATAATATTGTGGAAAAGTTAAACTCTCTCTTTATAGAGAGAGTTTATATCTATGTATCTATATATATCCTCAGTAAAATAATATTTTGGAAGAGTTAAACTCTATGGGCTGCCTCCTGGAAAGCAATATTGTTACTTGCTAAGTGTCACTAAGGGATTGCCTATGAATTCACTATGTCACCATAGAATAAGAAAAGAGGGGCTCTATGGGGCACTGCCTGAAAATGAGACTACGAAGGGTGACCTAGATTGGGTTCCTCGGAAGTGAACTTTGAGATTAGTGTTAGTGGCAAATGATTTACTAGGGAAGTTTTTCCAAGAGAAATTTATAAGAGGGCTGAAGAAGCAGAGCAGGGATGGGGATGAAGCTAATAAGTTGTTGAGGATAGTGTCAGCCTGACTTTGCAAGGATATTCTGGTGTGTGGGTTAAGCCTCAGTGTGTCACCACTGGAGGCCAAGGAGCTGGGCTGTCCTTCTTGAGATGAGAACTCGCTATCGTGGCTTTCCATGATGCCTGCAGGCAAATGGGCTTCAGGGACCCCTGAGGGCAGTTGTCCTCAGATGAGTGTCAGGTGCTGGCCATTGGAAGAAAATAGGCAGTGAAGTACAGAAATGGTAAAAGGGATACAAGGAGGTCTAGGAGAAGCACTGGGTGTCTTTAGCAGGCTGCTCCTCTTGTTGATTGCTCAGATGCACCGCATGAAGTTCATTCCATCCAGCTGTGACTAACTCAATATGGTGGCTGGAGGGTTAGTGAGATGAGCGCTAATCATTCCTGTCTCCAAGGTTGGTCCCAATGCCAAAACTGTTATCTATCATTTCCACTGCACATGCAAAATTCCTTTCACCCTCTATTGGCTCAGTAGTCTTACCTTCTAATGTGACACAGATCTTCATACTGTGACCTGAAGGCTATAGCTTCTGGTTTCTATGCACTTTTCAGACTGTAGTTACAATTATGCATTCATAGTGAAAACAACATGGGAGCACCAGAGATGTCCTAGTGGATTTCTGGAGGCGTAGTCTTAGAATGGCATGTGGTGAACCATTGTTCACGTCCAGGATTAATATGCACAAAATGTAGAATGCAACAATTCTAAAGTCCCAGACATTTATTTATTTATTTATTAAATATAATTTTTATTGTAAAGAACATTGAAATCCAGTAAAATAAGTATGTCAGTTTTATTTAGTAGCACATCCCTTGGCACATATCAGATACTTAATAACCATTTTCATGACTAAGTAAATAAACACATTGTAGGTGCTCCATAAATACATGTAAACATGAATGCAATAATTTAAAAAACACAGTTCATATGTTTAAGTTACCAAAGACAACCAACAAAGCCCAGTTTTCCAAGATGAAAAAAATGCAAAAATAGTCCTTTTTTTCCTTCATAGTTAAAGGAATAGATAATTAAAAGTTTTCCTTGTTTAAGAAGCTGAAATTCTTCCCACTGAGGAAATTAGGCTTGCACAAGCCATTATCTGATGACAATGTACAATGAATTAAATGGTTGAAGCATTGCATAATTCACTAGGAGGACAGTGCTCTATTGGGCAGGTGTTTCTCGGTTCTCACACTTGTTACTTCCAGACAAGGTTATAACAGGATGTGTCCAAGGGCTTGGTTTAATGATGAGTCTGCTGAAATTACAAAATGATCAGCTATGTAACACTTTCCATTGCTTTTCAGACATTCATTCATTCATTCATTCATTCATTCATTCATTCAACAAATACAGTCTGTGTTGAGTACTTAGTAGTCTGTGCTAGCTTCCGTTCTTGGAACTAGAAAAACAGTAGTGAATAGAAAATCTCTTTGCCCCTTGGGACTTACATACTAGAAAGAAAGAGCAATCCTAAATGAATAAATTACAGAAGGAGAGAGAGGGAGAGAGAGAGACAGATGTCAGAAGGTGACTAGTGATAGGCAGAAAAAAACTAAAACCAAGGGAGGAGATAGGAATTGGCAGGCGGTGAAGTGTGTGTAGTGCAATTGTAAATAGTAGAAAGTGTTAGTAGAGAAAGTCTCAATTGGAGGATTACATTTGAGCAAAAACCCTGAGAAGCTGAAAGAGAGAAACATGCTTATCTGGGAGACTAACGTTCCAAGAAGAGGGATCAGTAGGTGTAGAAAGTCAGGGAACACCAAAGAGACCAGTAACGCTGGGGAGCAGGGGGTGAGGGGAAGTGGGGTGAGGGGAAGTGCAGTGAGGGTGCTACTGGCTCAGTAAATGCAGGTCCTTGAAAGCCACTGGCAAGTTTGGATGTTTGCGCCCAGTGAGATGGTAGTGCTTGGAGATAAATGACAAGACCTGATCATGTTTTACCAGGATCCCTCTCACTGCTCAGTAGAATATGCTGGGATGGAGCATGAGGGTGAGGAAAATAACCAGGCACGTGATACTGGTGGCTTGGAAGTAGTGAGCAATGGTTGCAGCTGAATATATTTTGAACCAGAGTTGACATAATATGTTAGAAGATTGAACATTTGGTTTGAGAAAAACCAGAGTAAAGGATAACTCCAAGGTTTTTGGCTTAAGCTGCCAGAAGAATGAAGTAACCATTAACTGAGATTTATTATTATGGAGGAGTGGAGGTTTGGAACTTATTGGAAACTGGAATAAAGGTGACTCTTGCTATGTTTTAGCAAAGAGACTGGTGGCATTTTGCCCCTGCCCTAGAGATTTGTGGAACTTTGAACTTGAGATGGATGATTTAGGGTATCTGGTGGAAGAAAAAAGCAGCGAAGCATCCATGAGGTGACTTGGGTGCTGTTAAAAGTATTCAGTTTTAAAAGAGAAGCAGAGCATAAAAATTCAGAAAATTTGCAGCCTGACAATGAGATAGAAAAGAAAAACCCATTTTCTGATGAGAAATTCAAGCTAGTTTCAGAATTGCATAAGTTACAAGAAGCCAAGTGTTAATCACCAAGACAGTGGGGGAAATGTCTCCAGAGCATGTCAGAGACTTTTGAGACAGCCCTTATCATCACAGGCCCAGAGGCTTGGAAGAAAAAAAGGTTTCATGGGCCAGGCCCAGGGTGCCCCTACTGTGTGCAGCCTAGGGACTTTGTGCCCTGCGTCCCAGCCACTCTAGCCGTGGCCAAAAGGAGCCAAGGTACAGTTCAGGCTGTGGCTTTAGAGGTTGCAAGCCCCAAGCCTTGGCAGCTTCCACGTGGTGTGGAGCCTGTGGTGCACAGAAGTCAATAATTGAGTTTTGGGAACCTCTGCCTAAATTTCAGAGGATGTATGGAAATGGCTCGATGTCCATGCAGAAATTTGCTGCAGGGGCGGGGCCCTCATGGAGAATCTCTACTAGGGCAGTGCCAAAGGGAAATGTGGGGTTAAAGCCCCCACACAGTGTCCCCACTGGGGCAATGCCTAATGAAGCTGTGAAAAGAGGTCCATGGTCCTCCAGATCCCAGAATAGTAGATCCACCTGCAGCTTGCACCATGCACCTGGAAAAGTCACAGACACTCAATGCCAGCCTGTGAAAGCAGCTGGGGGGAAGCTGTACACTGCAAAGCCACAGTGGTGGAGCTGTCCAAGATCATGGGAACCCACTTCTTGCATTAGCATGACCTGGATGTGAGACATGGAGTCAAAGGAAATAATTTTGGAGCTTTAAGATTTGACTGCTGGCCAGGCGCGGTGGCTCACGCTTGTAATCCCAGCACTTTGGGAGGCCGAGACGGGCGGATCACGAGGTCAGGAGGTCGAGATCATCCTGGCTAACACAGTGAAACCCCGTCTTTACTAAAAATACAAAAAATTAGCCGGGCGAGGTGGCGGGTGTCTGTAGTCCCAGCTACTCGGGAGGCTGAGGCAGGAGAATGGCGTGAACCTGGGAGGCGGAGCTTGCAGTGAGCCGAGATCGCGCCACTGCACTCCAGCCTGGGCGACACAGTGAGACTCTGTCTCAAAAAAAAAAAAAAAAAAAAAAAAAAGATTTGACTGCTCTGCTAGATTTTGGACTTGCAGTGTCTCTGTAGCCCCTTTGTTTTGGCCAATTTCTTTCTTTTGGAATGGGTGTGTTTATCCAATGCCTGTACCCCCAATGTATCTAGGAAGTAACTAACTTGCTTTCAGTTTTACCTGCTCATAGGTGGAAGGGGTGTGCCTTATCTCAGATTAGACTTTGGACCGTGGACTTTTGAGTTAATGCCGAAATTAGTTAAGACTTTGGGGGACTGTTGGGAAGACATGATTGGTTTCGAAATGTGAGGACTTGAGATTTGGGAGGGGCTATGGGCAGAATGAAATGGTTTGGCTCTGAGACCCCACCCAAATCTCATTTTGAATTGTAGCTCCCATTATTCCTATGTGTTGTGGGAGGGACCAGGTGGGAGATAATTGAATCATGGAGGTGGTTTTCCCCATGCTGTTCTCATGGTAGTGAATAAGTCTCACAAGATCTGATGGTTTTATGAGAGGAAATCCCTTTCACTTGGTTCTCATTCTCTCTCTTGTCTGCCTCCATGTGAGACATGCCTTTTGCCTTTGCCATGATTGTGAGACATCCCCAGCCATATGGAACTGTGAGTCCATTAGACTTCTTTTTCTTTATAAATTGTGCAGTCTCCAGCATGTCTTTATCAGCAGTGTGAAAACAGACTAATACAACACTACTTCACCATCAAGAACGGTGATGTTCATTTATGTCACTGTTTTCCTCTGTGTGCTTGCATGTGCACGTACCCTGGACCAATTGGCATCATAGCTTCTGAATCCCCTCAACTATATTTGCTTTTACCGTCACTCTCAGTGTACTAGTTCCATGGTGCAGACCAAACTTTAAGATCCTTTGCAACTTTGCCCATCATTTCTGAAGTGCTAAACTGCAGCATCACGTCCTCACTACCTTCAATCCTTTACTGCCACTATTCTTCTTTCTGACCTTATCAGTAACTATAGGGAACTCTTCTTTCAGCCTGCTGTTCCATCTTGACTTCATGTTAATGCTTATTCAGGATGGATTCTGTGGCTTTTTTTTCTATAACTCTGTCCTCAGTGTCTCCAACTCTTTTCACTTACTGTTCTGCGATTGAGAAAAACTTCCAGTCAACCTCCACTCACTGTTTTTGACTTGGAGTTCAGGAATGGGTAATTCTATGGAATCAGGAATCCCTAAGACCACCCTCAGGCTCAATAATTTACTAGAAGGACTTGTGGATTTGCAGGACTCAGAAAACTCATTAACTCATGGCTGTGGTTTCTTACAGTAAAAGGATACACACTACAATAAGCTAAGAGAAAAGGTGCATGGGGCAAAATCCAGGAGAAACCAGGCATGAGCTTGCAGGTGTCCTTCACAGTAGAGTTGCATGGTTGTGCTTAATTCTTCCAAGGATGTGTGGCAACATATGTGATGTGGCAACATAAGCTCATCTGAATCGTAGTATCCAGGATTATTTTTGGAGATTTATCACAAAGACATGCAATGACTGTCTGACTGACCTCAGCTACTCCTACTGCAGCACCTCGGAACAAAACATGTCATTCATATGCAACCACTAAAAAAATCATTCACTATAGATCATATGGTCAGCATAAACCTTATGATCAAACTAGTGCTGCATAACCCCAAGGCTCAGGCATACAAAAACTCTTATCAGGCAGAAACTTTCAAAGGCTCAGAGCTCATCTTCCAGGGCCAATCCTGAAGACAGGGTTTTCTTGGAAATGTTTAGTTTGAACAACCCAGGCCTGCGGAGTGAACATTTTCCTGCACACCTGTGAGTTAGCATTCATCTCATACATGTTCCTGATTTTTTTAGGCCCTTACTGAAACTCAGTTCCTAGTCTTCTTTCTTTTCCCTTCCTCAGTATAACTTTTCAGCTTTCACGTCTGTATTTAAGTTCATGCTTCTTTTGTTGCTCCTATCACAATGGCAAAAATGACGATTTCTGTTCAAGTTTCTTCCATCCGTAACTTCAAATTCTCTTTATCTGAACTCATACTTCCTTCTCGTCTCTAGGAATGTTATTTCTCCGTAGGATTTGCAATTTCACCTTTAACAAAACCTCATCCCATCGCCCTTCTCTTAGAAACTTCTAAAAATCATCTCTTATGACTGTTTTCCCATCAGCCTAAAATCCTTATCAAGTCTCTCTTATCTGCCAAGACTGAATTTAAATTATCTTTTACAGATTCTAACTATAGTTACTAGATTAAGCAAAACATAGAATTACATTTGTAATTCCATTTGTAATTTTCTGAGAAGAAAAGTAAGTCAAGATTTGCTTGAGTTGCAGCGAATTGTGATAACGTGAATATTCTGAATTAAAGCTTCTCTGACTTGGTAATTACTGGGAGCTCTTTCACTGTATATCTTGGATTATAGAATTATTCATATATAACAATACACATCATAGTGAGATTCAGTAAGATATTTATTACATCACTTATAATTTAGAACAAAATGTAGGGATTTTGTATGTGCATTATTTGTTGTAATATTGAAAAGATCAGAAAATTTATGAGAAAGATGTGCCTAATTTAGGCTAAGAAGATTTTGCAAAAATATAACAATAAGAACTGTTTGGGCTGGGCGCAGTGGCTCACGCCTGTAATCCCAGTACTTTGGGAGGCCGAGGCAGGTGAATCATGAGGTCAAGAGATCGAGACCATCCTGGCTCACACGGTGAAACCCCATCTCTACTAAAAATACAAAAAAATTAGCCAGACGTGGTGGCGGGCGCCTGTAGTCCCAGCTACTTGGGAGGCTGAGGCAGAGCTTGCAGTGAGCCAAGATTGCACCACTGCACTCCAGCCTGGGTAACAGAGCAAGACTCTGTTTCAATAAATAAATAAATAAATAAATAAATAAATAAATAAATAAATAAAATAAGAACTGTTTGGAGGTTTCTCAAAAAACTAAAAATAGAGTTACCATACAATGTAGCAATCCCACTGCTGGGTATATGCCCAAAAGAAAGGAAATCAATATATCGAAGAGATATCTGCACTCCCATATTTCTTGCAGCTCTGTTTATAAGAGCCAAGATTTGGAAGCAACCTATGTGTTCATCAACAGATGAATGGATTAAAAAATGTAGTATTTATACACATTGGAATACTATTTAGCTATAAAAAAATGAGATTCAGTCATTTGCAACAACATGGATGAAACTGGAGGTCATTATGTTAAGCTAAATAAGCCAGGCACAGAAAGACAAACATCACATGTTCTCACTTATTTGTGGGACCTAAAAAAATCACACAATTGAACCCATGCATATAGAGAGTAGAGGGATAGTTATCAGAGGCTGGGAAGGGTTGTGGTAGGGGGAGGTGGTGAGGGGGATGTGGGGACGGTTAGTGGATACAAAAAATAGAATGAATGAATAAGGCCTAGTATTTGATAGCACAACAGGGTGACTGTAGTCAATAATAATGTAGTTGTACATTTTAAAATAACTAAGAGAATATAATTGGATTGTTTGTAACACAAAGGATAAATGTTTGAAGATATAGATACCCCATCTTCCATGATGCGATTATTATGCATTGCATCCCTGTGTCAAAACATCTCATGGATCCTATAAATATATACACCTGCTGTGCCCACAAAAATTTAAAATTAAAAAAAAAATTGCTATAGCTTTTAAAATATATTGTCTGTAAAATCATAGAAATAATTGATCATTCCAACTTCTGCTTCAGTGCCAATAAATGCTTGTTAAAGCCTGGAGTCAAACAGTAGGAAAGCGATCCAACAATTTCAACTGTTGTGAATGATGCAGCAATATGGTTTAATAGCCCTGGTAAATGCTGAGTGGCTCTTTGCTATACAGGACAACAAACTTCATTCTAGCACAAATTGAGGGTTTAGGTTTAGTATTCAGTGACACAAAAACAACTAAGTGGCTGTTTACAAATGAATAAAAGATTTAGATTTTAAAAATTTGATGCTTATTATCACTTAAAATTAATAATCTTTGGGAGAAAATTAGTTTTGAAATTATAATAAAAGTTAAAACTCCCCCCTACTGTTGGGGAAGTAGATAATAGCTAGTCAAATAGGAATTGCGTATGTTAAAAAGGCAGTATTGCCTAGGTTTAAGAGCATGCATCCTGCAGTCAGACTGTCTGCTTTTTTAAAAATTAATTTTTTATTTTAAATAGTTTAAGTGTACAGAAACATTGTAAAGATAGTACACATAATTTCCATATAACATATGCTCATTTTCCCTTATTGTTAATCTCCTACATTAGTTTGGTACATTTGTCACAATTGATGAACTAATATGAGTACATTATTATTAATTAAATTCCACATTTTATTTTGATTTCCTTAGTCTTTCCCTGTTATCCTTTCTCTGTCTCCGAATTTCATCCAAGATATCACATTAAATTTTGTCCTCACGTCTGCTGAGCCTTGGCTAGGATAGTTTCTTAGAGTTTTCTTATTTTTTATTACCTTGCCAGTTTTGAGTACTGATCAGATATTTTGTAAAATGTCCCTCAGTTTGGGTTTGTATTATGTTTTTCTCATGATTAAACAGAGGTTTTGGGTATTTGAGAGGAAGATCACAGAGGTAAAATGCCATTCTCATCACATCATATCAGGGTAAATGCTGTCAGTGTTACTTATCACCGTTGATGTTAACCTGATCATGTAGCTGAGGAAGCGTCTGTCGGATTTTGCTGTTGAAAGCTGCTCTACCCCAGCCCTTTTCCAAACTGTTTTTTTTTTGGAAGGAAGTCACTGTGAGTTATGCTGCACCTCAATCAGGGTAGAGTACCTAAAATATTTGGAATTCTTCTGCAAGAGACATTTGTCTATTCTCTCCATTTACTTATGTAGCCATTTATTTACATATAAATGGACTCATGAATATTTATTTTATACATGGGTTATAACCCAATACTACTGTTTTTTATTTTGCACAAACTGTTCCAGCTTTGGCCATTGGGAGCTTTTTCACTTAGTTCCTGCATTTCTTTGACACACATTCATTATCATGAATTTTTTTTGAGTACTTCCTTAATTAATGGCACTACAAGGTACTCCCGGATCGTCTTGTGTATTTCTCACCCTAGCCTTGAAATCAACCATTTCTCTGAAGAGTGATGTTTGCTTCTATTGAAGAATAGTGTTAGAAACCAAGACCTGGGATCTGGGTCTACTCATTGCTAATGTGATGTTGTTACTTCTTTCAACTGTCAGAGCAAGAAAATATAGGTGTACATACTAATCCACATATACAGGTTGAGTATCTTATCTGAAGTGCTTGGGACCAGAAATGTTTGAGATTTCAATTTTTTTGATTTTAGAATATTTGCATGTACATAACGAGATGCCTTAGAGATGAGATCCAGGTCTAAACATAAAATTTATTTATGTTTATATGCATCTTATACAAATAGCCTGAAAGTAATTTAATATATGTATATTTTTTGAGACAAAGTCTTACTCTGTCACCCAGGTTGGAGTGCAATAGCACAAATCTCGGCTTACTGCAACCTCCATCTCCCGGGTTCAAGCAATTCTCATGTCTCAGCCTCCTAAGTAGTCGGAATTATAGGTGTGTGCTACTACGCCTGGCTCATATAATATTTTAAATAATTTTTTACGTGAAACAAAGTTCGTGTACATGGAATCATCAGAAAGCAAAGGTGCCACTTTGGTAACCACTCTTTGTGGATAATCTGTGGTTGTTTGGCATCACCATAATTCCTGACTCTGAAATTAAATGCTACTGATAAATAATCATCTTCTTATACTTATTCATGTAAGTACTTAACAATAAAAAATACATGTCCTTTGTACAGTAAAATCAAACCTGAGAAGAGCTGGATCACCTGTTAAACAACAGCAAAAGGCCGGGCGCGGTGGCTCAAGCCTGTAATCCCAGCACTTTGGGAGGCCGAGACGGGCGGATCACGAGGTCAGGAGATGGAGACCATCCTGGCTAACACTGTGAAACCCCGTCTCTACTAAAAAATACAAAAAACTAGCCGGGCGAGGTGGTGGGCGCCTGTAGTCCCAGCTACTTGGGAGGCTGAGGCAGGAGAATGGCGTGAACCCGGGAGGCGGAGCTTGCAGTGAGCTGAGATCTGGCCACTGCACTCCAGCCTGGGCGACAGAGTGAGACTCCGTCTCAAAAAAAAAAAAAAAACAAAAAAAAAAACACACAGCAACAACAGTAAGTTTTCTCCTCCTCTGATGCTGTGTTTTGATTAAAAGCTCATTGTATGCTATGTTTTATGTTTTTATGTGAGAATAAACATGAGAAGCATTTGAAAGACCAGGAAGTGAATCCCCTATGGATAAGAGGCATTCTGCTGGATGGCTTTTAAAAATGTTTCCTCCAGAGTCGTCTGCCTCCTTAACAATAATTTTTGTCTTGGAAGCCTCTCTTTAATTTTATAAACTGACATGATTTCTTGTTCTGTTACAAATACATGCTGTTTTAGTCCTTCAATAAGTGCATCACACATTTTCACGTATTGTCTATAGGCACTTTTTCTTCAGTGTTAATGACGTCATCTTCATCGTCCCTATCATCATGATCATCTTGATTCAGAACCTTTTTGTCTCCATTGGTCAATGACTGCACAACTACAGCCTCATTATTGTTTAAAACCTCAACACCACTGATCACTAAAGAAATGCAAATCAAAATTACAATGCCGTAACATGTCACACCAGTAAGAATAGCTATTACTAAAGTATCAAAAGCAACAGGTGCTGTTGAGGTTGAGGAGAAAAAGGAACATTGATACACTGTTGGTGGGAGTGTAAATTAGTACTGCCGTTGTAGAAAACAGTGTGGCAATTCTTCAAAGACCTAAAAACAGATTACCATTCAACCCAGCAATCCTATTACTGGGTATATACTCAAAAGAATATAATTGTTCTATCATAAAAACACATGCACGCATATGTTCCTTGCAGCACTTTTCACAATAGCAAAGACGTGGAATCAACCTAAAAACCCATCAATGGTAGACTGGATAAAGAAAATGTGATATATACACCATGCAACATTATGCAGCTGTAGACAAGAATGAGATAATTTCCTTTGCAGGAATGTGGATGGAGCTGGAGGCCATTATCCTTAGAAAACTAACTCAGGAACAGAAAACCAAATATACCATGTTCTCATTTATAAGTAGGAGCTAGATGATGAGAACTCATGGACAAATATAGGGGAACAACAGACACTGGGGCCTACCAGACGGTGGAGCATGGGAAAAGGGAGAGGATCAGAAAAAATGATTATTGGGTAGTAGGCTTAGTACCTGGGTGATGAAAAAATCTGGACAACAGACTCCCGTGATGTGAGTTTACCTGTATAAAGAATCTGCACATGTACCCCTGAACTTAAAAGTTAATAAAAACTTATTAGATATGCACTTTGCTCAATTTACTGATGGACTCTGAAAATATATTATTTGCATATGTAAGGACGTCATGCATCATTTTTTTCCTCACTTGACGTACAAAATTCTTCAAAGTCACCACCTTGTTCATCATTATCACCGAACATATTCACAGGCCAGAAGTTGTGCTAGGCATACAACAACTGTGTCTGTAGTCACTGTGTTCCAAGGATTGGCAACAGCATATATATGGCATTTTTCATACTAATTTTCTTTTGAAAATCTTCCATACCCAAGTGTCTGTTCACAACACTGCCTGCTGCTCAAGAAAGTGTTTTTATATGTAAGCTTTTATATGTAATGTGATCTGGTCACATTGGCTGAATTAATGAAGTCATATTTGGGCAAAAGTACATGGTATAGACATTTTTTTAATGGAAATTTCAGCTGGAGGATCAGCCAAATAGTTGTGAAGGAATAACACATTCTTGCCATTTAGTCATTATCCAGTCCAGCTTCCCTGCAGTCAGCAGGAGGTGCTGTAACAAAATGTTTATGCAACTAATCAGAAGAGATGTCATTGGTGATCCATGACTTCTTTTTAGCATAATGATAGACTGGTAAGAAATTCACTCCTTGAAAACAGAGAGGATGCCAGCTTTTGTCTAAACAGAGTTTACACTTATGCATGCCTGCTGCATTAGCACATCCCAGCACAGTTATTCTGTCTTGGCATCCTTAATTCCTGGAGGGGCTGTCTCGTCAGCTATAGCAAGTGTCTTTTTGGACCAAAAACGCCTAAGTATTGATGTTTTATCAGCATTAGAGACTTGTTCTGGTGCCAGATTTTCATCAGTGATGACTTTGGCAAACTCGTTAATTAATAAATTTCCCTGCTGCTTCATGATTGGCAGATGCTTTATCACTACAAATCTTTAATAATTTAATGCTCTGTCGCTTCTTAAATTTTTGCAGCCAACTTGTTGCATATATTTTCAGTTCCCTCCAAATTTCAGTTCACTGTGATAGAACTTTGCTTGTTTCATGATCAGTATACCATTAAGTGGTGTGTGTTCACTGTAATGTTGATGAATCACTCTTTCAATACATGTTCAAGATATTAATTTTTAGCTTTATTCAGTTTTTTTATTTTAACTTTTCATTAATTTGTGTTCATTACTATCAGCATAGAACTTCAGTGGTTCGTCTTTCTCTTTCTCCAGTTTGTATATGGTGGTCATTCTAACACCATGTTCTTCCGTAAGATATTTCACACTTACACTGGTGTCCAGATTCTCCAACAGCTTTACTTTCTGTGCTACAGATAAACGTAAATGCTTCCTCTTTTTCTTTTTCTTTTTTTTTTTATATTATTATTATACTTTAAGTTCTAGGGTACATGTGCATAACGTGCAGGTTTGTTACATATGTATACTTGAGCCACGTTGGTGTGCTGCACCCATCAACTCGTCAGCACCCATCAACTCGTCATTTACATCAGGTATAACTCCCAATGCAATCCCTCCCTCCTCCCCCCTCCCCATGATAGGCCCCGGTGTGTGATGTTCCCCTTCCTGAGTCCAAGTGTGATCTCATTGTTCAGTTCCCACCTATGAGTGAGAACATGCGGTGTTTGGTTTTCTGTTCTTGTGATAGTTTGCTAAGAATGATGGTTTCCAGCTGCATCCATGTCCCTACAAAGGACACAAACTCATCCTTTTTTATGGCTGCATAGTATTCCATGGTGTATATGTGCCACATTTTCTTAATCCAGTCTGTCACAGATGGACATTTGGGTTGATTCCAAGACTTTGCTGTTGTGAATAGTGCCGCAATAAACATACTTGTGCATGTGTCTTTATAGCAGCATGATTTATGATCCTTTGGGTATATACCCAGTAGTGGGATGGCTGGGTCATAAGGTACTTCTAGTTCTAGATCCTTGAGGAATTGCCATACTGTTTTCCATAATGGTTGAACTAGTTCACAATCCCACCGACAGTGTAAAAGTGTTCCTATTTCTCCACATCCTCTCCAGCACCTATTGTTTCCTGACTTTTTAATAATTGCCATTCTAACTGGTGTGAGATGGTATCTCATTGTGGTTTTGATTTGCATTTCTCTGATGGCGAGTGATGATGAGCATTTTTTCATGTGTCTGTTGGCTGTATGAATGTCTTCTTTTGAGAAATGTCTGTTCATATCCTTTGCCCACTTTTGGATGGGGTTATTTGTTTTTTTCTTGTAAATTTGTTTGAGTTCTTTGTAGATTCTGGATATTAGCCCTTTGTCAGATGAGTAGATTGCAAAGATTTTCTCCCATTCTGTAGGTTGCCTGTTCACTCTGATGGTAGTTTCTTTTGCTGTGCAGAAGCTCTTTAGTTTAATCAGATCCCATTTGTCAATTTTGGCTTTTGTTGCCGTTGCTTTTGGTGTTTTAGACATGAAGTCCTTGCCCATGCCTATGTCCTGAATGGTACTACCTAGGTTTTCTTCTAGGGTTTCTATGGTATTAGATCTAACATTTAAGTCTCGAATCCATCTTGAATTAATTTTCGTATAAGGAGTAAGGAAAGGATCCAGTTTCAGCTTTCTACTTATGGCTAGCCAATTTTCCCAGCACCATTTATTAAATAGGGAACCCTTTCCCCATTTCTTGTTTCTCTCAGGTTTGTCAAAGATCAGATGGCTGTAGATGTGTGGTATTATTTCTGAGGACTCTGTTCTGTTCCATTGGTCTATATCTCTGTTTTGGTACCAGTACCATGCTGTTTTGGTTACTGTAGCCTTGTAGTATAGTTTGAAGTCAGGTAGCGTGATGCCTCCAGCTTTGTTCTTTTGACTTAGGATTGTCTTGGCAATGCGGGCTCTTTTTTGGTTCCATATGAACTTTAAAGCAGTTTTTTCCAATTCTGTGAAGAAACTCATTGGTAGCTTGATGGGGATGGCATTGAATCTATAAATAATCTTGAGTCTACAGAGACAGGCAGGCTTCCTTGAGCTGCTGTGAGCTCCACCCAGTTCGAGCTTCCCAGCGGCTTTCTTTACCTACAGAAGCCTCAGCAATGGCAGGCGCCCCTCCCCCAGCCTCGCTGCTGCCTTGCGGTTAGATCGCAGACTGCTGTGCTAGCAATGAGGGAGGCTCCGTGGGCATGGGACCCTCCCGGCCAGGTGTGGGATATAATCTCCTGGTGTGCCCGTTTGCTTAAAGCGCAGTATTGGGGTGGGAGTTACCCGATTTTCCATGTGTTGTGTGTCTCAGTTCCCCTGGCTAGGAAAAGGGATTCCCTTCCCCCTTGCTCTTCCCAGGTAACGCGATGCCTCGCCCTGCTTCAGCTCTCGCTGGTCGGGCTGCAGCAGCTGACCAGCACCGATTGTCAGGCACTCCCTAGTGAGATGACCCCAGTACCTCAGTTGAAAATGCAGAAATCACCAGTCTTCTGTGTCGCTCGCGCTGGGAGTTGGAGACTGGAGCTGTTTCTATTCGGCCATCTTGCTTCCTCTTTTTCTTATCAGTCTTACCCATAGTTGTATCTGCAGGCCTTGCTGACATTTCAACAATATCTTTATGCCAAAGAGCAAAGAATAAGCAAAAAAGGAAAAGCCAAAAACAGAGAGTAACACAGGTAAGTCTTAGCTCCATATGAGGCATCATGGGGAACCTGCTATTGGCAGATCCAGCCTCCATACATGCCATTTTATTACCCTTTGTGGGCGTGCTTGCATGGGTAAATCTGGAAATGTGTGGAAAAGATACATCACAGCTGAAGGAAGCTGGGAGAGTCTTCTTCCTTTGAGGATGCTGAATATAAAAAAACTGTGTTGTGCACCCAAGTTTTTACTGTAATCCATCTCATGAGGTCAGGTGTGAAATTTTTTCACTTGTGACATCTTGTTGGTTCTCCAAATTTTTAGATTTTGGAACATTCTGGATTTTGAATTTTTGAATTAGTAATGATCAACCTGTATATACATACCTAAAAATATTTCTATATGTATCCATTTTTATATCAAAGCAAAGCATGGGTTCATATTGATTTTTCCAACTCAAGTCTAGTATACCACACGGATCATTCTAGTTTTCCCCTTTTGCTTGTCTGTAACCTCCTGGGCTGAACTGAGAAACGTGGCTCCCACTGTCCCCTGTCCTTTACTTAATTATTTGATTTCAGCCTACATGCATTTCTGAATTGTTAACCCCTAGGCCCATGGCAAACAAGTTTATAAACTAGAGTACAATGCCCGTGGGAAGTTCCTTTGCCTGTCTTACAGTCTACACTCATTTCCAAAGTTGTGTAATACCTTACTCCCCCAACGCCCTCAGCAAGATTGTTTTAGCAAGGTTGTTTTATATATTTGTAATATAGTTATATGATTTTGTCACATCTTGGAATTCCTTGGTCTCCTAGATGATTTTTTAAAAAATTACATATGTTGAAATCCATTCTGTGCTATACAGTTTTACGAGTTTTGATAAATACATACTGTCATGTATATCTCAATACAGAATAATACAAATAGTTTCATTTCCCTAAAAATTCCCCTCTACTTTGCTAATTAAACCCTTCTCTCTCATCAACAGCCTGACTACCACTGAGCTGTTTATCAACTATAATGTTTTGCCTTTTTTATAAGTTTACATAAAGGAAATTATATAGTATGTAATCTTTTCAGACTGGTGTTTTTCACTTAGAGTTATTAATTTGAGATAATTTTGCATGGCTCAATAACTTATTTTTTTTTTTTTTGAGACAGAGTCTTGCTCTGCCACCCAGGCTGGAGTGCAGTGGTGCAGTCTCGACTCACTGCAAGCTCGACCTCCCGGGTTGACGCCATTCTCCTGTCTCAGCCTCCTAAGTAACTGGGACTACAGGCACCCACCGCCATGCCTGGATAATTTTCTGTTATTTTTAGTAGAGACAGGGTTTAACCGTGTTAGCCAGGATGGTCTCAACCTCCTCACCTCATGATCCGCCCTCCTCGGCCTCCCAAAGTGCTGGATTACAGGCTACGTGACCACTCCTGGCCCTAACTCATTTTTTTAATCACTGGATAGTACTCCATTGCATGAATGTGCCCCAGTTTGCTTATTCATTTGCATATTGAAGGACATCTTGGTTACTTCCAGTTTTGGTGATTATAAACAAAATTGCTATAAATGTTCATGTGCAGGTTTTTATGTGAACATAAGTTTTCACTTATATCTCAGAGTATGATTGCTGGGTTATATGGTAAGACGATGTGTAGCTTTGTAAGAAACTTTCAAACTGTCTTCCAAAGTGGCTGTACCATTTTTCATTCTCAACAGCAATGCATGTGGGTTCCTGTTGCTCCATATCTTTGTCTGGAAATGGTATTGTTAGTTTTTTGAATTTTAGCCATTTTAATAAATGTGTAGTGGTAACTTACTTTCTGGTTTTGAATTCCTGAATAGTTGCTAGCTGTATGTGATTATCCAAATTACATAGCCTCTCTAAGGCTTACCTTTCAGTAGGGATAATAGTAATACTGATGTGGATAATTGTTGGAGGGTGATGGTTAATGGTATATGTATAGTACTTGGTACATATTAAGTACCCAATAAATCTTGTCTCTCTTCAGACACAGGAAATTACTAAATGAAAACATACAATGGTCTGAAGCTAAATGAAATTAGCTATTCATTTTAAACCCTCCTAAATCCACCCATCCCCCTAAATGTATCAAAATTCTGCTCTTTGTAGTTTAGAATACTTCTCGGAAATTTTGCTATATACAATACTCCTTCTTTTTCTCTCATAGGTGTGATGCTGATATTGTTTGGCTGTGTCCCCATCCAAATCTCAATTTGAATTGTATCTCCCAGAATTCCCACATGTTGTGGGAGGGACCTAGGGGGAGGTATTTGAATCATGGCGGCTGGTCTTTCCTGTGTTATTCTTGTGATAGTGAATACGTCTCATGAGATCTGATGGGTTTATCAGGGGTTTCTGCTTTTGCTGCTTCTTCATTTTCTCTTGCTGTCACCATGTAATAAGTACCTTTCACCTCCTGCCATGATTCTGAGGCCTCTGCAGCCATGTGGAACTGTAATTAAACTTCTTTTTGTTCCCAGTCTCGGGTATGACTTTATCAGCAGCGTGAAAACAGACTAATATAGGAAATTGGTACCAGTAAAGTGGGACGTTGCCAAAAAGATACCTGAAAATGTGGAAGCGACTTTGGAACTGGGTAACAGGCAGAGATTAGAACAGTTTGAAGGGCTCAGAAGAAGAAAGGAAAATATGGGAAAGTTTGGAACTTCCTAGAGACTTGTTGAAGGTCTTTGCCCAAAATGGTCATAGCAATTTGGACAATAAAATCCAGGCTGAGGCAGTCTCAGACAGAGATGAGGAACTGGTTGGGAACTGGAGCAAAGGTGACTCTTGCTATGTTTTAGCAAAGAGACTGGTGGCATTTGCCCCTGCCCTAGAGATTTATGGAACTTTGAACTTGAGAGAGATAATTTAGGGTATTTGGTGAAAGAAATTTCTAAGCAGCAAAGCATTCAAGAGGTGACTTGGGTACTGTTAAAGACCTTCAGTTTTATAAGGGAAGCAGAGCATGCAAATTTGGAAAAGTTGCAGCCTGACTGTGCAATAGAAAAGAAAAGCCCATTTTCCGGGGAGAAATTCAAGCCCAACCCGGCTGCAGAAATATGCATAAGTAGCAAGGAGCCTAATGTTAATCCCCAAGACCATGGGGAAAATGTCTCTAGGCCATGTCAGAGACCTTCATGGCAGCCCCTCCCATCAGAGGCCTGGAAGCCCAGAAGGAAAAAGTGATTTTGTGGGCCAGGCCCAGGGTTCCTGTGCTGTGTGCAGCCTAGGGACTTGGTGTCCTGTGTCCCAGCAGCTCCAGCTGTGGCTGAAAGGGGCCAATGTAGAACTCAGGCTGTGGCTTCAGAAGGTAGAAGCCCCAAGCCTTGGCAGCTTCCCTGTGGTGTTGAGCCTGCAGGTGTACAGAAGTCAAGAAGTGAGGTTTGGGAACCTCCACCTAGATTTCAGAAGACGTATGGAAATGCCTGGATGCCCAGACAAAAGTTTGCTGCAGGGACAGTGCCCTCATGGAGAACCTCTGCTAGGGTAGTACAGAAGGGAAATGTGGGGTCAGAGCCCCCACACAGAGTCCCTACTGGGGCACTGCCTAGTGGAGCTATGAGAAGAGAGCCGCCATCCTCCAAACCTCAGAATGGTAGATCCATCAACAGCTTGCACCGTGCAACTGGAAAAGCTGCAGACAATCAATGCTAGCCCATGGAAGCAGCCAGGAGGGAGGCTGTACCCAGCAAAGCCACAGGAGCAGAGATGCACAGGACCATGGGAACCCACCTCTTGCATCAGCGTGACCTGAATGTGAGACCTGGAGTCAAAGGAGATCATTTTGGAGCTTTAAGATTTGACTGCCCCCCTTGATTTCAGAGTTGCATGGGCCCTGTAACCCCTTTGTTTAGGCCAATTTCTCCCATTTGGAGCAGCTGTATTAACCCAATACCTATATCCCCATTTTATCTAGGAAGTAACTAACTTGCTTTTGATTGTACAGGCTCTTATTCAGAAGGGACTTGCCTTGTCTCAGATGAGACTTACGACTATGAACTTTTGGGTTAATGTTGAAATGAGTTAAGACTTTGGGGGACTGTTGGGAAAGCATGACTGGTTTTGAAATGTAAGCACAGGAGATTTGGAGGGGCTGGGGTGGAATGACATGGTTTGGCTGTGTTGCCACCCAAATCTCAATTCAAGATTGTATTTCCCAGAATTCCCACATGTTATGGCAGGGACCCTGGGGGAGGTAATTGAATCGTGGGGGCTGGTCTTTCCTGTGCTATTTTTGTGATAGTGAGTAAGTCTTATGAGATCTGATGGATTTATCAGGGTTTCTACTTTTGCTTCTTCCTCATTTTCTCTTCCTACCATCATGTAGGAAGAGCCTTTCACCTTCCACCATGATTCTGAGGCCTCCCCAGCCATGTGGAACTGTATGTCCAATTAAACCTGTTTTTTGTTCCCAGTCTTGGGTATGTCTTTTATCAGCAGCATGAAAATGAACTAATACAGATGCCTTCCCATATCAACTAACTTTGAGTTTCTAATTGCTATCATCTGTTTATATCACCTTTCACATCTTTACCTTTCAAGATTTAAGCCAGCTTTCCCTAAACTCAGATAATACGTCATTTTAACCAAATAACTCTTCCTTGATGACTCCAGCTGGTTGAGGTATCTTCCTGTTTGACATTCTCTATGAGACCCTGAGGTTTTTAAAGCTATAGGATGATTCTTAATGGCTTGGTATATCCTAGAGTACTTTCATAAATATTTGTTTAATTAATTGAATTATTGAATAATCTCATATGAATGTTCTATTTACAATGTTTGTATTTGAAATGTTGTTGTCTTTCAAAAAATTGTTGTAAGAACACAATATGAGATGCACCCTCTTACATTTTTAAGTGCCTAGTATGGTATTGTAAACTGTGGGTACAATGTTGTGCAGATCTCTAGAACTTATTAATCTTGCATAATTGCTCCACGTCCTTGCCATCACTTACTATCTTTTGTGCTTTTGATAATATTTATCGTAAAAAGTTTGAGGTCGTGTTCCATGGTTTTTATTTGTGTTTCCCTGATGATTAGTGATGTTGAACTTATTTTCATGTACTCATGCCCATCTGTATGTCTACTTTGGAGAAATGTTTGTTTATTCACAGAATGAGGAATGAAAATTACATAATCAGAAAATTACATGCAGAAAGAAACATTTGATAAAATTCAACACTCATAATAAAAACTCTAAAGAAACTAGGCACAGAAGGAATTTACTTCAATAAAACAAAGGCTATAAATGAAAAGCCCGCAGCTAGCATTATACTTACCTTTGAAAAGCTAAAGGCTTTTTTCTCTCATATCGGGAAAAAACAAGGATGCTCACTCTTGCCACTTGTTTTCAACATAGTACAGGAAGTACCATGCAGAGCAATTAAGAAAAAGAAATAAAAGGCACCAAAATTGGAGAGGAAGAAGCAAAATGATCTTTCGTAGATGACATAATCTATGTAGAAAATCCTACAGACTCCACACACACACACAGGAAAACTTACAACTACTAAACAAATTCGGCAAAGTTGCAGTATACAAAATCAACATGCAAAAATCAGTCACATTTCTATACACTAACTCTGAACCATCTGAAAAGAAAATTAAGAAAATAGCCCCATTTCTAATAACATCAAAAATAATAAAATAATTATGAATAAACTTAATCAAAGAAGTGAAAGACTTACACACTGAGACCCTAAAAAACACTGATGAAAGAAATTAAAGAAGAAAAATAAGTGGAAGGACATTCTGTATTCATGGTTAGAAAGAATTAATATTGTTACAATGTCCATACTCCACAAAACAATCCACAGATTCAATGCAATCTCTATCAAAATTATAATGACATCTTTTTACAGAAATTGAAAAAGAAATTCTAAAATTTATATAGAACCGTGGAAGACTCTGAATAGCCAAAGACTCTGACTGCCTAATCTTGAGAAAGGACAAAACTGGAGGCATCGCATTCCTGAGTTTCAAAAATATTATAAAGCTATAGTAATTAAATCAACATGGTCCTGGCATAAAAAGAGACATAAAGATTAATGGAATAGAATAAAGAACCCTGAAATAAACTCATACATATATGGTCAACTGATCTTTGACAAGGATACCAAGAACACACAATGGGGAAAGAACAGTCTATTCAACAAATGGTCTAGTTTTGGGGAAATCTAGATGTTTACATGCAAAAGAATGAAATTGGGCACCTATGTTACACCATATAAAAAAACTAACTCAAACTTAAATTTAAAACCTGAATCTGTAAAACTTCTAGAAGGCAATAGTGAAAAATCTTCATGACATTAGTTTTGGCAACAATTTCTTAAACATGACACCAAAAGTGAAAGCAAAAAAAGCAAAAATAGATGAATGTGACTATATCAAATTAAAAAGATTCTGCACAGCAAAGAAAACAATTTGGTGAGAAAATATTTGCAAGCCATTTTTCTGATAAGCAGTTAATATTGAAAATATGTGAGGAACTCGTACAATTAAATGGCAAGAAGAGCCAAATAACCTGGATTAAAACATTGACAAAGGCTTAGACTTCTGATTTCTAATCATTTAATAGATGTTCTTTTTTTTATTTTTGAGACAAGGCCTCATTCTGTTGCCCAGGCTGCAGTGCAGTGGTGCAAACAAGGCTCACTGCAGCCTCTACCTCCCGGGCTTATGTGATGCTCCCACCTCAGCCTCCTCAGTAGCTGGGACTACAGATGTGCTGATTTTTTTTTTTTTTTTCTAATAGAGACAGGGTTTTGTCATGTTGCCCACGGTAATAAATATTCTTTAAATCACCTATTAAGTGCAAAACAATTGCTGTATGTAGAGATATAACATAAAAGACACAGGCTTATGGGAGAAGTAACTAGACAGTGACAGCCAAGTGATGAATGCCATAGAGAGGTTTTGGTTTCTGTTTTTCTGGAATGGTCATATTGGTCTCTATTTGCAGAAACTGACTAGAGGTGGTTACTGTGGTCACAGTTTTCAAAAGATCATGCTTTGGTGGTTTAAGTCAATAATTCTAATTACACGCATATACATTAGATGACTTTTTATGCCTGAAAAATGATATCCTAATCAAGATAATGTGGTCATTGATTATGTTTTTTGAAATCTTTTAAGAAAATTATGCAGTATAATTTATACTATAATTTTTAACTCCCCTATTTAATTATGGTCAAAAGTACTAACTATTCAATTCAGATGAGGCATGAGACACTTTTCTCACCAGTGTAGGCTTACAATATAAATTGAATACTGGTTAAATCCTTCTGAAAGGAATTTCTTTTGTATTTATGGAGGCATTGCATTTTTTAGAGTAGAAACATACATTATTAGGGGATGATATGCTGGGCCTTTAGGTCTTTGAGCAAATGATTTTTTAATAAACTTTAAGACTTTAACATTGAATACTAAGTGTGGTTGTTTTAATATCTGACCTACTCAATAACGACATTGAATGCTCACCCAGACGGACTTTTCAGATCAGGCAAGCTTCTGTGGTGGGTCCTTTTCTGTAAATCTCTGAGAAATACCTTGGCAAAGTAGAAAGGAGAACATGGACATTAGATCTGAATATACTTCTGTGACCTCAAGCAAGGTCTTTAATTTTCCCAAGCCTCTATCTTCTTATTTATAAAATAAATAAATTAGTTATCTCACCTGCGAGGATGAGATGAGGTACTAAGGGAAAACTTCCCAGCATTGTGTGGTTGCCATAAAAATGGTAGTGATTATAATGTCTGTTTCCAGTTTGCTAGTAAAAAATCTCAAGTGATATTATAGAATTAATACTATTGTTTCTAAACTTAAATGGAAAATAACCATGAAGAAGTTACTGATTTTGGTTTGGGAATCGAGTGAAGGCTAATGGGATCATGCCAGAGGAACTCATTTCAGAAAGTCAACCACTAGCCTGTTCTGGGAAAATTAAAGCATCCAAAAAAATTAGACAGTAATTTATTATAAAACATTGAATTTTTAAAAGATCCATTAATACTTAGGTATAATATAAGAGAGAGTGGGAGCAAGAAAATTATTTATTTTTTAATAAATAAAATATTCTAGTTAACAAATGTAGAGTAAAATTTGATATCAATGAAATAATTTTTTTGGTGTCATTATAGATGATATTATAATCATTGGGTTAAAAAGATCATAAGGCATAGTATAAAACTATCACCCCACAATTACGGGAAAAAGTATGTTCCCATGTAATGGTGGACAAGTGAGAACACTGAGATTTAAGTGATAAAATTCAATATCATTAATAGTGGGATAACCTGATATTATATGTCTCCTGGTATGATGTAGTGTGGAGTACACAATACTACCACTCTATTTAAAAAATGTTTGCCTGCATTTAAATCAAGACTATAGGCCTAACTTTCTGGTTACAGGAAATAGAGGTACAGGTGAAATGACTTCAAAAGGAAGCAATAAGACAAATCCAAAATGTGTATTTTTTTTTTTTTTTTTTTTTTTTTTTTTTTTTTTTTTTGAGACGGAATCTCGCTCTTGCTGCCCAGGCTGGAGCGTAGTGGCGTGATCTCGGCTGATCGCAACCTCCGCCTCCTGGGTTCAAGTAACTCTCCTGCCTCAGCCTCCTGTGTAGCTGGGATTTCAGGCGCCTGCCATCATGCCCGGCTAATTTTTGTACTTTTAGTAGAGATGGGGTTTTGCCATGTTGGCCAGGCTGGTCTCTAACTCCTGACGTCAGGTGATCCACCCGCCTTGGCCCCCCATAGTGCTGGGATTACAGGCATGAGTCACCGCACCCGGCTGGAATGTTTTGTAAGATGAATAACTAAGACTCTTTGGGGGACTGTGTACATAAAGAGAGACATACCAACTGTATTTAATGTGTGGCTCTTGATTATAACCTGGATTAATAAAAAGAAAAAGAAAATCATGTTTGTTTAGTATATGGTATGTGTATCAGATTATACATACACATATGAGATCTCATATATATGAGAACTGTTTTTGTTGTGTTCTTAGGTATAGTAATGATATTATGGTTATGTAGAAGGCTGTCTTTGTACGAGATACTTGCTGAAGCATTTTCAATTGGAATATCGTATTGTCTGTAACTTATTTTCCAACATAGCAGAATTTAAACAACTGGTGAATCCAGGTGAGAAATATATGATGTTTATTGTACAAGCCTTTCATCTTTTCCAGAGTTTTGGAGAATTTCAAAATAAAACTTTGAGTGAAAAAGTAAACACATTATAAAATAATTGTTTTTCCTAAGTTTAAAAATTGTAATTATAATAAATTTCCCTTCTTGAAGAAGTTAAAGTAGACACAGACAAATGGTGTTTGTGTGATTATAGACGAAATTAGTTCTGTATACCAATGAGGCAGAACGTGTTCATCTCTTTTGGTGGCAATAACTTTCTCAGATTATCTGAAGTCATTAAACAAAATGAAATATATGAAGAATTACATGGAGATAGAGAAGACAGAAATCCCTGTTACCAGGATCCCTTCACAACCAGGTGTGTGGGATCCTGGGAACAGCTGTAGAGCCTGCCCTTATGGTGGCTGCCCCTAGTTCAGGACGTGGAAATACCTAACACGGTGTCTCTAACAGACAGGGGCTCTTGTTTCTTCAGCAACAAGAACTTGATGCTCTTTCGTTGTGCTCTGTTTCTACCATTCTCATTGCTAGTAAATTTCATCTATCTCCCATATACTCTTATTTTTTTCCCCTTTTAGTTTTTTTTTGAAACGGAGTTTCGCTCTTGTTGCCCACGCTGGAGTGCAATGGGGCAATCTCAGCTCACTACAACCTCCATCTCCCAGGTTCAAGCGATTCTCCTGCCTCCTAAGTAGCTGGGATTACAGGCATGTGCCAGCATGCCCGGCTAATTTTTTGGTATTTTTAGTAGAGATGGAGTTTCTCTATGTTGGTCAGACTGGTCTCGAACTCCTGACCTCAGGTGATCCGCCCGCCCCGGCCTCCCAAAGTGCTGGGATTTACAGGCATGAGCCACCGCATCTGGACCCTTTTAGCTCTTTTCTTCTGTCTCACCCATGGCTTCTATTGCATCATTACATCTATGTTGCTCTTTCTTTGTATATTTTTCAACTTTTGTACCTTTTATCAATCGACTAACTTTCCTCTTTTGTTTCTGGTTTGAATCCTCCACCCCAACAATCTGATCAGGTAAATTGCGTATTGTTGTCTCTGATTGGGCAGGACTTCTGTTAAATCCTGGTCACCTACTGAGTGGGATGACAAACTTTGAAATTTTCAGCCCTTAGCTGTCCTGGATTAATCAGGTGGGGTGGGTCACAGAAAAGATGTGTAGCTGTTACAGAATAAAGCATCAATATGTAAGGAACTGCCTAAAGTTGCTCCCGGGGCAGAGCCTGTAGTGTGAGGGTGACACTTTCCACTAAATGAAGTAATGGGTAGAACAAGAAGCTTGGTAGGCCTTTTTGGTGTCCCAAATCAGCTTTCTTATGACGCTTTTTTTCACTTTTCCTAAATATTACTTCAAGAATGTGAAGAGTCTCTTTTTACAATGTGTGAATTTTATTTGCCACATAATTTATGTCTACCTTTAAAAGATCTAAGAGGTTGTCTTTTGAAATCTATGAATGTTTAGCTATTCAAGAGCTTATATTAGTCTCAGCCGCTCACTGGGGAGGAAGAGAGAACACCCCTGTGTTTAATAGTCCTGATCTTTCTGCCAGCTGCAGCTGGGGTTGGCGTACAAGTTGTCTTGCAACATCACACTTTTCCTTGTCTTTTGACCAAAATACTCTCTGCGTATATCTGCATGTGGAGAATACCAAAGTATGCTATTTTAATCTCTGCAAACAGATGAGTCACTTCCAGGGGACTATGATGGTCAATAAAACTTAATCATTTATTTATCTATTTGGGCTTAGAAGAGTTTCTGAACAGTTTGCGTTTTGAATTTCTGGAATCTTCATTATATAGTAAGTAAAGAGATGACAGACTGTAGATCAATTTTTTAAATTAAAAAAATCCAACTCCACTGGCATTTGTAGATAGTTGAAAATGTCATTTAGTGGGATAACAGTAAATTATTAAGAAATGGGGCTAGACACACCCATTAGTAACCACAATTGGAAACTTGTGGAAAGGAAGAACAAATAATCTATGCCAGAAGGAAAAGGTGGCTCACACATGTAGTAAATTAGTTTTTTAGGTTGCCTACTACTAATGAGTGTCTTCGCAATTTGTAACAGTAATTTCACATACTTTCTCTACCACCAGGAGTAGGTCAATCAACTAATCTATTTGTTTAAAAACCAACCAATTAATCTATTATATTTATAATTTACCATATAAATATATCAAAACTAGTATAAGAATTAGACTAAGATAATAAAAAATCAATTTAATACAACCCACAACCCATTTTAGGTGATTGAATCTTCTAAGGGAAACATCAGGCTTGGTAAAAATTGGCTTGAGTAGTTTAGAGGAAGCATTGTGGAATCATAGAGCCTGGGTTTGAAGTTTTTTGTTTGTTTGTTTGTTTGTTTCCTTGTCTGATATGCCTACTCCATTTACCATGTGTTACTATGAAATAGGATGACTTGCAATCTTAAGATTGCTAATTTATCTTCTGTGGTTAAACTATCTCTTATTGGATTTTCTTCAATATAGTTCTTTGTAATCACAAATATTTTATTTTTACACGAAATAAATAGATGCTGCCGTGGTCTGAATGTTTGCATCCTCTCACATTTCATAGGTTGAAATCCTAACCCCAAGGTATTAGAAGGTGGAACCTTTTCGGAGGTGATTAGGTCATAAGGGCAGAGCGCTCATAGGTGGAATTAATGCCCTTATAAAATAAGCCCAAGGAAGGTCATTTACCACCCCCTTGTGAGAAGACACAATCCTGTGAACCAGAAAGTGGGCTCTCACCAGACATGGACTCTACCAGAGTCTGTGTCTTGGACTGTCTAATGTTAAGAACTGTGAACAAGAAATTTCTGTTATTTATAATCTACTCAGTGTCAAAAATAAAATCAGATACAATTGAAAGTTTTAACAGTTTATTGTGGATACAAAAGAACAGTTTGCAAACCAGGAATCCTTAGATGAAAGTGGTAAGAGGAAACTCAGAGGCATGGCATTGTAGGATGGCTTATAAACTGCAAATGAGGTAGTTGTTTAGCCTTTGCAGTGATTGATTGTTACCATGGAGGTTTCAAGATGGCAGAGGATTGGTAGCAAGCAATCATCTTATGCTATTTTTGGAAGACAACTTAAGCTTTATTTATGATTTTCAGAGGTATTTGCAAGAAATAACCTAAGTTATTTTGCTGTTCTCATTTTGCTTTAACACCAGTTTAAGATATTGTGGTAACAGCCTGAATAGACAGATATGGATTCCTTTTCAATCTTTTTATGGTAGTATAAGACTTTTTCTTTGAAAACTGTGATAGAAATTTTTAGTAGCCTTTTTATTCACAAACATATGAGTAATGTTTAGCTCCACTAATTTAAGTTTGTTTTTTAAGTTAATTTTTAATGCAAGATCATGGTTTAGAAATTCAAACATCGCAAAGATGCTTATTGCAAATGCACCATTTCTCCATCCCACCACTTTCTTGCTCCCAAATCTTTCCCAGGGGCAACATTGAAATCTGTCTTTCACCTAGCATTTCACCTAGTATCACTAGTGTTATAAATAATATGTGCATCCTGCCATCTTATAATTCATGAATTTTAGGGAATATCTACTTACTGGATATTATTGTGGTGAAGGATTAAACTATCTGTGCCTTATGATTTCTTCCTTCCTTTCAATATGGTTATATTATAATTTGTTTTATTCAAGATTTATTGGACTTCCTTTATCTGAGGATTTATGTCTTTCAATAATTTGGTAAAATTTTCAGCCATTATCTTTTTTAATGTTGCCCGTTCCCCATTCTCTCTATAACTTACTTCTAGAGCTCAGAATAGATAAGTATTGGGCTGTCTTACTCTTTCCTCTATGTCTCTTAACCTTTCTCTCATATTGTCCATACACTGTTTTTTAGATCTGTCATCCAACTCACTAATTCCTGCTTCAGGTTTGTGTAATCTGCGGCTTTATATTTCCACTGAGTTTCAAATTTTAGTTATAATTTTATTTATAGAAATTCTTTATTTTAAAAAGTCTGCTTTCAATTTTTTGTTTTTGCTTTGATCTGTCTCTGATTTCCTTGCACATGTTAACATAGGTACTCTATGTTCATTATCTGATAATTCCAATATCTGAAGCCTTTATGGGTCTGGTTTGTTGTTTCAGCTGATTTTCACTGAAGGTGATATATTTATTGGATTACTTCTGATATTTATTTATTTATTTACTTATTTATTGAGACAGAGTCTTGCTCTGTCACCCAGGCTGGAGTGCAATGGTGCAATCTTGGTTCACTGCAACCTCCACCTCCCGGGCTCAAGCGATTCTCCTGCCTCAGCCTCCTGAGTAGCTGGGATTACAGGCATGCACCACCGCGCTCAGCTAATTTTTGTATTTTTAGCAGAGATGTGATTTCACACCCAACAGAGATGTGTTGGGCAGGCTGGTCTTGAACTCCTGACCTCAGGTGATCCACCCGCCTTGGCCTCCCAAAGTACTGATAGTTCTGATTTTTAAGAAAGTTGTGAGCATATACTGGTAATCACCTCTAAGTCCTGTGAGGCTTGAGTAGAAGATATTTTTATCTAGAAAGGAATTGCCTTCGTTTCTGCCAAATACTCATTGGGTGCTATCCATATCCACTTTTCACTAAAATTCTCAGCTTTGGCTTTTTCTTTGGTACATAGTAAACATTTGTGTCATGGTAGATGACTTAGTTCTCTTGTTTTGGAGAGACAGATGATTTTCTTTGCTTCCTATCTCGGTTGTGCCCTTTTTCATCAATTCTACCCTCTCCCGTATAGTGCAGCTCTCTATCAGCCCGTTTTACATAGGGTTGTCTCCAGTTTGCTTTCTTACTCTGCCCAAGTCCAAGGCTTAGTCCACAGTACCCTGCTCCCCTGGGCCCACTGACCACCATTCCACCAGGCCCTTTTGACGTCCTGAGAGTGTGGGGAACTTTCCTTTCTGGAGTGGTGTTTTCACTTTAATGAGATGTGACCCCGCTTACTTTCTTATATGCTTTTCTCCTAAATTAAAAGGTTTTGCTTTCCTGACATTTTTGAAATATATTTTAGAAAAACTTTGATCTATGATATTATAAACAGAAATTCTTCAACTGACTTTAGAGATAATTAATTAATTTAATTCTTTATCTTCCTCAATTATACTCAGAAGCTATGAGCAGAACTATAACTGTCTCCTCAATGTACTAGTAAGTACTGATTCCTTATTACTAATTTGCTGTTGTAAATAAAATCTTTACAACTTAAATTCAAGTTCCCGACTCCCTAATTTATTGATAATTCATACAAAATAATCTTTTGTGTTGAATGGCAGCCCCACCAAAATATCACCAAAATTAACTGTTGATAAGTCAAAATTGAGTTTATTCTTACTAGGGTAAGAAAAGAACTACCTTGAGAGAATTTTAGTAGTATCTTAGATTGGAAAGGGCAAAATTGGAATATTTTTGAGATTGTGAAGTCTGGTTTAAGATGAGTTTTTCAGTACAGGTTAGAACTGGATAAGGGCTGTGATATAATTGTTTAGGACTGGTGTGCACTCTGAGGATTTTGGCATGTAGCTTTCAGAGACTTCTGTACATTTTCATTTTTTTTTTTTCTTTTTCTTTTTCTTTTTTTCTTTTTTATTTTTTATTATACTTTAAGTTCTAGGGTACATGTGCATAACGTGCAGGTTTGTTACATATGTATACTTGAGCCATGTTGGTGTGCTGCACCCATCAACTCGTCAGCACCGATCAATTCGTCATTTATATCAGGTATAACTCCCAATGCAATCCCTCCCCCCTCCCCCCTCCCCATGATAGGCCCCGGTGCGTGATGTTCCCCTTCCCGAGTCCAAGTGATTTCATTGTTCAGTTCCCACCTATGAGTGAGAACATGCGGTGTTTGGTTTTCTGTTCTTGTGATAGTTTGCTAAGAATGATGGTTTCCAGCTGCATCCATGTCCCTACAAAGGACGCAAACTCATCCTTTTTTATGGCTGCATAATATTCCATGGTGTATATGTGCCACATTTTCTTAATCCAGTCTGTCACAGATAGACATTTGGGTTGATTCCAAGTCTTTGCTATTGTGAATAGTGCCGCAATAAACATACGTGTGCATGTGTCTTTATAGCAGCATGATTTATAATCCTTTGGGTATATACCCAGTAATGGGATGGCTGGGTCATATGGTACATCTAGTTCTAGATCCTTGAGGAATTGCCATACTGTTTTCCATAATGGTTGAACTAGTTTACAATCCCACCAACAGTGTAAAAGTGTTCCTATTTCTCCACATCCTCTCCAGCACCTGTTGTTTCCTGACTTTTTAATGATAGCCATTCTAACTGGTGTGAGATGGTATCTCATTGTGGTTTTGATTTGCATTTCTCTGATGGCGAGTGATGATGAGCATTTTTTCATGTGTCTGTTGGCTGCATGAATGAATTCTTTTGAGAAATGTCTGTTCATATCCTTTGCCCACTTTTTGATGGGGTTGTTTGTTTTTTTCTTATATATTTGTTTGAGTTCTTTGTAGATTCTGTATATTAGCCCTTTGTCAGATGAGTAGATTGCAATAATTTTCTCCTATTCTGTAGGTTGCCTGTTCACTCTGATGGTAGTTTCTTTTGCTGTGCAGAAGCTCTTTAGTTTAATTAGATCCCATTTGTCAATTTTTGCTTTTGTTGCCGTTGCTTTTGGTGTTCTAGACATGAAGTCCTTGCCCATGCCTATGTCCTGAATGGTACTACCTAGGTTTTCTTCTAGGGTTTCTATGGTATTAGGTCTAACATTTAAGTCTCTAATCCATCTTGAATTAATTTTCGTATAAGGAGTAAGGAAAGGATCCAGTTTCAGCTTTCTACTTATGGCTAGCCAATTTTCCCAGCACCATTTATTAAATAGGGAACCCTTTCCCCATTTCTTGTTTCTCTCAGGTTTGTCAAAGATCAGATGGCTGTAGATGTGTGGTATTATTTCTGAGGACTCTGTTCTGTTCCATTGGTCTATATCTCTGTTTTGGTACCAGTACCATGCTGTTTTGGTTACTGTAGCCTTGTAGTATAGTTTGAAGTCAGGTAGCATGATGCCTCCAGCTTTGTTCTTTTGACTTAGGATTGTCTTGGCAATGCGGGCTCTTTTTTGGTTCCATATGAACTTTAAAGCAGTTTTTTCCAATTCTGTGAAGAAACTCATTGGTAGCTTGATGGGGATGGCATTGAATCTATAAATGACCTTGGGCAGTATGGCCATTTTCACGATATTGATTCTTCCTATCCATGAGCATGGTATGTTCTTCCATTTGTTTGTGTCCTCTTTTATTTCACTGTGCAGTGGTTTGTAGTTCTCCTTGAAGAGGTCCTTTACATCCCTTGTAAGTTGGATTCCTAGGTATTTTATTCTCTTTGAAGCAATTGTGAATGGGAGTTCATTCCTGATTTGGCTCTCTGTTTGTCTGTTACTGGTGTATAAGAATGCTTGTGATTTTTGCACATTAATTTTGTATCCTGAGACTTTGCTGAAGTTGCTTATCAGCTTAAGGAGATTTTGGGCTGAGACGATGGGGTTTTCTAAATATACAATCATGTCATCTGCAAACAGGGACAATTTGACTTCTTCTTTTCCTAACTGAATACCCTTGATTTCTGTCTCTTGCCTGATTGCCCTAGCCAGAACTTCGAAGACTATGTTGAATAGGAGTGGTGAGAGAGGGCATCCCTGTCTTCTACCAGTTTTCAAAGGGAATTTTTCCAGTTTTTGCCCATTCAGTATGATATTAGCTGTGGGTTTGTCATAAATAGCTCTTATTATTTTGAGGTACGTTCCATCAATACCGAATTTATTGAGTGTTTTTAGCATGAAGGGCTGTTGAATTTTGTCAAAGGCCTTTTCTGCATCTATTGAGATAATCATGTGGTTCTTGTCTTTGGTTCTGTTTATATGCTGGATTATGTTTATTGATTTGAGAATGTTGAACCAGCCTTGTATCCCAGGGATGAAGCCCACTTGATCATGGTGGATAAGCTTTTTGATGTGCTGCTGAATCCGGTTTGCCAGTAATTTATTGAGGATTTTTGCATCGATGTTCGTCAGGGAAATTGGTCTAAAATTCTCTTTTTTTGATGTGTCTCTGCCAGGCTTTGGTATCAGGATGATGTTGTCCTCATAAAATGAGTTAGGGAGGAGTCCCTCTTTTTCTATTGATTGGAATAGTTTCAGAAGGAATGGTACCAGCTCCTCCTTGTACCTCTGGTAGAATTCAGCTGTGAATCCATCTGGTCCTGGACTTTTTTTGGTTGGTAGGCTATTAATTATTGCCTCAATTTCAGAGCCTGCTATTGGTCTATTCAGGGATTCCACTTCTTCCTGGTTTAGTCTTGGGAGAGTGTAAGTGTCCAGGAAATTATCCATTTCTTCTAGATTTTCTAGTTGATTTGCGTAGAGGTGTTTATAGTATTCTCTGATGGTAGTTTGTATTTCTGTGGGGTCGGTGGTGATATCCCCTTTATCATTTTTTATTGCGTCTATTTGATTCTTCTCTCTTTTCTTCTTTATTAGTCTTGCTAGTGGTCTGTCAATTTTGTTGATCTTTTCAAAAAACCAACTCCTGGATTCATTGATTTTTTGGAGGGTTTTTTGTGTCTCTATCTCCTTCAGTTCTGCTCTGATCTTAGTTATTTCTTGCCTTCTGCTAGCTTTTGAATGTGTTTGCTCTTGCTTCTCTAGTTCTTTTAATTGTGATGTTAGAGTGTCCATTTTAGATCTTTCCAGCTTTCTCTTGTGGGCATTTAGTGCTATAAATTTCCCTGTACACACTGCTTTAAATGTGTCCCAGAGATTCTGGTATGTTGTGTCTTTGTTCTCATTGGTTTCAAAGAACATCTTTATTTCTGCCTTCATTTCGTTATGTACCCAGTAGTCATTCAGGAGCAGGTTGTTCAGTTTCCATGTAGTTGAGCGGTTTTGATTGAGTTTCTTAGTCCTGAGTTCTAGTTTGATTGCACTGTGGTCTGAGAGACAGTTTGTTATAATTTCTGTTCTTGTACATTTGCTGAGGAGTGCTTTACTTCCAATTATGTGGTCAATTTTGGAATTAGTGTGATGTGGTGCTGAGAAGAACGTGTATTCTGTTGATTTGGGGTGGAGAGTTCTATAGATGTCTATTAGGTCCACTTGGTGCAGAGATGAGTTGAGTTCCTGGATATCCTTGTTAACTTTCTGTCTCGTTGATCTGTCTAATGTTGACAGTGGAGTGTTGAAGTCTCCCATTATTATTGTATGGGAGTCTGAGTCTCTTTGTAAGTCTCTAAGGACTTGCTTTATGAATCTGGGTGCTCCTGTATTGGGTGCATATATATTTAGGAGAGTTAGCTCTTCCTGTTGAATTGATCCCTTTACCATTATGTAATGGCCTTCTTTGTCTCTTTTGATCTTTGATGGTTTAAAGTCTGTTTTATCAGAGACTAGGATTGCAACCCCTGCTTTTTTTTGTTCTCCATTTGCTTGGTAGATCTTCCTCCATCCCTTTATTTTGAGCCTATGTATGTCTCTGCATGTGAGATGGGTCTCCTGAATACAGCAGACTGATGGGTCTTGACTCTTTATCCAGTTTGCCAGTCTGTGTCTTTTAATTGGAGCATTTAGTCCATTTACATTTAAGGTTAATATTGTTATGTGTGAACTTGATCCTGCCATTATGATATTAACTGGTTATTTTGCTCGTTAGTTGATGCAGTTTCTTCCTAGCCTCGATGGTCTTTACATTTTGGCATGTTTTTGCGATGGCTGGTACCGGTTGTTCCTTTCCATGTTTAGGGCTTCCTTCAGGGTCTCTTGTAAGGCAGGCCTGGTGGTGACAAAATCTCTAAGCATTTGCTTATCTGTAAAGGATTTTATTTCTCCTTCACTTATGAAACTTAGTTTGGTTGGATATGAAATTCTGGGTGGAAAATTCTTTTCTTTAAGAATGTTGAATATTGGCCCCCACTCTCTTTTGGCTTGTAGAGTTTCTGCCGAGAGATCTGCTGTTAGTCTGATGGGCTTCCCTTTGTGAGTAACCCGACCTTTCTCTCTGGCTGCCCTTAAGATTTTTTCCTTCATTTCAACTTTGGTGAATCTGGCAATTATGTGTCTAGGAGTTGCTCTTCTCGAGGAGTATCCCTGTGGCATTCTCTGTATTTCCTGAATTTGAATGTTGGCCTGCCCTGCTAGGTTGGGGAAGTTCTCCTGGATGATATCCTGAAGAGTGTTTTCCAACTTGGTTCCATTTTCCCCCTCACTTTCAGGCACCCCAAGCAGACGTAGGTTTGGTCTTTTTACATAATCCCATACTTCTTGCAGGCTTTGTTCATTTCTTTTTCTTCTTTTTTCTTTTGGTTTCTCTTCTCGCTTCATTTCATTCATTTGATCCTCAATCGCTGATACTCTTTCTTCCAGTTGATCGAGTCGGTTACTGAAGCTTGTGCATGTGTCACTATTTCTTGTGTCATGGTTTTCATCTCTGTCATTTCGTTTATGACATTCTCTGCATGAATTATTCTAGCTGTCAATTCTTCCACTCTTTTTTCAAGATTTTTAGTTTCTTTGCGCTGGGTACGTAATTCCTCCTTTAGCTCTGAGAAGTTTGATGGATTGAAACCTTCTTCTCTCATCTCGTCAAAGTCATTCTCCGTCCAGCTTTGATCCGTTGCTGGCGATGAGCTGTGCTCCTTTGCAGGGGGAGATGCGCTCTTATTTTTTGAATTTCCAGCTTTTCTGCCCTGCTTTTTCCCCATCTTTGTGGTTTTATCTGCCTCTGGTCCTTGATGATGCTGACGTACTGATGGGGTTTTGGTATAGGTGTCCTTCCTGTTTGATAGTTTTCCTTCTAACAGTCAGGACTCTCAGCTGTAGGTCTGTTGGAGATTGCTTGAGGTCCACTCCAGACACTGTTTGCCTGGGTATCAGCAGCAGAGACTGCAGAAGATAGAATATTGCTGAACAGCTAGTGTACCTGTCTGATTCTTACTTTGGAAGCTTCCTCTCAGGGGTGTACTCCACCGTGTGAGGTGTGGGGTGTCAGACTGCCCCTAGTGGGGGATGTCTCCCAGTTAGGCTACTCAGGGGTCAGGGACCCACTTGAGCAGGCAGTCTGTCCCTTCTCAGATCTCAACCTCCGTGTTGGGAGATCCACTGCTCTCTTCAAAGCTGTCAGACAGAGTCGTTTGCGTCTGCAGAGGTTTCTGCTGCTTTTTTTGTTGTTGTTGTTTAGCTGTGCCCTGTCCCCAGAGGTGGAGTCTACAGAGGCGGGCAGGTTTCCTTCAGCTGCTGTGAGCTCCACCCAGTTCGAGCTTCCCAGCAGCTTTCTTTACCTACTGAAGCCTCAGCAATGGCGGGCGCCCCTCCCCCAGCCTCGCTGCTGCCTTGCGGTTAGATCGCAGACTGCTGTGCTAGGAATGAGGGAGGCTCCGTGGGCATGGGACCCTCCTGGCCAGGTATGGGATATAATCTCCGGGTGTGCCCGTTTGCTTAAAGCGCAGTATTGGGTTGGGAGTTACCCGATTTTCCATGTGTTGTGTGTCTCAGTTCCCCTGGCTAGGAAAAGGGATTCCCTTCCCCCTTGCACTTCCCAGGCGAGGCGATGCCTCGCCCTGCTTCAGCTCTCCCTGGTCGGGCTGTAGCAGCTGACCAGCACCGATTGTCTGGCACTCCCCAGTAAGATGACCCCAGTACCTCAGTTGAAAATGCAGAAATCACCGGTCTTCTGTTTCGCTCGTGCTGGGAGTTGGAGACTGGAGCTGTTCCTATTTGGCCATCTTCTGTGCATTTTCTTGTTGATTCTTTCTATTGAAAATTTGAAGGACCTTTCAAGATGATCCTAGAATGAAAAATAAAGTGATTAGCAACTTTTATACTCCTGAAATAGTAAAGTTATATTAACAGAGATAGTGAAAGTGTAAAGTCCTGTTAATGTGAATACTAAGCTGTATGGGTGTAGATGCTATGCTTTCTGTTCTTGAGGATAAAATAGCAGCTGTTTATAATAACAACTTAATGATAATAAAGGGAAATCATTCACAGAACCATGCAATGCTGCACAAATTGGGCAAAATATGGCTGTGGTGCTAAATGCACCTTTCTTAACAAGACTTCCATTTATGGTACAAAGATAGAAGTGTTCTCTGAAATCATTTAATAGAATTAAAATGATGAGACCCTCTTGAGCACCCTGATCTATGCAAAACCTGAAACAACATGTTCAGGAAATGGTTTTATTCAGATGTTCATTTTGATGGTGTAGCCCTATTTCAAGGTCTATGTTCTTCTGTGATCCCCTTAATGACCTCAGACCTCAGACTTTCTCATTCAGGGGTGACCAGGGGTCAGGGAGGACTTTTCACAAGGTCTGCATGCTTTGGATAAAGAGAGGACAGAATTCTTGAAGGGTTTCTGGCTTGGGTCTTGCCATTTTGCTCAATAATCTATAGCCATTGTGTGTCGTTAAATTAAGACACCATCTATTGGAAGAAGGTCCATTATTTTATGTACTGCTAACAGACACTTCTAATTGAATCATGTAATAATGCTCTCTTTTCACCTAGAATTTTTATTTTGTAATCATAAAGATATCTCTTTCATATTTGGAGATGTATTTTTATCTTATATAATTCTTTAGCCATGTAAAAAATAAAATAAATTGTTCAAAGTATTTTAAAAATGCTTTCACATTCAGATAGCAACTCTTCAGAAATAGCTTTTGAGTCAGTCTCATTGATACTGTTTTTCCAATATCACTATCTGTGTCATCAAGAGTATTGATAGTACCACATTTCTTGAGAATGTTCCTCTATTGTCTCTGAAATTCTCTTTCAATGACACCGATTCTGTAAAACCTTGATGGTTGTACTGTCTTGATATTATCAACTAGAATAAAAGAAAAAGTTTTCAGATAATAACCAGGATTCATATTTCTTCCTCAAATAGTCCTTAAGTGGTTTGCTGGCTGATTTTTTTATACCATCAGGGAAAAACACTAAATTTATTTATAGGTAGACAATGGCAATGACATTGTGACAACAGCCTGGCTACTACTGTTTATAAGATGTCAATAACTGTGTATCTTGGAGTCAATGAAATACATTATTTTTTATGAAAGAAGCTACTGGTTGTAGTATTTCCTCTCAATCTGTCCTAATTTATTCTCTACTATGTACTCTTAATTTTATTTTCTTAGTCCGCTGGGAGGGCTTCCTTCTTACTTTAAATGTTTAGCTCTAAGACTGAGAATGCTTGCAGACCCTCTGCAGAACTTTAGAGGGCATCTCCTCTGTCTTATAAAAGTCTCACCCTGAAGGCCATGATAACAATTTTCAGAATAATATGTTACTGGTAAAACATACTTGATTCCCCCTGGTGGTTTAAGTGGAAGTTTCAATTCCAAGTGACAACTGGCCTTGGAAAGCTTACCATCTGAGAAAAAAAAACGATATTAATATGTCCCTTCTGGATTAAATTATTTGGACTAGAGGTGTCTATGAGTGTGAGCTGGACTACCGTCTGGTCCTGGAACAAAGCGAGACTAATAAATTCATTTAAAGTGTCAGCTTCAGTTCAAACTGCGTGAACTGAGTAGTCCCCAAACAGAAAACTGAATAGCTCAGTCCTTTGCTATTCCAGTTTCCATTACACTCAGCAATAAATGAATCCCAACTGGTGAAATAACCACTTCAGTGTTTGTGGCTCTTTTTCAGTTAATTTGGATCACACTCTGCTGGTCATGATATAATAAGAAAAAGTACAAAAATTAGACCAATACAGTTTGCATTTTGTAAATACTTTCTCTAGTCTTTAGGAATGTAGTGCAAGATTATATCTACATTGTCAATCATAACTGTTAGGGCATTTTAAACATTTTCCCCCCTTTTAAAATGTATCAGCCATTGCAAGCTTCATCCTGCATTCCAGAATTTACTAAGATCACTGGATTCAATTTTCTTTTTTAATTTGGCTGGATAACAAAAGTGCAGGGCATTCTCTAGGTGGCTTTAAACCAAACTAGTTTTTACCTCTTTTTTGCTTGTAGTTCTCAAGAATAACTAGAATGTGCTGGGAATGGGAATACAATACCCTGAGATAGAGAGCAGCTGCCTGGAGCAGTCTAGGCCTTGTCCCTGTCTCTCTTAGGGAGTATCACATCTTGAGTTAGGGAGAAATTGCTCAGGGAGAACAGGCTTTGTTCCTCTTTGCTCTGGAAGCAGTATATTCCTTCAAAGCCTTAGTGCAGTGAGTGACATTGCCCTTGAGGTATGTAACCCAGGGTGGGCTGCTGTTTAGGTTCCCTCAGCTGTGATACAATTGTACCATGCTCAGTCCAGACTCATTCTGCTCTGGGTATCTTTCTTGAGTCTTAGGGGACTTGCTCACAATGAATCCTAGGCTTCTTTTGTTCCTTGCTGCCTAGCTGTAAAGAAAAAAAAAGCCATTACTTTTGCACCAACCTAATAATAAATCCACTCCACATAACTTGTGTATGAATAAGCATGTTATGTCTCACCAGATTCAGACAAGGTGGTAACCAGTGCACAGTGAAACTGCTTGACAAAAGGGCCTTTATTTTTGGTATTAAGGGACAAAATATTTACTCTTTACCGTTTTTCCAAAGTTAAACGAATAAGAGTCATGGGTACCAGAACAAAGGCCATTATTCACGTTGGGGATGGGAGTGTGGGTAAATTCATCATTATTAAACCCTTATTTGCTTAAGTTTGGATCCTGAGCAAGGCCATACTAGGAACTGGGGATATAAGAGGCACAACCCACGATTTCTTAGGATTTTTTAGTACTTTGCTTTCTAGTTGAGAAGGGAAACACCTATACAGAAACTTATGAATCACAACAGGAACAGGATATGCACACAGCAGAAAGAGGGCAGGGGAAACAATAAGTGTTTTAGATATCCAGACTGGGGAGGATAATTATCGACTATTGGGTTGGAGGGAGTTTCATGGAGGAGGCTAAGTGTGCGGTGACTTTCAGTGATATTTTCTTTTCATTAATTTTGCAGGGAACAGGGCAAGCACTTTCACTGTGCATACTAAAGCTGTTTCTTCCTCCTCCTCCTCTTCTTCCTCTTCTTCTTCTTCTTCTTCTTCTTCTTCTTCTTCTTCCTCCTCCTCCTCCTCCTCCTCCTTCCTCCTCCTCCTCCTCCTCCTCCCCCCCTCCTCCTCCTCCTCCTCCTCCCCCTCCTCTTCTTCTTCTTCTTCTTCTTTTTCTTCTTCTTCTTCTTCTTTTTCTTCTTCTTCTTCTTCTCCTTCCTTCTTCTGTCTTCTTCTTTCTTCTTCTTTTTTTTTTTAAAGCACATTAAACATTTCTCATTTTAGCCAAGCCAGTTGAACTTGGTAAAAGTGGTTGAGATGGTGCACCAGAAGCCAGGGAATATTGTTTTGCTCAAATGGTGGGGAGTGGGGTGGGAGGCTAAACAGGATTCAGAGAGCCACTTGTTGCAGAGCTCTGCCCTGCCCATGCTAGCCCGTCTCCCAGGTTGCATTCCTTTTCTGAACCATGTGACCTTACGGGGCTCTGTAGAGAACTGCCACTTGCTTCCAACTCTCTGGGTGCCATCATGATGGGAACAGGCCAAGAGACTGTGAAGTGAGTACATTTATAAGATCTTTCTTCCATTCGTGCTGGAGGGGGAGAATGGCTTGCGTCTCCCTTAGAGGAACTTTGCCCACCTGCCGCCTACAGACACTGCTTCTCACCAGCTCACTTACGTAAGAAGTGTACAAAGTGGTAGAAGCTGAGTCACCTATCAACTATATTCAGAAATTGATGGTGTTCACTTTTGACAAGAAAATCTCACTTTTTGCCTACTGTCAGATTTCTTAATGATCCCTTAGAGATTCAGAATTGTGACCTGACAACTGTTTGTTTGCACAAGAAAACTCACTGCCTCCTTTCTTTTATGCTTTGTCAGTCAAACTGATGCTTGAAATTTTTAGTCATGATGTAAGCTGCTTACAAGATGAGGAGAACTTGGGAATTAAGCTTTTTCACAGAAAGTTTAGTCACCAGAGTGAGCCCTCAAACTCTGAATATGAAGGAAAGCAAAACTGGGGCCCTTGGCATACCCCAAGGGTAACATTTTCCAACATTGCTGAGCAAAGAATTGGATCCAGGCTAATGCTCTTGGTATTAAATCAGACTAACAAATATGCACAATTTTGAATAGGTAAAAACTGCCACACTGCCTTGACATGGATCATTCCTATTCCATTCTATTTGTAGTATGATATGTTTACTAAGCTCTCTTATATACATATTATTTTAAATTTACAAATTAATAAAAACATATTATTAAAAATAGACAATATTTACTTTTAAGTATACCTTTACTTTCTTTTTCTAAGATAGCTATTTTAAACCATGGTTTATTTAAAGCATGGTTGCTGAAGTATGACTTCCAGAAAAGTAAACTCAAGACTCTCATGAAAATACAAACATGCATTAAAGGTCTTGTTAAATTCTTTAATGAGGAAACTAATGAGAGGTTCAAACCTGTTCAAAGAAGAATTTGAAGAACATACAATTATATATCTTAAATACATATGCACATGTATATATAAACACATACACACAAGAATGCTGAAATAAATTTGCTACTGTATGATTCAAAATTGGTTAATGGTCTATAAGGCAATAAAATATAATGTAATGACGTATGTTTAGGGTCATCTACAATGTGGAAATGAATATTTCTACCAACAGAATTCATTTGCATTGTTACGGACAAAAATCACTTGCATTACCTTCCATTTTCTACAACTCGACTTCTACCCCTACCGAGTTCACAAATAGCCTAATTGTTACAATTACATACAATCAAAAGTACGTCATTCAATAGAATCCGATAACCTCTGGAGTCTGTAACTCCACCAAAAGAACATCTTTTTCCCATTTCCGACTCTTGGACAATTTTCCTGACATTACATTTATTTCCATATCTGAATTTGGGGAGAGGTAAATATTTTTTTAGGTGCCATTCTGGAAGCAAGCATGAGCTGTTGCACATACTTACAAATTTATTAATGTGTGGCTAAAATTAAGTCCTAATATTACATGTGCTGCCTTGACATGTAGTAAAACTGAGAGGGCCTTGAATGGCTTAGCCACAAGTTTCCCTCCTCACTTTGCTCCCATGGATAAGGTCCCCTATCAAACAACCCTTTTTATCAAGGAAACCAGGGACAGTTCCTGCTTATCCCTGAGTAGAAGATTTCAGTTCCTTGCCAGCCCATATGGTAATTCAAATGAGCCAATGTGATCCTCCCATGGGATCCAGAGGGGCACCTCAACCTCTTTAAACTACTAAGCCTGCCTCCCTCACTTCCTGATTGTTCACTCTGTTCCCCAATGCAACCCCCAGTGGTCCTGTGTGGTTCGTCTGTTTCCACTGGTCTGTGATTATATGCAACTAACAAGTACTGTCAATATCATCTGTCCTGTTTCAGGTGTTGGATGTTCAACCATCCCTATCACCTGAGGGTGGAAATCCTTCCTTCACCAGAAGAGTGAATAGGAGGTGATTACAACCTTATTATGGAGAGCTGAATCAGAGCAGAACAGGGGAAGAGAAAATCATCTGAGGGCAAAAAGATCTAGGTTCAGCAGAAAGGGGTAGAGAGATTTATGTTATTGGCTGAAAGCATGCTTTAGATAGAAAACATTTTATATGTAAATATTGGAAACAAAGGGCAGAGTTAAGCTTTTTCAGGCACCTGAAAGGTTTTTCAAAATGGCTGGAGTGTATGCAGAGTGCAAAACAGTGATTGTTTAGAGATAGGATATAGCGATGACAGCTGAGTTTAGGAGTTTAGACTTGATCTTAAATGTAATGGAAACAATGGAAAGGGTGTGACACAATCAGATTTGTTTTGAAAAAATTGTTTTAGCTTTAATAGAGAGTAAAGGTTGTTTTGACTGGAGTTTGGGAGCCAATTAAAGATCATTAAAGCAATCTGGATATAAATATGGTGTCTTCTTCAAAAGTAAGGATACTAGAAATAGAAATAATTGGACTGATGGATGATATTGAGGAAGTAGGATTTAGAGCATTTAATGATGAATTGGATGTGGGTAGGGGTGTCATATTTATCAAATAGAACTACATGATGTACATTTGAATTTCAGATAAATCACTGTTTTAAAATATAAGGTCAATATTTAGGATAGATACTAAAAATTATTTATTGCTTAACTGAAATTCAAATATAGCTGGAAACCTGCAATTTATCTGGCAACCCTAGATATGTGGTTGAGGAAAATGAAAGAGTTGAGGATGGGTCCTGGATTTTGGAAATAAGAAGTTGTTGGGGGCAAAACAAGGGATTTTCATTCCCCAGAATTTCAATGCTTATTGCAAATCTATCAATTTCTTATGGATAAAGAAAACTTATATCAAAACACATCTTCCTGAAGGTAATTTTACATTTTTGCCTTCCTAATGAGACATGGTATATTTTGAAATTTCTTTATCTCAGGGAGAAAATAATGGGAACTGTGAGGAAAAGAATGGCATGGGCAATGGGAAGACCAAGGTCCCAGCATAAGTGGTAGATGCTGAGGAAGAGAAGAAGTATGTTGTGGAGTAAGTGAGTGGGGCCTGAGTTGAGAAGATACGGGCCTTGGATTTTTAAGCTGTCAAGTGTCTGGTTATGCTGGTCTCTGCTTTTCATTATGGATATATGTGAGTTTTACTTTCTATTAAGGGAAGTGGCTCTAGTCAACACTGTGCCAGAGTTTCTTAATTTTCAAAGGTGAACAAATGAGATTCTGGACGTTAAATCTCAGCATCTTAAGGTAATGGTTCACAGAAATTAATTTGGGAGGAATCATAGACTAAAAAGTAAAAGGTAGGGCTGGGCATGGTGGCTCACTCCTGTAATTCCAGCACTTTGGGAAGCTGAGGTGGGTGAATCACTTGAGGTCAGGAGTTCGAGACCAGCCTGGCTAACATGGTGAAACCCACTCTTTACTAAAAATATGAAAATTAGCCAGGCATGGTGGTGGGTACCTGCAATTGCAGCTACTCGAGAGGTCGAAACAGGGGAATTGCTTGAACCCGGGAGGTGGAGGTTGCAGTGAGCCGAGATTACACCACTATACTCCAGCCTGGGTGACAAGAGTGGGACTCCATCTCAAAAAAAAGAAAAAAAGAAAAAAAGAAAAAAAGGTAAAAGCTAAAGCTACAGAGCTTCTGGGAAAAAACATTAGAGTGCATCTTCATAATCATGGCACAAAGATTTCTTAAATGGGATGAAGAATAAAGAGAAACCATAAAAATTTATAGATTGAATTTATAAAAATTAAAATTCTATTTATCAAAGACATCATTAAGAAAATGGGGATAAGACAGATTGAGAAAAATATTAAAAATACATCTATCTGCCAAATAACTTGTATTAAGAATATTTTAAAAACTCCAAATGTCAGTAATAAAAGACAAACCTAATTTAAAATAGGGGAAAAAACTGAAAGAGATACTTCACGAGAGAAATTTATGAATGGCCAATAAACTCATGGAAAGGAAGTCAGTATCATTAGTGTTCAAGGAAATGTATTTTCCTGAAGACTACAATGAGATAGCACTTACCCACAAGAAAGGCTGAAATTAAAAGGGCTGACAGTACTTTTGACAGAGTCTTGGAGTGACTAGAACTCATATATGCTGGTTGGGGAATAAAATGGTACAAACACTTGGGGCAATAGTTTGGCAGTTTCTTATAACATTAAACATATATTTACAATATGACTCAAAGATTCTTTTCCTATGTATTTATATGAGAGCAATGAAAACATACACTCATAAAAAATTTATCCAAGAATGCTCATTACAATTTTGTTCACGATAACCCCAAACAGAAAAAATCCAAATATCAATCAACTGGTGAATAATTAAACACTGTGTGTTATGATCATACAAAGGGTACCACTCAATGATAAAAGGAACAAGCTGCCTATATGTGGAACAACATGGATGCATTTCAGAAACTTTATGTAGAGTGAAAGAACAAACCCAGGGAACATTCTGTGTGGTTCTCTTTATGTAACATTATAGAAATAAAAACAGAGGCAACCACCTCTGAGGCAGTATGGAGCGAGATAGACTGGAAAAAGGAAGGAAGGAAACTCTAAGTTGATGGAAATGTCTGTGTCTTCATTGGGTGGTAGTTATGTAAGGATACACATTTGTCAAAATTTATTGAACTATATACTAAAGAACCATGCATTTTATTGGATGTAAATAATACCTCAATTAAAAAGATAAAAAAAATTCACAGTGATGGTGATGGTTAATTTTACATATCAACTTGACTGGGCCACAGGATGCCCAGATAGCTGGTTAAGCAGTGTTTCTGGGTGTATCTATGAAAGTCTTTTTGAAACTGAGTAGTATTTGAATTGGTGGACTAGGTAAAAGCACAGTAAAACAGAGCCGTCTGCCTTACTCAGTCTACCACTGGCATCATCCAACCGGTCAAGGGCCTAAATGGAACAAAGGGGAGGAGGAAGGTTAAATTCACTCTCTGCCTGACTGCTTGAACTGGGCCATTGGTCTTCTTCTGCTCTCTGCTCAACTCTCAGGTCTTCAGATTATACCACTGGCTTTTGTGGGTCTCCAGCTTGTGGAATGCAGATCATGGTGCTTCTCTGCCTTCATAATCATGTGAGCCCATACCTTATAATACCGTATAATAAATCTCATTATATCTATTGATATCTATTTTGTATGCTGGCTTCACCTAATCTTATCCAGGTTCCAAAGCTCAGTGCTCTATGACCATGCGGATAAAAATATATATGTAAAAGTGCTTGATAGAAGCCCAAGTGTTAAGTACTCAGTAAATATCAGTTATTTTTTCTTTCTCTTTGTGTTACTGTCCTGAATGGTGACTAGTTAACTAGCTTGAAGAATTTGTCCGGGTCGAAGAACACAGGGTTGATATCAGCCACATAGAATCAACCCAATGGTAACTAAAAAGAGTGAGTCTTAGAAGAAAGTTTAAGTATTTTTAAGGAGCTTTGTGCTTAAAAGTTATGTTGTGTCATTTTCAAATATTTTTTCTGATTAATTACTGTATTTTAAATCAATTAAAATCTTTTAAAAGATCTACTCAAAAGCATTTCTTCTGTAACAACTACTTTAAGCAACATTTTTTTCCCCTTAGGATATTCTTCCCAAGAATAAATCTCTGCCCTGTATTCTGTAGAAGACATTTTAAGTATAGTTTTAGTAATTTAAAATATTCACAGCTTGTCAAGGAATGCTGAGCTAGGCATATCAGTTTATTAAGATAACTAAAGTGAAACAAAAATGAAAAAAAACATGGTTTTGTAACATTGAATCAATATTAATGTGATCATGAAATGATGATCATATTATTTGCAGCTTAAACACTCAATTCAAATATTTCTCATATCTCTAGTGAGATTTTCCAAGAGATATAAAAGAGAAATCTTGTTTTACAAAGATTCCAATAGCATGAGTATTTCTTTAATAGAGTTGACAATGTCCTTCATTTTGGTAAATTTAAAACTTATAAAATAACCACTCTACCAAATGAGGAACAAGAGACATCTTATTTCAGTTTTAAATATTATACCATTTCTCCTGCAATAAGTAGTCAAAAATTGGAGAGAGACTATGTTTTCCTTTTTTATTTAACAGTTTGATAAATGTTATCTGATTTTTGCATGGATGAAAAATTAGTAAATTAAAAAATTATGTTTCTGCACACACTTCTGTTTTAAAACCTGTATATTCAATATTTCCTACGATCTTCAGACTCAAGTAAAATGATATAGTAAGGAAAGAAACACAGCATGTACAAAAACAAGAGCCCAGGGTCAAATGTGAGGATGAGAACATAAACCTCTTGGAAGTTAAAAAGGAATTGAGGTGAGCTTTGAGCTTCAACAGTGCATAAAATGGCTCCTATTAACTGAATTTCAAGAGACTGGGACACTCCAACTGACTGTTGATTTATAGCTATTTAAGTTTACTCTCTGTCACCATTCTGAGCTTACTATTTTTCATTGATTTTCAGTGGGGGTTTTTCTAGATATATAATGGTATCATTGATAATTGCAATGGTGCTTCCTTCTACCCTTTAATAGTTTTATATCTCATTTAGTTTTTAATGCTACATTTCATCAGCTAGCATTTGTAGGAAAATGTTAAATAATAATAAAAATTATAGGCATCTTTGTCTTTTGCTGTCTTTAATAAGATTAATGTTTTAATCTCACCATTAGGCATGACTTTATTTTATTTATATATGTATGCATATTTACTTTCATATTATATATACGTTTTTATCCTGAGATTAAAAAATATAACTAAGAATGGAAGCTAAATTTTACAAATTAAGTTTTCAGTACCTGCTAGGAGCATATAATTTTCTTCTTTTGATTTACAACTGTGACAAATTATAAGTTTTACTACAAGATTCTATTTACAGATATTTTACTCAGGATTTAAAAACCCATAGTCAATTTTTGTATTACTAATAGATTTTACATAAAGAATTTATTTTCTTTCTGTAAGATAAAAAATAGCTTAAATAACACAAGACTTTTATATCAGCATTTGAAGAAATTTACCTCTGAAACTGCCTGTCGCCTTTGTAAAGTAGTCTTCGATAAGATTTTCAGTTTACTCTATAATTATATAATTTTCAATGAATTTATTAACTTATTTAATAGTGATATTGAACTTGTATTAGCTTGTTTTCACAAAATGTTTAAGATAGGTAGTGTAAACATTAAGAATTCAATGTTATATTTTATAATAATGCCACAATTTAATTGTATTAATAAAAAGCTATTGTTTCATTATATTCCACATTCATATTGAGTGGATTAAAATCCTGGGTGCAACATAAAGTCAAAAAACTGAATACTGTAGCATGTTGAAAACATATTTCTGTCCAAAACTTGGGCCATGAGTCCCTTTGAAAACTGTTAGTGTGTTTTACACACACACACACACACACTTAATCGTCTGCCCTTATACAGTGTCCTGGCATATAGTTGTTGTTCAATAAATGTTTGCTACTTTGTAAAAACATATGAATGAATCAGCTGATATAAACACAGATTTTATTTTATTTTATTTTATATATTTTTTTCCCACAGTGGAAGATCATTGTACAGGGACTCTTGCTGGTGCTATCTCAGTCCTGGGAGTTACAGAGAGTGACCAGGACAAGTATCCCTGTACTCCTTTCTCTTAGAAGCTGCAAAGCACATCACAGTGGGAGCAGGTGCTGAACTTTCTCTGATTTTTCCTGCACAGCTTAATCATCTTTAGGGAGAAGAATAAAATTGTCTCGTTAAGAGTAAAAGAAACAAAGGGAAGGTTAAAAGAAGCAGTAAAATGTTAAGTTTTTATCTTTGGGAGGAAAATATGTTATTAAATGTAGGTTTAATAAAAAACATCATCAGATAGGTGAATAGCAATATCTTTTTTAGACTCTTAATTATCGTAATAAAAAGTATCCTTATGTTTATGTAACAACAGAAAGTCATGTTTATGTAACAACAATAAACATTAATAGCTAGTTGATTCTCTTTTCTCTCTCATTTATTGCACATGCTAAAAAATGAGAAGCAACTAGCTATTTAATCCCCAGTTTGCACATAGATGAACTGAGGCTCAGAGAGAATATATTAGTAAGCTGTACATGCTTTACCTGGAAGCTGGGTTTTGAATTTACTCTTGGCTGGCTTCAATGCTATGCTTTTAGATGTAGTATAAAAGATACTTTGATTATTTTCTTTAAGTTATAAAAATGTGTTTAAACCTTTTCTTTGGGTCTCCTAGAAATCACCCCAGTAACCTTCCCCGAATTTCATGACTTCCTCAAAAATCAACTGAACATACTCAGTTTCAGGAAGACAGCTCTAATTTTTCCAGTCTCTTCAGCTTGTAAATTCTATATGCTTTAGCTTGCCTACTTCCATGACCATCCAGAATCAAATTTTGTTTGTATGACAAAAAGAACACTGGGTTTTTTTTTTTTTTTTTTTTGACTAATCAATCACCAATAACATTCTGGTTACTTTTTGTAACTAATTTTTATTTAAGGAAATAAATAAACACATTGTTAGTATGAAAAAATCGAATTGAAAACTATCAGTGTGTCCCAAATAATGATCACATGTAAGATATTTCAGTTTTTTGATAACACTTTCATCAATCTATGCTGATGTGATCTCCTTTTGCACATTTTTGGAGGAATAAATCACCTTTTCCAACCTGATTAGTTTCAGTTTTAGAATAGTAATTATTTATCTTGTTGCTTATAGCCATTTGTCTTCCCTTCTACAAAATATTCGTAGACGTTTTAAGCTAGTAATCTTCTTAAGAATTGAGAGCATAAGAGATCACACTGAGCCTGACATCAAAACATATCCAAGTGTTCCGGCCCATACAGCAGGGCTCCAAAGAATTTAGTGAATACACAGCACAAATAAACGTCACTGCCAAAGGCAGGTCTTGCAACATTTTAGGGTGGGTTGCATATTTTTTCCTGGAGTGATTTCTACTCATATGAGAGGGAGCAACTTTTCAATTCTTCTAAACAAAAATTTTATTTCCTGTAGAAATGGACTTATTTATCTAACCCCAAATGCATATATTTTGGAGTATAAGATATTGAAATATACAAGGGCTATTATAGATCAAAGCAAGGGAAAGTGACTGAATAAGACACAATAATAAAATAGAATAAATAATAATTTGTAATAATCATATACTATATATCTGTATTATACTTATAAAATAGAAAATTAAAAATTATACGGTATATATCATGTATTATAGTAATATAAATAATAATAAATATAATAATGGAAATACTAACAGAAACAGAGCAAGGTAAGAGAGTTTGGTGGCTCATATAGTAATTGAGCTCAGAAGAGTCCCTTGTACGGTGAAATGGCAGTAAGGTGGAAATGTCATACTTGTATTGCACTTTTCATGTTCTGTTTTGCTGACTCTGATGATACTAATTTAGTCACTGTCTTCTAAAAATACAAAAGAACACATACAAAAAAGTAAAAATAACTAATATTGCATTACATTAAATCCCACAAAATTACGCAAAGAAAGAAATGAAACTATATCCTTTATAACTTTCCAGGTTTACCTACTGAAATAACCATTTTTTGTTTGTTTGTTTGTAATTTCTGATAATACCTCTTGTAGTGGCTACAGCCTCATCACCTGAAGCTCTGGCTTTTCCACGATCTGTAAATTTATTAAGAAGTACAACCTAAGCCGTAAATGGGGGCGCAGAGACAGTGCTCTACCTAACTATTCAAGTCATTGTTCCTCTGTCGCATGTGTGGGGGTTCTACACATACTTACCTACTTTCAACTGCTTGGCATTTGGGTTCCCTGTATCTGGACCAATTCCTTCTTTTTCTTTCTTGACGCATAAAACAGGTGCCAAAACTCAGCCTGTTGATCATTTCTGCTTGAGAAATCCTCCAGTTCTTTTCTCTGTCCATTGACTTCGGTGTGAGGAATAGTCTCCCAAAACACCTGCTTCTTTGCTGCCTTCAGTAAAAGCACACCGATTCTCTTTGTTCAAGGATTTTCTTGCAGTTTACTATGGGGCATGCTGAATTTTCAACCTAAATAAGAGAGAGGGTCTCTGAAAGAAAATTATATTTCTTAAAAATTGAGGTTTGCAATGAGAATATGTGTGCCATGGTAAACTATGTGTATATGCAGAGAGGTAAAGAAAGAGTACTTTAAAGGAAAAATAGGGAGGATTACACAACTGTTTTGGGACAATTATCCATCCATGGCCACAAGGATCAATAGGAGTGGCTCTACACTTTGGGAGGCCGAGGCGGGCAGATCACGAGGTCAGTATTTCAAGACCAGCCTGGCCAACATGGTGAAACCCCATCTCTACTAAAAATACAAAAATTAGTGGGCCATGGTGGTGCAGGCCTGTAATCCCAGCTACTTGGGAAGCTGAGGCAGGAGAATTGCTTGAACCAGGACCCGGGAAGCAGAGGTTGCACTGAGCTGAGATTGCACCACTGCACTCCAGCCTGGGCTACAGAGTGAGACTCTGTCTCAAAAAGAGTGGCTGCAGTCCAAGGTCGGACAAGCAGTTGCTGGGCAGATGTCCTCATAGAAGTATTTGTGTGTGTATATGTAGGTTTGTGATAGCCTTTTTGCTAGGTTGTAATCTTTGCAGAGTCTTTGTGCTAATTGTTATCACTCATTTATGCATGAGAAATCTCCTTTCATGGCATTCCCCAGCTCTAGTGTGTGTGTTTGTGTGTGTGTGTGTGTGCATGTGTGTGTGTGTGTGTGTATGTATCATAGGTGACTCTATTTTGATCCTGACAGCTTTAATATTTCCTCTTTTGATCAAAATTTTTCCCCAAAAGCATCTCTAGCAAATCATCCTGTAGTTAGGTTTTAATTGTTCTTCAGTGCTGGGATGAATCTGTCTCTGGTTGCTGGTCTGGTTCCATGCTGAAGAGAGTGAATGACAGCTAGAAGCAGTGTTGAAACCCTTTTAACCACCTTTGAGCAATAAGGGAGATTTGAAGGGAGTGGTTCTCCGACTAAGTCTACTTGGAGTTCATTGTTAAGTTCAATTTTGTTGCTCTCATCTCAAAGTGCTGTACCAGCAGCATTATTCTGTTAAGAGTTGTACTTCAGCAAAAATTTAACAAGTAATAGATATAATGTTTAAAAAGGGAAAATACAAAGTAAAATTAATAGTAGTATTACAATCTTGGTTTGCAGATTGGTTTTGAGCCAAGTAGTTAGGCTTACAGGCAACCAATTGAATAAATCCATTGAACATTATCCTGCCAAGTGAAAAAGATAGGCATTAAGAGAGGAAAGAGTCTCATTATGATATGGAATCTTACTTTGACATCTTGGGAAGAGCTGTCTAGAGTGTGAAGCTCTCAAGTTCTTGTACTAGTTTGCAGTTTGAATGTCTCTGGTTATGTCATTAAGCAGTTTGGTGAACGTTTTGTATGAGCCACACATAAGGCACAAGACTTGTCTCTTAAAATTTATCTAGCTTCAGCTAATAGGGCTTCAAAAACAGAGACGCTTTCATTTTTAGTATTTTTATGAAATGAAGTTGGAAAGAGGAACCTAGAATAATTTAGGATTTGGTGTAGCCTACAGGCAGATAAAAAGAAATTGAAAATGATGCATAGGGCTACAGTCTAATAATAGGTATATTATAGTCTTTTAGGAACATAATGTTTTCTCTACATTGATCACATAGGAATCTCAGATTTAAAAACCTCAAGAGGGTTTTAAGAGGCCTCTAGAGGCTAGAAAGCCAACGCAAAACAGACTTTAGAGTCTAGCCAGAGTCTTAAGGTTTCTGGGCATGCCAGGAATTGACAGTTTTTATTCATTCACTGTAGGGTTATGAATTCTTGAAGTTAGACATTCAATGTACATTCTCAGATATAGCATTTTAATCAAAACCTTGGTAGTATTAACCAATGTTTCCAATTGTATCTTGTTATAAAGAATGCAGATTCTTATTAAACTTATGAAAATAATGATTTTGTCCCCCCCCAAAAAATATAATACTCATGGATAACTTTTGAATTTTGGAAGAATCAAGTAAGGAGAAAAAGTAAATGTTTCCAGCTTTGTTCATAAAAATGTGCTTTGCCAAACTGATGTAAACAATAGATAGTTTAAGAGAGAAAATTTCCCTAAATGTGAAAAACAGAACACTGAAGAACCAAGAATGTTTGAAATAAAAGTTATAAAAATATTATCTTCAGATGTTATTTCACATTATATAATTAACTTTTAAATTTTGTTTGATCTTAATTTTCAGTTGCAGGAACCCATCAATTTCTTTCTTAGAGTTCTGGAAAATTTTTATTAAGTTCATAAATCTTAGAGTTATTAGAAACTTATATTTAAGTGTGCTTGTTAGAGTTTTTTCCATCAATCTGAGTGCAAATACTTTTACTGAAAAAGAAAAACAATAACTGTGGGTGACAGGGACTTAAAATAGCAGTGGTTAAAAATCTAATGGAAGTTTAATTAGCAATTGACAGGGGACTTTGGTTATTTTTTATGGATACAACATAATTACCAGAATTATTTCTGATGTCATATCAGATTTTTAAGAATTTCATACAATTTGGAACATTTATATCAATAACACACCCATAAATGTAACTGAAAGAAGATCTAGTATTCCATCATTTGACAATACATCTCATATAATTTACCAAATAATATGAATCACTTATTATCTACACAAATGAATACATACATCCTTTGAAGATCTTCAGGGGACCAACAAGAAAGTCTCAAAGCTAACTTTAGGTTAAAAAGACTTAATTTTGAAATTTGATATTGGGGAAGTCTATGAAAGATGTACTTTCAAGCACTGTTAAGTGCTTAAAACACTTGATCAAAACAAGATCATAAGTCTTGGTGAAACAATAGTTACTCATTTAATCAGAGTTGTAATTAAAAAAAACTTCAAAAGCAATAAAGAAAGTTAAGTAGATGTAAAAAAACCTTAACTTTTTTAAAGCTCAATTTTCCTAAGTAATCAAAAATCTAATAAAGACAACAAAGAAAATCATTTGGATAAAACACAAAATCTTTATTTTTTTAAGCCAATTGTTGTTTTATTGTTTTTCTCTTTTTTAAAACTTTTATTTTAGATTCAGAGGGTCCATGTGCAGGTTTGTTATCTGGGCATATTGTGAGATGATGGGGCTTGGGTTATGAATGATCACATCATCCGAGTAGTGAGCATGATACCCAATAGTTAGTTAACTTTTGTGACCATCCATCCTCTTCCCTCTCTAGTATTGCCCAGTTCTATTGTTGTCATCTTTATGTCCATGAGTACCCAATGATTAGCTCCCACTTATAAGTGAGAACATGCGTCATTTGGTTTTCTGTTCCTGCATAATTTGCTTAGGATAATGGCCTTCACCTGCATCCATGTTGCAGCAAAGAAAATGATTTATTCTTTTTATGGCTGCACAGGAGTCCATGGTACATATGTACCATATTTTCTTTTCTTCTTCTTTTTTTTTTTTTTTTTTTTGAGACGGAGTCTCGCTCTGTCACCCAGGCTGGAGTGCAGTGGTCGGATCTCGGCTCACTGCAAGCTCCGTTTCCCGGGTTTACGCCATTCTCCTGCCTCAGCCTCCCGAGTAGCTGGGACTACAGGCGCCCGCCACCTCGCCCGGCTAGTTTTTTATATTCTGTAGTAGAGACGGGGTTTCACCATGTTAGCCAGGATGGTCTTGATCTCCTGACTTTGTGATCCGCCCGTCTCGGCCTCCCAAAGTGCTGGGATTACAGGCTTGAGCCACCGCGCCCGGCTGCATATTTTCTTTATCCAACCCACTGTTGAGGTATACTTGGGTTAATTACATGTCTTTACTATTGTGAATAGTGCTGAAATAAATGTGTGAGTTCCTGTGTCTTTTTGGTAGAATGATTTGTTTTCTTCCGGATATATACCTATTAATGGGGTTGCTGGTTCCAGTGGTAGTTCTGTTTTAAGTTCTTTGAGGAATCTCCAGACTGGTTTCCACAGTGGCTGGAAGAAACAGTATTCAAGCATTTCCTTCTCTCTGTAGCTTCACCAGCATCTGTTTTTTTATTTTTAATAATAACCATTCTGATTGGTGTGAGATGGTATTTCATTATGGTTTTGATTTATACTTCTTAGTGATGTGGAGCATTTTTCTTCATATGCTTGTTGGCCACATGTATGTCTTCCTTTGAGAAGTGTCTGTTTATATCTTTTGTACATTTAATGGGGTTACTTGTTTTTTCCTTGTTCAATTGTTTAAATTCCTTACAGATTCTGGATATTAGATATTTATTGAGTGCATAGTTTGCAAATATATTTTCCTATTCTATATGTTGTCTGATAGTTTCTTTTGCTGTGCAGAAGCTCCTAAGCTTAATCCACTTGTGAATTCTTATTTTTCTTGCAACTGCTTTTGCAGTTTTCTTCATGAAGTCTTACCAGGGCTGATGACCAGAATGGTATTTTGTAGGTTTTCTACTCAGGATTTTATTGTTTTAGGTTTTACATTTAAGTCTTTAATGCATCTTGAGTTGATTTTTATATATGGTGAAATGTAGTTGTTCAATTTTAATATTCTGCATATGGGTAGCCAGTTATCCCAGCACCATTTGAACAGGGAGTCTTTCCCCATTGCTTGTTTTTGTCAGCTTTGTTGAAGATCAGATAGTTGTAGGGTTGTGGCTTTATTTCTGGGTTCTCTAACCTGTTCCGTTGGTTATGTGTCTGTTTTAGTACCAGTACCATGCTGTTTTAGTTATTATGGTCTTGTACTATAGTTTGAATTTGGGTAGTGTGATGTCTCCAACTCTGTTCTTTTCTCTTAGGATTGCTTTGGCTGTTTGGTCTCTTGTTTTGGTTTCAAGTAAATTTTAGAATTTTTTCTAATTATTTGAAGAATGTCATTACGAGTTTGATAGGAATATCATTGAATCTATAATTTGCTTTGGGCAGTATGGTTATTTTAACATTATTGATTCTTTCTATCCATAAGCATGAAATGTTTTTTCATTTGTTTGTAGTATCTCTGATTTCCTTGAGTAGTGTTTTGTAATTTTCATTGCCGAGATTTTTCACCTCCTTGATTAGCCATATTCCTAGACATTTTAATCTTTTTGTGGCTGTTGTGAATGGGATTGTGTTCTTGATTTGACTCTCATCTTTGACAGTATTGCTGTATAGAAATGCTACTGATTTTGTACATTGATTTTGTATCCTAAAACTTTGCTGAAGTTGATTATCAAATCTTGGAGACTTTGGGTTTTCTGGGCATAGAATTATATCACCTATGAAGAGAGATAGTTTGTATTTATCTTCCTATTTTCATGCTTTTTATTTCTTTCTCTTGCCTCACTTTTCTGGCTAGAACTTCCAGTATTATGTTGAATAGGAGCAGTGAGAGTAGACGTCCTTATCTTGTCCCAGTTCTCAAGGGGAACATTCCCATCTTTTGCCTGTTCAATGTGATGTTGGCTGTGAATTTGTCATAGATAGCTTTTATTATTTTGAGGTATGTACCTTCAATGCCTAGTTTGTTTAGAATTTTCAACATGAAGGGATGTTAAGTTTATAAAAAGTCTATTCTGTATCTATTTCAGATGATCATATGTTTTTTGTTTTCAGTTGTGTTTATGTAATGAATAACATGTATTGATTTGCACATGTTGAACCAACCTTGCACCCCATGAATAAGGCCTACTTAAAGTTGGTGGATTAGCTTTTTGATGTGCAGTTGGATTTGGTTTGCTAGTATTTTGTTGAGGATTCATGCATTTATGTGCATTTATGTTCATTTATGTTCATATTGGCCTGAATTTTTTGTGTGTGTGGTGTCTGCTAGGTTTTGGTATCTAAATGATTCTGGCCTCATAGAATGAGTTAGAGAGGAGTCTCTCCCTTTCAACATTTTATAATTTCAATAGGACTGGTACCAGTTCTTCTGTATGCATCTGGTGGAATTTGGCTGTGAATCGTTCTGGTCCAGGTTTTGTTGTTTTCATGGTTGGTAGGCTGTTTATTACTGATTCAATTTCAGAATTTGTTATCAGTCTGTTCAGGTATTCAATTTCTTCCTGGTTTAATCTTAAGAGGTTGTCTGTTTCCAGGAATTTATCTGTTTCTTCCAGGTTTTCTAGTTTGTGTGCATAAAAGTGTTCCTAATGGTCTCTGAGGGTGTTTTTTTTGTTGTTTTTTTGGGGGGAGGAGGATCAATGATAATGTCCCCTTTGTCATTTCTGATTATGTTTATTTGGATCTTCTCCCTTTTCTTTCTTTATTAGTCTAGTTATAAGTCTATAAATATTATTTATTCTTTAAAAATTAACTTTTGGTTTCATTCTGATCTTTGAAATATCATGTTTTTTCTCATCTTCATTTCATTCAGTTCAGCTCTGATTTTGATTATATCTTTTATTCTGCTAGCTTTGGAATTGGTTTGTTCTTTTTATTCTGTTTCCTCTAGGTGTCATGTTAGGTTGTTAATTTAAGATCTTTTCAACTTTTTGATGTAGGCATTTAGCACTCTAAACTGTCCTCTTATCATTACTTTAGCGGTGTCTCAGAGATTCTGGTATGTTGTATCTTGTTTTCATTAGTTTCATTAGTTCTTGATTTCTGTCATAATTTCACTATTTACCCAAAAGTCAGTCAGGAGTACATTGTTTAATTTCCATATAACTGCATGGTTCTGAAGGACTTTTGTTATTGGTTTCTATTTTTATTGTCCTGTGGTTCAAGAGTGTGGTTGGCATGATTTTGAAAGTGTTTCTACTTTTTTGAGAATTGCTTTATGGCCGAGCATGTGGTCAATTTTAGAATATGTGTCATTTGCGCATGAGAAGAATATATATTCTGTTTTTGTTGGGTAGAGTGTTTTGTAGATGTCTTTAGGTGCATTTGGTCAAATGTCAAGTTTAGGTCCTGAATATCTGTTAGTATTCTGTCTTGGTGATCTGTCTAAAATTGTAGTGGGGTGTTAAAATCTCCCAGTATTATTGTGTGGTTATTAGGGTCTTTTAATAAGTCTCTAAGAATTTGTTTGATGAATCTAGGTGCTCCAGTGTTGGGTGCATATATATTTAGGATAGCTTAGTCTTGTTGAATTCAACCCTTATCATTATGTAATGTCCTTCTTTGTTCTTTTTTACTGTTGTTAGTTTAAAATCTCCTTTATCCAATATAAAAATAGCATCCCCTGCTCTTTTTTGTTTGCATGTAGATCTTTCTGCAACCCTTTACTTTGAGCCTATGTATGTCATTATATGTGAATTGGGTCTCTTGAAGACAGCAGATGAATGAGTTTTTTTTTTTTTTTTTTTTTTAATCCCACTGGCAACTCTTTTTTTTTTAAAATAAGTATTTTATTTTTATTTTTTAAGTTCTAGGATACATGTGCAGAATGTGCATGTTTGTTACATAGAAAAACATGTGCCATGGTGGTTTGCTGCAACTATCAACCCATCACCTACCTATTAATCCCAGAATACATTAACTCTTTTCCCTAATGCTTTCCCCCCATCGCCCTCCTCTGACAGTGCCAGTAAGTGTTGTTCCCCTCCCCGTGTCCATGTGTTCTCATTGTTCAGCTTCCATTTATAAGTGAGAACATGTGGTGTTTGGTTTTTGGTTCCTGCATTATAGTTTGCTGAGGAAAATGACTTGCAGCTTCATCTAGGTCCCTGCAAATGACATTATCTTGTTCCTTTTTATGGCTGCATATTATTCCATGATGTATGTGAACCACATTTTCTTTATCCAGTCTATCATTGATGGGCATTTGAGTTGGATTCCATGTCTTTGCTATTGTGAATAGTGCTGCAATGAACCTATACATGCATGTGTCTTTATAATAGAATTATTTATATTATTTTGGGTATATACCCAGTAATGGGATTGCTGAGTCAGATGGTATTTCCAGTTCTAAATCTTTGAGGAATTACTACAGTGTCTTCCACAATGGTTGAACTAATTTTCAGTCCCACCAACAGTGTAAAGTGTTCCTATTTCTCCAAAAACTTGCCAGCATCTGTTGTTTCTTGACTTTCTAATAATTGCCATTCTGACTGGTGTGAGATGGTATCTCATTGTGGTTTTGATTTACATTTCCCTAATGATTGGTGACGTTAAGCTATTTTTCATATGTTTGTTGGCCACATGTATGTCTTTTTTTGAGAAATGTCTGTTCATATTCTTTTTTGATGGGATTGTTTGTTTTTTTCTTGTAAATTTGATTAAGTTCCTTGTAGATTCTGTATATTAGACCTTTGTCAGATGAGTAGATTGCAAAAATTTTCTCCCATTCTGTAGGTTGTCTGTTCACTCTGATGCTAGTTTCTTTTACTGTGCAGAAACTCTTTAATTAGATCCCATTTGCTTTTGTTGCAATTGCTTTTGGCACTTCCGTTATAAAACCTTTTCCTGTGTCTATGTCCTGTATGGTATTGCCTAGATTTTTTTATATGGTTTTTATAGTTTTGGGTTTTACATTTAAGCCTTTAATCCATCTTGAGTTAATTTTTGCACAAGATGTAAGGAAGGGATCCAGTTTCAATTTTCTGCATATGGCTAGCCAGTTCTCCCAATACAATTTATTAAATAGGGAATCCTTTCCCCATTGCTTGTTTTCACTGGGTTTTTCAAAGATCAGATGGTTGTAGATGTGTGGTGTTATTTCTTAGTTCAATATTCTGTTCCATTGGTCTATGTGCCTGTTTTTGTACCAGTGCCATGCTGTTTTGGTTACTGTGATTTTGTAGTATAGTTTGAAGTTAGGTAGTGTGATGCCTCCAGCTTTTTTTTTTTTTTTTTTTTTTTTGCTTTGGATTGTCTTGGCTATGCAAGTTCTTTTTTGGTTCCATATAAATTTTTAATTTTTTTCTAATTCTATGAAAAATGTCAACGGTAGTTTAATGGAGATACCATTGAATCTATAAATTGCTTTGAGCAGCATGGCCATTTTCATGATATTGATTCTTCCTATCTAAGAGCATGGAATGTTTTTCCATCTGTTTGTGTCCGCTTTGATTTCCTTGAGCAGTGATTTGTAGTTCTCCTTGAAGTCCTTCACTTTCCATGTTAGTTGTATTCCTAAGTATTTTAATCTCTTTGTGGCAATTGTGAATGGAAGTTTGTTCATGATTTGGGTGTCTGCTTGTCTGTTGTTGGTGTGTACGAATGCTTGTGATTTCTGCACATTGATTTAGTATCCTGGTACTTTGCTAAAGTTGCTTGTTAGCTTAAGAAGCTTTTGGGCTGAGATGATAGGGTTTTCTAGAGATGGAATTATGTCATCTGCAAACAAAGACAATTTGACTTCTTCTTTTCCTATTTGAATATCCTTTATTTCTTTCTCTTGCCTGATTGCCCTGGCCAGAACTTCCAACACTACATTGAATAAGAGTGATGAGAAAGGAAATCCTTGTCTTGTGCCAGTTTTCAAGGAAAATGCTTCCAGCTTTTGCCCATTTAGTATGATATTGGCTGTGGGCTTGTCATAAATGGCTCTTATTATTTTGAGGTATATTCCTTCTATACCTAGTTTGTTGAGAGTTTTTAACATGAAGGGATGTTGAATTTTATCAAAGGACTTTTCTGTGTCTATTGAGATAATCGTGTGTTTTTTGTCTTCAGTTTTGTTATGTGATAAATTACATTTATTGATTTACATATGTTGAACCAGCCTTGCATCCCAGGGATGAAGCCAACTTGATCATAGTGGATAAGCATTGTGGTGTGCTGCTGGATTTGGTTTGCCAGTATTTTACTGAGGATTTTTACATCAATGTCCATCAGGGATATTAGCCTGAAGTTTTCTATTTTTGTTGCATCTCTGCCAGGTTTTTGTATCAGGATGATGCTGGCCTCATAAAATGAGCTAAGGAGGAGTCCCTCCTTTTCAATTGTTTGGAATAGTTTCAGAAGAAATGGTACCAGCTCCTCTTTGTACCTCTGGTAGAATTCAGCTGTAAATCCATCTGGACCTGGAATTTTTTTTAGTTGGTAGGCTATTTGTTACTGCTTCTATTTCAGAACTTGTTATTGGTCTATTCAGGGATTCAACTTCTTCCTGGTACAGTCTTGGGAGGGTGTATGTGTCCAGGAATTTATCCATTTTTTCTAGATTTTCCAGTTTATTTGCATAGAGGTGTTTATAGTGTCTTCTGATGGTTATTTGTATTTCTGTGGGGTCAGTGGCGATATCCCCCTTATTGTTTCTGATTGTGTTTGTTTGAATCTTCTGTCTTTTTTTCTTTATTAGTTTTGCTAGCAGTCTATTTTACTGATTTTTTTCAAAACACCAGTCCCTGGATTCATAGATTTTTTTGAAGGGTTTTCCTTATATCTACCTCTGTCAGTTCCACTCTGATCTTGGTCATTGCTTGTCTTCTGTTAACTCTGGAGTTTGTTTTCTCTTGGTTTTCTAGTTCTTTTAGTTGTGATGTTAGGGTATTGATTTGAGATCTTTCTAGCTTTTTGAAGTGGGCATTTAGTGCTATAAATTTCCTGCTTAACACTGCTTTAGTTGCATCCCAGAGATTCTGATATGCTGTCTCTTTGTTCTCAAAGTTGGTTTCAAATAACTTTTTGATTTCCGCCTTAATTTCATTATTTACCCAGCAGTCGTTCAGGAACAGGTTGTTCAATTTCCATGTAGTTGTGTGATTTTGAGTGGGCTTCTAAATCTTGAGTTCTAATTTAATTGCGCTGTGACCTGAGAGACTGTTTGTTATGATTTCAGTTCTTTTGTATTTGCTGAGGAGTGTTTTACTTCCAATTATGTGATCAATTTTAAAGTAAGTATCATGTGGCACCAAAAAAAATGTATATTCTGTTGTTTTGGGGTGGAGAGTTTTGTAGATATCTATCAGGTCCACTTGGTCCAGAGCTGAGTTTGAGTCTTAAATATCTTTGTTAATTTTCTGTCTCTACTACTGACAGTAGGGTATTAAACTCTCTGACTATTATTGTGTGGGGGTCTAAGTCTCTTTGTAGGTCTCTAAGAACTTGCTTTATGGATCTGTGTGCTCCTGTATTGGGTGCATATATATTTAGGATAGTTAGCTCTTCTTGTTGAATTGAACCCTTTAACATTTTGTAATGCTCTTCTTTGTCTTTTTTGACCTTTGTTGGTCTATTTTGTCAGAAACTAGCATTGCAACCCCTGCTTTTTTCTGCTTTCCATTTGCTTGATAAATTTTCCTTAATCCCTTTATTTTCTTCCCTTTATTTTGAGTCTATGTGCGTCTTTGCACATGAGATGTGTCTCTTGAATACAGCACACTAATGGGTCTTGTCTTTGTATTCAACTTGCCATTCTGTGTCTTTTAATTGGGGCATTTAGCCCATTTACATTTAAGGTGAATATTGTTATGTGTGAATTTGATCCTGTTATCATGATGCTGGCTGGTTAATTTTGCAGACTTGTTAATGTAGTTGTTTCATAGTGTCATTGGTCTGTACTTCAGTATGTTTTGTAGTGGCTAGTAATGTTTTTTTCTGTCCATGTTTAGTGTTTACTTCAGGAGCTCTTGTTAGACAGGCCTGGTGCTGACAAAATCCCTCAGCATTTGCTTATCTGAAAAAGATGTTACTTCTCTTTTGCTTATAAAACTTAGTTTAGTTGTATATGAAATTCTAGGTTTGAACTTCATTTTTTAAAGAATGTTGAATATTGGCCCCTAGTGTCTTCTGGCTTGCAGGGTTTCCACTGAGAGGTCTGCTGTGGTAGACCTTTTTGTGGAGTATCTTATTGGGGTTCTCTGGATTTCCTGAATTTGAATATTGACCTGTTTTACTAGGTTGGGGAAGTTCTCCTGAATGATGTCCTGAAATGTGTTTTCCAGCTTTTTTGCATTCTCCCCATCTCTTTCAGGTACTCTGATTGGTTGTAGGTTCGGTCTTTTAGCATAGCCCCATAGTTCTTGGAGATTCTGTTCGTAACTTTTCATTCTTTTTTCTCTAATCTTGTCTGCCTGCCTTATTTCAGCAAGATTGTCTTCAAGCTCTGATATTCTCTCTTACATTTGGTTGATTCAGCTATTGATACTTATGTTTGCATGACAAAGTTATCCTGCTGTGTTTTTCAGCTCCATTAAGTCATTCATGTTCCTCTTGAAACTGGTTATTCTAGTTAATAACTCCTGCAATCTTTTATCATGGTTCTTAGCTTCTTTACATTGGATTAGAACATAATACTTTAGCTCAGCGAAATTTATTATTACCCACTTTCTGAAGCCACTTCTGTCAGTTCATCCATCTCAGCTTCAGCCCTATGTAGTGCCCTTGCTGTAGAAGTGTTGTGATGATTTGGAGGAAAAGAGGCATTCTGGCTTTTGGAATTTTCAGCATTTTTGTACTGTTTCTTTCTTATCTTTGTCGATTCATCTACCTTTGATCTTTGAGGCTGGCTGTTGCCCTTTGGATTTCTGTGGGGTCACAGAAATCCAAAGTGGGGTTTTTATGGGTTCTTTTTTGTTGATGTGGTTGTTGTTGTTGCTTTCTGTTTGTTTTTCTTCTAACAGGCCCCTCTTCTGCAAGTCTGCTGCAGTTTGCTGGGGGTTCATTCCAGACCCTGTTCACCTGGGTATCACGAGTGGAAGCTGCAGAACAGCAAAGATTGCCAACTGCTTCTTCTGCAGAAGCTTGTCCCAGAAGGGCACAGACCTGATGCCAGCTGGAGCTCTCCTGTATGAGGTATCTGTCGACCCCTGTTGGGAGGTCTCACCCAGTCAGGAGGCATGGGATCAGGGACCCACTTGAGGAGGCAGTCTGTCCTTTAGCAGAGCTGGTGTGCTATGCTGGGGGAATCTCCCTCATCAGAATCAGCAGGTCTTTTCAGAGCCAGCAGGCAGGAAAGATTAAGCCCCTTGAACCTGAGGCCACAACTGCACCTCCCCACAGGTGTTCTGTCTGAGGGAGATGAGAATTCTGTCTGTAAGCCCCTGGAGCTGCTGGACTTCCTCCTTCCAGGTATGAAGGATCTAGAGAAGCAGTCTGTCCACAGCCATTTTGCTGTGCTGTATGGAATTCCACCCAGTCCAAACCTCCCAGTCTCCTTAGCACTGTCAGATGAAAAACGGTGACTAGAGCCAGAGTAATGGTGGTCACCCCTCCTCCTGGGAGCTTGGAAATCCCAGGAAGACTCCAGATTGCTGTGCTGGCAGTGAGAATTTCAAGCCAGTGCTTCTTAGCTTGTCGGGCTCCGTAGGGGTGGGACCCACTTAGCGAGACTGCTTGGCTCCCTGGCTTCAGCCCCCTTTCCACGAGAGTGGATGGTTCTCTTGTCTCGCTGGAGTTTCAGGTGCCACTGCAGTATGTAAAAACTCCTGCAGCTCAGTGCCTGCCTGAATAGCCACCTGGTTTTGTGCTTGAGACCTAGGGCCCTGGTAGGGTAGGCTCATGAGGGAATCTCCTGATCCTTGGATTGCAAAAATCCGTGGAAAAATCATGGTACTCCTGGTGGGTATCACAGTCCCTCACTGCTTTCCTTGGTTTGAGGAGAGGTCCCCCCATGTATGCACTTTAGTTCTGTGTGCCTAGTTTAATGTTTTGTTTGATCTGCATACTTGGGTTAATATGTTTGTGAATACTCTGATTTTGGTTTGGTTATGTGCATCTATAAATGGTTTGGCTCTTATTAATTGTTTCTGAAAATAGTCCAAGAGCAAAAATAAACATTCTAAATGTTAGGCACAGTGTGGCTAATTAAAAGCCACTAGGGCAGTTACCACCATCTAAAATAACCCAAACTTCTGATATTTTCTGGTAGGATTTATAAGATTTTCTCTGATCTTGAGTGGTTAATAAAAAATAAATGAGATTCTCAAACATTAACACATGCCAAGTTTTCCAAAACTCCAGTTGGGTATATGTTATGGCCTATTCTCATAATCATTTTTTAATTGATGTGAAAATTACATCAAGGAAAAATCAGAGAGCTCAAATGTCATTATTCAAACTTGGTTAGCTTATTAGAAAACTGCAAACAAATTACAGAGTTTAAGAAGTAGAAACTTGTAAGTTATCTTTCTTATTTTTTTAATAGGGACAGGGTATCAGGCTGTAGTACAGTAGTGCGATTATAGCGTGAAGTAGAGAGGACCATATATTGTACCCTACCCAAGTCTTGTCACATCTCAGATTTAGTTTTTGTTATCCCATCTGACTAGTAAATGGCCATGGGGACAATTGACTTACCTATGACAATAACAGCAGAGGCTGACCAGTAAGTTGTGGCTCATGGAAAATAGAACCATCATGCATATTAATTAATTGTGAATTTAATTGTGAAATGTAAATGTTTTCTAAGTCCCATATTAAGTCTTGGATTTCACAAGACTATAAACTCTTTGAGGTCAGGAACTAATTGTAATGGTAGGTATGCAACATAATACTCAACATATGTTTTATTCCCAAATTAATATTCTTCTTTTATTCATAGATATACATACTGGTCAAATATAATGTGTAATTTATTGATAAATATGGTAATTGGTAAAATGCATTGGAAATGAATGGACATTATTCTTGCTACTAGGCACATAATTAATTTGACATTAGAGATATACTGAATATCAATACTATTCATTAGGATTTTCTATGTATATAATCATATAGTCTCATAATACATTTGTATTTCTTTCTTTTCAACCTTTATTACTTTGCTTCTTTTTAACAACCTTATTTCTTCAGCAGGACCTACATATGATATTAATAAGAAGTGGTGAAAGTAGACATCTTTGATCTGGGAAAGTGTTCACTATTTCACCATTAAGAAATATGTTAGCTGTAGGTTTCTTTGCAGATGCCTGTTGTAAGATTGATTTAGTTACTCTGTAGTTATAGTTTGCTAAGAGATTTTTTAAAATCCTGAATTGATGTTAAATTTTGTCAACGTTTTCTGCATGCACTGAGATGTTCATAAGATACCACTAATCAACACCACTAAATTTATTAACATAGTGTATCAGGGATACCTTATTTGCATGACTATAAAGGCTAGTTTTGGTAAGATAATAGAACCAACATAGACACTAATCATATCTACAAACAGTATATTGTTGTTTTATAATTTGCATGCAACCAATCTTATCAAGGGTGTGAGCAGAAAAATTCCTGGAGGAGCTAATCAGAATACGGGAGTAGGAGATCTCTTATCTTACACTCCATGGCAGTTGCTCCCACTGAAACATGCACAGTATGCTGTCTCTCTTCTGTTCTCCTTCTGGAAGGTCTAGTTTTCGGAATTTGCTCTCATGAGGGATTTCTTATTGGATTCAATCTAGAGCAATGGCCTAGGAAGCTACCAGGGAGAAAGCATCCATTTGATATATTTTAAAAAGGGCCCCGAGTCTTTATCCCCCCAAGGCACTGCTATTTACTATGGTCTGAATGTTCGTTCCCCCAAATTTATATGTTGAAATCCTAATCCCTAAGGTGATGATATTAGGACGGCGAGGAGGTGTGTGCTGTGGGAGGTGATTAGGTCATGGGTACATAGCTTTTATGAATGGGATCAGTGCCCTCATAAGAGAGGTCTGAGAGTGATCTCTCACCCTTTTAACCAGGTGAAGACACAGTAAGAAGATGCTGTGTATGTTAGTCTATTTTCGCATTGCTATAAAGAACTACCTGAGACTGGGTAATTTATAAACAGAAGAGGTTTGACTCATGTTTCTGTATGGCTGGGGAAGCCTCAGGAAACTGACAATCATGGCAGAAGGCGAAGGGGAAGCAGGCACCTTCTTCACAAGGCAGCAGGAGAGAGAGTGATGGAGGAGCTGCTAAACACTTTTAAACAATCAAATCATATGAGAACTCACAATCACGAGAACAGCATGGGGAAACTGCCCCCATGATCCAATCACCTCCCACCAGGTCCCTCCCTTGACGTAGGATTACAATTTGAGATGAGATTTTGGGGGGACAGAGAGCCAAACCATATCACTGTGTATGAGCCACAAATTCAGCCTTCACCAAACACTGAATCTGCTGGCAACAGAAGGCTTTATGCTTCATAGCCTCCAGAACTTTGAGAAATAAATTTATGTTGTTTATAAGCCACTTAGTTTATGGTACTTTGTTATAGCAGCCCAAATGGCCTAAGGCATTAATGGACCATCATAGGCACTCACCTAAGGGCTTTTACCTCTACCCCAAAGGAATATGCATGTCAAGGAGAATGAATGTGTATAAATAACAACATTTGGTCCACAAAAATCAAAGTATTCTATTTTGGAGATTTGTTTGTTATGGTAGGATAATCTTGTAATAAATATAAGTAATTTGAGAAGGCTACCACTGATCAGTTTTCTGTTTATTACAAGGAAATCAGTAGAGTAAATGCAAAAATCAGTAGCTTACTGTAAATCTTAGATACCTACTACTTTGGTAAAAGTAAATAAATGTTGCTATTAGGATAGCTTCTGTTTCTTTTTGATTATTTCAACTGCTCAGGAAGTTGTATGTTCTTGTGTAACCCTTTGCTACAGTTCTTCCCCTTCAGTGCCTGTAGTAAGAAGCATCCATCCTGAACTTTTTGACTTTTTGTTTGTCTGTTTCCTATTTTTAATAAAATGTATTTACTTGGTTTCCTATTTATATGCATTCCTGTAAAATGATGGAAGACAATCAGATAACCAAAGCTGCTTTATTTATAGCTAGAAAAATCTTAACATAGGCTCTTTATGTACCTAAATGTTAGAAAAGAAAATAATGAAAATATCATAAACCCTAGGAGGTAGCTAATTCTGTTAATATAATAATTCATGTATAAATAGTGCATAATGTGCAAAACAGGCTTTTAAAATTAGAATTAGTCTAATGATGGTTCAACTTCCTCATCTGTGAAACCGGCATAATGATAATATCTCTCCTGTAAGTTTGCCATAGCAATACGAGATGACACATAAAAAGCTTTTCTAGTGTTGTGCCATGGTAAATACTGAGTAAACATTAGTTGTATTATAATTATTTCTAGACATTTAGCAGTTTAAGAATATGTAGATTGAAGTAAAGGGATCAGAGTGTAAACCTTTTTTGAAGTTAAAACATAAGGAGAAAAAAACTAATTCCTAAAAGTAAACTTTTACAGTAGTAGTTTTTTCATCCTTTGTACTTAGTACTACCCCTTTGGGCAGTATATAATGTGTTGTATTACATGTTTCAAGAGTACTTTATAGCGTCCATTGGTCATATTTCATTAACAAAGGTATAGTTTTACAAAAAGAAACTCTAACTTGAGAGAACATGAGAGGCAAGGTCATAAAGAAGAGCAGGGCCCCCCATAAATCAATTAAGGGTGATAGCTGGGCAAACGGGAACCAGAGGGGAGACAGAGTGATGGTCTCTGCAATGCAGGCTAAAACACTTCCGAGAACTGAGTAATCCACATTTCAACATTCTCAAATAGTACATACTAATTTTTATAAATGTCAGCTTGATGAATGCCTTTGTTACAAAACAAAAATCCCTAGACTGTCATGATGAAGGTACGAAACACAAGGAATTGATAAAGTCCAAATCCACATGGGGTAGATAGACACATAATCATAATAAGACCATACAATATGACTAAGATGCTTTGACAGCTTGC